>NC_052533.1:21601677-22851677 GCF_016699485.2 Gallus gallus | reverse complement strand
TGTTGAAGTCAGAGGCAATGAAGATGGGTGCTCATCTAACAGGTGCTCCACTCCCTTTGTTCTGTGTATACACATATTCAAATCAGACAGGACTGGGGACAGGACAGGGCCTGTTAACTCATTGCTGATTTTCCTAGCAAATAAACCGGCAGGTGCTGGTCCCAGCTCCGACTTAGCACTGAGAAGAAGGTGGCGTTTGTATGGGACAGGATGCTTTCATGGAGCCCTCTAGCCAGCTTATTTTGTGACTTAAACTGCCATATATATTTTCTGCTTGTAGGTAAGAAACTGCATGTGTTATATTTGATTGTCATTATGGAAATTTGACTTGCTTTTGTACTCCCAAATTTTACGATGTTTCTCTTATATTGTCAGATACTTTATTTTAAGGAAGTAGCCTATAAGTTTTAATCAGATAAAATGTTTTATGGATGGAACTGAGAATGTTAAAAACTGACAAAAATTAATGCTGCACATAATCTGTAAATAAAGCATTGGCATTATTATATATCTTTTTTTCCTGTTTTATTAAGCGATATATGCAGAGTGCATTGTTTTTAACAAGTAAGACTTGACAGATTCTGAGCCAAAGTTTGTACAGAAGATGTTACACATCTCTTTAAAAATGCATTCTGTTAAGACAGTGTTGATAGGTTATTTTTCAGTTCACTATGATGCATTGTATTTAGCACCTAAAATTTGTATACATTTTGATGTACTTTGTATTAAAACTAAATTACTCTTTCAGTCAACTGAAGAATGTCTTACATTAACAGTAGAATTACTCAGCATTTGGTTGTAGATTTTATATGTTTGTTATCTGTACACTTGATAAAAAGCAGATGTTCTGTGCTCTTTTACAGGAATATTGTGTGATCAAAGGTTAGATAAAGCTGTATTTCTACAAAGTCTTGTAATTTGTTTTTTATGTACTTAATTGTTTTCAAATATATCAACAGAGGGAATATATGATATTGCAAATATGCTACATACTTTTCTGACAATTTTTCTTCTATCTTTTTCATGAACTTCATATACAGTCACTTAGTTTCCTTGATTTTGAGCGAAGTATTTTATCAACAGCTTTGGCTTCTTAGCCGTAGCAGTTTTTAATGAAGATTATCAGACTTTAAAAATGAAATACCTGTCTGATAGGAACACGATGAATATTCAGTTCTTTATCTCCATTACAACATTGTTGAACGTTTCTGATTAAGATTCTACAAGAGATATTGGCATGCACACAGAATGCTTTGGAGGCTATCGTTGTTAACCAGAAAATTGCATCTTACAGTCTTCCTCAGATAGAAACCTTTCCTAGTGTGAGAAATGCATAGCTTGCACCTTTTACCATGACAAAAATCAGGTGCTTGGAGCATGACACAAAGAACACCAGAAGAATTGACCTCCGAAGGTAGAGTTAAGTCAAATAATGAAGATTGGTAGAGCTTGTTCTTGGACAGAAATACCGAACTTGGAAAGAACGTGCCTGCATCCCTTCTGCTGCAAATGGTGGTAGAGGAATAGCAGATTCTTTACTCCATTTTATCTTTTTTTTCTTTTTTCAAATTGACATATTCGCAGAAAGTTTGGAAACTATTGGCAGTGACATCGCACACAAGTTCAGGGATTTTGGAGTGCTGAAGAACTCAATGATCACTCACGTAAAATGTAACTGAGGGTCTGATTTCACTTTGACAAGGAGATGTGCATCTTAAATTCAGAGAATGATAAAACCTCAGTAAGAAGGTTTCAGTTTGCGCAGTAAACTCAAAAGTTATGTCATAGTTATTATTTAAGCTAAAGCTGCAGCCCTTGTTTTATGTCAACAGCGATCCTGTTGTGCTTGCTAATACTGGTGGCAGCAAAGTGAGATGGAAGAAAACACAGATCACTGAGCTCCAAATGGAGGTCATTTCTGTACAACCTCTTGGTTTATGGGCACTGTACAAAAAATAGTTTTCGGAATTCTGTCCTCTTTGAAAAATATCTATTGTTCTATTTAGAAAACTGTAGAGATAAGTTTGAGTTGCATGGAATTTGTGCCTGATGAGAAAGAAGTACATTTTGGCACACTGACTTCTTATACCCATAAAATAAGTCTAATATTCCAGACCACAGAAGATTTGATCCCTGTTAAAGCAGCAGTCGCCCAGCACTGCTGCCAGAATCCCTTTGTCAGAGTGCCTTTCTCCAGTGACAGCTCAGAGCCTCAGTGGCTCTCTGTGAAGCCACGTCAGGAGACGGCAGCACCCGCTGTCGCCCAGAGCTGCTCCCCAATGGACAGCAGTCCTCTGGCTGGGAATAAAAATGGGGCTTCTTCTCTCACTTTCCCTCGTCTTTGCTGAAAGAAGTTCCTAACTGACCTCCCGATGTCTTTCCATGCTGTTGAATGAAGCCACTTTTTCCCGCAATAAGTGGAATTGGGTTGAAGTTTATTTACTGTTTATCTTCCCCACACCCTTTCTTTTTTTTCAACGGAGAAGAAATTAAGTTATTCAGCCACCAGTTTCTTTTCCTTGTTCTGTGATGGTGACAGCATTTGTTCTGATAGTCACTGTTATCCTTCTCCTCACTAGACCTGCTTGGATTTTGCTCCTTTTCTGCACAGGTCTGTAAGAAATATCAATTGTTACACATATTTTGCAATTACCACTGCAGCTGTTATTGGCCTCTTGTCCTACAACACGATCGCTTACTCACAGCTAGAGAAACCCCAGCTCTGAGCACTGTCACATGTAAGGAATGAGGAATGATATGGCCAGATCTTTTAATCGATCATTTACAGATTTCCCAGTATTTGTAGGGATTTCTTTTACTTCATTCAAGGAGATTTTAAAATCGGAATGTGTTAGGTAGCTTATATGAAATTTACTTTCACCATTAAACATTTTGTGAAGGGCTTTATTGAGGAATTATTCTCTCAAGTGGAAAGTAGCAGCTGAAGTTTGATTTGCATTGTAAGGTTTGCAGGGAGGGAACTCACCTCTGTTAAATGTTACAGCAACCAACAAAACTCATCTCCCATTACCAAGAGCCAGCTCACCCCTAAGAGTCAAACAGCAGTTAAAAAACTGCGCAAGAACAACAGGCCACAAATACTTTAAGAAGTAGGGGAGGAGGTTTCAATTTGATGTGCTTCAATTGCTTCAGGTTTTTTATCTGGAAAAGTTACACATGTGCTTACCGTGCTCCTGTGCATCCTCCAGTTAAGTATCTCCGTATCTTTTCTACTCTTTTCTTCCCTTTTTGTCCCATTCTCCTCCCATCTCAGCTGACTCCCTGCTGTTCTTCCCACACCAGTGTCCATGCAACCTGAAGTCCTCTGCCTGCTTCTTCTTCAGTCCCCAAGAAGTTGGGTATTTATGTCAGGAGGTTAAACGTCTTTGCACACATCGCCCCTAAAGCATTCTATCACGGGACTGCACCAAGCTGCTTCCCCTTTCAGTTCCTCACCCTCGGCAGCACTGCGAGCCATCCTAGTTGACTAACGTTCAGCTGTATGAAGTGTGAGGCAAAATTACTCATATTTTTGGAGTTTGTCGTTTTCATTGACCTCACTAGTTGCTGAATGAACAGAATACGACCAGAGATTCCTTAGCAAACTTGTGTAATGTTCTATAAATCTGCCTGAGGATGACAGAAGGAAAAACAATTCTAAGGGATGGGAAAGCCTGACCAGCTGAAGGGGGCCATTTTGCACCCTGAAGGTGCAGGATTCCTGGAGGACAGGATTCATCACGGGACTGAGATCTTGCTTTTGCACATATCAACAGAAAACCTTAATTCTTCTTTTTCCTACAACTTTCCTACAACAAGATTAGTTATGTTTCTTGAATTTTGTCTGAAGCATAAGGTGCAGGTAATAATAACTATGTATCATTTTAAATGGGGAAATTCACGAAAGTGAGCCTTGTTAGATTTTTCAGATGGTTTCTCAGTGTAACTGGCAAAGTAGCAGTAAGAAATTTCTCTCTGGATAAACACAGAAGTCCTAAATTTGAGCCTGTAGTCCAAGACTACATAGACAATACAAGCTGTGCAAACTGAGAGTATTTTAATGTGAAAATATTTTAAACATGAAGGTAAAATCACCTGTCCTCATTTTTGTCAAACTTTCAACAGTTTTTTATAACCAGGAATGAGAAATATCCTTTCAGCTTTGGCTTTTCATGTACTTTGAAGCTGGGTGTCTATAGCTAAATCCTATTCCAATAAAGTCAATGAGCACTTCCCCAATTCTTTACTTGAAATCTGAAACATAATCATAAAGAAGTTTAAGCTTTAACTCTGGGAGTTTTTTCTCTGTGAGAGTTCCTCATTTGAGTTTTCCAATGTTCCCATTTGTGTTTTAGGTGTATTTGTTTGTTCCTTCATTTTTATGCAGGTATTTGTTCTGCCTTGAAGCTGACAGTCCCATCTCATACTATCCATGGTGTCGAGGGGCAACCACTCCAGCTCACTGTTGACTACAATTTCAATACTACAGCTTGTGAAATCCAGATAATTTGGCTGTTTGAGAAGCCTCAAAGTAATCCAAAATACCTACTTGGCTCTGTAAATCAGACAGTAGTACCAGACTTGGAATATCAGCACAAGTTTACCCTCATACCACCTAATGCGTCCTTGATGATCAACCTGTTACGTACCAGTGATGAGGGCAATTATATTGTAAAAGTCAATGTCCGTGGGAATGGGACAATAGCTGCCAGTGAAAGAATTCATGTAGCTGTTGATGGTAAGTTACTAAAATCTTAAGTTTGAAAATAAAATTTCCATAGCTCTGAAGTAATGGTTCTTGGAAACCAATTACAGTAGTGCACTATTTAATCCAACCATGCACAAATAAGTGCCAACAATTGAGTTATGTTATTTTCTACTGGTGGAGGGAATGCTACAATATGTCATCTTTAAACAGATTTAAGACATTAACTAATATTTCTTGATCTTAAAGAAATCACTGAAGGAGTTTCAAAACCATTAATTAATACGAGAAATATAGGAAATAATGTTTCATAAGGCTCTGCTATGCTATCAGACAGAATGTATCAATTTTCAATGTACTGCAATTTATGGATTATATGGAGGGAGCCCTGTCCCTGATTAGACTGAATTAATTAAATGAATGAGCATTAACGTGATACAGCTGTGGCTGCCATTTCACTCTCCTGTCCATACCAGACAATAGCCATCCCCATGACTTGGCCAGCAGTGAGTTTCAGTCACAATGTCAGCCTCGCAGCACTGCTGGGGAAGTCCCTCACTGTGGGCAACACCACCCATTCCTCTCTTTTCGTTGCTGTGGATGCAGGGATTTGTTTATTAGAACAGAGTTGGAAGCAATGATAGACCCAATTTCAACCTATGTCATATAAACAGTCTAGCTTTATTTAAGTACTGGGAAAATTCTTACCAGATGAGAATATGGCCTTCTTTTTTTTATTCTTTAACCATATTTAATAAACACACTTTGAAATATGAATACTTTCCAGAGAGGAGGATGGCTGCTATTTGTATCATTTTGGCAATGAAGACTGTAATGTACTGGTAGTCACTTTTATAACTCTTCATATCTCTTTTTTTTATAGTTCCTGTCACACAGCCAATTGTGCAGACTGAGCCATCTTCAGGGGTAGTGGAGTACGTGGGGAATATTACGTTAAAATGTACCGTGGGAAAAGGCACAAGAGTAGTTTACCAGTGGATGAAAAATGGGAAGCCTCTCCATGCTGGCCCTAATTATACCTTTTCATCAAACAATGCTACACTCCTAATTGTTCCTGTTGCAAAAGAAGACATTGGGAACTACAGCTGTTTGGTATCCAACCCTGTCAGTGCAATGGAAAGTGAGAGAATTGTACCAACAATATATTGTGAGTATATGAAATATTCATAATTACCTTTGTGTAAATGATCTGGCTGAAAAGAGTGCCTCTGACTAAGAAAAAGAGACAGAAGACAGTTGAGTTAACATTATATGTGAGCTTGCATTCAAAATAAGTTTGTAGCAGCTATACGTTACGATAGTGTAATTAAAAGTCCCTCAGTGTTACGTATTGTGAAGTCTGAGTGGCAGAGTCCACATATGACATTCAGGTGTTCCACAGTGTGGGCATCTTCAAATCTGGAGGAGGTGTGTGCCAGAGGAAAGCAATCAGAATTATACACAGAAAGATGCTGATTAAAATGGAAACAGAAAAAGGTATCCAGAAGCTGAGTGCAGGAAGCACCAGGCTGATGGAGTGCTACTTATGCTATTCCTCAAGATCATTTTGAGTCCAACCCTGTTTAATACTTTCATTACTGATATCAATGTAAAGACTGGGATTATGTCAATGAAGTTTACCTGTGACAGTAAGCTGGGAGGACTGAACGACAGAGTAATAGAATTGGTATGAAATCTGTTAAAAGCTAAAAGGGTATGCACTTGGAGAATAAACATCATTAACTTCTGCTGATGGAGATTTGTATGGCAATAACTGAGGCAGTGTATCTGCCTGATTGAGCTCATCACAAGACGTCTAACAGGCAGTGTCATTCAGGCATAAAAAAGATGAGATCGCAAGTAGAATACTATATACAGTACCTATGCAACCCAGAGGAATGATCTTGAACTGTACAGAAACAAAACAAAATGGAATGGGGATCCTACTCATGAGAACAGGCCAGGATAACTCAGTCTGGTTGCAGAAAATAGACTCAGAAAGGAGTGTTCGCTTTTCACATAAAGTGGGAAACATGAGGGAGCAAGATTTATGTCAAGATTTATGTTGACTGAAGAATAAACTATAAGACAACCATATATTTTGACTGGAAATGAGATGTTTTTCAGCTGTTGGAGCAATGAGGTTTTGCAAGAGCTGTGCACATTACTATTGCCAAGGGTTGACAACTGTATGAATGGGATTCTGTGCTGTGATGGGTTACTGCAGCAGAAGGCTGATTTCAGTGGTACCAAACGTCCCTTCCAGTCCTATGTTCCCAAAGATTAACTCATGTCATTTTAAGATTATATGCTGGTTCTTACAAAGTTCAGAGACAGTTTAGGTTTTGGTTCATTTATTATTTTGTTGCTGTTGTTTACTACTGATTTGTACAGGTCCCCCAATAAGTAGTGCTGAGAAAACTGTAATGGTTTAATGTAAGTGAAATGAGATTTTTAGGCAGTTCAGACTCAACAAGTAAGGTAACACTGAAGCTGAGAAAGAGTGCCCATTCTCTATCTAGTTTGAAACTTTCTGTTTCAGATAATGAGGGATTTGTGTGCCTCAAATTCTTTTTTCAGCTATATTGGCTTAATAAAAGAAATTAAGTCTCTCTGCAAATATACCTTTTTGTTCAAGACACCTAATCTCTGTGAAAAGTAGCTTTTCAACAAGCTAATTTAGACTAGAGGTGTGAGGATGAGAAAACTGTCAAGCTGGGGATTCCTGTTCTGAAGATCTAATAACGCAATTTCATGATCCTGTCTATACTCAACTGCTTAATTTAGGGATATGAATAACACCTTCAGTCAAAAGTTGCCATTGAATTATCTGTGGCTATAAATAACATCAGGATCTAGGTTAGACCAGTAATATCACAAATAAGCTGTAATAGGCCATGATCAGCAGGCTATGATGGCCTCAGGTTCGGTTCATATCATTGCTTGCAGGACACTGCTATGAATTATTTTTAAGGGTTTGTGCTGGTGCTCTTTTAAGGTGTTTGCTTAAATGATCTCTAAGCAAGTTGGTAAGTTTATATTTAGCTAAAAGTAAAGACCATTACTGATTTTTGAAGTGGTAAAAGGACGTGCAAAAGCACACGAGGAACTTAGTGAAAATGTAAACTCAGTTCATGAATGTAAACTGAATTAGAGGACACAAAAGGCTTGGCTTAATCAACATTCAGCAAATCTTAGAAAAGGCACTCTCATATTTTCCTTACCTGCAATGTCAGCTCCCAGTGCCTCCAACAGCTGTGTGACCTTGCCAGGCTCCAGTCCTTGCATCCTCCAGAGTCGAAGTGCTTTTCTCCAAGATCTGAAGCTAGACAGGCCAGGACCCACCTGGCCATCAGCCCAGTTCAGGTATAACCTGTTCCTCACTGGCACAGCGTGGATGGCATGGTGCAAGGAGTGGAGGTGGACTCCCACTGCATGCTCCTGCTTCTCCCACCATGC
The DNA here is from genome assembly GCF_016699485.2 of Gallus gallus. Taxonomy (NCBI): domain Eukaryota; kingdom Metazoa; phylum Chordata; class Aves; order Galliformes; family Phasianidae; genus Gallus; species Gallus gallus. Next base: position 22,843,513 of record NC_052533.1, on the reverse strand, counting down.
AACCTGGCAGTTGGGCAGACAGCCCATGCCCTCTGCCCAGGCTAACCACACTACCAGCATGCCAGCAGCTACACCTTTCACTCAGCCTTCTCCATCTTTCTTCTAAGGTTATGCATTCTGCTACTTCCTTATTTATAATTATAACTTGGAAGAATCGGATGGGAGTTGTCCTGTATCTGAAGTATGTGTGAGTGGGTGTCCCTACATTGCTCAAATTGCCTAGAGTGGTGAAGGCTGGCAAGGATGTTGTTAGGAGACAGCTGATCTCTTAGGAGAACTTGTCAGTCTCTCTTAGGAGAACTGACAGCACTGCAGACACAAAGATGAAGGAGCTGCCCCAAAGAGTCCATAACAGTGTAGATATGAACTCTGTTTCCACTCATTGTGGACAGAGAAATCATGATAAAACATTCTACAAGGAAATAAGCAGCACTGATGGAGTTTTATTATCATCATTGTTATAGTTACAATAATCTCATTCTTCTCTCAAGGTAGCACATTTTTTTAATATCTGCTTTAATGTCTGCTTTTCTCACTTTCATGAGCTAGGAGTGGGCATTACACACATTTCTCTACAATGGATACCTACCTAAAACATGGGGAAGCTGTAGCCAGCACAACCTGACAGCTCTCTTACAATGCAAACCAGGCTAGAAAAATGCCTTTCATTGTTGCTACCATTCTGACTGCTACGCTTTGCATTGGGACTTCTGACTTCTTGCATACAAAATTGGCTCCAGACCATTTACTGCACAGATGGGTGCTTGGAACACTTGCACTGACAGGATGTGTTCCCCTTAGCCTTAGTTCTTGTACTGTTTCCTCCCTTCTCCCTCACTCAACCACATGTATTTTCCCATAAATTTGAAAAATCTTTCCAAGCTCCAAAATGAAAACTTATTTTCAACCCACTGCTTAGCAGATCTTGAAAACTTCAGTTACTTCAGCTTTCACATTTCTGAAATGTTTTGTTGCCTTATGATTTTGATACACAAAGTATCTCCAATTCATTTTTTCTTCAGATATGGAGATATTATTATATGTATTTTAGAATGGACTTTTTATTTCATCAGAACTGATAGTTTACATTGTGAGTAACTTAAAATATGGGAAAAAATATTAATAGAAAACAATTCAGTACTGAAAGACTACAGTGCTTACATTACTATCCATATTCCATATTCAAATTTGTGACGGGAGTTGGGGTTCCTACCTCCTGAGCTATACCAATCCTATAACTCAGTCCAGCCTCTGCTTGCTGAGGTGTCGGGTCTTCCAACGAGCAGTTGTCAATACCACTGGCCCCAGGATCCCCATCTGCCATATGTCATTGCTGCGGGGGAGCTCCTGTAAGTGATAAAAGAAAGGTCACTCACAGTAAATACCTGCCATCTGCTTAGAAACTACAGCAGTCTCGTGGAGATAGGAGCAATTGGAAATATTCCCACAGAGCTGTAAATTGTTACCGAGAACAGGTGATTTATTATTTTACAAGTCATTTAGTTAACTGGCCTCACTGAGACAAGAGGCTTATTACTGTTGAGTACAATATGGGAAGGGAGTAGAACTGGGTGATCCATGAAGGCAGGCACTCCTCTTTTTTACTGAGAATCAAAAGTACTTTTTGTTCTTCATCATTTCTCATCAATATTGTTCCCCTTCTCCATTAGCTGTGATGATAATGCACCATAGAACATTGCTATTGCAGAAGCTTGAAGCAGAAATAAATTATTTCAGGAGTGGGAGAAGCTGCTGTCATGGAGGCTGCAACAGAAACAGCTGCACTGTGGTGATGGAGCTGAATGTAATAAATTAAGTGGGATTTCCTTCCTTCAGATTTCCAGAAGCCAGAAAATATTTAATCTCAGAGAGGAAACTGCTGATTATCTGCTTTTCAAAATCACACTTGAAGCTGTGGGCACTCCTTTACTACTTGGTGTGTAGGGATCACAGTGATGTATGCACAGTCCAGGGGAGGCAACAGGCTGAGCCAGACCCTGCAGGAGGGTAATCTGATGGTACCTTCATCAGGGATGGACTTCACCAAGGAACGCTGCTTTTCAGACGTAGCCAACATTTGGCTATTTTATAAGAAAACCTTCTTTGTTTTATGGATCTTTTGGTTTTTGTTTTCCAACAGCCAGTGTGTGGTGATTTTATCATTGTTTCTTTTGATTTGTAGCTTTCGTACGGAAGTGCGGTCGCATTGTTAGTGCTGGCTGTGCACACTGCACTGTTATGGCACTGATACAAAAACAGAACTCAATTCTGATTCTTTTTTGGCAAATCTCCTGTTATAGTGAGGGAGACCTGTCAGCTGGTCTTGGCATTAATATCTGTTTACATCTGCCAAAGGTTATATTATCAGTGAAAATAAAAGCTAATAGCAGAAAGAAGAGTTGGGTAAGAGGAACTGCCTCTCAAAGCACCTGGTGTTGTATGGGCTCTGCATGTACAGAATTCTTCATGTGGGGTGCGGGTAGTTAAGCTGATGCAGTGGTGACAGCTTTGCAGTTTCCAAAAGCATTTATCATATTTATGACTCAGATGTTAAGGAACCCGTGAGCAGGAGCTCTGCATCTATGACAGACTTTTAGAAACATCTTGATTGTCCCCCATGGCACCTGTGACATGAATCCACATCGCCCAACAAAATGTTAGACGTGATGCTGAGTCTTAAAATGAGACTGTAAAAAGCTTATCACTAAAACGGAAACATAGGAAATAGGAAGCCTGACAACTCTAAGTTGTGAAATATGCACATTTGGTTAAAAATGGACTCGACTGGGGTGTGGCAGTCTCCATTTTCTTTCCTGAACTTTCACAAATAGAGAAAGAAAAACACGGAAGCACACACGAAACAGCCTGCATGCAGCTTGTTTATGTGCTCTTCAAGCCTCATAAAAAAAGCTAGACAATCAATAGAAGCATACATATTACAAGTAAATCTAAAGTCAGCCTGAATTTCCTGATAAGAAATAGAGTCAGAAACAAGCCAGTGTTCCTCTTCACACAGCAGCACACTGCACGTTCAAAACCAGCTATGTGGTTTTAATGCTTACAGACAACCATAGGAACATGGAAATATTACTTGATCACATTAAAATTGGGATAATATTGACTTATCTGCCTTCTTGCAATGCCATTTTGGTGTCACTTTACAGCAGCTTTACTGAGCTCCAGGGATCTCACCAAAGAGAAGTCATCTGTTCATCCATAGTTTCTTTTGGTTTCTTTCAGCATCTGTCTGTAATAGATCTGTACATTTTTGACTGTGCATGTAAGCCCCTAGGGAATTATCAACATTAAAATAATGAGTTCTTTAACTGGAAAAAAAAAAAAGTAACTTAGTAAGGCACATTTCAATTATTTTATTCTTTACATTATTTTTTTTCACTCAGATCCTTGTAAAAATAGATTTTAATGTGGAAAGACAGGAAAAAAAAACAGGATCCGAAATGATCAGCTAAATATAACATAGGTAATACTCATCACATTTAAATATATGATTTCCCTTCCCAGTTTCCTATGAAGGCTGCCCTAAAAATTGCACCTCAATTTTCTCAGTAATGAACACAACTCCAGGACAATATATTTCCCTTCTAATTATATTCAGAAACCTGGCACGAGGGCTTCCTATTGATAGAAACCTAAATGTTGAAGTAGTTGAAATGTACTAAAACGGGAAGGTTGAAGTTTATTTTAGCAGTCATTTATTGAAAACATTTTCTGAAGTTATCTAAGGCACACCCCATTCTAAAGTATACCTCTAGGATAGTTGTGCCAATTCTTATTGTACTGCTAAGTATTACACTGACTGTTTATGTGTTTCAGAGCTAATTTATTTACTTTTGAATATGAAGATAAATGACTTACACCGAGACATTTGGCATTTTAGTAGAACAGGTCAAATACCCCAGAAGACCTGCTTCTTTACTTCACAGCTTTTCCAAGTGTGTTCAGTCCCCATTGTTTTTACAGTACTGAATAGTACATAGACCCGTGCTGTTTCCCTAAGCAGCGATTAGATCAGTATTAAGCAGGTGTATTCTGAGATCAAAGATCAAACGATTGAACTGAAAGCCTTCTAATTGAAATAATTGAATATAATGGCAGCCATTCTAAAGGCTAGTCTAGTTTAAGGAATCGAAGTGCTTTTACCTCAAATTTAAATATATACACTGATTTTAATTCTTCCATTATGTTTTGGTTTTATATTTTTCAATGCAGATGGACCTTATGGACTCCGAGTTAAATCAGACAAAGGTCTGAATGTAGGGGCGGTGTTTACCGTCAATGTAGGGGAAGCCGTACTGTTTGACTGTTCAGCAGACTCAAACCCACCAAACACTTACTCCTGGATTCAAAGGGCTGACAATACCACTCATGTAATCCAGTATGGACCCCACCTGGAAGTTGTGTCTGATACGGTGGCTCAGAAGACAAGAGATTACGTGTGCCGTGCTTTCAACAACATGACTGGAAAACGAGATGAGACTCACTTCACAGTGATCATTACCTCTGCAGGTAAGAATTCCTGGCTGTAACTATAGCTTCTGAGCTGATTGGCAGCCCCAGGAAAAGGAAATTATTCTTAGAGAGAGAACACATGTATGAAGTCTTGCTAATAATGTATTAAGTGGGATTTTGGCCATTGTGGGAACCGAGGTATTACTTGCAGTGTATCACAGCTTTAAACAAGACCCACCGAGATATTGACGTTTTGTAGGACTTTGACAATAAAATATATTCGGCCATTTGGAGCTTTATGGAAAGAGAAAATGATGTAGAAACCCGTTGGATGCCGGGACAAGCCCTTCCTCCCACAGGTAGATTTTGTCCAAGGCTCAGATTTTGTCTCATTCTCTGCCATCCAGGAGCTAAGAGCCCTGGGGTTCCACGGGAATCAGTGCATGGGAGAGTCTCAAGCATACAGCACTGACTGGAGTAACCAGCCACAGACTCCCTGTGTGATTAGGTATTATAAGAGCCCTAGTTTACTGTATGATGATAATGCAAGCTGTGATGATGAATGAATAATTTTATTACAATCTGCTTGTAAAAATTATTTTGCTTTCATATTTAAGAATGTATGAATTAGCTGCTAGGTTCTACTAAACACGTCTCCTGTATTTCCTATACTTTATAACCTCTGTTCCTGCATCAGATTGCATTAAACAGCAATAAAGCAATGTTCCAGGAAATGTCCAGAAGCACACAGCTAAGAACAATATACTGAGGAACTCTGATATCCCTTATTAATAAGGATAAATACGTTTTTTCAGATAAGGACTGTATAAAGTTAATGTTCAAAGAGATGCAATCAATTGCCTGTTAGAAAATTTAACAAAGCAACTTAGCTTGACAGAACAAAGAGCTCAGCCATTTGTTCGTAAGGTAAACAAGGGAAGCAGATGTCCATTGTTCTGGCTGATATATAATCATCACAAATCTACGGAGTTAACTATGCTGAAAGGAAGACAGGTTGCAATCTTGCAATGAGAATGCTGCACTTTAAAGGTTGCAGTTAGTGGAGAAAGAAAATGCAAACAGAGCTATGTGTCATTAGAAATAAGACTGACATTTCTCTCGGAAGTTCATGTCAGCTACAGTATGGATGTGTATATTCATCAGTAAGAATTAAGAAATTCAGCCAAGTTCTCCTTTCAAAGTCCAAAAAGGAAAAAAATCCAGAGCTTTAAGTTGCACTTAAAAACACACATTTCCTAATTAAAAATATTTTACCTAAATAAAACTTTTCCAAAAAGTCAATTTCCCTCCTCTACAGCCATTTCTTCTTGATGTTTATTCAGATAGCACTAAATCCAGATGTTGAGCCAACACATTGCAAGGCAGCACTGGTTGAACCCAAGTGGTGTGAATTCACTCACAAGACTAAACCTCAGTGATACTGCCCAGGCTAAATTCTGCTTAGAAATTAACACAATTTTTATAGAACTAAACATAATAAACAAAGATTATGAGTATTCTTTCACATCCCTTCTACCACTCCTGGTAATGCTGAATAAAGAGCCCAGCTTGTGCCTTTCAAAACACCAGCAACGTCTGTTGCACATTGAACAACCTGAAGAGTGGAGAGTTATCAGTTGTGGTAAAGCATTCGGTCTGGGATACTTCAACTATATATAATCTGCACTGGTTTCTTCTTTTCCCCAAAAAGGTATTCTCTGTTTTCATGTGATGATTTTCAGTCTAGGAGCTGCTTGCTCTCTGAAATTATAATTCTTCAGTAACAAATCCAGAAGAGAAGGAAAAAAGAGGCACTTCAACAGCTTGGGCATACGGTTATAATACAAGAGTGTCTAATGTAGTTTCCACAATGTTATTGCCTGTATACCACTACCTTTGTGATATTTGTGCTTTGTGAGATATTTCATTTTATTTATTTAAGTAAGGGCACAACCCAAGAGACAAATAGCAGTTGAGTTGGTGACCAGCAAATTGCCCTTTCATGCATGGAGTAGGAAATACACACAGTACAAGGACTGCTGGTTAGATAGAAAGGGCTGGCTCTGGCCATTTGGAAATACCTAACAACCTGTAGGTAGGGGAAGAAGAACTTGTTCTGTAGGCAGTATGCTATGAATAGGAACTGTGCTGATCCACCTTAGCTCTAGAGATGAGGGAGCTTGTTGCCTTCTGCCTGCTGCCATGCCAGAAGAGAAAATCTACCCTGCCATCTAGCTAACTACGGGCTACCATATGAAGAATTAACAGATAACACAGCAGAGAACCATGTAATAGTGTGCATGTGAGATCTGCACAGCCACGCTGAAAACAAATGCACCATGAGCTTTCCTAGGTCAGCAGTCCTTCTCTTCTAGACTCAAGCTGCAAACATGGGAACTCCCAAGCTTTCTGTTGAGAAAAAAATTGCAAAGCCAACCAGCCTGAGGGCCATCTCACACTGGCATGCAGGAGCAAAGTTCTACTGAAAACCACATTGGACTCATGAGTGGCTGTGAGCCCAGTGCCATGGCTGGAACAAGGTGGGCACCTCTGCCATTTGAGCAGTGAGTCTTCTGCTGCTCATAACTTCTTGAGAAGTATTTTGAGCCATGGAAGAAGAATAAACAGTTTCTAAATAAAACCTATTTCATCTTCCTCAAGAATCAATTAATGTAGTTCCTCCAGCAACAACACATCAATAAGTGAAATAAGAAAAATAACAGGGAAACCACGACTGTCAACTGACCTTTGGCCATAAATATACAAGTGATGTATTTAACCTTAATTTAACTCACCAGTTACCATCTAGACAATAAAAGCATTTGTTTAAGTTGCTGTGTTGGAACAATTTTAAAGAGTTTGTTTAGGTGATTTGTAAAAATGCTATTTCAGTGTCATAATAGCACTTTATCCACAACAGGAGACTAAATATAGTACTCATCTTTTTTGACACAGGACTGGAAAAACTGGCCCAGAAAGGAAAATCTCTGTCATCTCTTGCAGTAATAACTGGAATTTCATTATTCTTGATCCTAGTTATGAGCTTTCTATTCATATGGAAAAGATACAAGCCACTTCAAGGTATGTAAAAGTTAAGCACGCTCTGGCTATTCTTTTGGAATGTTAGAAGATAAAGAGTGATTTTTCCTTTTTCTGCTCTTTTCAGTGATACAACAGAAGCTGCGGAGAAGGTACAAAAATAAATCATTCTTACATTTTGAAGTCCTTTCCACTATGAGAATTGAATTTTATCATATTAACTTTCTTCCCTCATCTTTTGACACCAAACTGAAAAATGTGTTTCTGTTTTCTAGGCCAGAGGCTGATTACAGAAAGGCACAAACATTTTCAGGTAATGCTAATGGAAGAAACGTGAGCATAAGGTCAAATTTTGTTCTTGCAAAAAATTAGCATCTCTAAATAGCAAGCAAAAAGAGGATAGCAAGTGTGTTTTGAACTGGAGTTGTAGACTTATTTGCCATCTCTCTTAAGACAAAACCGAAAGGAGGACAGGTTGGTGTGGGTTTGGCTCCTGTTTAGAGTTCACAGTCTACTATGTATCTTGCTGTCTTGAGCTCAAGCTGTTAAACTAGGTTAAAACCACTTGTGTTCCCACTTTCCTCTCCAGTATGTAATGAGTGTTATGAGTGAGGACCCAACAGACAGCAAGAGTCACAGATCTGCTAGACAGGGTTAAGTTAATGAGATAGACACCCACCCTAACTACTACAAATTGCAGCTGAAGTCCCACATGCAACTTGTCAACAGGCTTAATAATCATGTTCCCTTATCATGTACCTCTTTTTTTTTTAAGCAAGATTATACAAGATTTGGGTGGTACTGTCTCACACTGCAGTGTAGACATGCTGAGCTTGTGCTAGGCTTCTTGTCTGTGGGAAATGAAAACATATGAGTCTGTTTAGACTTCCAGCAAAGGCAGTCCCAATGGCTCTTACAGAGCTACTGCGGAGGTTAACCAGAAGCTCCGCACTTGGTCCAAGGCACTGCAGATCCCCAGGCAGTGTGCACACCAGAGGCAGCTGTCCTGCCTCATTCCAGGCCAGCTCAGTGGTTTAAAGTGCTTTAAAGTAGTTCAAACAACCAATGTTCAATTTTTTTTTTATTTTTATTTTTTAATTAGAGGAATGTGTTTTTCCATCCATACTTAAACTCTCTCAATTTCATATTACATTTTGATATGTTTTTCATCTTGGTTTGTTTTAACTTTAGGACATGAAAGTGCTTTGGATGATTTTGGGATATATGAATTTGTGGCTATTCCTGATCATGCCAGCGGTTCCAGGGTATGTGATTTTACATCACAGTGATAGTTTCCTTTCTGTTTCTTAAGGAAAACTGAATACCTGCACTTCAGTCCTTTTGTCTGATTGCTCCTGTTGCTTTTCACAGGTGTTTTCATCACACCCTATTCATCTCTGTTGTTGATGTAGTATTTGTTCTTTCTTTACTGTGTTACTAGTTCAGTATTGGCACAGTGCAGTAGGGAACTAATCAAACTTTAAAGGGAACAATCTCAATCCAGTTACCCCATAATAAAAGAATATTAGTAATGTTGGGTAGATGGGTAACACCAAACCACTCACTGCCCTACAAGCAAATTGATTGTTGCAATGACATTTTCTTCTGTATTGCTGCTCACACAACATACAACTTTGACAGTTCAGAAAAGATATAGGGGGTATTTAAAGTACTGAAGATCGGATGCTAAATCATCTCAGTCATAAGCATCCTGTCATCCCTAGGGCTGACCACAGCATGAATTAACATCATTGCTTAGGTATCCTGAGGAATTAGGGCCTTGATCGGGGAGGAGGGGTGACTAGAACAGCGTGGATATGCAATGAAATTAATTCTAATCTCCAGCACAATTTCAAGAAACAGCTGCTCAGAACTGTGGCATGCCAGATGGAGTTAGCATTTGATTTTATATTCATTTTAGTTCACAGAAAATGGAAAAGTAAGGAAGTAGAAATGATGAAGAACTGGAGTTTGGGCATAGGCAGAAAAACACTGGAAAGTCCTGATGGATTTGGAGTCCAGATGTTCTATTGACATAAGAACTGATTCATATATGGAACATATTAAAAATTTTCATTATTACTACTTTTATGGAAATTTCTCACAGTTCACTCACTCCAGTGGGAGTTTCCTACTGGGCTCTTTCCCTGAATATTTGCTCCTTTTTCAATCTTTATTCACTTACTTCTCTCTCTGATTACTGAATGTTCCTTACTTGACTTGTGGTACAGTAATATAAAATAGTTGCTGTATTGAATGCAAAAGCTACATCCTATATCTTAGATTCATATTGATTTTTATATTCATATTGATTATTACTTGTATTACTGTAATGTGATGAAAACTTACACAGAACAAAATGTGAACAATAGGGATGAACTTTTGCATCCATGCCCTAAGTGTTGATGGAGAAGAGCAGATCCATTGTTTAAAAAAAAATGATAAATTACATAATCAATTTTATTTCTGTTGAACTTTTATCAATTTGTAGTTACAGCAAAAACACTCTTTGCTACTTTCAGGTTTCAAGTCAGCCTGTTCACACCTCTGATAGTGCCTCAGGCCAGGACATGCTTAGTACAGTTTACGAAGTTATTCAGCATATTCCCAATCAGCAGCAGCAGGACCATCAACAGTAAGTTACAGCCTGCATGCACGCATGTGGTAGTCAAAGATAAGGACTTCTGTGTGTGACTGAGACTGAACAATTCACACATCGGTGGCTGCTGTTTGATTCCAGTGAGAGTGTTAAAGCAGCAAAAAGATCCAAGCTACATCAGCCCCTCCACTGGTTCGTGTACAATCCCCCACCTTCAAGACTCCAGCCTGAAGTTTTATCATGCCACCTTTGTCTAAGTGTGAAGAATGAGAGTTAAGATCTTCAAAAACCATTTCAGGGGAAAATTCCCAAGTGCTTTAAGAGGTTTCACAGCACTGAGTTCTGAGCAATTCCCAGTCAGCAGGTTAAATCTTCAGTCAAAGACCTGTCAGCCATGTTCCAAAAAAACTGGGGGGTTTTCTTCAATTTTGAAACTGGTCAGTTGACTGATAACCAAAGATTGTTTGTAATGATCACAGAAATACTAACGGGCATTGCTTCGTAATCTGAGTAGCTGATGTCTTAATTTGGGTCTTAATTAATGATTTAGAGCAAAATAGGTAATGTTCTGCAGTACTCTGTCTGGTAGTCCTGGTTTTGTTCAAATCACCTTCTTTGTAGTACCTCTTGGCATCAGAATAGCGAATTCACTGTAAAGTTTTTGTCATGGCTGTATAGCTGCCATAAATCTACTCTGAATGTTGGCTGTCTTCCTTGCAAATTAACAATAGCTCACAAGACTTTATTTGTTAACAACCCTATTTTATCACATTTTCTGTGTTTTTACTATCTGTTCAGTTTCTTAATGGTTGAAAAGAAAAATACATATTCTTGCAAATATACTGAGCAGTTGGCTGAGTATGTGACAGCATTAGTGTTCAATATTTACATTACTAGAAATGTGCAGGTTACAATTGCAACTATGCATCTAAATTATGTATTTGTAACCATGATTATAAAAGAAGGATGACTGGTGAGAAGCTAGTAATGAATTACTGATGACATTTTTGTATCAATCAGATTTTTTTAAATCAGTTGTAAAAATAGCAATCATAAAGTACATTTTCTTCTTAATCTTATGTCTCCCATCTCAACTTTTTTTCACTGATACATCGCTCTTCTAAACGAACGGGTTCAAAGTGAAGGTAAATTGAACTTTGTGACAGTTCAGATTTCAACTCAGTATTCTACAGTTGTAGAGGACTCATTTGCATAGCCACGTTTCACTCTCTTCATTTAACCAGATTTTAAAAAAGAAGTATGGAAGCAAAATTTCCACTAACAAAACCAGGACGGGTCCTGCTCAACATGATAAAGGGTAAATGACTCAGCTTAGAAAAACTGCTCTTGTGGATTTTCCAGTTCCTGACCTGCAGCAAAGGAGCACTCTGACTAGTGAATAAATCAGGATAATAAAGTCGATACTTGGTTTTGCAGCAGGATGCTTCAGCACTGTGTATAAGGAAAAAGTAAAACATCACAAAACAGGGGATGGAGCTGGGGAAGTAATTCCAAATTCCTGTAGTGCTAAGCAGTGATTGCCTACAGGTGGACTCCTTGGACTTGACATGCAGGCATCTGCACAGTAGCCAGCTACATTCATGGAGAGTGATACAGGATTTTCCTGCATTCTGCTGACAATGGGAGTTTCTCTTTGTGTAAAACAAAATAATGGATGTTAAGGCAGCTGAACAGGTTTGCTGTGCAAGTGATGATTTTGCTCATGTTCTCAGTGGTCCTGACTGGGAGTGCTGTCATTTCATAATTTTATTAGAATTAAAATCATGGCAAAATAAGTAAAAAAATATGGTTTCCTAATGTAATGCCTAGATTTTCAGCCTGAAAATGGTTCAAATCCTTTCTGTGAACCTGATATCTTCAGTGTCAGCTGATGTTTTGTCTCTCGCTATAGAAATCCCAGTGACAGTGTTGGCAGATTGTCATAGTAGACAATGCAGAATGCTCTGGGAATTACTTTTTCCTAACACTTTTCCTTACACTTTTGTCATCCTTTTCATTCAGACACACACATGCACCTATGCCTCTAAGCACTAATTAACTGTAAGATGTTTAGTTGTGCCCCAGGTCTTAAAATAGAAGAGTACTGCTGGAAAGTAATTAAATACTTAAACTCCCCTAGGTTTGGACTGAGAGACTCAATATCTAATTGCAGTTAAAAAAAAATGACCCAGGCTTATAGCTTGATTGGCACTTTGGGGTTTTATGGTGATATTAGTTGCTATGTGCAACATTATTTTGCAGGTTTGCCCCCCTCTCTCCAAAGAATTAAAGTGGAAACATGAGATATGTTTGTGAGGAAACTGCCGAGCTCTGTCTCTGGGAGAGACAGTCAAGGAAGTTACGTGGCAGGAGCACATTCAGTGATTGCATTAAACACACTCCTTGCACATATTCTAAACTAGGTATAAGTTATGTGACAAACTGGACAACAACGTGACACATATGAAAGAAATCATAAAATGGCTGCAAAAGCTATTGATCAAGTTTAACCAGTTCTCATACGTAAGCACTGACAGTTCACACTGCTGTGACTCCTTAGCAGGTGCTGAGTGCATTACTGCTGAAAATACATGACAACCTGAAATATTTGTACTGAGAAAGCAGCAATGTGGTGTGCTGTATTAGCAATGATGGCATAATTTATTTGTTATCATGTAGACATGTTTTGCCACTGGTCTTATCTTTCAAAACTAGAGATTGTATGCATAGTACAAATTCAGCCAAATATGAGTGTGTCACAGATGTGGTGGGTGTGTCACACCCTCACTCGTGCTAAAGAACTGTTCTCCTTTTGTGCTTAGAACTGCTGGTTTGGGTATGTGTTTGCAACAGTGTTTTTTTATAAAAATAAATAAAGGAGGCACTGTGGACAACCATTATCATGTCTGTTCTTTCCTAGATGTATATGAAGGCATGGGAACAGGAAACCAAAGCATCTGAAAACACAAAACTGACCTTCATTACTGAAAGGAAATGCCAACAACTCTAAAAATGGCAAAGGCTTATGCCAACTTATCTTGAAATAGCAGCTTATCTTCAGACTTTGGGTGCTTTTTAATTGGTATTTTCTTGAAGAATGTTTTTTTTTTCATTTTTACTTTTTTTCTTTGTTCATGGCTACAAGAAAACAAATGGACAGCTTAAAAATGGCAGTATGCAAGCCTGTGCATTTCACTATAATGATGGGAGGGAAGGACATGGAGGAATCAAGCCCATAATGCCTCCCATACATTTTTGTTTTTTAAAAAATGCAAAAAAAAAAAAAAAAAGAAAGAAAGAAAAAGAAAAAAACCAACCGTGTATAGGAGTCATTCATTGGAGTAGATTTTTACAAGAGAAGGTCTCCATGAGCAGTAATAGATGCAGTATGGCAGATTGCAACAGACATCTGAAGTTTAAAATAAATTCATTCTTTTAACTCTTTCAGTGCAACAGTATCTTTTAATTTACCAACTTAGAAACTGATCTGTAGGGCAGTTATAGTATAAAAATGTACATATGTATATTATTCAATGTAATGTGTTCTTATTAAATGTTATTTCCTTTGCATTTGAAGTGGTTCTCTATTTGCTGCCAAAAAGCCTGTTTTTCACTGACTAGAAGAGCAAGCAATATTCAGATAATTTCTGAAAGCTACAGAATGTATAGGCTAGTATAGGCTATTTATACATTACAGTTATACTTCTCCAGGGCAAATGAAATACATCTTACTGTTTATACAGACAATGTGCCACAAGCCCCTTTCCAAATCCAGCAATCCTCTTCCCAAAGATCTTTTTAGGAGGCAACTGAGTCCTACAGGAAAGCTCCATATTATTTACATAGGGTCAGCTATTAGGATGCTTCAGTTAGTGTCAGCTGGGCAAAAGGGGAATTATGACATGAAGTGGAATAGTCTACAGACATAAAAATGATTTAAAAAAAAAAGTACTTTAGTAACAGCTAATTTGGAGGTAAATCATTAGGATGAGTAATGAGAAGCATACAGTATGCTCACCCTATAAGAGAAGCTGTAAGGGGTTATCTAAAGGATCCAGCATTATGGAAAATAATCTGCATTTTTATAAGCACTTCCCTAATCCGTGTTTACCATACATTCATTTATCCACTGATGAGCATGAAGAAGGGCTTTCTTTGCACAAGTAGAGTGATGGGTTTGAGCTCAGAGGGGAGGAAGGAGAGTACAGGAGCAGCAACAGCAGCCGGAGCAGCTCTAAGCTTTTGTACCTAATCACAAAGTGGTGTGCAGCACTTTGTCTTTTCTTACTCAGGTATTACATAGCTTCAAAATGATTTGTAAGAATATTATAGAATGTTACCTTGGGTTTTCACAATTACTAATATAAGAATGCTCAGATCTGACACGTTGTTTTGTCTTTGAAGCATTAATCTTCTCTTATAGGGCAACAGGCTAATATTCCACAAGCCTATTTAGCAGGCTAAAGGTATCCTGGGCTGCTTATGTAGTGTGTTGTCAGCAGATCAAGGGAGGTGATACCTCCCTTCTAGCCAGCACTGTTGATTCACACCTGGAGTGCTGGGCCCAATTCTGGGCTCCCCAGTACAAGTCTAACATGGACATCCTGAAGCCAATTCAGCAAAGGCCACAAAGGTTAAGACGAAGCATCTGATGAGGACAAAGCTGGGACTGTTCAACCTGGAGAAGAGAAAGCTAGAGGGGATATTATCGGTGCTTATAAGTATCCAATGGGAGCATGTAGAAACAACAGAGCCAGGCATTTATCCGTGGTGCCCAGTGACAGGACAAGGTAGACACACATGAACCAGCTGCCCAGGGAGGCTATGGAGATGTTTTAAACTCCATCGATGCTTTTCCATTCTTGGAGATATTTGAAACTCAACTGGATACAGTCTCTGTCAGGCTCTGAGAAGTGCCCTCCAGCCTCAACCATGCTGTGTCTCTGTGAGCATGGGCAGGGAGATGGTGGGGAGCAGAAGTATCTCTCAGCAGAAATGACACAAGCAGTTATAACAAAATGACTTCATGTTGATGTTAATAGTCTGCATACTTTCATTAACCACTCCCTTGACAAAAACAGAGGACTCATTTGTTCAGCTATGCTAATATGAAGACAAAATACAAGCACAGTACTGTGTATGTGCTTCCAATTCTTTAACCAAGGCAAGGTAAGTAATTACCACCTGAACCCTGAATAGGAAGAGGCTATTGCTTTGTAATAGTGGGTAAAAAGGCACTCTTTCTGTAGCTTTTTTGTCTTCTTTTTTTTTGCCTTATTGCAATGAAAGGCTAATATATTTCCTCTTGCCTTTCTCCAGCATGATTCTTTTGGAAATCTGTCACCACACTGCTATAGACACGTCTGTATCATACAGCTTTCTGGGAGCTAGATGGCAATGGTTCCCCACAGGAGATGGCAGGAGATTTTGGGTAACTGCTTGGGACAGAGAGCAGGAGAAAGAGAAGGGAGATAATACCAGTAAACACTAAATTGTTCTGACAGACATAGAAATTGGACATGTCCCAGGTGTCTTCTGCATTTGAGGTAATATGGTGTGTAACTGGGGATGTTCCCACAGAGTAGAAGCCGTCCTCCCTCACTTCCTTTCTGTGGGGCTGCAAAGCTTTTCTAGAAGAGAAAAGAACTACAGCAAATGTTTCTGAACAATTCACCAACCGACACAAGAGGATTACATCGTAAGAAACACAACTGATGCACCCTTGGAATGGAAAGGGGAATTTTTCATGTGCTTGTTATAAGAGAATTAGGAAGAAAACTAAAATAATTCAAAAAAAAAGATAATTCTTTCATTAGAATCTGTGGTATCTAAACAATAGAGAAGGAGCCTAGAAGACAAACAAAAGATTAAACATCTAAGGATTCCGTTCAAGACAAAGTTTACATCAGGGTTCAGTTACACGTGCAATGCAAACATCAGCGTGTTGATGGAAATCCTGCTCCACCTAAAAAGATAACACACATACATCTCTCCAGGCTATGCTCTGCGTTCCAGGGCAAAGGACAAAGCTGTTGGTCCCAGTGGGTCTGAAAACTCAGACAGACCTTAATGCAGAGATACTAGATAAACTAGCACACCTTATGCAACAGCACACCCTGACCAAAAATAAAAGCATGTTTAGAAATTTTGAAATTTTGAAACGTCAACACAGATTTTCATCACAATATATTTGTTACATTTCCTGCAGATCTAAAAATTCTCTTCTGTATTGCTTTTTTACTTCTTTATAAGAAATGAGTAAGGTTGTTTTGCTAAGGCGACACAAAAGCTCACCTGAGAAAACAACAAAACTGTGTTGGGAGTCATTTGTGTATTTTCCTTACAACTCCACCTTCCTCCTCAACTTCACCTTGCCGACTTGATATGTTTCAAGCCATATTCAATTCTGTCTTTGAAGCGCTTGCCAAGTCCCTTAAGCCTGTTATGCTTGATCCCATCCATGTTTTATATAGAAATATCCAATATTACAAGTATATTCACTTATTGTAGGTCACTATTCTAAACATCAAGCCAGGACAGTTAGAAAACTAGACTGCATTCGACATTCTCTTCAGGTGTGCCTGAAATATACAGCCAAATGAGGTAAGCCTTTGAGAAACAATGTAAATGAGAATTCGAAATCATTTGGTTTAGAAAATTTGATCAGACAGGGAAGACTAAGAATTGTTTCATCTCAGTGGGAAAAGATACCAATAAAAATAAGTCTTTTAGCATGTAGGAAATGTTCCACAGAAATAAAAAGAGACTGTGATTATTTTTTCTCCATCTTCAGTAAGAGGAGGAAAAGGAAGGACTTACTCAGAAAGCTCAAGTTAGATAACAATAAATAGGACCTAGGAAAATGGACACTATACATGGATACTATAAAGAGTGGAGGAAGATGTCTAATTCTGATAGATGAATAGCTTGGGACCTAGCTCTAAGAGTTTGGTAGGTGTGTTCTCAACACACCTGGTAGCCTGGCTTCCTCCAGCCCTCTGATCCCCAGGCACACAAGGGCTGAACAGCCCTGCTGCTGTTCAGTGCTGGCCACACACCTCAGGGCAGCCTGGGAACATATGCTGGGGTCCTCAAGGGTCCTTACTGCCTGTCTGTACTGCTACCAGCACCGAAGCTGGATAATTAGGCCAGATTTGCACAAGCTGCAGGCATAGCAGTGTGTATCTACACAAAAATATTACAGAGCTCAAGCACACAGATCATCACCACTCTCCATCTGCCTGCCAGCATAAGTAGAGCATGCAGCTGAGTAAGCATGGGGTGACCGGCACTCCAAACATCAGTTCTGCTGGCTGATAAACCAAGAACTATAAAGAGATGATCGATACCAGGCACATCAAACCCTCAGCCCATGGGCCACAAGCAGCCCATCCTGCAGCTGTCCCGTGCCTTCATGACAGCCGTGGGAACTCACCCATCTCACAGCAACAACCAAACCACCCACTGTCTCAACTGAAACCAAGACATGGGGAGGGTGTTGGGCAGTGCTAGCTTCACCTCTTGCGCCTGCCCCATGTGTGTGTTACATGTTACATGCACTCGTGCTCCTCAGTGAGTAAAACAGTGATTACCATGATAATATTTCAACTTATCTACTGGCTTCTCAAAAGAAAACAGAACCCCCAAAAAGAAAAACTGTGGGTGAAAGAAGAGTGTTCAACAAAAAAATGGTCAGAGGACTTTTTTGTCAAGACCAATAATATGACTCTATGCTTAATTTGCAAGGAAATCATGTCAGCTTTCAAAGATTATGATTTGAAAAGATACTATAAGCTGAAACATGCTTCCAAATTTGATACATATCAAGGAATGTTTCGTAAGGACAAAACAGTAGAACTGAAAAACAGTGTCGTCTCAATTTTTTTTAAGTAGTTAAAACTTAAATGCACTCTGTTATAAAAGCTAGTTGTGTGGTAGCAAATCTGGCTGCAAAAAAATCAAAGTAATATTCTGATAGTGAGTTTATTAAGCAGTGGATGGAAAGTGTGGCAGAAGAATACAGATTAAACAAATGGATTTTTCTAAAATCAGTTTGTCTCACCAGACTATAGACAGGCAACTTGAAGAAACAGGAAACTACCAAAAGAACTTTGGAGAGCAAAGGTGCTAATTTCAAATTTTATGCTTTGGTGACAGATGAAAGTACTGATGCTACAGATTAGACTCAACTTGCCATTTTGATTAGAAATACATAATAATAACAAACATAATGTCACTGAAGAAATGGTTTCTTTGGTGCTATTAAAAGACATGAGCAAATCTCTTGATTTGAACAAAGCACCAAAACATGCATTAAAGCAATTTTCTTTAACCTTTGTCAACATGTGTGGTATAACTACAGATGGCACCTCAGCAACGGCTGGTAAAAAGAGAGACATAATGGAAGACGATGCAATTGCCGCCAGCAGCTCATGTTTGGTGAACTGTCACAGTATTGCACATCAAGAGAAGTTACGTGTGAAAGCTTCAAAAATGGATAATGTTGTGCAAATCATCATCATAGCTGTGAATTTCACAAAGCCCGGGGGATTTATTCATTGCTGATTCCAGGAGTTCCTTAAAAGTATGGATGGTGATTAATGGGGGCATCATTTACTTTTCTGAAGTGAGATGGATCAACTTATCTGTATTATCTTTCAAACCATAACAGTGCTCAAAGTAAAACTTAAATTATGGCAAGCTCATGTTATAGCAAACAATTTCATGTATTTTGATTCATTGGCTGAGCACAGTCCTGTGAACATCAAAAAAATATGCAAGCAGCTTAGCCTTCTGTCTTGATAAAGGAATTTGAGAATAAGTTTCAAGATTGAAAAAAAAAATCTTCTATTTTTGTTACATTTTCAATTGACATAAATACATTACCTGCAAATTTTCAAATGCAATGTGTAGAGTTGAAGACATTCACCTCAAAAATTTGATGTCTCCTTACTAGACTTTTATAAGCCCTCTCTTATTAGAGAGAAATAACCTTCACTTTTTGATCCTGATTCATGTCATTTTTCAGCATTATACACATTTGTGAACAATTGTTTTCAAGGATGAAGTACAGGAAGAGCAAAATTTCATCAAAAATCTCAGACTTATGCTTTGAGAACTCACAAAAAAATTCAACCACTTCCATCAAACCAGACTGATATACTGGTTTCACAAAAACAAAGTCAAATATCCTACTAGATTTATGTTTTATTTACTCTCTTTTTAAAAACTAAAAGATACTAAAAAATAACTTTTGTTACTTACATATAAAAACTGTGTTATGTATTTTATATGTGGCCCAAGACAATTCCTCTTCACTCAGGGTGGCCCAGGCAAGTCAAAAGGTTCGATGCTGATGGTCTATACCACCCTGCCTGCAACTCCTTAAAAACTAGCAAGTACTGCCTTCTCCGGTCTGTCTGCTTAGTATTACAGGACTAACAGCAGTTATCCCCAGGGAAAAGGATCACTTGCAGTTCACTGAACCTTTACTATTCAGCAACTGATAATTTAAGGCAAAGCCAAGGAATGGATCTTACCGTAGGCCTGTGGCAGTGAGCAGAATGTCTTCCTTTTTAAAGAATTGCTAATACTGAATGCTGAATGCAAATCCAAGACAGAGAAGCAAGTTCAATGAGAGTGCGCTCCTGGGTGGGTTTTTTTTTGGCCCTTCTTTGTAAGTTTTTTTGACAAAATCTGTTTGGGGTTGGGACTTAGGGACAGCAGCTAACAAGAGATGGAGTTTCAACAGGACTGTGAAAGTAAGCAGTCATGACAGAGAAGCAGCTAAAAAAGCCTTAAAACTTTCTTGAAAATGGTCTCCCGGGAAAAGCATGTTTCTTTGCAAGAAAACAATAATATGTTAGGCATAAGTAGTGTGCTGTATGTTTACGTAACAGTAGTTACAAAGATCTCAAGAACTGATAAAGTAATTCTACTGATCACTACAATATAACTGGTACAGGGGAAAAAAAAAAAAGAATGAAGATAAATTTCTTAGCAGGGGAGAAAATAAGATGAAAAAGCTCATGAGTCAAGATCAACACAGGGAGATTATTTACCAGTTATCACAATGGGCAAAAAAATCTTGACTGGGGGAAATATTTATTTTTTCCAATTAAAATGAAGTTGGATGGTAAGAAACAAGATCATCAGCTAGAACACCTTTCCCCCACCCTACACTCTTTTCCCAAGCTCAGCTTCACTCCTTCACTCCCAGCTCTTCTATCTCCTTCCCCAGCCCAAAATAGCACAGGGGGATTGGGAAGTGGGGCTGTGGTCAATCCATAGTAGCCCCTCCTCCTTCTCCTCCACTGACCTTGGTTTTTGCAGGGCTCTTTCTCACATTCATCTGTCCTCACTCCCCACACCATCATGCAGTGCTTTGCTCTTTCTTAAGTACAGTCTCGCAGGTGGACCACCAGCACGACTGAGGGTCTCCGCAGCGGGGCTGTTGGAGCTGTCTGGAACCAGCTTGTGTTCAGCATGAGGCAGCCCCTGGCCTCTCCTCACAGGGCTCCCCTCCTGCTATCAACACTTTGCAACCTACACGTGCTGCAAGGACATTTAGCTTCTTTGTCCATAAGCTTGAACACAAAACTTCACTCTGCTAGTGAGAGCACTCTTGCTCCCACCTTTCTAAGCATATTCTTTACATTCTTGTTGTTGGCTTCCTCAGTTGCATGTCAAGGGCAAAGGATGAAAAATCAGGGTTGTGGCAGTGGTCAGAGCAGTAGGGTATTACAAGGCTGGAATCAGAACTGTGCAATTGGAGGAGGAGGACCCAACTGTTGGGTGTTACTGCACCAAGCTGCTCAGTGAGTGCTGGGGAACAGTACAGGGCAATGTGAGCACACTACTTAAAAGTCAAGTATCCATAGAACTATACCCAGACTATACTCCACATTGAACTAGACTCTTGCTCCAAAGAAGGAGACCAGCAATAAATAAGCGTATTTGCATTGTAGGAAGTCAAGGAACCAAGATCAGGAACAATTCAGTAAGACTGATTCTTCAGAAGTGCCAATAATGTAGAGTATTCACATTTCCCAAAATCACTTTGTATATTATTTCCCTTCTTGTCTCCTCATCCCAGTTTTCTACTTGTTTAAGAATGTCAATATATTCATTAGCTTTTTATTATCAATAAATTACCCCATGTTTTGCAGTTTCACACATTTCTGGATAATAGCTCAAGACAGTACTGTATAAGTGTTTTAATAATGGCATGCTAGATCAGAATTCTTTATTTCTGAAGGGAACCACAGTGGTTTCCCAAAACAGAAGAAATAGAGAAGCAATCTTGCTTTGTAAAAGAGAAAGCAAAAAGAGGAGGAGATAAGTTGAACCTCCCAGACACTGTGCACCTATTTCCTTCTGCTTCTCTGCAACACCCAGCTTCTAACTTGCCCATTCTACAGCGTCTTAGACATAGCTATGGAAGGGTAAACTAGAAGCGTGTAAGGAAAAGGTAAGGAATAATAAATATTCTGTAGGAAGCACTAATATCTCTCTTCTCCAGAGATGTGTTATTGCCACTGAAACAACTGATCTGTGCTCTTTCTTTCCTTCTTATTGTTTCTGACCTCAGACTTGTGCTAGAAGTTTTTAAACTGATTTTAAATGTTTTGTTTGTTTTGTTTTATTTTTGTTCTTTAGTTCAGAAGCGTAATTCAGACGAATTTTGGATGTTGTGGCTTCCTGCTTGAGCAAAATACACTGACTGGACAACCATAGAAAGAAAACTGTGGAAGAGAACAGTAAGTATATGCATACTGGAATATCTTATGAAGAACTGATGGCTTAGTCTGATACCATTTCATGTTTCTGAGGCATTTGTTCTATACATTAAATGATCTATAATCTACTAAAATAAACTTTTCCAGATCTTCTGTTGAATTTTTGCACATGAAAGCTAGCTGTTAGGAGATTACGCTGAATTAATCCCAGGGAAACTGTCCTCAAAGAAAGTATTCTATAGCAATAATATGGTAGAGTGACACTGTGTTAGAAAAGGGTGTCTTTAAAATATTTCAGTGAGTCAGAATCATTAACTAGCCAGTAACATGAAATCTAGAAACACTGCATTAAAACTGGGAAATGAAGGTATCCCATTCTACAGCTTTCTTCCATTAGGGGGTATTCCAAACTCTAAAACACAGAGCAACTGTTTAAAAGAACATAAACCTATTTGCTTTTGTGTTAGGAGTACCCTGTGCCTCCATTACCAAGTTTAAGTTTGGTGGAATTCATTGGAAAGGACCAATGGCTGGACACAGCAACACTGCTGGGCTGAATACAGTCTGAGTCAGAGAAGTACTTTGTTTTCTGTTTCGTTTCTCAGCTTTCAGACACTGGGTGGAGTTTCTAGTGTGTATGATAGCAAGTTTCATTTTTACATACAAACTGAGTTCATCTTCATCTGCATTCCTAAATTTGATGTCATTTTGAAGAACTAGAAACTAGTTTTCCTTCTTTTCCTAAGAGCAAAGGGGTGGGTCCCTTATGAGCAAAGACAACTGCAGGTTTCCCCAGCCTGCTCTCCTCTTTTCCTTCTGCCCTGACAGTTCATTAGTTAAATCAGGAGACCAAAGCTATGAAAACAACAATATTCCAGCACAAGCTGTAATAAGCCTTTACTACTGCTTCTTATTAAAGTATACAATTTAGGAAATCATATAATAGATTGAGGAACATATTTTGCTAGGATAGTAGAAGATAAAATTTCTTCAGTGGAAAAATATCTAAGAAGTTACTTTTTCTTAAAAACAATCCACTACCAGCAAGAAAAGTACATGGAGTGGAGTATTATCACTACTGCAATGACTGAAACTGAGTGTAATTCCATAAAAAAGTAAATATTAACTCTAACCCTAACCCTAATATAATTCTGTAATTGAAAGTATAAAGTAAAATTGGATACTTCTCAGGAAAAATCTTCCCTTCCCTTCCCTTCCCTTCCCTTCCCTTCCCTTCCCTTCCCTTCCCTTCCCTTCCCTTCCCTTCCCTTCCCTTCCCTTCCCTTCCCTTCCCTTTCCTTCCCCTCCCTCAAAGTTTATGCAGAAAGTCCACTTTTACTAAGACCAAGAGAATTGTAAGATGCTCTCCTACTTGTCACTCATCTCTAGAAATGCTCATGACCTGCTTGATTTTGTTTGAGAAACCTTATTTGAATGCATAACATACTGAAAAGGTAATATGGACAAGATTTTCCTTTCATTTGCAATAGCAAGAGTTGAATAATCACAGCAATTTATTTCTACCTTACTGTCTCTTTGCAGTGTTATTTAGACAAATCAAGTACCTAACCAGATCTAAGTATGAAAAAAGGTTGAGTCTCTGTGTGCATTTGATTTTGCTTCTCCACCAAATTGCAAGCTTTATGATAGCCAGTTGTGAGTGTGTTTCATATCAGATGAACTAGATGACTGCAAATTGGTGTCCAGTGATGACAAACAGACATCAGTCACAATTTTTCATGTAGTGTCAGCTATGGAAGTAGTTTGAAAAGAAGATTCAAATAAAATAGTTCCATAAGAAAAAGTAGTATGTCTCTTAGAAGCAGTTAATGCCTTGTATGTGGTCTGATTTCGCATTCCCCTGATGTCCTCTAATTGAACTGTTATATTCCATGTGGCATATTACACAAATTAAGAAACTAATGGTGGACAGCAGCAAGGAAATGTGAGTTACTCGGTACATAGGCTATTATAAATCAGTAACATTGTGATTTTTTTTCTTTAAAGAATGGAAAATGCAAACACTGAGAAAAAAGAGAAGCTGCATGTATATAAACATATTGAAAAGTGGACAAAAGAAGAAGTCAAACAATTCTTAATTGAAGATGTTAATATCGACCAGAAATATGCAGAAATCCTGTATAGCCAAGATGTAACTGGTTCTACTTTGAAACTGTTGACTAAGGCAGATCTTGTGGATATGAGCATACCTCATGGGCCTGCTGTTCAAATCATTCATTTCCTGAAAAAGCATGGCATTCTCACTGAAAGTTCAGACCAGGCTATGGGACAAGAAGGCAATGAACAGTGTCTTGATGGAAAAGAGGATGGTAAAATTGCAAAGGAGTGCAAGAAATATGGATCATTGAATTCCAATATATTGCAGGATTCTGAAATGGAGCCTATAGAGAACAAAAGAGAGGTAAAGACAGCTGATGAGAACGTACCAGAGCAGTCACTGTCAAGCAGCCAGCACCCAACCAGAAACATGTGTATGCCACATCCTTTTGATAATTTCAGTGATGGTATTCGATATACACAGCATAATATTCTTAACATTCCTGAAACAGGGCCACTCAATCTCATTGATCCAGTACATGAATTCAAATTACTTACCAACACAGAGGGTGCATCAGAAGAGAATATTAAGATGAAATTCAGCAATGAAGTCTTTAGGTTTGCTTCAGCCTGCATGAACTCTCGCACAAATGGCACTATTCATTTTGGAGTGCGTGACAATCCACATGGTGAAATTGAAGGAATAAAAGTTACCAAGCAAGAAGCCTACATTGACCATTTAAATCAATATATTGAAAAGTACTTTGTTGGGGTATACATCAGAACTGCAAAAGCTTGCATTAAAGGACCTAGATTTGTGGAAGTACTATTACCAAACGGAACTCCAGCAGGTACGTTTGTCATTGAAGTAGATGTGATTCCCCACAGCTCCATATGTGATGCAAAATACTTCTCTACTAAAATGTATGATTTCAACAGCAAGAGTTGGAGTAAAGCTGTCTTCATCCGGGATGGAGCTAGTTCTAAAAATATTGAAGGTACAAAAGAATTTAAAACATTTACAAGTACTTTGACATCATTAGCAGACTCTCGTAAAAGAGCAGAAGAAGAATATAAATTAAAGCAAAAGAAGACAACATCTGAAGGACTAAAGCTAGTTAGTCTGCTCACTGGCAACAGAGACTTGCTAGATTACTCTTATTATGACTACTACATTTTGGTAACAAACAAATGCCTTCCAAGTCAAACTTCACACTTAGACTTTTTACAGGAAATAAAATGGTTTGCTGTCCTTGACTTTGATTCTGAATCAGAAATGAATGGTGTACTTAAGACTTACCAAAAAAATCTAAATGCCAAAATTCACTTCCCATATCATTATGAGAACAAAGTGGGTTCGGTTGCTGAACAAGCTGAAAAGCTGAATCTGCGTCAGGAGACCAACTGGATTTTCTGCAATGGTGGATCAGACTTAAAAGGCAATAAAGAACTACCATTAGATCCCACTTTGTGGCAACGAGATAGGGCTTCTGAAGTCAGAAAAATGATTTCATTTCTTTCACACAAGGATGTAAAGCAGAGTGGAAAGTTTTTAGTAGTGTTTATTTTGCTTTCCCGAGTCGAAAATCCATTGGATCCCTTTGCTGAGACGTTTATTACATTTTACCAAGAATTAAAGGGACTAGAAGACATGGTCTGCATTTGCATTGGTACAGGTACATACCAGCGATGGAAAGATCTTCTTCATGCTAGAGGTATTAGAGAGGACAAACTTTCAAACAAATGCGTTTCTAATTTAACCTTGGAGATGGTAAATGGTACCGTCACAAGAGCAAAATCAATGACAAAGTCTTCCAGAAGACTTCTGCCCTCTGTTGGTGGTTCTACCACTCTCCTAAAGAAGGAAGAAGATTTCAGAGAAGCATTGGAAATTCTATGTGAAAATGAATGCAGGGACACAGGGATAGAGAAGGACAAAGAACAATTTAAAAAATTCATGAAAGAGAGGGAAAAATATTTTTATCGAGGGGGTAAAGTGTCATGGTGGAATTTTTATTTTTCTTCTGAAAATTATACATCAGCTTTTATCAAAAGGGATCGTTACGAAAACCTTGAAAATCTAATTGTGTCTGTGTCAAACAGTGCTAATCAGTCACCTGTAGAAATTGTCAACCTTTACCACCATCCTGGCTGTGGTGGGACAACATTAGCTATGCATATCCTCTGGAACCTCCGAAAGCAATTCAGATGTGCCGTTCTGAAAAACAAAACAGGTGACTTTGGAACACAGCTGACAACTTTAGTCACCTATGGAGCAAACAACAACAGTGGCTATTTACCAGTATTACTTCTTGTGGATGATTTTGAAGATCAAGAAAACGTCTATCTTCTGCAGAAAGAAATTGAGGAAGCTATAACAGAAAAGTGCATTCTGTACGTAAATCCTTTAGTGATCATTCTAAACTGTATGAGATCTCAGAATCCTGATGAAAGTTCCACAATCAACCCCTTGAATAGCATTTCTTTGACCAACAGTCTTTCTTATAAAGAGCAGAGAGCCTTTGATCAGAAACTAAAAGATATTGAAAAGATGCATCAAAATCCTGACAATTTCTATTCATTTATGATTATGAAGAAAAACTTTGATCCAAAGTACATAGAAAAAGTGGTTAAAAAAACCTTGCATAACTTGAATATAGCCTCTAAACCAGCAAAACTTGTTTACTACCTAACACTGTTAAACTCCTATGTAGGAACATCTACACTTTCAATATCACTATGTGAAGAATTCTTGGGAATTAATTCTCGAGAGACTGGCAACAAAGACAGACTGATAGAAAAAATGGGAATTTGTTCCAGTATTCTAATGTATGTTCAGATAGAGGAATACACAAGATACCGAGGTCTACGTATTGTTAACCAATTGATAGCACAGGCCTGCCTAACAGAATTTAAGCTAACCTATAACTTGTCTAAAAGTGAAATTATATTGCAGTTATTGAAGGAGGATTTATTTTATGAGACTTCATTAAAGAAAGACAAACTTATTCGTGACATACAAACCTTGCTGATTACTAGACAACGCAAAGAACAAGGTGATGAGTTAGACACGTTGTTTTCCCCTTTAATTGAAGCCATTCAAAGAGAAGAGAAGTCTGTGGAAAGTGTGTTAAAAGAAGCTTGCACTAGATTTAAGAAAAATGCTCTCATTTGCCAAGTCTTAGCAAGATACTTTTACATAAAAGAAAAAAAATTTGACCTGGCATTAATCTGGGCTAAAGAAGCCAGGCGGCGAGCACCACACAATTCATACATATCAGACACACTAGGTCGAGTTTTTAAAAGTCAGTTAAGATACTGGGTAGACCGCAGAGTAAAGAGTGCAAGTTTAACAGCTGAGGAATTGGAACATTTTCTAGATCTTGCTCAAAGTGCTTCACAAGATTTCAGAATATCTCAGCAGGAAGCTGAAAATGAACACAATGAACGTTTGCAGTGTCAAAAGCTTAAAAGTAAGCTTCAAAGTTACAATACTTCTGGTTATCTGGGAGAGATAGAAACTGGTCTTTATATTATTGATGTCCTTATGCTTGTTCCTTTTATCAGCAAAGAAGTCTTGCAGTGTAGAGAAAACACGATAGAGCATCTATCAGAAATCAGTGGTTTAAACATAGATAGTAAAATGTTTGCAGCACTTAAACCTTATTCCAGCTTTATAAATGATTTGCAACCAAATCTGAAAAGGGCATTTGATTTTTTTGAAGACTACTTTGTGTTTTTCAAAACACAGATGAATGAAAAAGAAATTGCAGAAGCAAACATATACAAGAAGGTACAAGAATGCTTTACCAAATACACAGAAATATTTTGTGATTGGAATATTGATCAACTGAGAAGTCAACAGTTCTCAGTGTGCCCCTTAACACAGAGAATAGAAGCATACAGAAAGATGGTGGAGGCTTCCAAAGCAGACTCGTTTTCTGGACTTCTGGCATACCTTCACAAAGATCACAGAAATGATGACAGTGAAATAGAAGACATAGTATATGCATATGCATTTTTGTGTAAGGAGAATTCACAAGTAACGCTAAAAGAAAAACAGAATTTCATTTTGGCAAATGTTGTTCTGAACTGCATTAATCCTAAATCCACTGAGTTACATCATTTTGAAGAGCTGAGAATTCAGCTTCTAAGTGTTCTGAACAGAGTGGAACTGGAACCAAATTCATACTGTGTAGAGCCTTTCTTTCTTGCCTCCTTGTTGTTCTGGCCTGAAAATACAAAACAACTAAATGAAGATTCCAAGAAGATGGAACACTATCTTATACGCCTAAGTGAATCTTTCAGAAAGCTCTATGGAACTGTGCATCATTCCAAGCAACCTCTGGCTCATTTCTATCTTGCAAAAGGCAGTGGTCTGAACAGATTTGTTCACAAAAGAAAGATAGACCAGCTTTTTAGCTCACTTCCAGAACAAAAACTGAATTCCCTCTGGCAGAAAGGAAATATCTGGAAGGAAAAGGCTGTTCGTGATCTTTTGCTTCCTTTAGATGGGAAGGCTGAGGGTACAACTATCTATGTAAACTATGGCAGCAATGAACCCTTTAAGATACCAGTGCAGCCTGCTCTTTCATGCCTACTGAAAAATGGCCCAAATATACAAAGAGTGTCTTTTTACCTTGGTTTTTCTATTGCTGGTCTCCTGGCATACAACATACAAAGTCTATAATTAAAACAGTAAGAGCTGCATTTTCATATAAATTATACATATGAATAAACAAATCACAAAACATAATATTTAGAAAACAAAAGCACAATGTTTAGAAAATGTGATGGAATTTAAATGCTTAAATTAACTCTTAACAACCATGCTTTGTTAGCTTTTCTGCCATTACTTCTAGGGAAGGATGCTTCAGCAATATCCCCATTCTTTTGCATAATGTAAGAAGAAGGAATATATATTATAAAACATACATCATGCAACATTTCCTGATGCTCCTTTGTACCTGGTGAAATCTCAACACAAGAGGAATATAGATAGCTATTTTAGTTTCAAAGCACTGTGGTTTTTTGTTTGTTTGTTTGTTTGTTGCTTTTCTCATTGTATATGTTTGAATAATATCATGCATTTGTTTACAGGCCTTTACTAATAACCAAGATGCGCATATTGTGAAATGACAGAAGCACTTTTACTTCCTCAGGGCATTACAAAATCTATGATTGTTAAAGATGCAGCTAATTGCTGCTCCATAGTAAAAACAAACCCATTTGAAGCCAATTTAAATATATGTTGTTCTTTTGTAGTGGGTCTGCTACTGCTTTTTAAAAAATAAAAAGATGTATTTTGGCCTTTCTTTTCATTATAAATTTCACTAGTTCCTTCAAGTTCTCTTATTGCAAAAAATATGCAATTTAAATACTTTAAATTATCGTTGACTGCATTGACTTCCTCATGTGTATAAACCTGCCTGCTTTGTTTGGACACAATTGATGTTCTAAAAACAATAAAGTACACTGATGTGATACACCAGAAACATGAAGTTACTGCTACCCGGCAGGGAGGAGGCAGTGTGCAAAATGTAGCATTTTTCGCTATATGCAGTTCATGAAAACTGGAGTTTGATGCAATTAACTACTTGAGAAAGGTCTGCAGGATAGATCTTTTATCAGCCCCGCAAGTCCTCTTTGCTCCTTGTGTCAGGCAAGGAGGCAAGCAAAAATAAATGACTTCTCAGAAGAAGGCTAATAAAAATTTCTGACAAAAAGAAAAAGAATAAAGCAGCATGCCATTCTGCTGCAGCGCAACTCTTTCAGTTGCAAATGTGGAAAAGTAGGTTTACTACATAAAGCAGACTGCTCCTCAGTCAAAATATATCTTTTGGCAACTTCCTATTGCAGTAACCATTTCCTTCTGACTGCATACTCTTTTTTATCACATATGCATTTTGTTTCTAATGGTACACTTTTATTTCAGGTAGGATGCTATAGGATTAAGTTGAATAGTAATTTATAATTTGTTCTAATTTGTTCTTAGGAGGTCGCTGTACAATTTAACATTGTCTATTTACCCTTCCAAATAAAGATTTACAGCAAATAATTTGCCTTGTCTTCTTCAGAGCAACTGGAGACTTCAGTCTTCATCTCAGTCATGTTTCATAAGAATTGCAAGTTTAAGTAATGTTTGAAAAGAGCGGTAGCTGAGGGGCAGGTTAAATGGAGGAGACATGGAAGAGGTGACACATGAAAGGGAAAATCACTGGGGACATGGCTGTAGACACACTGCTGGAAAGGAGCAATGCAGACTGAGGCTGGGACACTTTTGAGGGACTGAAGCATAACTCAGATCAATATATAGGAAACAAATCAGGAAGAAGGGGCAGTGGAAAAGATGACAAAAATGATAAGAAGGACAAGTAGCAAAAAGAAAACACAACATGCAGATACCAACTTCCTTTGCTGCCATTCACATTACTAGAAGCGCTGGGAAGGACTGAGTATGACATCTGGTGAAGACAAAGTTGGTTGCATAAAGAGGTGCTGGACTGAAGTTCAGCCCAAAGAAAGAGGGAAAAATGCATTTCCCAATGATGGCAAGTTACACAAACAATTCTATGATTCTAAGTGTTTGCGTAGCTGTCTTTTTGGTTTGTCAACAATCCAATCAGAAATTAAAAGTTATTTTTAAGTTGGCAATAAATTAAATTAAGTTAAATTGCCCAGTTTGAGACTGTTTTGCCTGTAATGTGCCCACTTACTAATAACTCTTGTGTTCTGGCATGGTGGATTATGTTCTAGGCACACTACATGCCTACATGAGTGTACGGAAGTAGATTTTATTATTTTTATACACCAGTCTGCTTGTTATAAAATTGTATTTTTATTAGTAGTAGCTCATTAATAAATACAGGTATTTGATAACATCCTTAACTGTGCAGAGTGGAACTGTAATTGGTGATACAGATCATATGCAAAGGTCAACAGAATTGCTCTTCACAAGTATTTCCTAATTTCTATTACTTTGTAAGATGGCTTATAACTTTGTTAATCACTGCATTTGAAAACTAAACTCTCCCATGCCAAATATCTGCCTCAGATTTATTTTGTATTAATTAAAGTCTAAGAGCTCAGTCGCTTCCAAGAGTGAGGTCAAGAAAAAAATATGCTGTAGTGCCCATGCTAAATTACTCTTCCAGCTTTTTCCACCATGCTCAGGAATTCTTTGGAGGAGTTTAAGACATCTTTTACTCTGGCAGGAGAGAAAAGGTGGAGGTGAAGGGAAATACAACAATATAAATTTGGTTGCAAAGCCTGAAAAGACTGTCATTTATATATGGGCTTATGCAAACTTGGATTTTTATATCCATGACTATGCAGATGGCAGTCCCAAAAGCTGCAGGTCTGGACTATCACAGGCCAAGTCTAAGCTATCAGTGCTGAGACTACAAACCTGGCGAGAAGAGCCCATCTCAGTGTGGTTGTACAGATGCCAAGGCCATGTGTAAGGAGAGGGAGTGAGGCCCAAGACGCTGTTTGACTTTCATAAGCCATGGCAATGCTACCTCAGCAGCTCCCTCCATTGTGTGGCCCAGCTGTCGAGGAGCCAAAGCCCCACGGCACCCAAGCTGCCTTGGTGGAATGTGCATTTCTGGAGGAGCCCAGTCTCACTCCTGCCATGGTTGGGACCGCAGGAGAGGAAGCACAGGTGATTCTGTCCTCTCAGTTCAGCCAGCTCCTGCTGATGCCATAGTCCCATCCCTAAACCATCAAAGGTTTTATTTCAACACAAGGAGCTGGACTTACCTACAGCATTGCTGGGTCAGGAAGGCCCGAGTTAGAAGCCTGAGCGGGCTCCTGCCAGCAAGCAGCACGTGCAATGGCTACAGGTTCTCGAGGAGAGACGGGCCTGGGGGCTTTGGGTGTGTGTGATGACTCATCTACAAAAACAAAACAAACAAAAAACCGTAGTTCTTACCGCCTATCCTCCTCAGAACATTAAAGTGAACGGGACACGAAATGGCAGGCTCGGGGCTGCGGGCGGGCAGCAGGCGGTGCTGTGGCTCTGCGCAGCCCGTGGGACCGCCCGAGAGCGACGGGAAGCGCGGCTGCCGCCAGCGGGCGAGGGGAGCCGGGCGGTTCGGTTGCCGCAGCTGTTCCACAGGCAGAGACCTCTCCTCCGTGTGAGGGGAGCGGGAAACTGCCGCCCAAGCGGGACTGCGGAGCAGCCGCAGGGAGCGCCCTTCAGCTGCAAACACCGCTGTAGGCAGCACAGAGCCACGCCGGGGTGCTTGCTGCAGAGCCTGGTCCAGAAGGCAACGAAGGAAGAGTTAATGCATCCAGAGTGAAAAAAAAAAAGTTGTGCTTCCTCTCCTGGGGTCCCGGGCATGGCAGGAGCAGGGCTGAGGATTGACTGTAGCACCAGGTGTCATTTCGGGTTGATCTGGTCTGGAAGCACAGCCGTCATACAGTGAGGGGAGTGTTGGCCACGACAGGGCCTTACTGCTTGAATTTGAGGGCTCCGTGCTGCAGAAAGCTTTTTTGGTTTCCTTTTGCCTACTGGAACCACAGGCCTTCAGTTTGTGTAACATGTCACAAGACAACTTCTGACTTCCTCTTCGTACGTATTTGCGTGTTCTTTGCTTTTGCTTAAAAGCACCAGATGAAAAACTTGCTCTTTCCTATAGGGCTCTACCAGTTCTTGCAGAGCCTGCACTTTGGATGCTGTGTCTGAACAGAGACTGAGCCAGGCTGTAGCACTACCTTCCATGCAGCTATGGCTGCCTCGGGAGAGGCCTGGCTTCGCAGCAGTGGTGGAAGAGAAGGCTAGCAAGCTACAGCAGCAAGAAATGCAGTAAGAGTTATGAGTTAATAATGGTAATAAAAAGGAGGAATGAGAAAGAAGGGAAATAAGAAGACCTATCATCTTGCTGGTTTCCAGCCCTCTTTGGTGGTAACTCCTGTGTTTTAAGGTTTTTAACTTAGGAAAATGAGGATAAGAGCATGTGCTGACTTTTTGAATTCAATCAAGATGGATTCACTTTGTGTGTGATGGGAAGTGTGTGCTGCAAGGGGAAAAAACATGCAAAGAGTTGCAGAGAATACCTCAGCCATAGTCAATACTGTGAATAAAATGTTGAATGAATTACCACCTCCTGAGAGACTGATCAGTGGAACGTGAGACCCCAACAGCTGAGATCCTTGGTAAAACGTCCATAGGGATCAGCCTGTAGGAATCTTCAGGATAACGATGATCAGAGTGGCCACAGGGATTGTTTGGGAGCTACATGTTGATACATGGATATGCCCTCCCAAAAGGCCAAGAGAAGACAAGGAAAGGGCAGGAGTGAGAATGTTGTTAAAAGGAGAAACAAAATGAGGTTTTAAAGTGGAGCCTATTTAAGCTATTTGTAACAAGCTTTGCAAGTATGGTTTCCATGTCAGAACAAGAAAATACAGCTGATGTTTATGGTTAAATTTCTTCAGCCTGCAGTCATCATGAAAAGGTAAGTAACACAAGAATAAAAATGAGCACAATAGCAAAGAGAAATCACCCTTCTTGAGAATGAGATGAAATGTCAAGAACTTAGAATCTATAGTGAGCTAATAAGACAAGTTGAGGGAAGAGATTGGGGAAGGGAAAGTGAAGGGAAGGGAAAGGAGAAACATCTCATTACCATTGTAAATCACAATTTAAAAAAATAAATTAAATTAAACTAAAAAAACATTTTTTTTTATATTGACATGAACATGGCAATTTGGTGAGTAAATTCTTGTTTATAACAAACAAATTAAAATAAACACTTAGCATGCAATAACCATGTTCAGACTCAAAAAATATTTACTGAGTTAAGCTAAGATTTAAGGTAGTTGCTTTTCACTTTGCTACTGGGTTAAGAAAACATTCCTGTTATCTAAGGTGGCTATTACATCTTGCAATTTTAACTGCTGAGGAGTTCACCACTAATCTATAGTCTTGAACGAGATAGGCATTTAAAAACCAAGATCTCAGAAGAAAATTATGAGTAGATTGCTGACAGGTGTTGGCAAACTTCTGGTCCAATATGAGGTTTCTTGTTTTGTTTTTATTTAGTCAAGTTCATGTGTGATGAAAGCAGGATATTTTATATATATACATATATATATATATACACACACACACATATATATGTATTTCAAATGGCTATGTCTATGTTGTCTTTCTCAATTATTAAGTCCCAAGAGATTGTAAAGTTATATCTGCTTAATTCAGTGGCTTTGCTAGTTTTCCTGTGTTGGTTTTTTTTTTTTTTTTTTTTTTTTAGCACTAAAGCTAAGATAATGAATGGCCAGAATTCTGGATTCCACTCTGGCCTGTAAATCTTCGGCAGAACTGGTGCTGAAGTTCCAATAACAAAATCATTATTGTGAATGATTACTGAGCCATTGATTGATGTTCAGATTCTTGACTGAATTTGCAGATGCCAGGAAGTGAGAAGATTTGGTGGGAGGTCTGTGAGAGACATTGAGATAGGATCTTGCTATAACATTTTTAGAGAGCTCCGCTTCAGAGGAGCACTGCACTGCAGTACTGCTTTGGGACTTGGGGAAACAGAGACTGTGGAACTGTGCAGGAGCAGTGCACTCAAGAACTGTTCAGAGGAAATGAATGCTATGTTTAAAACAATAACCCCTTTGGCTGATTTACATGTGTTCCAATGGGTAAATTAGCCGGTGTTTTTCTCATACCATGACTCAAGTGTTTTCAGTACCTCAGGCCTTTTGTTTCTCAAAGGAAACTATCCCAGAAGGAAGGCAGAGATTCTGCATATACGTTGACCCTACCTACTCCTAACAGAAGTGCAGTCACCTCTTGTGACATGATCTCCAACAGAGAGATGGATACACAGTTGGAGACAGTTTGTGACTCTGTAGCATGCATCTCTTTTAGATATAACATACTCTAAGCCATGTGATCCTTGTTGTTATGTTCTAAAGGTTTAATATAGCCTTTCTCTTTTTACATGATGCTCTGACTTGCTCATGTATTAATAGCATACAAAGCCTGCCTTTGGAGCTGAAACTTACTTGGTCTTGTTGCATATCTTTCATTTTACCTCTATCTTTGTTTTATAAAACTCTCCCTATGCTGTCTCTTGGAAAGAAATACATCAGACTTGTGTCCCCCAACAGAGCTGTGGTCTCTAAGGAAACACGTGCATTAATTAAGGAGAAGTATAGTGGGTATGGTTTTGTTTTGTTAACCAGTGCCCTAAGGAACATAATTTCACTTATATAAGTCTTTTACCCTCCTCTCAGTAGGAAATATCAGTGTATTTCTGTTAACTGTCACAGGGGTATGTTCAAAACAATACTTAGGAGATAAAATTTTGTCTTTTGAAATAGCAAACAAATTGGCACTTGAATGTAATTTCTGTGGTAACTTGGCGCTGCCTTCTCTGGTTACTGGTTGTTGGCCTCCTCAAAATGTTCTAGTATTGAAGCCAACACCCATGGCCACACACTGGGTGTGCTTGGCAGCTGCAGGGCCCAGATGCCAACCACTGGAATGTATTTTATGTACCAGTGTCTCTGCCTGTGGCTTGGCTTCCTGGCCAGCCTTTAGCAAAGTCTCTTTAGACTCATCTGGCTCGAGTACTCACTGCTGTTGCAGCTGTGGGACTAAAGAAAAAGCAAATTACAGATGAGCTGTCTCACCATTCCAGGAACTGCTTGCATCAGCTCCTAGCAAGATATGTACACTGAGCCCTTTTAGCCTGTGAAAGAGATGTCCTTCTTGCCGGTATCCATTCTGCGGGTTGACAGGGGTTGAAATGGCAGAACAACCTTGGTAACCTGACAGACACCACAGAAGGGTATTTCTTGAGGTCAGACATGGAAGCTACAGTCTACTGGGCCCCTGAGAGAGGTAAACCTGTGAGAGACTCCAGCTTTTCTATCAGTTGTCTATTGCAAATTCCTTTTAGCTAAGGCTTGAAGAATACAGTATGAGCCCAGCACGAGATATTGCAGTTGCAATGGCTTGTGTCACTCAGCAGTTAGTGTGGTGATCAGGGCATGGGTTTATCGCTACTGTTCCACAAACATTTTTAGAAAAGAAGAAAGAAAAAGCACCTGGAAAGCAAGCTGTCTCATTGTATGGGTACATTTAACAAGTGCACATTTTAATTGATGATCAGTTAGTTCAGCATATTACCATATGCTATTTACTGAGTTGCTTTTTGTAATATAATTACTAATGCTTTTATATTTTGAAGGGCTTTCAATCTTAACTCTTTTATTAGAGTCTTCCATGTGGTTTCCCTTCACCAGTTCCCTCTAGATTTCTGCATTTGACAGGAAAGCTGGCACCTCACTAAAGACATACCACACAAAACACCAGAGATGCATTCTGCTACAAACCCACAATACAGCAACAGTAATTGACATAGCTGAAGTTGCATACATCTAACTCTGCTGGAGAAGCATATCTAGAAACTGTTAGGAAGCTATGATAAGAAATTATTGATGTATCAGATACTGAAAGGCACAGTAAAATGAGATTATATTGCAACAATTGATTAAATTCCTTTTAAGTGTCCAGAGTGCTACAGGGACTGATTTTACATCCCTTGCTTGCTCTTGCTTTCGTGCACCCAGGGGTAAATTAATTAAAGGATAATCTCTCAGCTTGCAAGGTTGTATTTAAGGCTGTAATCTGAAAAAATACTAAGTTAACCATCTCATTTTCTGAATCATATTTAAGAACTATTATGTTGATAAGTAAAAGAGCATACGTCTACTACATACGCTTTTGGAGAGTGTATACACAATCGAATGAAAAAGTATGCAAGATATTACAAGAAATGTCACTCTTTAGGCTAACTTATTCTTCCAAGTTGAACTACTCATGGAGGCTCAAAGGTTTAGCTGAAGCATGGTGTAGATCTGTGAATCCTTACCTCTGTCTCTCAGCATTCCAACGTGTAGCTGGGCCCTTGTGTGTCCTAAGATGTCAGTGGATGTGAGGTTGCCTGCTGAGAGGCTTGTTTTGTTCATAGCTCCATTCACCTTCATTTGGCATTGTTGGCTCTCATTCTGAATCAGGGCAGGCTCAAAATAAGAAATGCACACACACACACACACACACACACACAAAAAAAAACACTGAGAAATAAAATTAATTTTCTCTGTCCATGTGTTCCCATGTACTGAAAATTGAATTAATTATCTCCCAGTGTTATAATGTTTGACCATTCCTAATCTTTGTGCAGGTTTTTCAGTGCACTTTTTCAGTAAGGCATTTTTTGAATAATATTAGAATATGAAATTGTACGGTACGTTGAGTCACTCTAAGAAAAGCATTGAGAACAATACTGTAAACATTTTGATGCCCCACAGGACCAATTATGTCTCCTTAACCTCACTGTTAGGGTCACATGAGGACAAAAACAATATGGCAAATATAATTTTACTATTGCCTTCTGACTAATCCTTACTAGGTCAGAGAAAAATTTCAGTGCAAAGGGGGACTACAAATTTCAAGGTGGTTTAGTTAGTGAGAACGCAAAACAAAGGTGACACAGAGAAGATGATGGTGTAGGAAAAGCCATTCATTAGCTCTATTTTACTTCTTATATTCCAAAGGGTATATCCAGTGAAATTAATAGTCGAGAATGATTATGAGCAAGAGTGATGTCAGCTATGCAATGAATGTCTGAAGCATGCTATTGGAATGCCCACTGGGACAGAAATCTTTGCAGTGCTTTTTATGAAGTGGTTTAGATGTTTGTTTGCATCATATAAAAGCTATCAATGAAATTGAGCAAGAGGCTATCAGTCAGATTCCCACCCTTGCTTTTTTAAGAGCCGTGTAAGCTAGCCATGGGATGCATTCATCTGTATGGCCAGTTGTGACACATCTCTCAACGATGAGCGTTCTCCTTATATAGAATTTGATTTCCACTATAAATATACCATCAGTGCTCTCAACCTGTTTATCAAAATGTATGTATTTTCTTCTCATTATTTTAAATGCCTGGAAAGGTAAAATGAAGGTCTAGATAAATATAAGCTTATTTTCATGCAATAGAAGTGAATTCAATTTAATTGACTCTTGAAGGCACTAAGTCTGCTTGCAGCCCATGCCAATCAAGCAAGGATAAAATAAACAAACAGCCCAACAAAGCACATTACAGTCTCAAGAAACTTTGTTGAATGCCCTCCCAATGTCAGAAGAGTCAAACATTTTGTTGTATGAGCTTGTTGTGGTTTGACAGCTACAGGGTTCCTTTTTACTTCGATAGTTCAGCCGTTTGTTGAGTCTAATTTCATCTTGACATGCATAAATGCAACCAATTTTCATGTTTCAGCAAGTGGTATCTAGACATCCATGTCATCTTGTCTTCTGTGAGTGGGAAACCTGCTTCTTTGCCGCAGAGCAGTTTCAATGGTCACTGTGTGAATTTCTGACTATCACGCAAAGCAGAGGTGTGGGCTTCTAAAGCAGTTTTAACAACAGAGTATTTCAACCAGTTTAAAATGGCTATTGCCCATTTTCAGTACCCTTTTAACATTTTGTTGCTTCTGGTTTTGTTTCATTTCAGTTACGTGAAGTAGTCCTTCCATTCACACACTTAAAATAATCAGAATGATATTTAAAAAAAATAAAAATGAAATAATAATAATTAAAAAAAAAGCAGTGGGGAATTGCAGAATTGAGACTCCAGAGTCTCCTTGCACTAGTTTTACCTCTGTGTGATTTCATTACTTCAGTGGAAGTGATTCTGAATTCATGACAGTTATGTTAATTTGAATAAGTAAGACTAGAAAGAAAAGACAGAGTGCTTCAAGTGTATACAGCTGTTCTTCAAGTGTGAGAAAAGAGTCCTCTTCATGCTCTGAATGCAGCTAAGCTCAGAGTAGATGCAT
Source organism: Gallus gallus (assembly GCF_016699485.2). Lineage (NCBI taxonomy): Eukaryota > Metazoa > Chordata > Aves > Galliformes > Phasianidae > Gallus > Gallus gallus. The sequence goes on along the minus strand of NC_052533.1, from coordinate 22,804,744 downwards.
ACCTATTTTTCGTACAAATTAAGGAGGCATTCACTACCAGTCAAATTTGCAGGTGAAATGTTCATTCTTTACTGTGAATAAATATGAAGGATCCCAGGTCACCTTCTATTGAAGTAAAATGTGCATGAAATCCCTGGTCAGATTCTTCTTCCCTACTAAACAGCACTGCTATCTGTTAGTGATTGTATATACGTGCAGTGTAGACGCACATGTTCACTGATATTGAATATATGATGTACCTACATACATAGCTTTTCAAGATGTGGGTCAGTACACTGTATACACACGTACCTTCGCAGATGTGTTTACAAAATCTAGATGCTCTTAGTTAGCAAGGACAAAACATATTCTATAAATTCTGTAATGAAGGGGTGGTATTGCATAGAGAATATGAGATGTGTCAGACTTCCAGCACAGTCATTTGCAGCAGAACAGCTTGCATCCGTCTCCTGTTTCTCAGAGGCAGTGACTATGGTGGGAGTAAATCTTCTGACGAGCCTCAAAAGACAAAGTTTTTGTTCCCATTTTTCCCTGCCTCAGCCCCACTCATTTTTCTCCAGACTATGTGGGCAAGTTATTACTTTTCCCTTGACATTGTCTCTCCATCCAATCCGGCCCCAAACCTTCACTGGTTCAGCATCTCCTCTGTCTCTCTCTCTCACCTTGGAACTTTTTGCTGAACGTGCATGTGTGTGCCCATGTACAGCAGTCTGAAGTGTTCCTTTATATTTACCATGTTACTGAATCTTCAAGGTAAAAATGACTTAGAAAGAAGGGGCCTCATCTAAGTGCAGTTTCTTGCAGCCGACACACTGTTTGCCCATGTTTTTCTTCCTTCATGGTAGAACACTGCATAGCCACTGATGTTTGTGTTTACTGGAGTTTGCATCTCAGGAAATAGTTCAAAACAGAATGCAACGGAAATCAGTGTGTCTCTAAAGAGAACAACACGGAGAAGTTAAATAGTTAATTTTTAGTAGACACAAATCACATTTCCATCAAGTGCAAGCAGTCAGCTGTTATTGTAGGTCACTAAGATACAATGAATTATTTTCTGCAGTTCGTGGAAAACATTAGGCAGCTGTAATAAAGTCAATGGTATTTCCTTCCTTACTGAAACATTACTTCAGCAAATCCTCCTGTTTTGTTAAAACACCATTTCATGCTTGATAAAATTTCATTAACTTCTTTTATACTTTTTTATTTCTTTTGTTGACTTCTACAGATAGAGAAAACACTGAGTGAAAAACATCAGAAGTGGCTTTTCATGTTTAGGTGGATGATGACTGATGTAAGCTTAAAGACTCTGTAAGCAGAAGGGGGAAGGGAGCACTTTAGTGGCCTTTATATAACATAGATATTCAGTCCAGGAAACATACCACAACATAAATGCCTTTTTAAGTCATTAAAACACAGCTTAAACAAAAGCTAGAGTATTTCATCTATAGCTCACCACATTTGTTCTGGTTTATGTGCTTATCTGTAGTTCTATATATTAACGTAAAATGTTACTGTTTTTAAAGTTCATCTTGCTTTATAAATATCTATTTAAATCCTATACGGAGTATCTCTAATAAATTTCTTTAGGTCAGACAGTAATACATCCTTTACTATTGTTTTCTTTTAAGATCCAATAAGAAAGAAGAATCTAAGGGTTCCTGTGAGTTAGGTTTCTGGACTGAGAGATGGTAAGTTTTCTGTCGGGACACTAATCTATGATGAATCTCTCGGAACGGTGCAAAAGGAAGAACAATAGATGTTGACTGTACATATGCAAAAACTGGTCAGCCAGCTGGCCGTTCATTATCGGGGTAACACATTTACTTTCTGCAATAACAGGAGCCTCAGTGTTTCAAAAATATGCACGGTCCTATGGATTGGCTCACAAACAGTAGCAGCTGGACCTCAAGTTAGGTACCCACACTTTAGTAAGCGCACTAACATTGCAGCAGAGGAATGAGAAAAATGTAGGAATTAGTAAGGGTTAGAGGGGAAGGTTTGAATGGGAGGTTACAGCATTTTCACTAGCTGGATGAGGGCACAACTTGGATAAAACCAGCAAAGACTTCTGTAAATGTTGCATTAACAATTGGCAGCTTACTCGTTTTAATACTGTTAGCACTGTATTATTAAGATGCAGTTCCCCCACCCCCGTGAATTTCAAGCCACTTTAGCTACTCCTGAGATGTATCCAAATGAATGCAAGTCTGGAAATGATAGATATCGCAGAAAATTTTCCTGAAAATTCAGGAAACTCTGGAGAGCTAGTGATGGATTGCACAGGCTTTTTAAAACTCACATTGCTAGAGCTAACAGATGCTGGCCCTGTCATAAGAGGGAGTATCAATATCTCTCTTTAGAGAAATAGGGTGTGTTTGTGCCTAGGAGATTAACTAACCAGCCTCGAACCTAGCTCTTTGCCATCTATCTACAGCATCACAACAGGTCATGATAACTTTCAGGAGAGGCTTTCCCTGACAGAAGAACTCATGTTTTAAGGAGTCAAATCAGTTGGCATTACAGTCGTCTCTGTAGTATTGATAATGTGTGCTCTGTTATCCCCAGAGTAGTGTGACATGGAAGCCAGTAAAAATCATAGGAATGCTGAGGAACTCACCTCCTCATCTGCCACCTCAGAGTCTGCCTGGGTTGCTCTCAACCAAAATCTGTGGATTTACAATTGTCAGAAAGGAAACCCAGCTTCTACAGTAATCAACAAGATATATGTGCCTAATCAGCTTCAACACTGGAAACCCTTACAACAAATCTACACAAGACCCTGAAGTGTTTTTCAGTATTATCCCTCAGCTTTTACCTTACCCTGGTGAAGACCTTCCGTATGACATCAGACTTTTTATCCATCTCAGCTAGATGAGCTCTTTGAAGAAGAGCTTCTCTTGCTTGGGGTATTTACACAGTGTCCTGCATCCACCCTAGCCAGTGAACTCTGTCATATCCATGGTCTTATCCATGGCCAATTCTCTGTTCAGCAGCCATTCAACACTGGTAAAGTTGAGTACAGCTGTGGTCGTCCACATACAGAAAAACTCTAAATGGCATAGCTGCACAGGAGGACTAGCATGGACCAGAATGAAGCAAGAAGTCAGCTTGCTCAGGCTAGCAAAGCATTGAGGGCTGAACTCTGAGGGCTGAGAAAAAAAAAATGTGAAAGCTGTAGGTTAATCTAACTTGATATGGAGAATTTTATTTTCTGACTAGCTCTTTCATTAACATTCACCTGCATATTTTAGAATAAGGTTGATTAAAAAAAAAAAATCTGCAGTTCTTCTTCAGTTGGTTTATTTTCCACCATTTGCAAACCCATTTAAAAAGCAAGTGTGCCAGTTCTTGTGGTGTCCTTTGCTCTACTATATAGAATGTGGAACAGTTACTGTTACCACTGTGATTCCACTTCATCAGTGTTTTTAAAATTTCCTAAACTGATCTGTGAGTTCTAAAGTAGATATGTGTTAGGAGCTGCAGTTCATTAAGAGTAAATTGATATGTATAATTCTGATGTGTTTTCTTCTAGTTGTTGTTCTCACTGCTGAAATTTTAGTTCCCTGTTACCAGAACATTGCTCAAGTTTCGAGGCAGTGACGGTGGTAAGTGGCTCACTCTGTGCTGATGATATTTTAGGCATGCAGTTCCTGATCTATTTCATACTTCACAAGACCCTGTATGCATACATACAATCAAACCTACTTCTGCAAATCTTTTCTGTTTTGTTTTTTTCTTGTTGTTGTTGTTTTTCTTCTTCTTCTGCCTACATGTTCTTACTGTTTTATTGAGAAGAGTGGTTGTTAATATGCCTTGCTGCACTGTCTTTGTGAGAGCTGATTTTTGGAGATTTGTCTAACAGTAAAGCAACCGATTCAACTGAACTGCCCTATTTCAAGGGTGGAAAACAAACAGGAGTAGGCTTCAGCCCAGTGTGGAAGTCTGCGTGGACATACACATAACCTCCTTTAACAAAACAATCCTGAGGAGGTGCAGATGTAGCTCTCTAGGCACACTTGGCTAAGCTGTGCCTTGCTGCTACACTATTTCATGTATTAATAGCACACAAAACTGTTTCTCTTTAACCAAACATTTCCTGAATATAGTCAAGGTGTTACTAGTCCTAACTGTTCTGTCAAGACAACCAAGGCTGGAGTCATATGCCTTTTGTTGTTACTTGTCTTACGCCTGCATTCTACAAAATGCTTATAATCTTTTTTCTTTTGTTTTTTATAAGGTTTGTACTAAAGCCCAGTTTGTGCCAGAAAGCAGACCTGCAAAAAACTGTTAAATTTATAGGGGAAAAAAGAAAAAGAAAAAAAAAAACCCACAGCTGATATTAACTAAGGTGTGATATACACTAAATCACATGTTGAAACTCACCTTTTTGCAACTTGTTTTAACTAATTTTATTTGCCAGTAAGCATGCCTCTGTTCTTGCACTGGGAGTATTTCTACCTGAAGATGTTATCTCTGCCATAGTTAAACTCATCAGCTCATTGTCTCATCAAGGATAAGATCACAAGGGATCACTGGGTCATGCAGTTTAAACAGTACATCACAGACCATCACTTTTCTCTCATTTGCTGCTGTGCTCTGTCTTCTATTCAGCTAAGGAGGTATCCTGTTGTTCTTCAGATGAGAGATTTCACCATTTTCCTATGGTAGTTTGATCTCTGTTTATCTACCACCAAATTTTTCCTTTGTTATTTTCTTTCTTCATTGTTCTAAGCAAGCTGTTTTTCAATCTTCTGGTAACATAAACAAATCTGAATTCTTCTTTGTGATTCTCAGACAGCCTGGAATAACTTTGTTTCCATGCTCTCCTGTTGCTCAGCCTTTTTTAAAGTATCTCATGCCACAGAGGGGATTAATTTCACCTAAGAGGAAGCACCCTTAGGTGTGGTACAGCCATCTCCAAGCGATTTTAGAATCTCTTTTATATGAAGGTTGCTCAAAAAGTGATGCCTTCTGTTTTATTATGTTGGCCCATGACATCAGAGGCAGATGTTGCTGTGATGGCAGTAGAGGCTCAACCTTCCCACCAACATTCCATTACATGTTGTTGCTATGCGACAGATGGCAGCAGAGGGACAGTCTGACAGAATGGCATCCGATGTGGAAGTGCAGATGAGGCAAAGGTCTCTGACTGAGTTCCTCCATGTGGAAAAAAATGGCACGTGTTGATGTTCATTGATGTTTGTTGAACATTTGTGGAGACCAAAGAGTGGATGTGAGCACATTGAGGTGGTGGGTGGTGCATTTCAGCAGTCATGACAGCAACATGAAAGAAAAGCCACATTCTAGACAGCCGTGTAGATTTTTACAAGCAAGGTATGACTGCTCTTGCTCATCACTGGTGAAAGTGCATAGCTAATGATGGTGGCTGTGCCGAAAAAGATGTTATTTTATAGCTGAGGATTTGCTCTATCAAATGATCTTCAGTCACTCTGTCCCTGGAGACACATCTCTGGAGACATTCACAATCGGGCTGGATGGGGCTCTGAACAATCTGATCTGGCTGTGGATGTTCCTGGTCATTGCAGGGAAGTTGGACTAGATAACCTTCAAAGGTCCTTTCCAACTCTAAGGATTCTGTGATTCTATGGATCATTTGATACAGTGTTACAATAGATGTTTATAGAAATGAAGGCTATTCTTTTCACACGAAGACAAATTTAAATGAGTTTAAATCTTAGGTGTTCTTGTAAATTGTTTCTAGTTGAACATCACACCCTTTGGCATGTTTCATCAGTTGATGTGCAAAGGAGATGGGTGGAAGTCCTGCATACCACTAGTGGTAGGTGAGGTGACAGACTAGAACCAGACAGGAAGTGTTTTATCTGTGCTTTTTTTTATGTTGCTGTGTAAAATTCGCCACCCACCCCACCACACCAGTTACACATACATTCATTATCAGTCATATGCATATTTTTATCCAGTAGCTATAGTCTTCTGATTTCTTAGACATTTTTCTCCTTACAGAATGAACTGTTTGTCAAAGAGAATTCTACGTGCTGAGTGCTTATCAGTTCGTGTTCGCAAGACGTTTGCCTTTCAGTTCATTTTTAGGTGTGGAATAATAAAACCTGGAGTGCTGATCAACTCCATGTCAAAACCATGTTTTGAGTGGTTCCTTTTCCTTACTTAGCAGTTTGCACAGAAAATAATATGCGTGGAAGGAACGTATGTTTTTGCAGTAAGGTTTTTAACTCATGGTTTTTGGGTGACATGAAGCATATATCCAAGCTGTTTCTGTAGCATAGTGTTAAGGGAATGAAGTGGTGAAGAATCACTTTGGGAACCTAGGTTCATCCAGTCAGTATGTTTTTTTCCACATATCATTTCAGCATCTGGATCCTAAACTACAAAAGTTATTGGAAATCTTACCCTTGATCATGCAAGGAACAGGATCAAGTCATGACAGTGCACAATCACAGTAAGAGTACTGTCCCACAATGTATGAAGTTAGCTACACCTGTACAGACCAATGCCAGATGCACACCATGGACCTTACACCCATTTTCAAATAGCAGGTTCTGAACAGCATGAAACCAGTCTCAAGTTTTTGTTTTTCTTACAGATTTTTTTTTTTTTTACTTACTTTGATTTAATCAATCTTTAATCAACATGAAGTTACTTAAATTTTTTTCATGCCTACACATTCAGTATTTTTCCTGGCCCTGGGGATTTTAATGTTTCCCTAACCTTCTTTCCAAAGAAAATAAGGAACTTCTGTGACTTGAAAGAAATGTCTGCAGGACGTCTGTGCAGACAAATACAGATAACTGCATGGCCACTTCCCCTGTGCCCAAGGGCAAGCCAGCTGTGATCAAGAAGCCTTTTAATCATGTTTCTTTAGCTATGAATTGGAGCTCGTTTAATGGGATCTCAGCACCGTGGCAATTGTTTCAGGATCAGAGCTGCTTCATGTCTGGTTGACCTAGAACAACTGCCCGGTTATCTGCTCTTACCTGAGTAGCTAATGAGTTCACTGCACCATGCAACTACCAGTTAAAAATTAAGTTTACACATAACTCACAGAAATGTCATCCAAATTTTAAGTTTCCTCAACCAATATCCATCATTTAGCACTGTAACTGCAAAACAGTATAGGGAGTCCTTTTCTACCCTCGCACTCTGAGATATTGCTTTGATGTATGTAAATAAATCCATGTCAGTCATATTTCCAAAGAACCATCACCATCCACTTTTCTAAGCATGTTGCAGACATGTTCAGTAATATCTGCTCGTGTTAACTGTATGACCAGTCAACATGCAACTTTCTGAGATGTGCATCTGCGATAGGTGCTGACTTCAGTATAAGCTGACCTAAGCACCTTGCAGTACCTGACCTTGGGCACAGGAAACTCCAGGAGGCAGCCTGACCACAGCTGTAATCAATGTGGTGCATAGGAATTTCTCCAGCTGAGTCTGACATTTTTTGTGCCCTCTGTAAAATGTCCCCACCACAACTACATTTCCTGGTGCCTTTCAGATGTACAAGAAACACTGCAGCTAGTTTTTGTTGTGTGTGAACAAGTGAAGGTCAAAACCAGATGAGAAATATCTGAGATAATACCAAGACTAAATATTGATATTCAAAACACTTGGAACTCTCCAGTCATACCAGTACTTCGGTTTTAGTTCAGTTGAATGCATTGTTTTCCCAGTATTACTAACTTCTGGACTGTTTGCATCAAACATCTTTATTTCCCCAGTTATAAATTATAAAAATTGCAGTGCAAAAATACGAAGACAAAACAAAACAGATCTTTTCTTATAAAGTCCTGGACACTTCTTTGACAGTTTTAATCTGGGGGGGGGGGGAAAGGTCTTTGCAGTGTCTATTACTTACCTCTGCTTTCTTCTTTCAGTTCAAAAATTCCTCTTCAGGTTGTTCAGAAAAATTTTAGAATTCATATTTTTTTTAAATACATTTTTCTCCATTATACTTCTCATTCTGATGTTTAATTGGTAAGTTTTCTTTAAGATTTTTGCATGTATGTTAATTTCTACAAGGTTTTGGTTGCCTTAGGAGAATTTATGGTACAATGGACTTATGTTGAAGGAAAAGTGATGAGCAGCTAACTTATTTGTTGTGTCCATTGACTTTTAGACACACTTTTTAAGTGACACATGTTTTGCTCACATTACAGATGCTGCATTTTTGCTTCTAGTGAAGAGAGTATTTTCAGTAGAAGAAAAACCTATATTCTACTCTTCTCTCATTAGTTAAACTGCCTTCATTAAGCCCCTTTTTGCTCCAGTAAGTGTGGAATGGGTTAACATAAGTTTCTGTTGCTAGATTTGCATTTGGGATTCAAAGGCTGTGGCCTTGCATGTGCACAGTGACAGCACAGCTAACATTTAAATAGATTTGGGTTTTTAAGTGAGACTTCAGAGATAAAATTAAACGTAAGTTTAAATTAAATACTATAGTACATTTAATTCTGTTCTTTCCTCCTTTATTCCCCCTTCTCAGTATCCCCCCTCTATTTTCTGACTCAATTACTGTGAAGTGATATTTTCTCTTTCTCCTTTTATTGTTTTGTCTTCATTTCCTTTTATTCTTTCCATGTTTTCTTTCATTACTCCTTTTCTTGCCACTTTTATTTCAACTTATCTGCTATTCATTTTATTTCAATTGGATTATCAAAAATAGTTACCAGAAAAATAAAAAACCTTACCTTTGTCCAGGTCAGAGCAGCAGCACTGCCATAAATAGCCCTGATTTTCAGCTAAGTTATAGGTTGTGTAGTAACCTTATCAATTCTAGCTTGCACTCATTCTGTATTTCTGACACAGTTTTCTTCCTTTTGCAGAGGTTATGCAATTACAAAGTTATGGTGTCTTTATATATATGTTCATCACTAGAGGCATCCACCCCATTCCTGAAGGTGTTCAGTGGTGGGTTGGATGGGGCCCTGAGCAGCCCGATCTAGTGGGTGGCAACCCTGCACACAGCAAGGGGGTAGAACTGGGTGGGCTTTAAGGTTCCTTCCAACTCAAGCCATTTGCTTTTTTCTATGATTAGAGGTTTAAAGGGGTGCATCTGGGATTTGTAAGTAAAAAACACCTGGAAAAGACTGGTGTAAATGCATGGCATAATTTATGGTACTGCTCTACACTGATACACTGCTGTCAGAGTTACTTCCACTGGTGCACGCTAGTGAGCTGAAGTAAGCTAGCCAGATCCACCACTGGTGAATTCAGCTTCCCATACTTCTATTTGTAGATGCTTGAGTTCTTGGAATCTCTTCTCTGCAGCAGTTCAGAGTAAGGCTTGCTCAAAGTGAAGTGAAAACCATATACTTATTTCTGCTCACATATGACTCTGGCAACGCATTTCCTTTTTTGCTTGTGTCTCTACCTTAAGACTTCTGCACAAACCTCATAGCCACTCTTATTGTGACAATTCATGAGCCACATGTTGCATGGCTTGTGCATGGACACGTAACACAAAGTTCTCACATTTTTAAACTGTATGTGACGTGATGACTTTCATTGTATTCAGTGGTATAAATTTTCACTTGCTGCATTATTACTAAGGATGGGTGGACATCTTGAAACAGCATTGAGCAAGTTAATGCTGCAGTGAAGTGAGATTACAAGGAAAAAATACATTATTCTGTGCATATCTCATCTGCCATTTCAAAATCTGGGAGACATTGTTTATGTGGGCAATGAAATAGTTAGCTCTCTTTCTGTTCCTCTAAGATGTGGCCATTTGAGCTGCAGTTTATTTCAGACATGTTCAGCCCTTTTCTTACTGGAACTTTGACAGTTCCTAGGAACATTTCCCTCTTATAATATTATGGGAAGAGAGCAGCACACAGCACTTCTTCTAAGGTTTGAGATTGATCATAAATATTGCACACTTCCACATCTCTGCCCCTTTAAAATCTTCATCATGTAAGAAGTCAATCTTTCTCCTGTTTATAAGCTCCCTTTAAGTGCTGGAAGGCCAAAAGGAGGTCTCCTTGCCTTCTCTTCCCCAAGCTGAATAAACCCAGCTCCCTCAGCCTTTCTTCCTAGGAGAGGTGCTCCAGCCCTCTGATTATCCTCATAGGCTCCTCGGGACCCATTCCAATAGGCCCACTTACTTCTTGTGCTGGGAGCCCCAGGCCTGGATGCAGAAGACAGAGGGAGTCCTACCTGAGCCAATACTGTGATGGTGGATAAGGGTGTTTTCAAGATGCTGAAAGATCCCTGCCTCAGGCCAAAAAATCTGTTTCTGTTTGACTATGGAAATCCTCAGTGGCCATTAAGACTGTGTGTGATCTATTCAGAACTTTTTTTTTCTCTGGTTTATTGTACAAGAGGGTGTGTGAATGAGTGCTTGAGTGATTGCCCTTACTGCTTTGCCTTTCTTCAAAGAGAAAAAGGAAGGGCAAAAAGTGCGCTGAGACTTTGGCCTCACAGTGAACTAAACAGTGGGTATGAGTTCTCAGTTCACCTTGGCCTTGTCTGCAGTTAGACACTTCTATCCATAAAAAAGATGTTTGGGAAGGATGATGTAACATTTTTATCTTTAGTATAGATACAACCAGAAGTACTTTTGGCAGCGTTACTGATTTCACCTGGGGAAGTGCTGTAACCAGGTCAGTCAAAATACTGCACCTCTGTAGAAAGGATTTGTTATTATGCTTCTGTCAGCAGAAGCAGAAGTTGTATTTTCTCTAGCATAAAGTTGTTGTAGACTACACCTGATGTAGAAAAGGGAGGCTATCAGAGCCATCATTACTTGTTGCCATCACATTTGAATCACAGCCAGTAAATCCATGAACTGAGCTGCATTCTGGTGGTATAATCCAGATTCTCTTGTTGAACAGTCTCAAGATCCTCAGTAGAAAATCAGCAAAAGTGTGAAATATGCTGACTGCTAGTGACCTCAAGTATTTTTGCTTCTCATTTAAAGTATGAATAATGCTATCTTTTCTGCTATCTGTCATTTTTTGTATGGGTAGCAGTCACTGGCAGAAAGAACTCTGTTATTATTATTTTTATTATTGTTGTTGTTTTTTATTAAGTAGTCTTTTGTAAAAGAGCAAGATTGGAACCTCAGCTGCCAATGAAAGTAAACCAATGAAGCACAAACACCTGTGGCTCAATAATCTTCATATATTTCATTTTTAAGTCTGGACATTTGAGAACACCTTGAGAAAAGGCTTGCAGGGCTCTGAATGTCAAAGAAAAATAGTGGCGCATTGAGAATCTTGTTGAGAACAAAGTTAATCAGAATCAGTGATTCTGATTCAGGTACATATGGCTTAAACAAACATGCTCCTTTTTTTGCTCAAGTAGCCTCCCTGTTGTGTTCAGCAGGTATATGTAGTTGATGCTGTTTATTTCTGAAGTACAATTCACAAGGCTAACATTAAGCTAACAGGTCTGTCTGGGGAAAATCTGTATCCTCATTACTTATCTGAGTTGAATCAAATAAGTGTCTTTAACTGTTCTTTTCACCTCTGATATTAGGGGTTTTGTTTTGTTTTGTTTTGAATACAATGTGTTTGTTAGTTGAGGGAAGTCCAGCAAACTGAAGACAAGTTTAAAAGTGCCATGCAAGAGCCAACTGGGGCTGAAAAATTTTATATCTAATAACTGGAAATGAGACAAACATAACAAACTGTGAGCAGTCTGTTGCATTCTTCATAATATTCTGTGAAACAGAGGAAAGCGTTGCTTTACACTGCTGGAGTCGCAATTAAGTACACTCACATCAATGAACTGACAAACGCTAAGCCTGTAAATGTAAAGAAGAATCATACCTAAGAGAAAAGCTCTTAGGCTTGAAAAACTTGTTTGGAATTTTATAGACTGTATTCAGTACAAAATAATGACCCTTTTACACAGATTTTGTCATAGTATGAGAAGGTAAAGGAAATTGTAACTTGGTATTGTACAGAAAATCCATAGCTGGGGATTGATTCAGCGCAGCTGGGGATTATACAAACCTTTAGTTAAATAACACTCAATAGGAACCACCGTGTCGCATCAGAGCAAAGAAGAAGAAATGGGAGGAAAAGATATTTAAAAGTAATTACTTAATTGCAGAAAAAGATGTAAGGACAGGGTAAAAAAAGGAAAAGGAGAATGCACTCAGGAGATGAAATGGAATGCGTTTCACCTGGTGAGATGAGAAATGGCAGATCAAAAATATGTTACTATAAAGTCCGTAGAAAAATAATCCCAGATAAACTGGATTAACTCATGATGGTATAAATATGATGTCTCAATTACACATCTTTTGGAAGTTGGTCAATACCTGTTGAGACACTTTTACGTATTTTACGGGGAGAAAATATGCAAAACAGAAGATTATAGCACTGAAGATAAAAAAAGATTTAAGGCAAATAATGTATATCCTTAGTATTTTAAATTAAGTGATTAAGGATAAAATGAACTTTGACTATGGCAGGAAAATTACGGAAAGGTCGCTGGCATGGAAATAAGTGAAATCATGAAATGAAATGTATACATATTCACTGGAATAAGGAAAAACATCCTGAAAACTGAAGTATTTTTTATCACTATACATATTTTCAAAACTTGAAAAGGTAAGCCAGGAAGCTATAGATCAATAAACTTTAGCAACAAGCATATGAGAAAACCTTGGAAACAATCTTAAAAGGTATGGTATTACAGCAGATGGAGATTATATCTTACTGTGTTAGGCAGAAGCTTAAAAGTTCCACTGGACTCTGAAGGCACATCTTCATGCGTTGAGTGGGTGCACAAGAATACATGGGCGAAAAAGCATTTAACAGAGCCCAAAGCAATGCTGACACAAAGCTAAAGTAAACTACATGCTAAAATAAGAACCAAACAGACAGGAGAGAAATAAGAAACAGGCCTAAGGAAATGATACCCAAAGCAATTAGAAGTAGGATTGAAGTCTTACACAATGGCAGGGACACAGCCATATAGTCATGACATAAATGGATTGCTCTGGAAATCAGTCCACTTAACTTTTTAATCAGCAGTTGGGTTAAGAACATTATGAAGAGGAGGAGAAACACTGGCTGGAAATATCTTCTGGTAAAATTTCTGTAGGTTATTTCAAGTGACAAAAGTTTGGTTTTAAAGCATCAGATAAAGCTTCAGGAAAAACTAATAGCTCACATTTTTGCCAGATCCAAAGATGAGGTTAGCTGTGTTCCTTGGAAAGTAAAGTGACCGAAACATATGCGTATCCAGTGTGCTCATATCAATGGCTGTAGTTCTGCAATCCAGCTGTGTCCTCATTCTGACAGGACTTGAATAACTAGCATACAGTAAAAGAATATCTAGTATTTATTTGCTGATGAAAAGAAATATTTTCTGGTCTTCCTTGGATGTGGGAAATGGATATTTTCACATGCATTTTTCATGTCTATTCTGAATGGACAGCCAGGAAAGACAACACAAACTTCACTCAGACATTACCCCCAACTTAATAAAATATTTCCACTCTGCTGGCCACTTAAGACACTTCTCCTTTACTATTTTCTTGTCCTTTTGGCATTTTTCAGCTAGATGTCTCTGTAATGGTGTGTGGAACTTCCACACAGCTGTGAGAAGTGCTTAATCATAAAGTTCATATCCCAGCTGCAGCTGTACCCCTGCACAAGGCTTGCATTTCCCTTACCTTCCCTCTTCTCCATCCTAAAGCATCCTGCCTGGATTCTCACACTTTTTTGTCTTATTGTACCTGTAAAGAGAAATGAATGCTTAGGTTGTTCTCATGCAACTTGGCTAATTCACCCACAAGTATCTCAAATGGTTCAGAAATCACCCAGAGACAGGGAATTTGCCCAGAGCTATGCTCGCATTCCTTGCGGTCAGCACCAAGCAAAAAAAAACCTCCATCCAACTCAGCTGTGACTTCCAGTTTATTCTTACAGAAATCACGAAAGCATTCAGATCATCACATGAGACGTTATCAGAGCAGTAAACGTAAAATGCAATAGCATAAACTGCAGAGGTGGGTCACCACAGCTTGTACTTTCCATGGGCTGGGGTTGTGAGATTTTGATTTGGGTATTGCACAAGAATTTAAGAAGCAAGAAATAAAGGGCTTTTGCAAATATTGAAAACAGTTTCTGTTGCTGAGATCTTAGTTATGTATGGGAAATATCACTTACTCAAAACATGTGAAAAGGAACAGAGCACTCATGATTGTTCAGAGATCACTGTTTCCCTATCCAATCAAAGAAAAAATTATGCCATCTGGTGTGGAATATCCGCTGATCAGAGTATCTTATGTTCAGTGCTGACACCAAACAGCGATTCCTTTAACACACTGACCATGTTCTTTCACCATGGCAATTTAAAAACTTCCTCATAAATATTTATCATCCTTCCAATCTGAATCCCTGAAAAAACTGCTGCAAACAAATTTGTTGGCCTTGCCTACCAAGTTTTCAGTGTTTGGACTATTTTACTTCTTCTTCTGTCACCCCGTCACTCCATATGGCGTATCAAAGTTGCCAGCCTTTGTTTTCCATTTATGTGCTTCTCTCAAATCTGTTTTTCATGTTTTCTTCCCTGGTGTTTCCAAAGCGTAATCATAATCTTTGTTCCTCAGATGGGTCCTTCTGCACTTCCATTCTGCAAGGCCTCTAGAAAAAAACGACATCTGCAGTAAGCTAACATGACTGAACATAGCAAGCATGGGGCACATTTAGAAATCTCTCTGTTCTCGGTTTTAGACTAGCGTTCTCAGAACAGACATCATCAGGATGCATGCAGTTTCTGTATTTTCTCCTTTAATCTACAGAGGCAGTCTTTAAAACATCACTTTGTTGATTCTGTAGTAGCTAGGAAAATAAACAATTATTTGTCTTAATAAATTGCTCTAATAAATAAATTAATACTCAAATGTAATAACTCTAGGAAAATGCAAGATCAGTCATGTACATGGAAGTCACAGAAAGAATAGTAATTCAAAGCTTTCAGTACCAAATGTGGTTTTACAGACATCCTCTATTACAATTTGTTCTGGAAGAGCCCTGAGCACCACACAGGAACTGAACTTTTCTTGAAATCAATGTGTCAAATTTGTGTTTGGCCAAATTTTGTGATTGTAGTTAGGCCAGGGGAGAATTTGGCTCTGTGTCTGCAGTGATAGCCTGCTGGGAACAACAGTTAGACACCATAACAATTTGTGTTGTTAACACTCTTGGATTTGTCCTGGACGTTCAAAAACGTCAAAAGGCAGCTATTCCTCTGAAATAACAGATAATTGCAATAACCATTAGCATGTCTTCTTCCCAAACATAGTGTGCAGTATAAGGATTTTGTGGATTTTATGCCGGTTAATTCTCTTGGCTTCTATAAACACTGACTTTAAAAATCATTACCCTAGCTATTACCGTAAGGTTATACTAATCACTCAATTAGATTAAGATGACATTAAGACTTTTAGAGACACATCTATGGCCAGCTCACTTGCTCCCTACGCTATTTGTTGCCAATTGCTGAAATTTGTAGCAGTGAATTTGATTATTTTTCATGTGATTGTATTTGAAAATGTGCACATTCTCTGTCTTTGTCTGTATCCCCCAGAGAGTTTTTATTTCCTGCCGTAGAACCAATATTTTGACCACAGGAAATAATGCTAGGTTTTCATGCTTGATTTTTAAAATAACAATTAATTATACTTTTGGGGGAGGAAAAAAAAAAAGGTTGTCCATATCTGAAGCTGAGAAATACAATGGTTTCCAGCCCTCTCCTATAGTGTGAATTGTTACTTGATTTAATAGCACACAGGAACAGAGAAAACTGTCCCTAAAATCCGACACCATAACACTTAGCAGTTGAATTTAAGCTTCTTAAAAACAGAGCATTTACACTTGTTCTTGTACAAGTATTCAGCTAACATAGATTAACACAAGATCTTCTAGAGCGCCATTTAGTTGCAGAAATACAACACACGTACAGCATGTTTTGAGATTATTCAGTGTATCAGTACTTGGAATTTACTTGGAATTTTATTTCTGATACAGTTCTCTCAGAGTACATTTACTTTCTGTACATTGCATCTCTTCTGAACCATTTTTAAGCAGGTTTGGATTGGGGTTTTGATGGAGTTTTTTTGTGTGTTTTCTGTTTGTTTGTTTGTTTGTTTGTTTAAATATTAATTTGAACTTGATACACATAGTCAAAGAGTGAGCTGGACCATAGAAGCCATGCTATGTTATGTAACTTGTTGACGTATTTTTGACTTCCAATGTCAGCACAATTAAAGAGAATAAAGAAGTGTGTGATCCAAGTCCAATTACACATCAGTGTTTTAAACAGCCATTCACATACCAAATGCTGAGATATCTGTTCTGCTTCTATGGGCTATCTTTGGGGTCATTTGCACCCACAGTCACCACTGGCAATAGTCATTATGTTGTGCTCTTACAGAAGTACTTTGTGGCTTTGTCTTCTTGGTGCCATGCAGTTGAGTGTCAACCCAAAGTGTCCGAAAAACAAACATCACTCAGCTTTGCATAGCTTTGTGCCCCTTCTCTTGTACAATTACTTCACAGAAAACATTCCTCTGTAAATCACCACCTAAGATAAAAGTGACCCAGAGAACTGACTTCTGGCCCTGAAAGTAGCAGAATGATTGATAAAAGTAGTGAGTTACCTGCCACAGTATGAAGCAGACACAAGATGGGATTGTTACATACCTTTATACTGAGCTCTACTGATATTTATAGGTAGGGAGAAAGACAGCTCCCTTCCTAGAGTTAAGAATGAAGTTAAGAATAGACATATACGAGCAACCCAGTTTGCCCAAACTCTCCTGCCAAACAAGCCTAGTGTTGCTTAGTTTCACTAACAAGCCTATCTCTACCTAACTCTGGTAGCCATCCCTTCTTTCACACGTTATTTCTAGTACAAGGCCCAACTGTCAGCCCCATATTTACTCAGCTTGTCCTAGTTTTGCACTCAGACTACCACCATTCCTGTCTCACCATCTCAGCCTTATCATTTCTTTCAGAGGCTGCTCCCACAGCCCATGTGCCTCATTTCTTCTCCATGCTCATTTTACTTCTACTGTGTGGGCAGCACATTAGAAGGCTGCTTGCTAGCAGCAAAAGCTTGGCTTGAGGGAATATCTTTAACTGTAGCCTAATCAGCACCCAGACAGAATATTCTTATGACCATTATCATAGGCATAGCTGTAAGCATGATTAAAACAGACAGATAATTTCAAGATTTAAACAAAGGACAGAGAGATCTCACTATAGTACTGTTCGTATTCAATACCAACTAGATCATGTTCCTCAGTATAGTGTCAGTAAAAATTAAAATACCATCCCAGAAATGTGACTTTTCAACTGCAATTTCTCGGTTATAGAGATGGTCACTCTTCATATTTGACAATTTTTAACTCACCTTTATTATATTAAAGCTGAACTGCACATCAAGTAAACTCCTACTAAAGGATTTGAGGTTTATGGTATGGCTTCTAACTAGATGTAATACTTCTGTACCTAAAGCCAGGTGTAGCACATACCGTTTGGCTCTGCAGCATATTTATAATAGTCATTAATCATTTGTTAGTCTTTATAATCCCTTTATGAATGTTCTCTTTTATGCAATATGTGAACAAACTAAAGACTGGATCATGAGAAAGTTTACATTGCTGCTCTGTCATGGGTTATGTTTGAAGAATTGGATGTGACATGCAATTTTTAAGATCTTTTTAGCAGAATTTTGCGGTTATTTTCTCCACCTCTTTCTGCTGCTCACTACTTTTATTTTCTCCTTTTCTTTATTCATTTCACTTCCCATCCTTTTCATTCCCATCCCCATATTTCCATCCTACTCAATTCTAAATGATTCTAGATGGAGGGACCGTAAAAAAAGTGCAGAAAGACTTTTGTCAATAGGCAGCCGAGTTTTTGTTTAGATTTATAATTCTTGGGCCATTCTCTATAATTGATCTTACAGAAGTCCTAGTGTTCCTATCACAGATAGAGGTTGTTATTTAATTGTTTTTTTCTATATAAACTATAGCACAGCTGCTTTGTTTTACTTAAATTAAAAATGGGATTTGACTGTGTTTCCTGTCAACGAATAGCCACCCTGGGGACAGGCAGATGAATGGAACTGAACCAACACCATCCCTGCCCTCTCTGCTGTTCCCCTCCTACGTCTGTCTCTGCCCACATCACTTTCACTAATCTTTCTTCAGTCAGATCAGGTAAAGAAAAGCAGGTCAGGAATGGTAGCCTGACTGCCACCACTAGATTCTCATCAGAGAGCTTTCACATGATGAAAAACACCAGAACATTCTCAGAATGTTCTGTGCTTCCCTGTAGAAAAAAAGAAGCAAGTTACATTCTTAGATCTATGCATTTGGTGTAGTGCAGGATTTCTCCTTCAGGTCTCCTTCATGATTTTTGTTGGGTTGACCCAGGTCAAAGCAGGATTTTGCTGCCATCTTTGTAGAAATTACTGACGTAGAATCTTAGCCACCTTCTGTTGGGAGGATTATGTCCTTTTCCAAAACAGTTCCTTCTGCAATCACCCCAGCTGCAGAGGAAGATCTGCCAGCTGAAGTTCATAGATCTTACTCATACATGACACCAAGTAACTCTGAGCCCTGTAAGTGCTTATTGTTATTATTAAACAAGTAGTAGGATGTGAGTTAATTACTATTAAGACAGGGATCGAGAGAGGAAAAAAACACGTAATAACATGTAAAAATAATTTCCAACCACAGAGTGGATAGACGGCACCTCTCTACTCTCCCACAGAGTCTGACACCTGGTTTTCAGACTTTGGCCTCTGAAGATGCTGGATGTCATCCCTTGATTTGTTTTTATTAACAGGGAAAGAGAAAGAATATGCAGACATAGTTAAAATGTAATTTATATTCCAAAGTTTATCAATTATTTGTGTATGGATTTTGAACCAGAAAGCTCAAATGAGAATGTTTTGCCACTGTACACGGTCTTGGTCTCTGGATTCTTCTTAGATTGTGAAGCAGAAAATTAAATGGTTATTGTTGGATTCTTTGTAGCACAGCGTGTCCAAAACTGCACTGAGATGATGCCAGAAAATGCTACATTTTTTCCCAATTATGAAATGAATAATGGGGAGCTAGCTCACTGCAGCCTGTATTGTTAAAAGAGCTATTTTGGCTGATAGACTGTTGTCCAACCAGAAAACACAGGTGCTTTGTTTTCAAGTATTATTCTTCTTCCCAAATATTTCAAGGTTATGCTGACCATCACTTTCTCACTCTCTTCAGAATTTAAATAGTAAATGTTAGCGTAAGTTGAGAACTCTTAGAAGAATTCAATCTTCTGCTCCTTCTCTTCTAAAACCAGATTAAAGGAAATGCTACAATGCTCACACAACCGATAACATCCACGAGAGCATGGGTAATTTTCATGTGTTTAGCTTTAGTGTTATTTAATCATTTTTAATTAGTCAATTCTTTTAAGAGAGAAATTGAGGTCTATCTCATCCATCCAGTTTTACTCACAAGCTCTTGAAATGGGTGACACCAGTTTGTCTCAGCCCTCTCAGCTGTTGTCAGGCTGCTGTAATGCCAGAGAATGAGAGCCGAAGTTAAAGTTACAGCAGAGATGAGATCGATACTTGCTCAGATGGTTTCAGGTCTGCAAATGCAACCAGGTTCCTAAAGAATGCTGTGTGGCATAATTCAAGTCTCTGGAATTTGTTGTTATTTTAGTTTTACATTTAAAAGAAGCAAAAGCCCAACCATGTTCAATTTCTTAAACAAGACAGCTGATTGAAGTGGATCCATTTTAGGAATGTGGTTATCTCACCCACCTACTTCATCCTGAATCGTATCTTAGCAGAACATTCAAGGAACTGAATTATTTTGTTTTCAGCAAGAAGATAAGTATCTTCTGGTATCTCTTAGGTAAGGAGCACTGGTACGAGTCCTCTGCTGGTATAAATCAGCATGGACCAGAATCTATTCAGTGTCTCTCATCTGTAGTACTATCGCCCTGCTTGTCATTATCAGTTATGCCAACTATCAGAGGAAGAATGCAGGCAGGGATTTTGTTATCTTTGCCAGCAAATGGTGACTGCTGTGGATGTAGGCTACAGTCCGAGATGCAATACTCCTGCTTCACAGGGAACAAGAGACTGTAATACCTGCAGGTATGGTAAAGGACAAACAACTTCCAGTTTTAGTGTTCTATGTGACTCATAAATGTTCCTCCAAATAAAATGATGTCCTTGTTGGTGAACAGTTCATGGGATTAAATTCTTTTGTACAGGAGAAAACTGTTCTGGTCAGTCAAGAGAAGATACTGAGCTGAGATTAATCTGTTTTTGTATTGTTGTCTTCTGCAGCCTTGTTTTTTTTATTTTATTTTATTTTTTAATATTAAAGATTTAATGAATTGTCTGGTTTGTTTTCACTCTATTGCCATTTTTATTTTATTTTATTTTATTTTATTTTATTTTATTTTATTTTATTTTATTTTCCATTGACTCCAAGTTGCACTGTGTGTTTTCCAAGAAATATACCATTAATAAAATAACAGGAAAACCTCAGGTCATCACCTCTCCATCTGCCCAAACCACCCTGGTGCCCAACTGCAACACCACTCTGTTCTTGCCTCAACTCTTCCAACGTGTTACAGTGACACAAGTCCAGCACGAGCCATGTAGCCAACAAAAAAATACACTTCTGAGGGATTTCTTATCTGAACTGCGTGCGTGCTAACAGTGAAATCCTGATCTTAGCAACATCTGTGAGAGGGGGAGCTATTAAAATACTTGAATTTTGAGGTTTAAAGCTGTAAATTTGATCAACCAATGAATATATTTGATCTCATGTTGTAGATAAATACAGGATGTTTTTCATATTTGCTCCAAACACATAAAACACATTAAATACAAAGCATTTTCTCTTTGTAAAATAAGGACTTGCATATCTGAATCCTACCTCCTTTGTTTTCCCTGTTCTGAACATTCTGTGTTCTGTTCTAACTGACTAATAATGCAGTCAGCTATGGAATTAACTAAAATTGGAGAGTATTCAGATCCCTTCCTGAAAATATGATGATCATTGGCAATGTTCCTCAAGGGGGCATTCTAATACATTATTTATCTTGTTCACACAAATAAGATAAAGCCATCAGTTATTGATTCAAATACTCAAAGGTCTTGTTTAAATTCGCAGTAATTCTTTTTCTGACAGTGAAGTCAATTAGTAGGAATAAATAAGTAAATAAATGGATAAATAAATAAATAAGCAAAGGCTAAGCTGAAGAATCTAAACCCTTCAATAAAATACTTGTAAATCTACACAACTCTTACAACTGAAGACCAAATACAGGAGTTATATTAACAGAAGTGAATTCTTTTCAGATTTTGTCAAAAAGAAAAACCGTGTGACTTGCTGGAATTGAGATGTACACCTAATAAGACTGAGCTGAATATAGATAAGAAAACAAATCAATATTTAAGACCTTACATGTGAAGATATGCAGAAGAATATTGCTGTGGTGCAGAAGATTGCAGTGTGTTTATTTTAATTTCACAGAATTTTCATGTCTAAAATAATAATAAAAAAAATCCTGAATGAGAGCATAGCAACAGTAAATAAATAAATAAGGCATGAAATTAAATCCAAGAAAATCAGGAAATCTTGAGATTACAAGGGATCCCTGAAAATTGCTAGCTGTACAAACTGGTGTAATGGCTGTTCTTAGACAGGCAAACAAATTGAAGTCTGATGCCTCTTTGCATGTTAAAATAAGAACAGCTCTTCTTAAAGTAATTCCAAATACTGGAGCGATAAATTAAATATTTGCTTAAGAAAATATCCAGTGCCATTAATAAATACAGAATTCAACCTACTGGCAAACAATCTGACAGTTTTGAAATGATCCTCTCTAGCTTTATGCATCTCAACTAAGAAGAATTGAAAATTATCAGGCTGTTCTGTAATACTGTAAAACAGACGTAGATATAATTGTTCTAGGCAGAAAATGAGGCATAACCTCTAACTGATGTCTCTTTAGATTCTGAAGGGGAATTTGAATGAGTCGGCCAAAAGTTTGTCTTCCGTGTTTTACAGCGGATACAGCATCTTATGGTGACTACTTTCTTACAAGAGTTTCTTTCATAGGATTGGACTTCTATATAACAAGTATATTGTGTGTATCTGCAAAGGGGATAATACGGAATCCTTTACTTCATATAGAGGAACATGCCAAAGATATTACTTCCTTGTTATCTCATTTCATACAGCCATATTTTACATATGCATAAATATTGACTACGGGAATCAAAACACTTACAGATATATCTAAAAATTGAATAATAATATAAAGGATGAACACTGGCTAACAGTGTTTAACAAAGCAGAACAAATGTTTCCTGCTCCACTGGCTGGCCACAAATCAGTTGGTCTGTATTGGATATTTTAGCAGTCTCCAGAACGTAACTTGAAGATACAGATTTCAGCTGCGCTTGAAGTAGTTTCTTGAAGGCCCTGGGTAATAAATTGTTTTATGAAAAGTTATTAACATTTACTGAACTAAATGATCTTCATGGTAATGCAGTAAAAAAAATGGGAAGTGATGAATCAATAGGTATCAAGAGGTATCAGCTGCTTCTTAGAGGAGTGAACACCCCGCTTTTGCTTTATGGAATGGATTCCATTTTGCACTAGCTCTGTGTTAGGCTGATTTACATTATTCTAAGCTGAAACCAAATCTCCTCTCAGACCTCTTTGCAATCCCTGCAGTTACCTGAGGAGAGTTACATGGAATAAAAATTGATAGAAGCATTGAATAAGGATGGTCCACAGTATGCAGAGTGACTATAAAATGATCCTGTGCTAATTTCACAGCCTTTTTTGAGCTTGTTAATGGTTAGAAAATGATTCTGTACAATCAGTGCCTGCTGTATGTGCGACTTTACATTTACATAAAGATTACTAGGAACTGATTTCATGGAAAGTAGTCATATTTTCCAAAAGTTTTCCTACAACCTAGAAAGAATACTTCGGTTATCCTTGGATTAATGCTTTTTTTCTACTAATCATTTTTTTTCTTCCTAAAATTGCTTCCCCCCCCCCCCCCCCCCCCCCCGCCCACAAAAAAAAGAGCCAGATGCCAGTTGGATCTCCTGCACTACAGTTTCCCATCCCCTCCTAAATAGGCCATCAGACTCAGTCCAGACTCAGCCTTGAGGAATACAAGGCCCAGGGTAGAGCCTTACAAGTCAGCAGCTGCCAATAATGGACACAGCACTGTACTTTTTTGACAGCGACTGAAGCTGCCAGTACATAGAGAGCAACAAAACTTAGTTTGTTTTTCAAAACTATAGTCAACACTTTGGAGAGGTTTATGAACCTAATGCATTTATTTTCTGATAGCCCTCTGTTGCACTTCCTAAAGAAATTATTAAGTTACTCGTAGGTAACTCACAGAAGTAGAGTCAACATAAAGAGGTCCAAGATCAGTCTTCTGAGAAAGCAGCACTGCTGAACATAGAGCTACATTGCATCATTGCATCAATTGCATCAACCATTCATAACTTGCTTTGCTAGAATGCCACAACAAATACAGCTACATCATCAGAAACTGACCTGTGTATAAAGCCCTAAGCCCTCTGTATATTACTATGAACATATTCAAACTGCGGTCTTTGGTAGTTTCAGACGCCTCAGTTCATTTGCACATTGTTTCCTTCCAGGCCTGGAATGTGAGTGTGTGTGACTTTGTATCTCGCCAATCAGAATATGGCTCTGATGGCTGGAATATCTAAGTAACACCAATACTTCTGTTTTGTTACACTGTTTTCACTCTATACACTAGAATAGAGAAATTTTTATGCCACCAGCAGTTAGGAAGATTGCAGTCATGCTAATCTTTCTGAGCCTTATCATTAAGATTAATTCCTTTTAATGTCAAATAGCCAAAAGCCATGGCAACAAAGATATCTTTTCATAACTACATGAGAGCAACTAATGGCTGCTGTGTCTGGCCTCTTCGTTTCAAAAGAGAGGCCGTGCACAGACTGCAGAGATCTAGTGGTATGAAACATCCCTGGCTTAGTTATGTGTGGAAAATGTGTCTCATCCTAAAAGCATAATAACTGCATTCAGCAGGGCTTGCAAGACAAGTGCTGAAAAAGGGACTGAGCATGTAATGTGTGCAGAGAAGACTGAGATGCATTTCAGATGAAGGTATGGAAATATTTGTTGGCTATGTGAGGTTTTCACAATTCTGCAAAAACGGCTAGTGCTTCAAAACTTACACTTCTAGTACATTTGCTATTGAGCTCCATATAGAAACCACAGCATGATGCAACACGGCAGTACTTGACTGGGAGCTGAGCACAATGGGCTAATTGCTAAACTCATGAGGGATGCAAAACTACAAAGCCAGCTGCAGGCGTTTGACTTGAAATATTTGATGGCTTTGCTTTGTTTCTTTAATAAATATGAAATGACCTTAGAACAAGCATTTTCAGGAGCCCAGAACTGGTAAGGCAGAAGAGAAATTCAAAAGCAGTTTCTTTAAGCTCAAAATCAGACAGAATTGATCTAGTAACTAGACCTAAAGCCACCATATCCCCATCTACAGACTAACTCATTCACAGCCATCAAGGCACTCAGGCTAATGAGATGAAAAATGTGACAGTGGTCTCCTTGCAATAGGCTGAAATAACAATGAGTTATTTCTCATCAATCTAGGGTATCTCTGTCTAGCTCAGCTCTTGCAGTTCTTACAGAATGAAACAAAGAAGTTTATCTCCCTGCCTGCACTGAGGAAATTGTTACGAAGACTGAAAGAATGAAAAGAGAGCTTAAAAGAAATAACGTCTGAGGTAAAGACTTCAGTTGCAAAGGATTTTTTTTTTTTTTTTAGCTCGCCCCTGAATCTGTCACCACAGATTTTGTGGTTTAGGAACCTGAGCAGAGCAAACTGTCACTTCCCTCCTACCCTCATGTTGATGTCCTTCGCATAGAAAGGAAGGGCCGGTGCCTCACTGTGCCTTGTCCTAATGCAGATTTTGTGCACAATTACATCACACACCCAAATCAAAGAATGCAGAAGGACTTTAAGATCTTTTGCTGTACTTAGCCATAGTGCTATTTTTGATTTGGAGAAGTTTGTAGCAAGACATTTTCTCTTTTTTTCTTTCTTTCTTTTTTTTTTTCCCTGAATGTCCTAGGACATACAGTTTAGTCTAACGTTCATTTTAGTTAATATTAACCCAACAAGTAATACATCCAAACTATTTATCAGGCTTGACTGTTCCCACATGCTTGAGACATCTTACTGAGATAGAAGCAGTTTCCTCCCAGAGGTGGTAGCTATTCTCCAGGGAGTCAAAGGGTGCTTGGATTGCTCTCTTCATACAGGAACATCACTTCAGATAGCCAAAATCAGGTTGAATGAAACCTACCCAGGATGCTTAAGACACAGACTAAGGAATCCTGTGGAAAGATCCAGGAAACTCAATGAAGTCAGCAGGACTGACTAACTTTTAGCATCTGGCATAAGTTTTCATGGTTAATTTTAAAAGCAAGTCTGTTCAGCACCTTGCAGAACCATTTCTTGTTTTACACCTAAATCATACATAAAAATGTAAGTACATGAATATTTATGTGCTGAAGAAAGATCAGGTCATAAAGACTTATAAGAAGAAGTGCTGGAGCCCAGCTGTCAGAAACTCCTGCCGAGCAAACCATCTGTCTATAATCACACGTCTATCAGTTTTCTGTCTGTAATTACATGTGTCTGTCCTCATCCTGAATGCAGACTTCAAAGCATTCAGATTTTCTCCCCAAAATCCTAATATTTCCTATCCTTTCTCTTTCTCCTCTTTTTCCCTCCACATGTAACTGCCCACATAACTTAATTAGCTCTGCTTTTTTCTTATTTGCGATGATTATGCTGCTATCACACAAATGGAGTATTTACATTTATTCTAAGGAAAGAGTTTTGAAGATAGCAAGACAACATTTATTGGTAGTGTGACATTTTTATGATCCAAATCGTCCTTGCTTTCTGCTTACAAGGAAACTTCTGAATGTCGTAGTCTAAGTGATTCTCTAGTATTCTGTTACATTTTATTCCTGTTTTATGGGCTCTCAGATTTACTGAAGTGAAATTGGGAAGGTACTAAACTAATGCAACATAAAGGTGATCTAGGATGTCTACAGTTGGTAGTAATTCACATAATGTGTACCGTTCCAGTACTGACAGGGGGTTATGCCTTATATGATTAGTATTAGAGGGAAGCATGAAATGTAATCAAGTAAAATCCAACATATGCTGATTTATTGTTACTTAAATTACGCAGTTTGGAGACAGGGTCTTCCAGAGCTGCCTTCTTGTCCACAGGATCATCTCTGTCTTGCTCAGTGAGACCAATATTCATGTTTGTCCAGTGCATCATTAATATATCTGCCAGAGCCACAGAAAGAGCCAAGCTTGCTTTATCTAGCATGTTTTCTCATTTCCTTGCCTAGTAGTAAGGAAGTGAGTTCAATATTCAGTTTCTCATTTCCCATGAGACCATTGCTGGCTTGACCAACATCTCCTGGCTCTGTAAAAGAAACTGGATTAAACTCTGTTTCGTAATTATTTATATTGAATTTGTGCTGAAAAATCCCAGTTCTGTACCTGCCATTTGGATTGGTTGCACCTTCTGAGAAATGCAAAAAAAACATCCTTCTTTCGTCTGATTGGGACCCTTCACAATGTGTGGCCCTCTCTTTTTAATGACCTCCATAAGGCCATGAATGAAATGGCTTTAAATGTATTTCTGCATTCTTCAAGTAATATTTTCAGCTTGGATTCCTCCTTCATTGTGTGCACATGTAGTCATGAATTGCCAAAAGACACACTTGCTGTCACTCCCCAGAGAACAAGGGATCTTAATGAAGCTATTTCTGAATTTTCCATATTAACTCTCTGAAAATTCATGTCTAATTACAGTAATGGTCACCTTGACCACAGTGTACTGGTTTAGTTTAGGGTTGCATCAGCTTTTCTAATCAGAGAGATAGTAAGTGGAAGAAGTTTCGGGATATATGTCCGGGTTGATAGGATTCACCACATCTTCATTTCAACACCTCAAAGCTAAGTATCTTGTCTAAGTTCATCCTGAACATTTTTGGTACAGTAAATAGAGGGAAAAAAGCTCTCTAGGACAGTGATGCAAGGTAGGTTGGATGAACTGCCTTCTGGAGTTAGCCACGTTCTTGCACTGAGTGTAGATGCCTTGCTGAGTCTGGACACCGCTCTGAAATGGGTGAAGTTAGATTAAATTTAATCAGCCTATGCATGAAAGTTCAATTTCATTACTGCTGCTTGGTGAGAGGAGGTTCGCATCATGTTTTGCAGTTTTATCTTGTGAAGATTAGCCATGTTGACACCATTCCTCCTATCCAGAAGAAAAACAAATAGATAAAACCCTCAAAAGTGCCCAAGTAGCAGTATGAATAAAGAGGTATTCAGAACGTAAAGGGCTGTGCACAAATACTCCTTGCAGTATTCACTAGGCTCTCCTGATGTCTGTGTGTACATAAACTGACTACACCAGTCAGTAGACTTTTCCATATTATGTTGTTAATGTCCCTCAAGCCTGAAAAGTTGGGCTATCTTTGAGAAGTAAAACCGTAGCTAAATTTCCATGCCTGTTTTTCAGGTTATAACACAGACAAGATTGCCAGTGAATATGTGGTAGCTGTGGTTTTTTTGATGTGGACACCTGCCCGGTAGACCCTGAACTGACACCCATCTTTCATTTGGCTGTTGTATACTCCTTAGACAGCAATAACTTTCAGTCAGTGTTGCACTGCTTTACATAGCAGTCTGCGAGCTGGGCCAGGAGGCCTTCACTGTGCTGAGCCCCAGAGTGATAACTTCTTCCCATCAGTGGTCACTTATGATAGAAAAATATTTCTCTGGGCACTGAATGGATCTTAAGAAACTGAAAATTTGCATGTGCTTATTAGCAAAAGTGTGCATTTTAACTGTATTGCTGTTGCTCTGACATTAAACGGAATTCTTTGTCTTTGTCGAGCCAGCCATTGTATTTTTGTTACAAACGGATGGAAAATGAAAACCACATGAAATGAAGCTCTGACAACTTTTATCTGTATTTTCAGATTAACCTGTATAAATGTGTTTTGTCACTTACAAATTACACTGCAGTTCAGTTTAGATTAGTGGAAAAACTATTGTTTGCCAAACGAGTGAAGGATGACGACTGAGGCCCAAAAACCCATGATATTTTTATTAATTGAGCAGTTACTTCAAACAGTTCCTTTTTTTGAACCTTGGTGGTCCTTGGAGCAGCTTTCCATGTCACCTTATTCCTTGCTTTCTCTATCCATGGAAAAACCTCAAAGCTTTTAAGCGATCTGGTTCAACTACTCCATACTGGAGCAACTGGATCAGGAAATAGAGCCCCTCTGAAGTGCTCCGTGAGCCGTGCTCCTCTAGGAGCAGCTGATTTAACATCTGCAGCTGCTCCTAGCAAAGAGAAAACCGGTCTCCTTTGTAACTTCATTTTACAGCATGTTAAACCCCAACTGCAAATATTGTTTAAAAAAAAAAAAAAAAGCAAGTGCAATCTGATATGCCTGAACAGCAGCACTTTATTGTCGCTTTATCAGCCAGAGTTCCTTTGAAGGGATTCTGGTTACCAAGAAAATTTGCCAAATCAGAATGGTTATAATTGTTCGCTGATTTCATCAGGTACTAAAACAATGCGTGTAATTGTATTGCCAGTGATATATTATTAACAAAATATTCTGTTGCTATGCAGTTCTTCCTGCCTTATTGATGGGTCTTCTCTATCTCAAATTAGCAATAAGTCACACAAGCAAATCTTACATGCTAGATCAACAAATTTTAAATCACAGATTTCTCAGCTTCTTTGTTAAACATAGTGAATATGCAAGACAGAGGCATCTTCCTTGTTTTTACATATTTCTTGTTCACAGCCATTTTCAGTGTGGCCTCTCAAGGTCATTGTATTAGGAAGCAGGTAGGCCCTTCTGGGCTTTTAAATGGGGATTTTATATTTAATGAAAAAAATATTTCTTATTCTCAAACAGTTAAGGGTTCAAGGTCAAGTATAAAGAAAGAAGATCATTTTGGAGCTTTCCAAATGCATCCAAGAGGCTGCCCGCTCTCAAGCACAAATTTCTACTGTGCCCAAATGTTTGTTTATAGCCACTTTTGAGTCTGCTTTGATCTGCCTGCCTTCATAAGGCTTTGGAAGAGGCATCTGCTAGAAAGTAGGCAGTATATTTTTCTGACTTCTCTGTGATATTGCTTTGATTTTGGCCTGCCTAGAGAAGGACGTACACATCATGAGTACCTAAAATTCTGTTCAGCATTGAAACAATGGCAAGAACTAGTTCACTCCTTACATTCATTCTGAATGTTCATTCTGTGTGCTCAATTGGGCATAAGTCATAAGACTGTCCAAAATCTGCCTGTGATTTCAAGCCACTGCTTCCGAGTGATGCTCACAGCTGAATTTTGAAGCCTATACAAAGACAACAATTCTTGTCAATTCTTGTTACGATTGATGTCATTGTTTCTGATTAATTCAGTGAAACATAGCATAATCACATGAGACTAGACATATGTTAGCATAATGACATTTATGAAACACCGAGCTTTGCCGTATTTTGGGATTAAATTTTTGGGACAGGGAGCTAAGGAAGTTTTCCTACCCTCATTAGTTTCCCAGTCCTCTTTCTCCAGTGTAAAAAGAAAATCTGATTCATCGCTCTTACCAGAGTGACGAGTTTAATGAGAAGTAAGTTGCCTCCATACAGAACATTTTCTTTTAGATGTCCTTGCCTTTTGCTTGAGACAGGCACAGGGCATACCTTTTCTTATGGCTAACTGAACAGCAATAACAGCAAAGAAGTCTCAGCAAACTGACTGACTACTTCCACATTTGTCTTTCCTTCCTGCCCACAGGTCACACAGGAAAGGTGTCAAAGGTGACAGCTTATATCCCTTTGTATTGGAAATTTGCAATTAAATATTTGTAATATTGGTGAGCATTTCTTTCACTTCCAAAGTAGAAAACAACCATTTTCTACCACATTTCAGGATTCAAAAGGTAGCGGTATAGGAGAAGAATACTGTTGCCTGATTATTTTTTGTAGTGCAAGGGAACACATTTCTATTTTAAAACTTTTGTTTTATTATGAGCTGTCTCATGACCTCTGTCTATGGTAGATGTCTATCACAGCCAAACACAAGGGCTGAGTATTAGCTTCCTGAGAGAAAATATGACTAAAGTGCAGGCGTTACTGATAAGAAAAATATTGAGTCATCTAGAGTAGAATCTTTATTCTGTCCTCCACCCCATCTGTATTTTTGACATTTTAATGAAAAAAAAAAAATGTTGGTAAGTTAGCACTAACAGGAAGCTCTTGGGAAAACAGAGACTACGAGGGAGAACTTTGTGACTACATTAAAAAATGGATATATAGGGACAAGGTTATTTGAAGTGGTATAAAAGGCACAATAGCAAAGTTGGTCTTAGTCAAATAATACCTCAAATCTGTGCTATAATGATACCATGCATTTCTTATCTTCAAAAGAAAAAAAAAAAGAGAAAACTGTGTAGATCTTTTGTTGCGTATCTTCACTGGTTGAATCACACTCAAAACATAGAACAGTCTTGGATACAGAAAAAGTATTTTATTAGACATACAAACATCTAAATTGAATGCTAGAAGTATCACTTGACTAAAATATTTTAGGATCCGAGGTGGCTGGTGTTCTATTTAAAATGTCAAGACAATGCTCAAGATACGTATGGAATACAATTATCATTACCTTTCAGTGGTTGACTGGTACCTAACTAATATATTGTGTCTTCAGAAATATTCCATCAATCCCATTTTAATAGCACAAAAAGAAAAGGCACAAGTCCACTGGGATATTGTGTTTGCACATTCACCTACACAGTGCTCCCTGTACATGGACACAAGTATTTTCAGTTTAAACTTCTTAAGGCACTCTAGATGATGTAGTTTAACTACTCAGAATCAGTGACTTATGCTTTCAAAATACTAAACCCTAATTAATAAATTTATTTAGACTGAGCTTGGTTTTGAAGTTTAATAGTCTTTAAAACCAACAAAAGTAAATTTGAATTATGTATCTCAACCAGTTTTCAGCATTTTTGTTTTAACCTATAGTTTTAGGGAGAACTTATAGATTCCATGTTTGGTCAGATTTTCATGTATGTAGGACTGTACAGCTTAGATTTGTGTAAGATAAACTCACAGAGTTTTAAAGTCTAGTCTACTAAGTCGTAGCAGATTTTAAAGCCTACCAGTGGAAGATTATAGTTGAAAAGAAACTCACTGATTTCAATTACAGGTCTTAGCTGATTCCAAACCTTAAAATATCAGGAAAGCAATGTGGGCGCTTGCTGCTGAAGTGCTAGGCTTGGTGGCAGTCGGTTAATCTCACCCAGCAACACAACCAGTAAAAGCAGAAAACTGAGTTTCACTGTAAGGCAGTGGATAGAGTAAAGGAAAGAAGAGTCTGATTTATGAGGGAATATTCTTAAATAAATGGAGCAGGAAGGATGGACTTCGTGTAATCCAAGATGGAATCGGGCTGCTGACACTGAAAAGGAAAAAATAAAAATAAAAATAAATGGATATGTTTGAAGTTAAGATTGAAGGAAAGTTGGAAGGTGAAGAAGATTTTGGGATGCTGCATCCTCTGTAGTTAAAGTAATCAAACCTTATGTCCTTGAGTAAAAGGTAGAACACAAGTTAACATAGCTGAAGAAGGAAACAGTGAAGAACAGATTCAACAAGTGAAGTCTTGTGTAAGTAGAGGATGTAAAAACAGACAACCAGGCCAACAAGAAATGTATAATCAACAGAAATGTTACAAGGCTAAAAATAACCAAGTGAACTGGAACGCTAAGCACTAAATGAGGACATTGACATAGCAGGTGAAAGTGATAAGACAGCAAGATATTGAGGATGTAGCATTAAGGGTTACCCCACAAGTCGATGCATCCTGGAGATAACAATGTCTGTGACTCACCAAGGGATACCAGGGAGCCCAGTGGGCAAAAAGCACAGCAGTAACTGGAGAATAAAACTCTGCCCACATAGACTGAGCGAATACCTTGAAAAGCTACAGTGCAGACATTGATTTTTTTGTTGCCCTCTTCATCCAAGTAGTTAGCAATTCATAACAGGAAAGGCAACTCTGGATGTAGTCCTCAGCAGTGTGAAGGGGACCTATGAAGGGCCCATAGGATAGGAGGGACAACAGGATTTTCTAATTCAGGATTCTTGTTACAGCAAGAGTTAAAGTATGCTGCTCTCTTCGGCAATGTTTGAAAAAACTGAGAGCACTTGGTAAAATGAAATTAAAAATGTAATCTAAAAGGGCAACGTGTTTGCATGGTCATGGAGATTTTTTACTGGCATTACATTTTAAGCTCAATTTAAGTGAATGATATCAATCCCAAAAGACTTTTAAACAGTTATGCAAAATTACCCCAGCCCCCCAGCCCCCAAAATGATCTCATTTAAACAGAACATTAGGAAGTTTGTCCTTCAAAAACTAGAAGTTGTGTTCAGCTAAGGAAAATCTTCAAGTATATAACCTTCAGCAAGTTAACTGAAAATTCATAATAAGGCAGGACAGATAATACTCTGAATAGCTAAGCATATAAAAACTGCTAAGTCAATCTTTTCTCAAACATATTAGAAGCAGAAAGCATGACAGATGTTATCAAATAGTCTATCACAATTTGAAAGAAGCACTTGAGAAAGAGATAATCATAGCCATGTTGCTAAATGACTTGTTTTATTGATATTCATCACAAAGAGCTGCAGGGAGAGTCCGCACCGCCTTTTTTCAGAAGTTAAGCATTTGAGGCACTGTATCAAGATGACGTGTCAGCAGAAGAGGTTTCAAACAAACCCCGTCCAATAAACAGGAATAAATGACCAGAACCATATGTTGCAAAGGAACTCACTTTTGAAGCTGCTGAGCTATGAGATGGGCATTAAGTTGTGTCAGTTAGAGTCAACAAATACCAAAGGAACTAAAGTTGACCAAAACTTTAATTTCTTAGGAGATTTTAGTGAAGATTTACTACTTTACTACTATAGAACTGTTACTTTTATACCAGTAAAATGGAACAAAGCTATAAAATCATCACATCATCTTGAGTGAGATCACACAGCATGTGCAGGAGAACCGGGGGATCAGGCCCCAATAGCATGGGTTCACAAAAGACGGGTCCTGCTTGATTAACATGATCTCTTTCTGTGATCGAGTGACCCACCTGGTGGATGAGGGAAAGGCTGTTGACATAATCTACATATTCTGTGACACACATAATCTACAGCAAAGACCCCGAGGTGGGGGTTGGCCTCTTATCCCAAGTAACTAGCAATAAGACTAGAGGAAGTGGCCTCAAGTTGCATCAGGGGAGGTTCAGACTGGATATTAGGAAAAATTTCTTCTCTTAAAGAGTGGTCAAGCACTGGAACGGGCTGCCCAGGGATGTGGTTGAGTCACCATCACTGGAGGTGCTCAAGAGAAGTTTAGATGTACTGAGGGACATAGTTTAGTGGGGAAATACTGGTGGTAGGTCAACAGTTGGACTAGATGATCTTAGAGGTCTTCTCCAATCTCTGTGATTCTATGATTCTCTGAAAACACTGAATTAAAATATATTAGAAAAAATTATAAAAGGTTGACATATCTTTTGCAGGAAAAATCATGTCCCTCCAGGCTGTTGAAGATCATTGCAGGACTCCATTTTAGGAAAGTAATGATAGTTTGTACAGATTCAGCTCGCTTCCAAAAGGTCTTTGCCAATGTTCCTCAACAGAAATTACTACAGATGACACTGGGAGAAGGTCATTCTGTGGATGAAAAAACCCATGACAAGCAGGTAACAACCAGGAGACAAAGGTGTGGGTAAGTAGCTGGTCTTCACTACTTGTGGAGTCTGTAGGAAGGCTGTGCTACAAAGAGGAAAAAAGACAGCTCTCATGATATCTGTTAATAAAGTGGCTATGCAGTAAGAGTTATTTAAAAGAAAAATCTTGGGCTCATTTTGGATAGTTCCCTGGAGGTATTGGTTCCATGCCTAACACTGCTCTAAAAAAGAGAATTTGTGCTGGAAAAGACAGCAAAAATAGATTGGAAAACAGCATTATGCTACTACATTAATATTTTGTGCCAAGACTGAGTACCGTTTACAGTTTTGAGAAGCCCTTCCTGAAAGTGTATGAAAGAGCCAGAAGAGGCACAGGAATACATTAGCGATGATCAGAGGTTCAGAAAGACTTCACGTGGCTCAGCAATTCTTCCAAACACGTGTGTCCAAAAGCAGTGCTTCCATGGATGGTATCTTCCCATAGCCAGGCACTTTCTAATATTTCCCACAGCCATTTACCTTGTGCTATAAGATTAGAGAGACCCAAAGTCCTTCCTGTTTTCTTAGGGTTCTCCACACGCAAGAGCTGAGGTGTGTATTCTTTATTGCCTTCTACCTTTTGAGTTTTAACTGGTATCATTCTACACAGACTATAGATGGGCAATATATTATCTTGAGTGGAAGATGAAGAATTATCTCCAGAGTTATTGGTTATGTTTTCAAAAGGCTATTGATGCTTCCATTATAATCTTGCTTATATTTTCTTTGGAGCAGTAAACTCTGTTACTGTATGATTCTTTCTGGTAGGGGACCTAATCTTGGGAAACAAGAAAGCACTGCAAAATTTTTCAAGGCTCAGAGGAGATGTGTCTCTGGTCCTCCTCCCAGAAGGCTGTGTAGTTATGTGCTCAGATGCTGGATCGAAGCTGTCTGTCTTCCTGTGCCATGGCCATACAACACAGTAACTCCAGATGTTGCCATTGATACAGGAATGTGTAGAGACGAAGCTAAAATAGAACACCATTGAGCATTATAAATCTAAAAAATTTCATAAATCTAACATAGGTTTTTCTTCTTTTAACCAATCTAATCTCCCTCTGAGGAAGTACATTATTCTGTTTTACTTTTGGCCTTCTTTGGCTGGCTGACCTCCTCTAATTAAGCCAACCTATTGGAGGGCCAGCATCTCACGGCCTCCCAGGACAACACAGCCAGAAAATCATGTGTCTTTTCTGCTTGATCTGACCTCAGAATGAGAAAAAAAGGATTAAAAACAAGCAAATAACTCTCCAAAGAGAGAAAGGAGAAAATTCAGCTGCTGGCAGGCAAACAGCTGAGTAGGAGCACACTCTCTCTTGCCTTCATTCCAGCCCCACGTGCAAGCTCATGGAGGCCCTGGGAGCTCACAGGGATACTACGGTCCCACCAACATGAGCTTGCTGCCACCCCCAAAGAACCTGCTGTAGGTACATGGCAATGTCATGGTGATTTTGGGTGTTATGTGATGAAACAGTCATTTTTATGACTATCTATATCAAGGAATGCTGGAGATAAATGTATCAAACAACCGAAATAGTGCAGCTCTGAGAGCAGCTGTACATGACACCGGGTCTCATACTAACACTTCTGCCAACGTGTTTTAGAGAGAATTTCTAGCTACCTCCATACCAAGAAAAATCCAAATATATACACAATCATGTTGACTTACATGTATCTCCTTTGATTGGCTTACTCAGGCTGAGGAAGTGCTATTAAATCTGTAAGCCAAAGTACCACATTTACCAGAAGACTTTGCCAGCATCATGGCATGTATATAGCCTCATTGGAATGTGGATCCAGCCTGGGTTTTTTTCTGAACTCTCAGATAGGCCTTTGGTATTGTACTTTTAATCACTTCTTCCGAAGAATATAGAGGAAAAAACAACAACAACAACAATAACAAAACACTGAATCCACATTCCATATGGATGCACCTGCTTCAGTGAGTGATAAATTAATTCCATCATTTTAATTCCACACAGCCTTCTTGCAACAATGAAACAATCCTTATGGAACAAAGTAAATTCTGGAACTGGAATATAAAACCATTGAGAAGTTTGCCTACTGATGGTTCCACATACATAGTACAATATTTCTCTAAATACAACAGGCGAAGATACAGTATAGCATTTACTTGAAATAGCACATGGGTTGTTTCAGACTATTTCAAAACTATACTTCTTCTCCAGCAACATGTTTTTGTGCCAACTCCTAAATAACCATAAATCTATTTTTTATAAGCCTTAATGAATTCTTGGCCAAGATTCTGTAACTATTGGCTTCTACCTTTGAGCAGAAATGGAAAAAAAAGCATGCACTGACTAAAATGGAAAAAAAAAAAAATCACAACAAACCCGATGTTGCGTTTTGCATGTAGTGTGAAGGAAGCCTTGTTTTCGCGGTGTTGCAGTTTTCAGTGTTGTTAATTTCAAAGCGGCTGATCAATTTAAGGTAAGTGGCAGGCATTTGGCCCAGTTCCCAGGCTCCGCTTTCCTCCCAGAAAAGAAAGGATTCAGTCAGACACACAGACAAGGGGCATCATCGGTGGCTCTCGCATTCCAAGCATTTTAGCACAGATTAGGTTGGAATGGTTTTACTGTTTACTGAAATCTCCTAGGTGTTGCATTTTATCCCCCTCTGGCCGTGGTTATCCAGGTTGAGCTCCTCAGGTCAGGACCTCCGTAAGAAAAATGGCCTGTAGAGCCTTGAAGAGAAATGCGCAGCACAGGTCAAGGCTCCATATTAAAATGCAATTTCAGCAGCTTATTGCAGAATGGGAGTCCCCAGACAACAGGTAATTTAGCAGTGAATGTTTTTCCTAAAGATAGCAGCAAGGCAAGAGCTGTTTTACATGCATTCCAGAGGAAAAAGCGAAGATAATCTTCTTAACAAGGACAAAACCTCAGCACTTTTTGTGTCTGGATATAACCAACAGATAATTAAGTGTCATTTTTTGCCCCCTTTTTCCTCTTAGGTTCAGTATAGATTACAATGTCCAATATCTAAGCCAAATTTGGCTTTACTATTGTTATTCTAAAAATAGAAGAAGTCTATTTAAAGATTGTCTTCAAACAATAACTTTGTGTAGATACAAGTTTTAATGCAGTCACCCATTTTGCTGACACTCGGGGATGGATTTCTGGAGATGCTGGGCGGACAAATAAGCTCAGGCTTCTGGGAATTGCACACGCATGAAGGGCACAATGAGCTGTGAGCTCCTGTTGCTTGCACAGGTGTCAGCCGTGCGTGCAGAGCAGCGCTGCCATCACTGGGAGGGAACTGCAGGGCTGTGGCAGTGGCCACTGCTCTTGCTCATAGCTTTGGGTTAAAAAAGCCTTCCCCACCTCCCCCTGTTGTTCCGGTTAGTTATGCCTTCAAAAATGAACTGGTCACCAGGTCAGAATGCCCAAAAGCAAACTGGTGGTTTGGGAAATTTAAGCAGAATCAGAGCTAGGAAAAATGGGGGACGTGGTTTTTAACAAAAGACAACGTTTTTCAGATATATAACCCAGACAAATTATAAACAGCTCCCCTTGAAGATGTCAGTCTTTCTGCAGCTTGTTTTTAACGACCCTTAAGAACACAGTTGAAGATACTCTGCTCCTTGAATGATGCGTCGCAGAATAATGTTCCAGATGTATACATGAGCGTGCATGCGCACGTCAGGGATCTGACTGAACCGAGCTGACCCGGCCTCACAGCAACGCCCTGGGAGGTATCAGCACATTGCAGCCAGGTGCCAGCGCCTTTCTGGAAAGCATCATTTCATGGCCTGAGACTGCCTCGGTGATGCCTTTTTTCCTCAGTTCACCCTTTAAAATATGAGTAAATTCAGTGGGGGAAGCCACTCATTTAATCAAGTTAAATTACAAGGGGATATGCATGTCATCTTTTTGCTAAGAGACCACCAAGCAGTGGACCAGGGAGTCTCTGTGAAGGCTCAGAGGTGTCATAAGGCCGAGCATAGCCCCTCCCCCCCCCCCCCCTCCTCAGCAGGTCCAGCCTGAGAGGAAGGGAAGGAGTTAACGCAGCCCAGGAGGGGCAGGAAGCCGACCAGCTGTATGCAATTGCAGCTGCTGCTATAAAAAGGCTTTGCCTTAGAGGATAGGGAGTCACACTGAAAGGGAAGGAAATTCTTCTGGTGAACTTAGTTCAGTTTTGAAGGGAAGGAAGTCGTTCCTGATGGTTGGGGTCTCTGAAACTCTGAGGATCGTGAGGATTTCTGGCTGGGAAGAAAAATGTGTCTGTGGCCAATGGCTCTCGTTGCTGCAGTTGTCCAGCACTGTGTGTGTTAAGCTTTCTTCAGATAGCTGTTTCTGTAAAGCTGCATGTTCGCATTTAGCAGGAAATTGTTGGATGCAATAAAAGACAATATATCTCACACTGTTTCTTTTTGTTAGCTGCTATACGGAAGCCTGGCCCTGCTGCAGGGGGATGTTATTTTCTTAAGGGACTGCTCTTATGAGATCAGTGCAGGTAGGTCAGGAGGGATGTGAGATGCTGGCTGGGTGTATCTGCGTAGTGATGAATCTCCCAGAATGGGGCTACCCCTCATAGGAGGGTTCAGCTGTAAAGGGAAGGAAGCACCTTCCTGCTGTTCCCTGAGGAAATGGATTTCTTCTGAAGGGGAAAGCAGAGGGAAAGGCCTGCTTTATATAGCCCTATAAATATTCTTACGCATAGAGATATGTTTAAACAACAGGTTTTCTACTTGGCAGTGATTTATTCCACATGTTACTGTCCTTCTCCTCCTCACAGCTTTTATATAAATTATCTGATGATGGATGAGCATGTCCTGCTAGTGCAAATATACTTCTTGGGATTAAAAATAAAAAAAATGTATTAAGATGCTATCAGAAACCAGAGGTGAGAAGCAGAAAATCTCTCTTCTTGAGTGAAGGTGTGCATCCCAATCAAGCAATAGGCAAATAAAGATCGTTTTGGAAATGCCACAATTGCTCCTGTTGCTGGAAGGTACAATGCATGGTACAGAAAGCCCTCATCCGTTCCTGGATGCTGGAATTCCTCTGCTTGCTCTACAGAGTGGCTGGCTCCTGCTTTCCTTTGGCTAGTCTGTGGAAAACACAGATGGTTTTATTAACCAAGATTGTGCTGCTTGGGAATGGCTCATAGTTTGCCAAGCTAATCATAGCAAACTGTTGCAAGATTAGATTTGTCCTGGCTGGCTAATCCAAACTCCTACAAGACATAAAGCAAAAAGTAGTAGAAAAAGAGTAGAGTAAATAAGAGCTAGATAGAGACTAGAAGAAATTGTGATGCAGGATGCAAGAGAAATAGGAGGGCTGATTCTTATTAGTATTTGAGATCCTGACACTGGTAGATGAGATTGTAACTGAGTTCAGTGCAAATGAGGCACTGATGTTTGCCTTTCACATTGCTTGGGTTGTGATTGGTTGTACCAAGCACAGCTTTCCCAGAGAGCGTGAGGAAGTCTGAGCTTTCTCTTCCATTACCTTTGACTGATCGGTGAGTAATAACACCTCTAGTGTCTCATGAAAGCCATCATCAAACCTGCTCAGAACAAGTCACATTTGAGAAACCCCACTGGCTTTACAGTGTGCCAGGGAAGTCCCATTTTTACAGGCATCATGAACTGCACGTAGCATGGTGGCATGGAGGGAGATGGAAGCCAGCAGCTGACTGGCAGTTTTGGTTCCTCCTTTCCTCTAGCCCGGTTCTTCAGATGGGGCCCATTCAAAAGAGGTCGCTGAAGGAGGATCCTCTGATTTGCTCAGGATTTGCCTACACAGAGTTCTTGCTGTGCCTGAATGATTCTTTGTGCTGATCTTGCAGAGTGCAAGCATTTATATGACTAAGAGGCCACGGTTTAGCAGAACGTTGGTGATTAGTGAAACTTACACATGCAACATTAATAGTCCCCATCTATCCTATGAAGTTAAATATTACTTATTTTATTTCCTTAATTTTATTGTGTTCAGTTTTATATTTAATTTTATTGTGTTCAGTTTTGTATTTAATTCTAAGCATACAAAGAAGTGTTCTAGCTAAAATTATTCCTGTTGAAATAATAGGAGTATGAGGAAAAATATTGCCCTTAATGCACGTCCTACTACTATTCATCTAAATTTATGTTCAAGTGTTGACACCTTTGAAAATCTTTGATTATATCAAGATATATTATTGTATATTTGCTTTTAATAACTGAAGTAGGAGGAGAGGTCTAAACTCTTTAAAAATGGCTTATGGTTGTTTGGTTTTTGTTTTTTCATTTACCCAAGTAGGCTAATCTGAATCATCCAACTATCTTTGCAGACTTCATCTCAAGTCATAGGCTTAGT
Source organism: Gallus gallus (assembly GCF_016699485.2). Lineage (NCBI taxonomy): Eukaryota > Metazoa > Chordata > Aves > Galliformes > Phasianidae > Gallus > Gallus gallus. The sequence continues at coordinate 22,764,470 of NC_052533.1, read as the reverse complement.
GAATTATATCAGCAAAACAAACATTAGGTCAGACAGATGCTTTAGTGGTTTTGTCGACGAAACAGCAGAAGAATAGTAGCCAAAAGACCTCTATTTAATCCCTAGTTAGGTCATTTATTATTATTTATTTCTCACAAGAACATCATGATTAAAGATACTCATCACTCGGGTTATATAGGTTAGTCATTCATTTGAAGGAAGCCAAAAGATGGGACTGTTGATTGCTAATAACTGAGCTAATCTCCCAAGCTGTTGGCATGATGTTTTTTTTTTTTTTTTTTTTTTTTTTTTTTTGCTTCAGCCAAAATTTTCAACTGAGAAATTCAATGACAGTTCTCTTTTTTCTGAGAGTTTGGTCAGAGCAATGCTTTGTGGACATCTGGGCTCCAATGGTTAAGGCAGAAAGTCACATCTTTACCAAGCCCCTGTATTATTTCAAATTAGTGTGTGGCATCTCCCTCTAAGGTAAAATGCAGTATCATATACTGTGTTTGAAATCTATACTCATGTACATGTTTAATAACCTTTAAAAAATGTTTTAACGATTTCATTCACTCTCACAAAGCCTCCGTAATGGGTCACAAATAATTATATTCATATTTAAATATCCATTTTTGGAACATAGATGGCTCTGCAGGCAGTTTTCCATTAAGTTTGTTTAAAGGGTATAAAGCTTGACATTTCTCATGCTCCAGGCCGCAATGCGAGCTTTCATAGGAATCTATACACCATGTGCATAAGGTTGCTCTTAGAAACATATGTTGCTTTTCTGTGTATATAATGGGAAACTTTGAAAACGAGTATCCTACAAGAAGGAGTTTGGGGTGAATAGAGGGAAGTTTCTCAAATGCTTGCATGCTTCAAAATAAACTAAATAGCTGGTGTATGTGTTAGCCGACTTCCCCACCAGAAAGCCGAGAGAATAACTGTTGAGTTCAGATATGAGATCTGCTTCACTGCGACTGTGCCACGTGTTGGATCAGCTTCTCCAGACAAAATTTAGAAGCCAGACTCGTGCTGTTAGCTGATTTATTCAGATAAGGATTTTCAAGTGAGAAGAAAATTTTAATCTAGAAAAAAAAAAAAAAGAATAACATGAAATTTCCCTGCAGTCTTCACAAAACCTTCTATAGATCCTGCTTTTTTATTTTTTTGTAGATGCTGTTCTATTTTTTATTGTTTTTTTCTTCTTTTGTGTTTTATTCTTTTTCTAGGCGTTTTTACAGAGACGTTGTGTTTATTATTAGGTTTGTTTTTTTTTCTTAACCATTTTCAGGCCTCTTGTTTAGTAAATAACTGATAACTGAGAAAGAAAGACAGGGGAAAGAGGAAGAGAAGGAATGAAAGAAAGAAGTAAGAGAAAAGGCAAAGAAAATGAAAGAAGGAAAGAAAGAAAAGTACTGTGGTATGAAACTGTTAAGGTAGCTGATACAAGACCCACTGTTTCAACAATTTCTTTTAATGGGTTCAATTCATACTTTATCTAGTTCAGTTGGCATTAGCAAGGAAATTCACAAAGAACTCAATTACTGCTGGGTGCCAAAACATGACTTTGCTAAAGCCAAGAGTAGATGCCTGAATGTGCTGAATGTGGAAATTAGGTGGTGACTTTTTTTTTTTTTTTTTTTGGCAAAGATCAAAAACCATTTAGAAATCTTTTAATTTTTTTTTAATGAATTTGTCATTTTAACTAAGTGAGGGTCTTTATAGATTTTCCTACCATGATGTATTCCAGACTTCTACAATGCACTCAAAAGTCTGACTCACCAGAGATAATTTCAGGATTGTCATACACTTCTATTTCTTGTAATTCACAGTCTACTGGATTTTTGGAGACTGATCATCTGTTGAGCAGCATCGAGGTCTACCTGGCTGGTAAACCTCGGTCAGACATTCTTGATAGGAAATGGAAAAAAAAAACCCTACAAATTCACAAGTAGTGTAAATGAACAAAATCTTTGGACCATGAATGCAAACAGAAAGCTTTAGGAAAGCCTGTTGGTTTAAGGATTCCATGACATTGCTCATAAAAGCATGGATTAATCTTGTAGACTCACATTATTGCATTTTACCAAAATCTCCCTGTCATATCAATTAAATATGCCACTCTTTTCTAGTTCGCATGCTGAAACTTTTATGTACTGTTGCTGGTATCAATGTAATTATGAATTACAAGTGGCTTTCTTTGCCTGGTGCACGTAGCAATACCTGTCTGCAGCAAGCTTGGAAAGCATTCAAGAGTCCCGAGGAATGAAACACTACATTCATGCCAAATGAAATACCTAACAGTGGACTTCAAGATATATACTTCTTTTTTTCCAGTCATTTAACGGCACTCTGATGCTTTAAAAAGAAAAAAATAGGTTCTACCCATGGCATAAAATGTATTTAAAAGAAGGCATATCTGTTTTCACATTGAAATTGTTAACTACTGGAACACACGTGCAAAAGAAATAATTGATTGTCAATCTCTTGATCTATCTAAATAAAGAATAAATGTTTTAGTGAAAATTACCGTAGTCAAACACAAGATATTACATTCTGCACAGGCTGAACAATGCTTAATAGACTGTCGAGTAAAAAGATGTGGCTTGTGCTGCCAGAGATCAAACTAAACTGCAGTGCCTCGTTCGGTCCTTGAAATCTGTAATTAAAATGTGTTAAAGTTCAGCTTTGTTCTAAAGGAAACAAGACAACAGTCAGAACACAGGACGGTGGTCCCAATCTCACATTCCAGTATTATCCTTGCAGACTTAGAATATGTCAATAGATACCTGACTTCTAAATCTGACTAATTGGTAAAAAATTTCCTACAAATACCAGAGCTGAAAATCCTAGCGTAGTACGACTGCAAAAACATGTTGACCAATAGACTGTGCACATCTCATCCCGGAAGATACTTTGGAGCAACCTCAAACACTTTTGTGATGCTACTCAGTGGGGTGGATAAGAAAGGGAAATCTTAAGAATCCAAGTTCCGAAAAATCTGAGATTGTAATGTAAACAACATATTCTTAAGAGTAAAAGTTGTATCTAGAACGTTAAAAGCTGCTGTATTTCTGTTGTTGTAATAGAATGAATGCTACAAAATTATCTAAGAAAGATTTTGGAACAGCTTGACCATACAGCCTCATCACAGTCCTACGGAAACTGTAAAGTGCAAGTAAACATAACATGCCTTGATAGGATTTGGGTAGATTATAAATGTGTAGATAAAGACAACCTGAAAGATGTCATTTATGTGGATTTCAAAAACTTCTGATAAACTAATAAGGAAGTCAAATAATAATGGATCACTGGGCAAACAGCTTGCATGGATTAAAAATTTGTTAAATGATACAATCAAAGTAATAGCAACAGGTGCTCTTCAGAGTGATTAAAAATAATAGTAAGGTATGGCAGGTGCTATTTGAAGTACTTAGAACTCATGCCATGAAAGAGGAAGTAAATTTTAGTTTTGAAAAAGTAGTATATTCAGAGATAAACACCAACTAGAAGAATAGGAATTGGTGGCTATATTAATAGTGCCTTGGCTTTCCAAAGGCTTTGATAAGACATGAAGAAGGAAATAAAATCTTTGGTTTTCAATATATTTTTTTTTAATTAGAACAAGATAGCTGTGGAAAAATAACATGGAGAGTGGAAATTCCAGCTGCAATTTCTCATTTCATTCTTGTGCCATGGCTTAAACTGATAGAATACCAGAGATGAAAGCTAATTTTGGATCAACAGTTGGTAAGTCATGCTTAAAACACACTGCGTATGCTCATAAACTTTGATTTTTTGTCAGCAAAAATCTTGGAAAGACAAGTTTGATTCTGGTAAGGTCCTTTGTGTATCCATTTACCTTTACAGTTCCATAACACAAAGCAAAAAGATTGGAGGCTATGTTGTCTCAGATGTATGCAGAGATGATAAAGATTAATATGACTTTAATCCTAAAGAAAACAGAAGTTGAAAGACACCCAACCAAAACATTCACAATTCTCAGGGATTTCACAGCTCGCCCATCAGCTGTCCCCACCTGTGCAACAGTAGGCCAAAAACTGAAAAATGACAAATGCAAAGGCAGTGAGTTTCTGAGAAAGAGCAGGAAATATTTCCTTCAGCAGCGTCAAGTCAGACTGAAACTTAACACTGCAAGAGGCAGTAGGAAAATGGCTAGGTTTTAAGGAAGGATCACTCACTAGCTCTTTGTTCATTAACATTTGTGTGTATACAAGCCAATCCCATAACAAGAGTGCTCAAACTTCCCACTCCATGGAACAGGAAATCAGGGCTGAGTCTCGCTGTGTGCACAGTTTTGACAATGACAAACAATGCCTAGTTGGGAAGATACCTGATTTAGTGTTTGCTTGCAGATCTAATGCTTTTCTGCTTTGAGGTAAGACCAGTACTGGCAACATTATCATATCATTTTCTCCCTCTTTGGATTGTCTGATCTGAATGATTCTTGATAACTATTGTCCTCTTTCCCATTGCAAAATGCATTGACTCCTCATTCCAGTTTCTAAACCTTTCACCTGTGCCCGCGTTGCACAAGTCCAGTGCCCTTCCTCTTCAGTTGTCATTTGCCTTCTTCCAGAGATTTTTCTCTTCACATCTATTTCATTCTTCATGCTAATCTTTTGCAGTCTTAAACATCATCACTGAAGGAACTTTTCCGACTTTCTCTTCTCAGCATGCCTCATCACTGGATATGAATCTCATTTCATTCTCCTCTGATGTTTAGAATCCATAATAAATAAGTAATTACCTGCCTAGTGTGGGAAATTACACATGAGACTCAGTCATCTAGAGCTAGCATCAGGTCTGCCAGTTCTTAAATTCCATCATCTCGTAATAACGGTAAGTTAAGAAAGGTAAGTTGCTTGGTTTATTGCCTAGATAGGAAAATGTCCAAGTGTATTTTTGCCCTTTTGTCAGTTCCACATCTTGTTAGCTTACATTTCCTATCACAAAATCATTTGCATTTGTCCTGAAAATGTGCCTATTGGGAATAATTCAAGGAAGGCTGCTGGAGATCAGTAATCACCTGTTGTGTTCTTCTAGCTCCTTTCCATTTTCAGCCTTTAAATAATGTTAGAATAGATGAAAGACATAAAACTCTTTGAACTGGCCCTTTCCTTTTAATAGATACAATGCTGAGTGTTGAGTGTAGTGCAGACCATTTGTATACCAACCCCTTGCTTTGGAGGAGCCTGCTCTAAAAACTCCAGCACTTGTACAGAAATATCAGTTTGTGGCTCAGAAAAACAGCTGAGGAGTGAGTGCAAGTGGATCAGGTGCAGCTGGGCAGCCGCTGCCACCCACAAATCTCTTGGGTTTCAAGGCTGGATGGTTGCAGAGCACTGACACCTGCCCAGAGCATCCTGCAACAACTAGACCGTGCTGCAGTTGGTCTGCAGGGTAACGTGCTGGCTTGTGCCTGTACATTTTACGTTTTGCAAAGAAGGATCTCTGTTCTGCAGCACTGTGCTAGCTTATGGCAGTTCATAAATGATCGTCCCCTCAGTAATATACAGAGATAGAAAAAGAACAGGGATTTAACGGGGACCAAGCAGCTCATGCCCAGATAGAAGTTGTCCCTAGGGTGTGCGTTCATTTAATGCCTTCAGGCACACGAAACTGCAAGTTTGAGGAAATAACTTGGTGCAGGTTAGATGTAAACCATGTCAGTACCATGTTGATGATTTATGCGTTTGTATGATTCCCCCAGTCCATAATACATCAGTTTCACAAATGGTTCACTGTGAAAATACTACATTGCATATTGCCCATCTCTAAGTGGAGACATGACAAATAGCAGCACAACCCCCAGGCCCCCAAACCCTTTTCTCAGTCCTGCTCTTTGGATGCTCTTTATTTATTGAATGAATTGACTATAATGCTAAGATCAATGTCTGTGTACTTCTCTGCAGGGACACAATGTGAAATCGGGTTTAGTAGCTCAGATACAACCTTACAGATAAAACTCTGCTTTTGGACACAATTGCACTGGATCTCTGTGATGTTTGTAGCAACAACAGTGAGCTGTGAGCTTCACAACTTCAAGAGAAAGATTAATCACAATATTCTCAACTTAAGGAACAAAAAGAGAGTAAGACGCAGCACCAGCATGTGTTAGCAAGGTGGCTGCTAACGGGTGGTAGCTCTGTCAATCCACCATAGGCTTTGCCTGTAGCAACCCTTGCACAGTGCACACGTTTCTCAGATTTGTGCAGTAGGTAGCAGAGCCTCAAGGTGTTGTTGGCCATCCCAAGGAGAAGGTTACTTTTGCACGTTCTGCAGTCCTAGGTTAACCTGCTGTCAGCATGAATACTTCTTCACCACAGCCAGAAGAGATCAGGAATGAACAGCCTCTTGGTTCCCCATGGACATTATGGTGGAAGGAGAGGGATCTAGCTAGCAGGTCCCAAGCTGAGGCTCAGAGGCAGGCCACATGTGCGTTCAGCATCTCAGGGAGCACTGGTACAGGGCTAAAACCATGTAGAAAAGGTTCAGTTTCTGACATCTTGAAAGTTTGCTGGTTTTGAACAGACCTGCATAATCCCCACAAAGTTTTCTTGACTCCAAGACTACACCACTGCCAAACTTCATCGCCTGTCTGAAAACCATGGAAATGTGGAATTTTTTTAAAAAAAAGTTGTTGGTATTTTCATGTGGTAGAAAGTAGTAGGCATCCTAAAGAGAAGGGAAACTCTTGCTGCCCTTGTGTTGTTGTTCAGCTGTTCACGATATAGCAAAGCAGAGATCCTTCAGTCCTGAAGTCTGACTGCCTCTTCACACACACTGCCTATCTTTGTTTCAGAGCAGGTATAATCCAGAAATATATGACCAGCTCTGTTACATGTTCTGATGGACATACTCATGCACAAGTCTGTTCTGCAAAGTACAGGTTGCAAAGGGTGGGATAAAAGAATAGATAATAAAAGGATAAAACTCAAGGATGAAACTCATGTAAGTCAAGAACGCTTTGCTCTCATACAGTTAATAGCAAACGCATCTGGCAATGTAGAGGGAATTTGCAGTGAAAAGGATCCCTTTCAGTTTATATTTCATGGTTCTTTTTGGGGAGGAGTCCCCCCTCTTCTTTTATTTTTAAATCAATGTCTTTTACAGTTGTCATTTTGCTCCATCCACATACAGAAGGATGGGATGGGCTGCAGCTTTTTCTGGGGGCAGGAGCTGGGACCTGAATGCTGGGCAGACTTTGTAAGGGCTTGGTGGCACTGACTAGGGCAAACCTGCTCCAGCAGGTTGGAAAGATTGATCTGAGCGCTGTAGGACCAAATGAACCACCATACATTGGTCAAATTTATCCTTCAACATAAGCTGTCTATTATACTTCATTAAGATAGAGAGAAAAGGCTGAATCTGGTACCTGGTGTCTGGCAGCTCTGTCCCAAGGGGACTGTGACCTGATCTTCATGGGTACCCATGGCTCCTGCTCTCTTCTGTGTGAGAGAGAATCTCTCCATGCTCCTCAAACCCTGCTCAGTGGTTAACTGTAAGTTATCCCACAGCATAAGATGCCTTTTAAAGTGATTTTCTAAAGTACTTCTTTGATCTCTGCAAGGTTTATCAGATCAGGAAAGAAAAAAAAAAAACCTGCAGGTTTGATCATTTAGCTGCTGTTAACTGGAAAAAAATGAAGAGAAAAACAAAATGATATATCATTACTGGTCTGTAAGCCTCCTTCTGTACACATATCGAGTACTTTTATGAGAAAAAAGATGGTACCTCACCCAAAGACTCACTTTTTCCTCAAGTATCTGCCTCTTTTCTGGCTTTAATGATCAGGAAGAAAGTAGTATTTGCATGCCCTGAGACAAATACGCACCCCTGTGCTGCTCCTGTGCCATTCCCTCTTTGATATGGCCAGGTCTTCAGTTGTGGTTGTTTGTCAATGAAAATAAACGTATTTCTGAATTCAGAGACCAGAGTTGCATCTTCTAGGCTTCAGAACAGTTTGTTATGGTCTATTGTGGAGAAAGACATCTTTGAACTAGATAAATATTTTGGTCCCAGTTCAACTGTTATTGACAAATGAGACACAGAGGTTGAAGAGCAATAAATACCGCATTATGCGTTTACTGGATCTGAAGGAAAATCCTGCATTACAACTGCATCATCTCTAACATTTATTAATAACTATCAGAGTATTTTTGTGCTTTTGCCACCACACCTTAAAAATGTTAAACTTTTCTTGTCCTACTGATTCACTCCTTCCCTTGGGCAAGAAAGAGCAAGAAAGGAGTCTCTCCTAGTTCACCAGTACTTCCTCTTTATTTCTTTATGCATCAACATCATCACTGACAACAGGACTGAATATGATTCCAAGAAAAGTGCTCATTAGAAAATTACAGGTCCAGAGCCAGAAGAGGGAGCCTGGAGAGCAAACATTGCTCTTATTTATTTGCCACCAACTTTAAGGATGCTTTAAAAAAAAAAAAAGTTCCACAGTAGATATGCATAGGGGCATAGAAAGTGGAATAGTAAGAACTGTCTTCCTTAAGTTTCACTGCTATGCAAAGCATCATCAAAGAGTAGAATGCATTGACCTTTGGTGGCCAGACTTCAGAGAAGACACACACAGACGAACAGCGCAAAGCTCAGCCTTCTATTGTGGATCTCATCCTTTCCGCCCATCATAGTCCCACATCATTTTGCAGATTTTGGCAGGGAATAAACCACATTTCTACTCACAATCTTCATTTTCCCCAGTCTCACCTGCAAGCCCTTATTATAGTTGTGGCTTTTTTTCTCTTGTTTATTGTTCTTTTCCTTATTTTGTCATTTGGAGGGAAGAGTCCTCCCTGGTGCGATTTGTTTGCTCCTTTGTCCTGGTCCTGTTTTACTTGAGTCATGGAGAGAGCTCTTGTGAGACACATGTCTATCCTGCCATTCCCAGCCACAATGAGAAATTCCCTCCGCTCCTCTGGATTCCATCAGAGCCTCGCAGGATGCCCTAAATCTGCATGTGTGGGTGCAGAGCCACAGACTCTGTATTATTTTGTATTTCGGGAGCCAATGCTCCCTCGTGAGAAGCAAGTATCTTTAGTCTAGCTGTGAAGTTCCCTAAATCAGTTTTCCTTGTGGACAAGGACCATGAGGTCATGGATATCATTCACGCGTGAAGAAGTAGAGGGAAAGAAGCAGCTGATGATATCCATCCTGAATCCATGATTCACAGGGGTGAGACATACCTTTGTAAATTCTGATAGGAGGCACGAACAAAATCTCTCTTTTCATTCATTTCCATCCATGGACAAATGTCTCACACTGTCCAGAGAGGCTGTGGAACCTCCATCCTAAGAGGTGCTCAGATGTCACCTGGATGTGGCTCTGGGCAATTGGCTCTGTGGGACCCTGCCTGGACAGGGTCTGGGCATGTGCTGCAAGGGCAAATTCAGAGCTCAACCACTCTGTGATTCTTCAGATATAAGAACCAACTTCAGTTTTTTAGACATAGACTGAATATAATTGAAAACAAAAGATGATGATTGATTTTCTCAACATATTCTGATTGTGTTTCTTACTATCTTGAAAATACATTCACCCTTGTTTTGATTTTTGTTTACTTTTAGCTTCTCAGCTTCTTAGTTTTCTTAGAAATCAGATCTCAAAATTACACAAGATTCTCTGACAGTGTCCCTGACCCAACTGATAATGCAGGACTTCTAGGAACCTCTTGCTTTTTCTGCACCGTGGGGGATTTACAGATCAAAGAGGCTCCAAAAGAGTCCAACCCAACAGTATGGCAGGGCTCTCCTGGCAAAAAGCTGCTGCCCCAGGCTGATGGCAGGATGTCATACCACTTGCAGCAGGATGTCATACCACCTGCAGCAGTCATCCAGGTGATCACACAGATAGATGTACCTCACGGTTTAACAAAGAAAAATTGCATTTTTAAGTTGTGTGTTTCCAATTACAGCAAAACTTTTCTGTATCATCAGATTTTGCAGGGGCAACTGTTACCATATTTCACTGACAAAAGCCTGAGTGAGAGAATTGTTGTTATAAAAATCTGCTTCCTACAGCACTAATAACACGCTTGTCCTAAGGGACCCCGGTGATCAAGGGCTCTACTGAGTTAGGTAAAGCCTGTTCCAATCAAAAATAACAAAGATCAAATGATGCTAAATGTAATTGACACACATTATTGCAATTCACACTTGTATAGAAATAGGTACAACTCAAAAGAGGTTCCCTCCTTCTATCAGAAGGAGCCAACTTCTGAGTTGTACTCATTCCAGCCCTTACTGCAGCCAGTAGCTCTGCTCAAAGTGTAGTCAGTATAGGATTTTGCCTGCTAAGTGCTGTTATTCAGCTACCTTTCTTGACACGCTTTGAGGCAAAGTATTTTTTCCTGTTTTCTAACATTAATCTCCCACCACTGGATAAAGCGAACAACCTCGAAAGGAACTGAGTCCTGGGATCCATTTCAAAAGGCAGTTAGTAGAACAGGGAACTAAAAGCAAGCCTTTGATAAGAAGCAAACTATGCCTATTTAAAAGAACGTTTAATATAATAGTATATTTCCTGTAATTCATAATCCCTACTTCCTTCAGTCTGAAGTATTCCTTTACCTTTTATAATTCTTATCCTCCCTTCTGGGGTTCGTGAAAGAAGATCCCTTGTATCATTATTCCTCTCTAATTAAAATCAGAAGCAGCCCAGAGCTGAGACGCCTGGCAGGCCGAGGGAGCAGCACACCACGGAGGACTTTAGGCCCAGGATCCCAGAAGCTGATCTGAATAACCTCACGTTAGGCATTTAAAACAACGTATTTTGGAATGCGTTTGGTTTTTGCAGTTACAATTCTTGAAGTTGCACGCTGTCAGTTCTGAACTATGTTCAAAACCTGTCCTCTGTTTCACTTACTTCTCTGCACTGCCAAAAGACAATTTCAATGACTTAGTGCTGCTGTAGATTTCTGAGGTGACAGGAAAGGTCCAGCCTCCCACTGCACTGGGCTTCAGCAGCCCTGCTCGTGGCAGCCCAGCTACCCAGATCCATTTTCTCTGGCATGTTCTCTGTGTATCCAGTTTTAACAGTTGAAGGCTTCCAGCTGCTCTGGCACACATCTCCGGTGATACCACTTCCATGTGGAAAACAGATAGTAAGTTGCTTGACTTCTATGAGGGCTGATCTGAAATTAATGCCTCCTACTTTATTGCTCTTGCTCAGAACGCCAAATGCAGACTTTTGTGAGCATGGCATGCAGGCTTTTGTTCATTGCTGGTGAAAATGCATAGTGGTGCATTTTGATAGTGGTGACCGTGCTGAAAAACAGTGTTTTGTGGCTGAGAATTTTCTCTGAGAAACAGTGTTATTGCACTCCTTGTAGCAGTTTCCATGGAAAAAAATAGGACACGTTATTTTCAGAGCAACCTACGTCTGTTCTGGATGCCTGAGCTGGTGTGGATATACTGCAGGAGTGGGGTTTACACTTTCTGCTGCCAAGCAGAATGCTAGATTCCCAGTAACTTTGTTCACTTACTCTAAAACTCTAACTTTTCAGTTTCATTAAACAGTAAACTCCGTCCTTCCCAAGTGCCATGTAGGTTTGTCTTTCTGCCAAAACATAAAACAACAGAGAAAAAAAGAGTTTCCAAATATCTGAAGTCCAGCACGTGTGAAGACAAAAATGTTTCATGTCAGTAATTTTGATGGCCTCCGAGTACCGTGGTGGGCTTTCAGAGTAACCACTTCACAGTTCCATTTTAAGTTTGTGCACTGCTTATTAAACTGCAGCAAAAGGCAGTTGTCTGCTTGATCTGATGTGTGCAGCACTGACAGCTCACTTTGCTGAGTCAAATTTCTTGTTGTGTAGCTGATAAGCAACAACCGCAGTTACTGGTTTCATTCCTATGTTTTTCTGTGTTGAGCCATTGGGTTGAAGAGCTGATTCGTGTGCAGCTAGCCTGTTGCAGCACTCCTAAATTTTCCATTTTTTTTACTTGTTATTGGTTGGAGGGTTTTTTCGAGTGATGAAAAACAAAACTGTTGTTGATGGATAGTAAGCGAAATTAGTAATCCTCAGATCTCTTTCTTTTTGTACATGAATAAGTCTCCAACCCATTATGGAGATACAAAACCTGACTTTGGAAGCGGGAGCCCCAAGTTAGACATCTAAATAATAGATGTGTTTTATAAAGTCCTTAGAGTCCTGAGCAGCCTCCGAGTTCCCAGCAGCTCCCCTGGAAGCTCTTGCAAGCTGCTGGGTAGACATTTGAAAGCCAGGCCTCCCATTTGCATGCTTTTCTCCCTTGAACTTTAAATAGATTTTTTAGAGGAGCTGTCACAGCCCATTCAAAAAGCTGTCGCTTTTGATGCATCCCTGTGTCTAGATTTCCAGCTAGCTCTGTGCTTCATCCCTTGTTATGGTTGCTCCTAGTCAAAACAAAAAAATAAGTATTTTAGATATCGTAACTGTGCATGCAAATTGCCCTACTAATTAGCAATTGGTTCAGTCCTAAAAGTTACTGAGCCTCTTTGGGAGGTGCAAGGGACACAAACCATTCCTTCCAGTGCTGGGGAATTCAGCTCCTCATGGTGAGGGACTGCTCAGAGCAACATTTTGTGGCTGGCTGAACCCAAACGCTTAAAGAATGAACACTTCTGCTCTTGTGCATCAACGCTGGGCCCCGTGTTTTAAGTGTAAGGGCCTTTGATGTGCTCAAGTACTCTGTCTCTTTCTCTCTCCATGCCTCAGGAAGAGGCTTTGCTTGTCATTGTACTGTAGTTTCTGATAGCCAGGGTTAATTTGTGTTTGGAGGATGGGAACACGTTCCGTGTCTTAGAAAGCATCTCTATATGCCGAGAAATGTTCAATGCATTTTTCAGTGATGTGAAGCATGGCAAGAAACATGCAGTAAGCAACTCACCTGCCACCTGATCCCGACCACTAACACCAATTTTAGAAGAGCAAAGAAAGGGATTCTGATTTTCTGAGGAGACAGAACCTTGACAGAAGCAATATTTTCTGTGGTGCCGTGTGACTTATTTTCCTTTAGGCATGAGAAAGGGCAGTTACTATGCAGCACATTTGTATTTATCCACCACATGTTCACGCAATAGAAGAGTGAGAATTGCTATAAGATTCTTATCTTGGATTATCAGTCTCCAATAACAGTGTTACTGGTATTGGAAGCACCCTAGTTATACAGTAAACACAAGAACACCTTCAGTTTTTGACTGCAGCAATCTGGCTTGCTCCGAATGGCAGGTGTGATGGCAGGGCTGTTGCTCGCAGCTGTTGAGAGCTTTCAAGGACCATGGAAGCCATACATAAACGTGTGCTTGGTAAGAAACCAGTCCAACTTCTGCCTTCAGACTCGTGAGAAGCCTATTGTTCTGGGTTGGTCTTTTAAATGACTATCTTAATGACTTTTGAACCACGTTACTGTTGGACGTTCATACCTTGTGCTCAGGCTGCAGCCCCAGACACAGAAACCTGATTGACTGAATGCAGCGCTCTGAAGCTTCAGCAGAAGGAGAGTGGGAGTTTTCAGGATGGTGATTACAAATCTGGACATCTGAATTCCTTGCCAGAAGCACTTTGATGCATTAGCATTTCCTGGAATCTGAGCATATATAAGAATAAACCAAAACATTCAGTCATAGTGTTAACAGAGAGAGATTCACTTCTGAGCAGTACCAAGGGGCAGATCTGGTAGATGTTCTCAGTTATGACATGAAAACAGGCTGGAGAACTTAATCAGAGAAGCAGACAGAAAGACTTTGATAAGAGCTGCTCTTCCAGCAGTGATGGAAAGGCTGGGTGAAGCCATCTGTGTACGTGAGTCTCTTCTATTGCTTTCTGTTCTTGCTTCTGTTTTTGTTTTTTGTTTTTTTCCCCTAAGTACTTATAAAATATGTGCAGTAAATTTTGACATGACCAAGCTTTCAGGAAATCAAACAAATAATAGCTATGTTAGTCCGGAGTTTGAAATGTCAGAAGTACACGTAAGTCAGCCTGCAGTGAAACCCCACAGTAAGTCACTGGGCTCATTCTGCCCGTGCCAGTGGCAGGTCCTGTCCAGCCAGGAATCTGGGTTTACCTTCTGTGGGATTTGTGGCATAGAGAATGGGCAAAGGAGGTAAGAAGGGAGTGAGCGGTGCATACCCAGGTCCTGTCCTGACACGGAGCCCTGCAGCACTCCCAGCTCTCTCGGATTAGAAGGAGCCCCAGCATTCAGCGCAATTTTGTTCATAATTCTGTCCTTTACATAGGTCGCTCTGATGGTAAAGCCTCCTCTATATTTCCATGGAAACTACAACAAAGAGCACAATGACACTATTGATAGAGCAAATTCTCAGCTACAAATCACTATTTTTCAATACAGTCACTGCCATTAGCAATGCACTTTCACCAGGGATGAACGAGAGCTGCATGCTGCACTCATCAAAAATCAGCACCAGTAGAGGTGATCCACTGTCACAGTCACCACTGCTAAAACGCACCGCCCATCGCCTCACTGTGCTCACATCCACTATTTGGTTTCCATAAACATTCCATAAAGTGTCAGTGAATGTCAGTGGGTGCCATTTTTTTTCCACACGGAGGAATTCAGTTCCACACCTCTACTTCATCTGCGCTCTCATGTCAGATACTACTCTGTCAGACCACCCTTCTGCTGCCATCTGTCGCACAGCAACAAAATGTAATGGAATATTGGTGGGAAGGTTCAACCTCTGCTGCCTCCGACATCACAGGCCAGAATCATAAAATAGAAGGCATTACTTTCGGAGCAGCCCTCATATTTAATCTGATTTCTACATAGTTATCACAAAGTACGCAGTTATGCAGTTCAAGCCTCAGGTAATTTTTTTGGCTTCTTAATGTCATCTCTTTATAATACTTCATGAGTTTTGTCAGTGCTGTTAGGTCTTGTTCGGAGCAAAATATTTGAGCTGTGTGTGTACACGTATGTGTGCCTGTGTACACCCACGCTTGGAAGGTGATGCAATTCCTATTAAACCTTGGGATACTCTTAGCTAGGGAGAGATAAAGAGGGAGTTTATTCATGGTCACAAATACAGAGTGTTCCCCTGTGTAGGGCGCTCTGCAATCTTCACCCCACAGGTGAATATGGGCAATGGGCTCACAGAGCAGTGCTGACTCTGGCACACAGCGATCCCCCCTCTTGCAGGAGCAAGGCAAGAGACTCGAACGCGGGGTTTTTAACCTCTAGTTTTTGGCAGTGGACTGCTTCCTCTGCTTTGAAAAAGTAATAGCAGGGCAGGGAACTGATAATGCCTCCTCTCCAAGGCATATGTTATTAAACGCTATCAGTGCGCTGCTGAGATCTTTGTTCCGATCCAGTGCAGCTGGAGGGCTTTTGAAAAGTCGAGTTTTAAAGTCTGGTACCTGAAATCCTATGTAAAAATTAATTAAAACTGTGCCATCCTGGTGTCAGGGTTCGCTTTTACTGCACATTGCTTGCACCAGCCATGAGCACAAAATGTTAATTCCTTGAACCAGTTTAAGAAAGGCAGACTGCATACCCAGAGCTGACCACCTCCTAACAGTGGTCGTACTGGCAGGGAACACTGGCAGTCATCCATTGCACATAATCTAGTGCATAATTATATTTGATAGAAGCTTTCTGGTATGTGTGGATAATGAACAGTTCGTGTATTTATGAACCTGGAATGTTCCTAAAATGAGTTACTGCATGCTCAACATCAGTTTCCCAAGTCTTTTTCAGACTGCAGTATTGCATTACATTTACTAAATAGATTAAAATGTATTGCAGCCTTAAGGGATACATTATTCCTGTGGACAAGCAAGGGCATTTATGCAAGCAACATTGATTGGTTTTAGTAGAAGTTAGTTATGCATGTAAATCCATGTGCCGTGAGATCACATTGAACACTGGCAGAGGTGCTTTCACCCTGAAAATATACCAGCCTCTACCTGCAGAGTCTGACTTTCACTTCAAACAGTGAAGCAGTGGACAGCAATACTTTATAGCCCCTGTTATCTGCATGACTTCAGCATACATGGCACTTTATGCCCGCTGCAGAAACAATGAGGTCTGCACAAATATACGGTAGAATAAAATCAACACAGTGGTGGCTGTGATTCACTAGATTAGATAGTTTTCCTAGGCTTTCTGAAGCTGTGTCATGGGCAGTAGGAGGGTGTTTGCCAGACACCATGTCCTGTGCTTATGGCATAGAGTCAGATGAAGAATCTGCAACGGCCTCCACACTACTCAACAGCAACTGTTCCATCAGCTTCAAACAGTTGTAACTGTATAGAGGTATGGCTGATACAGTCAGTTTTGTAGGGAGTGTAGTACCCATCATGGCCTTATCTAGATGTAGTTTCTAGTTTAAAGTGCGTGGGTATTTGAGTTGTGTGGGTGCACTGACACCGCATCACGCTGGCAGCTCTGTACTCGTCATCTATGACAGTTTGCACATGGGTGCCATCAGTGGGTGACACAAAGAGGTAAATAATACTGACTGGTTTAATGTGATGTCATTCCTACCAGTTTGGTGTTGTTCTCAAAGTCCCTTCTTGTCTCAGCCTCCTAATCCATGGAGGTGTGTATAGCAGACCAAGTTTTCTCCTTTCCAGATTGTAGCTGCATATTTACGAGCTCGCTGGGAGGACACAGCTGGGTGCGCTGCTGTGACACTGTAGCCACAGCATGATCGGCATCAAACACTGTTATTAAAGGACAGAAAGCAGTCAGCTACAGGGCTTCCATGTGCTCAGGCTCTTCCAGAATATACAAAATGACTTCCTTATCCAAAGCGTTATGCGCTCTGGGACAGCTATGCTGACGCCAGTAAGTATGGACGTCTTTGACCTCAGGGGTTGCACGTCATCATTAATATATACAGCTGGATGGGGACGGTCTCCCCATTCTCTGGAGCAGCATTCGATCGTTCCCAAAAGATGTTTGCTTCTTGTGCTTACCTGACCCTGCCCTAGGATGTTTGTACTTCAGGTTTACCTTTGGGAAGTGTAGTTCAATATCTAACATAGATCAATGCCATAAATTAGGCGAACTGGTTCTTGATACAGATCAAGAAGCAGCGCAGATCTGATAGAGCTGGAGAGATCCAGATAAATCAGCCGCTGACACAGCAGTAACTTTGTTATGTCTGAGCAATGAAACATGGCTTCCTAACACAGCTGCTCCTCACCCTCATCAGCTGGCAGGTATATATGGCATGATGGGCTATACGGCACACTGGGTAATACAGCACGATGGGTTATACGGCAGAGTGGGTAATACAGCACGATGGGTTATTGGGCACAGTGCTTCTTGATGCTTTAGAGCAACACTTTTCTTTCCTGCTCACAGCAGTTTTACACTACTCATTTTTTCTACAGTCAAACGTTGCATTATTTCTGTTCAATTCTTATTTCTTTCTTTTGCTTCCTGACGACAGAGGCTGTATGTGGCCCCATTTCCATGTGATTTGTCAGCTAAACATACACCGACTTACAGTGATGCCATACTTTGAGTGTGTTCCCATCCCACACAACAGGTTTTCCTGCCCACTGTTACAAACATTTCATTTTTCACTAAGCAAGAATCAATATGCAGTCTCTCTGCAGTGTGGCTGTACAGATGGCGCGCGCTGAGGTCTGGGTGGGCTGGTGATTTTCAGATCAAATCTGGAGAATTCCCAAGTGAAACTCATGGAAGCTTTCTGGCCTCACCGGATGAGAGCCACAGGGGCTCTTGGGTAGACTGGGCTCTCTCTGAAAGGCGAAAGGAAACCCACAAGTGAAACAGATTTAAGAACTTGGACCCTGCGTTATCTGCACTCAAAGTTTATACCCTTTCCGTGTAACACTAACAGAAGAAAAAATTTATAAAATCTTGTATTAGTCACTGTTACCAGCAGATAAGCTGAGTTTACTGTGGGCCAGACCAGCGGAGTAAAGTCCTATTTTCTTTAGCCAACTTTTCTGATCATAGCTACATCTAAAGTAAGCCATATCGTGAGTCACTTTTTAAGAGCTGAATGGCAGAAGTTGAGGGGTTTGGTGTGTGAGTCAAACAGGGTTTTCTTTGGAAGCTTTAATGGACAATGTCAGTTTTCACTGCTAAAGATCTAGCTCTCCTACACTGAACGGAAAACAGAGGGTAAGAGTATGAATATACAAAGCACATGAAGAAAGTAAGACGTGACCACACACTGAATATATACATACATAGATGTATGTACACCTGCTTATTTGAAGCAGATGGAAAAGCCAATGAAACAAAGAGAACAGAAAGGCACAGGGGAGTCTTATCCATACCAAGTATCATTCTTAAGAACCGTAGAAGAGCACAATGCCATCCAGCAATGGCTGCAACCTTGGGAAAACGCTTGGAAGAAGCACTGCATCCCTCAGTCACTGGCTCTTGCCAGCTGCTGGGTGCCTCTGTGAGCCCTCTTATAAAATATTAATCCATAGGCCCAGCCAGCACCCGAGGCTCAGCACTGGGGCTGGGTGGAGGTGTGCCAGCCAGGGCCGCAGATGGGAGATGGCAGTGGCTCCTGGAGCCGGGTGTGCATGGCCATGGGGGAGCTGGCTGTGCCCATCCTGGCCTCCCACTGCTCGCTGCCCACTGTCCCTCCTGCTGGGGATTTGGAGGCAGTGCTGCTTCTGCATGGCCTGGCTGCCAGCTCCACAGCACCAAGCGTGCCACCAGCACCAGCCAGCTGCCACAGTTCATCCTCCTCTGCACTAGCCCACAGCACCAGGGCTCCAGCTCCAGCTCTCAGTGCTCTGGTTTTTCTCACTGGTCATAGAATCACAGAATATCCAGAGTTGGAACCCATAAGCATCATCAAGTCCAACTCCTGGCTTCACAAAGGACCACCCAAAAATCAGACCATATGTCTGAGAGCATTATCCAGATGCTTCTTGAACTCTGGCAAGCTCAGTGCCATGATCACTGCCCTTGCAGGTCATCTTTCCCTGTCTCCCTCCTTCCATTCCCCTGGCCCAGACCGACTGGCACTTCCATTCCCCTGGCCCAACATTTTGGCACAAGGCTCCCCTGCAGTGGGATGCAGAGGGGGCAAAGCTAAACTTTGAAGGCACCCATGCAAACACAGTGAGCTGTTCTCTGGGGAAAAAAAGAATGTACACATTTTGTGCTTGGTCCCCCATTGCGTAATAACCTGAAGAGTCAACCTTCTGAAAGAAGCTGATGAAGTTCCCCAGCTCTTGTGCATGGAGATGAGCAGGAACCTGCCTGCTGGATCTTGCAGGTGTGCTCCCAGGAAGATGCAGGTGCAGGGAGAGCAATGGTGCTGCAGTCTGGAGGCAAGCATTGCATGTGGCACCACTCTCAGCACTCCTGTGATGGGCAGTTGCCAAATCGTACACACATATGAGGAAACCTGTGTGTGCTGAAACGCCCAACATTGTGCCATGGTTGTTTGTACTGAAAAATAATAGTCCCCAGTTTATTACTGTAATAATGGAAAGATACGATTTGTAAAACATACAATTATTTGCTGCAAAGGCTCTGATTGAAAGAAAAATAAACCAAACAATCATGGGGTAATTGGCTCAGATGCCTTCATCACCACCAGCTCTACAGCGCTCACCAACATCTTACAGGGTTAGATGATATTTTCGCTCACTTGAATTAGTTAAAACATTGCGTTAATGTTAATTTATTCCTGTTAATGCATTATTTTTCTGTAAACATGACTTAGGTGCTTTTGTGTTCTTGTTCAGCTATCTAAGAGGGTACATATGGAAAGTGTTTTAGCAAGTAGAATTGGAGTTAGTTCACAGCGTTCAATGGTATCACATTTCTCATTATGCCCCTGCTTCATTAGAAGTACTTTTAAGATACTGAGTACCCATTTATTGCTCATTGTGACACGCATATAACACGGCTACTGAGAGCTGAAAATCGTCCCTGCCCAAGTTCACAACAGATGAGATGCAATGTCTGGAAGACGTTTTCAGAAATAATGCTCTGTGCAGTGCAAATCCCAACGGGTTTGTTTAGAAAACCTCTCTCAGCCCACTGAAGGGAGCTTCTAAAAAGTGTTAATTTATGCTGCTGCTTTGAAACAAATTCTGGCTTCTTCTAAATATTTGTGTTCACAAGAACTGACTTATGTCTCTCCTATGATGGTTGCCCTCCCATCAGTGTAGGTGTCTCCTTGAGGTTAAGTATCTAAAAAAACAAGATTCGAAATCGTGCTAGCTGAGACTCAAGTTGTGAGCAAACAACCAGAACCCAGCAATAACCCACAACCAAAGTAACTCATCTTCCCAAAGCTGTACGAACATTTGTAGTCTGAAGGGCGGCCGTGCGGAACCCTTCTGGTGAGCTGAGCACCAGAATCCCCAGCAGAACCTCTGCTCCCGAAACACAGATAGAACGCACAGAGCAGAACAAAGCAGCGTCTCATCCTTTCTGAAAGTCTCGAGCTATTCATCACGCTTCTTGGTACTGCCACCACCAGCTTCTTTTCATCAACTGCTTTACACTCATTCTGGTAATTGCCTGTTACCCATTTCCACACCGCCGCATTATTCACTGTTTCCAGGAACTCCACAGACCCCGTTTTTATGCCTATGGATTGAACACAGCACATAACATAATTTCATCTTTGTTTTCATGTGGTTTAATTGCAGTTTAATTCCAATCCAGGTAACGTGTTTGGATTTTCCTGGTTTAAACGCAGTCCAGCAGAAGTTGTTTCTCTTTTTCCAGTGTTACATTAAAAATATTAGAACGAAAAGCACTGGAATAGAACAAGGAAAGTAAAAAACATACTTTCAAAGAGAAAACAGACATAAGAGAGAAATCTCATTTCTGCCTTTTGAGATAAACGTTCCCAACAGTTTCCCCAATGCAAAACAAAGCCCTTTAGGTTGAAGTAACTTTAGAATGAGCAACTCCTGCTATCCTGCCTTCCTTTCATAACTTTTAATGAACTCCTTAAAACACGGATTTCTCAGCATGTATGTAAATTGAGAAAAGAGAAGATATTCTCAACGATCAATTAGAGATTTATTAATTTCTCTATGGAAGAACCTCCTTTGCCATCACAATACAACACGTGCACGTACTCATCCCAATTTGCTAGCGATAAAAGCAGTGTTGCCTTTAGGAAAGCAAAGCACAAAACGTCTTTAAAATGTTGTTACAAAAGAGAAAGCCTTTTATTCACAGCACAGTGTTTTGATGACTTATAATGTCTCTAAAGTGTATATTATTTCCAACATCTTCTTGACTCCGAGCTTTAAAACCAATGTAGTAGGTTTGATATTTGGGGGTTGAAGCTCGATGATCACCATGGTCCTTTTCAACCCAGGCCATTCTATGATATTTTCTAAGAATCCTGACAGTTCATTTCAGTAATTTCAGCCTCTACGAGGAGTTATTTGTAATATCCATTTTGTCTCATGTTGGTATTTAGTTGTGTTTGGAAATTCCTTCCAAAATCCCCCAAGTCTCACATAAAGAAAACTGAGAAAATGGTTTGAGGTCAGCCTGAGGGTTTTCTGTGGCTCCTTTGAACCCCATCCCTGGGGACGCAGAGCTGTATTACCGACCTTCAGGTGGAAGGAGAGGGAAAGAACAGCGGTAGCAGTTTTTGAAAGAGCCTCTGAAAAAACCCTTTGTATCACATCACATCGCATCGCCCTGAGTGTCCCACGCTCCTGTGCTGGAAATTCACGTGGTTTGACTGAAGGAGCGCTGTCATCTCACGGCAATCTCTATCGGCTTCCCCACACAGCAGTGCAGATGCAATGCTTCTAAAGGAGAGGACCACCGCAGGTGCTGCCCCTAAGACAGAGAGGATGTGGGGCAGAAGGCTGAGTTTGCATGAGCAGCGGTGGTGACAGAACAGCCAGCAGCACAGCTGGACCCAGGGGTGCCAAGGGCTGCGGGATGCTCGTCCCAAACAGTGCTGTACAATCACCTCCCCAAGGGACACAGAGCCCCCACGCTCCCTCCTCACAGAAGAAGGATGCATTGAGGAAACCAGAAATAGTACCAAACAAAGAAACAGACGAGGTGCTGCTAGTACCGAGAGCCCTACAACGGGATGGCATTTTTCCCATCTTCGATACTTTCACATGGAAAGGTTACGGCGTTTGCTGTGAACTTCAGCATCCCTCAACCTCAATCCCACAGCCTTCAGAAGTTGTAGAATTTCTGTGCTTTTAAGTAAAACACACCATGAGCAGGAATGAAACTCTTGCAAAGCACACGTGGTCAGCGGCAGGCATCCGCGTGGCACTCCCTGCCAGCTCAATGGGAACAGCTCCCCTCACCCCGGGACAAAGCAGAGGTGCCCCCACCCTCACCACAGTCTGTGTGCTGCTGCTGAGCCTCGTGGAAATGGGAAGGGCACGTGGAGCTGTGCTGAGTTCTGGAGCTTGGAACACAAGCTTTGTTCAAGCTCTGGGGTTGTATATACGGTTGGTAGCGCTGCAAACCCAGATAGAGTAATTACATGCTTCTTTCTGATAGGAATTCTTTTTGTTTGTACAGTATTACATCTATCTATATATAAATATTTAGTTTCTGGAAATCATGCAGTATATGATGCCATACATTCAGCACACACCTTCTGAGTTATAAACCCACTTAGTTGAACTACATTTCCCATTTAAAGGAGATCTG
Organism: Gallus gallus; assembly: GCF_016699485.2. Taxonomy (NCBI): domain Eukaryota; kingdom Metazoa; phylum Chordata; class Aves; order Galliformes; family Phasianidae; genus Gallus; species Gallus gallus. The sequence continues at coordinate 22,741,833 of NC_052533.1, read as the reverse complement.
GATCCGCTCTCTCCCAGTTCAACCCCGACAAGGGCTGCCCCTGGAGCCACCCCTGGGCCCTGCCCTGCGCTGGGAGGCACAGAGGTGGCAACGAGGCACTCCACGTGTGCGCTGCCCCATGGGGATGGAGCAGATTGGCAAAGCTTTGCCACTTTTTTTCTGTGGTGCATTTTAGTTGGATTTGCAGGTGCCGGCCCCATAAGGAACACGCTCGGGTTGAGAGCTCTTTGCTTGGGGGGGTACTTCAGCAAAACGGAGTTTCTCGATGGTTCCCAAAAGCATAGTGCATGGGTGCCTTGTGAATAGGAAGGGGGGGAGAGAAAAAAAGAAAAAGAGGGGGAAAAAAGGGGGGAAAGGGGGGGGGGTGGGGAAGGGGGGGGGGGGAAGAGGGAGAGAAAGGGGGGGAGGAAGGAGAAAAAAAAAAGTGATTTTCTGGGGAAAAAAAAAATAACAATAATAAAGGTTATTTCCCAGGGAGGAAAAAGCCCAGCGCCCGGCACGGTGATTTCCAGCGCCCCGCATGCCGCGCTGCTCGGGGCGGCCGCTCCGCACCGCACCGCACCGCACAGCGCCGGGACCCCCCGGGGCGTTCGGGCCGCGCCGCGCCGCGCCGCTCGCCGCGACCCTTGCGGTATGCGGGCGGCTTGGCAGGGGCAGATGAAGGATTTCATTGAGTGTGAAGACAGAGAGCAGAGACAGAAAGCAGAAGGAGGCGGCTGCAGCCTTTGTAGTCGGGGAGGAATGCGGAAATGTTGAAGCACTATGTCAAACTTTTTTGAAACGGGGTCAAGTCACATTCAGCCAGCGTGGGAAAGCAGGGGAAAAAAAAAAGAAAGAAAAAAAAAAAAAGTTGAGGAGAGGGGAGGAAAAAAAAAAAAAAAGCAGCGAGCGCTGCCGCCGCCGCCGCCGGGCTGAGCGGGGCCGGAGGAGCGGAGCGGGGCGGGCGGGCAGCGGGGCCGCTCCGGGGCGGGCTGCGGCCGCGGGGCTGCGGGCGCCTCGCAGCAGCAGCGGCGGCGGCGGCGGCGGCGCTCCCCGGGGGCCGCGATTTTCCTTTTCCCCGGGCGGTGGGGGGGGGTGGGAGGCGCGGGCCGGGGCCGAGCGGGAGCTGCCTCCCGCGCCGAGGGGCAGCGGCGAGATGCGGGCCGGGGGCGGCCGGGCGGCGGAGCAGCTACCTGTGTGGCCCGGGCGGCCGGGACCTGCCGGAGACATCGCCATGTGAAGGGGCAGACCCCGGCCGGCTCTCCACCCCGCCTCGCTCAATGGGAGGTTTGTTTTAGGGAGGACTCACCCCCTCCCTCCCAACCCCCCCCCCCCCCCCCCCCCGAAGGACCGAGGGTTATTTGGGGAGCCGCCGGCGGAGCGGGCGGCCGCGGCGCGCACCAGGTAACGCGGGGAACCCATGTGCGGCGCGCGGCCGCGGCCCCGAGCCCACGCGCGGTCGGACCGGGGGCAGCGCGGCGTGCGGGGGGCGGCGGGAGGGCCCTCCGAGGCCCCGAGCGGACGGCGGATCTCCGCGTGCCCCCGCCGCGTGCGGGGCGGCGCGGTGCCGAGCGGGGGGCCCGCTTCCCCGCCGCCCCCGGGGGAAGGCGGCCGGCGGCGGCGGCGGTGCGGCCGCGCGGGGCCAGGCCCGCCGCCCGCCGGAACGCGGCCACGCACACGCGCGACGCGCCGCCCGCCGCCGGGGGGCGCCCTTCCGCCGGGCGGGGCGCGGGGCTGCGTGCGGGGCGCGGGGCGCGGGCAGGTGTCCCCGCGGCGGAAGGGGGGGGGGGGGAGCGGGGACGCGGCGCGGGGGGAGCGGGGCGCGGGGCCGCCTCGGGGCGCTTCTCTCGCGCGGCTGCGAGGCGTGAGCTGCGGCCGTAGGTGCCGTCAGGGGATCCTCGCCGAGCTGCCGGCGCCTTCGTGCCAGCGCGGCGCGGAGGGGGCCGCGGCCCCCGAGGTCGCGGTGTCGGTCCGTTGGTAATGAATGGGCGAGGAGGAAAGGAGAGGGCTGGCGCGCTGCCGCCGTGAGCGGCGTTTGCTCGTGGCCGTGGCGTGGCTGCGGGGGTGAAGCTGGGCGCAGGGGGAAGTGCCTCGGCAGCCGGCCCCACGCAGTGCACGGCAGACGCTGCTCCGGAGCACGGCTTTCGCCCGGCGTCCTTCCCGCTGCAGTCAGCCGGGCGCCACGCTCGTGTCCTGCAGCCGCAGCCCTGCAGCCGGGGCCCATGCTTGATCGTAAGGCTGTTAAGGGGCGTTCGTCTTCGCTCTAGCAAACAGTGCTCAGAAACATACTATCATCTTACAGTATATGCGTGTGTATATATGTGTGCACAGTTCTCCACGAGGCAGGAACGTGCATTCTTGTGTTCTTGCAGTGCGCAGCACAGGGTAGAGTAGCTCCAGGCTGAAGCCTCTCAGTGCTACCATTTGCACGTGAGTACCGGCTGTACAGCACGGGATGTGTCTCAGGGACTCCACCATGTGATGCCCAAGGAACCTCGGGACCCAAGGAACCGGCCATACTTTCCTGTCCCACGAGTGTAGGGATTCTGCTATCTAATGGAGGACACCACCCATATCTTCAGAGTCACACTCTGCCCATCGCTCAGGAAAACCCCATTGCTCGGGGGAAGCCCATACACGCGGTCGCTCTGGCTGTAGTGCAGCCTGGGCACGCTGCAGTAACAACCCAGGTTGTGTCGGCTGTGCAGCGACGCTGCCCGGCAGCCTCTGGTTCACATCTTCCTTTGTGCGTGCAGCTATCTGCTGTGTTAGCATCGTTTACTCAGTTTTAAGCCACGCAGAGTAACGAAGTGGACTGGAGCACAATGGCACCGTGTTCTAACTGCTCTCTCTTGCTTGGTCTCTCCTCCAGATCTAGCTGCCTTCGCACAGACCATGCTCCCAAAGGCTGTATGATCATTTCTGGTGACTGCCAGCGGAGGCTCACTGGGACCCGTGCAGCAGAGAAGGCGGACGAGGGGTTCCTGCTGCCCCTCGGGCAGAGGTACCGGCGTGTGGCCGACCCACAGCGAGGTGCCAGCTTCAGAAGCCGGCAGAGACGAGAGCTGCCGTGAGGTGCTCCGGACCCGGGAGGAAGCGGAGCGGCGGCAGCATGGACAAGGACGGCACCAACCTGGCCGACCAGCAGTATGAGTGCGTGGCTGAGATCGGCGAGGGAGCCTACGGGAAGGTGTTCAAGGCCCGCGACCTGAAGAATGGCGGCCGCTTCGTGGCGCTGAAGCGGGTGCGGGTGCAGACCAGCGAGGAGGGCATGCCGCTGTCCACCATCCGGGAGGTGGCCGTCCTGAGGCACCTGGAGACCTTCGAGCACCCCAACGTGGTCAGGTGAGGGAGCGGGGCCTGCTGTGTGGCGCGTGCGCTGGGCGAGCGGTTTGGGCGCGTGGAGGGCCGGGCCGCCGATGGGCTTTGCGGGTAGAGCGAGAGCTCCTCTGTGCACATGGAGTGTGGTTTGAGGTTTCGACAGGCCGCGGGGCTGTGCCAGTGCTCACCTCATCCCCGTGCTGCCTCCCACACACACAAACACCCATCTCCAGAGGCATAGGCGTGTGACGGCAGTGCTGGGGTGGATGGCAAGGAGCCCTGTACGCACCATTTCCTCAGGCGTGAGAGGGAATGAAAACCCAACGACTCCCTTTGTCCCAGGTATTAGCTCTGACAGCTGCAGCTGATTCTTAGCAGCTCTATTCATTACCCAAAGGTAATGGTTATAGCTTTAGTAGGATATGCATTCCACTTCTTCAGATGCTTTTATAAATGTTTGCAGATTATTATGTTATAGAGGAGTTGAAGCCTAAGACTGAGCTTTACAGGCCTCATGACTGAGTGCTGCTTGTTGGTGAATTCCCCAGGAGGTGCTGGTGGTGCTACCAAGAGTGCAGCAGAAGGAGCGCAGGCCTTGCTTTCAGCATGGTGGCTGTGGCACCAGGTTTCCTAGCTGTTGTGTTGGTAGCGTAAGCTCTGAGTGAACGAGCTTTGTTCTTGGGCAGGTTCCCCATGCTGAGACTGGCTTGTGAGCATCTTTATTTGAATATCACGAACTTTAAAACGTGTGCCTTGCTTTGAGATACTTGGGTGCATCATCTTGCTGGTGACGCTGCATCAATAGGTACATTTCCTGCTATTTGTATTATTGTACTCACATATTACATAGTAAAGGGGAAATATTCCTTACTTCACTAATGCCAAGCCTCTTTGGGTCGTAGAGGAGTAGAGATGCTGTGGTGACAGAGGTGGCTGTCAGACTGTCTTGTAGCTGTGGTCACCTTATTTGTCTTAGGGATTGAGGTGAGGGCTTTCATGGTACTAAGTGGAGCAGGAAAGGTAGGAAAGGGAATAATTAAAATACAAAAGCCAATAGCTAGAAATAAGTTAGTTTTCTTTCATCTCAAGGCAATGTAATAGAACAGTCCCATTTCTGAGCAAACTGAATAGGCAAAGAATGTTTTAGGAAGTATTGGTCATGGAGTGGGAAATGGTAGGAAATCATAGGTCTCCTCGCAGTATCCAAGCAATGGGGTGCAGTCTGCAGCTCACACTTAACCAGTGCAGGTCAGAAAGATCCCCCATTTGCTCAACAGCCATTATTCTGACAGGCAGCTGGTAATGCCAGAGGCTTAGTTGCAAACATTGCAAAATGGGGGCATGTTACTGTGGGCAACATTTTGTATTTGGTCAATGAATCAGGTGGGCTGATGCACCCAAAGGCCTTTCTTGGCAATAGAGATAATTAAGAGTTCTTAAAATCTCTGAAATCCAGTCTACTAATTTCAGGGAGTAAATGTGGATTTAGGTGCCCAAGTTTAGATATTTATGTATTTTGAAAATTGTAAGCCTTCTTTGGGAATGATTAAAGAATGCTTATGAACTTTATTTAATCACTGAGATCTTTCCATATGAAGTAAAAGATTTATTGAAGTGCTTTCTAATCCAGAGATCAGAACGTAAGAGCAATTGCAAGCACTATCCTAAAACAAGAGAAATGCTTTTCAAAAGCAACCTCTGTTGTGCACACTTAATCGGTAGAGCCGTGCAGCAGTGGCTGTAAGTAGCACTTTGGAGTGGTTGAAATTGTATCCCTGTAATGGAAGATTATTGGAAAATATGATTTAAATTCGATTAGTAAATAAAAATAATGGCAAATGTGTTGTCTGCATACCGGAGTAGGAGGTATGGCGTGTTCAGAGCGCTGGGACAGCCACACTAGTATTTGAAGCCAGACGTTTTGCAAAGGGGACATCTATTTTCTGGATGTTACAGGCAGGTAGCCTGAGAGAAATGAGTGAGTGATGCAAATGCCACATCAGATCCGTCAGCTCTGAGTAAAGGCGTGTGGTCCGTGAGTCGTTCGGTACAAACTGACAGTCATTCTGTGAGTCAAAATTTAGACAAACTACCAAGAGTTGAGCTGCGTTTGACCCGTGCTGCTGAGCAGGCGTGGTGATGGTACTCTGTATCAGCTGATGGCAGCAGAAGAGGCCACGAGCCGTGTTGTGTTGTGCTGAACTCAAAGGATAGGCTTGGGCCGGCTCAGTGAGCACTGTAAGGAGCTCAGCCCAGGGCTGTCCTATCTGCATGAGGAGGTGTTGAATGTGAAGAGCAGTTTGGGAAAGAGAATCCCTGGTACATGCTTAGTAGACATGGAGCTGCATAGTTTTGCTGGTGAGCCTCAATGCAGGGCCAGCGGAGCTCCTGCAGACCAGCGTTGGCCTGCGGGGCGTACATTCCCTTCTTTAAAATCCTGAGGAATGCCTGGTGCCAAAACTGGTTCCTAATGCTTGGCGCTGGGGGCAGAAGAGAATGTTCTCCATAAAGCAGAAATGAGTGAATAACATAGAATAATTTTAAACAAAACAGTTATCATATTTTTCCATGCTACTTCTTGCTCATGATCTGAGGGTTTGTTTCGTGTCCCTTCTATCCAAGTGAGGTATTTCCATCTTCGCACCACGCCGAGATGCGTTTCTCACAGCATGGCTGCTTTTACTGCAGGAGGTAAAGAAATGAGGTGAGAGCTCCTGGCAGGATAAGGCAAGAAGAGATGCAGGGTGAGAAGCAAAGTCTCACCTTCAGCAGAAAAGTGACGGTAGTGGAAGTGTCTGAACTGTTAAATAAAGGGATTAAGGCCTAGTGGACTCACCAAAACTTGTGTAAGACTAACAAAATTAGAATACAGAAGGGCATGGGAGAAAATGCAGTTAAAAGGATGACTGCTTTGCCCTTAAAATATTGTCCTGATTGCATTTGCCCTTGTAAAGAGCCCCCCATCAGGACACCTTACACTGTTCCATTTACCTTCATGGAGTAAATAGCCAGCAAAAAATAGCCAGTTTTCAAGAGTAAATGGTAACGTGAATTGTTCTGAAGTGAGCAATGTTGTAGGCTATGAAATATCCTCAGTAAGAGGAGGATGATTAAGGTGCTCACCTTTCAGATAAAACGTAATGCCTTATTCAAGCTTTCCTGTGTACAGTACTTAAATCTGAGCTAAAATTGGTCCAGCACTTATGTAGCTCAGTGCTGTTCTCTTTGGGAAGAAGTGAAATATATGTAGACAAAGGACAGGCCTTGCCAGGAATAAATGACAGATTCAGGAAATTCCTGTGTGTAAAACTGGGAGTATTCCCTGCTGTAGTATATCTGTACATTTTTTCCTGTGATTATATTGCTAAATTCAGCAATATATTGTGTTCATTTTATATCTCTCCTGCTGATAATCAGATGAATAATTTTCCCCTAATGTTAATCGTCCGTCAGACTGTGAATTCGCACCCTAGGAAGGTGATACACAAGACAGAATGCTGTAATTCTTGCAGTGCTTGATTTCTGATATATATATGTAGATAAATACATCTAACAGTTTAATAGTATTGAACCATAAGCAAATACAGCAAACCTGCAAAGCTGTATGTTTTTGCTTCCTGGCTCTCTTTTTTTGCAGGGGAGGGAGGATAAATCTGGTCTACTATTTTTATGGGCTAGTAAGTCTTCTACTTTAAAACAATCAAAATTATATTGAATGCAATCTATTATAATTTAATCTGATCTATTATGTTAAAGGTAAGGGTCAGAAATGTAGCCGTTCAGCATCATAATTATCATCTAATAAGGAACTTAAAACCTTATTTCTCTCCTTCCTGCTAAGAAAGGGTAGTAGGTGGCCCAGGGAATCGACTTCTGTCCAGCAGAGTGATCTGCCCAGCTGAAAGCGTAACGCCATTCCTCAGACTTTTTGGTACGTGGATAAATGTGTGGGAAACCCAGTAATTACAAGTAATGGGGCAATTATCCCGTATTCAGAGTTCAGTGTTACTTTACATCCAGTGAAATTAAAATGACACTGTAGACTTTGTGGTAACACAACACCATCATGATGCTTTTTCCTAATATTTACAATCCACTGCTCTTATCTTTTGGGTTACGCTTGAGAGCACTGTGGAGCCTATCAGCTGCGTCCCCTGGAGGACACCTGACTGCCCCATCCCTGTGTGCCCAGGCACAAAGACCTGCACTTGGCTGCTCAAAGCCCCCAGAAGTACACTCCAATGGCTTGGTCCTTAAAATGGTGTTATGCTAAGATAGGAGGTATCTTTTTCATAACAGCATCTTAAAATTCCCCATCTAACTCAATACAGAGAGCAGTCAGAATGTGAAACAAGTCACCAATATAAGGTAAAGCTTTTGGAAGGTAGTTTGAACTTGCATTTGTTTTGCTTGTTCAGTTTGTCAAACTGAAGTCTTATGTGAACTTGCAGTGGGAGAGGAGTTTCAAAATGCAGTAGCCAGTTTTGTTCCTCTGTTCAGTTTGTGGCAATGCTGATATTGGCTGCTGTCTTTTTAACTGCGCTGTTAAGAAGTTTAAAGGGTGATGTTCTCAAAATCAGTGAGATGTTCCATCCTGTTAAGCGAAACATTTCTATTTTAGAGGGTGTTTCTCTCCAGTGAATTCTGCTTCCTTCCTTACTTCCTTTTTCTGCCAAGCTAATGTTAAACTTTTAGGCTATGACATCATTCCTACAGATCGGTGGTGTGCAATACCATTTATTTTTGTGTAGCACCACTCATATGCAACTGACAGACTCCAGGAGTGGGTAGTTTCATGTTGCTGGGTACGAGGATTATCTGGCGTGCTGAAAGAGTGAAATGAGATGTAGAGATGGGGTGAAGCAGAAGAAACTGAATTGGAAACTTCAAAATTGCCAAGGTTAAAGGAATTAATGTGGCAGATTAGTCTCAACAGAGGTGGATGAGTAATGGGAAGGAAAAATTGAGTGAGCCTCAGAGTCAGCTTCAGGCTAACACAAACAAGATGGTCTTCAAGGCAAAATGAGGAGATGGGAAATGCCTTGGTGGGAGGGAGGCAATTCCAGGCTGGGGAGCCCTCGGAGATGGCCCTTTGCTGTCCTGCCACAGCTGGGAGCCACCACGAAGGCACTGGAGAAGAGGCTGTGAGCTGTAGAAAGGGCTTTGGTGTGCAGGAGAGCGAGGGGAGCGGTGTGGCTGGTGCTGAGAGGGGCTGGGCTGTAGGTTGGGTCTGGAGAAGTTTCTTAAATTGGCCGTTGTGAAATGGCTGGACATGAACTCGCATCTCATGATCTGCTTGCAACACTACACTACACTGAATAAGGGAAAATAAGTTATATTCTTCCTGTCCACATGCATTGTTTATCAGTAATGGATGTGATGATTTAGTTTGAACGCATGGTCTGCCAGATACAGGACAAGATAAGAGTACGTCAGGAAGGAGGGGTTGTATATGGAAGAGCCTTTTAAACCAGTTTCTGGAGGGAGTACAAGCTTTCTTCAGAAAGTATTTTATCTTACTCTGAATCTAAGCTTTTTATAAAAAACGTTTCCAGTCTTTGTGTGAGTAAACATTAGTCATTTTAGATCATGTACAGAGCTCCCTTCCTTCTCTAAATCTGTGGTCAGTTGTGTTCTTGCTGTTCTTGGAGAGATCTGCTTTTGCTAGGTGCTGCCCAGGATGAGAAGCAGCTCGTATGGGCGCAGCCCAGCCTACTGCTGCCCCACAGCAGGCATCCTTCCCTTGGGTGCTGCAGTGGGATGTGGAGTTCAGCATCAGCCACAACAGGCAACTGGGCTGCTTAACTGGGGCTCAGGTTTGCTTCATGATTCCTCAGAGCACAGAGCAGGGGGTGCCAGCAGCGCGCTCTTCCCACTTGGCTGAAGGAGAGCAGCTGTGACTTAGCAAGGTATGGAGGGAGTCACTCAGGTAACTTCGGTGGGGTTTAAGCAATTGAAGTTTAGCAGATATGGACGTACATAATCAAATAGAAGATATGCACTGAGTATTCCAAAGCTTTCCTAAATAGAGTTCAGAGACGAAGCAGTGACTGGGGCAATATACGTAAGAACACGAGTCATGGGTTTTACTCCGTGTGTTTAATCTGGTTGCTGTCCATTTTTGTGGAATGAGTGGATTCTGAGTGATCTAACACATGATCAGAAGATAACTGTGCCCTTATAAATTTGTAACTAAGTTGCATTTTTTTTTTTCATCCGAAGACCTTAATTTCTCCTTCTGAATCAGTTCTTCCTGTATTTTTCATATATTCTAAAAAACATTCTAAATTGCAAGTGCAGGGTTATTTAACAGCTACACCTTTTAGCTATGAGGCTACTACTGAACAGATGGCTTTGGGATTTTCCAAGGGGTGCAACAGAATGTGCTTTGACATTTTTATTTGGGAAACCTCCGTTTGGGAGGGGTTTGATGTGAAGATCATCAAAGAGTGGAAATGTGACGGTTGAGTTCTGTAACTTTCCAAATACCCATTGCATACCAACTATTGTGTTAATGTTCCTATTTCTTTATTTACCCCTATGCTTGGAAAATTTGCTCCATCCTTGGGAGGTGTTGGCAAGAAAATACTCCTCCAATCCCTTTAGAATCAGGTAATCGTGCTTTCTAAAGGTAGATCAAAGAAGATGCTCTATAAGTAATAAGAAACTCCATTATATGATGCTTTAGATGCATTTCTAAGGTTGTAGAGGAAGATGAATCTTCACACTGTGAAGCATCTCATGTAATTCTAGGATGAGGTGGTGATTTCAGATACCTAAATAAAGGGTGTGCTGGAATGTGCCAACTTGCTGATAGTGGTAGAATTGCCTTGAGGTAGATTTCCCATGACACACCTAGAAAACGATTTACCAACTTAGCAAAACGTTGCATACTGTCTAAAAACCATTTATTTGGAGGGCTACTGATACCACTCTGGCTTGTCATTAACAGGTAATTGACCTCTTCTTAGCAAGGCAAAATGAAAATAACTCAGATATGAATTCATCTTTGCAGGAATTTCCCATATTCAGTGACAGAAAACTCAATTCTAACGCAGATGAATCATACTGAGTTTAAATGAAACCTGTCAAGTTTGGGCTTTTGCAACATTAGTCAGCGCTAAATGTTACCTGTTGTGATAGAGACAGAGAAAGGAAGTGAGAAATAGGATGGAAAAGTCTTATGTGCTGTTTTTTTCTCTCGTGAAGTTTTGGCTACGCGTGTTATATCTGTGTTGAGGGGTGGGCACGATGAGAAGTAACCCAAGGTGTCTGTTGCTGCTTAACAATTCTTGAGAATTCCCTTCTCCCTGAAATCAATTAATTATAAACTGGGAATTTCAGTACTTTGTTCGCTGTCTCACAAGTGAGCATATTTCCAGGAGCTTTCTGTGAGTGTAATTCTGAGCTGCACTGATGCTTTTGTTTCTCTTCATCTGTGGAGCCAGCGCTCTACAGTAAGGACAGAATTCTATCATTATTTTTTTTCACATTTGATGTGGTATTTTGCATACAGCTGCAGAGTAGACAGTTACCTTTGAAAAGAACATTTGGCTGGTTTAATTTGATTAGAGCAAACCACCTCAATCATTTCTGAACTAAGACCGTTTTCATTTTAACTTGGCAGTAGGAGCTGGGAATGTACTGGCAGCACTCAGATGTTCGGGGGAGCACCAGCTTGGATGCACAGCCAGTGCTGAAATGAAACAACCCCAGAGGGCTCTGCCCACTCTGCCCCGTCCCCTGAACCGAGGGGGCTGTGCAGCCACTGAATATTGCATTGAGCATATACCTGTTAAGACAAAGAATGGTGAATGTATCTACAAAAAATGAGAAAAGCTTAGCTGGCTAAGTGCATAATCACACGTTTATTAAAAAAGATGTGATACTGAAAACGGATATAGGATATGACATTTTTTTTATTTACAAAAAACTTAAAATGCTGTGGGAACAGTATTTTGAGTCAACTTATGATTAAATCCGACATGTAAATAGAAATATGGTGAATTTCTGATAGCTTAGTTGTATTAATTCTGGTACATGTTCATAAGCTTCCCCCAGTCTGTCCTTCTGGTTTTCGCTTTCTACTCTTCTTCTTGTTATAAAAGTACAGTGAGGTTTTTTGTTTGTTTGTTTGTTTTTTGGTGTGTGTGTTGCACATTAGAGATTAAATTAGATTCTTCAGGTTTACAATATTAGCTATTATATGTGATTTTTGCTTACCAGTTGCTCTCCCTGGTGATCAGATCCTTTTCCTAGAAAAACCCTTGTGGCTATGTAGAATCTCAGTGTGGTTCATAATAAATGATAGCCCTTCAATAAATTATTGCTGGGTGGATGGCTTTCTCCAGAAAAGAGGATTATAATCTTCAAGTGCTCTGAATCGTAGAATCGTTAGAAACTTACAGTTCAAGGAAGATCTTCAGGTTATTAGAATCACAGAATCGTAGAATCATAGAATGGTTACAGCTGGAAGAGACCTCTGAGGGCCATCTAGTCCATCTCCTCTGCAATGAACAGGGACACCACAGCTAGATCAGGTTGCCCAGGGCCTGATCCAGCCTCACCTTGAAAGTCTCCAGGCATGGGGCATCAACCACAACACCAGACAGCCTGTTCCAGTGCTGTGCCACCCTCACTCTAAGATTTTTTCCTTATATCCAACCTAAACTTTGAGCTTGAAGCCACTTCCTCTTGTTCTATCACAACAGACCCTGCTAAAGAGTCTGTCCACTTCTTTCCTGTAGCTCCCCTTTAGATACTGAAAGGCCACTATGAGATCGCCTCACGGCCTTCTCTTCTCCAGGCAGAAGAGCACCAGCTCTCAGCCTGTCCTGAGGGATTCTTGTGTTATGCTCAGAAGAGCAAAGTATACAGTGAACTGGTGGTCTGCATGAGGAGCCTCATGTTCAGCAGTAATGGGGCAATTGCGTCCACATCTTCCAGCGGATCAGAAATGCAGTTACACATCTAAGGCTTGACGTTCTCCTGGTGAAGCTGAAGTTCATAAAGCTGCAGTGATTTATACCAGCTCTGGTTGTTGAAATCATAAACTCCTCGTATTAAGATGAACAAAAACATATTAGGACAAAGAGTTGGTGCAGAGGTGTCCCACTGTGCACGCACAATGAGATGTTGCCATTCAGATTTTACGTGTCACGACTAAGGAGTTTACCAAAGTGCTCTGGGATGCAAAACCAGTTGTTGCATTAGGAAGCTTTTCACTAATATGGACTCAGAGTTTCTCTTGATCTGTGTCACTCCTCCCAGTTATGTTCCCTTGTAGCACTGCAGATAATTCCTCTCTACCCTTGTATGTACCCTCTGAAATATTTGATTTCTGTCTCAAGCAATTAATACAACATTGTGCTCAGCCTGGAACTCCAGGTTACATCACAGATACGATCATTTAGGTGCTGTGTACATCTCCTTACTTCAAGAGGGAATGCTTCCATATCTACAGTTCTGCATCTGCTGTACATTTGAATGAACATTTGTGTCTCACTTGTTATTCACTAGCACAGCACTGGAACAATTAATTCGGACTTCCAAGTTTATTCAGGACCGTAAAAGTTAAAGACTTGCATTATTTTTCTCAGCTAGGAAATAGGTTATGAGTTGAATCTCATTTTGCTAATTTTATCTACCATCACGCTTTGTTTGCGTTTGTCATCTTTATGACACAGAGGTTGAGCAGCATCTGCAATTTTAATTAGTGCGTTGTTTATCCTTAGATAACCTTCTAGATCACTAATGGAGATAGGCCTACCCACCAGTCTTTGCGGTTTCCTCTTAGACATCTCTAATCAGTTTGTTGCCTTACTGTTTGTCTCTGCTTTGCAATAGCTGCTGAGCAATAGCTTTTGATCGAAGCAATAATATTCATAGCAGGATGGGTTTGAATCGGTGGCTGTGGTCTGAAAATCAGTATTAAAAGTCTGATTGGCGTGGCATTCTTGGAAGGGCCTGGGCAAGGCAGTGCTTCGTGAGAACTGAGCACCTGTGTTTCTTCATTGTGCTGAATCCCTTTCATCACACTACATTTATCTTTCTAACTTCATTTAAAATAGGGAGAGGATTAGCTGGCACTGCTTGCCTCTGTGCTGCCGATTGTTCATTTTGTTTCTCTTCTTCAGAAATCAAGATCCTTTTGATTTTTTTTTTTTTTTTGCATCAGATTAAAGCATCTATAACGTATCTCAGTTAAATGGAAGCAAAGCTTTCTGTAGTAGTGAAAAGACACAAACTTCAAGAAGTTGGAATTTAACTGCAGGAGAGCTGATACAGCTCAGCAGAACAGCAGTAGGAATAGTTGAGAGTTGCACAGAAGAGTTAAGATAACCCGTATGACTGCAAATTAAGGATAAAACCTGAACCTGGACAGGTGAATGACGCTGACGAGGGAGTCTCTTTAAAGGACATTGTAATTATACTGGAATGTCCCAACCCAATTGGAGGATATTGTGATGTCTATAAGAAGAAAGTAGTTCAAAGACTGCTTAGTTTTCAGTAACCTGAAGTTGAGCACAGATGGGGCTGTCCTGCAGAAACAAAGCTTAAGTCCTGCAGAGTAAAAGTAAATGTTCAGCCGTCCTCTAGAACCACTTTTCAGAGTAAAGTGGATAAACAGGACAAGGTTTAAAGTCAAAATTAGCAGACACCTTCAGTGAAGCAGCTGTTCCTGGAAGAGAGCACTCTGCATTGTTAGAAGTAACTTCTGATAGGCGCTTAAAAAGTTCGTTAAGTCGAGCCAGAAAGTCAGTGGGGCCATAATAATTAAATGTGCTATTCTGGGGAAAAAGATGTTTCCCAGACTTGTTGTACCAGTAGACTTTAGAAAAGAGAGATTAAGTAACAGGAATTAAGCAAAAATGGAACGGTTGTGGAAAAAAAAGGCATAGGAATGGTTGGGTTTTACGTGGCAAGTACTTAAACAGAGATCTGTAGCAGCACACACTGTCATTAGGACATCTGCCTTGCCCAGTTATACTCTGTCCAGCCACTGGAAATTCTAGCTATGGCTTTGGATCTGTAGCCTCTTCTGGGTGCTGGTTGGATGCTTTAAGTATACATGTATCTCTTTGGTTCCCCCAAATCTCCAGAGGGGTGCATGATATCAAAGGCAGGAATTGAACTTTCTCCATTCCTTTCATGGCTCTGCTCCAGTATATCATGCTGGAGGCACAGAAGGTATACAGAGCCACATGTAAAAACCAAACCAACTGAACAACAGCAACAACAGGAATGCAAGGTAAGAATTCTGGGCAGACTTCTAGCTTTAATCATCCAAACATGCATAGTCCAGCCTAGTCGTGTGGATTCTCTCCGTAGTGAGTGAGAATGTGCTTTCTGGGAGTAATTCATCTCACTCAGTCCTCTCCTGGAGCAGCATGAATCGCCCCCTAGAAACACCCATCCCTCCCTGTTCACTGCAGGGAGAGTTGGGGTGACTCCATCAGAGCGGACACCCAACAGGAGCCTGCAGACCCTCGGTGAGGTACAGGCCAGCTGTTATGGCTTTATAAGCCTGAAGGAGGAAAGCAGGAAGCACTGGTACAGAACTTGTACGGCAAATCGGAGAAGTTACAAAAACAAATAGGAATACATTTGAGGAGTGAGGGAACAAAAATCTAGCATTGAAATCAGAGGCCATTTGGACTGTCAGAAATTAGGCAAGAATTAAGAACTCAGTGTTACAGGTGCCTTTTTTTTTTTTGAAGTCCAGTATATGCATTGTTGATACGGGTTTGCATAGGATGTTTTTTTATCCGTCAGCAAAAACAATGTACTTCCAAAGGTAGAGGCTGGGTTTCTGTGAAATGCCCTGATTTCAGACAGCCTGCTTCTAGTTTGAACTTGGCATCAGAGAGCTAAAGGGAGCAGGGCTAAAGGGAACAGGTTGTAGCTGGAACGGGTCATCACTGCCTGCTCACCTTGCGCACAGCTTGAAGCTCCAGCAGAAGCCATTTTGGTCAAATGCTGTCAGTTAATCTCTTACAGGAGGAAGCATAGCTGTAGAGGTGTGTTGGGGTAACTCAGCCCAAGAGAGTCTTATGGCGTCTTTCAGAGACTTCTCAGATGTTGTTTTTCTTTCTCATTTCCCTTCTCTCTGTCATACTGGTCTGGTAAAGGATTTGCCACGAAGCAGGCTAATTATCTCACTGCTAATAACGTTTTGATGTTACACATTTTTTTCCTTCATAATTCTCTCAAATTCCTTTTGAGAAATTTGCATGACTGTACAATTGCAAATAGCTGAAGAATTCTGGTTTCTAACCCATGTTGCATGCTGACTTACCAAGTCCTGGGTTCTTAGAAAGCAGTGATATTTTATACCTTTATTGCTTGAAATAATTCTTTTGGAAATTTAAGTTTGATTGTTTGTTTGTTTTTCCATAAGCTCAAAGCATGCCAGCCTACATTGCTAGGTAATAGTCTGCAAAATTAAAATCAACCTACTGTGTTAACAGATGGTGCTGCTACTTTTTTTACTGGGTGAAAATGCTTCATATCAAGTGCTTGTCGGAGCTAATTCTTCTATAGCTTGAATCACTGGGCTTGAAAACAGCTTTTTTATTATTGAACTGCTAAGACAATGTAATTGTCTTATAAGCAAACTGTTCTGTTAGGCTGTTTGGATATGTGTGATTCTGTATGTGTGTATGTGTGCAAAAGAAAATGCAAAAACGTTTCAAAATTTTCCTGCATTTATGCCAGGAGGCTCAGAATTATTGGTTCGTAACATGAATGAGGATTTTTAGACATGCAGAACTGCAGTTAGTTTTAAATCTGAGCCTTACAAGTGGCTGAATAGTTTTCTTTTTCAGAGTTAAAAGAGAAAAATGGGAAGGGGATGAGGGCAAGCCAGGCAAAAGATTATCACAGGATCTAATTGTTTCTAAAAAGTTGCATGACACTGAATATTGAAACTTGGAACCAAAGCGCAGTCTCACTCCTAAGCACAATAAAATAGTAGGTTTTATGAAATGTATTCTGGAAAGTGAAAATACAAAATTATAAAGCCTGATGTGAGTGGCAGAGAGCCCAGGCAGTATCCAAAGAGTAAACATGTAATGGCTTAACCTAACCGGGGCGCAGCCCACTCCAGCAAGCAGCCGAGCAGGGGATGGCAATATTGAAAAGCAGCAGAGCTCATTTTTGAAACAGATGGGCTTTTTTTTTTCCTTATGCACACCACAAATATATTTTTAAGGTTTTAGGGAATATTTTGGTGGTGGGATTATGTGTGTCAATATTGACCCTCTTGTTATTTTTTAGAATCTTGTAAATTTGATCGCTCATCTTTCAAGCATGAAAATACTGTCTTTAAATTGCTTTATTTACTCTGTTCCAGAACTCATTCATCTCAGAACACGTCCTTTATATAGAACTATTGCAGTGTTATCTTTTCAGCCACGGAGGCTCTCCTTAAAAAGACTGTCGAGCTTTTGAAATAGGTTAATTACAATTTGCTGAATGGACACGATTATCGTGGCTTTTCTGATACTTTGATGATTGTCATTCTCACAAGCCTAAAAAAGTGCTCTTGTGCAGGGCTTTGGAAAATCTAAATCTGTGTCACCCCTCTGCCTTCTGGAGGGAGAGCAGGGAGAATGCACTGCGCCTACGTCAGTAGCCATATGCTGTACAGAGCCATTCATGGAAAAGAAGGCTGCTGTGTCTTCTTGGATTTAGCAACAAAAACTCTCTCCTGTGTGTATTTCTTCCAAATGGTCTTCTGAGGCAGCTACTTCGCAGTGAAATATATTCATAATTCAGAAAAAGATTTTTACTCTAGGACACATAAATGCCAGCTGTGATGTTTCGAGCCCGAGAAATGCCTGCATGAGCAGTAGGTAAACCAGAAATTTTGAGTTTTCTTCCTGGAAAGTCATATCAATTCTGTGATAACTCAGAAAGAGGCTGAATGGACCTTTATGAAAATACGAACTAAGTCACTTCTAAGTGGAGACAGCTGGGGTCTATTTAATATCCTGTGTAAAATGGTCGGGGTCAACTTCCTGGAATAACTGAGGAGTTTTATTTCACAAATATCCCAGTGCTGCAGAGACCTGAGGTGACGGCGAGGCTCTTGAACTAACATGTGCTGCAAGGAAAAGCTCTGCAGCCATAACTCTGCGTTGGGAGTGGGGTGGTGGGAAGCGCCCAAGGGCCTGGGATGTGTGTGCATCCTTGTAAGTATTTGGTGTGGGTGCTTCTTAATGTGTGCTACCAGTCTCAGGCTTTTCTTCCAACCCTATATTTGTGTGGTTTAGAGATTGGAGAACTAGTGGAAAAGCACTGGGAGGTGGCACTCTGGACAATAAGTCTAGGGATTCATGAATGTGATGGTCCAAAATACCTAGCTTCTTTTCTAATCTGGGACATTGGATCCTAAATTCGTTCATTTATCATCACGCTTGCACAGTGTCTTTTTTCCCCTTAGGGTGAATGCAGCCATATCCTTGCTGTCTAACACTGTGCATTTCCTTGATGTATTCCCTGTATCTATTCAATTTAACTGTTCTGGATTCCTCGGGTTTAGAATCTTACCTTGTAACTGCTGCTATTCAGTTGTATATGGGTGAAAAGATGTTAGTATGTATAGACCACTACCGCTGCTGAGTGTTCACCCCCACACGCAGAAGTTGCATGATATGACAATTAGTATAAGCTGTAGCCCAGTGGCAACTTAATTATAAACGTGTGCTGCACTAAGCATGGAAACTGGTGAAAAAACTATACATAAAAAATTGATGTCTTCTATGGCTAGCTACAATTCACAGCATGAAAATTTGGCCTTTCCTTGACTGCTTATTGAAATAAAAGATAAATTGTAGGTTTAAATAAGAGCTAAGAGGGAGACAGGAGAAGACTATTAAAAAGAGATAAAGGATGAAGTCCTGAAATGATAATTATCTGGTTGCTTCTGTTAGATAGAGATGGGAATCGAAGTGTATATATCTTGTCCGTGGAATGGGCAAGCTGAGCCAGACCAGAAAAGGCTATTGCAGACTATGCTGGGGGCCCTGTATGGCATGTATGGGTACTGGTTTGGTCAGCTGTGGCAAGGCTCCACGCCATCAGCTGTGTTTCAAGTTTTTGTGCTGGTTCTGAGAACGGAGGTAAATTGGATGGTGGGGTTTGGGGATGGATTTGGAAAATAACGAGGAGCAGGAAGTTCCTCCCTCAGCCATCCTCGGCTCAATATCTGCTTACTGTCTCTTGACTTACTCTTGGAGTAAAAATAATAGCATGAATAAAGCAATTCTTAGAGGGGCTGGAAAGGGTCAGAATAATTTTCATCCACCATAATATTTTTCTGAAGCGGAAAAGGGCAGATCATGTAGGGACTGCAGTAGAGCAGGACAGACCCGAACGGATAATTTTCAGCAAATGAAGGCTCGGCAGCTCTGACACTGGCTTGTTTTATAAAGACCATAAGTAATCTGTGTCCACTAGTTTCAAGTCCACGCAGCGTTGTCGAGCAGATGTGAGGGCAGCCCTGCCTCCCTCCTGCAGATGCCTACTTGCCGTGCCTGTGCGCCAAGCCAGCTGGGAGCTGCGGGGCCATGTTAGCGCTGCCGAGCCCCGGCCATTACGCTCAGCCCAGCTGACACGGGCTGGGGGCCGGTGCCGAGCACGCTCGTTTGCTCGCAGAAGTTGAGTGGATGTACCTTGTTTTCATCTGCCTAAATGTAGAAATGTTTTAGCGCTCTGGGAACCAGACCTTGTTTTGCAAGATTTATTATAGCTTGCTCATTCCTTTCAGAACTGTGAAAGTCATGTTGTTGCAAAACATCCAAAATATAGCTTTGTCGTGTATTTACATCTGATGTACGCCGTCATTTACAAAGCACTGAATTTATTTCAAAACTCTCCATGCGTTTAAGTGTAAACCCTAATCTCATGCTGCTAAAAGACACCCCAAAAGAAATAGCTGCTTTTGCCCCAAAGTAATAAAACAGTCAAATAAAATTTATTGCCAGCTCAAAATGCTACTAACACCTCATTTTTATTGCCAAACTCTGCAAATAATCTTTAATTTGTTTTCTTTTACATATGTGTGCAAGAGCTTAAAGGAAATACTTTAAAAGCTGCACGGTCTGTAGAATACTTTGCTCAGCGTGCATTAATCCTTAAATGACTGGCTCACAGGATCACGTAAACTGGATGCAAAAGGAGGAAACATGTTTATTAGACAACTACCTGACGAACTGAAGGGTAAAAGCACCTGGGAATCTTACAATAATAGACACTGTAGTTTTCTTTGCACGTGCTATGAATTAATGTTAAAATAATACAGCTTGTTAGAGGGAATGGCGTGACAACCAAGGAGCCTGCGTGTGAGCAGAGCGGGATGCAAACCTCTGTGAGGAGCAGAGTATCCATGAAGCCCACTTCTTGAAAAGCTAGTAAGATGCAGTGTCTTAAATGCTGATGAAATGTGTAAGGAATTTGCATGCTAATGGAAACGAGGATCCCTTTTTGTGTAGCCAGTGTTTAAGAGCAATTGCCTCCTGGCTAAATTTATTAAGCCAGAAAAATCTTGTAAAATTTCTATTGAGGATTTATTGGTCCCATTTGTTTCTTTTCTGTACAACATGAATATTAAACTCAACCCTGCAAGTTTTTTCACAGGTGAAACTCCCTTGCAAATTAAAGGAAATTCTGAACTCATGCCAAACAAGTTAAATACATCTACTAACTTCATGAGGCTTAGGTAAAGGCTCTTGCACGCAGAGGTTTTTAGGACTGATCCTGGTCTGTGGGGCTTGAGTGAGAGGTTGAAGATGTCGAAAAATATAGCTGAGCTCCATGGGCTCAGCTGGGCTACTCATGGAGATGGATGACACTCGAGCCTCCTGGAGCTGTCTGATGATGGATAGCCAGTACAGCTACCTTCAGCTTAGTTAGGTGTCTTGCATGCCTTCTAGCTGAATGCCTCCCAAAATATTAGTCAAAATCCTGCTTGTTTTTCTTAGCTGTGTGAGCAGTTGACACTGTCTTTTGACTTGGAAATAACCGAATAGTGCTGCTTGCTTTCAGACAGGTGGTGAGGTGGTTCCTGGCACATTGGTGGTGACAGGAAATGAAGGAGTGCCCGTGGAGGTCACTTGTGTTCACTGTGCTCCTTCTCAGGTCTTGCTGAAGTAAATGGAGGAATTCCCTTTCTCAGTGCTAACAGTGCATTGAGCATTGATTGCAGTACACAGATTTCTTGGGAACAGCTCTGGTGTCAAAGCACAATCTAAGTCACTACTCCAAACAAATATAGCCAAAATGCAACACAAACTGTCTCTCTATTTTAGTATCCTTTAACCTAATGCAGGACAAACGTGTTTTGAAATCGACACACCTTTTAAATATTCGCCTCTATAGCCATATGTGGCAACTATGTGTGCCACCTTACCCACCATGCTCATGTTGGAAATGAGTGAATATCTGATCTGTTTTCAGGAAATTTTGAGCAGTGCAGCACAGTTAGTTCTAGTGAATCTATACACTGATTCTTTCAACAGATTTAGACATCTTAAGTTTTGCTTTAATGGAGTTTAAATAACTGGTGGTAAACTGGTGGTTTCCATTTGTCAGATAACAGGAGCTGTTCTTATCCATTTGTGTTTTCTAGTCCCTCAAGTAAATTCTGAGGAAGTGGTGCTTCACAGTTGTGCTCATTTCAAAAGCTAAGGAAAAACAAATATTGTGAAGAACTGTATGCAGTAAATCATGACAGTCATTTTCAAAGTATAGCAATATGCAGAAATTGCCTTAAGTTGTAAAGCTGGTAAAGATGTTAGGAAGGAGACATTGGTACAGGTAAGGATATTGAGGTGAAAGAGAGTGGCTTACATGCAGGGCCACAGCCTGCAGAATTCTCAGTGTGTGAATAGGAAAAGCAATACCAGGAACCACAAATAGCAACCATCACAGTAGGTGCGTGTTTAAATGGCATACAGGGATTTGCATTGCTCCTGTTCAGGTAATGACTGGGTGCGTGTAAAGAAGAGAACGATGACATGTTTTGCCCTTTTATCTTTTGTTCAGTGTGCACGGACAACTAATGCCTTTTCTTCTTTTTTTTTTCGCCTTCTCTGTTTTTAGTTCTGAAAAATTCCAGGCATATACGGGAGACTGAGCTTTAGACAATGTGTGCTTCCTTATCACAGAATCAGAACCGTAGGGGTTGGAAGGGACCTCTAGAGGTCATTGAGTCCAACCCCTTGCTAAAGCAAGTTCCCTACAACAGCTACCATGTACCAGGTACTTTTGTGTACTTTAGGCTGATTGCACGCTAGATGTTAAGCACCGCCTAAGTTCTTCAATAGCTCAGGGCAGGTGGATCTTACAGGATACAGATTTATGATAAGTACTCTTCCTTTTCCTCTGCACATTATTGCTCTAACTCCAAAACTGTGTTTTTGTTCTGGCCAATATAAAAATATTTCAGAAAATGCTGCTCCAGACTTGCTGAACATGGTGTCATACCAATGAACAAACAGGCTCTGTAAGAAATTTGCATCTGGGTTCCCAGCGTGGTGCTTGCTTCATTCTCCTAAAAAAGATTTTCTTTGATATAATATTATGGTGAGATCCAAGAACATTGTATTTAAGAGAGGATACATAATAATCAACCCCAGATATAAATACTGGTCAAGACAGTAACCATTAAATATTTCCCTGTTTTACTCCTGTATTTACTAATTACTTTCTTTTTAACATGTGGATATGCAGCATGTTACACTGAAGACATTACACTACACTACCTTAATAATTCCTCGAATACATTAGAATGATATGATTTGAAGGATTAAAAAGAATGAATTTGGTTTTTCTATCAGGAGCTGTCATTACTGATCTTTATTTATTTACTTTGTGTGTATTAATTTTGTCAACTTTAGCCAATTTAGTCTTTTTTTTTTCCCTTCTATTTTACTACTCTTGTTTTCACAGTGAATTTCACAGTACTGTTGAAACATGAGACTTTTTGTTTTCTGAAAGTCAGCTTTTGATCCTGCCTGAAAAATACAGACCATTCAGACCCATCTCTTCCTATGAAGCACCGTAGAAAAGTATTTCATCATAAGGTTTGCATATTAAAACAGCACACTTTTTCTGTCATCCTGTACAGTGCCTGCTTCTTGTCATTCAGATTTGCCCGGGCATCTCTGAAAAGCAAGAACTTGGAATCAAATTTGCATTACATTTACTTACCACTTTAAAAAATGTTGAATAAAATACATGAGGAGCTGCTGTGACATTACCCTATGAGATAGTATAGAAAATCCAGCAGGACATCTCATTTCATGTTGTGACTCCTTTTTGCGTCAAGTGGAGGGTTATTGTTTCCTGTGTTATTTTAGATATGTTGGCATCACCATTGAGTTAACTGTCTCAAATGTAGACAGATTAGATTATTAAACTACTGAAGAATTAGTAATAACTTATACGGCTGTACAGTCTTTGGAAGATGAGTCACTGATTTTATTAAAGTCTAGGAAAGAGATTATCAACTTAGATTTAGATTTTAGGTTTGGCACAGCTCAACTTCTGAATATAAACTGAAAGGAGGAATTTGTAACAAGCAATTCACTTGTCGTCTACCCCTGAGCAGAGACTGCATTTTGCTGTATCCCATCTTGCACAAGGTATAGCTGAGAGCCTAGGGTAACTGCTGTGCTCCTTGCATTTGAATTAAAGAAATTCAGTATTCAGGCATCAGCTTTATTTATGTGTTGAGCAATTTAGAGAATGCAAAAAGGAATGCAACTGCTCCTGGGGAAGGTGCTCTGTGGAAAGTCTGGAACATTTAAGAGGGGATGCACATGCACTACCCATGAATCCAAGAATCTTTAATTTGAGTTCTGAACTGGAAGCTCACGGGATCTTACAGGAAGCACTCCGTGTCACACTGCCGAGTGTAGATTTGTGTGCTCCAGGGTCTCAGGAGAGCCCCACGAATAGGTCATATGGCAACTGCTGATTGTGCAGAATCTGCCAGTGACTCGTTGCAGCAAGCCAGGTTATTCTGACATGGGGGTGACCTGTCTGCCCCTGGCAGAGAGATCTAACAGCAGCACACAGGCACCAGTACCAGCAGGCTGCTGTTTGCCTTAGGTAATCATCCAGCTTGCATTTAAAATCCAATGAGACAAAGCTGTTAGCGTATGAAGCAAGTACTCTGAGAAACTGGTGAACTGTAGGGTGAGTCCTGAAAGCTGAAGTGCTGCAGTCATTACTGACCTTCATCAGATTCATTTCTGTTCCTCGCCTATTAATGATCACCCTCTGCAAAGAAAGTGAACAAGAAATGGCAGTGATAGGACTGAAAAAGACGGCATTGTGCTATAAACAAAGATAGGTGCAGAGAACATCTTGTCAGACATGTTTTTCCTTGAAGTAAATCTCTCAGCAACTGAATCTGTTAGTGACTTGGGTGGCGCGGTGAGTAAATGTGTTTGGCCTTTCCATCTTTTGGGCACAAACCTTGGCTTCTGTTGAATATGAAAATGAGTTTTGGTGGTTTTAGGGGAGCAGACATTTGTCTGCATCACAGAACTGCTCCGGCTGGCACCAGTGCTCGCCGCAGCTTGAGGAGGCCCAGCATGGAGTGCGGGGTGCCACAGGCCGGGCCTAGGCAGCACCGCGCCCTGAACGCCTGCCCAGGCAGCCCACACCGCTGGGCTTCAGCCTGTGCTATTTACTTCGCCTTCAAGAGCATCTATTCCTCTCTGTCACTTTTGCTGTCTCTCCTCCTCACACACACTTAAAGAACAAAAACATCTTTTATAGAGCTAAGCATTTTAAATAATTTTTCCAAGTCAGAAAGGGAGAGACTGGAAAAAATTACAGTGCAAAGCTCAGCTTGCAGATGAACGATTGCCTTGTCATCCTAATATCCCCCTTCCTTCCCTTAAAGCTTGCTGCTGAGTGGGCTTTAAGCAGGAATGCTGGCTGGGCGCAGCTGGGGTGGATCTCAAGGCAAGGGCGTTGGGCTGCCTGCCTGCATCACACTGCTCCTTCTGCATGTCAGTTCTGCACTGTGCCCAGCTGATAGTGAATGGGTGACATCTATCTGCATGACATCTGCCTGTCTGAGATAGATAAACTCATTTATTTTATCTGATACTATGGTCTGTCCTTTTCTGTAATGTGCTTGAAAGAGTTTCTTCTGAGGACAAGAAGAGACCCTATTACTGTTTTTTGGGAGGACAACAGGGCCGGGAAAATGTCCCACAAACTCCAAGAACCCAGTAGAAATGCAGAGAATAAGAATGTGAGACTAAAAGTTGCCATCGATGGTGCCGAGATAATCAGGCTTGTTTTAATGACTTGAGTTTGACTCGAGTCATCTGCCTACTGCTGGAAGGAGCTCCAGGTGGACTACAGTGCTGTGCTGCAGGCAGTGCCATGCTGTCACACTGCCTGTTTCAGCACCAAGGTGGTCGGTCAAGAGTAGTCCAGGTGTCCCTGCATCATCGTGCAGTCTGCCATGGAGGCATGTCCGATGTAGCAGTGTACACCGTGCAGGTGCAGCTGGCATGACTAGTACACTGCATTACTAAGTGTTTTACGAATGTTATCACCAAAAAAAAAAAGAAAAAGAAAAAAAAAAAAGAAAAACACTTAAAAGATGAGATACTTTGAACTTAGAGGGTTGTTCATCTGCATGTCCTCTTTTGACACCTAGAATTATTTCACTGCAACTCCTTAGAGTAGAAAGAACCTATGTGCGATGTCTGAAATGCCAACTCACAAAAGCATGGTGGAGCAGGTGACTGCTGATGAGGATGAGACAAAGCAGCATATCCTGAACAAAGGGAAAGAGCTCTGTCATACGTTTTTGAGTGTGAAGCTGTATTTCCTGTTTTGCTACGTGGAACATGGTTCTCGTAACGCACATGTTCCAGTTCACTTGCCCAGCTATTGTGTTTGTCATCTGAAATACGTCCCTGTTGTTAAAATATGTTTGGTATATGTGATCCCAAGAGGAGTCTGCTTTCCGTTAGCAGACCGTTTTCCTTCTTCAAAAGCAAAGATGGCGAAGTTATCTAAAATGAAAAGTGTGGGGAGAACTAGTGTTTACAAGGAGTACCTCATTTAAAAGGTTGGGCTGAATGAAGGGCTTTCAAGCGGTGAGGAGCCAGATCTTACAGACCAGTGGCTTCCAGAGAACAGAAGAGTCTAAGTCTGCTGCTGAAATTTGGACCCAACGGATGCCTGACTGTCATCCTTCAGTGCTTTTAGGTATGAGAGGCTGAAATTCTTGAGCACTTGAAAATTATGTACTGGCAGGATTAACCTGAGTGTAGTGAAAGCAGAAACTATTCAGGCTGCCCCAAACATATTTGTTAACAGACCTCAATCATGACCTGTAATAGTTTTGATATCCCAATTTTGTTGTGTTTGCATGAACACTGTCATACTTACATTTCGTGGCGGTTTTCTGTCATGTGGTAAATACCTTCCAGAGTTACGCTGAGACCACCAGACTCTTTCCTATCTAAGTCTTTGTCCAGACTTCTGAAACCTGGAAACGTCTTAAATATTTCTCCTTCTCAATGTCCCCGGTTCTCTTTTTTTTTTTTTTTTTTTTTTTGTCATGAACAATCTAGGAAGCAATTCTTCCTGGGAAGAGAGTGTTCCTAAGAAAATTATGGTAAAACCCTATTACTGAAACACTTCTGAGGGCAGAGATTGTCTTTTTGTTCTGTGCTGCGAGTGACCAGCAAAGTAACAGGATCTTTGTTCGTGTTGGATTAGCCCTACTGCAATAAAAATAACAATAAGCCTTTGGATGCTTTGGCAGCAAGTATTCCTTTTATGCTCTGGTTAATTTTCCAGTTGTACTTACTCATCTGTTTGAGAGTAACCAAGGGAGCTAATGTCCTGCAGTTTTTCAGGTCTTACAGTCAGACCTCTTGTTTGGTATTTTCTGCAGGTGGTAAGCCTGGTAGCCTGATGGTTTTGATCTCCATCTCTGCTGCCTCAGTTTGCGCAGAAAAAAAGATGTTTATTCTTTTTGAAAATGGGTAACTTTATAACAGTTCTCGGAGCATCTCAAAAGCAAATCTAGTAACACTGAGGGTCCTTCTAGAAGCTGTTAGCAAATTAGTACCAGTTAGAATATATGCAGTGTTTTCAAAGGAATTGGCAAACTGCCTCTTTTCTGCTGAAAGCATTTAGCATTCAGATGTTGTGGTGTAAAATAAAGATGAACTGGGATTGCATTTACCCGATTACTTGTAAGAAATCACAGGGGCTTCAGGATTCATCATCTCGTTTACTGCATTCAGAAAAAGAAAGATGCTTTTGTAAAATAGATACACAGATGTGTAGCTGATAAGCTCTTTTACTTTAGTACTATTAACTTGAAAAAATGCATTAAAACATAGGTACTCAGTAAATGTCTGTTGAACACTGTGCTAGTTCAGATCAATGCATCAGGCGATGTATGACTTCCGGCCAAACATCTTGTTAAATACTTGCAGGATTTCCCATAGCGGATCTTACTTTAATCAAATAATTCAATCGTTTCATTTGTAAGTACAATAGGAGGGCAGGGCTTGTGTTTACAGAGAATTCCGTATGGAAATCCTGTATTAATTGAAGTACATTTACTTCACTTAGGACGGTATCCACATCCTCACTCTTTAAATAGAAGGCCTTTTGCTGTTGCCTGTTCCAGAGTGGCAATGACATACAGAGCTGGCTTGTCACGTAGAGAAAATCACGAGGAAATGGCATGAAAGATAACCAGTGCACACAACAGAAGTATGCCTAACTAAAGAAGGCAACTCTGTGGATCATTTTCTATGGGGGATATAAAATAATATAACTTGAGAAAAGTAGTTTGACCCCTATGGACGCGATCTGATGAAAATGCTTTGTCTTGTTCAATCTTGTTTGGGCTGCTCCAAAAGTAATGCCTTCTGTTTTATTACGTTGGCCTATGACATCAAAGGTGGATGTTGTTGCTATGGAAGTAGAGGTTGAACCTTCCCAGTATTCCGTAACATGTTGTTGTCACGTGACAGAGGGCAGCAGATGTGGAGGAATGGTGTCTGATATGGAAGTGCATATGAAGCAAAGGTGTGGAATTGAATTCCTCTGTGCAGGAAAAATTGCACCCACTGATCTTCATTGATGCTCAGTGAATGTTTATGGAGCCCTAATGGTGGATGTGAGCACAATGAGGCAGTGGATGGTGCGTTTCAGCAGCAATGACAGTGATGTGAAAGGCAAGCGGTGTTCCAGACAGCCATGCAGATCTATACAAGCACAACATGCAGCTCTTGTTCATTGGTAGCAAAAGTGCATAGCTAACGGTGGTGACTGTGTTGAAAAATGGTGTTTTGTAGCTGAAAATTTGCTCTATCAAACAGTTATTTTCCTCTTTGAATCTGTCATAATTTCCTTGGAAATAAATAGGAGGCATTACTTTTGGAGTGACTTACATATTTTCAAAATGATTAGCACAGGCAATGCCAGATGATGTCTTTTTGTAACACTGCAGATTCATATAAGGTATGCTTTAAATTATTGTCTTTCTAAGGCAACAGATATGTTTTCTGTGAGTAAACGCAGTGTGCTTCCAACCAGCCCCATGTAGGATATAGAGGTTTATTAGCAGTAGACCATTTAGAGTTTCACATAATGGCTTTATAAAAGGGAAAGATATTATTACTCGGTGATAGTATTATGACTCAATAATAGAAGACTAGAAATGCACTCCTTGGAGTTCCTAATTGTGCTATGTCAGAAAATGCCAGTATTAAAATAAGCCCCACACAGAATAATTAAACAGAGAATCAGCATTTCCTTCTGCAGTGAGTCGGAGGTTTCACGTTGCTTCTATATTGTATACAGTGAGATCTTTTTGCCTTTTTTTAGCAAATTATAATTCTGCTGTGGTTGAAAGGATAATTTTGCCAGTGTGTTAAATACCAGGAGAAAGAGGTGTTTTAGAACATTTTTAGGTAAATGTAGGTCAACACAAAGAAATCATACAGTTGGAAATATTTTCCAGTGTTTATGTTCAGATGTTCAGACCTGTCTGGCTCCTCTCTATTTGCATGTGTTGGGGTTATAGGCAGTCCGACTACATTCCACATTGATTTATATAAATATATTACAGATTATTAACCTCCAGCCAAATACCACCAAATTTAACTTTTCAGGAAGGTTTGTGACTTTTCACAAAACTGATCCACTGTGTACAGGCATCTCCATGTATACTGCATTAAGAGAATCACAAAGAGAATACTATATATCTGTATGAGAAATGTGCTGTTAACAGCCATTAGGCTCCCATAATCACTCAATAAATATTCATTCATGTGATGATTACAGATTAAGCCCAGATTACCTTTTCTTGAAGGAGGTAGGACGATGGTTTCTCCGTATTCTGTAACTCCAGTTCCCAAATCATTGCTCACTGAAAAGCTCTTTCAGGCTAAAAGGAATGCACATGCATCCATTTTCAAAACATAATGTGTAATAAGCAATTTTCAAGTGTCTGACCAAACATTACTTTGGAAATGCTATTAAAATGGGACCAGAGCCATAACATGTTAAATCTATGACGTCTCAAATGAAGCATAATGCTTTTTTAAACGGATTGCAGTCTTCACAGATAGTTTTGCCAATTCTAATCTTCCCCTCCTTTGTGAAATATTTTCATGTTTAAGATAAGAAGTACAAACTCTATACGAGGTACTTGCCTCTTCTGTTCGCCGGTGGTGCATTTTAAAAGTGTCCCCCAAGGCTTTGTGTGTCATCTGCTGTCTACAGATCTTGCATATAAAGCACTTAGTCCTAAAACTGGCTTCAAGCTGCGCCAGGGAAAGTTCAGGCTGGATGTTAGGAAATACTACTTCTCTGAAAGGGTAATCAGGCACTGGAATGGGCTGCCCAGGGAGGTGGTGGAGTCACTGACCCTGGAGGCGTTCAAGGAACGTTTGGACGTTGTATTGAGGGACGTGGTTTAGTGAGAACCATTGGTGATGGATGGATGGTTGGACTGGGTGATGCTGTGGGTCTTTTCCAAACTTGGTGATTCTATGATTCTAGGAAAAAAACGAAAATATTACTTGAAAAAATTATCAGAAATCCTGCACTTTCCACAAAGTAAGTGAGCAGTTATTCTGTGTAAGAGGATAAAAGCCATGTAATAAAAGAATACAACTACTATGGCTGACCAAAATAAGTAGTACTACTTTTGATTTGTTATCAGTGATACGTTCTTCAGTTTGACACTGTAGATATCTTTCTTAATAAGGATATTAATATATATTCTTAGATGTACTGTCACCTTAGAAAAGTTGCAGTTGATTTTCTGCATTACTTTAGAAAGAAGCAAACTGGTCTGTACAATTTGTCAACTAAGTGAATACACACATTAGTAAATTATGTGAGCAGGGAACAGCTTTCTTGCATCTGTAGGATGATTTCCTGTTAGGACTTTTTTTAGAAGTGAGACTTGAGGGAGGATGGTGAATGTGACTGTCAGTGGTACAACAATAGGTGTGAAGTACTGAAGGATGGGCAGAATTCTGTGTAGAAGATAAAAAGCTGGCACAGTAGATGAATCAGAGAAGGTGAGAAAAATCCTAATTAAAAAAAGAACAATAGAAAATAGAGTAATCAGATAGGAATGCAAAGTTATGAAGAGCTTTGAAAATGAGTATGAATTTGATGTTGTGCAACACGGTTAAATGATAAAGAAATTACTGTAAAAGAGTGGCAGAAAGTGATGAAAGAAAGCTTTCTTAGCAGTGGCATCTTGTGCGTACGGCTTTTTTTCCAAGCTGTACCCTGACTCTGAATGTTTTCCTTGCTTCTGGAAATTTGCAGGAGTAATCAGTACAAAAGTTCAGTTTGTAGCAAAGAAAATTTAATTCTAAAGGCACATAATGGTGAACACGGAAGTTACGTGGGAAGAAACTGAAGGTGCATGCAGGCAACCTGTATGGTTTTTTTCCTCAGAAATGTTACTTATGTTGTTTTTTTGAGAAGGAGTGCGGTTGATGGAGCGTAGATCATGGATAAATGTCAGGTCAGATTCTGTATTAACTTTGGTTGCTCTGTCAAGAAAATACTTTCTTTTCATATAATTATTTTACTTTCATAAGCCGATGAATTCTTATTACTTAATCCCATATTATAATCCCTACATGAAAGAGGTCATATTATCAATGTATCAGTAGTTATCTGATGCATCAAGAGCTTGAAGTCTGCATTACCTTTGGAAAGCTCTTTTTTTTAGTTCTCTGTGCCGCAGGAAATTTAAATAGGTATGTGTGAGCTGCAAGGTATGTCTGTGCTGGTTCCTGTATACTTACCTTCTCTTTTCTTTCCCTCCTCTCAGATTGTTTGATGTGTGCACCGTGTCACGAACAGACAGAGAAACCAAGTTAACGTTGGTGTTTGAACATGTGGATCAAGACTTGACTACTTACTTGGATAAAGTTCCAGAGCCTGGAGTGCCTACTGAAACTATAAAGGTATTTAAGAAGAAGAATGTTGGGTACTCTTTCAGAAAATATTAGATAAAGAGGACACAGATAAATCACAAAGACTTTACTCAGGCAAACTGCATTTTGACTGCATTTTGTCGTATCAAAATTGAGTAAAGCCCAGCTTGGGACACAAGCTGCAGAGCAACAATCCATATTCACTAACCAATGTATTTTCCTGGTGGAAATTTTGTAGTTGCTTTTTTCTCTTGTAGATTTTGAATTCCTGTGACTCTTTCCTGTTTTAGTGTAGGCCTACCAAATTCATTGCAAACCACTGAGAGTGACCTTTGCTCACAGCTGTAGGCAGATCATTCCATTGCTGTTTAGTCCAAGACTGCTTGAATCTTCCCTAGGTAGAGCACTGAGAATTGTTAGCATGTGTAGTGTAAGTCCTATGCAGTTACACACCTTTCACATTACTTTTGGTTTCCCCAAGAAACTCCCTTCGTTTCATGTAATGTCCTTCTGTCTGACATGTGTAGGTGTCTATACCTGTCTGTATCTCTCAAGAGCAGGTAATGTTCACCGTGGATCTGTGGGGCTTGAATTCAGTCTCTGCAGTGGACAGAGGCTCAAGGAAGAGGGGGTAGTATAACCAGGTGTTGTAGAGACTGGAAAGGCTCTCAGTAACTAGGAGGATGGACATTAAGTTTTCGCATTGCACCATCTCATATTCTGCATCTGCAAGGGAAGACCTCTTCCCAAGATAGGACGTGCTTGTATTACTGGTACTAAAACATGTATTCCAGCTCTTCTCAGAACTTCATTGTGAAGTGCTACATCAAGGATCATAGCTTGAAATATATGACAAAATGTTTAAGCGTGGGAAAAGAAGCAGAAGGGCTCATGTTCCTACATTTTGACTAAGTATCTGACGTTACTTTTTCTTGTTTTGTGATGAAAAGTAAGGCGTGCTTTCAGAGAATGATTGCCTTGCATTTGTATAAATACTTTCTGGAGGTATGTTGTGTCTTCTTAGTCTGGCAAAAGACCTGAGGGAGGAAAATAGAAAACGTAATTTAGTAGTAGTAGTATTTTTTGTTAACAGCTTCAAACTCAGAGGTTGTCTGATCTTTGAGGACAAAATAACATTACACAGATAAAGATCTTTTCACTTGTATCAAAGTCACAAACGTATAACATCATCCAGTTCCAAAAACTGTATTTTTAAGCAAGTTTAGAGGATAAAATAAAACTTAAAAAAAAAAAAAAAGAGTACAGCCTTGATTCAGTCCCTGAAGAAGACTGGAATGTACCTCTAGCAATTAAAGGGCTCTTTTATCTTGATAGTTTAAGGATTCCATAGCCTTCTAGAGCTTTGATGGTACTTAAGGGATCTGTATATCAATGTATCTAACATTGTAACAACATAAAAGGTAGCAGGCATACTGTCTTACTGAATAATTGAAATAGATGGGAACTGAACCACCGAGTCTCTGAAATGTTTGAAACATCTTTTAAGCTACGTTTCATGTAAAGCAATTGGAAGACATGAGCATTGCACTGAAAGGCTTTCAATTTTCTAAAACCCTGTTCTAAATTTATACAAGTATATTGTAATATGAATGCACAAAAAGTACATCTCATGGCAGTTTTATATATGTGAAGGAAATCATTGGTTTTACTTTTACAAAGCGCTGTTCTGCTTACACAGTTTACTAGTTCAACCCAGTTGATATATCTGATAATTGGCGCAGTAAAAGACAAAAATTTAGCCATGCATAAACGAGGAGGGAGAATTCTGTTGTTTTATGTACAGGGCAAGTCTCACCAGAAGAAGTTAGTGAAGGTAAAATTCATCTTGTGATATATCTGCTTCTTTTCAAATGGGAGAAGAAAAGTGTAAAGAGGCTGTTTCATAGAATCATAGAATGACTTGAGCTTACTTGGTCATCTCTGTTGATTTTAACATTTGCACAGTAGCTGTTGTGTCCTTGAGTTCTGCTTAGCACTGAAAAAAAAAAATAGAACCAGTTAAATTAAATTGGACTTTATGGCTTCAGAGTTCATATACCTTAAAAACATCCAGTTTATGAAGGTACGTTTGCTGATAGGTTGTGACCATTGATGACATGACGAAGGTCCTCAGGGCTTATTCCTACCATATTGCAACCTCTTTCTAATGATGATGTCTTTATGGATGTTCCTCGTGGTGGCAAAGCATACTTCTCTTGAAGAATAGAAATAGTGCCATTTTGCAGCAATTGAGCATTTAACCCAGAACACATACATCATTAAATTACTAATCTGACTTTTTATAGTTTGGCTTTTGAGGTTAATATGGATTCGTACTTCATTTATTTTCCAGAATTGCAGACAATTTTTGTAGACTATTTCCCCTCATTACTAGCACAGCACAAAACAACTGCCAGTATTGTAAGGCCATCTGTTAAAGTTCTGTGTATGTCAGCAGCACAGAGGTACCAAACAAGCTGAGTAAGGTCTGCACAGCTCAGATAGAAGGTTCTGATGTACCCCTTTGGCAGCATGGTGTAAACTCAGCAGTTGCTGGTGGAATGTGAATGACATAAAATTGCAATGAGAGAAGTATCAGCCCCAGAAGATCCTTTCTGTGTGAACTAACTACCGTCATTACACACCATCTGAGGGAGGGAGACTCAGCTTTTGCAGGGTTGGAGTCTGCTAGGGTTTTAAGTTGCTCTCAAGGATGATAAGTGACAACAGTACCATTTTGAGAATTCCCTTTATGTTTCGCAGATAGCAGACTGTAGCAGTGCAGAGAAGACAACCGCGTAGATAATTTCAGCACGTCTAAATATTTTGTCTTTATGCTGCTCAGTGATGTCTTTCTAATATCTAAAGCCCTTCAGCAGGAGCCACCCCAGAAGGTATTTTAGGAACATGTCCATTGGTGCCCATAACATGATGGAAGAGGAGCAGTTTCCTTTTGAGACATTTCCTGGTGGTGGGAATGCGTACAGAGTATGTAAGGCAAACATACTGAGTTCCCCTCCCTGTCTCCAGAAGCATGAATGCCTATTTCTGTGGCGGTAGTTCTGACCACTGAGTTATAGGTTTTTCTGAAAGGAGGTATTTTAAATCTTTTCTACTGAAGTGCTTCCACTTTTTTATAAGGGAGTTTTCATTGGGCTAGAGAGATAGACAGTATGACTCCAAGTGCTCATGGACATGGCACTCGCCTCTAAAAGCGAACTGTGAGCCATTAATGTCTTTAAATCCTGGATTATAATACTGCTTGCTCTTGCTTGCTTCCTGTGTCACACCTGATTAGTATTTGTTCCATACGGGAAGAATCAGAATCAGCAATGACAACATCTTCCTTTTCTCCTCTCTACTCACTTTCTCCTCTCCTTCGTTCCTGGGAAACTTCAGGGTAGTTTCTTTGTAAACTGAAGGTATGAGATCAGTTTCCTTAGGACACAGCTGTTAGTCATGCGTATGTCTTCAGTAATGTTAAAACATTAATGCCATTAGCAATTCAGAGAGACTTGGCTCATCAGAGATGGGAACAGATCAAAGATCTCTCATATAGCAGGGGCGTATGTTATTTCTTGTGGGATGCAGGAATTGCTGGGGATGACCTTCCACTCTGGTCTGCTGACTAAGAACCGTCATGGCATTCCTGACAGCCTGGAACAGGGCAGTCAGACCACGGATAGAACAGGGTTTAAGATATGTCTTTTTCTCTGATATTACTGATTCCTCTCTCAAGGGAATGGCTTTTCTGAATATAGTTTTTCTGTCTTTCCTTTGCACGGGAATCCTAGATCTCTGATTCAGACATACAGATTGTGCTACTTAGATGCCTAGCACTTCGACAGTAGAGCAGTGAACCCAGTTTCCATTTCTGGATTTATCTGATAGCAGCACATGAACTGTATTTTAAAATATTATCCCAGTCAGGATAATAATGGAAAAAAAATGTTGCTGTTGCATCCCTGTGCACTCCCTGCAACATACACTGCTTGCTAGCAAACCAGGTGAACTGGTCACATCTTTGCAGGGCTCTTGCAAAATTAATGTGAAGATGTTACTTCTCAGAAAGCAAACCAGTGTTCACTGTTGCGAGGTGAGTCATCATCAGCCATCTGCCACAATTGTACCTTCTCAGTCGACCACGTATGAGATGTGGAGCAGATGTCACACAATCATGCAATTCTGCAAACAGCACAAGATATTCCAGGAAAACAGATTCACCCGTACTGGCAGTCTTCAGAGTGGGGCCCTGTTTAGCAACATCTCAGTTAGAAGTTACTCCTTCACATATAAGCGCACTAAAAAAGAGTCCGCAAAAATTAAAAAGGAAGATACTAAAGGAAGAGCTGTTTAGGATTTTTTTTCCAACAGTAAAGAAAAAAGCAAGGCTTAGTGAGGAGTTGAGAGCCCCCAAAAAATGGATCAGGTCCCCAGCTGATACAGAGAGGTGTAAATCCATTAGCCTCAGTGAAGTGATGGCAGTTTACAGCTGCTGAAGGTCTTTGAGAAGCATTTTCCAAGACATTTTGTTCTGAAGCCGAATTATAAATTGGAGTTGTCACAGTAAATAAAAGAGAAACAAAATGGCTGAGCTGTTTTGTTATCACAGGTTACATCTTTTAATTTCTTCTCTGTTGTCCTACTGTCAGGAGTTGGACAGCTGCATGGAAGGGCAGCAGGAAAGAGTGCAGGTGCCCTGCAGAAGTGGCAGCTCAGAAGGAAGTACGCCTCAATGGAGGATGGTCTCTGAATGTTGTGGTTCCCTCTGTTGCGGGTGTTGTCATTTCTTTCCCATGTTGCTGCTCCATGTAGACACACAGCCACACCCCCCCTGATGTGGTGGTGAAGGTAGTAATGCACGGTCTGACCAAGGAGTTGGAGAAGTCATGATTTAAATGAAGACGCTCCTCAGCATGTATTGTTTTGAAATGTAATGTTGTGTCTGTACAGTTACTTTTTAACCTGGGTCGTATTACTATCAGTGTACAGCCACGGATTTTATTGATGGTGGACTTATATCTCGAAATCCCTGCTATTTCCAGATTCAAATTCAAACATTTTCATACTGAGGATATATAGCTGTTTTTCTGCAGTGCTGTAGCCTGAGACCTCTGTTGCTTGCAGCTGATAGCTCATAAAAATGTGAAGCACTCCAATAATTTTAAATCACCCTGTCCTGAGTGGTGATTTAAAATCATTGGAGTGCTTCACATTTTTTTAGTTGTTCCAGTTTGGAAAGCAGTCAAGCAACACTGTAGAATAATGCATGAAAGCAACCTGCCTGGTGTAATAATTTCAGGCTCTCAAAGCAATGACACTGGATTCCAAATGTCACAAAAGATGCCTGTGAAGGACTTTCTAAAAAGACATCTCAACCTACTTTTCTTTTATGGCCCAAAGTCTCAAGGCAGCAATATGGTCCATTATGGCCATTGTGGCCCTAAGGGATGCGTCCTCCTTTGAAGTCGGGAGGAAGCCGGGGGGGTCCTCCATTGTTTTCAATAGATGGAGGGCCAGAAATCATCTTTATTCAGGAAGTCGAAGGGAATTAAGAAACTGAAGAGATTCTAAATTGTGGTAAGGGTTGGAGACTCAGCCTTTGGTAGATGAGAATTTATAATCCAGTCATTGTAAAACTGCAGAATTACAGACACTGGAAGTGAAATGTTGCTATTTGCTGATTGAGTCTCTCTTAGTTCTACAAAACTGGATACTGGTGTGATGCAGTCTGCTGTTCTGGATTCTCTTGAGGTGCACTTGGTTTATTAGTGATGCTGGGTTTTTGCTATTGAAACATCAGTGTGATAGTGATTGCTATGTGAAATGCTTTGATGACACTGGGATAGAGAAAGGGAGCACGTGGCAGGACTAATGATCGAGCAGATGTAGCAGTGGGGCTGAGCAGCCAGGCAGCACATCGGGCATTGCCACTCTGTTCAGCAGTGAGCCAGTGGCCGTTCTAAGGAGCAGGGAGGATTTCCTAGGTGCTTTCCTTTGTCTGTCATGGTAGTATGTGCCCCTCATTTTAAAAGTCCTTCCCTTCATCAAAGATGCAATTCTGCAGTTAAACTAATTAGGAGAAAGCTGTTGCAGCTCATAGTGTACTTGAAGCCGTAGCAGAACAATAGACCAAAATGTTTGGATTTAGCCATGTTCTAAATCTTGCTTGCAAGCCATATGTTGCTTTTGACAAGTAATTTGAAGGTCATACTGCAGCAGGTGTGAGATAGAGAAGAGACTTTCAAAGAGCTGTTCTTGATTTTTATGGGGGCAGATAGGGATCACTGTCTTAATAGTATTTCTGTACTGGCAGGAGATCAGACCCCTATGCCTCTGCGTACTCAGAAACCCATACCTCACCCCAAAACAAGCAGACAGTACTGGGAGGAAGAGACAGAGCGGTACATATTGTGATGAGTCAGGTCTTTGGGAAACTTGGCAAACATTGATTTTCATGTTGAACTGAGCCAATGTGGGACAAGAAGCATCACTACAAGATACCTTTCCCATACCTTTCTCAGCAAACCCAGCTTGTTGCAGCTCAGATTCATATTAGCATATTCACGAATTACCCATATGTATTGATGGCAAACATACAGATGTAGTGTAAAGTAATTCAAAAGGTGGCCACAAGCAGCTCTTCGCTAGTGGAAGAATAATACTGTAATCAAATAAATTGTTACAAAACTCTGTTTTCTACCCAAGAGAAATGTAATACTTCTGCATTAGCTGTGTGCACTTCTTTCGTGCCAGTGAGCAGTCAGGTTGTTGCATTCCATGGTAAAAATTAATCTGAAGTGTGTTACTTCAGTGGCACAGTGATTTACTCGACGTATGTTGTGTTCATTTCTTTTGTATGTAGCTTCTGCCTGAAAATAAAGTCCCATACAAATGGATAGGGATTTGGGGGGGGGCATATTTTCCTCCACAGAACTTAAAATTAGCCTTAAGAATTTTTTTTTTATATATTTCATGTATAAATGTGTAGGCACATAAGCACATGCGTAGGCATATAGTTATTGTATCGGCACCCTGATATATATGCAGCAAAAGTGCTGTGATTTCAGCAAGTGCGAGAAGGAGAAAGGGAAACTCAGTGAGCATCGCTCTGCCCTGCAGGGAGCTTATGATCCAGAAACAGCCATGGGGAGAAGAGTCCAGAATGGGCAACTCAGGTGCTTAGAGAAGAGTCACATGGACAAGAACACACAAAAGGGACAGCACCTCTCCTGTGTGTAGGGAGTGTTTGGTGTGTACTGTATTTGTATGTATGCACATGGAGGCATGCTGCACATATACACATACATGTATACATATACGAATACACATATATGCCTGCTGATTCTCAGAGTCCATCCCATTAGGGCTCTGTTCCAGCTCAGCACCAGGTACAGCTGAGCTGAAGGCAGTTGCAGTAATAGCAGGGGATAAATGTGACCTAGCTGAGGCTATGCCTCTCCCTCCTGCTTATGTGTGGGACCAGAGACTTGATGGAGATCCTGTATCCAACTCACCTCTGCAGGTAGTGGAACAGACTTGGCTCCTCCCTGCTTTCCATCCCGTGGCCATCAGGGACAAAAGTGCAGAGAAGGACCAGCCAATTCTGACAGACAGCTACATTCAGCTTCTGAAGAAGTCAAAGCCATAACCTCTGACACTCAAAGAACTTCCAGTGATAGCAACTCAGTGTTCTTTGCCAATGCTAATCCCATTTTCCAGCCCTTTCTTCCTTCCATTCTTTCCCTCCACCTTCATTTCTTCATTTCACTTTTGCTCTATATTTACACAGGATAACATTTTCTGTCCTTCCCCTCCCTCCACAACTTTTATCTCCATCTCTTTGTTTTTCATTTTCCTTATTCCCCCCTAACTAACTCTACTCTCATTGACAAATAATATGGAACCATCTCACTGTTTCTCCACCTGGGGTCTGTCTTGTCCATTTTATTTGTCCATTTTATTTGTGAGCTTTTAATGGAAGAGACTGTGTGAAAACCCTTGACTATACAATGCTCACCCTAATAGGTCCTCCTTTTTAGCTGCCCTTTACACAATACTTTGTTAAACATGAGTCATGGTAATCAGATCCCACACCAGCATTATTTGACTGAAATCGTGCTTCTCTTCTCTGCTTGCTCCCCACCAGAGCCACACTTCACACATTTGCACAACTGCTTCCTTTATGTATCACTGCTCTGTAATCAGCGTGTGGTTCATGTTACAGGTTTCTCAGGTTTCAAAGTGAAATAAAATGAGCTTTCTTCCATTTTGAGAATATCCTTCTTTTTAAGAAGTTCAAACAAAGACACACATTATTAGTAAGTTCACAAGCAGCTGCCAAAAGACAGAAAATTAAGAATGGAGACATGAGTGAAATAACAGAAATACTGTTAGGTGTTTGCTTGTGCAATAGCAAGGGAAAGTATTTGGGGATTAAAATGATTAATTTATTTGTAGTTTTCATAAAGCAGATGTGGCTTTGTAATATTTGCCAATGTCAGTGCTCCAGAGCAGGACTATGGGTCAAATCCTTCTGTGGTGTAGCTCTTGGCTTCTTAGGGTTACTCCGAGGTTGAGTGTGGTGCAATGCTATTAGCATCAGTTAGCCAGCAGCCTTTCAGTTGTTTTCATGTAAAGCATGAACAGCTTGCAATTAAAAAAGAGCTTAAGCTCCTAAATCAAAATCTGTCCTTAATTTGGAGATTGGAAGCCTTATCCAAGAACTCGTAAACATTAGTATTTTAGTTTCTTTTGACTGCTGTGTTATTGTTACAGCTATACAGTACTACTGCTAATGTCACTATACATAAAGCATCCAAAATCAAGTTGGAATATATATACCTGAGCCCTTCTGGTTCAACTTCAGACTTTAAAAGAAGAGCAGAGGCTCTGCTCCAGCAAAGCACTTAATCTTCTGCTTAATTTTGTGTAAACAGATTGCTCTAACTATGGAAGAAATGAGGTTGAAAGGCTGCAAGGAGGAGCCAGCAGAGTGGGATCAGTTGCTATCCTTTATTAGTGACCTGAGGAATTCCAAAGCTAGAGCAAAGAAGAAATGAAACTGTTGTTTCCGTAGTCTCTGATTAGTCATAAACATGCATTCTGCTTGTGCTTTGTCAGACCAAGGAAGTTCCCTCAAAATGTATGTGTAAGCAATGTCTGTATCTTTGGAACCAGACTCCTGACTATTTACAAAAGTGTGTCATAGTTGGTCATCATAGTAAACCGACTCAGTAACGGAAAAGGACTCTGCAGGATCACAGGTTTAGCACAATGGTTTGTTTGTTTCTTTTTTTATTAATATCATAACTGTTCTGACCACAGAACTTACCCCGTTTGCCTTTGAAAATCTTGACCCTAGGGAGTACTCATTCAAAAGAATCTGATTTTTACCATTCTGACCAATGCCTGAAAGCCAGCACATGATATCTTTATTAACTTTGAAGTGTGTCATGCCATAAAGAGCCCATTGAAATGAATGGATTAATTGCAAAGGAGGTTACTGCCGAACAGTTTTCACTGTTGCTAAATATGTGACTTTACAAACAGCACCATAAAATTTTCTAAACCTCAGTAAAATGTCTCATTCCTTTGATCTCTGCAATAGGAAGCTTTGCACTGTAACTTTAAAATGCCAGAAAAAAAGAAAAAATGGAGAAGA
Source organism: Gallus gallus (assembly GCF_016699485.2). Lineage (NCBI taxonomy): Eukaryota > Metazoa > Chordata > Aves > Galliformes > Phasianidae > Gallus > Gallus gallus. The sequence goes on along the minus strand of NC_052533.1, from coordinate 22,701,393 downwards.
CATGTTAGCCATCTCTTCAGAGCATTTCTTTTCCAAGCTAATAAATTCAGCTGCAGAATTTTTGTTCTTTGTTTAAGGATGTGACAGTTTTGTTGCATAACTGCAATTAAGGAATCTCAGAAGGCTCCAAATGTTACAGTGTTCTGTGGATGCAAACGCAGAGTCATTTCTTGTTCATTTTTACAGCAGGGAAGGGGCGCGGGAATGGCAGCGTGTTGCCTTTTTTTAACATCCAGTTTATGATTCATTCTAAAATATTCTCTCGTTTGGAATTAACTTCAGATATTCTTGTTCTGACAAGTAGAGTAAATATTTTAGCAGGGACTTTTTAGAGAGAAATTTTGACAGTAACATACTCCTCCCTTAGTGTTACAAAGGAAATGCTTGCTATCCAAACTCCGACTCGACATTTTAATGGAAAGGGTTCCAAAAGAATACGTAGGATGTTACAAATGTAAAATGTGTTTAATGAAAGAGTATACAGATGTCTTTCATGTATTTTAAATAAAAATGTCTAATTTGAGACTTGGGAAACTCAACAGTGATCTTTGAGCCATATGCTTGTTATTACAATAGTATGTTGTGCGTAACTGTCATTCAGTGAGAAACAACACAGGCCAACAAGAAAAAGACATATAAAAACGTGAAGTTAAGGAAGGAGAGACCATCTTACAAAGCATTTTTGGTTATGTTTTTACCTTCATTAGAATATGTCACTTTCTTGCTTTTTGTTTGTTCACATAATTCCTATAAATGTCTATAAGTCTTATTGTAGACTTAGCAAAAGGAGAATAGAGGCCAAGTTGTGTGGGCTTATAATGAACCAAAACTGCAAAGAGATGCATACTTGACAGAGAGTTTAAAATAAAAATAAACCACAGTTTCTTTGCTTGGTTTCTGGAGCAGAAAGTCGCAAAACAAGCAGAAAACTTCTGGTTCTTGATGAAATGGTTAGCTTAGCTTCCTTACCTCAATTGCTCTATTTCAGACTTTAACCTTCGTTTCAATGAAAAGAATTTTAACCTAATTCAGATTGGGCTTATGTCTGTGAAACCGGGCCTTGGAAAATATTTCAGAAGTAGATTTAGCCTTATGTTTGCATTTTTTTCCTTTATAAATGCGGTGGAGGTAACCTTGATTTGTTAGTTAGTGGAGTCACGCTTTATTGTGACAGAAAACTAAGAACAGTCCTTCAGTGAAAATAACAAAGACCTACCCCGTGGTGATTGATGAGAACGTTGTACAAGTGAAATGAGCTGGAAAGTCATCATCTTGTCTTTTCCTTTGCCACAGGAAAAGCATAACAGAGAGATTTCTTTTCTTCTGGTCCTGATAAGGAGCCTAACGAAGCATAAGGAGAGGTTACACAGCATGGAAATGTGTTACACCCAGCTGCTCACTAGCTTGCAAAGCTGCAGTAAATAATACAGTTGCTATTTAATAAACAAAAGAAAACAAAGGTCCTTTGATAGTGATCCCTAGGCTCTCTCATTTGTTCTTCTAAAGATACAGTTTGCTTCTGCTTAATTGACTGTCCTTTTGGAATAACACAGAGTTTGATATTGTATTGTATGATTTGTAATGTTTTCTTTGTTGATAGGGAAAACAAAAGACATCTTTCTAGGGCCTGATTCAGCAAAGCACATGTGTATGTGCACCAGGTTGTCTGGGTCATAGCTAGCTTTGTCCTCATAGCTTTTCCATGAATGGTTACAGTGAGGATACACAATAAGACGTGTAGTTTTCCCTTCCAAATTAGCTTACGTAATCAATAGCATACTTTTTTTGCTTGTCACAAGTTAGTCTTTAGAGAAATTATGCATCTGTCACAAGCTGCATTGGTTCTATGCATTTGTGACATTTTATTCTTAAAAGATACTGCTTCATGGAAGTAGTTTGTTCCATTGATAAGCTCGGTTTAGAAATTAACTTCTAACGTACCTTTGGCTCTTTATGTAAAATTTCTTCCCTTAGATTTTATTCTGTGTAGCATTTGGGGGGTGGGGAAGAGGGAGGACGTTTTGCCAGCAAAACACAGGACACAGTCTTCTCCACTCGCAAGAAGACTACTGGCTCTCATGTTGGGCCTTTCTTCCTCTGTACTCCCAAAGCAGGGCCAGTTGCTGTCTGCTGTGCTAACACCAAGAAATGAGGAGGCTCTTTACACATTGTGTCACCATGAGTTGAAGATGCCTCTTTTTTTTAAGAACCAGACGAGTGTTCAAACAAAAACAAATCCAGGTTTACATTAATTTACACTAACGTAAATCAGTGTTGCTCTTCTCAGAAGTGGAGGGGCTATGGCCTGTGACACTTCAGAGACACCTGGCAGATTTGTGGGACCATGTCTCACCACTGCAGCTGCTCAGTGGTGCTGTATAATAGTATCAGACCATCTGTTAGAAATGAAGACGTGCTTTGAGCAGACACCTCAGGCATCTCATCGCCTGTTACCGTTTGCTGTATCTGCAATACAGCAATGAGCTACTGAGGCGTGCTAATACCTGGCACCTTCTGCTGAGCTACTGTGCTTGCTAATCACATGTGGAAGGTAGAAACCCAAAGAGATGAAGTAGGACCACAGTCTCTGAAAAGGAAATGGTTGAGTGGGATGGTCTGCAGAGAGGGCATGAAGAGAAGGGTCAGAATGGGGGATGGGGCAGGAAAGGGCAACAAGGTACATCAGGGGAGGAAAGAAAGAAGTAAAGGAAGAGGTAGGAAGTTAGAAAAGAAAGGAGAGCAATTCCACAGAAAGGGATTTGGGAGTTCTGGTTGATGGCAAGCTGAACATGAGCCAGCAGTGTGCCCTGCAGCCAGAAGGGCCAACCATATCCTGGGGTGCAGCAGGCCCAGCATTGCCACCAGGAGAGAGGAGGGGTTGTGCTGCTCTGCTCTGAGCTGTGCGGCCTCTCCTCCGGCACTGGGTGCAGTTTGGGTGCCACAACGTGGGAAGGGCATACAGCTATTAGACAGTGTCCAAAGGAAGTCAACAAAGAGGGGGAAGGGTATGGAGGACAAGACGTATGACAAGCAGCTGAAATCCCTCAGTTTGTTCCTTCTCAGGCAGAGGAGCTGAGGGGAGGCCTCACGGCAGCTGCAGTTCCTCACAGGGAGCGGAGGGGCAGCGCTGAGCTCTGCTCTGTGTGACAGCGACAGGGCCCGAGGGAACGGCATGGAGCTGTGTCAGGGGAGGGGCAGCTGGGGGTCAGGGAAAGGGTCTGCACCAGGGGGCGGTGGGCATGGAACGGGATGCACAGGGCAGTGGGCACGGCCGCAAGTGCCAGAGTTCAAGTAGTATTTGGACAACACTCAGACACAGGGTTTGGATTTTGAGTGGTGCTGTATGGAACCAGGAGTTGGACTTAGTGATCTTTGTGAGTCTCTTCCAACTCCGGATACTCTATGATTCTGTGATTTTAATAATCTATGCATGTGGCAGGGAATGGACAGCCATTCCCCGAATCTGATGCTGTCGGAAACTTCTAATGCTTTCGATGAAAGTGAAAGGCTTTGTGCACTTGTTTCACTCCTCTTGCAAAATATCCCCTCTGTGCTTTGTCAGTAGGATAAAGTGCCTGTCTGTTCACCTTGTAATGCTTTTGGTTCAAGGGCTACTGATTTTTTAATTTAGTATTAATACGTTTGCAAATATATCGCATCTGTAAATATGGAGAACAACTCTCACTGCTGAGTGCGAGACAAGAAACAATTCTTGTTTTCTCTATGCTTGATTTATATGTACTGAGGTGTCAGTAAGATTATCATCCTGAATAATATTTTAACAGTTCATAAAATGCTGCAAGAGCATTTAAAAGCTGTATGTACAATTCTTGGGCCAGGGCTCCTCACTAAGCTGCTTCCAGTAGGACGCTATCCCCTCTTGGCTCTTCCTTGAAGCCTCTTTCTACCCATAACTTAAACCCAAGAAATCTTTTCTCTTTTTTATATTCCTGTCTTTCTCGAAGGTCGTTATGCCTTTATAACTGAAAGCAAATTCTAAATCTTTGGGTTCTTTTTGCAGCACTTAACAAACATTAACCAGTTAATCTTTGCAACACTCATGAAGTAGTTAACCATTATCCCTGAATTTATAATATGGAGCAACAGAGGAAGCAAAGTTAAATGAACTGCTGGGACTAGCATTCAGTAATTGACCCAAGCCATTATACAACTCTAAAGAGCATCATGATACTTCAGCCATGCTGAAGAAACAAAGTAGAAACAATACAGTGGAAACAGGCTATATTATTGAAGAGTGATTTTTAGAAAGCGTACAACTCACCTGTATCATGGATTTTCTGCAGAGATTAGGAAGGATTTGACTTCATACTTAATTCTTTATTCCCATCTTTAATAAGAATTGTGAACTGTTTATTATAAGAGCATCTAACTCTGAGAGAGTACCTGTATTTCAGTGTTCGGTGTCGTGCTGACAGTTTTGTCTCAGAGAAGATTGGCTACAACTTTCTGAAGGTCTTGCTGGTTCTGATCAGTTTGGGAGGAGGAGGGAAATATTAAAAAGCAGAGGGTCCAATACAGGTGTTTGAAATCTGATGGATGGAGTCCTAGTGCTTTCACTGGGTTTTGTTGTGCCTGGTAGGAGACTACCTTCTTTGTCAGCTTTAAAGTACTCTGAATGACTATGCTGAATTTCTAGACATTTTGATGATGTAAGAAATCAGAATGAATTAGGCCCAGACTCTACAGTAACTCCAATTTCTCATTCACAGAATTGACTCATCTATCCTGCCAGCCTGTTTTACAGTGCCTTGAGCTCTTATGTATCTTTATACATCAGAAAATATCTTTCCTCACATATCAGGAAATGGAAAAGGCCTGTGTTACACTAAGTTAAAGCAAGTTTTCTGTTAAACAAAAGTTGCCTGATTGGGTTTATATCTTAGGAAGGGAGCCATAGGAATTAGGTGCTTAAGATCTATTGATTTTTAATGTTTGGATTTCTAATCCTGTAGGATCTTACTAACTCAGTTTTCTCAGTTTTAAAAAAGCATAAGATATTTTCCTGTTGCCATGCAGGTGTTTCATAGAGAGTCCATGCATTTTGAGTGGTTAGTGTTCTAAACAACAACAACAAAGTTGGTAAACTAAAGAAGCAGTCTTCTTGAGCCTTTTGTGTCTAGCCAGGGAGATCTGGTCACTGAAATCCTCTGGGATACTTCTGAAGTCTCAGCCTTTGTTGTTATGTATCAGTGTATAAACAAATCTCAGCTCTCTTGATGGCACACTGCAGACAAATCCAATGATAATTTCTGCAGGAATGTCATCTATGTTGTCAGGGTGTTGGTAGACCATTAGAAAGAGTAGTCTGTCATAAACCTCAATGTATTTACTTAATTTGAATGCTCCTCTGGAGCTGAAGCCATTTGGTATATGCTGTTTGCATGTGATTTTGAGCATATCAAGATGCAAGTCTTTGTTCTGCGGTTAGCCCTTGTTGTGCTCAGGTGACAATGCAGGACAGTCGTCTCCCAAGGCCTTCCACATTATCTCTAGTGTTAGCTTAAGTTAGCAGTCCCCAGAGGATAGATTTACAGATTTACTCTTCTAGCAGGCATTACCTGCTAAGTCCGAAGCTGTTTGTAAAGCATTTTTCTTGATGTATGTGCATAGCATTGTTGCAGCTTTCTAATCACTGACCAGCTGGCTTGTTAGTGAATAGTGCTGTGGGCCCCTTGCCATATTTCATGTGAGGTCTTGGCTGGGTGGCCAAGCAGGCAGCCTGCAACCAGTGTCAAAGCGATTCAAGAGGTATTGGCACAGCAGTGTCCCCATTAATTTCTGCTTGTCACATGCTGTCATGCAAGTTACACCAGAGAGGAAATGACCGTTAAAAAAAAAAGTAGGCTTGTGGCACTTGGTCCCCTCCAGACGTTATCCCCGAGGTTAAACAAGTGGATACAATTAGCTGCTATCCACAGACAGCTGCAGGGAAGGAGAAGCCAAGATGTGGGCCCCACAGCAACGTGTCTTTCCTGTTAGCGAGGAGCGTAGACTGTCAACATATGCCATATTTTTAACCCCTCCTGGAGTTTGAGCAGATTAAAAAGAGCTATTATGACCAACAGCGTCACAAAGGTGCTGGTGAATGGCTGTAGTGCTGATTAAGCAGCGCTCTCCTCCAAGGAAGGGGTTTTATTTGTTGGTCAATACCTCGTATGTGCAGGTGCAAGCAATGCTGAAAGAGAAGCACCTCAACAGTGATCAGTAATATACTGGCATGGAGTCAGACAGTGATTTCTGTGAACTCCTCTCAGAAGCACAACAAAGAAGTTAGACGGAGTCACATTCAGCTTTCTGAATTTTCCGGGTGGACTAATTTCTATGATTATATCAGGAGAGCTTCTGCATAAATGGCCACAAGTGATGATACACTTCAGATATCCCAAAATACAGCTTAGGAATGCAAAAGCAAAGTCTCTGAAGGGGAAATGACTATGTCCCAAGACGAGGAAAGAAAGTATATACTAAGTATATTTGAAGTTTTTTCAAAAACTGAAAGAATTGGACTCTACTGAGGGGTGATAGAGAGGGGAGTATGCACAGTGCTCCAGAACAGACCGACTTAGCCAACAGAAAATCTGCCTCTTGGCTCAGAAGGAATAGGCTCACAGCATCAGCTGCAAGATAGCTGTCTTTCTTTGTTGAGAGACATGATGATTAAAGTAGCTGAAATTATATGAAAGGTGTTCTCCAAAATTCAGAGTGCAGTTCTGCCCAGGCTGTCCATCTTAGCCTTGTGTAGCTCTTATGTACTACATTTTGACTGGTGTCAGTCCCCAAACATATGCCAGAAGAGCTGTCAGAGCTAATGCACAGAGACTGCCGATGCTATCGCCAAGTCATTCTTGTTGGGCTTACCAAGTGGGTGGGCCACTAAAGAGTTTGGGGAATTTCTTGGTTTATTTTAGTTCTCATATCTTTGTCAGCTGTTATCAGAAATAGAAGAACAGAGTAGGTAACGACTGTCAGAGCCGGAGGCACTGAGATATTACTGTATCTAATATAGTTTTATGAAAAACTTGTAATAAGGAAACAATGTTAAAAAGTGTTATTTTTTTTCCCAGAAAATATTTGGGGATGTACAAAACTACCATGATATCACCCAGAGAGATGGGGGAAACTTGTGTTTGTTTACTTATGCAGGCTCAGATCTATACGTTCTGTTAAGGGTTGTGTCTTCTATTGTTTTTTCTACTGGATGCAAAGAATGGAAAGGTTTGATACTGTTAATCATACAATTATATCCGGAACAGATCTTGGCAATAGTGCCACATTTGCCAGTTTCTATCAAATTGTTAAAACAAAATTCCCCTCTGTCCTCATTTAATTTGCATGTATTTTCTCTCTAAAATACCAGCAGCCAAATAGGAAATGTTGTGTTGCATTTGCATGTCTGGTAATTCCACACTGATAGGAACTTCTGGTACACTGAATCACTGAAAATAAGTAGGACAATAATTATGTAGGCTTCCTTTCAGTCCTGCGAGTTCTTCTCATCAAATGTGAATAACAGCAGCTGATACTGTAACGCTAACCGACTTCTCAGGTATTGAGCCAGAAAACAAAGAATTTGATATGAAAAGCCTTACAGCCAACGTGTCAGGAAAAATGAAATCTTTTAAATGAATTATGCAGGTCCGTGGTAGTCTTAAAACATTGGAGGATTTTTGGATTTTTGCCATAAATAGTTGAATTTCAGTATACTGAGCCACTATTTTCCTTCTTATGTCAGAGCAAGTGTAACATGTCCCTTTGCATAAACTCACCTACTGCCCCTTCAGAGTCAGAAGGGAAAAAGTGAATTTGTGTCCCTGCAGAAGATCCTAATGAGGCACGGTTTTGGTGAGCTCCAGACGTTCCCCAAACAACACTGCTAGCCAGCATCAAAGGCTACATAATTAAGACTAAATTAAGACAAGTATGTGCACCCAGTTGAGTTCAATGAACTGTTCTGAGTAATCTTCTATCTGTGTTCCTTAAGGAGGCCTGGATTATTATTTTAGAGGACTTGAAAATTTTCAACTTTAGCATGTCTGTTTTATCATTTCAATAGTGCCAGATTTCCATACTGATCTCAGCAGTTGTGAACTAAAAGCAAATTCAGTATATGTACTACTCTGCGCTGGTGAGACCTCACCCGGAGTACTGTGCCCAGATGTGGAGCCCTCAGCACGGGAGAGACATGGACTTGTTGGAGCGTGTCCAGAGGAGAGCCACAAAAAGGATCCAGGGGATGGAACACCTCTCCTGCGAGGACAGGCTGAGAGAGCTGGGGCTGTTCAGCCTGGAGAATAGATGACTCTGGGGAGACCTGAGGGTGGTCATTCAGTATCTAAAGGATGGCTGTAAGAAGGAAGGGGACAGACTCTTGATCAGGGTCTGTGGGAAGAACAAAGGGAAATGGTTTCAAACTAAAGGAGGGAAGATTTAGATTGTATATAAGGGAGAGGTTTTTTTATGTGAGGCACTGTCACAGGTTGCCCAGAGAGGTGGTGGATGCCCCATCCCTGAAGACGTTTAAGGCCAGGCTGGATGAGGCTCTGGGCAACCTGATCTAGCTGTGGATGTCCCTGTTCATTGCATTTGTGAGAGGGCATGTCAGTAGCATTCTTCATCCTAAAAATTCAGGAATCCAGAATCACTTGTTTTGAATCTGTTTATTATAGAAGTAGTCTAAAAGATCTTAGTGTTTATCAGAAGATATTTTAAATGTGTATTAATCTACTCTAAATGTTATAAAGTATCTATCTATCTATATATAAAGTATCTTTGATATGATTAAAGCAATTTTATAATTACAAATAATTATGCATTTACTTTATTTTTAAAAATAAGTATAACCATGATTTCATTGTCAGCAAATTGTTTACCAGTAGAGTAAGTTGATAAGTTGATGACTGAGACTAAGTGAACAGGTCATTTGGATTTATTTTTCTCTTTTCTGACAATGAACGTATTTAAATTGAATACTCTGTGAAGTTCATGCTCTCTAATTGGCAGAAATATCACAGTAATCTTCGCTTTTGTGGGTCGATCCTTACCCTGTGAATACTTCCATGGAGAGCAATCAGACTTCTCTGAGATAAACTGTTAGCCAGTTTAAGGAAAAGTAGAAGTGGGGTATGTATTAGGATGAATCGTGGATGACTCTTGAGAGGCTATACAGGGGTTAGGTAGAGGCAGAGCATAGCCTCCTCCTACCCACAGGAAGGCAAAATGCCCCACAAGGAGACTGATCAGTCTGGCTTTCTCGTGAGATAAGAGAGCAGGAAAAGGGCACAAAGACAGGGGTCTCTCTGCCTGCTTCCATGCAGAGGGAAGGGCATCCTGCAGCCTCATGGGCTGTAACAAATTGCTTCACTTCCCACCCCATTGCATGGAGTTATAGGCAGGCTGGTGTCATGGGTTCCCAGCCCAGTGTGAGGACGAGATTTAAAAAAGAGAATCACTGCATTTAACAGGGAGTCACTAAATTATTACTAATGCCTTTGGGATTCAGTGTAACAACATTAATCATGTCTTTTGCTATTCATGTATCTGTACTGTGTAATTCCTCAGGAATGCCTTTTTTTTTTTTTTTTTGGCATTAATTCATGTTGACTGTTTGTTACAAAGTATAACCATAGAAGTGCTGTAATAATTCTGCTTCAAAAATAGGCCTCAGAGAAAGTGGGAGCTCTTTAAACTTCCATTCCAACGTGTTTGAAAAATATCCTTTAAAATGAAAGCAATTTGATGGCTGGGAGTTCTGTATAATCCTGTTGGATGTGAAGGAGGTCTCATTCTGCTCCTCTTCTGTTCTGCTGTTTGGTGAGAGGCAGAGTGAGCCTCTTCATCAGCCTAGCTTGACTGATTCGTTAATTGTTGCGCTCTAAAGCTTGTCCCTTTGTTGCAGTTGTCTCTAATGCAAACACTCCTACAGGGAACATTCAGGACGAGTATCCCAACACCTGCCATCCGAAACAGGCATTCCGTTCTGCTCTGCAAAAATAGAAAGAAGAGATACAAATAAGTAGAAACGCTGGGTAAAGGAGGCAGGTTGTTGTGCAGGTGAATGAGATACTCCACAGAGGAACAGGAGAAACATGAAGAGATGCCAGAGAGTTGTGGTCTTTTACCAAACCTTAGCACAGAAATTGCATGGGAAGATAGGCCAGGGAAAAAACAAACAAACAAACAAAAAAATACAGCATTGCTTTAGTTCAAATTTAGGGTTGATCTGTAGCTGACAAGGGTCTGTACCATACTGCTTGTATTTGGTGGTATGACTGACTATACTTATGGGCTTCTCTGACTTACTTCCTCTGGTGTTAGGAACTCATGCTGCTTGACAAAGGTGAATCTGGATAAAAGCTTTTTGTTCTTTACATGCTAGTCAAGAGAGTGGAATTGTGAGCTTCACATTATGAGTAGCTGTTCGTACGTGTATGTTACGTATGGGTGCAGGTGGTCTCTGAAGGCATATTACTCTTGGCGTTTCCCTTCAGGTTGCCTATCCCCGTGTCCCCTTATACAAAGAGAGAATCTAGCATCTATAGCTTTACCACTGCGGTGGGTTAGCCTTGGCCAGGAGCCAAACTCCCACCCAGCCACTCCCTGCTCCCCCCAGCCTCAGTGGAATGGAGCAGAAAAGAAAAGAAGAAAAGCAGGAATGAGAAAACTTGTGGGCTGAGATGAAACAGGGAGATTGCTTATCAATTGCTATCAGGGGTAAAACAGACTTGCTTTGGCCTTAAGTTTAATGCTGATTAAAATGAGTATTTCACTACTAATCTGAGTAGTGGGAAAGAAAAAAGCAAATATTAAAACAGCACTTTAAAGCAACCCTTTCCTTTGCCTGTTTCCACGCCTCACATCCCACATGAGCCCTCTCTTCCCTGAGAGCTGCAGGGGGTAATGTCTGTTGGGCTACAGTCCACTCCTAACAGTTCTTTCTGCCTCTCCTTCCTCCTTTTCACCTGCTCCAGCATGTGTCCTCCACGGGTTGCTGTGTAGAGAGATATCTGCTCTGTCATGAAGCACTTCCTCCTTTCCCTCCTTTTCTGTATGCTGCAAACTGTGTGTGAAACACTTTGTGGAAAAGTTTCCTTGTGATTCCCTGTGGTATATGTGGCCTAATAGTGAATGGAGATAAATACAGTTTCATTGTGTGAGTTCTGCAGAGAATCTGTCTGGCCTTAGACAACAAGTAAGATGACATAGGCAAGTGACAGATGATGTTAGCTGGAAGTCAAAATGGTGGGGAGCCCTTAAAGTGTCAGAGTGGTGTTTTGGAAACCAGTGACTTGGAAAGGACACATAGATCAAAAGCTGAAGGAAGTTTAAGAGTGAGGGTCAAGAAAGGATAGGAAGAAGAGGAGATGAAGTCTGGAGGAGATCAAGGCTTTTTCCTTTGGCAACTGAGGTAGAGGTAAGCTGTGAAGCCCATCTTTGGCAGAGGCAGCAGCAGCAGCTGCTCATCCTAATCCAAATCTGTCCCTGTCCTCGTCAGTAGTAGGAGCCAACCATGAGCAGAAATAAGTATATTTCTATGTATTATTGGTATAATATGTAACTACTTGAAAATTTGGTCCCAGCATTCAGTAAATATCAGATTTGGGAATGCCATCACCAGTACCATATGTGGTAGAACATACAAAACTTGTGTCATTTCCATAACAACTTTTGCTTCTTACTGTTTCCATTATGAGACTTATGCAAAATTAAAGGTACATTTTTGCCTCTGAGGAAAGTATCTTGGCATCCCAAAATAGCTCAGTTTTCAGCAGTTACAAATATTTTAGGTCTGTGCATAGGCTATGTTGAAAATGCAGCCTGAAAAGGGAAAACTTTCTAAGATCATGATTATCTGAAAGCAGTCACAGTGGAATAATATATATGTTTTCAACTCAGGCAACAGCTATGGTAGGGTTGGTGAGATTGGTAGAAATCTCTAACTTGAAACAACAGTCACTATTTGGTATCTATTTGTAAGAATAAAATACCCAAGGAATATCTGAATGAGATTAGAGCATGACTTGCTAGAGCTTGCTACTCAAATCTGCTAAGAACTGAATCTTCTTGTTTGTCAAATAGAATTGTATCATTTTTCAGTTGATTTATGAATTCTGATTTGAAGTCAAATCAACAGTATGGTATGCCATACTTTCTAGACGAAGCTTATACGAAGCTTATGGACAGCAAAAATTCATTATGGATTTAAAAAAAAGCTTTCTCTTTTGCTTGCTTTGATAAGGAAAATCTGTTTGTTACCCTTTTTTTTTTTTTTAATAAATAATTTGTGCAAACAGATATCAAATTCTGACCACCGTTTGGTATTCAGCATTTAAAGCACATAATAGTAAGACTTTGTTGTGTAATTTGGGTTTCAACTCTTTACCTAGCTGGCCCAGAATTTTAAAACAGGGGAATAAGGAATCACAAAGGGCACATGGTCTTTTTACACTAAAATGGCCTTCTTTGCTGTTCTTTTAAGAACAGTCTTGCAAGTTTTCAGCTGAAATCTGTTCATATGTACAACATTGAACAACAGGGGATAACAAAAGAGCATAATCAACTGTGCAAAATGAATAATAGAGAATAGCCTATGTGGAGTAAATCTGAATTTCCTTGAAGAAGAAATATAGCACTTTTCCCCCCAGTTTTCCTCCTCCTTTATACATTTTTAATGTACACTTTTCTGATACACTTTTCTGCTGCACGTCTTTTTCTGTGTGTGAACTGAACTTCAGTAAATGCTATTCGTCTTTTGAGTCCTGTGGGAGGAGAGAAAGAAATACCCGTTTCCTTTTTCATATATATATATATTTATATATTTGATGCATGCGTGGAAGAAGACTCTGAATTCAGAAACTGAAGACATTGCTTGCAACTTGTAACTAGCAGGGCGGAACTGCATTCACTGAGCTTGAGGGGGAAATATGAAACAGAAACAGCATGAGAAAATTCTTGATCTGTTTGGTAACTGCAGGAATGAGTTTACATTCTTGACAAATGAATCGGATGCGGAAATGTCACAAAAAGGGACTTGCCAGGGTCTACTGACTGATATTGAAGCTCTTTAAATTTGTTGGTTTTTTTTTTTTCTGGTATCATGTTTGTCTGGAATGAAATAGACCCAAATTCAGTGAAAACATTAAGTATGTACTTTAGATAACCACATGGTTAAATGTTTTTGGTATGTCCTGTTCCTCTTCAAGACTCGTCCAAAGACTATTGGGATTTGACTTAAGTTAAAATAGCGACCAGGTATGACAGATTTTAATTCTACTGATGTTGGGGACCTGCAGGGCTGTAGTCGTAGCTCTTCCACATATTTCCGAGTTGCAAAGAGAAATAAATTATATAAATACAAAAAGATTCACTACACTTCGTATATTTGTTTCATAGGAGCAGGCCTTATTACGCTAGTTACCAAAATCACCAGATCTCTGTTTTTCCTGGGGAAGCAAAGGAAATAAAAGGCATCAGAATGGAGAGCTCAGTTTACCACCATCCTTCAGAGGTCATTATAATTAAATGCTGTCACAGATTCCATAGTTTCATGTTAGTATCTTCATCGTTTGAATCTTCAAATCAAAACTGATCTCTATATCAACAGCCCACTGTTACTACAGTTTGGCAGAAGGAGTTGTAGGCTGTATATAATAATTGGTATGTTTTATCAGAGATCAGATGAGAGCTTCCAGCCTTAGTATTTAAACATAATATAATATTTTGTATGGTGATGACTAGGGACATTTCATTTTATATTAAATTACATAGCAGTGTCAAAGTTTATCTTAAAAATACATCCAGCTAAAGCAATATTATCAAGTTGAATGTTTTGAGCTATTTTAAAATCAGTTTTCAGATAGGATTCTTTTTCATAGTATGCTTTGAATGTTTTCTTGTAAGGTTTTTCCTGTTCCTGTGATGATCATAAGAACAAAAGCAACCAAACTCAGTTTATCCTTCTACTTTTTTCTTGTGTTTGATACCATCCACCTCTTCAGGATCATTTTGGTTGCTAATAACAGGATTGGCAGAGAGCCTGCTGCATTGCTTGTGGAGAGCACATATGTTACCAGCAATCACAGGGCTGGACTTTCATCAACTCAAGTCAAGTGCCCACAGAAAATTAACTTATTCCTTTTGTTTCTTACTCACTACAACATCTCCTTGTAGCTGTTTGTTTTGCAAATATACTTTTCCAGTTGATGGTATCCTTCTCATTTGGAATCCTGGGGATTTCTAGAATTTAGTTTTGAGTCTCTTTGTTCATTCCTTTCACATTACATAGGTTAGTATGAAAACATGAGTACAGATGAAATAGTGTCTTCTGCTGTGGAAGTGTCGTAAAAGATTGCATCACTATAACACAACAGAAAGCCAGATGGGAATTATTACACTGATTTAGTGCTAAAGTTTGATCTAAGCAGTTTCTACACTTTTCAGTATATTCTATAGAATGGGTTTTGACAAGTAAACTTTTCTCCCACTGTAATATTAAATTCTGACAAAGTCATTTAATTAGCTTTTCTGTTTGAAACAGAGCCTGTGCCCACTGAAGTGAATAACAAGATTTCACTTCACTGGGGCAAGACAAAGCAGACAGCTGGGAAGTGCAAAGTGGTGCATGGTCTAAAGCTAAAACCAAAAAGCTGCAATATATTTTTCTTACTTGGACATCATTCTTTCAAAGTTGATCCGCGTTTCGCAGACATGCTTTTGTTATTTAAGTTTGTTGACCAGTCTTGATGCTTTTAACAATTAACCACAAATAATTCATCTAGAAACAATACATGAACTTGGTAAGTACTCCTATTCAAGTCAACAGGTTCTAGCAATATCCTGTCCATTTTATATTAATAGGTGTTTTTATCTCAAGTCAATACTTACTTAAATTAGCTCTTCAGACTGTGGCTGGATGTTCGCTTGTTTGCCTTGTCTTGATAATTGCATATTGATTTCTTCCTTATACTTAGGATATGATGCTTCAGCTGTTTCGGGGACTGGATTTTCTGCATTCACATCGTGTGGTGCATCGGGACCTGAAACCCCAGAATATCCTTGTAACCAGCAGTGGGCAGATAAAGTTAGCTGACTTTGGACTTGCACGAATCTACAGTTTTCAGATGGCTCTTACATCAGTGGTAAGTTTCTGGAGGTTTTTATTTCTCTTTTAATGTGGCACAGTGCTTTAGTCTCTGTGGCCCTGATAAATAGAATATTGTAACTCTGCTTCTAAAACCATCTCTACTGCTGAAGTTACTTGTGTCTGCAAAACAATTGCTTTCCTGCCAGGACTGAATTTGTTATGGTTACTTTGTAAAAGTAATCAATTACTGATTACTGCTTCTAAATTAAATCACGACTGATCACAGAAGGTACGTGCTAGTTTTCTGAAACCTCAGCAGTCTAGCTTCTGTTGTGATTTTGGCTTGTTTTGCATGCTAAACCCTGTAGGTATGGCGAAAGTTTCCAAAGTATACCTATTTTAAGATAAAATTCATGTTGATGCTGAAGTAGTCTTGCCTGAAAAAAATACACAGATAATTTTGGAAATACCACACTCACACCTGTGATTTCCCATCTCTGTGAATATGTATTTGGTATTTGCTCCCATATTTTAGCGAGTGATTTCACATAGCACTGTGTTGGAGGCAGCTGAAGTGGACCTGGCAGCTAAAATCACAGCTATTTCCCGAGATAACTGTTAAAGGGCACCTCCAGTATCTCTAGACCCCCTGCCACTGCTGGCCCTCTCCAGGGATCTCTCCTGCTTGTCCTTGGCTCAGACATGAGCTCGGTCCCAGAAGTTCTGGCCCTCTCCTGCATTAATTCTTGTAGGAAAGCTCTGCCAGCCCTTTGCTTTTTGACCCTATTTCCACACTTGCTGGCTCCAGAATCAGCCCTCGTTAGCTTGGCACAGCACCTCCTAATTATATTGAAGAGTAACGGTGCTGTGTACACGTTGGGTGTCATTTTGCTCATGAATAATCTTCTATTTTGTTTCAAGTATCACAACTGCCGTGGTAGTATTACTTATGCTAAAGACAGGCAAGGGAGAAAAGGAGAAGAGAAACTGAAAGGTGTCCACTTTGCATTTTGCACTGTACTGTACAAGTTAGCCTGGCTCATATTGGTAAAAAGCAATCCACTGTTATTAGTTGCTGTGAGAGTCTCACTACCATTCTGTGAGGTAGCAGTGACATCCTCGGTTCCGGCATCAGTATGAATGAAGGCAGGAAGCAGCAGCAAACTAAAACATCATCTTGGTAAATGTACGAAAATATCCTCTTCACATAAAGCATAAGTAAACTTGTGTTTTAGGATTGGTTTTGGTTTTTTTCTTCCATTGCTTGTAGGATGTAGCCTAATCCAAAGCTGAAAGGAAATCTTACCTGAAGACAGTGAGGGCTGATCATATTGTAACTCAAAACAGAGCTCTGAAGAAAAGGAGGGAAAGGTTGTTCCTAAATTGCTCTAATTTTTCATCAGGTAGTCAGAAACAGTAACAGTTTCAGTGATTATTTCTATTGATCCATAAAATCCTTTAAACTAAAACTGTGGAGTTATCTATGGCTGCCAGCAGCGTGCTTTTGAAAAGCTCTGCATAACATGAGGAAAAAAGTATCTACAGAACTGAGCTGGAGTTTGTCCACCATCGTGTAGCCTGCGCAGAAAGGAAGATCAGAAGACCCAGAAATACAGCACTAATACATTCCAATACATTTACTGTGATAAAACCATACCAATATCTGCTTGTATGAGAACACTGCCAGAATTCTGATGTGAAAGGTATACCTGTGCCCAAGTATGTAATATTTGCCTGCTGGAAGTGGTGGCTCAAAACCCATCCGCTGATATCCTTAGCACTGCTGTGAACAAGAGATCTTTAGGCTGAGGGTGTCCATGTGCGAATAAGTCCCGTGTTAACACAATGCCATTGTCATTGCAGCTATGCTGAAGAGTATTAAAATTGTTGAATTATTCAGGCACTACGGACAAGTAAAGCGTATGGATGTAGGCGTGAATGATGGCCTTCACACTGGAATTTATGCTATTAGGATCTTCTTTTTTAAAAATCAAAGCTGTGACCAAAGTCAGCGTACTGATAGGATGTTCGTGCTGATGGCAGGCCTGAGAGAAAGGATGCTTTCTGAAGTTAAAAAAAATAGTGTTTTTTGAAACACCTTGTGCTAAAAACCTTCAGAATCAGCTTTTGTCTGTGTGTGCAGTAACCAAAGACGACCTCTCTGTGCAACGTGATAATGTTGTGTGGTTTTAAATGTCAGTCTTCGTTGCTCTTACAGAATTTGCACTGGTTAGAGGCTTTCTAAATGTGTATTAGCTGGCCCCATTAGGCCATGGGTTTTCCTTTTCTGAACTTAACTTTTATTTTTGAGTAGCTGCTTTGGTGTGCTAATCCTTTTTTGCTTTTTTCCTCCATTAACATTCAGTGCAGGAAACAATTGTTTTTAAAACCTCTTCTGTTTTTTAAACACAAAGAAAAAGATATTATTGACTTTATTGTTCTCAAAATAAAGTTTGAATTGCAGTCCCTTGCCAGGCAGTGAGTAAACTTTCATTGACTTCCCGATTTGTTTTGATGCGTTTGCAGGAAAAAATATTGCCTTATAAAAAACAGCATATATCTAGACATGTCAATTAATAAAACTCTGAGCTTGCAAGGATTGGTTTTGGATCTTTATTAAAGAGTGATAATGCAGACAGGCAAAGATAAAAAGCACGTTGCACGTGCTATCATTGTGATCAATACAAGGGCTCTGCAACATTTCCTTCAGAAGAGAATCTTACTGCAGGATGAACTGCTATAAGAAGCACCTTTTGAAGTATCAGCTCATTCCCAAGATGCATCCTCATTCTTTGCTCACAAAGAAACTCTTCAACTGGGAGAAAAAGAGCTTGCCATGAAAGTAATCCAGTACAAACCGATCCAGCCCTGGTACTCTGGGTGCTGCAAGTGGTAGCTTCAAAGCAGGCTCTCCCTGACAGCCGGTTATTTCTCTAGGACTGAAGAATCCTTCTGGCAGATCGGTTGTCTGGGCGTGCTGTGGTCATTTTAAGAGACCTCTTGGTATTTTCTTCAGTGACTGAATAGAAGATTCAAACTAAGGTTACGCATCCTTGGGGGGGCAGGGTGGAGATCAGTGCTACCAGCTGTGGTCAGACTGAGCGCTGATACAGGTCTGAAATAACATCATGAGAGAGAGAACGAGGTTGGGGCGGGGAGTCTCAGATGGAGGATAATAGAACACGCTTTCAGTTTCATCCTAAGTTAGCCTCTTTTTCAAGTGTTGGTGTTGGCCCTTGGGGAAATTTTGAATACGCTTTGTGATAGCAGAGAAGCTCCATAGGAGAGAAGAGGTGGATTGATGTGACTTTGTAATTTTAGAGTCTGATGGCAAAAGCTAATGAGCTATCTACGTTTTTCTCTGGCTCAGAAAAATGGGCTCTCAGTTTTAACTTTCTCTCAACAAAGGAGCAGGTGGCCGTCTTGAAAATTTGAAGTTGCATTATGAAAAAGAAGCAATCCATTCATCTGTCCTTTCCTGACTTCTAGCTGCCTTAAAGAAAATAAATGAAGCTGAATCATGGCACAGCAGAACGCTGAGATAAGAGCACACAGTTGTGATCACAGCAAGTAGGAGGAGCTGGGGATGTCCAGCTTTTAAATCATGACCTGCCTTAAAGAGCCTGAGTGAAACTGGCAAGATGTTAGTAACACACAATGCTTTCTTTGAAAACATGTGTGCTTTACCTTAGACGGCAGCACTACTGATGTTTTTTTTCCCATGAAATGCAAACAGAATCGTTTTATGTCTTCCTCTTAAAAAAAAACAAAAACTTGCTTTTAGATTTACTGAACATTGGAGAGGGCAACGTATCACTTGCTCTTCTGATGCCTTAAGCTGCTTAATGCTGGGCTCAGCTAAGTTGACAATTAAGAAACAAAAAATCCTGTAGTTATTGTCAGTGAATAATTTTAGATTACGCTAGCATTTTATTTGAGTGTTTCTTCAGGATAAAAACTTTCCATCCGTTTCCTGGCAGTCACTTCAGCACAAATGGTTTACATGTCACATCATGCAGGAACTTGGGTTTCATTTTGTTGGTATAGTAGCAAGGGAGCATAAATAAGTTTCACTAACTGGGCTTACTTTATAAAATAAATAGATAAATTAGTTACAGCAACAAAAGCAACAGCAGAAAAGATGGAAAAAATTTCTTCCAAAAGAAAAGAGTGCTTTCCTGTTTTCTGCCCTGTGCTGCATTGTAAGATACTAATAAATGCCACTTGTTAGTAAATAAATACTGTGAATGTAAGCTCTTGTTTGAGCTAATATAACAGTTAAGAGCTTGGAAACAGCACAAAGAAATTTCTTCTGCTTTGATTCATTCTTTCTATCTTTTCCATTCTTTATTCAGCCACCTTTCAATGACACTATGCTTCCCAAAATCCAAATATTTATGTGCATGTAATAAATCCTGCAGAGTCCATTCCTATGCCAGATATGTTCCAGCAAAGCCAGAGTCTGCTTCATTGCAACTTTAGCCTGAGAGGCATTGGGTAACCCTGAGTGAGCATGATTCAGCAGTCTCCTTATAGCTCACAGTTAACATCAAACACAAGGGTGGGCCTGCAGAAATTAATCAAGAGCCTGCCTCTGGTGAATCAGAGGCGCAGTCTGGGCCGTGTTAAAAGGTGCCCCAGTGGAATTAGAAAAGCAATGCTGGACTCTGTGTCATATGGATTTTGATAAGAATGTAAGTCTTCCTCCCTCAGACAGGTGGAAGTGACGTTGTTTTGGTACGCACTGAGTCTTCACTGATGTGAGGAAGCACATCACCTTAGGTCTGAGCCCGTCTTTAGCTCTTCCCTCACGGTGCATTTCTCCAGTCTACCCAAGTGTCCCTGAAAAGGAAAATGAGTCACAGCCAGCCAGCCAAAGGATCAAAATATGTGTTGTTGAGCTTTTGAGTGCTGCTGCTGAAAGG
Source organism: Gallus gallus (assembly GCF_016699485.2). Taxonomy (NCBI): domain Eukaryota; kingdom Metazoa; phylum Chordata; class Aves; order Galliformes; family Phasianidae; genus Gallus; species Gallus gallus. The sequence continues at coordinate 22,681,368 of NC_052533.1, read as the reverse complement.
TTGTGGTTATTTAGGAATGCACTGTGATTGAATTGGTTGCCTTATTTAAGGAAAATCTCTCTTCCCTACTAATATAGAGTTCTGCATAAAAGGTCCATGTATCTTGCTTTGTGAAGCAAACAACCAGATAGCATCCTCCCATATAGGAAAAACTATTTCCATCATGTAAAATGGGTCATTATCTCTGGAGCCATCTTAAGAACAAAAATCATTAGCAGCACACTGACAGGAAACTCTGCAGCTCAATAAAATCATTTCAGTGTATATTTATGTTGATTTTACTCCAATCAGATGTTCACTGAAAGAGCTCAGATTGATGTGAAAATATCTATGAACAAACAAATTGCATAATATAACAGTATTATCAAAGGCCAATACAGAAATACATGTAGACAAACTTAGGAAATTAGAATAGAAGTTGCTTTTGTTCAATGACGTGATAGTGATATAGGATCATCCTGAAAACTGACTATTAATTTTTGTTGCCCATCACAAGGTATTCGAAAGCTTTTAGACTTGTCTAGAAGAGTGCTCACAGAGAGACAGAGTAAGGGTGTTATTTTTAGAAATGCATCCTGGAGATGGTATTCTAAGGGTGCCATTTCACAGCCGGCACAAGTAGACGCAACATTTCTACTGCTGCAGAAAGGATGGTCCTGCTTTCAGCCACATACTCCCAGCTCCCTTATTGGTCATGCAATTGCAGTTCGCCTGAAAATGAGCCCCACAAAAAGGAGGTCCTGGTCTTCAGTTGGATTAGGCAACAGAAATCAGTGCAGGCCCATGGGAGTGAAAGCGCTGACTGACACGGAGGAGGGTGAGCAGAAGGATGGGGTCATCCTCTCCATAGACATCACAGTCTTAGGTTTATTGGAGTCGGTTATGAAACCACATCTGAAGTTCTTCAGCTGAGGACTCAGAAAAACCAAAACGCGGAAATGTTTTTCAAAACCTCACAGTTCACACTAAGTTACTCTGTTTTGAAGATGTTGGATGAACAACCAGTTACTGGTTCATTTAAGGCTGTTACTGTATCTGACATTAAGAAAACTTCTATCTGTATTAATGTTTGAAGTAATTTTTAACCTCCAAGTGCCAAGGCCTGAGTTCAGGGCTCTGTGCTGTTCCTCCACAGCTGATACCATAATTCACCCTTGAGACCTGCTAGGAATGCAGGGAATGCAACCCTTCGCTGTGATTCAGGCCCAGGTCTATCATGAACCATAAAAAGACTATCTTTTAATCTTTAAAAGAAAGTAAATTACTTTACAGTAAACAAGCAAATTGGCTCCACATGAGAATGTCTTCTGTGCCAAATAAACTTCTTTTCAGGCTGCAGCATTAGAGTATATTTCATGTGATTACGGAGTTTGTCCACACTGAGCTGAGCATGTTTTGCAGCCCTGCACTTGTTCAACCTTGCTGAATAAGTCTTCTTTGTGTGGATGGGAAAAAAGAAGAAAAGATAGAATTCCTCGTACGATTCATATCAGAACAAAGGAGGTTTCTGCTGGGCTAGACCAAAGATTTACCATGCTCTTTATCAAAAGATGATGTCCAACAGAGGATGCTTATGAAGGAGAGTAAAATCAAGAAACCAGACTCCAGCAATGAGAAGTTCAGCAATTTCCAGGGCTGGAGGTTATATCTCAGTCATCGTCTTTAATAACTACTGAAGTACTCATCCTCCATGAATTCATCTCACTCCTTTTTGGACAGTTTATTTCCTTGGCTGCAGCTAATCTCCATACTGTAAGGAAAGCTCATTATTTTGTTTCAAATCTGACACGTGGTAATTTTACTTAGATTCCTCTTAATTCTACATCTGTGAGACATTTTCTTTCTAGGTCTGGTTGAAAACCAGTATTATTTTGTATCAGAGCAGTTCCCATGGCGTGAGAAAAAAGTATTCAGTGTGAATAGGCCTCCACATGTTGCTGCGAAGAAAAAATGAAATGTTCTTATGTTCTTCTTTCTTTTCTTGTCTCTTTATTTTTCTTTTTTTTTTTTCTTTTTTGGCTTACCAAGATTCAGTAAACATTGTTAGTGACACAGTACTGACTGAAAGTTTTCACGCAGATATCTGGTGAACTCGCTTAGGATGTAGAAGAACTGGAATTACAAGGAACAAGCTGTGCTTAATCGGCTCAAAAAGCAAGGGGGCAGGGTGCAAGAGGAGTAAGGAAAGGCAGAAAATTACTAGTGTGTATTTCCTCTCCATTACAGAAGAGCATCCAGATATTGCATGCCCTTACTTCTATTTTTGCTTTCACAAGTAAAAATATGTAGTGCATTTCCCCCACCCAGTGATTTACATCTTCTTTGTACCATTTTTCTGTTGATTTAAGCGGGTCTGTTTTTACAACTACTCCCCGAGATAATTGGGAGGGTTGGATTGTGAAAACAATTTGATTGTTTGACAACGTCTCTCCTTGTGTATTTACAAAACTGTTCTCACATTATTTCAAACCATCCTGAAACACTAAAATACAGCCCCAGGTTATGCTCTTATCAGCACAAACAGGGTTAGCAAGTATGGGCCTGTTGCGTTCTTGAATGTGGAATGGGGAAAGGAAGATGAGCAGAGCACTGCCATACTCCCCTTGAGCACTTGCTACTCTGGAGTGAAGGTAGGCATCCCTACACTGCTGACTGAAATGCTCTTAGGGCTTTACATACAGTAAAAATTTGCAGTGTCAGGGAAGTATCCATAAATTTGCTCTGCTCACTGGCCAAATTCCTGCTGTGGAATTTATTCCTAACTGAAAATGCCCTTGTCCAGGTACACCAGAGGAAATTTCTTTTAGCTTAACATCATTTAGAACTTGACCAGTGTCACCAGTGTGGAATTTCTAGGGCTTAAAAGCAGAAGAGACATGAAATCACCCTGTCTTTTTCTGAGTCAGGAAGGAGTTCTGTTATGTCATTTCCAATGTTTTACCATCGTCAACTTTAAATGTGTCAAGAAATAGGGATTCCATCACTTCCCAGGGGAGTCTGCTCCAAAACCTCTGTATAATCACTCTCAGAAAGTTTCCTTGATGTCCAGCCTTCAATTTCCCATTCTTAATTTAACACCATTATATTCTTTGTTTTTATATGCTGAATGGTAGCAGATGTCCAAAGCCTTGTAGTTGGCTTCCTAGAGAAATCGATTACATGTTGCTGTATACATTAGTTCTTGTGAAAAGTGAAAAGATACCTCATTTGGTAAACCATGGAAGTTTAGTAGTCCTAGTTTATCCAGATTGCAGTATAGGGCACAACCTAATCTGAATTTCTCTAAAATTACCATCTTTTAGAATTAAGTGGACAAATGCAGAAGAAAATATGTTTCACTAAAAGAATTAGTGATCTGGAGTGTGAATCCTTCAGTTTTGAGTATCTCCCAATAGCTTAATAACAAGCTGCAAAGATCGAAGCCATCTTGTGAGTCACTGGTCTGGTACATGAAAAGAGCAAATAGAAATTTAGGCTGTTACATGCAGAGTATTTTGTTAAAAATGAGAAAATACTGATGCTACAACACAAATTAGTTGATCAGACCTCATCCAGAATACTGTGTAGTGTTTGCTTTCTTCTTTTAAGAGAAAAGATTTTGGACAAGAATGGGCACAGGGAAGGTGTCTGTTGATTAGAGAATGGGGGATCCTGCTTTCTGTGAGACAGAAGAAAAACCTAAATGTAACACAATCAGTCATGATTTTGTAGATGGAAATTATATCTAAAAACATCAGGAAAGGGGCAAAGAGGGAGAAAATGACTAAAAGAACAATGTCATGAGATCCAGAGAGTGTGAACTAGCCTTAAATTAATTCAGTCAGGAAGTTAGAAAACAAAAATTGAGATTCTGAAGCACCCTATACAAGGACCAGTGCAGGCAATAAATATAACTCATTCTGAGAGGGAGCTCACTGAATTTCTGTGATGCAACTGGCTGTTCTTGATGAGTGATTCTCTGTATTTGCCCTTTCAAGTCCTTACGTCAGTTATATGGTCAAATTTAACAGAGATATCCTTCGTGAGCTCCTCCCTGAATGGAAACAGCTTTCAGCATGTCAGAAGGATTGGCCTAAATGTCAGGGTGAAATCATTCTGCAAAGGCAGAAATGGTGAACTGCTTAGCTGTATTGAGATGACATAGAACAAATAGGTCTATGTTCTATTTCTTAGAATGTAACAAAAAGAGGTTACAATTAATAAAAGCCTAACATGAGAGGGCAAAGAATTAAAATGAGACATAAAACAGAGCGACACTTCATGAAGGAAGTGAAAGGACCACCTGGAAGTTTCCCAAGCAGACGTGAACAATGATCTGAAGGCAAAAAAAATGGAATATTTGTCAGGATAGCAAGTTGAAAAAGTCCAGATGGATTGAGAAGTCTGCTTGCAGCGTTCCCCATATGGAAAATGAATGGATTTGGCAAGTCACATCAGTGAATGACAACCAACCCGTCTGCAATCAGAGGGCTTTCCATGGAATATGGGATGCCAGAAAAGCTTGGATAAACTTGAAACTGGGTAACAGAAATAACCTGCAACAAAGACTTGAGCTGAAAAAGCATCATGTGAAATTAAGCAGAAACAGGCTACTGTGGAAGTAAAGTGAACACTTGGATGTGAAAATGAACCAACCAGGAGACTGCATGTGTGTCTTTTACTTAGTGATCTTCCTGACACCTTATCATTTCCCAGCTCAAATAGCAGAAATGCCTACTGAAAATACAGGGACTCTTGACTTTGGCATTGTACCCTGAATGAATAGTGAGAAAAAGGCACAGAAGAGAACTTTTCTGGTAGTCCTCCCAGGCAGCCCAGCTCTGATGGTGCTTCAGAATTCACACTCAACTACAGCTATTCAGAGATGCTGTCAGGCCATGATAAATGAGTCAAGGACTAAGCTAGCAACCTTAGTGCATTTGAACACTACTAAGAGCTAGAGAGGAGAGGAAGAGAGACCTGAGGATGCTTGCATTCTTCGAGCAGACATATACCACGGAGCCTAACGATATATTAGCAATGATTGGGAATTGCAGTCAAGACAAAACAAAGAAGTCAAACACACTGTAAGAATCTGTGAGATTTGCTTTGGAGCTTGAATATTTCCTTTTTATTTTTCCTTTTGAGAGGAATCAGAACACGATACAGCTACCATAGAATCTGCTTGTCTGAAACTCAAGCAGAAGAGTTCCATGTTTAGTAAGGGGAATGAAAAAGGAGATTGTGATTCAATAAATTGTGTTTGTAGGCGAGTACAAGGAGTACCGGGTGTAGTTTATAAAACCAGAAAAATTGACATCAGTTCCAAGAATAAGGAATGATTCAATTAAATGTAAGTGTCATGAAAGATAAATACAGAACGCTTTTCACAGCTCCAAGACTAGTCAGGGCATAACCTTACAGTTATCTAACAAAAACTTCCAAAATAGTTCAGGAAGTTCCTCCAGACTGGATGTCAGACCATGCAGGTACATGCATTGGCTTGAGTTTTTGTTTAGATCTGACAGATGAACAGCAGCAGTAGATACTAGGATATTAATGTGTGTAACTGTCTCTACGAAGTGTAGAAAGGCCACGAATTATTTACTGATGAGCCTCGCTAAAAAAATTCAATAGGATGTTTGAAAATAAAACATTTAATTGTTCTCAAATGCACACAGAAGTTGGAATTGCAAAAATTAGGAAAATTAAATTTTAAGATGTATGGTATAGAATTTTGGTGTAAGGCAGTAGCTAAAGCAGTGGAACGCCCAATGGTCATTTTGGATTTTGCTGTGTCTACTTCTGTAATGAATGCAAGGCAGAGTTGTTCTACATATACAGTCTAAACTTAGAAAACATGAGCAGGGAATGTAGCGTCTCAGGCAGGAAAGAAGGGAAGACAAATGTGCACATTGGTGTTGATTTTGTTTTGGGGTCATGTTGTTGATTTAAAAGAGGAATAAGAGGAGTACGAACCTTCTGCTTAGGAAGCAGAAAAGTTTTGTTTTGTTTTTTAAATTAACAACAATGTAATCTGTACCTTGAGTGTCACAGGTAGGATTCTGACTGTGAAAGTCTGCCATCTAAGCAGCTAAGTTATTGTTGATGAGAAGAAAGATGAAATATTTCTTGAATAAATATATAGGCAGAAATCTGCCTTCATCTAATTTTGGGCTTCACTCTTAGCTCTGGTTCAGAAAAATATGATAGTATAATATTTGGTATGGCTATTAACATGCAAAATAAATGTCTTACTTAAAAGAATTACTGTTTATTGCAGTGAATGTAGAGTACTCCTCATGTTGTTTTCCACCTTGGCTGTTAGCAGTAGATAAAGTCAAGCAGATCACAAGTGGAGCCTAGTAGTAATCAAAGGAGATGTACTAATCAGTGTAATCAGGAAAATGAAGGGTGGGATATCTCTTCTCAAAGACTACATTTAACACAGGTCAGATGAATCAGACTTTTAAAAGTACATACTTCTTTCCACTGACTGTTAAGTGTGACCAGCTGAGATGTGAATTGTAGTCGAGTCTGAAGTCAGATGAGATAAATCCAGCCCAAGTCTATCCTGATACTGCTGCTGTCTTGTCTCTTCCTTCTGTATTTGGGGTGAGTCACAAAGAACATCACTTATCAAGAATTCCATCGAGATGTGGGCAGAGCTGAGACAGCTCCCAGTGAAATGAAGTCTAACTGAAGCATAAATGCAGACGTATGTTTTGGATAAATCTGTAAAAGCAATTAAGCAATTTTCTGGAATATGCAGCTGAAATACTGAGATCTCCCACCCAAAACACAAAGCATATGCAAGGCCAGTTAGGAATCCAAGCTATGTGGGTGAGCAGGTTTGGCAGAAGTCTGAATGGAAGTGCAGAAGAGCCATTGGTATTTGAGAAGATATCTGTGTGAGAGGGACAGAGAGAAGCAATTGGAAGCAGTGCAAGAAATACACACACGAGTAACACTCAGATATCAGAACAAACATATACAGCAAAATGTTGAGAAAGCTGAGACCTTCTGGTCTGGATGGAGTATTTGGGATAAGTCCTTGAGAAAAACTGTCTCCTGCTGTTTGATTTGTTCAGGGAGAGAGGATTTTCTGCACCTTTTTATAAAACAGAATGAAAAAAAAAAAAACCCAACTTGTCTTCTGTGATCACTTCTGTCATTTGCTCCTCCTCCCCCGGCCTCTGACAAAAATATCATAGGAGTCCTTATGCTGATGAGATTTTCAGGCAGAAACTGTAAACTAATATGGCCTGAGGATGTTTCATCTTCAAAACAAAACAAAAACAAACAAACGAACAAACAAAAACATAAAATATCTTTCTTCTGTATATACATTTTATATACATAGTGAAAAGTTTCTGAGTATAAGAAAGTGAAAGACCAAAGTCTGTGAGAGTCTTACTTACTGCCCCAAAAGTAAGCTTGAAAATGAAAGCTGTCAGGAGCTGCCAATGTGTAATGTTTTGGGGAGTGCCATAAATCAGTTGAGACTTTATAGAATAACGTGAACTTTTCATAATACCACTCAGAGTAATCGTTTTCAAAGAATGCAGAAGATTGCTGGAAAATGTGAATATCTTAGTATGCAGTGTAGTATACTGGGATGATCCAGATGCCATCTTACATTAAGAAGAAAAGTATATCTCAAAACATGCTCAGTACAACAACTAATCTGAGAGGATTGGAAATAGACATGTATCTTCTTAACGTAATGCTTTTTTCCTTAATTGTGTTTGCATATTTATACTTCAGCTCCATCAAATGAAAAACAGCATGGAAGCATAGCTTAGAAATTGGAAGTATTTTGCTAGTTTGCATTTTCTTATATCTGTGCATCATAATGGCCCTGTACTTCAGCTGGTATAAATCAGCATGGCTTCAGTGGACTAAACTGAACTATAAGGTGAATGAGAGGGTCTGTCTTTAAATCAGCAGAGAATATTTGGCATTTGGTTTATTTTTACCTTCCATTTAAATTCTGTATTTAATTGTCTTTCTGTTTCTCTTTCACTGTCTAATGCTGCTCAGTTTTTAAAGAGACATTCTTGCTTAGAAATGAATGTGACTATTTAAGTTAATAAGGACACAGCTGGCGCTGTGTAGGTTCAGTGCTACTATAAGCTATAGGGAGATTTAAGTGCTTTGTGACACTAAGAATATCCTGCACCTTATGTAATTTTATCACCAGAAGAATTAAATAAGGAGGGGCCTGTGCGTGGTATCAGTTCTTGTGGGAAAATATGCTTCAGTGACTTACTGGCACTGGGTTTGGAATGTGGCATTTAAAAGTACCTTTTTACAGTGGGAAAGAATTTGGTCAAGAATAAACAGTCTGACCTTGTTAAATGGACCAAAGTCTGTGCATAACCCAGATCCAGAAAGCTAGTTTTTGCCAGTTAGTGAGAGAAAAAATTAAGCAGTTAATAAAAAAGTGCAACTGGGTTTTGTAGAGACATAATGAGGCAGATGGAACAGAGCCAAAAAAGATTGTCATTGAACTATGGACTTTTCCAGTCTGTGGGAAGTGAGCTGTGAGCTTCAAACATAGCTTGAACTGGAGTTTGAGAGGACGTTAAAAGCAAACAGCATCATACGTTGTGCCCGGATGGATTCAGGTCAAATACAGGACTAGTGAATGATTTTCAACGTATATCAAATCCACTTATATTACCATCCACACTGGAAAATGTAAAAACCATGAATTTGCAGGAAAACAATTTATCATATGGGCCGTATTTTACACACGAAGCCCGGTGTCTGCAGGCATAGTCACTTGACTAGCAAAAATCCCTTTGATATCAATGAAGGCAAAAAACATAACCAAAAAGCGTGGAGCAAAACAAATCACTCCTTTTTGGTTTTAGCTTCAAATTTTTGCCGAAGGTGAACCATCACACTGGTTTTGAATCTGCAGAGCACGAGATCAGTCAATGCATCAGCTTCGGTGCAGTCAATGGAAAACATCCCTATAGCTGCCCCGTGGCCAGGTTCTCAGTCTGGGTTTTCATATTCAACTTGGAAAATAGAAGCACTTTCTCTGAACAAATATTCAAGCTGCTTTGGAGGAGTGGAGTATACAGAGAGCAGCAGTGACCTTCAGAAATTGTGTTTGATGTACTCAGGTCAGGGGCTTTTACCACAGAGTTCCCACAGGTACTTTGCAGAGTACAGACTGCTTTTTTTCCCCCAGTGTTAGCATAACGGTGTCATAATAGCAAAGTAAGCTTCTCGAGGCCCTGCAGGTGATTCGTTTCCAATGAGTGAGTGAATGAAAAATTCTATGGCAGCTCAAGAATATGAAGAGGCATTGAAAGACGTTAAGTAATGCTTGGAGTACTGTTTAAAGTACTCCACTGCTTGGAGTACTCATTTAAAGATCAGAGTAGCCAGGTGAGATCCGCTACCCCAGCATTCAGTGCTACGCAAAATGTATCCTTCACTGCAATTATCAGCAAAACTAAAATAGTAACATCTCCCCATCATTAAGTTCAAGCTAGGCACTGAAAGACGTAACAGATTAAAAAGCAGCATCAGATAAAATAATTACAGGAAAGAAAAAATGCATGTTTGTATCAGGTAAACACAGATTAAAACTTAGAAAGTGCACCCATTGTGTTTTGACACGTTTGGATAAAGAATTTGTGTTAAGCCAGAAAAGAAGAAAGCCTCTCTCAATGTAAACACCGTTTTCAGATTTTTATAGTCAATGTAAACATCTTCTGAACTGTGCCTGAGTTTCCTGAATTCTGTCTCGCTCTACTTTGTGTTTGCAACATCAGCTATATATTTACCCTGCAGAGAGTTCTGGAGGCCCTAAAAGGGGTGGAGTTCCCACCCTGCTGTGAGCAGTCTCTGTGCGCATTCTATGTATAGCCGCATTTGACAGATTGACTCCTGCACTATCAAACCGTCAGGTCCTCTGGCTGAAAACAGGAGCTAAACACTGCTAACTCTAAATGTGTGCTAATTCGGGTTTATCCCCTTTGCTAGCATTGGACATTACCACAAACTCACAGAAGAGCAATAATAAAAACTCCTATTCTTGGAATTTGCAAGCAATGATACTTTTTTCCCCCAAACTTTGCTTTTTTTCCCTTAATCCGTATGTGTAAATGTTCTCATTTCCCTTATATTTGGAGTGGACTTCGTCATCCAGCTCTGCCCGATAGCTCCATCCCTCACCTTTACAGAGAGATTCCTTTATCGATTGGATTCCCCAGGATGGCATCAAGGAGTTATTGCTTCCACTTCTTCACATCACTGTGCAGAAAGAATAGTATGCAAGCACCAGGTTGTCTGATTTACATTAGATTAATAACATGAATAACTCAACCAACGATAGCTGTAATTAAACCCAGAAGTCTGAAAAGACAGCATGAGTGTGTGACAGACGATATAAGTTTGTTGGGTCTAACGTTTTCTTCTGAAGATTCTCTACATGTCCTTTCATGTGTGGAACCCATTCGGAGTGGTGAGCGTCAGCCTCTCAGTAATTTCTGGGGAGACGCATTCTGAAATGGAGAAGGGATGTCCTTCAATCCTGACTGAACATTCATTTCAGGACTGAAATATCCTGCTTTGAGTACTGCTTTGGGATTTCCCAGAATTAACATGTTTGTGTAAGTACGTTGTCCAACTGAGGAGCTCAGCAAAACTGTTCTCTCCTGCATGATTCTGCTGCAATCTTCTGGAAAATTCCTTTTGCGTGGCTTGTATACATCTGTGTGTGGACTTGGAACAGTATTGACACTGCAAAGTATCCCCACATTTGGCCACTAGAACTGAAGTTGATGGGCTGTAAAGATGACAGAATCCTGCCAGGTTAAGTTCATTTAGAGAAACTACAGATTTATTTTCTGCCATCAGGAAAGAAATTTCCTACAGCTAAGCTTTTGCTCTCATTATTCCCTCAGCAGAGAATATTCACTTTTAAGATCCAGAACATCACTGTGATAAGGGCTGTACAAATTTCAGTCAAGATCTAGTATTCTTTCATACCCTTTTTAAAAGACCTTTATCACACTGTATATTTATGGGAAAGTATTACGTGTTTCTACTAGGATAAATTCCTACTTAATACATTAATTATTCTTAGTTGATGTAATGCTTCTAATCAAGGATTTTAACTGTATCACCTACTCCTCAGGAGAAGGGAGATTCCTGAAAGATCTCCCTGCTATGTTACACAGTATGTTACTCCCCTGTGGTGTTTGTAAGGGTGTAGTTATGCATACTGATCTTCATTCTTGGGATATTATCCTCTCGGAAATGCAATTTGAATTCATATAATTTAAATTACAGGGTTTTTACATTGTCATTCTAGCTTATTTGGTCAGGAAGTGATGATGAGGAAGGAACTTGGAGATGTAGGAGGAGCTGGACTGCTGTTTTATCCTAAGTGTCATAAATATACTGCAGTGATTTTTAAAATTACACTGTTCTGGTTAGAATAAAGCCCATCCAACTTCTTTATTTCCTGCAAACATAATATATTCAATAGCACATCTCAGTCATTATGTGTACCTTAAATATTGCCAGCTGGGAGGCAGGAGGCGGCAAAAGGAGATGGGGACAGTCTGCTTCATCAGGGAGAATGACGCCATACAAATACAGTGTCAGGGATTTGTCACTGTTGGTTTTTTCCTTTGTTTATTATTATTATTATTATTGTTGTTGTTTTTATTTACTTATTATTATTTCTTGTTGCTTTAGGCCAAGGTGTGTTTGAGTTCTGTTGCTGCTTTGCACTTGGACAGAAGATGCTTCTTTTCTATATGCAAACACTTTGTTTGCCACATAGCAGACGTTCTTTCCTAGTGAAAATATGAAATATCATACCCCAAATTTGCAATTAATGTGACAAATGACATAAGTTCTGTTCTTTCCTTTGCTAAAGGTGCTTCGCAAACAGAATTGTTCCAATTCAATTATGTAGTATTTTAAGACTAATTAAAAGACATTCCAGAAACTTTTAAAGTCCTGCCTTCGTGTAAGGCATTGTGGCTTGCCTCATTATCTTTGTGCCCACGTGGCCTCAGACGAAAATCTCAGTGGTGCTTTTCCATTCTGATGATGGCTTGGTGGATGAACTAATCAGAACCACTGATCACTTGCAGACTTAACATGGCAGTATACCTTATTTAATAAAAGGAAAACGAGTGAGTTTCGGTAACAGTTCCTCGGTTGCTATAGAAACCGTAGGATACTTGACTGCTTTTGGACCCCTGTCCTTTGATATGCCAAGTGGTTTCTGTGAGTTTTTAATGTTCTCATCAGCTATTGAACCTGCAGTCAAAATCAGACAACGAGAACTTAAATCCTGTGACTTGAAGAGAGGCAATCACTAACTTAGCTTTATCTAGTAGAATTACCACCTATTCTAATGGGGTTTCTTTGAATGGTCTGCAGCAGTGAAGAGGTATCCATACAGAAATCAGGGCCTCAGCTCAGTGTGCTGCAATTAACTCATATGGTGAGACCTACATCGTTAGATGTTTTGCTTGGCAATCAGTTGCACTTGTAGAGTTGTGGGGAGCAAATTTTTATGTCACATCGAGTTCAGCGTTGGTCAAACCTTAGCTGAAGGAAACGGCACCATTTTCCAGGAAGACAGAATTGCCCACACAGCAAAAATCTGTTATGACACAGTATTTTTAGTCATAAGGTGGCCTTAGTGTGAAAGGGAGACTCAATTGGATGCCTGTTGTGTTTTCAGATACAGAATTGCTTTGTATTCAATTGATTGAGGGACTGAGTAAGAGAAAGAAGCAGATGCTTTAACAGCATATAGATAGGAAGAATTTCATTTCTCCATTTCTATTATAACTTATATTATGCTCCATGTACCAGAGCAGTTAATAGGTAAAGTAAAAAGTCACACACGTATTATGACCACGAGGATTTCCCAATATTCAGGGGTGCTGATACCTACGTGTAACTCCTGGCACCTTCTGTGTCCCAAAAAACAAGGAGAAAGGATGGGGGGATGGAATAGAATCATGAAGGAAAGTCTTTTTATTTTCTTCTTTTCACGTGAAGGTTTATAATCAAAGGGGAAAGTAAATTAATTACATGAATATTAAAAGGTTACTCTTCTATTCTAACATTTGGTCACAAGTTGTCTAATGAAAAGGAATGCAGGCTGGAGGGCTGCCATGCCTTTGCTTCTTTCTGCAGAGGGCCACAGGCTGAAGCAGTGATTGTGCGTGACAGATTCTGGGAACAATGAGCCTGCGCACAGATCATCCAGATGGAGCATGCTTTTCTAAATTACACCAACAACAGGGTGGCCCACAGGCAAACAAAATAGTTAAACAATACATAATAAAGTTTTTATTTGGTATTTCCTGTGAGCCTCTGCCAGTTGCCAGGGAGTGTACTGTATTTTTCTTTTGCCGTATTAATTGTTGACCACAACTGGCAAAGACCCAAACTAGCACGGACAGATAAGGGGGGGAAAATGGCATCTGGACACTAAAGCCTCAAGTGTACTGGGAAAAAAAAGCACAAAAAATTACAGCATATATCTGGAATTTTCCAACTAACGATGTGCGGATGTGGTAGCGCTAGGGAAAAAGAGCCAAACTGAGCCTGCTTTGTTCACTAAGAGAGGCCCCCCTGTAACATTCCTTTTAGCTGTGCATATTTTGGCTTCAGTTGTGCAGTTTTAACTATATACTGTGTATGGAGCAGTTCAGTTGTTGCTGCGTGAATCTAATGATTTTGTTACGAGAAATAAAATGCTGTCAGTGCATGTGAATTTTTGTTGAACTTTGGGATGCTTAAATAGACGTTGTGTTTTAAATGCTAAATTATAGGTGTTAAGTTTTCAGAGGGAAGAGAGAGAAAATTTCATTAAGAACAAGCCATCGCTGCAACAGCTGCAAGGAGGAGATCCTCCGTAGCAGTGAATGCTGCCTTTTTAAACTCATCAATGAAATCAGTCCTTACAGTTATCTGCTTTAGGCAGAAGCCCACAGCATAACATTAACACTTGGATAAAAACAGGAGGTTGCATAAACATGCTAGTTTGATACTGTTTTTTACTACCTTTTGTCAATATAAACAGTTTAGGTATTGGCATCTTTTTAAGGAAGTTTTATACTCCTGATTTACTGTACGCAGTGTTGTGATTTTGTTATTACTAGAACACAGCAAAGAGAATAAACAAGAGCAGGTTGCTGTTATTTTCTTCTACAGTTCCAATAGCCTTGCAGGTATTATTAGGCAGCTTCTCCAAAGAAGATGAGAGTTGATGTGGAAGTTGTCAGTATGTATAGAGAAGAGAAGCAACTGCTTTAGGCAGTGACAGGGTTTGCAGCTACAGCAGGTCCGTACTTCAGTTGGTGGGAAACAAATTCTTGTTGTGAGCTTAAACTGTCATATATATTTACTGCATCTTTGGATATACTTGGACCGTCCCCTCGTCACCAGCAACCCTGTTGCCACAGACTTGTTTTCACTTCCAACTCACATGCTCTTTCTGGCGTTAAGTACTTTGTTTTTTCTTTGTTTGTTTTTTTTTTCGTTTTAGGGCAGAGATTTTTGTGATTGGTTTTAGCTGCAAAACATGGAAGTCATCTTCCATTATTTCTTTCTACATACGCAGTTTTCTTCTGTAAAAAAAAGAAAAGCATATGAAAAATAGTAACTTCTTCATTTGGTGTTCTATTCATACGCGCAGTGCTTATCAACAGTGCAGAAACTATGGATCAGTAACATGGATTTCTTCAATTTGAGCTTGCGGAGTATCTGGTGTAGTGGATGACTGTCATAAGCTGATTATACTAGAAGGAGGCAGGACACGTTGCCAGTGGACTTCCCAGATGTTAGCTCCCATTCACCGTCCAGCACACTACTACTGGTATATTTTCCCCTCAGATCTGTTTTCCTGCCTCTCCTCCAGCTCAGTCACTTTTCTCAACTAAATCTAGCTCCCACCCCAAATCCTCTGTGGAGTTTGCCCTCCCACTGGTACCAGTCATGTCCATTATCATCTTCACTATCACCCTGGGTCTCGGCTTCAGGCCTTCTTCATCAGCCCCTGTCTCCTCATAGTCATTTTATGGATCCCAGTCTCATATGCCTTATTGGTCATTTTTCCTTCTTCCCTCCATCACTAATAGTCCTTTTTTTTTCAGTCAGTGTCATCTCTCACGCACATTCCCAGCCCAGATTGTTATTTAACCCAGCAGGGGGATGTTGGGCTTACATGCACTATTCCCCCAGTCTGTCCGGTTATTTTCATCTCTGCAGTTGAGTGTGATAGGTTCTTCTTCAAACATGAAGAAGACCATTTACAGAGTAACAAGCTTTCTGTGCGGTCAGGAGCTTGAGATACCATGATGTCTCACTCAGCTCCCTGAAGCTAAACTCAGGCGTGCTCACTGAAAACAAAACTTTCTGAAAATGCAATAATTATGCATTAGTATAAAACCTTACTGAGCATGTGCAGTTTTTCAGATTTATGACGTGGCCGAATCTGCAGCCAAGTTTTACAAGGATGGCAGTGAGGTCAAGTTCCACAACCTTTGTTCCAAAACATGAGGGCACCAGAGCTTCTCAAAAAGAAGGTGACCAGAATTTAAGATGGGCAAACCAAATGTGTTTCCCTAGCCTCACTCGTGGAAACCCCTGAACTGCTTCAGCTGAAATAGTACAATAAAGCTGAAATATTGCAATAAAGCTGACTATAAGCCAGAGAGATACAACACAGAAATATTTTTGTAATCATTGAAATCTTGGTAAAGCTGTAAGCTGCTTCAGTAAAAGGCCATGCTGTCAGCTACCAGAAGAAATCTGGAGAGTTAGGAGAGTCTCAGAGAGACTCTGATTCCTTCAGTAGATGCCAAGGTGCCTATGAAAACTGATTCTTTTTCACTTGAAAGAAACTATGTATTTCCAGTCCCTAATGGAATCTATAAATATAATTAATGCAAAATTAGGTACGTAATTGGTCACAAGCTGCCAGTGTGATATCAAAACACTACATCATTAATAGAATCAGTTGAATGACAGAGATGAATATAGCTTGATACTGTTCACTGGCAGGCATGAAACTCCCTGAATATTATTGAAATCAGTAAGCAAGAGCAGATCTATGCTCGGTAACATAACCATAACAATATTGAAATTGCTTTAGAAATTGTCTTTACAAGTCGTAATTTTCATGTAGTCACAGAATTGTTTGGGTTGGAAGGGGCATTCAAGATCACCTGGTTCCAACCTTCCTGTCATGGGCAGGGACATCTCCCACTAGATCAGGCTGCCCAAAGGCCCATCCAGCCTGGCCTTGACTGCCTTCAGATATGTAGCTCTCAGATATAGTAGATACAGTAGATTCAGATATAGTAGCTCTCTATAACTACCTGAAGGGAGGTTGTAGTGAGCTGGGGGTCAGCCTCTTCTCTCGTGTGACTAGTGATAGGACTAGAGGGAATGGCTTCAAGCTGCGCCAGGGAAGATTCAGGCTGGATGTTAGGAAATACTACTTCTCTGAAAGGGTGGTCAGGCACTGGAATGGGCTGCCCAGAGAGGTGGTGGAGTCACCGACCCTGGAGGTGTTCAAGGAGCGTTTGGATGTTGTGTTGAGGGACATGGTTTAGCGAGAACCATTGGTGAAGGGCGAATGGTTGGACTGGATGATCCTGTGGGTCTTTTCCAACCTTAGCGATTCTATGATTCTGTGATTCTCTGGGGCATCCACAGCTTCTCTAGGCAACCTGTTCCAATGCCTTACCACCTGCATAGTGAAGATTTTTTCCTTATAACTAATCTAAGTATACTTCAGTTTAAAGCCATTACCCCTTGTCCTATCACTACTTGCCTTTGTGATAAGTCCCTATCCAGCTTACCTTAGGCCCCCTTTAGGTACTTGTAGGCTGCTAAAAGGTCTCCCTGGAGCATCCTCATTCTCTTCTCCAGCTGAAAAACTCCAACTCTCTCATCCTGTTAAAAATTTCCTTTCCATTCTTCACTCAGCTTGTATTTGTGCTTGGATTCACCCTGACAAAGGTGCACAGCCTTGCACTTGGCCTCATTGAACTTTCTGAGATCCACACAAGCTCACCTCTCAGACCTGCCCAGGTCTCTCGAGATAGCGTCCTTTCCCTCCAGTGTGCCCACTGCACCACACAGCTTGGTGAACACACCACACAGCTCTCATCAGAAACTTGATGAGAGTGCACTCAGTTCCACTGTCCGTGTCACTGAGAAAGATGTTCAGCAGTACTGGCTCCAGTACCAACCCCTGAGGAGCACCACTTGTTACCAGCCTCCACTTGACCATAACTCTTTGAGTGCAGCCATCCAGCCACTTTTTTACTCACTGAGTGGTCCATCCATGAAATCCATCTGTCTCCAATGTAAAGACAAGAATGTCACATGGGACAGTGTCAAATGCTTTGTACAAGCCCAGGCAGGTTACATTTTTGCAACCTAATGAGCTATTTTTCAGCATAAAATATGTAACACTTCACTGGAAGTCAGATTAATTAGAATAGGCTTCATTTCCCATAAGTGCTTTGATTCCTTGTCCAGTCAAAAACTAGGCAAGTCTTTGAAAAAGGAGCTGATTTATATGTCACTTATTCTGAGAGTGGCAAGTAGTCTGTTTTGTACTTGAATGAGATACAATAGATTAAAACTACATTGGTGCCTCGCATGTGACCTACATCATGTACATGACATTCCTGCGTATAGCATTTCCTTGTGAACTGTCATCCCAGGACCTAGAGGCAGGAATGGCAACATAGTTAAGAGAGGTCATCTACAGTATCTGACATTATTTTTCAGGCTCAGAATTGTTTTAAGAAGTACTGTTAGTCTCCACATAACTGCTTTCAAGGCGTATTGCCAGACTAACACTTCAGTTATTCAGAAGAAGCACTGAAGTCCTCTTTTATTTTTGCTGATAACACCTTTCCTGCAACTGAAAAGATGTAAAATCCATTCTGTTTGATGATTAGTTACGCCATTTGCTTGTTTTCCCTTTACTGGATTATGCTAGTAGATAATTTTATCCTTGATCCCATTTCATTTAAGTTTCACTTTCAAATTTTCCTGCAGTAGCACAAAACAAAACAAAGTTTAACCAATATTTAAAGTTGCTTTGTAAACAAAATTTTAAGAAGAGGTCATTTAGACCTATGTTTTACAAAAGTTTCATATTACAAAACTAAGTTGGGTCTAAAATCAGCAGTATCTTTCTAATAATCATCCTACTGTTTATTCTTGTAAACTCCTAGCGTCTTACCTTAATGATTTTAAACAGCAGTAATATAACCTCATGATATTAACAAAGCAAAACAAAACAAAAATCTAAAATAAATATTCTTTGGTTTTGATTATAAAAAAAGACTTTTCCCATGCAGACTGCCATTTTCCAAGAAAAACAGATAGTATTTATTATATGTAATTGTATCCTCTCTAGAACACATAGGCTATTCCTGATTTCTTGTCTCTAAGATTACTTTCAAAGTAATTTCACTTAAAATCAAAGATAGAAATGATTCCACTGCTGATGTCTTCCTCTAACCACCCAGAGCTCCCAGTGATATCAGGTGAAATTACGTGTGTATTTGGAGTCAGACTGCAGCTTTTTATGAGCTTCCAGTTGGCTCCTTTAACACACAGACTGATAACATCAGCTTTCTCGTGCACGGCATTTTTACCTTAGAGAAACAGGTGAGTTCCTATCAGCTTGTTGCAAACCTTCCATATCTTTAAGTTTAGACCCTTGGACCACATGGCATCATTAGGAACTGGTGATCCCAATACCATATGCACATGGGCTTGGTCTCTCTGCAGAAGCTCTAGCTTCTAGCACCGCTTCCCTCTTCCCCTCCTCAGTGTTCACCAAGTCATGTACTGAAGGATTTCCTGGCTGCATAAGAATGTTATTTACAGGAATTCCTCTGAAAGTTCATTGAAGAGGGTACGACAATTGGCTGTTAATGCTGTGTAAGTTTTCTGGACATGGCAGGCGCTCTTAATTCCTTGCAGAGACTTTTGCATGGAATGACTTTCTCAGTACAGATCTTTGTGTGGAAAAGGCGCGGGCAGGAATCATGATGATGATGGAGAAACACGTAAGGACTACAAAATTGATTTTTCCAAGGCAATGTAGTCAACTGGTGGCAAGGTTGATGTTATCACAAGGGCTCTTGGCTCCCTATCTCAGGCCATGAGAACATTTACACTAGCTCTCTGAGTATATTTTCCATTTGATTTATTCTTCTTATTCAAGGATGGATTACATATTGAGAAAACCAGATTTGAATGCCTTTTTTGCATGGCTATTTTTATTGTTTTCTAAGGACTTTTCCAGATCCATAAGGAATTCGCAGGACAGAAAAAAAGGGTCATGACACAGGAGGAGAGCTCCTGAATTCTGTATTTTTCATTCTTAAGAAAAACCCTTTAAAGTAGCAGGTTTACATTCCATAGTGAGTGCTCCCGTGCAGATCAGCTGGTCTTCAAGTGTCATTCCTCCCTGAGGAATCCCAGCAAATATCTGATTGGATATGGAGAGACAGAACATTTCTGTGTAAATTGGATGTTCCTTTCTCTCCTGGAGACTCAGTATGCTCATGTTTCACAATCCCTGTGCCTATAAAGTATGTCCGTTGCCTGAAGCTGGAAGTGTTCACTTTGTAACATGCAAAGCACAGCTAAACGCATTTCTAGACTATTAAAAATACCTCTTAGTGCAGCAGCACAGATAGCAGATGCAGCTTATATGTATTAGTCCATGCTTCCTTAACCAGTACTGAAATCAGAGTCTTGTCAGTTGGATGCCTGGAAGTAGGTCTAGACCCTCAGTGAAAATGTTTCCTCTCTAAGGCCTCTGTGCAGACAGTGTGCAAGGGGTTAACAAGGGAACTACTCTGAAAACAGAGGCAGAAGGTCACCGGCGGCAACAGCAAAGACTCCTACAGCCTGCCATGGAGAGCCTTTCACCCGGAGTTTCCCACCCAGGGGATTGTAAACATTGGCTCACGGCCATGGCGTCCTACAGAACTTCTCTTTACTTTCAGCACATACGTTTATACGTCTTAATGGAAACTGAAGCACAGCAAGTTATTCCCTCACGTCTAGAAGGAGAGAAGGAGCTCCTGTTCAAGTTAAAGAGATGAGGGAAAGAGCCATTACTCACCCTGGAATTTGAAAACATAGAGATACGCGTGTTCAGTGGTACTTCACATGTAACATAGCTGCTGTTCTCAGGAAAACTTTCTCAACTCACTGGAATGTGTAGAATGCTGTCACTTCATCAGGATCCAGAAGAGCTCTTTTATCTGCCATTTGTTAGCAACTAGCAATATTGTTCTTATCTCGTTGTCCTTTAGCCTGATGCAGTGCCCTCAGACACGAGAACTTGTGACATGAAAGCACTCATTACCTTGAACATTTCTTTTTGTGTTGTCTTAAGTTATTGTCTCCCTAGCTTAAATAAGATGCTTTCTATCAATTTTGAGAGAGGTGAATGATCCGAAAAAAGGCTGTTCTACGACATCATTTTCACAAATAGAACATTTCACGTTTCTGTAAGACCATAACCACTATGGAGTAGAGGCTTTAGTGACTTAGACTGAGTCAGATCTTTTTTACCCAACGTATCTGTGCATAATTAATTTCCTAAGGAATATGATAATACAAACTTTAATGTTAAAATCGGGGAGTAAAGCCTTACAAATTGTAATACTGGAGCAACTGCAATATTCTGTTTTTCTGCTAAATTTTCAGAATCTTTATCTTAGTTCTGAAAGTCCTCTAGAATTTACAAATGGAAGAGATTTTCTTCTGGGTTCTTTGAAAAAGTTGAGCTTCTCTTTGTACTGTGGGTCGTAACTTTTGGTTAGTGAGTGATGAATCAAGTAACAGGGGAGGAGATGTTGCTTCTTCCTTCACAGGATAAAATGGATTGCCATCCTCTAGAGTTTTTATGAATCCCATCTGTTAGAGTCAGAGAGAGAGAATACAGTCTGTCTAGATCCAAGGTAGACTCCAGCCTGGTTAATGTAATTAATGCCTGCTTTTATTTTTATCCAGTGATGGTCTAATGTAAAATGCATAAGCATTCCAGAGAGTAGTTATCCAGAAACTCGGCTCCTCGCCCCCTCCAGCTGATTGTCCTTAAGCGCTCGGCTACTTTCAGACACAGTCTTGCCCCATGACTCATATACTCCTGGCAGAATGGTGACTTGGCTTGAGCAAAGGCGAGGAAAGAATTGTCACCCAAAAAAACCCTAGCCTAATGGTCACATTATTTTCTTGGATGTAGGAGGTGCTTGGTAAGTCCCCTTCAGGCTGAGTTTCCACTTTGAAATCAACATAAAAACATCTGCAAAAGATGTTAATGTAGATGCAGGCATGTATTGCTTCTATCACCACTCTTAGTCACAGCCTTCCCTAGGTGGGACTCCATATGGTCTTCTGTGGAGAACATCCAGGTATCTAGGGTACTCTCTGCCTAAATATACATCACATGCAGTAGAGCTACTTGTTCCTGCAATATAGGCTTTTCCAAATATGTGATCAGCTACAGCGAAGACTTGCAGACACATTCAGAGTAGTTTGTAGTACTCACAAATTTAGTGAGTAAAGATGCCTACAAAGCTCATAGCTTTGGAAAATTGGTGAATTGTGCCCAGCATTTTGGTGGGTCTGCAGTCTACAAAGCTATTTAAATATGAGATTCAGATACTCTGGAGCCTCCTCTTACCCTTTGTGACCTTTCTGTGAAAAGTCTTCCTGCTTTACCATGAAATTATAGGCCTACAGCAGGTCCTTGTCTTGGCTGTGGTCATGTATGCGTACATAAATACATACCTATCCATATGGTACACCTGTATATGGAAAGTTAATCTTTTTTTCTGGAAACCTTTGTGCTTCCAAACCTCATTTCTCATTTGTTTATAGAAAGATCTTTCATGAGGATTTTTATTTCCTCAAACATTATTTTAAGGAATCTTGTTTAGTTCTGTATCTAACGTATCATTTACACTTCTGCTTACTTTAATTTAAGGCCATGCATTTATTGAGGTTTAAGTAAAATCTACCGCATTCGATTTTCAGACGTAGGACAGATTAGCGGTGTTCAGAGTTGCCCAGATTCTTAATACTGCAGATGTAGAAAGGTCCATCTTCATTGTCAGCTGTTGTGGTGATAATATGATTGAAGTTTGTACCCTTGCAAAGTAGTGAGAACAGAGGCATCCCAAGAGGAGCTTTTGCTGTAGAGAAGCTGCCTTGTTTGCAATCCTGGGTTCTCTTTGGGGATTGCTGTAATATTGGAGGTTTAACCGTAAGCTGTTGCTTCATTTGAGTATCATTGACAGATGTTGCTCCACCAGCCATTTTATCCTATCATTGGTACTTTGCCTCCAGGCTCCTACTTAAGCCTTACTAGAGCCTTTATCAGTAGCAGCACAAGTTTATACTTTTAGCAGGGGCGTCACAGCACCAATCTTCTTTGGAGAAGAGGGGCTGTGTGTCTCCATAACACTTCATCATGTGCTGTAAGATCCCACCATACCATGGCATACTGATGGGGAAAAATTACAGCAATTAGTGCCATAGTAAATGGATGTGTCTCCTAGGAGCTGATGGGACATAGCAATGAACAGAGCCCAGAGTGACAAAAAGAATTTTTAACAATGGTAGCTAAAATGTAGTTTCATTATAGAAAAAGTGATATGAAATCAGTTTTATAAATCACCCAAAAAATATATTAATTTTAGGTGTGCCAGAGGCTACTCTTGTCCAAATCAGGCTTTGAGTAGAAAAAACATTTGGAGAAATATTTTCAGATTGAGATTAAGCTTATTTTGCCCCTGCTATACATTCTTGATGTAGACTAGGTAAGCACTTACTCAGCAGCTAACCTGCTGATGCACACATGCCCTCTGCACACACTGCCAATATGCAGGCAATGTACAGCTTTCTTACTTACATGCACTGATCGCTATTTGTATCCTTACTTTCCTGATCTAGTCTTGCTGTTAGATCAAAGCACAGCATTGGTTTATAAGTTTCACTCTCAACTGAATGAAAACCATATCTTGTGGAAGTTTCTTGCACCAAGTTTCCCCTCTTAAAGAGTCCCAAACTGGAAAACTTTTCTTAATAACAATATGTAACAATTCCAGTTCCTACCATAATTCTTTGTTAAACTATCACCCAGTGGTTACATATGCTTGTAAATGGTATGGATTCTTTCCTTCTTTTTCAAAGTGACTCATTTGTTCAAGCCATTTTTTGTTGTTCTTATTTCGTTAAAAGCTTTTTAATTCCACTTTCTGGAAGTAGCTGCAAAGACCACAGTAAAGTCTGTCACCTAGATAACTCACAGCATTTGATTTGTTCTTTGAGACTCGTTTTCTGTGTGCATCATCTCCTTTTGTTAAAGATGGTTGGAAATAGAAACGTACTCAAGCTCCATGGGAGAGAGGCCTGCAGTGGCATCCATGGTTTGTTTTGCTTTATTTTTTTCTGTTGAGAATTAAAGCCTAACGCAGAACCCAGGAAGTAGAGAGGCAATTTTCTGTTAACCAGACTCCAATTTTCTAGTAGCAGGGGAAAGCTGGTCTTCATTATAAAGCCAACCCATAAGTGGCAAGGCGTAAGTATTCTTGTTTAGCCATGGTGAACTCAGGAAGAGATTAGGCAGTCACATGGGCAGCTTCCGGAGATCTCAGCATCCCCTTATCTTGGGGACCATGGCTTGATCCTTAGTGCAAATTAGAGCTGCATATTCTCATTCTCCCAGGACTGGGGATAAGTGAGGTGGGAGACCTGAGAAGAGCTGGATGCCAGCCAGCTAGGTTGGTTTCATTGGAGCAAAGCAACTGGAACAAGGCTGGAGGTATGATACTAGAAATTATGACCATTTCATCAGCTAGCTAAAAGCAGCAGGTGACTGATGTGAGTGGAAATGAGAAAGATTGCTGTGGCCAGATCTCTGTATAAGTACATTGCAATATCAGGACAAACCTTGTTGCATGCTAAGCTGACCACTTCTGTAAAAAATGGGGCTGTCCCGTATTCCACAGAAGGCTTCTCTGCAGCTCAGAGATTAGGGCATCACGGTTTTGATTTTAATAGAGAGCTAGCATTGGCAAGTCTCTCCTCCATGGACCCTGAATCAGGTACTGTGATGCTGCTAATGTTATTTTTGCTTCTTTCTCCTCATACAAAGATAAAATGCTTTTCAAGTGAAGTTTCAAGTAGTCTCTAAGAAAGGTTCTCGGTATAGTATCAGTACAGAATTCTGTGAAATATTCAGCTTAATGGAAATATATTTCCTTGTATTAGTTTTGAGATAAGTTCTGAGTTCTACCAAGTGCGTGAAAATATTACCTCATACGAAGAGCCACTTTTCCTTTCTAGTAGCTTTTGCACACAGCAGCACAGAAACTCTTGAGGTAAAAGCCACTGAATGTAGGTAAAGTGCCTTCCGCAAGTACTTGTATTTGCATGTACGAAGTGCACACACACACACACACACACACACGTATATACACGCACATAGCATCACTCAGGCTGACAACGGATGTACCTAGAAATATTCTCCAGCACCACCACCACACTCGGTTATGTGGTTCTTCCTAGAAATAAAAAAACAAAATTTTGATCAGTTTTGTGTGTATAAACCATCAAAGAAAGGAATGGTTTCTTTATTTTTTTTTACCTTACAGTTGATGCCAAATCTTCCTTTCTTCAAATCACAAATGTTTTAACATCAAAAAGAAGAGCTTGCATTCTGAAATAACAACTTGATAGTGGGTTCTGTGTGTGATCAGGACTTGTCTCTACTATAAATAGGTATTTTTCTCTTGATGGTTTAACTAATGAAATAGGAAGGACTATCTCTACACTTTTTAGGAAGCAGCTAATTAAGCATGCCTCTGAAGCTGAGACAAATGTAAGTAAAAGGATAACATTGGTGCTACCATGTGCATTTCATGAGGCTCATAGCAGTCAGAAGAATGTTGTCTATATATATGTATTAAACTTCTAGTCAATAAATGAAGTGCTTTCTAAAATCCACCAGGGTGGTTTGGTTCACTTTTACTGTAAAAGGGAAACTATTGTAATGTTTCTGTAAAAAGACAAAATATAATTGTCTTTCTCTAAGAAACATTCTCACCAGCCATACCTACATCTATGACGAACTGCAAACAGCTACATAGTAGTGGAAGAGCCACTACTCAAAAAAGAAATAAAATAAATATAAGTATTCAGACTGATGCTGTCCCTGGGAATTAAAGCACATTGTATAATATAATGATGATTACCTGTCTCTGTTACAGTTAACAGTGATAATAGGTCTTCAGAGAGAGAGTCCCAGGCTTTCTTTGTAAACCCAGAATGCTCAGTGAATGTTTGAAGGACAGCGATGGGAAAATACAATAAGGCAGTCCCCAGCAGGTAAAGCAGGCGTGCTCCACTTCCAAACCAGGGATGAATGATATGTTGAAGTCATGATTCTAAGGCTGAAAAACCCATGTTACTGTCAGCTGTCTTGGCATTACTGCACCTTAAGGACAAGTGGGTTTTGGAAGGGCTCTCTCCCCATGCTGGAGGTTGCTGTGAAAGGTGCTGCAGAGACAGGGAGCAGCCCCACAGTAGGAGCTGTGCAGCTGGTTTGTGTTGGTGTGCAGAGGACCAGAGCAGGCCCACAGCCTGGCTGCACATATACCTGCACAGCACAGAGCAGGGCTGGCCTGAGCTGCACGGGAGGCACAGAACAGCACACAGGGCCCCATCAGGGCTCCTTCCCACTCTGAATGGCCACCACAGCCCTGCCCCATGCTGGTTCTCAGTCGCTATTCCAGGCCATATCTGCTGAAACGTGGTATTTTTTTAATATTATATTAAGTAATGCTACACTGTCAAGCCAGCACAGGATTTTTAAACATGTTCACTTAAGAAACTGCATTTCTTCTTTTCAGGCTCTGTGGAGATGGAGTGTGGCATTTCTAGCAAGCAGGAGGGGGCTGCTTGAGAGATTGGGGAGAATCTCTCTGCAGCAGAGATTGAAGCCAGGCTTCAGTCAGTGTGCAAGTATTTGTAGGCATCTGTATTTCAGTCCTCTCCACTAGTCTGTGGTGAGTGCGTCAGGCTTACTCACAGCTGAGGAGAAATATGCTACAGAGTCTGAAGAAAATTGCACAAGTCATTTTAGACCCATAGCCCTGAGTGAGAAGCCATGCAGTAGCAGCTCCACTGTGAAATTTTAAAGATTCCACTTTAAACCCTTGAAGCAGTAGAGAGATTTTTTTTGTGATGTTGGCCACCATGAAGCAACACGACAGAACGAGATGCTGTATGCTGTACCGCGTATCCTATAGTTACGTTCCCTCATTTTGCTTAACAACAACGAAAAGACAAAAATAGATGGAAAAAATGTCAGAAAGATGCCCCAAAGAACATGTGAAAACCCCGATAGTGGAAACTGTACAAAATAACTGAGCTGAAGAGCCATGTTCAGGAATTTTCAAACAATTTAGAAATAATCTTCCATGAGGCTGAAATGCTTTAAACAACGAAAGGAGCCAGTGTCTAATAGCCAATATCTGTAACAAAATCAGCACCAAAACCAGTACAGAAGAAACATCAATCACACAAGCAAAAGATTAGGAAGAAGAATTTTATTTGGATTAAAGATTGCTTTGTATGAATCTGAGCATCCTGTTAATGGCTTCTGTGGCCTGGTGTCTATGACAGCTAATATTTTAAGAGGTCTTACAGGCCTCTTCAAAGTTCCTTCATAAATAATTGTAGTGGAATTAATCACATCCAGATTGAGATGATGTCTAAAATGAAGACATCTACTTGTGGGTCAGTCAGCTAGATTGTTCTCACAGATAGTAAGCAGTACTGTACTGCACTCTTACTGTAAAATAAGATGAGTTGCACTCTGGGAATGCCAGTTTCTTTCCTCTGACTGCAAAGGGAGTCTGTTTGAGTGGCTCAGATGTAGGTATATAATGCTATGTGAGATGGATCCTTCTTCAGGTGCTCACTCATTCCAGTTTCTCTTTATGAGGACTCTGTACTAGAGATAGGACATCTTAAGTACTGGATAAAGCAGAAAATATCTGAATAAACCTTTACATCTCTGAGGCAAAAGTTATGGATATAGGATACAAAAGCAGAAGAAGCGGTTCTCTCTTTTCGCGTTGTCCAATTTCTTTCATTGGTTTCTATGCACAACTTTCACAGCATTTCAAATCATGTCATTTAATCACAGTTCTGGCTGCCTCCAGCCCGGTTTCCTTCTGCTCAGTCAGGGAGAAGGGAGGGGAAATCAGCATTCCCGCAAGGCTCGCCATTACCCCTTGGGAGCAGAATAGGGTGGGCTGAGGAGTGGGCCCCAGTTGCATACCCGCCGCCCTGTTGGAGCCCCTGGTTCTGTGGGGATGAGAGAAGCATAGCAAAATGCCTTCTCTCTGAAGTGAAAGGAAGACGCGGGGCCACAGTGTGACTCACTGGCTGGTAGATTAAAGAGTGCCAGGAAGCATTCGTGGGTACTGGAGCTCAATTGTCTATACTGTTAAATTATTAGAATGGTTCCTGGCACGGTTTTGAGTTATGCCAACTAGCCTTCCCCCAGACAGTTCCTAGGCACAGTTAAGCATGGACCAAAGACCATTCCCAATAAGCAGTTTGCATGCGGTCACCTTTTTTTGGAGGCTTGAGAATTTAGTAACATGGACATAGGCCACTCTGTGCCTGTTGGTCTCCGTGCCAAAGGAACGTTTCCTGTCCCATTTAATTTCCCAGCACAGACATAGCCACTGTGTTACAGTCTGATCCTTGCTTTGTTCCTGTAGCTGTGCAACTGGGCATTGGTCTGTACTTAAAGTCTGTGGCAAACCGAAATGTAGTCTTTTGTGTCTCTGTTACTCAACCCCATCCCTAAACCTCTGTTTGTCTTTGTCTTTTTTGAACTGTATGCTATTCAGACAGCAACTATATTTGGAAAGGGCTGTGCATTGCACAGATCCCTTTAAATGAAGCAGATATCCAGAAGTGAAAATCTGCTCTGTAAAGTAAATGGAAATTAACCGAGACAGACGCAATGCCTAGATCTTGTGTTTGCAGTGCTGCTGAGCAGACATGTACCATAATTTGATTTTACATCAGAAATAGGTATCATGAAGTGCAGGAGTGAACCTCCTGGGGCTAGGTGGTCCCAGATAGCAATGTCTGTCAGGTATAATAAGGCAGACAGCTTTATTTCAGAGAAAAATTATCCTTCTTCAGACTGTAAATGCAGCTTTCCCCTTATTTCTCTCTGAGCACGTTGCCATCTTCAGCAAATCCATCACAGCACTGGTACAGTTTTGCAGATGTTCTTACCTTTCTCATGCCTCTTAGATATACATTTCATTTATTTTCATTCTGGCATGCTGCCTAAATCTATTGACATTTAAATTATAAGAAGCAGCACCAGCTACTGATACCGTTCTTTAACTGCTATCATCTCATCTGGATAGTAGGATCACAACATGTACACTGGAAATGGAGTATAGTTGCTCCTTTAGGTCCCGGTGTGCAAATTATTCCCAGTTTTCTTGTATGTAGACTAATCTGTAGAAAATACAAAAGTTGTGGTATCCTGGGGACTGGCAGAGCAAGCAGAAAAGCTAAAGGCTGGTTAAAGGGGAAAAGGAGCTAATTTGGCTCCAGAGCATTTGGAGGCATCTGGAAGAAGAGAGAACCAGGTATGACATTCTGGGGAGGTTGGGGTGATCAGACAGCAGGCCATGTCCACTTGGCTGTTTGCACATGTGCAGCACAGGATCAAGCACATTTGGTGACATCAGGGAACCACTGACACGTGGCAGAAAGACAGAGCCGCGAGAGGAACTGGGGGTCAGAACAGCTGAAAGAAACCTGGCTGGAGCAAAAAGGGGGGATAAAGAGGCCAGGTGGGTGAGGGGAAGGGAGGAGGCAATAGAAGGAAGTTCATTAGCTGAGAGGACTAAAATGCAGCATGCTCACTGAGGCCTGCAACCTCAGGGGTAGACGGGAGCCATGCACTGCATTAGGATCTCTGTCAGCATATGAGCACAAATACCTTTTCCTGCAGAGCAGTCACCAACCGCCACATTACAAGTGCCAAATTTTCAGGACCAGCAGAATTTAAGCAAAGTATAACTGCAGAAGTTTGAGATTTTGGTCCTAAAAAGGGGGCTGTATCAGGAAGCAGCACTGAAGTGCTCGTTGCCCTGCATGGAGAGCGCGTCTCACCGGTGATGTGGCTTACCTAAGCAAAGCATTTTTTCATTCTAAGTCAGAACCATACTAAAGAGGAAGCGATGATCTAGTTGTTCAGCCACCATATCCTGTGTTCAGAATAATTTTCGTTTCTACTTATCTGCAAATGTTAATGGAATGTCCACAAATATTTTCTTGGTTTCTATGGTAAGCAAAAGGGAGTGTGAAACTCTGTGTCAGAAGGACTGCATCATCTGCACACCCCATGCTTTGCAGAAGGCCCTGAGCAATGCAGAAGCCATATGTGGCATCACTTGTGTGCAAACTGGCATTTAGTAAACGTTGAGCCCTTTCATGTTCGGGTTTTGAAACGCAGACTTGCTTATTACGAACCATAAGTGTTACTTGATCACTTTTAGAATTGCCGTAATGACAGAGCATATCAGAACAGCACTTCGTAGATTATTTCCTCTCTGACTACAGAGCCATCAGGCAGTTTCTGGAATTGAGCTGCAAGGCTTTGGAAATCACTTTCTTAAGGTTTAAGTTTCCAAATGACTCAAAAACAAAATCTCCCGCTCCCCTGCGAACGCGTGTGCTGAGGACAGCAGGGTGCACACCCAGGAGCTGTGCCAGCATGTGGCCACGTGGGAGAGGCAGCCGGCACGCTGCGTGCCCGCGGCCTTCTGGAAGCAGCAGCGCTCCCCGAGCAGTGCAGGGCATGCCGAGCTGTGAGGCGCCTCTTGGGAGCAGAACGGCCCCTGTGCTGCATTTCCCAGGAAATGGCACTTAGGGGGGGGGCGTACGTTGTCAGAAGGGCTCACCGAGCTGTCTCACATACGTCCTCACAGTCCTTAATGTGGAACTGGAGGAAATAAAGCGTCTTTTCGCTTTGTACGAGAAGAGCCGCGAGGGTCTCAAAGCAGGAATGGTGGGTTGCGGTGGTATTTCCACCTGGCATGTTATAACAAGTTGAACTTGTTATATCCAATTTCTCAAACCAATGTTTCTTCAGAAAGATTTTCCACAAGTTTCCTGAGAAAGTGAAAGTGCAGATCAGAGCTCGAGAGAGAGATTCTGCATCACCAAAACTCCGCACGTATTGGTAGGAGGAATCTTCACTGGTTTGGACAGGGCAGCTCCACTACCAATTCCCTGGCCTCGTATGCCTTGTATGCCTTCTGTCCCCGGTGTGAATCTCTGGAGAAACCTTACCTTTTTTCACAGACAGGGAAATACTTTGGAAAAACATCATCAGTACGCTACCCAGTCAGGAACAAGGCACGTGGAGTTAAATAGAGCTCGGCTTCCATACAGGAGTCTGTTTATGAGGACAGGTAGCTGGAATTGGGGTTGCCGATGCGGTACTTTGCACCGTGTTATTGAACTGTTTCAAAGACAAATTTTATGAATAGAGATCAAAGCGTTTAAGAGGACTGTTAGCAAATATGACCACTTGTGCAAATATCCGTGAACCTCCCTCCAGCAGCCTTTCAGTAGTTCCAAAGGCTGTCGGGGCATGTAATGATCGTAATAAAATGTTGTATTTGCTTTTGTTTCTGCTGGATTTGACTGGCAAATTCAACTGATTACTTCCATTGTCATTTATGCTTGGAAGACAATTATATGGTTATCATTTGAAAAAAAGAAACACTCTTGTTATACATGTCTCTGTACAGGTTTTGAAATTCACACCCATTAACATAGCTTGTAAGTTATTTTTGTGCTATCTGTGCACTTCATTCTTTTCAGGTCTTTTTCTTTTTTTCTGTTTTGCTTTGTCACGCTTTTCCTGCGCACTGCATTTCCCAGTACTCACCGTTGTGTTCGTTGCAGAAAGAAACTACTCATTTTTGATGCCCTTCCTGCCCATAAGTTAATATTGACAGAAATTTAAATTATAACACACACTGAGAATAGATTGCCATTTAGCTGACAACCCTGTGTTGTATTAAAAGTGCATGCACGCAGGAGCAGGATGCTCCTGTGGCTCTGAGATTATATTTTAGCTACGTAATAGCTTACTCAAGATCTAAGGAAGCTCTTTGTGTTCTTCTGTAAATATACTGAAGATACAGTCGATCTCATCTGTATTTGGTTGATTTGCGAGAAACAAAGGAGTAAACATAAACTGTCCCACTTCTGTTGTGGGTCCCACATGCAGGACTCCATCAGTGGAGCCATGCCAGTGAAATTCCAGCTGTGTCTCCACAACACATTGCAACGTGACCGGCTGCCTGAAAGCAGGCACTTTACATGGTATACGTCCCTGGAAAAGACTATATCATTTGCAAATACATTGTGGGAGAAATTAGTGCTGCTGTAACCCATGGCACATGGACAGACACAGAGTTGAAGGTCAGGAACCTGCCAAGGATCCCAGTGCTATGCTGCTTGGGTGAAAACAAAGACAACATAAGGATCTCGGTGCTGAAGGACACCACAATGGACAGCACTGAATGCCTTTTGTAATGGGCAGCTTTGGGGAGCTTTTAACTTAATATGTATCCAGATGCTAAAATAATAAACGTCTTCAGTTCAACATGGAGAATGAACTTTTGAGACAGGTAGAACACATTTACCCAAGTTGGTCAGTCCAGCTCCGTTAACATTTTTATTGTACTGTTGAACTGCTCTCTTCTGGAGAAGTGGTACTACCTGATTCATTGTTATTGCAGCTTACCCATATGTAGATTCTCCATGCAAGACACTTTTCTACGCACTGATCAAATAAATTTGCCTGAATCTGTGAGGCTTTGTGGTTTGGATGAAGCTAAATTGGATCTGTGTAGAGTAACATTTCTGAGGTTGTAGTTGTACAGCTAAGCTTGCTGTAACTTATCTTCCTTTTTGTTTTACAGGTTGTTACTTTGTGGTATAGAGCTCCTGAAGTTTTGCTTCAGTCCAGCTATGCAACACCAGTTGATCTTTGGAGTGTTGGTTGCATATTTGCAGAAATGTTCCGTCGAAAGTAAGAAATGCTGTTTTACTTTCTTCATTATTCTTTTATTTGAAATTTAAAAGATGCGCAGTAATTTCTGGCACAATATGCTGGACCATGTTAATGTTGGAAAGGACTGGTAGGACTGATAGGATGCTTCATTTACAGCATAGAACGTAAGCATTCATTGCAAATTCATACCTTTCACCATTTTGGAGTCTTTCAGTAGGAGCCGCCCTGGGCTCTTGGTAAAGTGTATACAAACACTGTATTTCTGTTACACCTGAATCCAAATGCAGATAAGTATGAGCTAGAGGGACTGTTGATTATTTTGAGTAAAGCTGCATTCTGCAAAGGGCCCAGCATTCACCAGAGTCTTCTTGCTCTGGTGTTTGTACATCAGACCATCAGTTGTTTGCTCACAGTCCTCACTTGGCATATCGGAGATCTTGGAAGTCATTGTAAAGTTAATTTCTGGAAACAGAGGTAGGAATTTGAAGAATAAGCTATTTTGCCATGGTGCAGGGGAGCAGAGGCAGTTAAATGCAGGTTGAAAAGAAAAAAGATTAAAGATTGTCTGATTCAATTAAAGTAACAATCAGAACTATTTTGCTATGAAATATTGTAGCTAGATGGAGTTGATTTGTGAATGCGAGAGAAATATGTGTGCTGCTGTTGCCCTGTGGAAGGACACTGAGCTTGAAATTGTAATATGTAGGGTGTGGAGAGGAACAACCCCTCAAGAACCTTAGCAGGATATACATGTCTCAATATTAACCCAAACACACGCATTTCCATTGAGCTTACTGCAAAAAGTCTGTGTGATTTCCATAGAGAAACTGTGTATAATTTTGATGCACCTATACTGTGAAATCAAAGAATGTATATAAAGAAAACATGAAAGAAAATGACAACACTGAGAGGTGTAAAAAACCAAAATCAATACAATTTAAATGACAAAGCCATACTACAAGGGCCTTGAGAAACAGCTACTTAAAAGCAGCAAATTGAGATGAATTTATAGTGTGAAGTTCAAAATACAAGTTGGAGTCTTGCAAAAGAACTTTGGGATTCCACTATTTATTAACGTTAGTATATGGAAAAATTATTTTTCTTGGGCTTCTTGCCTGGTGAAATGGCCTGGGTAGAATTAGTACACTCCACCCTCTCTGTGTCTGACTCAGAAATGAAGTCAGAAGATGAGAGAAAAGAAGAATGTGGATTTTAGGAGGATCAATTAAGCCCTTCATTGCAAACTTCAAAAAATTTAGTCTCATCTCATATACTGCCAGGTTGACGATGGCATTAAGCCATTGATATTTTTTTCTGATAAAAGCAGCAGAGTCAATAACTCTGTTTTTAGCATTGGTGATAGAAGTGATACAGGACAAACAAATGAGGACAGAACTTTATTACTTTCTGAAAGCTCTCATTTTTTCTCATTTAATTTGTGGTATTCTGGCAGATGAAAAATATTGCCATATGCAAGCACTACCAATTTAATTTCATTTTTGTGATGTATGACTCCCAAAGCCTCCCTGACTCCAAATCCCAAAGTACAACACAGTAAATTTAATTAAGGACAGTTAAATTTTCTGTTGGTTTACAAATGCAAATATTACATTAATATTACAAAATCGGAGATCTTTTTTTAGTGGAAATGTGATCTTACTTCAAGCACAGTTTGATAAAACCAGAACTTCTATTATTCCTGCCAAATGCAGGGTCAGTCTGACATTTCCAGTACTAAATTTGGGAGACCGTCAAAAACTGTAGAAGTCAGGCATCTGCCAAGTCTGTATGTACTATGTTGTTTCACTGGAAACAATATGACTTTCACATACTTCAGTATACAAGCGTGATTTGGAATACTAACCTAAAACCTCATTGCCATAAAGCTGTAATGACCAGCACTGAGTGCTATCTCCATGGTTGTATTGGCTTAATGTTGCAACACTCCCTGTATGATATATATTGTCTTTCTGATTTTCTTCATGGATTGCAAAAGAAAGCCCATGTTACTCTGACCTTGGTAGCAGTAAACTGAAATTTTGCAAACTTCATGGATTACTTCCAAAATATTAAATAAATGAAACAGCTATTTCTGGAAAATGGTAGTGCCCTTGGGTAATCACCCATCTGCATTTCCACTGGTGCTCATAGGATAAGGTATGATGGGCTAGCTAAGGCTTAGAAGTACATGTTGGTTTGACATTAAGACAACTTTCTATTTTCTTCCTGGGTTCTTGTTTCCTTCTTTGCCTACTGTGTTGTCCTTCCTCTTTGAAAGATTTTAAGGCTTTTTAAAGAAATATACCAAGACTCTTCTGGGTCTTTTCCTGTCACAGAGATTTCAGTCGAACTTCTTTGGAAATAAAACACGATAATAAATAAAGCATCACAAAATATATCAGAATTCTGTTTATGCCAGGCAAACATTCAGAAGTACAGATACTTTTTTACTAGAATTTACTAGAGTGCAGTTTTGTAGGTAGTTACAGGCACAGCCAGGGTTCTGTAGGCTTGGACAAGTATGGGAGAGGGGTGAGCTCTGTGTAACTGGTCCAGCATTGCTATATTATAGATTGCTGTGTCTCTAAGTGGAAAGCACTTTATTTCATTTAAACCACTCTTAATTAAAACCAGTTTAGGACAAATGCAAAAAAAAGATACCTTAAAAAGAAAAAAAAAAAAAAAAAAAAGATCCAAAACACGTAAAAGCAGATACTGGAGTTCGTAAACACAAATAAATATATGTCTAACACAGAGAATAAATTTGAACGTATCCCTCATCTTGGCTGATACAGCTAACCAAATGGCACTTTTCAGCTGAGGACTGAAGTCCTGAAATCTGAGGTTTGTATTTAAAACCTACGCATTTTCGTTACAGTGAAGATCTGTAGGCTTATGCACTTCACTGTGTACCAGGTAGCATCTCAGCCCATCAGGGTTTGTGGGCGTGAAGACTGGGCATATATGAATGAATAAAGACTGTGTCCTGAAGCCCAGCTGCTGATGAAAGCAGCCCGAAATAAAGCATTCCATTCAGATTTCCTTATAGGGTAGTTTCAGTTTTTTTAATCTCATGTCTAGTCAAGTAGATTTCCATTATTTGTAGCCATATTTGGGTGGACTGTCCTTAGCTGACAAAAATGTAAATTTATTTATCACAGTAGCTCCTTTTTTGATTTAAAAGCTGAGGTCCATTGATAATAATGACCAATAAAGAAAATTGTGCAGTATGCTTTTGGTTGCTTCACTATCACAAAATCTTTCGCAGATAAAGCTGGAAAGTTTGATGAGCCTAATGGCATAGTGGGCATCCTTTGGCATAGTGGGGAGATAGACTGGCAATCTGCTTGTCTTGTCTCAGCCCAGATAATATTGAGCTATTTGCATTAATCTTGTTTCTACAAAGCATAACCAAGTAATATATTTAGGTAAAAAAAAAAACAGGGATTAATTATAAAAAAGTTTCACGCCAATACTGAGCATTTTCCTTGCCAGTAGGAAAGGATCTTGTACCTCCTACTCAATGAACAACTCAGTAAGGAGTAAGGCAAGCTTGGGAGTAGGCCCTCACTTCTGTCTGGACGCATGAAACTCTTCCAGCTGGCTCAAGGACTGAGGGCAGCTCCAAAGTGGAAGCCATGACCAGCGATTCAGGGGAGGGAAGGGCTGTCTGTCTTCTTGCTTGGCTTAGGTAGTACTTAACCGAGGTGAATGAGTGTGAGAGGAGAAGGGAAGACTGAAATCTGAATCTGAGTGAAACAATCTATAAGAGAAAGCAAGTGTCGCTGGTCTTGGACTCTCTTCTGAGCAGGTAGTCTTGAGAAAAAGTGTTTCGTCTCTTAGGTCTTAGTTATTCATACAGACCTAGTCTTCAAAATGACAGTCCTATATGATTTCAGTCCTGCATAGACCAGTGTGTTAGTAGGTGTATATGCAGGATAAATGAACCATATATCTATATAATAATTCCAGTTAGACAAATGTAACTATAATACTGAGCAACCAAATTTGCCTGTATTTGGAGTAAATGTGGGACTAAAAATCATCAGAAGAACCCATTAGGTTTCTGTAGCCTGTGGTATATTCATAGCCCAGCCAAGCTGAAGAAGTCATGCATCTGAGAGCGGTGTTCAGAATGCATGTGCAGTCTTCAGTAATAATACAGGTATCAATTCAAACTCAAACCTTAAAAGACACTCCTCTCCCAGAAAACTTTTCCACCTCTCCAAACCAAAACTGAAACAGTATTATCTCAGTTCCCCCAGTTTCATGCAGCCATGAGGGAAATTAATTCCATTCGCATGGACATCTTACTGAGACCATTCATGCACCAGCTTCATGGTGTTTTAATCAGCCTACCGTTGGTAAGATCGTCAGGCTCAATTTCATAAGTCACAATACTGGCACAAATAGTATGAAGTTATTATTTAGTTAGTTTTAAATATTAAATCATGCTCCTAGCAGATGTCTGTTTTTTCAGCCTACTCCACCAGCACCTAATAAATATGGGACATTGCATTGCCAACTATGTTTGAAGATTGTGTCAGTGGATATGAGATGTGTAACTCTACTAAAACACCAATGATGGGACAAGTTCCCTGGTGGGCTCAAGGAAACAGACAAAGAAAAATAAACAATAAGTGTATAAGTCATCTTTAAATACTAAGAAGGTGTTCAATTAGAGGAGCTGCATCAGTGTGTGCAGAAAAGCCATGAGTCCAGGACCTTGTGATAATGTACAGAGATGCGATACAATCAAAGCTTAGAGCCTGTCTTGTCATGCTGTGATCATCATGGTGATCATGCTGTGATATGAACTCCCTATAATTATAAGCAAAATATATAACTGGTTTTAAAAAGCTAGCCTTGCATTCATATTCATTTTTAGATACAAAAAAAACAAAATCTTTCAAACTAAATGTAATAATAGATCCTTATTCACCTTTCCAGACAAGCTATAGGTTATTTGAAGAACTTGAAAAGCAGTTGTCAAATCCACTGCACGCTTTTTTTTTCTGTGTTGAATGTGGAAGCAAATGATAGAATAGGTCTTTGGAAGGAGATGGGTCACCCACATGTCCCTGGCTTCCACATTGGTGAGCAAGGGAAGAGCAATCAGCTCTCAACCTTGTCTCAGTTAATGCTGTGTGAAATAAATATGGTTGCGTGGTTTCAGAAAAAAAAAAAATAGCCAACCAGAACACCTGTTTTTGAGTTGTCTCCAAAAACTGAAGCTGGAAAGGGGAGTTTGAACTTCTATTACTGACTGAAAAGAATCACTCTTTTAGATGGATCACGCGGTAGAGTCTTGGCTTCAATGAAATTATTGTTGAAATTAGCCCTGACTTCAAAGAGGATTGTAACCTCTCTGAAAACAATTTAGTGGGACAGAATGGCACAAAATGTGGAAGAGCTAATCTCTGTTAATGTGTATAAGTGTAGCACTTAAGCACTTAGCTGGAGAAATCCCTCTGCAAGATGGTGTTGCAGACTGGCAAGGAGGAGAAGGTATTGCTTAGAGTTGTCCTGGGTTCCATGCTCTGTGCTTCTTGCAGTGATCCTGTACAAGCTTTCTGTTGTCTTCCCCGTGATATACACCTTGATGGGTAACTCCTGGGGACTGTGAGACTTTCATTCAAAGTAAGGCTTGCAGCGTGGGAGATATGAATGGTCAGTTGAACAGATGAGACTGGAATTCACAGTGTCTGCTCTAGTCCTTGTGAGACTGCAAAGCAGAAGCAAGAGAGTACATTCAAGCTAAACTTGCAAGAATTTAAATTATTTTGTTAGCATGATCATTAATATCTTTTGGCCAAAGTGTCACCAAATAAAATGTAATTTCAAAGGAAACCAGGCTATCACAATGTGACCACTGTATGCATTTCCTTGTCCAGAGGAGGAGGTACATGTTCCTGCTTTTTACCAGTGAACAACTAAGTGATAACTCATAACAGAGCTTCCAGGTTCTCCAGTGCTTTGAATGGGACAGGTGGCTTTTAACTCCGAAGAGATCTGCAGTTCGGCTCATACTTCAGGCTGTTCTAACTAGCATCATTTTCATCATGCCCTCATTTGGTCTGAATTAACTGTTCCTATAGGTGTTAATCTTCTGCAGATGTAGTCCTTTAAGGTTGCACTTTGAAAAAACAGGTATACATCTGTTGTCAGATGTTCAACAGTAAAACCACAGTTTCTGAGGTGCCAAAGCATGTTCTTTGTCTGGAAAAAGAAGCAGAGAAGACAGTGGGCTTGGGGAAAGTGGTTCATAGAAATTCTGCTATTGCTGAGAACTGCTTGGATTTTGCATTATTGGGTCCTCCACTGCAGACACAGACTGGATTAGTTATTCCTCAAGATTAGTTGCTTTGCCTTTGAATGGTCTAGAGGAAGAGACAGTGAATCTGTAAATTTACAAATTCATGCCTGACCAGAGGATTTATATGTTTTGAGTCACTCACTTCAAATTAAGTGACAGTATGTCATCACTTAAAAAAAATCATTAATACTGTTCAAAATTCAAGGCGTTGTATATACCAATTATATACTGAAACAGTAGCAACAAAATACTATGCCACTTAACACAGAGCTTGTGTGGCGTACATAATCCTGATGCAGCTCAAGTGTGTCTGTGCAGGCAAAGATGTGACTGGAGATAATGTGGTTTGGACAGGAACAGAAGGTAGAGACGGCACCGTGCCATAACACACCACTGAGGAAACTTTCCCTCAAACTTATCAATGGATCAACTTAATATGCTATCTGTAGGGTAGGAAATGGTGGAAAAAAATCAACAGGATTTCTGTAGGGAAAAACTATATTTGTTTTTGCAGCCATCTTTATTAAGAGTTGTTTGGTACGTTCTTGGGAGTTGTCATTCGAAGTGGGGTTTTAACTTCTCCCTGTGCGTATGGATATTACAGGTGAAAACCTGATCATGTTGAACACAGGATAAAGTTAACGCTGACTGGTGGTAGTGATGGCTTTGGTTTTGTTTTGCCTTTCTATATCACAATAATATTGTGAACAAAGCCTGAAAGGAGAGATACTTATGTATCAGTACTGCCACGAAGGACTTGTAAAGGCCTTTTAATTCTTTGTCAGTTATTTTCCTGTACTTTGGCATATCTGATGATTTAGTCCTCACTGTTTCTAAGTGGATGCTTAGCTATTCAGCAATAGTATTTCATTTTGCCTACTGGATCCTTTATTTTTCCATGTAATCAGGCCTTTTCTCAGGTCTTAGCTTCACCTGTCCTTCTTGTGCTCCATGCTCATTTTCAACACATTTCTGAAATGCCTTTCAAAAGCAGAGTGAAGAGAGCTGTAAGATAATTTCATGTCTCCTTTATGTGCAGCAGCGGAAAGAAGTGGATGGATCAGGAAAGAAACCCATGAAAAAGAAAAAAAATGGATATTAGAAGGGTAAAAATGCCAAAGCCAACGCAGTAGGCGAAAGGCATCAGAGTTAAGGGCGGCTATGAATGCTGTGTGTAACTCAGGGCTTACCTATAAACTGACAAACTTCTTAAATGTTTTTTGAGAAATAACTGTTCACTTTATCATGCAGCAATTTTAAACACAGACTTCGCAATCATATTATCTGGTGTTTTCCAGTGGACCTTAAACCAACGTATCTAGTGGACCAACAGCTTGAAAGTGTAATCATGCACTTGTCTGCTTGCTCACAGTTAGACTTGGGTAGGAGCAAAATTCAAACAACAACTCCTTTTTTTCTTTTTTTTTCTTTTATTTTTTTCCTTGGTCTTTATTTTAATAAGCAAAGGTGGATGTTGCAGCTTAGAACTGCTACACAACTTGATTTGCAGCCTTTGAACCAAGGTACTGTACAGTTCTGGCTTGAGTTTGTTTTTGCCATTTTTGGAAATTATCTTGTTTTGTTATAGGAATGATTTAAGTTGCAAGTGTCATTAAAGTTCACCACAGTCCAGACCAGCTATACTGGGAGAAGGTTCATTCCTTGGAAAGATCTTGTCAGCACTGAAAATTCTGTGCTTTGCATTTTTCCTTCTTTATTCTTCTGCCATTCATGTGCACATGGGCGTGTGGGAGGCTGATGGTTTTTCCAAACCAGACCTAATAAAATTGGATTTTTTCTTCCTCCCCAGATAGGTGGCCAGCCTGTTACAGGCTTTTTTTTCGAGCATTTATTAAATTGAATGGACTCAAGCCACAGTTTAGCTTAGAGACCTTAGTGATCTGATAGAACAACAATGGCATTTCGCTTCAGACTTTACTAACGAAGGAGGGCAGAAGACTGTACTTGCTCACATTATTGCAGTTTTCTGATAAGCAGGATTGTTTTCTCTTTAATCCTAGCTCCACGGCAGAACTCCCCTTGGCTTTGGGCAGAGGACAAATGCACATTAATGGAGTGAAGGGCAAACAGTCAGAATAATGCTTCTAATTGTCAAGTACAAAATACATATGAGTTTCCAAGACAACATCACCCCATTAAAAATAAAATACCTTGCTGTTTTTCAGCTCACATTTTCCCTCAAGCCTTTTCTAGCTGATATCTTTCTAAGTGTCTACAGTTGGGCTGATTGATAGCCGTTAGTCAAATCCAGCAACTGCATCGGCCTGTGGTTGGAGATGAGTGGTAAGTGAGTGCCAGGCCATTCACTTGTGGTTTTCCTCCTAGTTTCCAGCTGTGCCAGGCTTTCAGTCGGAGGAATAGATCTGTTGGTAAGGGAAACCGTTGGTAAACCATAGAAACCAAAAACTGTCTCACTACCCATGACAAAAAACAGAAGGGAACCTTGAAGTTGGGGCAAGAAGACCTGCAGCAGCTGTGCTAGCTGACCAAGGGTAACCTGACCGTTAGCTCAGGTGGGCGCCAGGCTGCAGCCAGGACCAGGTGCTGCAGGCCCAAGCCCTGCTCACCGAGCTGCCCTACTGGAAAGCTTTTGCAGCTGCTGCACGTACAGGTGGCACAGCACTCT
This sequence comes from Gallus gallus, assembly GCF_016699485.2. NCBI lineage: Eukaryota > Metazoa > Chordata > Aves > Galliformes > Phasianidae > Gallus > Gallus gallus. The sequence goes on along the minus strand of NC_052533.1, from coordinate 22,640,229 downwards.
TCTGATGTCCTCCTGAATGTGGCATCCTTAAGAAAAAACTCATTCCTTAGAGGGCTGACGTCCTGGTCTGCGACAGTCCAAGTTAGCCTGACCAGAGGTCAGAGGAAAAGGCCTCATGGCTAGGAAAAAGACCACAACATGTCAGTCATGATGTAGATGTTTTAAAGTCCTTGGTACTAACATCATGGCATTTGTAATGGGATTTGTGATGTAGTTTTTATTTGGAAAATGCAATTTGCATTTGGAAGTAAGGCTGGCAGCGGGATCACCCGGCTGCCCCCCAGGCAGTGCTGTGCCAGGCGCAGCCGCCCGCCAATGCCAAGGTGCAGCACCTCGTGCACACTGGGGCATCTCAACGATGAGGTCATTCCTGGGATAAGGCAGAGCAGCCCACAGGTGACATCCAGATGACATCCCCAGCTGCAGGTGGCTGCAGCCATAGAAGAGGAGAGGTGCGGAGCAGCATTATAGTGCTCCTTCCTCTTGGCCCCAGGGAGGGACAACCAGCTGTATGCAGCTCAAAAACTTTGCTTTTGAAAGGGTCTCCTGGCTCTTTCACACAGCTTTCCTCTCCAGGAACTTGGCTGCAAGAGGCTTTGCTTTTTGCCTAGAATTTGGCTGGGGGAAGCTCTGTGTACTTTTGTTTGTCTCATAATAGAATTAAATATTGTTTTTATTTACTTTTCTCTTTCGTAAGAAAATGGCTACAAAAAGGTATTTAAGGTCCAAGTGGGTGTACAGGAGACTTTCCTGGACACTGGTGAGTGCTGGAGAAGGGGAGGGAAGATTAGATGTTAACTGCGGCTCACATTGCTGAGCTCTCAAGTGTGGACTGTTTCCAAATTGAATGTCCAGTCAGAAATTTTGATCTGAGCAACTTTATTCAATTTGCTAAATTTGACCATCCAGAAAACAGCACAGAGCACAACAGCTTTCTGAAACTTTGTACTAGTTTTGTACCAAGTAAATAACTGGCCGTGAGAGGAGAGCTCTAAATGTCAAAAGAAAGCAAGAGGAAGTGTGATATTTAGATTTCTGGAAAGCCATTTTTCCAAGGGAATGGCAACCATGGAAGTGCTTACTTACATCATGGGGGACAGACTATGCAGAGGACTTGGAGCGGGTCTGAGTCTGCAGGATGCGGCTCTGGAGGGCAAAGACCTAGACAGAGCCCTAATCTGGGGAGGGAGGTGGACGTGGGCTCTGCAGCACATCCCAGGGCAGCACATATGGCATCCGCGGGCAGCCAGAGCCATCTCCACCATCAGTCCTCAGGGCTGTGTTGTTCACTGGGCACTGAAAAACACAGAGAAGGGGCATAGCAAGATACAGCTCATACTAGTTCCTGTCCCGTCTTCTTTTGAAGCCACAGTTCTCCTTGTGATATGAGTATGTTGTTGCCTTGCTTCTTCTTTTTGTCTGCATGGCACTTGCAGCAGTGCCATCATGTTTGTCTGTGCACTGTGCTCAACCTGCTGATACACTGGCCATGTACAAATGAGTCCATGAAAGACTCAGCCACCATGGTACGCTGCCTGCTAGAAGAAGCGGCAGGATTCATCAAGTCAGGAGCTCTTGGTGTCAACATGTGGCATGCCTGGTTGTCCCTTAGTGCTGGTTGCACGCTTCATTTCCTTTTATAGATGTCCAGAACGCATACTGTCCAGAAGCAACTCAAAGAGAATCTCTGATGTAGTATTTCTTCTTCTACTCAAATATTCTCCATAGCTTCGTTTGTAGCTTATCCAGGTTTAACAATAATGAGTGCTTTTGGAAAACAGGTATTTGTCAAATGGGAGTTTCATCCAAGGGATTACTTCATTTCCACCGATTTATTCTACTGGGCTAGAATAAATTGGCACAAAGATTTAGTTACTATTGATTCTGACTGAGTCCAAATGAGTTACCTAAAGATAAATGACTTAGTCAGCTATATCATACAGAATTTGCCAACTATTGCAAATTATCAGATCATTTTTATCAGATTATGTCCATGAAGCAGGTTTTATTATTATGACAGTACAGCACAGAGAACGATCTATACAACAGGATGATTTTTAAAGTGCTCATTATATCCAAATAATAGGAGTGTAAGCGTTCAGTATCTAAAGAAGTACACATAGCATGAGATTTCTCAGTAATGGTGCTATCTGTAGCTGTTAAACTAAGCCTAATTGGCAGTGAAGAATCATAGTCAGCTGCTATGAGAATGAAGATACTCTAGATTGCATCAGACCATTAGCAATGGTAGAGAGAAATTTTCTCTAGGCTTTCATTGCCTTTTTTCAGTGTTTTCAGCAGTTCCCAATATTTTTATAGATTACTTTTTAGAAATGGATTGTGGGGAACTAGCAGAGAACATAAAAGTGCTGAATAATCTGGTGATGTGTGGGCTGAGAAGTTCAAGGCATGAATGGCTCAACAGCTACAGGTTCTCAGTACCTTAGAAACTGAACAACTATTTATTATGTAAAGATAAAGTTGTATGCTGTTCCCACTAAAATAATGTCAAAAGCCAATAGAGTTTTGCTACTGCCAGAGGTAGGACTATGTCTCAGTAATGGCAAAGCACTGGCTCAAGAGATAGTAGAATAAAATTGTCCCAACATTCTTCTTTGCTTTGAAGCTTTGAAACAAACAGCGTAATGCTATAGTGCAAATGCTCCAACTGCAGTGGGGAGGGTGGCATCCAAGCAGTGTCATCCCTGGGTAGAACATTTTTGTTTTTTCTCTTTTATGAAAGAAATTATTTTTCTCTTTCATTTGGTTGGGATTCAAGTGGGAAAGAAAGATTTTGTGTGAAATGACTAATAAATGGACAGCGTAAATAACAACAGAGCTACCAATAGGTGACCCTAGATTAGCATGCACTCTCATGAGCCAGTGAATGTAGATCTCTTAGTTTCTCCAGTATGAGTAACGGAGTGAACTGTACAGTAGAAGGTATTATTTAGGGCAAAATTATATTTAGTTTAACTGGCATTGAGAATTATATCAGTTTTCCTTGTACGGTTGCTATACATGCTTACTAACTTTAACGCTTATCTCGAGTTTTTCAGCAGGTGTTTATTAATTCACTGTAAGCCAGAACAGCTGCTGCAAATTAAAGTATTTCTTTCACACCATCCTTTTAATCCACTTTCATGTCTTTTGACTCCCAGTCTCTGGAGCTGGAGAATAAATTTGAAGTTGAAATTTCACCTCTGCTCATGTAGTAGTTTACTGGTCAGCCCTGGAAGTGTTTTCCCTACCTTCCCGGCCTGAAGGGTTGTAATCCCCTTTCAGAGATTCCTTTCTGACCAAGTGTTTTATTACACTTGAAGGTGATGAGAGATGGGGGGGAGGAGGGTTGGGGAGGGAGTCCTTCTGATGTTTCAGGATTATCTGAAAAATTAGAATGGCTTAGTGCAACAGGTGCCATTAACACCTAATATGGGGGCAACAAAAGTGATTGTAGATCAAAACATGTCCTGGTTGCCACACAGGAGCAACTCCAGCCCAGTTGGGGAAAAAAGCCCAAGGGATCACTCTCTGAGCTTGTAATGCTTTCCCAGAGAAAAAGTCCTTTATTCTTCGATTTTATTAAGTATTGAGAATTTCATGTTCTCAGTTATGGCAAGCATTGATGTTTCCCTTCAAATATGGAAATAGGATATCTAGTGGATCACTATTCTTAAGCCTCAGGGAGTGCCAATGCACAGCCTCTGCTATCTCACTACATCACCTCTGCCACTGTGCTGCTACCAATGACAGCGAGAATTTTGTCTTTTGGACATTTTCCTGGTGTTTGTAGTTGGATATTTGCTTTTCTATCTTAGCTTTCTGGCTTCCCAGCTCTAGAATTAAAAAAAAATAAGTGATGCTGATAATTTAGTCAAGTAGATGTACATTCTTTGTGTAACTCACAGTCATGGGACTAAAGCATCACTTCTGCCAGTGTCCTTTTTCATCATTTTATGTAACATATTTAGGAGCATAATTTCTTTTATCTAAAGGCCTATGAAACTCTTTTTTTTAGCTTTATTGAGAAAGAAATAAAGCTCTGACAAGGCTGGGAAGACATACTTGGATGTTAATGGGCTGAGTATTTTTGTGCAGACTGACTGAAGCAGCACAAGTGAGATACCTGCCCCTTTTGCATCACCTTTCTTCTCCTTAGTAAAAAAGAATCAAGGGTAGGTAGGAGTTAGTCTCCTTCATGGAACAGTTACTTGTGGAAAGAAGTTCAGCTGATACAAGAATGATAACAATGATAGATATGTGGTCACCAAGAGTTTATTGCATAAGAAATTGACCTAACGGTGCAAAATCGTTCCGTTTAAAGATTTACTGGGAAAGTAATCTGAAAATATTTTCAGATTGTGTAACAGGAATTGTATTTTAATTAGGGCCTCAGACTTTAAAATCTATTACATAACCCCTTGATTAAAACTAATTCCAATGTTAGAGGCAGTCAGACCAAAGTCCATTTTAAAAGATGTTTTTAGATTAGTAAATACAGAAAATGTCAACTGCCAAGCTTTCCAGAATCATCTGAACATTGACAGAAACTCGTGAAACTATAAAAGAGTAATATCTCTGAAAATTCTGATTTGAATAGATTTTCACGATGAGATTTCATACAGGATAAAGAAACAGATATCTCATGTAGAATACTGTTGCTTTTTTCATTTGTATAATGGACGAAGACTGGGAACAGACTTAAACTTATTGCTTGCCTTGGGGGTAGATCCTTGGCTGCAAGACAGTTGTTTTAAAAATACTTCTTTAAAATACAGCATTAAAGAGCACCGTGACGCTCTGACTAAATTGTGCCACTTTGGAATGCTGTCTGCTGAATTTTTAAGTGAGGAGTAAATTATGAACTCAATGAAAGCGGTGGTGGAAAATCACTCTGGCCTGCTCTGGAAGGAGGACTGAGATCTTCTCAAGGAAAATATGGGCAAATTTGTTCACAGGCACAGACCTGTGGAAATGAGTATTGCCCAGAGCTCTGCACGCACACACTGCTGTTGAGCAGCATTCTGCACAGCAGTTGGCACCATTGCTTATGTGAGTGAAGTGGAAAGAGCTCCCTCAGCTCCTGTCCATCCACACAGGACGGCCTGTATCTAACCCAGAGTTCAGCTGCTGCCTAAGCACTCGGTTGTACAAGAAAAGCCAAGAAGCACGGCTGTTTTAGAGAGTGCAAGTTTAAAAAGGGGATATGAAATAGGTTCAGCAGAGAGGAGAGAGTACAGAGAACCAAATGTTCACAGGAAAAGTATGATTGAACCATATTTGTCATACCAGCAGCAGAAGCCTGCTGTTTAATTATACAATTAAACCTAAAACAGCTGATGGAAAAGATAGAGGTAATTTAACTGCATACAGTGGTGGGGTGGGTGTTTAGCACACAAATGGTTAAATCATAGTGCTGGTAGAACTGTCAGAATAAACAAGAGGAATGCTGCTTTCTGCACTTGATGCAGAGGCCATGCATTTATTCCTTTCCCTTTCGCCGAGGTCAGTTGCGTGTGGATCTCTGGAACTTAGTTCAGAAGTTGGGAGGGTTCAAAATGCCACCGCTATATCATGCTCACTGAGCTGAGATAACCGCCCTATGAACACTGGTGGAACGAACCTACAAATCTTCGAGAGAAGCAAAATGTCTGCAGATAAAAGCGTTGTGACGTGTGTGCTTAGGGAATAAGTGAAGGACGTGTAACCTACCAAGGCTCTTCCATTAAAAAAAAAAAAAGTATTATCTGATGAACTTTGGCGCAGTTCTACTCAGGAATAGATGAAATCTGCCCGTGTCAAGTGGTGAAATCTGCATATTATGGTTGAGGATGATATCTGCACTCACCTTACTTTTTGGATATTTTTTAATCAGGACTGTTATATCCTTCTGTTGAAACATCATTTTTTTTTCCCTTGTAAGATGCTGTGAAACCAAAGCATACTTAGCCTGATCCTGGAGTCACTGATGTCTGTGGTGAGACTCCCATTTCGTGCAATGGTTGGGGACAAGGCCCTTCATTCTGCTCCAAGGCCAACTGGGACCTTGTAACACAATGCTTACACTGAAAGTGCACAGCAGATGTTAAGCTTCTTTTGCCCAGTTCCTAATGAAGCTTTGAAAATGATTATATTTTATTTAAGATCTTGCTCTTTCTCTTTGCTGTATTTTAGTCGACAACTGAGTCTATACAGTAGACTGTAGACTGTCATAAAGCTGTACACAGTGCCTCTGCTTGGTTTCCCTTTTACTAACATTTCCCTTTCAGTTATACATTCAAAGGAAACATGTGTCCGTCTGTAAATTTCTTGTGATTCACGTTCTTTACAGTTGTGGCTCTTACCATGTACCAGCCTGTAAAAATGCCCCCAGCGTCCAGCTTCTCCAAGTAATGCAATCGTTGTAGCAAAGCAGTGCAAACTTTTCATAATGAAAATCCTCACCGGGGAATGTTGATCTTGTTAGCAATCTTAACCCCAAAGTGAATTGCCAAAATGATTACAAATCTTTTTAGAGTGTTGTCCAACAAATCACTCCAAATATTTTCCTATTTTACCTTTCTACTTCCTTTTGGACACCATTGGCTTGCATCTTCGGACCTGTATGTGAGCAGAGTCCTGAAGGTTCCACATATCCACGTCACCTTTCTTCTTATATGTAGAAGAAGACATGTTCATGCTCCACATGAAGTAACTGCTTCCTGTGCTGTGTCTGGCACCCACTCACACAAAGGAAAAGGAGAGGGAAAGGGAGAGGGAGTACAAAAAATGTTACGTGAACTCCGAATTGCACAACTAAGGCAAGTCACTTGTGACTGGAAGTGGGTAACTATCCAAGCATGCAATGTTGTCAGCTGTGGCCTGTTTTCAGAATAAAGTTTTATATTGTACTATATTCCTGCTACCTCTCAGAAAGGTCAAGAGCCTTCGTCTTTAAGACTGATACATGTATTTTCCTTATATCCTGCTTTAGTCTCACTATTCGTGCTTGCAGTATAGACTTGTCCGGAAGATCTACCAAAGAGAACCAGCGGTGGGAAGGAGAGTGAATCAGCTTGGAAATAATCCCTCTTAAATAAAGGTTTCCACAGGACAGTCCAGATCATGTTATTTCTAGTCATCTCATCATTCTAGTTTTAGGTCTTCCTTGTTTATAATTCTAAAAATGAAAATATTTTCATCATAATAAGTAACCAAGAATCTGAAAAAAATATTTGCCAGCTATTCACATTTTGTAACACGAAAAAAAAAAGAAAAAAACAACAACAACATCATTTAAATATATCTCTGAGTCACAGACTATGTAGCTTGGCAGGATTCCCATGGCACGATGCAGGATTCCTTGGCAAATGTGTCTCGGCTTTAGCTTTTTTAGTTTCTTCACCGTCACCTTGTTGCTCTTATACACAAAGGCATGCGAGCTCCCAAACTTAACTACTGCAACCTCACTGACTTCTCAAATTCCCCGTACCACTTTCATGAGCTGCTGCTGTAATGATTCCCGTTGTATTTTTCTTTCCTCTTTGCTGCATTACTGTGAGTTTTCTTTTACCAGGTTCCTCATCTTGTCTCTCTAATACTTTCAAGCAGCAGCTACCTGTTCTGAAATTGCTGCTTTCTCCCAGCTCTTCTCCTTGCTACCTTTTCAGCCAGACCAGCTAATCCTTACTTGCCCAAAGAGCATTATGCTCTTTTAATTTTAAGGGGTTCTTTAATGATTCCAGTGTGTTTATCTGGGTTGCCAATATATAGACTTTTCACCAAGAATATTGAACATGATCAGGTCAGTAATCAAAAGATGATCTTCACTGCTTTTCTGTGGTAACGAGGAAGGTGATCAGATTCCCCACTTGTGTTCTCACCAAACTGAGCAAATGGACAAGCAGATAGTATCCAGATAGCTGTTTTGGAAGTTACTTCTTACATTTCCAGTTCCGTGTCTAGCCTTAGAGGCGATTGTATTGTCAATGCTGGAATTGTCATGTTGGCTCTATTGTATTTTAGTTAGAAAGAGAGTTTCCTGACTGTTCTTTTTCACTCTTCAGTACCGTTTTTCTTTACGTGAGCTTTCTTCCATGCATCCATTTTATCTGCAGTTTAATCACTCAATGTAAAAAATTGGAAAACAGCTTCCAATCTGGATATCACTCATTGGTTCAAAATATCAGCCATGAAACTTGCAGAAGTCTTTTCCTGTGCCTCAGTGCATGTAGTTTCATAGTGATATGTATTGTTTTCCTTGTCTGCACTGCAGTATGTGCTTGAGCAGTGTTTATCAATACCTTTAATTTCAATCTGTATGAAAACACTGACTTCTCTTACAATTTGTTACAGACTGTCTTTGCTTTGTGGACCATGGGCTGAAAATAAAGTCTAGAAGTACTGTGGTCAGTTTACAGTTAAACCTCATTTATCTCGAGGGTGTCACTGCATTGTCATTGTATACAATACTTTTAGAATTGCTTTGGCATGTTAGCAGAGTTGCACCAGGAAGAATTTTTTCATAGAGACTTGCTTAGGAAATGTTTATATCTCAGTTTTTACTGAGTAGCATAGACGTGAAGCACATTGTCTATAAAACAAAGTGTTCAACCTTTTAGACGCCCGTATTCAGTTCAGACACATAGAATATTCAGTGAAGATGAAGAACAGTATGAAACAACAACATGAAATGAGAAAAGAACATAAAGTTGGTGAATGGTAAAATCTTACTTGTTTGGCTACATATAACTAAGCCTTTCAGCCAAAGAATTAGTAGTATTAAGTCCTTCTAAACTGTAAGTAGATGCTAACTTTTTCAGGATATGTTAGGTTTACAATGCAGAGTTATGTGAGATCTGTGTTTTTATTTCCATGTTATCACAAACCACAGCATGGTTGATATGGGCAGGATCCTCTGGGTCCATGTGGCCCAGCAGGGCCAGCCTAAGCAGGGGGTCCAGACCCACATGTGGGCAGCTTCTGAAGATCTCTAAAGAGGAGACCCCCACAGCCTCCAGGTACCAGTGCTCTGGTACCACAGTGCTCTGGTACCACACAGCACAGAAGTGCTGCCTCGTTTAGAAAGACCTCCTGTGTTCCACTTTGTGCCCAGTGTCTCTTTTCCTGGCACCGGGCACCAGTGAAAAGAGCTTGGCTCTGTCCTCATTGTACCCTTCCTTCAGATACTTAAATACATTGATGATTTTATCCCTGAGTCTCCTCTTCACGCTGAACAGCCCCAGCTCTCTCCAGCCCTTCCTTATGGTGGAGATGTTCCAGTTCCTTTGTGGCCCTTCACTGTGCTCTCTCCAGTATGTCCCTGTCTCTCTGCTACTGAGGAGCCCAGCACTCCAGCACCTCACCAGCATTGGACTACCATGAAAAAGGTAGATTTGTTAATTGAAAAGAGGCACAATGCAGACTCCTAGCTAATATCCACATGACTGTGTAGCTGCATAGCCTTTCTGTGCCTCAGGATCTTGTTCCAGGATAGCTCTTAGCTTTCAAAGGTATATCTTCAGATCTGTAGGCTATGGGTGTTCTAGTCAAGCATTTTTTCCACCATTCAGTGGGTACTTTTCAAGGAGCACTGAATAAAGGTTTAGCTCCAAGGCTTAGAGGAGGAACGGTGAAACAGGACAGAGACCTGTAGACTTCTTGTATGATTTCCCTCCTCCCTTCTCCCGAAAACAAACAAAACAAAACAAAACAAAAACAGCAAACAACACCAACAACAAAACACAGCGGCAACCAACAAAAATAGGAAAATATGGTGGCATGACAACATTTGAGATTTCTTGAACTAACAGGGAAATTAAATCAGTCTTTTGGTGCACTGTATTTCTTTCTGTCCTATCTTCTTCCTTGTTTAACCCTTGTGTGGTTTGTAACAGCAATGGTGTTGGAGCCCTCAGAGCATGGATTTTGTGGTAAGCAAAGTCAGGGAAGGTTGAGAGGATAAAGGAAACGCACAGAAGGGAAGTGTATCTCTTTCCTCCACTGTAAGATCCCTCTTTCCTGAGGTATACATACACACAGATTTTACACACAGTTCTTTAAGGTCAGAGGACAGACACATCTTCTGTCCCAGGAGAAAAGGTTTTTCCTTTTCTCAAGGAAAAACAAGCAGGAATTGTACAAAATCAAACCTTCACTTTAAGTAGTCTCACGTAGATTATCATCACAGGAGGGAGGATATATCCCCAAGTAAGGACTTCTGGATTCAGCTTGCATAAACAGACCTCAGGGAGTGAGTGGGTGAGTCAAGTGAAAGATACAAAGAACAAAGGTGAGATTTTACATTTTTGTGGCTGCTGGGCGTGCTTCCAGTTCAGTGGTACAGGGAGAGCTATCATCCACCTTTAAGAATAGCATTAAAAAAGAATGACTCGAGACGAACGTTCCCATCCAAGGTGTACTGGACTTGCAGTGCTGGCAAGTCATTACTAAAGAATAATTAGTGCCAAAATGTGAGAAGGGATCTTCATACAACTGCTGATTAAGTGCATCTACTTCCCCAATCATCCATCCAATATTCCAATTGAACTGCCAGCCAAAATTCATGAGGCAAATTTCATTACGTTAGTGGTGCCTAGCCTAGAGTTGGAATTCTGTTGTAGTCATGATGGTGGGATGGATAGGAGTCTGGAAGATGAATTCATAATGCTTCGTTATGATGAAATATCAAAGTATGTTGGAAGGTCACCTTGTGTTGTATAATTATATATTCAAAAGAATTTAAATTCTTTCCTCAGCCTTCAGTGAATCTGAGACAACAGCAGCGATGGGAAAAACCTCTCCTAAAAATCCCAAGAATCATACTTGTTTTGGCATGACACTGCCTAAGGTGATTTGCGAACAAGGCTGACTTTGCCAAGCTTTCACATTAACACACGGTTCAGTATACGTTTTGCAACCTTAAATCTGCTTTCCATTTGCATGGATAGAATTGCCTGATTGTATACATTTTGTTAGCTTAAAGGGCTCCAATATTCCAATACTGGAACCAAAATGAATTTCTCGAAGTGATGGAGGCTGTATGTTAATTACTTCAACAAGTCATTCAGAACAGTGTCTAAAGTCGTTGCTTTGTCTGACTTTGGAAGGTATGACTGTATCTGCTGCCACAGTAGTACTGGGATTGTAGCTACTGACCATCCTGAAAATCAGGCTCAAAACTGACAGCAGTAGATTCTCATATCTATGTGAAGTTGTTTCACTGTTTTTTTGTACAAGCCAGTATTGCCAGGTACCTTAAAGCTTACGAAATACAGAAATCTGTAGGTATGAGTTGAAGTAGCCTTGTCAAAGAGACAGCAATTAATAAGTAGCATGCACACCTAAGAAGCAGTGCATACCGCTATTTATCACCTCTCCAGAGTCTAAATAAAAAAGCCCTTTATGGACAAGTACCAGACTGCCACATTTTAGCCCATCAGTTTAAATCTGATGTCATAGAGTTTCAAATTGAGCTTGATTAAATTGTTCGCTGTGTCTCTGCCTGAAGCAGTTTGCAGCGTGAGCTGATAGGACTTGACCTGGATGGCAGCAACCATAGAGGCAAAAGGCATATTTAGCTCATCAAAGATGGTCAGCATGTCCTCCAGTTACTGCTTTGCTTTTTTTTCTTAGTGGCACAGATTTCTGCAGAGCTTACTATGCCTGAGACCTGTCACCGTCCTCTGGGCCTACCTGGGTGTATCTGGTGCTGACCCACAGATAAGTAGTGGCATATGGCCCTGTTCTGCATGTGAGAGCTGCAAGATATAAAGCACCATTTCTCACAATGAATTCATGGTTAGTAATAGGAGATCCGGCTCCTACATTTGCTCCTGCCTATGGGCAGTGAGAGGGGAAGGACTGTATCCGAGTACTTCTTGCTCTCCCAGTGTAGATGGGAGAGGCTTTATAAAGTCACCATGTCACTGTTGATTAGTTTTGGAACCCGTGACCATAAATTTATAGCTTGCAGTGTTTTCCAAGGGCTGTGCTCCAGAGTGAGGGGTAGCCTGACTAGCAGTTGGGCTCCTCAGTTCAAAAAGACAGGGAACTCCTGGAGAGAGTCCAGCAGAGGGTTGAAGGGATGATTGAGGCCTGGAGCATCTCCCTTACGAGGAAAGGCTAAGAGGCCTGGTGGAGACTGAGGGGGATCTTAGCAATGCTTATAAATATCTCCAGGGCCGGGAGTCAAGTAGATGGGGCCGAGCTCTTTTCAGTGGTGCCCAGCAACTGGACAAGGGGCAGTGGGCACAAACTGCGACATGGGATATTCTATCTGAACATGAGGAAAAACTTCTTTACTGTGAGAGTGACAGAGCACTGAAACAGGCTGCCCAGAGAGCTTGTGGAGTCTCCTTCTCTGGAGTTACTTGAGATCCACCTGGACACTTTCCTGTGCAACGTGCTGTAGGGAACCTGCTTTAGCAGGGCTTTGGGCTGGATGGTGTCCAGGGGTCCCTTCTAGCCCCTATGATTCTGTGATTCTGTGAATCTCTTGGGAATTTAGACACATCACAACTTGCTGTACTGTGGACCAAGATGGCAATACAGTCATACAGAGTAAAAATATTTTAAATTTCATTCTGAGAGGAAAAACTGTGTACCACTCTCTGAAAGTAATTTTTGACACTGTCTTTTTCTGAAAGCTTTGGAGATTCCACCTATTAATTTGTTTCTCTCCTGAATATATTTATGCAGCGGAAGTATTCCTCTCCTTCAAGGTAAATTCTGTATCGCTTCACACCCCATTCTTTACAGTCCTTCATAAATCCATTGTCATTTATTTGATCCTTTAAACTTGGTGGAAGTATGTTTCCAATATACAACATAAAAAGAATTTAATTTTTAATTTGTACCATAATAATTAATCTCCAATTGTATTATACTTCAATGAATGCATGATATTTCACCCTGTTTTTGTCTCTTTAAACAGCTCATTACGTTCTATCTTGTTTTGATTATATATAGGGCAGTATTAGCTGAGAGAAAGGTTATTCATGTTGAAGGATGCAGTTAAATTCTAAAAAGTAACATATTCAAAAATACTTCTCATCTCTCCTGGTTTTTATCGACGTAGAAAAGCATTATAGAAAAGCATTCTCAAAGACTGGATAAAATATGAAGGCAAAGGAAGCGAGATCACAGAAAAATAACGAGCTTTCACCCTACATTGGCAGCTGACAAATAAAAGTTCACATTAATTAAAGGAAAAAATATCTCTTTATTCTTTCAGACCACTCTTCCGTGGAAATTCAGATGTTGATCAGCTAGGAAAAATCTTTGAGTAAGTAATAACCAGTTGCATTATGTCAATGTATGTTTAATAGTGAAATACCGTGAGGTTTCTTTGCTGTGTTTTTAATGCAGTAATGTGTCTAGAACTGAGTATTCCTAGAGCCTGTTTCCTACTGCTCCTCTACACAACGTGATATTTCCATGCGTTCTCTGTCAGAGTGGGAGGAGGAAGCAACGCGGAATAGAGTTCTGCAGAACTAGCAGCCATCATCAGGAAGTTACGAGAGGCTTCTGTTTGGGGCTTTTTAAATCTCTTAAACATACTGTGCATGTACTGTTGATGAGTTTTCCTAAGCAGTTCGTTTCAAGAGATTCTCTTTGCTCAAACGCAAATGCATTTTTTGTTGCAACAAATGCAGTTTTCATTTTTTTTTCAGTAATTTCTTTGTGTATTTCAGAAAATAACATTAGAATACTTTTAAATTCCAATTAAATTAAAAAGGCGAGGATGCTTACCAACAGCTTCTTTATGGAAAGCCTTCTGTACATGAGAAAATAGTTTAGCTTATAAAAAATACTGTATAACCTGCTAAAACAATTAATAGTCCAGATAGCTATGAGAATAGAAGGAATAGCAGCACATGATGTGGATTTTGTCGGAGACTGACTAATAGGCTTTCCTTTAAAACCTTTTTTAAATGGAAGGAGTCTGAGTTTTTCTTCTTCAGATATATAAAATATGTTAAGGAGGTGGAGAGGCTCTGAAGTCCCTGAGGTAGATTCACTCCTTTCCAACATACGTTCTTACTAGAAACAGAAACAACCAAGAAATAAATTGTAAAATGGCTGATATTACCAATGTGTTAATTAAGTTGGAATAGATCTTTTTTTAATTTTTTCTTGTAAAAGCTCCTATGGGCAAGGAACATTTCTGAATTTGTAATAACCATGCAATTTGAAGATTCATGGACACGTCACTTCATTAGGAAATCAGACCCACTTAGGGCTCATTTCATGTCGCAGAATGAATGCCTGTTTGCCTCTGCACCACTGTGTTCCTTTTTCCTGTGGAGAGACTGCAAGGATCTGCTGATCTTCATGAAGGAAGAGACAGATGGGCGAAGTGAGAGAGAGTGAAAGAGGAGATGTTGAAACACTGTTCTATTAAAGATACTCCAAACAGAAGATAGTAAATTTTTTAGGAAAAAGAGCATCATTAGAATAAATAATGAATTTTTCCGCTTAGCCGTATTTCCAGTCCTCAAATCGTAACAGATCTGAGCATTTTCATTATTTAGTATGAGGTTCCTAAATTGCAGGTCTTGATTTCACACAGTTGACTTCCTTTTCCTGCATACCATACCAGTGTATGTGACTCACTTGCGTGGTTAATTTGTCATGCGCTGAATAGCTCTTCCTGCATAATCCAGAAAAATCAGTCCTTACAGTTTACTTTTTCCTCTGCCAAAGCTACCCTTTCAGTCCTGCAATATCCTGCTTTATTAAATGAAGATAGTTTTGATACATTGAACTTATTTTGAGGGGGAAAAGAAAAAGAAAAAAAAAAAGCTGTAGCTGTGATTTTTTAAGGATTTTGCTTTGATTTACTAATGATATTTAAGAGGAAAAATCTAAATTAATTAGGATGGGATTAAATGCACAGCCAGTAGCAGCAACCTCCAACAGGATCTTTCCATCCCTAGGGGGCGAGACTACCTGTGCAGAAAAGAGTTCATCAAGGAAAGAAAATGCGGTTTTAATTTTAGAAGAAATTCCTTATTTTACATTGACTTAAAGAGAAAGTTTGCTTCTTTTGTGCATTTCTCCTGAAATAGTTCAGAAGTCACTTGTTTGGGTTTGGGCGGGGTGGGGGGGTTATGCTAAATAGTGTTTATTTTGTGTTTTCACAGCTGGACAACCCCATACAGTTAGGCATAGCTCTTCTTGTAGGAGGATTGTTTCTTTCTACGGTAGTGAGTCATTCTCCAGACAAATTTGGACAGAAAGTAGTTTCAGGATTTTCATGCATACTGGACTGATGTATTCTTTCATATAGTCGGGCTGTGGTCTGCCTTTGCTTTACATGTGCGTTCTGATCTGCGTCAGGTAAAATTCCAGTGCGCTTGAGGGTAAATCCTTAGGAGGTGGCCCCAAACAATGTCCTGCTTTTCCAGGACGCTGTCTGCATGTGGGATGACCTCACAGATCGCAGCGTAAATGCTGCAATGGTGCGAGCAGACTTGTCTCTCATTGTGATCAACGGGAGCGGAAAGTACTCAGCATTTCTCAAGAAGAACCTTTGGCAGGGGGTGAAACTCATCCAAGATACACCCAAACTTAGTCACTGAAATGGTAATCCTACCAGACCAGAGTGAGGGCATCTACTTAAACATTCATTATTAAGAGTTTTGAATACTGCAGGAGTGTGTAACTAAAAATCTCTCTCCGCTCTTGGTCTTGTCCACCCTACCTGCCTGACTGGCTGCCTCCTGGTTTCTTTTTGTTTGCTTTGCCTGGGCCTGTGCTAATTCTGCCCTCTTCATGCTCTCTCGTACAAAAAATAAAAAGCCTGGGACTGGCCAAACACAATTGAATGGCAGGCTAAATTTCACTGTTATTTAAAATATTTAACTCTTCCGTCCTCCTATGGTGCTGTTTGTGTTCTGTTTAATACAGGTTCAGATCCTCCAACAGCTAATCACACAGCTATAACCACTGTGGCCCAGGGTGCTGCCCCATACCCCTGACATACCTGTGGTGATAAAAAAATAATACTTTTTCATTCAGATTTAACTCGTTTTTTCCCAAGAGCTCTGTTGTTTTCTGAGACAGTAAAATGTAAAGTATCCTGAGATACTAATTGCTTTGACCTTCTAGCCGCGCTTTTGTTTTGAGGACATGTTAATTTTAGCTGAGCCAAATTATAATCTAAAATCCATGTAGATAGAGCTGGACTAATTCCATTCAGTTCAGGTAACCTATGATTTACATCAAAATGTTGGCTCTTGGCCTCACCCAGTCTTATTACCAGCCTCAGCAAGAAGAAAGGTCAATGCTGCTCCCTAGTGGTACTGGGCTCCTTGCAGACCCAAGTGTTTAGTGAAGTTTTTCCTTGTTCCTTCTCTCTTACTGTTAGCATTTCAATTAAAAGTCTCAACTTTACAGGCTGTATGATTTGGTTTTCCCTACAGCCTGACATGTAATGTCAGGTCTTTTCCAGAATTTCCATCAGAAACTGATGTTTCACTGCCACAAACGTTAACTTCAGACTAAAACATGAAATATATGAGACATGACCCAGTATTGGATGTTTACCAACTATTTCATTTATTTGGGTTTTGTAACCTTAGCATAGTTATTTACTGAGTTTAAATGCTTTCTAGAAATTAAAGAAACAAGGTAAGAAGTGATAAAAAGAAATTCAAATGTTCTGTTGAAAGGTAAAGAAAAAACAAAATACAATGGGAAGCAGAAACACAAAGATAAACAATTCCTACGCCACTTCTGAGCTGAGACTTTAAAATCTGTATTGTGAAGCAAATAAACTGTTTAACTTTAGGCAACAATTACTGCACATAGCTTTGAAGCATTATGAAACATCCCTTTTATTGCCTTACCCTCATCTTGACCCACACTCTTCTCTCAGCCTCTATTCTTGTGAATAAAGGTCCTTGCATGCAATTCCCCTTTGAAACTTACGGCTTTTAATCATCCTGGAGTGACATATGTTGCACCATCCAGTCAAGAGCTGAGCAAATTTCTTCCAAAGCACTCAGCACTTTTTCAACAAAAAAGACTCATAAAATTGAGACCTAGGCCAGAAAACTGTGCTGGCCACAGAATGATTTCTGCCAAGCACGTTGAAGGCCTACACTCATCACCCTCTTTTCACAGTGATCAGTACATTACTGTCCGACTAATCTCATTTAAACCAAAAGACTTAAAGTAAATTGTCACTCAGTGCATTAAATACAAAATGGAGGCTGCGTAAATGTCCAGATCTAACATTATGTTTTACCTTTCACAGTGTAATTGGACTCCCAGAAGAAGAGGACTGGCCTAATGATGTGGCCCTTCCAAGAAATGCTTTTGCTTCCAGACCCGCACAACCTATTGAAAAATTTGTACCAGATATTGATGACATGGGCAAAGACTTGCTTCTTGTGAGTTTCCATCTGTTTTGTCCAAACTGCATGACTGATAGCTGCATGCCAAGAAACGTTTATGTTTCTGTTTAGTGAAGTTACTAATGAAGCTGAAAAGCAAGCAGACAAATTCATGTGTAGCTGTGAAACATCAGCACAAAGACATCATCTTTGGCTCAAGAGGTGTCAAGGCTGAGAACAGATAAAGGCTAGGAAACTGCCACAGAAGGACCTGTTTGACATACCTTCTGCCTTGATCCTCATTACTGAATGCTGTTGTGTGAGTGATCAGAAGCCATTCTTCTAATATTAGTCTGATACAAGTACAGAAAATGATCCGCCGTTTTTCACAGTATAGTGCAAAGCAGGAAATGGGCTGTATGGCAGATTACATCAGAATCAGAATACTGAAAAGTTGAGATTCGGCATTTGCCATTTAATCATTGCCTCTTATAACCGGCAGGATTGAACAGAAGCAAACAAGTTGTGCTTGTAAAACTAGTAGCATGTAAATTAATTCAATTATTTTCAACATTTTAATAGATTTATTAGAAACCCTGACTCAAGAATTGAAGAAGTTCAGTCTTCAAATTGAATGTTTAGAATGACTTTGCATTTTGATGTTGTTGTTGAAATCTAGCTAAATTCTTCTCTGAAAGCCTTTGAAAAATCTCAGCTCGTATGGGCTCTTCAGAGAGGGCTCATTGCAAATCTTGAAAGATTTGCTGCATCACTTCAGCTGCTCCAACCAAAGTTACCTCTGTACAACAGGTCATTCTCCACTGTTACAACTGCATCTCTCAGCTTCAGTAAAGTAGACTACACCTGGACACTTGAAATGACAGAAGTGGAATGCATCTTTTGTGCTTGTAGGCAGATTGGAAATGGAAGTTTGACATGGGAAAAGAACTAGATTTGAGAACAAGTAGTAAAATATGGCTAGAGCACAGTGAGTGAGGCATGATGGGCAGGAGGAAGAGAAAAATATCTTTGCCTAGATGGTAAGGGGGGAAGCCATTACTGTTAGGCAAAAAAAAAAAGAGAACGGAGAATGGGAATGGAAAGCCACTGAATTAAATTTCAAGAGTTAAATGATAGAAATTCTGGTGCAAATAAAGAAAGTGAGAGCTGAAGCTGCCTAGACAAGGACACTAGGATGAATACTATTTGAAGGTGAAGCAAAGGAAAAGACCAAGGTATAAAACTTACGGGGAGAGTTCTGAGCTGACTGGACCAAGGCTGGGAAAAGGATCTGGAAAGTAGGCAAGCGAAGTACAACTATGAAGAAGAGGGAGAATTCCCAGTGGGATGATACAAGAGCTTTTAAGGTGACCTTAAAATAGGAGTCACTGGAACATAATCAGTGAAATTAGACTGAAAATTAGGGAAGAAAAATGGATCTGCAACAAGCAAGTAGGGGTTTGGAACAAGTCAGAAATACTAAAGAGTAATAGACCCAAGACCTGTGACCACTTCAGCACAACTCTGAAAAGACTTTGAATGAAACACAGTTTAAAGTCATCACTGCTCCTGTTACGTACAGAAGAGAAATCCATTATCAAAGGATTTCTGTCTGGAAATGCTTAACATACTGACCAGCCCTACTGCTGTCATTACTGTGGCAGAAAGCCATGATCTAAAGGTTTCAGCTCAGTGATAAGTCATGCGGATGTTTGCACTGCATTAGTTCTAAAGAGTCACTGCAAGAGTCCAAGAGTGCAGTTTGCCATTTCGCACACAGGCACAGAATAAGCAAACAGTTAAAGCCCATATAACTGCATCATCAGACAACAGCACTCTGCATGAAGTCGGTGAAAAACATAAGATGATGCTACTGAGCAGCATGAGGAACAGAGTTTTCAGCACACCTGCAGACTGGCATTGATGAATATTAAATGTTCTTTTGGATTTTTCTTTTATTTCAGCGTGATGGAATTTTTCTGTTTTGTTTGTTTGTTTGTTTTAAATGTAGGAAACTGAACGCTTAACGTTAACACAGAAAGGGTATAAAGTCAAAGATTCAACTTCTATAGAGATGTTGAGCCTAGGAATTAATACATACCTTAGGAAGCATTCTGTGTTTGTATAACCACAAAAGAGCAGTGCATTGAGTAATGAGAGGATTCGAAAGCCATTCATAAATAATTGTTCCCTGCAGGCTGTGAGGCAGAGTCTGTCCTGTGCATATGAATTCAAGAAAATATGAATTCTGAGGCTTCCTAAACTATGAACACTTTGATGTTCTAACCTGGTATTTTCTATCAGCCTTGGGGATTCATATACTGTAAACCCACTGCTTGTTTTAATGTGCATGGCCATCATATCCTGCAGCACCTTCTGTGACCCCACTGTGTCTCGTACTGATCATAAATGGGCAGTGACTTGCAATGTTAGCAATTTTAACTCTACATTGTAGTTAAAAACTACTTCTTTTCATACTTACAGAAATGCTTAGCGTTCAATCCAGCCAAGAGAATATCTGCCTATGCTGCCCTGTCTCACCCCTATTTCCATGATCTGGAGAAATGCAAGGAGAATCTGGACTCTCACATGTCATCCAGCCAAAACTCCAGTGAGGTGAACGCATCATAATGCTGACTGAAGACAAACCTATGAATGAACAAGATGTGTAGCTGACAAGGCCACTGTCCCATACAAACCACATGGCTGTTCTAGTGAAGATCATTGTTTGGAGGTTTTACACACCTGTCTTTCATTTTGGGATTGCGATGTGCTTATCCAAGGAAATCAACGTAGTTTACTTTCATCAGAGCAATGCAAGGGCCAGGGCTTTGGCCTGCTCCCATTGCAGCTTTATGTTTGTTTTGTTTTTGTTTTGTTTGTCTGCCTGGGAAAACTCCAGACGAAGAGAAGCTGCTGACCAGTTTTGCTGCCATTTTATCTTTCTAAAATTGAATGCTGCCAGTGTGGAGTAGGATGATCAAGTCACTGCCAAAACAGGATACAATCTCTCTCTAGCTGCTGAAGCGTGATTTGGTACTTTTACTATGATGGTGTGATCTCTTAGAGTGATATTTAAAGAATGGCATTGAAATATCAGATCTCTGCAACCCGCAGTTAACTGATACATACAATTAACACATCCAGCTACTGTGCACTCATAGAATACATGCAGGTCCTTCCCCAGCTGAAAACTTGGATGGATTATCTTGTTATTTCATCGCTCTATAAAAACAACAGTTTTATAGTGATCATAATAAATGTCTCAGCTTTTAGGGTTTTTTTTTTTTTTGAATACACAAACAAGTTATTATCTAGTTAAGTTTGTGTGCATGTTTCAAAAGCGAGTGTTTAAAAAAACTTACGAGGTCCCATTCTTAAAGATCCATTCAGTTGCCAAACGGTCAGTTTATGTTGGAATCCATGCACATTCTAACCCATCAGCTAACCCATCATTCCTTCCCGGAAACAGCTGCAAATACACTTTCTCTCATTCTGAACTTTCTGATATGCAGCTCAAAGACAAGAGCAGAGCCAATGAAGATGAACGCAGGTTTTCATCTTTAACCTGTTCTCATCATTATCTGAAAAGGAACATAGACAAAATATTTCCAGTTTGGAAGGAGAGAATCCTATACCTGTTAAGTACAGTTATTTACCTGTGCGGAATTGTATGCTGTATACTGTGCTGCCTTACCTACAACAGCCCCCATGCATCTCAAGTGCATGAATATTACTGTCACAAAATGCCTCAGATGTTGCTTATTAAGAAGACTTGTTTTCTATGCAGAAATGCATGAGCTTCTCTCCTAAGCCACCATGTGGTATACTGGCACATGCTTCTCCACTAGGCTTAATGTGCCATTACTGAATGTCAAAATAACTAAGTGATTCACATGCCTTTATAGAACAGTAATTTTAAATATTACATTAAAATTTTATATTTAGTATTTTTACCTTAACTAAAAACTATTTTCAGTATTTTAAAAAGAAGCATTTATTTTTTTTAATACTGTACTGGGAAAAAAAAAAAAAAAAGAAATATTTTCAATCCATGAAAGCCATTCCCTTGTATGACTTCAGCGCATTTACCTGGGTAGGACTTGGGGGAAAAATTGGTCCAACGAGTTAACCCTTACCATAAAAATATAAATATGCCCTACTGCAGTATAACTGATGAGAAGTGAGGCGGCCAGCTTTGCTTACTCCTGTGACAGTCCCTTAGGCTACTCTCTTCCTCATCTCTATTTCTTCTCGTCTGGCTACGGAGCCAGCGTTACACCCTTGCTCACGGCGCGCTTGGCAGAAGCAGGTCCTTAGCACTGAATTGAGCAATGTAATTCTGCCAGATAGGGCTCAGGTACCTGCAGCTGTCTCCTGGCGGGTTCCTCAGCCCTGTGGCAGACTGCCTGTTGTGGTGCACTTCACTGTTAACTCTGTTTCAGGTATCTGTACTGTCTGGGACACTGCCCATTGCTGAGATGGTGAGTGCTCTCCTGGAAAAAGCTTTTCTTTACTGTTAGGCACTTAACTGTGCAACTTGTAGTTAATATTACGCCTACTTTGAATAGGCCAGATTTTAAAAGGACCACTTGCGTGCATGCATGCAGTGGCCTGTGCCTTATTTCATGCCCAGAATGGTACCTGTTAGAAAACCTACCAGCATGAACAGGCAAGTTGCATATTAGGCCTGGCAAGAGCACATACGAGGCATCTGCACGCCGGGATAATACAGATGCACGGCACAAGAATTTTGGAAGCTCTGCCAGTGGCAAGCTGAAGGCCAGGGAGCAGCCACAGCAGCTAACTCCTCTGAGCTCAGCTTCGCCTCTGCCAGTCTCTCTGTCCTTACATCCAAGGAGAGCGGTGAGCCCGTGGTACTGGTGCTGAACCAATCCCTTCCTCTGCCATTCAGCGAACCTGAGCGGGAACGGGGCTTTGGTACTCATGGAAGAGAACAGACCAACGTGGTATTTTTGATGACATTTTTTAAACACTAATTAGAATGACAAACAGAGACAAAATACAGGAGAATCCTGCAACAGCAGCAATAGAAAAGTTTTCTACACAGTTTAGCACTTTTTAAAACAGTCCACATGTTCCCTACCGCCAAGCTTCCGTACATACGATATCAGGGCATTCAGCTGGCACTGGCTTGCCCTCAGCTGTCAGGGAACTTTCCCAGAGCTCTCCAAGAGCTAACATTGGGTGAAAAGGGTGTGGGTGTGGGCTTGGGGGTGTTTCTTTCCAATTAGACCCCAGACTCTCAGATAGAGATGTGCATCTGCTGCCTGGTAGGAGAGCTGGGTGTATTGGGCTTAGCAACGCAAAGGCTGGAAGAGAGTATGGTTGCTGACTGTAAGCAAATTGTTAGGGCGGAATAAAAGAAGAGGGAAGTTAACGCTTAAAGCCAAAGGTTATTGTGGGCCCAAGAATGAATGAAAAAAATGGGAATTGCCAGAAAATTAACTGTTGGGGCAGCGTTTCCCAGTTTGTAGAATCAGAAGTGGAGCTGAAGCGAGCAGCAGAGAAAAGCACAGGTGGCGTGTAGAATCAGAAGCAGAGCTCCTGCAACATGGTGCTGTACATCGTCTACTATAGGATCAGGTTATATGTGGGAGTATTCAGGAGAAATAGCTTGGAAAAGGTTGCATTAATGGTCATGTTCTGGAACAAACATCCAGTGGGAATGGCAGGAACCAAAAAAAAAAGAAATCTGTGTTGACAGGGCTGGGAAAAAGATCTCTTTTCCCTCGTGGTAGCAATGGACTGGATTCAAAGGCCCAAGGACTTTCCAAATGACCTCCTTTTCAAAATCTCTTCAGGAAGAAATTCCAGCAGTCCTTCTCTGACACGCCTTAGGCTTCCTCTTATTCCCACCTCCCCTGCCAAGCCACGAGGCTTCACTTACCCTGGTAAACCAAGGAGGGCTGTTCTCTGGCTGGGCAAAGTGCTGGCACTGGCTGACAGCATACGGGAACCTCAATTCTATTGAGACAGCACAGAGACAGCTGGGAGACTGCTTATGTCATGTTCTTGCTCCTTATACCATCACGGTGTGGCTGCAGTCCTCGAATACCTTTACTTATTACTGCTGTATGTGTAGGATTAGAATTATACGTGTGAAAAAAGTGCTCCTTGGCACACTGAGTCCAGACTGTGATGACAACTCTTCGTAAACCCTTTAAAAAAATACTTGAGAACACAATTCTTAAAAAGAACTCTTATCTGCATGTGTTCTGCAGGACTGGTTCAACAGCAGCTAAAGCCCACTGCCTAGCAAAAAATATATTAAAAGTAAGGATGGATGATTAGCTCCTAGAGCACCCGCAGGCAGACACCGCACTCTTCTCACCGGTCAACGGGATGTTCTGGGAAACAGAAGGAGCAGTTTCCATCTCCCACGAATGGGTTTGTTATCCCTGCTACATAATTCTGCAGGAAAAAAAGCAGACCCAGCAGACAAGGAAAAAAAACTATTGATGAAGCCAGCTGGTGCCGTGCCACAGCAATAAGACTGGGGCAGCCCCTTTCTCCTCACACAGTCCCCACACTCAGTCTAGCTCTGCAGTTCCTCTCCCTCAGCATCCTTATGGAAAACATTTCAGTGACACTCACAGGTGCTATTTCCAGCAAGATTCTTCCAAATCTTCAATAGCTGCACATTGTCAGTGTCCCCTGTGCCCCTTTTATCAAGTGTTTTCTTCTTTTAGTCCAGCAGCCCAGAAGAGATGATTTGAAGAGACTCTCTTGGTGCATGTTCTCAGTTAACCTTAGTTTTGTGTACACCTTTGTTGGCTCCTCTGTGCCAGGTAAAATTCTAAAAACAGGGTTTGTGCATATTTCTCTATTTCTGTGTAAGCTGTGCCCACACTGTTTTCCTTTTTCCAGCACACTGGTCTACTATGTGGAATGCTCGGAATACCTTTCTGTCTTGATTCAGTCCTAAAACGGACCCAAGAAATGAAGATATCATGCTTGCAAACTTTTGAAATGTGGTGCTACGTGTATGAATAGAGCCTCTCACATGAAAGGAAGCAGCAGATTGTAGGTAGTAGTTGAGAATCTTCTGCATGGGAGATGGTGTCCAGCATCCTAACTCTTACGTAGTTTTCATACTTGATGGCTGTTTTGGTGAATAAGAAAGTACTGTGCCATGCTACTTCTCCCAGGTTCTCTCACTGTCTTTTAGAAGCATGCTTTATTATCCAAAGGGATCGTTCTCTCTGGTGTTTGGCCAATTTTTCTATGGAAACTAATGACAAAACATGCTGGTTTGGTCTTCTGGCCAACAAACTCGGAGCACTTATCTGACTCACAACTGAAAGCACATCAGTTGTTAAATATGTATATGAATCATAAGCCACAGTTTGATTTAAAAGTTACGTAAATTAAGTATTCGCCATGTATAGGCTGCAGTTGAGTAATGATGTTTATTCTCAGAACTGTTTTATAGAACCACTTTGTTAGTATTTTTCTTAGGCAGTAGTTTCAGGAACAGATGAATTTTTATGTACAATGTGAATGAGAAGATAGTAGACTATTAGAGTGATCTGTTGTTTTATGCTTGAAGCTTGAATTGATCAGAAGCTTAGGAACCTATCTTATTTATTGTGTTGCCTCAAAACTGCTTCTAAGTATCAAGAGCTTTCTTGATTTAATGGGATTTTACACCTCTCTTACTGTGTGATTTTGTTGACATTAGTATGTTAGGGAAAAAAAAGTTTTTCCAAATTGCCATTGTGGGAGAAAAATTAAGAAACTTCTTTTTAAATTCACATAGGATAGTCTGCAGTATACTAAAACTTTCTGTAACTAACTGTTAATAAGCTATCACTTTTCTTTCTACTAGATTACTAAACATTGGAGTATACAGATTGCTTTCCATGAAGAAAAGAATCAGAAACAATCTCTAGAAAAATGGGATTTTATGTGCCTAATCATACCTACCAGCTTACACTATCATACTATTTGTGTGTGTGTGCCAATACAGATCAGGTGTGTAAAAACCTGACTACAGTTTGACCAGTCGAACAGGCTGTGCGACTCAAATAGGAGTTCTGTCTGTCAGCTGTTTTTTTTTTTTTTATCCCTTTGTATTGCAAATTGTTAGATAATGGCTGTAATATAATTCCAGTTTCTGGACCAGACTCTGTAGCCATCAAATCCCAGTAACTTCTGAAAAGCAATAAGATGCTTTTTCGTTGATTTAAATGATCTAGGCCATCAAGAGAAGAAAGGTGTGGATATACGAACTGACAAGCATACTTTTGGCAATTGTTATTTCTTCCCTTTTGTCTAAAACTGAGCACGCATTGCATACTGATATGCAATAAATACACAAAATAAGAACCATAAAACACACTTAGGAATAGCATGCACAAAAATAGCTCATTCAGTTCTTGCAGAAAACAGCTACAAATCTTTCTTTTAGCTAAGTGATTACAGTTTGAAACCGATACACTTTTACATTTTAAAAAATCCCTTAAAATTATGTATTTCATTGTGTTTTTAATACAGAGAGTGAGAGAACACATCTGAATCAAATAGGAACTTGTTCTCAAAAATGATTCTACAAGGCCAAGTGAGCACCATCAGTTCTTTTTGTGTTCGGTGGAAGCTGAAAGTAAACAGCACCACACATGGGTGAGCCTTTTGCCTTCCGGGCAGAAAATGTTGCTTGGAGTAAAAGTTAGTGGAGAAGTTGCCTTGACTTAAACAAAGGCCTTTGAAAGCTTGTGCAGTGTTCAAATGGGGTAAATTTCCAGCCATCCAGCAGCTGACGTGAACCAGAGCTCCCCAACCATATGGCATTTCTTCCTTCAGATGAAATGTTTTCTCTCGGTAAAAACTTGCTGTCGGCTTCATCCTACCCAATGTCAATGAGACATTTGCATGTCTAGAGAAAGCAAGGAGTTCTGATACAGACATTTTGCTCCTGGGTAGAGAAAATTGTTTCTGGAAAAGACCAGACTAAGGATACTGCCTTTGAAAAGGAAAGATTAAAAAAAAAAAAAAAAAACCAACAAAAAAACTGACATTAGTAAAGATGCAAAAGGAGATTTTAAGGAACTGGTATTTATGAAGTCAAAAATCTAAACACAAACAGTGTATTAAACAAACATTGGAACTGATACTCTTTGACTGCAAAGTTGATAGGGTTTTATGGAAGAATCTAGGTATGAACGTACTCTAATCAGCATTTTGCTGTTCATTTGCACTAAAGCAACCTATACTATTTGATTGAAAGAAGAAGGGTAGACTTTGGTGATGTCTGCTTGGATATGCTGTAACGTTCTCAAGCTCAGTGCCCTTTTGGGAGCATGCTAAATTGGCATCCGCGCTATCGAGTGTTCAGCACCTTAAACCCATCCTCATGCCAGGCAAACTTTCCCATGTTTACACCAATACTTGCTCCCAAATGGAAAACAAACCTCCACAGTCAGTTGTCAGCTTCCTTTGTGCTATTACTTCTGAAGGGTTTCTAATTAACATACTGTAAAAGGCAACTTTTCCTCTTACTTCGTATCTTGTACATACAACAGGTTGTTCAAATCCTCAGCTTTAGATTAATTTCATATAATTTTATTGATCTTCTCAACACTTCTTCCTGCTGCTGTGCTTTACACTCAGAATGAAGCCACGTTCTGCTGCATGTTCCCGCCACACATTAATGGTAGGAGGCAGATATCATTTTCTTGTGACTTTTCTTCCTCTTATAAATCTTTGTGGGGCTTTTAAAGTGTTCTTGAATGTCAGCATCTATCTTGAGTACCCAGGTGAGAGAGGAAAATTGTGAAGTGCTGCGGAGATAGGAAAAAAACAAGCAGAGACTAGGAGGGTTCAGGACAATTGTTGCAAGCAAATTTGGATATGTGGAATAGTTACATATCAGTGTAGAGGGAAAACTTTTGTTGTTGTTTTCTCCTGTCATTTCCTTCCACATGCGTAAGATGATAAAGCAATGCTCTCACACAGGATTGTAGTTCCAGATACTGAATGTGCCAACTCAGGTCACAAATTCTGGTGCCATTTATCAAGACCACAATATTTTAAAAATCAGGTTGTGTAGAAGTTTCTATGTAGATATTAGGGGGAAAAAAAGGGGGGGCGGGGGGCTGGTGAGGGTTTGAGAGCAGATTAAGCTGATCATACAAACACAGCCTGAAGCTGAGCTGCAGAAACAGAGGACACATTGCTAGAATGTGAGTGGGTCGCTACCTGTGCCCAATAGTGTGTGGTATTGTGGATTACAGGCTGACTCCTGCAGCAAATTGAGAATTCTTTGCCAAGCCAAAATGGCATGTTTTTGAGTACTTGGATTTTAATGAGATGGAGTTTTAGCTGCACATGGAGTTTTAGCTGCATCAGTCCAGGTGGCTCACCATCTTGCAGGAGCAAGTCTGAGAACTTAGCAAGTCTGTGAGACACCCAGTGTAAGTAATGCTGCGGGACCATCTGCCAGGAAGAAGGGAGGCTTTTCATAGGTTGTACAGCAAGGAGGGAGCTATGCCACCTCCAGAAATAAGAAGTATGAGGTCTATGTAGCACTTCGTTATGTTTAGTCCACGTGATTGGGTGATGGGGAAGTGATGGTACAGAGCGGCTTCTTTTAGTCCTTCCAGTAAACAAGAGCAACTAGCCCAGGCACAGAGACAAATTCACAGTTCTAGGGTAGGAAACCTTTAATTCTACACTGCCTTCTCAGGTATTGGTTAAATCCATGCAGTGATGGATCACCTACCAGCTAAACGTTCTCTTTCCCTTATCCCAGGTCAAACTGCTGTGACACTAAAAGAAGCGCTGGGGAGCCTGGTCCTTAGTGGCCTGTCAGCATCCTGCTTCCTCTAGCTGCAGCTACCTTGATTGCCTGTCACTTATAGCTGACCTTGCTGATACTTCCCTAGTCACTTAAGCTGTGAGCTGAATTATACCTTGTGATTCTGCAGTTTCCCATTTTGCAGGCAGCATACTGTATATGTGCTATAGTTTTTCCTTGCTTCTCATTAGGAATTGGGAATTAATACAATAGAATATGGCAAAGCATTCATTTTTTTTATACTCTTTTGCTCAAGCAAATACATGAGCAAGGGTAAATTAGATTGAATTGAATGTGTTTGATCAGCCAAAACGATTTTTGATTCAGAAGATTATTTTCTAAGTATGTAAGATTCCTCGCCAACTGTCTGTCATGTACATTTACAAGAGCAGCCAGTGATTCTTTTGTTGTACAGATGTTTCTAAAGGATACAAACAAGACTAGCAATGGCCTCCTCCTACTGCTGATCCCCTCTCCCTTCCCCTTCCCAGGGGTCATTGCTCCAGGGAGAGCTTTTCTCCCAGCAAGAGTCAGAGCAAGTAGGAACCTGTTCTTCCTTTATGGAGGTCTCCAGCTCTCAAGGTGGCAAGGGTGCATGTAGGCAATCAAGCTCATTCCTTTGCCTGTGCTGTGGCAGGAGTGAATACAGAGCCCTGCCACTAGTATGAGGTACAGACAGACCATAACCCCCAGTATTTTCCCCTGAGGAAAAATATGTACAGGATCTGGACGAGACAGTGTGCTTACTGTTTCTATGACAGTGCATTTTAAACAGTGGTATAGAAAGATCTCCCCTAGGAGATCTCTCTCACCATCCTAAAGGATGACCGAATTCTGGTCATAAGTGTGGGAAAGGACAGAGTGCTTAATTCCAGGTGCGTGACGATGCATCTCAGTCATACTTTATTGGCAGGAGAAAAGGAAAAGGTTCAAAACAAAGCCTGGCTCTGTGGACTGCTGATTGAAGAAAAAGTGCTTTGCAGTGTTCATCCAGCAAGACAAAATCCATCATGATTTCTTGTAGGGACCTCATCTTCAAGGGTTGGTGTAACTATGGGTTGTAACTACAACAAAAAGTACATCAGGATGTGGATGCTGGCAGGAAGTTTGTGGATGTGTTGCTGTATATGGAGGTTTATATGAGCTCAGTGGTAATGTGCTCATCTGAAGGCATTGATTGCCATGCACGTTTTGGACTGAAGATAGAGGAGCTGCAATGTCATGAGATTAGAGGCCGAGGGAGGGAAGTGGAAATGTGAGCAATGGGGACTGCAGAGGTTGGTTCTTTCCTTTTTTGGCCTACATGTGTAGCAACCCAGTGGTCTTCCACCTTTCTTTTCCTTTATCATGTTTCACCTCCATTCTCCTTGATATTGTGCATGATGAGTTGAACAGAAAAGCATCACTACAGATTACTAGCTCAAAAGCAGAGCAGGCCAGCACTGTGTAAAAATGCAGATTGCACCATGGTAGCCTGTATTAAATCACAGAATCATAGAATCACCAAGGTTAGTAAAGACCTCTAAGATCATCCGGTCCAACCATCCACCTATCACCAATATTTCCTACTAACCATGTCCATCAGTAGAACATTGAAATGCATCAGTTGTCTCAGTTTAGATTCCAGCAAATCAGTATCCACGATGCCTTTCTTGCATTCAGCTCTGCCTAATAACTTTGCTGTCATTTTCTGCAGCATCAGAATCTCTTGACTGAACAACCCACTTACAGTCACGACAGTGTGGGCAAAAGAAGTTTCCCTTATGGCGGTGCTTTTTGCTAAGGAGTGGGAGCCACTGGAGTTCTGCTGGAAGAGAGGCCTAGACAGATCTCAAGGAATTTTAGTCCGGTCTCCTTCACAGGCAAGGCAGCCATTTCTGTTAAAGCAAGTAACACATGTTCAAGTACTTAAGAAAGTATAGGGTAACCTATTATTTTCTTGCCAGAATTTGTTTTCTACACAAAGCCGTATGATTTAGGCACTGAAAGCAAGCCGACGGGCACCACTTATTCTTTGCAGTCTTTAATTCCTTTGTAAATTCTTTTCAAGCATTCAGATTAATGTATTTATGGTCCATTTCATTCCATGTCAGTTAAGTGGTCTATTTCTGCCATTGAATCTTGTATAGGTTTTATTTTTAATGTAATATTTAGCTGCGTTACTTTGAACAGCTTTAAAAGTATAATGTCTTTGAATGCTCCAGTTGAAGTATACCCTTGAAATGATATCTTAGAAGTTAAACTGTATGCCTTGGAGCTGTTGTTTCTATTACAGCTCCTGAAAGCATCACGGAGTGCTTCCGTCGGTATGTCTGTCTCCTCCTTTCTGTGTAACAGCGTGTGTTTGTATTTCCTCACTAGCTTGATATTCTTCGGTCTGAAGGCCCGAGTATGTAAACACAGGAATCCCGTGCCTCAGCTGGGCAGTCCCGGAGCTGAGAGGGCTATCTCACATGAGCAGAGTTGCTCGCAGAAGTGTTTGCAGAGAAAGGCTTTCGTTTAGTAATTGATAATAGTTGTGAGGACACATGGTTAATAACAGCACCAAGACACCCAGAAATGGGGTCAGTGTTTATTGATGATATGGACACATATATCCGCAAGTTATTTGACATTAACCTAAATTATTCGTATTGTAATTCAGTGTATTATTTCTTAGGAAAACACACTAGTCCTGTGAAAGGGTAGTTGCCAAAAAATGTGTCGAGTCTTGCTGCTTAATTGTTTATTTGCATTTAGTGTACATTTTTGTTGTTGAAGTGAAGCTAGTTCCATAGAGGGGCAGAGAGCTAGATCAGTCAAAAAACAAGTTTTAAATAAGCTTCATACTGTACCTAGAATAGTATGTGTGTTCAGATGTAGTATTTTTATGCTGTAGGGTATTTTTGTTTGTTTTAATATGTAAAAGAATAAGCAGATTACTTCGAAATGCTACGGTAGAGCTAATTTTATACATAGTGGGGGATGGTCGTCTGAAAAATTACAATTAGAAAATATTACATAGGCCACCTTTGGCTTTATCTTGTCTGTAGTCGTTCCAGCAGATATCTGTAGATTCCAGATGCTGAAACCGGGGGCCACGTTTGTGTGGTGCCTCGTAACCGAAGTACATTTGTTGCAGCAGTCAAATCGCCCATCTGGATTTGAGAAAAGATTGCTGACTACACAGAAGCATAAAGGCAGCAAATGTCGGTATTTTTTGTGTGTGTGCGTGGACAATTGCATGAAATAGGATTGGGGTTTCAAAGTAATTAAAATCATTTAGCGTGATCTACTCTTGCTGTAACTCCACTGACTACAATTAATTTAAACCAAGAATTTCACCATGCAGATCTACAAATTCCAGTGTCGGGCAGCTCAGGTCTATATACGGACACTTAAGCTTAATAAATCAGCAAGAATGCTATATCAATGGTAATGCGTGACAAAAGCTATTAACTCTAGTTAATATTATTTCTCTCACAGTTCCTATTCATTTCTTTTTTATACAAAAGTTCGGAAGTGCACTTCCTTGTGGCATTGGGATATGTGAAGAAAAGTGTGATGCTGGTGCAGAAATGTACCAGAAACAAGGCTCACTTCTCACTGCTCAGACACCCCATGCGTGCCTATTTACATGTTACAAATCCCACTGAAGTTAACAGAACTGCGTAAAGTGAAGCCTGTTTGTAACCCTTCTGGGATACTGCTTTGGGAATCTGCAAGATACGTTACAGTCTCAAAAGGCAATATTAAAACTTGTGCTTTCGGGTTTACAGAATGCTATGAACAGGGAGGACAGCTTGTGAGACACGTCCAGAGTAAGTTCATTCATTGATATTACACCAGGCTGACGTCAGAATCTGCCTCAGTGCCTTAATTTCTCAGTATGATTTTACAGGAAAAAAAAAAAAAATCCAGAAGTTAAAAGGGCATCTAACGCTGTTTGACTTCTGTTGTGTTCTTTTTGTAAGGCCATGTGCTCTGGAGATGTCTAGGGTTTGATTATCCAAGGGAATCATGCAAAGCAGTTTCAGATGTTTTCCTTCCTTCACCTTAGGACACGTAACTGCTGGTGAAAGGCAGCGCGGTCCCGCTGAGCTCTGTCACTTTACCTACATAGGCAGTAGGGTTTTATTGTGCAAGGTGGAAAGTTACCTATGGTGCAAAGAGTACTACCTAGACTACCATGGATACCTATTCACAGGACATGATTTCACTGTATCACTTCATACTTGAAATTCACGATGTTCTTTTAATCAGGGTACAAACATGAAAAGGTGCGTGTGTTACTGTTTCTTTTAAAGGTGCATCATTATTTTTATTCTGTGTGCTTAATAATTACGATTCAGTGTTCTTTACATTCTTTTTGTTCAACATTAAGATCGGCTCTGTGTGAAACACAGAGGTACAGGAAGGTGTAACCGTGATTCAGTTGTTACGTACATACGCTGGCTTGCCTTGTGCTTATAAATATACACCAAGGGGTTACATAATGCAAACTGTGGTAAATAAAAATATTGCACCATTGCTGTACGTGAGCTCTTGCAGCCTCTCTCTTCTTGCACAGCTGCTGATTACCATAAACGCATTGGAAAAACTATGTTTCTGCTGTACAGAATGGCTGGGAAACAATGCCGACACTTTGGACGCTCTCGAGCTCTCTTTGCAAGCTTTCAGACAAAGCCCTTTGATCTCACTGCATGCCTGCTCTGTGTCCCAGATCTCACCCTGGGAGGCTTTCTGCTTTAGGAACACCCTCCGCTGGGGCTGCTTCACATTGACTGCATTGAAGTTCATCGGAGCGTACTCTTCCAAGCATGCACCTTACCATATAACATATTCTTTAGCTTTTACAAGTCTGTAAAGATGGTGGACTGCAAAAATACTCACGTGTCAATACGGCAAAGTTAAATTAAGGCACACAGAAGGTTGTCAGTGTATTATATCAGAATTACAGTCCTTTGGAACTGAACGTTTTGCTGCTGGCAGTGCAAGAAAAGCAAAGTTGTGTATTTATTGTGGGTGCTGAGGGTTCAGTGTGAAAATCGATATAATAAAAATGTTCATGGCATCAAGTTCTTTTTAGTTGTTCCCAAATTATTGGAAAGTAAAAAGGCAAGAAACTAGTTTTGTATTTAAAACTACTTTCCTGAAGTTTACTTCACTTTTCTAGCTATATTTTTCTTTTATCTAAAAATGTAAAATGAATACAAATGCAGTAAGTATTGTATATTAAATACAGAAAAATAGTGATGCTGTTTTCCAGTTTGTCTTTTTGCAAGTGTTTTTCTCTACACCCACAGCCTTACAGAAAATGAACCCAACGTGCACACAAAGCCAGACACAGAAACATAAGCACGTTCACACCCTTGCAAGTAACTCATCATACGCCCTTGGTTTTATAAAAACGTTACCTGGTTTTTCCTGATCTCTGAATTATTCCCTTCCTTCCATAGGATGAAGTCCTTTAAAAAAAAAGAAAAAAAAAGTCACTTTTTCTCTCAAAGGCATTAAATTGTTGCAGTTGCTGTCCAGGCGACTGTTCAGCACCAGTTTGTCTTTACTGAAATCGGCTTTGTTTGAGTTCACTTCGCTAGGCAACTTGTGCGCTAATGCAGCTATGATGGCTCTCAGTCATTCATGAAATGCTCCATTTTCCCTGAATTTTTTTCAATCCAGCTGTTCCACTGAGAGGCCTGGCGTCCATATCTGTGGCTGCTTCCACCTTCTATCTTTTAAGAGCCTGAGCACACTGCATTCATTGACTGTTTTCTCCTATAGACTGGGCTATAGACATGAGACCAGTAATGATTCCGGGTACATAGAAATGGTAAACGTGCTTGTTTGGAGTCCAATAATATGACACATCATCAAACACTAAAACCAGATGCATGTTCCCTGTCTTCACTCCTACCCCATCAACAAAACACCTCAGCAAAACAGCTCGCGTGAAGTTTCAGCTTATTGCTTATGGCAGGGGTGTAGAACTAGCTGATCCTTAACGCCCCTTCCAACCCAAACCATTCCATGGTTCTGTGACACATCTGCAAAAACCATTAAGTCTCTTTAGAGCAGGATAAAAGTAGTTTCTAGTAACGAGGCTTCAATGAGCCGTCAGTATGTAAAAACAGAAGCATCCACACACTTCTGGATGACAGCTCTAGGCAGAGATGGCTGGAAAGCTGACCAGACCCACAACACAAAGGATTCTGTAACTTAAAACCACAATTTTGTGCTGCCCCCTAGAAACTACAAGGAGTCACGTAAATCCTTTACAAAACCGCCATACACACTTCGGATGCAGTGTGATGTTAAACAAAGACAGCTACCTTTACCTTATGCGGCATTCCACCTCAGCCTTGAAGCACTGCATAAGAGGATGTAGCAGTAGCCCAGACAGAGATGGATGTGCCTTCCTGCATGGAGGCTGCTGAGGGCAGCGCTGGACATACCCACCTCAACTACAGCTGGCACGTGCTGAAAACATGGAAAAAAACACAGAAATAATAAGCAGATTAATCAAGAGCTTCCATTCAGGTCTGGATTCTACCAGTATCTGATTTCCAACTGCGCTCAGTTGGCACAGGAGCTCCAGCAGGCTGTGGGTGGCTGTGGAACAACCTCTTCCCATGGGGATTTTCTTCTTTTGCCCTCACCTGTGAGAGAGGCTGAGCTGCACCAAGCTCATCAAACTCAACCATGGAAGACAAAATAAAATGTAATCAAACCCATTAAGCAAAATACCACAGAGAAATAGCACAAATGATACAGTTTTCATTATTTCCATAAACACTGTCATTTTCTTTGCCTCAGAACAACCTAACGACACCAGGTATTATTGCGCCATAGAAGCAAATGTTCATTTTAAAAGATTTAAATGTGCATCTCTCATTTATCTGTTGGTTTCTGGCACACAGCAGGATTTACAGTGTTCATCGCTTTACACCCATTGGCTGCATTGCTTTTTTTGCCTTCTACAGACAAAGGCACCTTTCAGCCTCTTGTCACCCAGAAGCCTTTCCTGTAGGTACTGTCACCCATTTTTAGACACCTTAGATGTGTTTCCTGGCTCCCAAGCCAGCAGGAGAGCTAATGGCAACGTCACCAAAATGCCCCAAAGGTGCTCTCTGGGGCTGTCAGCCACAGCTTCACACTCTGCCACGGCCTCACGCCAGGCTGCGGTGCTCCCAGACCTCCGGCACTGGGCACAACCTGCGGTGCCATAGCCAGACCCATGTCCCCATACCCTGTGTGTGGTGGCAGCAGCACGGCCAGACCTGTGCCCAGACCCCAACACACCACCAGGCACCGTGAGCCCAGAGCTGGCTGCTGCGGCCCTGCCCGGGGGACCAGGCTGAGGAGGCATGATCTTCTATCTCTGCTAATGCTGTCCTTTGCTCCATATGTTTTAAGGAGTTTTGCTGCTTGTGTCTTTAATGGGCTTCTTGGGCACCACACTACAGCGTTCCTTGGTTTGCCAGGGAAGCAGAGAGGTAATAAGTAACGATTGAGCACTTAATCTCCTTTTCTTTTCTCGTTTGTTTTGGCAAACAGACCCTGCTCCACAGAGCACTGTACCAGGCCACCACGTCAGGGCACCTCAACGTACACCTCAGGAAACAGGAGTGACTCCTCCAAGCGACCACTAGGTAGGTCAAGAGGAGAAAAAAAACCTCGCAACGGCACCCTCCCCTCCACTGAGGCGTTCACTGCAGACGGGCTCCCCACGTTCCACATCCCTGGGCACACAACGCACCCCACGTCCCGATTTCCCTTCGGCCTTCCCTAGCCCCCCAGCGCCCCCCACGACGCCGGAGCGGCGCCGATCCCCCGCGGGGGCCGCATCTCACGAAGCCCCGCGGCTCTCCTCCGCGCCGCCTCCGACGGGCTCCGCCCCGTCCCCGCCCGCGGTGGTGCTCCGCGTGGCCTCGCCCCGCGCCCACGAGCTGAGGCGGTGCCGCGGGAGGCTCCGGCCGCGGTCCGCCGGCAGGGGGCGCTGCTCGGCCGCCGCCATCGCCGCTCGCGGGGCCGAGTGGCTGCGCGGGGCCGAGCAGGGCCGGGCGCCTGCGGCGCGGCCTCCCTGGCGCGGAGAAGGGGCCCGGGCCGGGCCGCGGCGGCGCCATGGGGAAGCGGGACAACCGCGTGGTGAGTAAAGCCCGCGGGCGGCGGCGGTGCCCGGGCGGCCGCCGCTGGACTCGGCCGCGGTGCCCGGGCGGCGCCTCGGCCCGGGCAGCCGCAGCGGTGCGGCGGGCGGGGGCCGCGGAGGGCCCGACCGGCCCTGTCCGAGGATCTCCGGCCGCCGGGGGAGGGAAGCGGGGAGCCGTTGGCCGGGCGGGCGGAGCCGCCGTCCCTCTGGTTGGACTGGTGGGCAGAGGCGGCCCGGCGGCTGCGGGGCGGGAGGATCCGAGCGGTTGGGCGCGCGGGCTGCGGAGCTGCGAGTCGCCGGGCGGGAGGCCCGGGGGGCCCGCGGGGCCGGGGGCGGGCAGCGCCCGGGGGTGTGCGGGGCGTGGGGGGCGGGCAGCCGCCTGCGGCTCCGTGACGGCCAGCAGGGGCCGTGACTGGGAGCTGATCTTCGAGCTGCCGAGCGCGGGTGATTGAGATGCTGGCCTAGTCCTTAAAAAACGCAGCGTTCCCGGTGGGAGTTACCGCAGCTGCTGAAGTAGTTCTGCTGGTCGCTAAACCGTATCTCCTTACGCCTGGCACTTGGTCCTGCTGAAATGCGCTTCGCACAGCTCTGCTCGCCTCAAAAGGCCCAAATACTCCTGGTTGCAGAGCTCCATTCTGTATTGTTACTGCATTCATCCCTCTTTCTCCTTTAACTCGTGCCTACCAGTCAGCCACTCACCTTACGCTCATCCCTTATTAGGCACCATGAAGTACGAATTTACAATTACTGAGTTTTGTGATGAAAAATAGGTCACGAGACTGATTTTTCCCTTTTGCTTGTTTCTAGCAAGTGCTTTGAGCTGTAGTGGCTCCACGTAGGCAAGTGTCTGCTCGGCTCAATGGCAGTGTGCAAGAGGTGTACACAGACGCTGTCCCAGCAGAGAGCTGAGGGCCTTCAGTTGCTTCACTGAGACACTAAAATGATAGGATCACTAAAAGAGGGGAGATTGAGGTTAGAGTCAGGACTGAATTCTTTACTCAGAGGGTGGTGAGGAGTTGGCACTGCTGCACGGAGGGCTGTGGGTGCCCCATCCCCGGAGGCACTCAGGGCCGGGTTGGCTGTGGGCCCTGGGCAGCCTGAGCTGTGGGGTGGCAGCCCTGCCCACGGCAGGGGTGTGGAGCAGGATGGTACTACAAGTCCCTTCCAACCCAAACCATTCTATGGTTCTGTAACTCTAAAAATGTGACTGTGTCAGAGTGCAGGGCCTGGCCTATGCTTCAAGTGTGTTGCCCTCTTGTAGTGTTTTGGGCTGTGTTTGGGTGTCCGCTTACAATTATTTTAATATTACAGTGGGGATGTACCTACCCATGCCAGCCAATCTTATATCCCTGTAATCTGTGGCACAGTAAAGAGTCGGCCACAATGGCTGCTGGTATAGACAGGTTATCTTATACAGCCCTTTTCTGCTCCTCTGTGATTGCAGAGCTTTCCACCTCTTACATCTTACCCATGGCTGTTCTTAAAGCTGTCACCATTTGGAGAAGGACAAGGTGTTTATTTCTTTCACATCTTCACAACACCTGCAGGGCTCTGACAGGTTGCATGGCTTGCCCATCCGACCCTGGCCAGCTGAAGGTGCCTTCTGCTTTCCATGAGCACAAAAGCTGTACAACAAATATCTTTAATAACTGCCTGAGCAAACTGCTGGGAAAGGAAAATAAATGTGCATATGAGCACTTTCTTTGTTAGGACACATTTTTCTGCAGTTTCTGGCTGCTGAAATGCAGTTTGGCAAAGCAGCATAAGTGCCTCTAGGAAATGTATGTCGGCAAAGTGAACCTTCAGAAATACAGCTACTGAAATTATAGGAATATTTTAAGATGTACGTTCCCTAATTGGGGGATGTGGTGCAGTATTCAGTCGTTACGTGCCTGCTGCTGGAAAGGAAAAAGACTGTGCCACTGTGTGGAGGCCTTGCAAGGAGTCAGTTTGAGGCAGAAAACCAGCATTTGGCAGCTCTAGCCAAGAGATACAGAGGGATTTGTTGTCATCTTGGGTTAGTTTGGGAGGAAAACTGCTAAATTTTATTGAAGAACAGAGAGCAATCTTGTTCTTAGGTATGTAAGAAGCTCAAGCTTTCACAAGGAATTCCTGCAGGTAGCCAAGCCGGGAGCTGCATTTCTGCCATCATTTCTGCAGCTCCCAGTGCACTGCAGTTGTCTTGGTTTAATGAAAACAGCGTTAAAGTACTGCATTCCTGCACTGCTAAAGGAAACCCTTTCTGACTCAAGCTCAATTTGGATGCAGAATTCCTACTCCTTATTGATCTGTAATACAATAAAGTGCTAAAATTATAAATGTGAAGATGTATCTTCACTTGAGCACGTGCACCCACCTGCTACAAAAGAAGGTGCCAGGCAACCGGAGCTGCTCATTGCTTTGACCTTTTTCTTATCTGCAACCTGCAGGCAGTGGGAGCGGTTTGCCTTGTGTTTTGTGAAGGTAAATAGTGAGGCATTGGGATGGCATCCTGGTAAGAGCCAGGAGACGAAGGAAGATGTACCTCCCTTCTACATGAGCGGAATGTCATCGGCATAGTAACAACAGAGTAATTGTTTGCTTCAATTTCTGACTTTAATTGCTGAGGTTATAATAGATACCTCATAAAATTCCAGGTTTTTGCCTTAAGATAGCCCTAAGTGTCCAGGGTCTCATATATGCATAACTGTCAGCAGAACGCCACTGCTTGTTTGGTGTTACAGCAGTCTTGTGGGGTGTTGTTTTTTTATCCAAGATGCATTGAATCTGCCGTCATCAGTTTTGAGCAGAACTCCAAAGGCCCGAGTGCCAGATGTCCTAGAGACAAAGAGCTGAAATTAAATCATGCTCTTTCCATGTCCCAAGGAAGAACATTTCCACGATCGTACGGCTGTACTCCGTTTGCAGAGTCATTGCTCAGGGAGGGGAGCGGTCCTTTTGGGGTTGAGTTCCTTCTGCCACAGCGTAACAAACTGAAAGCACTTTTCCCACATCTTTCTGTGACTGAGAGAAAGGATGTGTGAAGAACAGCACGGACAGATCTTGGTAACACAGCGCAACTGATGAACCTTATATTTCTTGTTTCATATTCAAGGCTTACATGAATCCCATAGCTATGGCCAGAGCACGAGGTCCTGCCCAAAATTCGGGACCAACAATACAAGACTACTTGAACAGACCAAGGCCAACATGGTAAGTGCCTGAGCTGAGTGAAAGATTTGTTCTGTGTGTTCTCTCAGTTACTTACATCCTCCCCCAAATGCACACTGATACGCTTTGGAAGGTTCCTTGGCTCTGGCCAAGATGTTATTTTCTAAATGTACATTCAATCTCTTCTTTTAAAAATAATATTTCACTTTGAAATACGTTTCTCATTTGTCTTTAAATAACTTGGCTACAGTTTCTCAGGAGAGGAAGATGTTGATTATTTTACCTCTTTCAGAATCCTAATGCTTTAAGGCCTGCAGACATATTAAATTTTCAAACAAAGTAATCTCTAGGAAAGAAAAAAGAAAACATTTTGCTGGGAGATTCTTAGAACATGGTCCACCACACCCCACAAAATCATTGCTTTAAGATAACATCAACAGCTTACTTTACATTCAGGCCATTTTACCTCATCTCTTAAGAAATTAGAGCACAATTTACCTAATTGCAAAGTTAGCTTTAGATCTTTCAGAGAGGTTCAGCTACCATGCTTAAGTTATTACAGTTAGGTTACCATATATGTAACATCTAAGATAATTTTTCTGTTGCAAGTTCAGCCAAAGCTAAACTTCAGAAAAAACCCCACATGAAGTTAGACACTGAAGCAGGTATTTTTGATTGTGAGAATGCAGTCACTGATCTCTCATCTTTTTTGTACAGGGAAGAGGTGAAAGAACAGCTAGAGAAGAAAAAGAAGGGATCCAGGGCTTTGGCTGAGTTTGAAGAGAAGATGAATGAGGTTGGTAATGTTGTTAGTATGTAAATGTCCCAGCTGTCTTATCTTGTATACTGCTTTTCTTCTCTTATCATTAACAGCACCGAGTACCCATAACATTTCACTGTGCTCAACCTGGTAATGAGTGAATGTTTTGTTTTGTTTGTATTGAGTATTAACATTTCTTATTAACCAATGAAGAGCTACTCCTGATTCAGAGCAACACTGCATTAAAAGCTTTGAGAAATGCTGTGAAGAAAATGTGAACTAATCATTACTTGGTTAAGGTCACACAATCCAAACACACCAGGAAGAGATTTGTTACTGGAATCAGGCTGCATTGGTGAGAAACATACATATGATATGGATGTGGGAGAGTGCACTAAGAGTGGCCTTGAAAGTCCAAATATGCTTATGGAACACTTCTCTCTCATCCTAAGCTGATTACGTTCTGCGCTGGTTCCCTTCTGTAAGTGGAGCTATTCTGGTAACTGTGTTTAGCATCTGCTGGAGATCAGCATGCTGTAAGAAAGTTTTGTATATGACTCCTGTTGTGTACATAGGAAGGAAACAGTAGATGACGAATTTAATTGCTTTGTTCCCTTCTTGGATTCTGGTATCTTGGGATAAGCTTCGAGCAGCAATCTTCAACGTTGTGTGAGAGTTTCTGGTTGAAGAAGATAATGCTCCTCCTCTGCTGCTGAAAGGGCCTAGTACTCTGCTTGTTACAGCTTTTTGCCTCAGAATTTATACCAATATCTGAAAGATGATAGGATGCAGTTCTGAGGAGACTGGTTGTTTTGTGCTCTGTCAGTTTCAGCTGTGTGAGTTTGGGTTAGTATTTTATTGTGTCCCTTTGCTTTATTATGAATTATTTGTAGCTTCTAAGCGCAAACCTCTCAGTGGTGGAAAGGGTTGCAAGTCTGTGACTGCGGTGCCCTCTCACTCAGTTTACTGACAGATGCTCTGATGCTTTTTGTTTCTTTTCTCTCTTTATTTATTTATTTTATTTGTTTTTAAGAACGCATACCCAATCTGTTTCTACTTCAGAGGGAAAGTTTGCCTAACCAAAGCCCAGCCTGTTGTTAGAGGGTCTGTAGGTAGCACCAGGTAGCTGAAGCACCCAGCCTGCTGCAGGCATTGCCTTAGATCACAGAAACGCACTGCGTGCAGCACTGTATCCTGGCTAACCTTATGACATCTTTCAGCAGCACTGTTAAGCTAATCCACCATGTGCTGACCCGGGGTTCTTTGTATCTTATTGCACTGCATGTGTATAATCGTATTCAATTCCTCATATTTCTTTCCCTTCAGCACAGTATGTGGGTTGTCATTTCTTTGCCAGTACAATACCAGTACAGCTTAATTAGGAGGAAAGGAAGAATCAGAATAATAATAAAGAAAGGAGCACCTGATGTTGCTGACAAGGGAAGCAGGAATAGCACAAGCTAGCAGAATTTCAGTGTGATGGGAAGTTGGATGCTTCAGAACCCTTAAAAGAGGAATTTGGGATGGACTAAGAGAACTAATGAGGGAAACAAAAGAGATGTGCATAATGAAGTTCTAATCATTGACACTGACAAAGCACAGAACAGACACTAGATACGCCCATGCATTGAAGAAGGGCCAGGAACATTTGTCTTGCGATTCTACTTCAGGCAATTTTAAAACATAGGCAAAGTGCCTGTTTTGCTGGTAGGCTGACCCACCGTACTGACGTGTTCTAACAAGAGCTCTGTGATACTACAAAACCAAAGGGAGCAAAACTGATGACCTCCAAGTTAAATAACCATCTCTTAAGCCCAACTAACTTGAACATTAAGGTGTGAACTAAGATAACTGGATTAATTTTAATCTTCTGTAATACCAAGTGCACCACAGCCATGGTTAATACTACAGGCTGTTTATTTTCTGTGGATTTTGTGAAAACTTATTAATTCAAGGGAAAGGCATGATTTTGACAAAGTTCTCTTAATAGAGCTGTTTGGAAATAACGGTCGTGTCACCCTCATTTTGTTTGTTTCAGAATTGGAAGAAAGAACTGGAAAAACACAGGGAGAAATTGCTAGGTGGAAATGAGAGTTCCTCCAAAAAGAAAGAGGTCAGTTATTTTCAATTTGGTACAGCTGGTATTTGGAACTGGTTTTTGCAATACAAAATGCCACGAAAACATTTTAAAAACCAGCATCAATTTCTGTAAAGCTAAATGCCCAGGAACACGATGCCAGAAATAACGTTTGTTTTATTTTATTTTTAAGAAAAAGAAAAAGGAAAAGAAGAAATCTAGTAGGGTGAGCAAAATTTTCAGTTTTCTGAGCTTTTTTTTTTTTTGCTTTGGGATTGTGCCTATTTGCCGTTTGTGTTTTCTTGGAAAGAGAGGATATAGTTCTACTGTTAAATTTGGATGTTAAATTACCTGATTTTAATTGGAGAGAGGCAGATTATTCTGCACAGGAAGAATTTTACTTCTACTTAAAGAGCAATTGGTGGGGAGGGAAAATATTAAATATACGTTATCACAAAAAATATCAGAAGTCACTTTTTACAGTCTTATTTAAGAAAATGTACATGAGCCCATCTTCTTGGAAGTAAACTGTTATTGATAATGCTTTGCAAATGGAGAGATCTTAAGATTGGGTGTTTGCATGGACTTTTACTTATTTGGTAGACAAAATGCTGCATCTCACAAGCTTCACTTTTTGTTGTGTTTGGTCAAGTTGTCTTCATCTTCCTCTTCTTCATCAAGCTCTGATTCTTCCAGCAGCGCATCTGATTCAGAAGATGAGGTAAGCACTAAACTATCAGGATGTAACATGTTTTGTATTTTGAGTGAAATGTTGCCTTTGTACTGATCTCAGCATGCTTGAGACATAACTGTGGAGTGTGTTCTTCTTGTGTTAAGAGAACTCCTCCATCATGGAGGAAATACTTGGAATTTCTGTTTTGAACATGGAAGACGTAACTGAAGATGAGTAAGCATTT
This sequence comes from Gallus gallus, assembly GCF_016699485.2. Taxonomy (NCBI): domain Eukaryota; kingdom Metazoa; phylum Chordata; class Aves; order Galliformes; family Phasianidae; genus Gallus; species Gallus gallus. Next base: position 22,597,057 of record NC_052533.1, on the reverse strand, counting down.
TACCATGTGTACCCAAGTCACTGAAACAGTGGCTAGTATTTGTTTAATTTTATTTACTCTTTACTGACTTGAGCAGCCAATAAAGTTACTTTAAAAGGGTCATGCTGTAGTTCATTATGGAATGAAGAAAAGCAATGAGGACATACTACACATATTAACCCATTTTATCTGTAGAACCTGAGATTCGTTGCAAAGCGATGTATTGCAAACTAGACTAACCCACAACAATACTCTGAAGCCACTAGATTAAAAACCGAGAAGTTTACGTACTTTGGAAGAGCTTCTTCTGGTCTTGAGATACTCTTTGGATCTAGTATAGTGTCAGCCGTTCTGAACTAAATCTTAACCACTAAATCACTGTTAACACAGCTAAGATCTTTGAGCAAGAAATAGAGCATTAGCATCTTGCTGTGAAGGCTTGCAAAGTATCGCAAATGCTGCATATTCAGAAAGCAACCTCCTTATGCAGTCTTTTTTTGACATATGTCAACCAGTATTAATAGGTAAAAAGCAAAGGAAAAAATGACTGTAATCATAGAAATAACAGAATGGTTTGGGTTGGAAAGGACCTCTAAGATCATCTAGTTCCAACCCCCTGCTATAGGCAGGGACACCTCCACTAGATTGGGTGGTGGAGTGCTTCCAGGAATGGGGCATCCACAGCCTCTCTGGCCATTCCAGTGTCTCACCACCCTCACAGTAAAGAACTTCTTCCAAATATCTAGTCTAAATCTACCCCCTTCCAGTTTACAACCATTTCCCCTCATCCTGTTGCTACATGCCTTTATAAAAAGTCTGTGATCAGAATAAGGCTTTCAGGCTATCCTTTCTAGAAAATGAGGGGAAAACAAAAGTAACATATTGAACTGATAAGAAGTAGAATGGGCAGTGGCATATATTTTTCTGTCAAAGAATATTTCATATAAGAAGTTGAATAAAATACCAGCTCACACTTTATCATGGGACTTAACACATATCTTAGCAATATGTTTTAAAATATTCTTTGGGGGCTTCATTTGCATAAAAATATTTAAATCTGGTACATTTGGTACATATGATACAGTTGTGAATTTTAAATGTGTATCTGTTCAATAGCTTCTTCATAAACAAATATATTTTGGATGGCTAGCTTGTAAACTGAATCCATTGCTGTGTTAACATGGATTTGTATGCTTTTCCAGTAGAGTCCCCCCAACTAATCAAAACAATGCAAACGTATCATTTTTACTAGTTCAGCATAAATCTTTTTTAGAGTTAGTCAGGTTCTGTAGCATACGTCTAAATGATAAACAGAATGTAGGGAACCTGAATTTTACTCTAGCTTATTTTTTTTTCAATGCAGAAGAGTTACGAATGTCTTCCACTAAAGGAATCTATTGTAGTATATTTATTCCTCAGGATAAAATGATAATATGTAGGAATTTGGCACTCCCAATTCTTTGCATGTAATGTAAATCTTTAATATCTACTGAAAATAAATTCAGGATTTTCTTTTTCTTTTTTCCTAAAATATTTGTGGATAGGATAAAAAGCAGGGGAAGAAAAAAAAGAAAAAGAAACATCGCTCCTCACGGAAATCTTCATCAAGCTCAGCTTCGGAATCTGAGTCAGACAGCAAGGTAATTAAGTGCACGTTACCCTCAGGAAATGTCTCTGATCTGTGTTACAAAGACAAGTGTTTCTGACTTTGTAATTGCTGTATTCAAAGTCATGCATTCTTACTGTGCCTGAGCTGTGCTTGTATCTTTAAGTTGTGATCGGGAAGGTACCTCTGCTGTCCACAGTGCCTTGGCAGAATACAGTTCCTCTTCAGAAACTACATATTCCATCAGCTTTTATCTACTTTTCTGAATTCAGACATCAGCAGTTTTTGTGCTGTGCAAATGTTTTAATACTGCATTAACACTTCAAAAATGAAAATGTTCTGTGATGTTCTTGTCAACATGCTATCATTGAATGGAATACCATCTGTGAAAATACAGCTATTGCAGGGAATCAGTGGCCAGAATACTGCCTCCCTAAGTGTGTTTGGACTGAATAGTTGCCTGTTGGGCCTCTCAGCCTCACAAATAAGTAATAAGTTGAAAGTTTGTTTTGTTTTGTTGCTTTTTTAATACTTAAAAGAAAGTAGAGCAGTGTGTGCTTGCAGGCACAACATTAGTGAAGATGCATGTGGCAATCTGTTTTGGTACCATTTTTCTGTGGTAGCGGACAGTAACTGTACTTCTTCCCGAAATAATAACACTATGTGTAGGCTGGCATTTCACTGGAATTTTCTTGAGATTCCTAATTCAGGATGTTATAAAATCTGATGAATCACTGCTTGCATCTAACTATGAATTTGTGCTAGTGGCAGTTTGAAAAGGTTTCCTGCATAAAGGGACACAGAGATACTCTTACTTTTGAAAGTGGAAGATAGAAAACTCCGTGGCGATCTCGGTTTAACCACTGTCTGATCCACTGAGATGAGCATGGATGGAGAATAAAGACTGCAGACTGCTGGGGGTTAGAGGAGTATCTGGTGATGGTGGTAGTAGTGGCCGGTATCCTTTCTAGAGGCTCCTTAGGTGTACTGCTCTGAGTAAGTTCTCTGTTGTTTGATTCCATAGAGACCTTTTCTCACTGCTTGTTCCAGAAATTAGCAGCTGCCATCAAAATCTTGCTGTTTTTTGTACTGGTCGTGTTAGCTGCAAGTTAACAATCTTCAATATACAGAAAAAGGCAATGGGTCAGACTGCTGTTCCAATTTCTTTTTTTCCTGGAATAATTTTGTCATGGTGGATGCTTTTCTTTCTACCTAGGACAGCACAAAAAAGAAGAAGTCAAAGGAAGAACATGAGAAAGAGAAGGTATCGTTTTTTACTTTTTAAATACTTGCATCAGAACTTCATTTTACATATATAATGGGTCTCTTCTACTCCCCCCTCACCCCCCTCCTTTTTTTTTTTTTAAAGTATTGAATTCTTCAGCTTACACCTATGGTCATTTTCTGTCCAAAACTTGACAATTCAGTGCCCCCAGTTTGAGATAAGATTTTTAGGTTCCTATTCCAGTAATTGTCAGTAGAAACTGCTGGATCTGGTTTTGTCATGAAGGTAAATGAAGAAAGTATCTAATCTGCTGTAGTAGATCATCAGCATTCTAGTATGTGGGGCTTAACATTAACAGTTGACCTAAAAATATGTATGGTATTTCAGTGACACACCTGATAGGATATTGGCTCGTTACCCCAAATTAAGTAACAGTAAGCAGAGGATATTTTTATCTAAATGCAGCCATAATTGCATGTTTTACTTATAGCAGCTTAAAACATTACAGAGAAAACTGTATTAGCTTAAGCAGGTTTATCTTATCCTGTCTTTTCTCTGGGCACAAAATCCCTCCCTCCTCTCCCACGTCTCACCCATTTCATACACATGCATCTGAGGACTTTCCTCCTTCTACTACGTTGAATGCAAATAATCTTGTTGACTTGAATGTTAGTTATTTCTGTGTGTAAACTAACAAAGCTTTCAGTGTCAGCCCTAGTCTTTCTCTTCAGTTACCTTTGTTAACACATTGCTCTCTGCTACTACAATCAATAGTATTGGGTTTGACATGTAAAATCTCCATTACATCAGGCAAACGCGTCGATTTTTGTTGTGTTTCTATTTCCCAGTTCTCATTTCCCAACACCTCTTCTTGAGTATCTTCTCTTCAAAGAGAAAGTGACTACCATAGCCCCCTAATCTTGGTCAAGCTGTACTTCTGCTTTCACACTTCTGAAATCAAAGGGCTTTTGAGGGCTACAGGTCTTTTCTGTTCTGAAGATGCCCTCTCAGATGGGTTACATCATGTGTGCTTTTCATGAGTACTTCAGGGAGAGGAATGTGGTACCTATAATAGACTTAAGTAGGAGGGTTGATAGAAGTAATCTCAGCGCTCAAAAAGATGATTAATAAGAATTTTTACTGTTTTTTTTTTACTTAGAAATAGAATGGAGGAAATGGAAGAAAGTAGCTTCACTCTTAGGAATACCTTGCTTGGTCTGGAGCAAAGCTTACTTGAAAGTGTAGGGAAAAAAAAAGGCTCGTCAGAACAATCTCCTAGCAAGTGAATTACAGAAACCTAAAACTGGAAAATAAAAAGACTGCTCAACTGCTCTTTAAATATATTGAAACTATTTATATAAAATGTTGAAAGAATATGTCCCATGCCAGAGACACAAATCTAAAGGGAGCTTTTTGTTTTATCAGCACCAAAGCATCGGTGTTTGTGCATACTCTGAGACATCTTCATTTACTCTCCAGTCTTTAGAAGTGATGAAGCATTTTATTTTAAAATGCTTGCTCCTTTGTGAGTTTTCATTTAAAATAAGAGACTGTTTTGTACTATTATATCATTCTTAAGAAGTCACAGTATCTTGGTAATGAAGCAACACACAGAAAATTATTATATTCTCACTGAAAGCATTTTAACTGTATGATGATTTGCTGATGAGTAATTAGTTTAATGTATAAATTATTAAAATATTTCATAACTTAGAAATAATATTTCCATATAATTTTAAGGCAGAAGTTTCATAATACCTGAAAGGCTTAACGTTACTTGCAAATATATTGTTTTATGTAGGATGGCAAAAATCATCACAGAAAGAGGAAGAAAGCTGATCGTGGTGATGGGCCTTTATCATCAGAATCCTTATCAGAACCAGATCAGACAGAGGAGGTCAGTGTGAAAGCTAAATTTCAGATGTTATAATGCTTTTACCTTACTAATTCCCATGAGTAAACAGCTAAAAGTGGCCTGGATTTAATGTATTATTGAAATGTTCTGTTCTATACAGTTGATTTTAAGCATATGGCATGCTCAGAGTTGTATTTTTCTCCTTATTAAAGACTTCTGGTTAGATTTGTTTTGTGCAACTCCTACCACCTACAGGTTATTCTGAATTACTTAAAACTTTTCAACTTTTCATGGATGTTTTAGAGTTTAATAAAATGAGGCTCAGTGGTGCTTCACAAGATTTCTCTCTGATCACTGAATACAGACAGGCACGATTCCAAGATTGCTCAGCTTTTTTGGCTGCCTTTTGCCATTCATCTAGAAAGTGTTGGACATAATCTTACTCTCATCCTTGTGTACATTTCCTCTCAGGATTTGTATTCCTGTAGAATTACAAAACACTGTAAAGTTCCAGTTTGCTAGCTTTTTCTATTAAAATTTCAACCAGGTTATACTGTTATATCTTGGCTGGCTGCTTGTTCTGCCTTGTTTTAATAGCAGAGTGCCCAAAAATCAGATGTTTATAGGATTATAGTTATTCTAGAATGTATCACTTCTGTTTATGAGGGTGGATAGTGATAGAACAAGGGGGAATGGTTTTAAACTGAGACGGGAGGTTTAGGTTACATATTAGGAGGAAGTTTTTCCACACACAGGGTGGTGACACACTGGAACAGGTTGCCCAAGGAGGCTGTGGATGCCCCATCCCTGGAGGCATTCAAGGCCAGGCTGGATGTGGCTCTGGGCAACCTGGTCCAATGGTTGGTGACCCTGCATACAGCAGGGGGGTTGAAACTCGATGATCATTGTGGTCCTTTTCAACCCAGGCCATTCTGTGATTCTGTGATCACTGTTATAGTCACTGTTTCTTCAGCAACTGCTCAGTGTGCCCTACCAGTGTTAGGCCATTTCTCATTTATGTACAACAAAAGTTCAAACTTTCATATAAAACAGCGTTTCCGAAGCTGCTGTCTCATTACATCTGATTTTTTTATTTTTTTTTTATTAGGTTCAAGTGAAAAAGAAGAAAAGCAATGAGGAAAAAGAGAAAGCAACAGCAAGTATCCCTTATAGTCATACTGTAGTTTTAGGACATTCATATCTTGTCCTTGGTTAATTTATAATTTTGCAGTAACAGAAATGTGTAATAGTTAAAGTCACATGAATTGAAATTTGAAACTTCTCTCTTTATCTGTTGAAATTACTTTTTCAGCTGCATAATTAAGGGAAGAATTTGTCACTATTTTAACTACGTAGATATATATGAATTGAGATATATTTAACATTCATTGCATCAAGTCAAAATATGTTTTACTTTGTACCAGCCTAACAGAACTACAGATTTCTATATAGTATCAGGTGAGGTAGCAACATGCCATATAGATATTGAGGCCGTTCCTTTGTAGGAGTATTGTGTATAAATATTCCTTTGTACACCTTTTCTACCAGACCGTAGAAAGGGCCTTAGGACACAATCTCTGCAGCATCATAATACTAATATAATTCTTCCCTCAACCAAATGAAATGCTGCTAGCAACCTGTTGCTTTTCTCTGCTTTGTGGATACTTTCTCTGATGATAAAGGTGGGACAGGGATTCAGCAGTGATAGTGTAGAACTTCAGATATGTCATCACATGTACCTGACTTAGGGGTGTAGTTGTTCTGAGCTTCTTTGTCTGCACTATGAGCAGCACTGTTCATAATTAGGTACCTCAGTTGCCCAAATGAGTTATGGCACCTAAGCACAGGAATTTCAGTACACGTCTTCTGTGGAATTTGAGTTAGTTTGTTTGTCATAAAATTCCTAGTGACTAATTTTTTTTTCTTAAAAGAGATAAGTAATGTGTATAGAACAAAGATACTAAATTTTCTTTATGTTGTTACACCTACTGAAGAATTCCAACTGAACTTCTGCTTGCAAAAGGACAAGTTTGTGTCTTTCAGTTTTTGATTGAATCTGGCAGTGTTACTTAAGCATATATGTGAATATTTAAAATTGAAACTATATGCTTTGTTTTAATTGAGGTGCAAGTGCTGGAGATTCTAGCCTACTATAGTGCACTGTGAATATGAGCACCTAATTTAAATCTGTAAACATCCAAGTTACTCCCATATACATACACCTTTGACATATATATATACCTTTTACAAAGCACTTTATTATTCTCTCAGAAATCTGTAAAGCACTGAAAAATTGTTAAAAAAGATGAAGAAATATGATAGTGATGATGCTGAGGGGTGTGAAGTAGCCAGACCATGATAGAGATGAATTGAAAATAGTGCAAATCATGAACCTTCTTTTTGTGATTTCTCAATAGGCTTTTATAAAATTCTCCTCTGAAGTGCCATGGATTTTTACAGAAACACCTTCCAAAATGTCTGTAGAACTTTCATTTCCATGCTCCCATTGTTATGGATTGGAATTTAGTAGATGCCCATTTTCTCATACTGAAACTTTCTTTTTGTTTTTTGTTTTCTTTTTCTTAGGATAAAGCAAAAAAGAGAAAGAAGCACAAGAAGCACAGTAAAAAGAAGAAAAAGAAAGCTGCTGGTTCAAATTCAGATTTGGAATAGTATTAAAAAAAAAAAGCAAGACTATCAACAACAGTGCAATGACTGAAGGAAATTTAAACTGTGAAATGATAACAAACTTTACCAAACTGCATGAGTTTTCCTGTGTTCTAGAAATATTCCTAATCTTTCAGTAGCCAGCCAGATGCAGCTGTGCTGGGGAAGACCATTGTTATTGCCTGCTGCTTAATACATGAGGTACAACTTTTATTAAAGTCCAGTAAGCAGTGTTAGATGTTTGAAACAACGTAAGATGGTAGTCCAGCTAAGATGTAAAATATTGGAAAGTAAGAGTTAAACTTTTTAGATACTTAAAGTAGTGTTTTAAAGCATTAGTAATAGTCTTTATTTGTAAATCAGGACAAATAAAATCCCAAATTCATCTTGTAGGTTTATATTATACTTAAACAGTTTCCAGCTGGTGTCTGCAAATGGCATTTACAAAATGGGAAATTAATGACAACGTATAAAATGCTGCCTTTGTAGTAATTGCCCCATTACCGTCTTCATGCTTGTGAGAAAGGGAATGCTACCATTTTGGCTAACTGAATAGGGTGCCTTTGCCTTGATCCTTGCAAATCTCTGCTATTTTTAATCCACGCAGCATCTCTGATTCTAGAGAGGCCAGAACTATTGTCAGCAGACTTCTTCTGCATAAGCAGTTCTGGGCTTCTGAGCATGTGCTTCTGCATTAAGCAAGAGCAATGACATTTTGCAGTATAACTGACATTCAAAGCCAGAAGACTTTACCTCTGCTTCTTTGAAATAGCGATAGATCTGTGCTAGTAAATGAGCATATTTCATTTAATGTAATTTTGGTTTAGTTGAACACTTCTCGCAAACACCGGTAGCTTTTTCTTTTCCCTTCGCATTATCTTTTGGATCGTTTTGCATGATTTGTACCTTTATTAAATTAACGAAATGCAGGTAATCATTTGTTGTAACCAGTTCTCTGGATTATGTTCCACATGCAGAGTTTCATGTATGTATTTAGTTGTTCTTACAGTTAAGTTCATTGCTGTGTTGAAGTGCACACTTGCTGAAGATATTTAGCATGTAAAAAGCAGGGTTTTGATACCTTAACAGCTTCATATTGAAGCTGATTTTACTCTAAGCAAGTTCAGTGGCAGACCTGTTATATGACGCATCTTGTTAGATTAAGGAAAAAAACCATACTGCCAGAATCTCATTAAATATGCTGTTTAAACAGTTTGTATTTATATTTTTGTACTTGAGGGCTACAGAATGTTGACCTAAATCATAAAGCTGTTTTATTTTAAATTAGTTGCTTTAGGAATTGAAAATAAGCTTTTATAAATTAAATGTGCACGCAAGAAAACACAAGCAACCGTTAGGTTTTAGTTCTTTCATGAAATTCTCACCATATCTTGCATTGAAGTACCCGTGGCTGCGCCTGCTTTAGCCTTTAACAGCCGCCCATCTGTCTGAGTGGTCAGCTGGAGATTACAGGAACGATCCACCCCTTTTGCCACTGCACAGGTGCTAACTTCTGACTTACCTCTAACGTACCGATGTTTGAAGTATTTTATTGCCAAGGATTTCCTGACCTCTCATAACTGAGAATTAGTCTGCAGATCGTAAATAAAAACTGAGGGGAGAAGGATGATTTGACGTTGTCATTCTACAGTGACGTTGACTTTTCTGTTGAGTTCTTAGAAAATACAAATATTTCAGTCGCAGCAGTGTCCTAAAATACACTGAAGAGTTGGATCTCATATTTTATAGTGTTGGTTGATGCTACTGATCCTCGGCCCCGTTGTGTCAGTGAGGTTAAATAAAGGCAGTGAGTAGTAGGGGTCTGGTTGGGGGCTTTTGTGTTTTTGTTTTTAAGTTGTGGCGTTGCAGTGTTGGTGACCATTTGTAATGAACCATATCAGATGCTGTGCTCTGTGTGACACCTCTGTTGACTTTTACACAAATACCTGCAACAGAAAGAAATAAAAATGGGAATGAGGGCCGCAGTCTTCCACATCCATAGGCTCGTATGTCATTTTACTTGTCTGAATAGAACTGCTGTTGTTAACTGCGCGCTTCACAAACGCAGCGCTTTGTTAGTGGTGTAGCTATAAAGGAGCTTACAGGCTTTGTCAGTTCACAGCGAAGCCGCTTTCATGTTGGCGATGGAATGTGTTTTGGTTTTCAATACATTAGACAACCACACGGAGACTCCTCTTGCATCTTCTTTTCCTCGTTAGAGAAAAACCGTGGTGCGCTGAAAGGGCCGCCAGCTGCGGTTTAATGGGCCAGAGCGGGGCTGACTGACCCGCCCAAGGCACGCCGTCCCGGCCCTGCCCTGCTGGCACACTCTGGAGGGAGGCGGCAGCTGCGCCGTTGTGGTGCCGTGGGCCGCGTACCGTCTCTGCGGAGGCCGGGCGGGGCCGGCGGATATCTCCTCGCGCGGGGCGTTACCCGGTTGTCGCACCGCAAGGAGCCGAGCCAGCAGCCCCGCCATGCGGCGCCGGGCACGGCGGCTGCCCCGCCCGGGTTGCCCGGGCAGCGGCGAGGGAGCCGCCGCCATGAGCAAGAAGCGGCTGCAGCAGCTGGTGGAGTCGCTGAGCCGCTCGGCCAAGCACTGTGAGTGCCGCGCAGGGCCGGAGATGGCCGGGGGCCGTTTGCTGTGCCCCGCTACCCGCCCCTGAGGCTCGGTGAACGTTCCCTCAGGAACGGCGCGCGGTGCCGGGGGGAGGTGAGGGTGATGTCGGTTTTTCACATCCCCAGAACCAGCTTAATGCGCGAGGTGTCTGTGTCCCGTGGCTTTTGGTGATGCTTGTGTTTCGGCTCCCAGTTAATAGAGGTGAAGTGGAATGCCTCATCAGGCTCTTCGACACGCTGGTGAGTGCGTCCCACAGCCGCTTCGCCGTAGCCGGCTTCGATCGCAACGTGTTCCGTGACACCCTGCACCGCGCCTTCGGCATGACGGATGACGTGGTCATGGACAGAGGTGAGGTCGGCGGGCTCAGCAGGGCCGTGGCGCTTCCTCTGTAACCCTTGGGCAGCCCTTCTGAACAACCGTCTCTACAATGGTTCCCTTGAAGACTTTCCAGGTTACGTGAAAACCTGAAGCTAGTTTCTGTCCATGTTCTCATTCCAGCGAGAATGGTGGATCCCTACTGCCAAGATAACCCCATTGATCACTGAGAAAGAGGCTGACAAGGCAGAAAAGTTGTATGCAAACAGTTGCTGCCTCTGTGAGCTTGGGTGGAAGGGAGGTGGAAGGCCAAAGTGTCCATAGGGGAGGAAAAAAGTACATTGCCAAGCCAGTGAACATTGCTGGACAAAGGATTGTTGTGTCAGCCACGTAGGGGCAGCCAAGGAGGAGTCATGCAGGGTGCTGCTGAGTACATTTCTTTGTACAGAATGGTTGTGGAAGGCTCGCGCTCTTGTATGAGGAAGGCCTGGCAGATAGGGAACACCTGGGGTGCCCAGTGTGGATATGTCTGTCCCAGCCAGCCTTAGTGCAGTGACAGAAGGGGGCAGTGCAGTGCCAATGTCCTCCTTCCTTCCGTGGCTCCAGAATTGGTGGTCATTGCAGCTGGTGGAGGGCTCTGTCCTGGACTTGACGAAGGTGTTTCTCTGCTTGAGGAAAGATGTTTTTATCTTTTCATCGAACATAAGGAAATATTTATTTGTGTTTCTGTATTACATAAATTCAAAATGCATCTAATACCCTTTTCAGTGTTCCGTACTTTCGATAGAAACAATGATAATTGCATCAGTGTGGTGGAATGGGTGGAAGGCTTGTCGGTATTTCTTCGGGGGACACTGGAAGAAAGGATTAAATGTAAGGTTTATCTGTATGCTAGTACTTAGTGGTAATTATAGTATTCAGGAATATTGAATTACACATCACTTTCATTTTAATTGATTACTTACTCAAAGTGTTTAATAATTGACAGGTTTTCTTCTGTAGCATTCAGTGAAAATGAGTTCTGAAACCATTTCTCTGAGACAGATTATTGTGTAAACTCTTTTTGTGTTGCTGACAGAAAATCTTTTGAACCGAAGCTTGTTCTACTGTATGGTTTTGACTGAATTTATGGTTTTGTATTCCCACACAAAGCTGGAAGTAAACGTGTAGCTTAAGGGTAGGGGGGTGGCTGGATAACAGCCTCCTCAGGCCAGACGGGACCTGTGCCAGCGTTCATTTACTGGCACAACAGGGACACAGCACGTTGATTCTAGCAGTTCTTCAGCTCAGAAGTATAGATGGAAAAACTGAGTCTGTTTTCTAAGATGTTCTTAAGAACCTTCAGAGCAATGATGGAGAAAGATGGTAGAGGAAAAAAAAATGCAGGAACTCTAGAATTTTTAAAAGCAGAAAAAAAAAAAAGGTTGGGGAGGGAGGAAGAGATTGGGGGTGGAGGGGGAGTTTTATAGAAAAAAGGAGAATGACAGCTGTTTCCATAGTTCTGGTTTCAGCATCAGCCATCCATAATACGCTGTCAAATTTCATCATAAAGCGTTGCACTGGAACATGGCTTAGGATGTCACACCACTAGGACGTGTGCCAAGATGTAACATCAGAACAACCGCAGGCCATAAAATATGCAGCCCTGGTGAGCACTCTAGGATATACTGCTGTGTGATGGCACACAGTGGTGTTTATCGTAAGTGTATGCCAGTACAGTTTTTCACTGTAGACAAAACCGTTAGGAGGGAAAAAAAATCTGCCCCCAAAGTAAAAACTTCTGTTTGTTTTTTAAATAAGTTTTGTGAAGGATGCTGAAATGTATTGCAGTCCTAGATTTCTGATTTTAGGGAGGCAGAAGCAATTGCAAGATACATTATTCAGATGTTTGTGCTGAAAATACTCTGTTGCAGAGATTTGCTCTTTGCCTTTAGAAACACTTCAGTTGCCTTTTCCATGCTAGTACAACTCATTATTTTTCCTCTATTTTTCTAAACCAGTTTCTGAAGTAACTGAGATGTGATTTGTATGTTCAAAGCCCTTCTGATACAGACAGCTTGTCCCAGCCACAAGAAGTTGGGTTTCTAAACGAGAACCTCATTTATGTTCTAAAAAGCTACTCTTAGAGAAGTTAAGATATGTAAGCTACTATGAACTGAAGAAATAGATTTCAACTCTAATGGGTAACTAGGCAATAATTGAGCAGTATCAGAATATGATACGTGTATTTCATATATAAATAGCATGAGACTCATAGAACATCCTGAGTTGGAAGGGACCCACGCGGATTATCAAGCCCAACTCCTGTCTCCATACAAGACCACCCAAAATTCAAACCCTACGTCTAAGAGCAATGTCCAAATGCTGCTTGAATTCCAGCAGTGTGGGGCCATGACCACTGCCCTGGGGATTGTGTTCCAGGGCCCAGCCACCCGGCCACTTTTCCCAGTATCTAATCTGAGTATGTTAAATGTTGCTCAATACATACACTGTACAACATATAATTCGTATTTTCTGTCTATAGGCAACAGCTTTATTGATGGGTGATGTAGTTTGTATGAACTTTAAATTTATCTTTTGAAAAGACTGTTTTGAGGTTTATGACCTGAATGGTGATGGATATATTTCAAGAGAAGAGATGTTTCAAATGCTGAAGAACAGCCTTCTCAAACAACCATCAGAAGAAGATCCTGATGAGGGAATTAAGGACTTGGTAGACATAGCACTGAAGAAAATGGCAAGTATTTTCTTACTGTGATACTTCACATCTCTCAAGCTTGTGCTCCCCACATGGGGGTTCTGTGCCTTGATCTTCAAGAATTTCAGCTTGGCCCTATGCCTTGAATAATAATCATACTGCACCTTTTTTCTTAAATTATTACTTTTACTTAATGCCTTTATAAGGATTAAAGAAGTGCTTACTGTAGCATTTGTTGCTCTAAGCTGCTATGCTTGTAGAAACAGGAGGTTTTCAAATTACAGAAATACTAAAAACACAAGGATGCTTCTTTTCCACCTACAGAGGAACATTCCACAGCCAGAAGCAGGCTGGCAGTGGCATACTCCATGTGCTACTATGTCTACACATGAAAAAGACAGGGCAGAAGTATGTCTACAATAAAACCACTCGCATAAAGTAATTCATGGATGTAGGTATACTCACAATGTAAATACATAGACAGAATGCATCTGAACATTTTCTTCTACTTTTATCCTTGTGCAGCCATTGTTGAGATTTGTCCCCAGGGTTCTCAGTCCGAGCTCTTCCCACGTTAACATTTTGCCTTATCAGGAATTCTGTTAGCAAAGCTAGACTAGATAGTTGAGCTTGTTCCATCTTTTATGCTGTAAGTAGAGGCATACTCTACTTACCTTGGAGACTAATGGCCCAAGGAAGATTTTTGCGTAAAATCTATCAATCAATCAATAAATGCACATGAATGAAATATCTGTTAAATAAACAGGCAATTGCTGCAGGTCTTTGCTAAAGACTTCTCCTTGTGTAGGACTATGACCATGATGGCAAACTTTCTTTTGCGGACTTTGAAGAAGCTGTCAAAAATGAAAATCTTCTCTTGGAAGCCTTTGGACCATGTTTGCCAGACGTAAAGGTACATCAGCCTTCAGTTAAAAAAACCTATCTCCGTACTGTTTTTAACTATACATTCATATTATGGTATTAACTGTCTTCGTATGAAGTTTGCTGAATTCCGCTGGTGTTCCAGTTGTGGGATACAAATGTTCTGAGTTCATGTCTGCCTTTCACAGTACACCTTTCCTGATACAGTCATACACTGATACCAGGGAGCATAAAAACATACTGTCGTGCCACTTGTCTGTGCTGGGGCAGCAATACAATAAATGATTCTCAGTAAGCATCCTCCCTGGCTAAAAAAAATGAGATCAGTCTCTTGCAGAGTTTATCTGAAACTTCACCAGGAAAGCAGTGTTTGTTCTTCTTTCTTCAGTGCCACCAGCTCCACTGCCATTCTTCTGGGAGAGACCGGTAACCTTCAGAGAAAATACTTTAGAAGTGTCATCTCACAATAACTGTATTAGGCTACTGTTGTTAAATTCCATCCAGCTGAGCCTTATTTATTAGCAGTACATCCGATTCAGAGAGGTTTTTTTCCTGAAAGATGGTCATTTGGGAGGCAGTAATTTCCTTAGCGTTAAATCAAACTGACGTGTAGATGTCTCCTTTGTAATAGTAATTTTTTCACTGATCCATCATTATACTCTTTGAACTGCATTTCATTTTTAAGTGCCAGCGGTCTTGCCCTCATAGAGATGGAAAAACAAGATTCTGACATATATGCAATAATGCATAGAAACAGAAAAGTTCCATAAGATTGTTGAAAACAAGGCAAGCATTTATTTGCTCAGAACCTACATTTCATGCCAGCTCACCTTCCTGGTAGGCTGGAAGACAGAAGGAAGGAGTCTCATAGCTGTGGTTGCAGTCTGGATTATCTCAGGTCACCCGAATAGCAGCTGTTTTCAAGATGTCACATTTTAAAAGGCTGTCAGTGGGCTTTCAGAGACCCAGGGCCAGTACTTCTATTTTTCTCCATGAAGGGAAAGTTCTGAAGAGTTTCTTAACAGCATTTACGTTCACTGATCAGCACAGAAAAATGATTTGTTTTTTGTCAGAGTTTGTGGTAAATCAGGGATACAATTCCAGCCAGTTGTGGCAACAGGTAGGAAGCTGAGCCAGTTTCTTGATTCCATTATCTGTGTATTCTGTTCTGCACCCTACCCAACTGGTGCCTTTTTACTAGGTCTCTAGTTCCATTCTTAAAAAGAACTCTATTTATACATTCTTCCAAATCCCAAAAATCAATAATTTCAGCTATGAGCACCAAATGAAGGAAGCTCAGAATTCACAAGCTTTCCCAGTGCAGTTACAACTGTGATCAGTTTCTTGATGACAGTAATGCTACTGGATTTAGCTTTTCTGTGCTACAAAGCATTGTTTCGCTACTTACACATTCCAGTTTGCCCTCTTTTTCTAACTAACTAAATGTAGACATTCCAGTTAACTGAGAATAAACTTGTTATTTTCCTCTCCTTCACAGAGCAGTTTGGCATTTGAAAGGAGGACCTTCCAGGAAAAGCGTGAACTGTAACTCCAAGTGGAACACTGCTCTAAGAATGCTTCATCATTCCTCAGAGGACATTAGGAATAAAAGCAACACAAAACAATTGATATCTTAAGTTTCAATATTCCTTTACTGTAAAAGCTATGCAATAAATAGAATTTACTTTTATTACTTTACCTAATTGCAGCTCTTTAAATACACAGGACAAGGAATTGCTACAGTATTATACTGGTTTAGTTTATCCTGGTACAGTTTTTAACAAGGAATTGCTTGGAAATGCAATATAAAACACTTCTTTTTAATTTAAAAAACAACATTAAGTATTTTTAATTATATCCTCTATAAAGAGCTGCAGAAGGATGCTGCCAGCAGTATCTATATTCTTCTTCTCTGCTTTACTAGTGGCTTGGTGGCACTGCTGCCTGGCTTTTCCACAGATGTACTTGAAACTGACTCTGCTACCTGAAATGGGAAAAAAAATTCTAAGTAAAGCATAACCATTGTTGGTTTTTTTTAATGCTAGTAAGGCTGTGTCTTCAGTCTTTGAGTACCAGCAGGCATATATTCTTATAATCACACTTGCATTGATTTTTTCAATAGAGACGGGGGAAAAGTAACGCCAAAGGCAGCATTAAATACAAGAGAGCTGAAACTCTTAAGAAATGCAGGTGTGTTAGCTGTTTTTTCTTTCTTTTCTTTGAGAAAATTTCAGTCACACAAACCAATTTCAGATGCTCAATGTTATACACTGCTGAATATTTTATCACTCAATCTGCGTAGCAGAGGTGTTTCAAAGTGAAGTCTGGTACACTTTTTGGACTTGGATATTTTGGGAAGGGAAGGCAAAAAATGTGTTCCTGGCAAGCATTTTAGAAATGTACTTTTTTTAAAGGATGTGTGAAAACGAAAATATCAGAACTTTAAGAATCCATACCTCTTTCAGTTTATTTCGAATCAATGTAGCTGAAGTATTCAGTGAATCATCATCCATATCCACTTTAGGTATTTCTGGTAGCTGTGGACCAATAATGATGTCAGTACTGTTCACATTTGTTTCAATGAGGGCAGATTTGTTACCCTCTTCTCTCTTCCTCTTACGTTCCTGCAGTTGAGTTGTACGAGGCATAAACCTGTCAGTTCCATTATCAGCTGGACCTGTTCTTTGCTGAATTAAAGGCACCGGTGCAGCACATCCTCCTGGATGCATCTTCAGGGATGTGCTTTGACCAAAGTTCCCAGAAGTTTCAGCACTGTGGTTGTCACAGTGGGGAAAAGTCAACAGGTTCTGACTGTGATTGCCAGAAGGATATTCCGTGTTTTGGGACACCCCATGAGAATCTGGAAAGCAGGATGGATCCCAGTGACTAGCTGCATATGATCCTGATGTACTCCACTGACAGTCAGACTTGGTCTTCCTAGGCCCCTCTGTTTTCTTCAACAGGAAGCAGTCTTTAAAACAAAGAAGCAAAAAAAACCCACTTCATTATTTTATTCCACTATTAGTTCTAACACATATGGAGTGTTCAATACAGTGACAGAAACAATACCAGCGATGCTTCATTCTCGGTCACCTTTCTGTGATTCTGCTTAAGCAGCACCTTAAGAAATAACCTCCTGCAATATCCAAGTACATAAGCATAAGAAAGGAGAAGCCTATGCCTGGCACTGTGCTTATTTTACAGCTTGTCCAGCCTTCAGTGCTGCCTGGGAACTCAGCAGCAAAGCTGCCTGGCAGCCAAATCCATTCTTCACAGGCTAGAAAAGATTTGGGTTGGTTGGATGGATGGTGTTTGTGTGTGTGCGCATGTGTTTTCTCTTAAAGGGTAATCCTGAAGGAACTGCAACAAGGGGGAAAAAAACCTGATCCTCAGATTCCTGGCAGCACATAAAATTTCAGGTAACATTTTGAAAAGAAGACAAAAGAAGGAAACAGTGACGCTTTAAAGTGCACATTAACTAAAATGTTGCTTTCTGAAAGATCCATCTCTAGAAACAATTGAGAAGTGTCTTAATTCTGCATCTTTTAAAACAGAAAAATACAAAATACTTTCCTTAGTGGATGCTTTTGGCTTTACCAAGACCTACCGACCACTGAAATTAAGATTCTACATGAAATGTGATTACAAACCTCTCTGATTTGTTGCTTTTGCTATATACTTCCTTCTGTCCTGCAGCTTCTCCCTGGTTTCTTGGACTGTTTCGAATTCTGGAGCATAGCACACGTGCAGCAAACTCCCAAAGAAACTGCGTTCATCCATTTTTTTCTTGGCCACCCTGAAGGAAACTAAATGGCATTAGCAGAACTGGGGGCTTTACTTCAACTCTCTGGGAAGTAGATGGTACATAAAGAGGCCGTGAAGGATTAAAACAACAAAAGGCAGTTACTGCTCTGTACAATACCTCGCACATTGGAGATTCTGGAACTTTATGAGATAAACTTCAGTGAACTGCTCTGCGGGATATTCATCCAGGGCATGGTACTCTTCTATGGCACCGTATAAGGCAAACTGCTCCACTAATTCCTTCATGACACCTAATGCAGGAACCCCCTGGATCAGTAAATAACGAGATTCCAAGTTGATGGTATACACCTGAAAGAAAGAGAGGAGAATATTCTAAAACGCCCACGTTCTTGCTTCACTGCAAAAATAACAACTCTGCTCAGCCCCTCTCAGGATGCTGGAAGGCCCGCTGTGCTCCGTGCGCAGTGAGGCAGGAGCAGCGAGCCGGGAGCCCGGCCACAGACAGCGAGGTGCAGCCATCTGGGGCCGCCGAGAGGAGGGATGAACTCAAGCTTCCTACTCCTCACAGAACATCAGCCGGAGCTGACGCTTCTCCAGAGGTCAGAGCACCGACATCGGCGAAGTAAACAAGTCTCCGGCCAATTTCCGCAAGCCGCGGCCAGCCCGCCCTCACGCCCGCACCTTGACGGCCCTGGGCCGCCGCCCCTCGCGGTACTTGGCGCGCGACCCGCAGGCACCCAGCTGCTGGTGGTGTCTGCACGCCTCCCCCAGCGCGCCGCCACCGCCCGCCGCCATCTTCCCGGCCGCCGCCGCTCCCCGCGCAGGCAGCTCCAGCCGCTCGCCGAGCGAGCAGCCAATCAGGCAGCGCGCAGCACGCCACCCTCCTCTCATCGGCTCTTCCAGGAGCGGAAGTGGGCGCTGTCGAGAAGCCAGGCGGAACGAGCCGCAGCCTCCGATTGAGAGGCCAATCAGAGGACGGGAACGGGTACACGCCGCGACCGCATTGGCCGGCAGCGGGTCGTACCATTGTCCCGGGGGCGGCAGGGGGAGGAGAAAGAATCTCGGGAAGGCCCGGCCGCCCCCGAGCGGGCAGCTCGGCGCCGGGGCGGGGCGGGCGCGCAGCGGCGGCGGGGCCCAGCCCAGCCGGCCGCCGGCATGTGGGGCAGCGGCAACCCCGGCGGAGGGGGCGCTGGAGTCGCCGCGGCGACGGTCGTGCTGAGCGGGACCCGGGACTGCTTCCTGCACCTGCCTGCCGTGCTGGCCTCGCACCTCCGCCTGCAGCAGGTACGGGGCCGGGGCCGGGGGACGCCCCGCTCGGAGAGGATTGTGGGAGAGCGGCGCCCCCCCACCGCATCCCGTCGCTATGGCGACGCTCGGAGCCCTCCTCTCTCGCCCGACGTCAGCCGCCCCCCGCCGCCGCCTGCGCTGTCGCTACGGTGACAGCGCGCGTCCTCCGCGCGGGCCGGGACCCCTCGCCCCCTCCCCGGGAGCTCCGCGGCCGGGTCAACGCGCAGCGCGTACGGCGGGGCGCGGCGCGGGCGGCCCCGTCGGGCAGCGCCTCAGGGCCCGGCCCTGGCGGGCGCGCAGATTCGAGCGCGGGTGGGCGGGGCTGTGCCGAGCGCCGCGCTTCTGTCGCGCGTTCTCCTCGGTTATGCGCACGCCCGGCCGCAGTTCGGCCCTGAGCGCGGCGTTACGCTGTGCTGCGCGAGACCGGCCTAAACGTACGTGTTGTGGCAGGCTCCTTATTTCGTGTAGTCAGCAAAACGCAGGCGGTTGGTCTTTGATGCCCCGATAGAAGTAACACTGCAGTCTGCTGAATCACAGTGTCCTAAAGGGGTTAAATCACAGAATCGCAGGGGAGGGGACCTCAAGAGATTCCCTTCCAACCCCCTGCTAAAGCAGGTGCCCTGCGGTAGTGAACACAAGCAGGCATCCGGATGAGTCTGATTATCTCCACAGAAGGAGACTCCACAGCCTCTCTGGGCAGCCTACTCCAGTGCTCCATCACCCTTACTGAAAGTTGTTCTTCCACGTGTTAGAATGGAACTTACATTGATCGATGATCCTGAGCAAAGTGCAATCTGCAGCTGAATCTGGTTGCAGAAGGTATGGGGTAAGTGGGTGTATAAACAGCCCTGGGAACATGGAGTGGCATGAGGTGTGAGACACATGGAAGAAAAGCTTTATCCACGTGAGCACAGGTGTGTTACATACTCTGGTAAAGCAGTCTTGAAACCAAGCGTGTTTCCAAATGTTACTGAAGTATTGAGTAATATTTGAGATTGTTAGGAAGGGAATTGTGTGTATTCTGTACAGAAAATGACCTGCATAGGAACATTGCTTTCTTAAAGAGCATAGTGGTGGCATATTCACAGCATACGTTGTCTTCGTCTCTTGGTTTTCATCAAGTTAAGTCATTTTTGCAAAAACCTTAGGAAGGGAGGATTGAGTGCACCCTCAGCACATTTGCTGATGACACCAAGCTGAGTGGTGCAGTCAACACAGAGGAAGGAAGAGATGCCATTCAGAGAGACCTTGACAGACTTGAAAGGTGGGCCCGGGTAAACCTAATGAGGTTCAACATGGCAAAGTGCAGGGCTTTGCACTTGGGCCGGAGGAACCCCAGGCATCTATACAGACTGGAAGGAGCAGTCCTTGAGAGCAGCTCTGCAGAGAAGGACCTGGGGGTCCTGATGGATGACAAACTTAACGTGAGCCAGCAGTGTGCTCTTGCAGCTTGGAAAGCAAATAGTATCCTGGGCTCCATCATGAGAGGGGTGGCCAGCAGGGACAGGGAGGTGATTGTCCCTCTCTACTCTGCTCTTGTGAGGCCCCATCTGGAGTACTGTGTCCAGGTATGGAGCCCCCAGTACAAGAAAGACAGAGAGCTGTTGGAGAGGGTCCAGAGAAGGGCCACAAAGATGATCAGGGGGCTGGAGCACCTCCCCTACAAGGACAGGCTGAGGGAGCTGGGCTTGTTCAGCCTGGAGAAGAGAAGGCTGCGGGGTGACCTCATTGCAGCCTTTCAGTATCTGAAGGGAGCCTATAAACATGAAGGGAGTAAACTCTTTGAAAGGGTAGATAACAGCAGGACAAGGGGGAGAGGTTTTAAGTTGAAAGAGGGAAGATTTAGGTTGGATGTTAGGGGGAAGTTCTTTACCAGGAGAGTGGTGAGGTGCTGGAACGGGCTGCCCAGAGAGGTTGTGGATGCCCCGTCCCTGGAGGTGTTCAAGACCAAGTTGGGTGAGGCCCTGGGCAACCTGGTCTAGTAAATGGGCAGGTTGGTGGCCCTGCCCGGCAGGGGGTTGGAGATTCATGATCCTTGAGGTCCCTTCCAACTCAGGCCATTCTGTGATTCTGTGAGTGATGCAGCACAGAACAGTCTCAGTGAGAAAATGGGATGAATGTATTCAGATTCTTCAGTATGGAATGGAAATAACTGAGCGGTTCTGAAAGAGATGGATAAAATCATTTTGGTTCGAGCTGATACGACTTGTGACTTATTCTAACTATTGCCTGGCTTGTGATAGCCCTCCTGGGATCTGTGAGAGTGTTAGAGGGCACGAGAGATTTAGTCATATGCCCATGTGTTTTCCATACTTAAGAAATAGGAACTATACATTTCTGTAGGATACGTGGTGTAATACAGAAGAAGGGAAGTAAAGGTTTTTTTTTCCCTTACTTAACAGCCTATAAAAGTGAAAATCTGTGTAAAAGATATAATTAACACACAAGAGTTGTGCATGTAGGCAACATGAAGAATTCTATGAGAAGTCTCAATTAACAAGAAGTTAACTAATCTGCCAGCATCAAACATTTTCTGTCATCGCTAATGGCATCACCCTTTACTGATGTGTCATAAACGTTGCAAGTTACTGTTACAGAGTATTAACAGGCATGTAAAATCCAGAGGACATTTTTAAATCCCGTTCAGCTCTCTATGCAGTTACAGGTTAGTGATCGTTCTTACCTGGTTTGATAATAATTCGTTTTATTTATCTGAAACTCATAGGGCCAAGCTGTGAAAGTATCCTATGGTGATGAGCCCATATACTTGAGCTGGATGGAAATAAGGCATCGAGGTCACCGGAGTGAAAATATTGCAGAGATGAACAGGCATTTAGCAGAGAAACTCGGCATTGCAGATGGAGAACAGGTTTGAAATACAGTTTCCTTTTTTCTCTTTTTCTTTAGGTTTTCTGTTTTTATTTTCCCTTTCACTGTGTATTCCTACATCTTCTCTCTCTAAACATGCAGTTAAATTTGCCTCTTACTCTTGGGCAGTGTGTTTAACTTGTTGTAAATGATTCTTTCACTGGAGAAAAGGTGGGAAAATTTCCCAGAGGCAGACAAAGCTTTGTGTCATGGGACTGTTAATATCTCAACATCCAGACTGTGGGGTTTAAAATTAGTATGAGTGTAAAGAGTAGTACTTTTCTACTCTTGTATGTTTTACTCTCCGCCTTGTTATTGTGTGGTGTATTTATGTATTCATGTTCTCTGATGTGATAAATTTTATTCAGCATAATTTTTGGCTCAAAGCAGTGTCTTATCTTAGCTTATTTATGTTCCTAGCATATTCTCCCTAGAAATGATATATCTCTTTGCAGAACCAGAGAGGTGTTGTGTGATAATATGCGATGAAAACTAGTGTTTGTTATCGGCTGCTTAAGCTCTGGATGCTGTGTTCATTCACTTCCATTCACAGATTGTTGAAGTCTCCAGGCTTGTGCGATGTAATCCACCTCTAACACTGAACTTCCATCTTCTGCTTATGTGCTACCTTGTGTGGTTAAGAGGAACCATGTTCAAGGCAGTGAAAACATATAATGAAGATGTCAGTTTTCTAGATGCAGTTTCTAGGTAGAGCTTTTTTGTGTTTAAGAAGTTAAATTATTTTGAAATAATGTTACTTCTGTCAGGTATTCCTGGAGCCCTGTTCACACGTCTCCTCCTGCCAGCAAGTAGAAGTGGAACCTCTCTCAGCAGATGATTGGGAAATACTGGTAATAAAACCTTTTCCACTGTTCATGTCATTTTCATGCAGATGACCGAGAATATAGGTACAAGCTTTTGTCACAATCCCCTATTCTTTTCTGCTCCTAAGCAAATACTAAATGTTGTGGGTTTTCATTGTATTTTGTTTCAAGTGGTGTGTTAGAAGGGGATGTAGTACTTCTATATTCAAGCATATTTTAAAGGTGTGCAAGTATGTAGCTTATAACGATACCACATTTTCCCAGGAACTGCACGCTTCCTCTCTTGAAAAGCATCTTCTGGACCAGATCCGAATTGTATTCCCAAAAGCCATCTTTCCTGTATGGGTTGAACACCACACTCACATTTACATCAGAATTGGTAAGCAGCAGTGCATGCTTTGGTGGTGCCTTGAGTAAGCTGTTTTGCAAGAGTAGATGCATTCATTCATCTGATTTGTTGATACTCAGGTACACTTATGCCAGCGGCCCCCTATGGGAGATTAGAACCACGCACGGAGCTTCTGATATGCCCCAAAGCACGTGAGCTTGAGGAAAACATCATAGATATGCCTTCTACAGAAAGTGACATCTTACTCAAGAGTTTTGTGAAAAATAACATGGAGCAAGATGAAACTGTAAAGGAGCCTTTTGCCACTCAACCTCACTTAAATCCAGGAGTCCCTGAACAGAGTAAGGCTGATGCAAATGTGACGTTTGGCTCAAATGTTCTCCCAAATATGTGGAATTTCATAGGGAGCATTTTCTCTCGTTCACCTGAACAGAAACAAAAGACTTTGTGTGATAAAGATGAAATGAACACCTTCAAAGACAAGCTGCTGAACTTAATTCACATGGATTCCATTTTTAGAGTATGTCAGTCCCAGCCTCCCAGCGTACAGAATGCATCAGCCGTTCATGCATTTCTGAAATACAGTGCTGTTCATATTTTTCCATGGAATTTAGAATTTACTGATTTGGATCCAAATGCTGTAGTATCTTATGGGAAAATTAATGAGCTGCTTTCCCCCAGACAGCGTCATCAAGAAGCAAAGCAAAATCTGTCATCTGAAAAGCAAAAGCATTTGACTAGTACACAAGACAAAAATAATTCCAATAGCATTCAAGCGTCCGGTGAGGGATCTGTTGTTCAAATCATTTGGAATGGATTTGAAGACCTAAAGAGTGTCATAGAGTATGGCAACGGTGGGGAAGCCCTACATGTTGGAAGAGTTTGGGTCAGTTTGAGCACACTGTCTTTTGGGGCTTTTTATTAGATAGTATTTGCTATTGGATAACTGGAACTGGCTAGTTGACATGCAGTTTGGGGATAGACTTTGCAGAAGGTTCTTGAGTAAAGTCAATCAAATAATAATTGCTAGAGCTACGCCTTGCTAAGCCATCTCTCTGATATTACCATCATGCAGTGTACATTGGGTTTCTGCACCCCTAGCATTTTGGCACCAAATAGGGAAAACCCTTCAGTGCTGTTGGAGGTGCCTATTTTCTTCAAAATCTATTGGCAGCCATACATGAGAACACGAACGTATCTGTTTACGTGCATTCAGTAATGCTTAATGAAATCTTTCTTCATCAGATATTGCTTTAAAATATGCTATGGACTCTAGGTGTCACCATGCTATAAAGTAATGGCATAATGTATCCTATCGTTACCTGATATTTACAGCTGCCTTTATACACTGTTGAAGTTGTCATTAAAATCTTACAGTACTATCAAATAATTAGCTTTTATACCATTTAGAATCTCTGTCTGTTGTATATTGTTTTCTGTAGGGTGTCCCATTGGGACTGCGCACAGTCCCAGTGTGCAGACACGGACATTTCAGCTTATTCTGACAGAACTATACAGCCTGCTTATGTTCTTTCTTTCCTGGAAACATACACAGGATCAAGAGAAATAGATCAAATGCACTCCAAATCACTGTTTGACTATTTTGACGTGTTACACTTCTCACCATTCACTTACTCTTTTATCAAGAGTGAGAGCAAAATCTTGCAGTAATGTTTACCACAGAATTGTTTGAGACGAGCAGTTTTCCAAATGTCAGCAACCATTGAGTCTTTCAGACTTCATAAACATTTATGAGACACATTTCCAAAATGAAAACATTTTCAAATATTCTGTATTGTTTTAAAGTAGTTTCCTTTTTAAGGGGCAAACTGGCTGGTACAACTCAGGAAAACTGCATTTCTGGCTATACTGAAAATGTGTGCAACTTCCATCCGTATAACAGCCTGTTTATACATTACCTGCCCATGTAAAATTAATTGCAATCACCAAATGTTGCATTCTTGCAACATTCTAAGAATTAAGAGGAATTCTTTTTCAATCTTCTTGTCTTTTTTTAGTTATTTAAAGTTAATAGACAGTCAACTGTAGCGAGTGGTTTCACAAGTAGGATGAAAGATGCTCAGAAGGGTAAGTGAGAGAACAGGATTTGAATGCCAGCATCAGTTTTATGGTTTCTTAAATCTGTTGTAAATTACAATGAATAAACCATCAATGATCAAGTAAGGTTCTCTTGGTGCTGAAGAAACTGTTATTGTACTCTATATGCAATGCTATAATAGTTTTATTTTCTGATGTTTCCTTTTTCTTTACTTTTATTTTACATATTTCAGATTCCAGATGGCCTGAGAAAAAAGCTACGTATTGAAATGCATTCAACGGTCCGCATTAAGTCACTTGAATCTATTCCTAAAATTCCTATATCTCTTAGACTGCAACCCAAACAGAACTTAGTGAGTTGATATTCTTGGTCATGTATTTGTTCATAAGTTGGGAAAAAATGATGTTGCTCTGGTCAAAGTCGTCTGTGTTGCTTTTTTGTTGTGTTTTCTTTTTTTAATGTTGTATTTGTTTCTTATGTGATAACTTGGAAGATGTCTATCATGTATGACAGCATTCCAAAGGAATTTGTTTTTTCTATTTCCTTTGTAAGTCATTGAAATCGAGAAGGTGCAACGATCTAAAAAGCTTATCTAGTAATACTATTCTGTATTTTGGTCGCTGCTACTTAGGTTATTGAACTTTCTTGCATTGGTAAGTACTTCAAATAGCTCTGCATCTTACCTATAAATTTTTTTTTATTTAAAGGACACAGTGGAGGTCACAGTGGGTGAAGGAGGTAGAACCTCCAGGCTTTTACTCCTAGCTTCCTCAATCCATTGGTCAGATACTGTGTAGTACCTCTTAAATCATCGAGTCGTCCTTTGTTTTCAAATTGTGAAAGTGTCTTGCTTATGAAAGAAGATGCTGGCATTGAGAGGACGTGCTGATAAGGAGAAGATGCATGTTCTGTTTAATTAGGTTAGGAATTAATTAGGAAGCAGGGTATACAGGAAAGGTGGGTATAGTGCCTACCCAGAACTAGTGAAAGGTTGGTGTTGGTGGTAACCTGGCATTGTTTCAAAGCCAGGAGCTGAGTAGTGCTTTTGGATCTTGCAATACAGATGAATAAAAGAATAAAAACTTCTGTGTGCCTTACGTCAGTGTTCCAAAGATAAAATTGTTAAAGGCAGTGGAAGAGTCAACTGTTGCCATAGCAGAAGCAAAGTAGCAAAGTAGCAGGCGCTTTCTACAGAGCAGATGACAGAAATAGTGATTGTTGGCATCGTGTTATTTTCCAAATACATAAAACTGTTCATCTTCTTCCAGCTCTCTGCTACTATAAGAGAATGAAATGCTCCGTACATGGAAGGAGAACAGTCATAGTAACACCTTGTTTCATGTCCCTTTTTGTCTATGTTTTCCTATGTAGCATAAAGATACACGTGAAGATGATGTTAAATGTGCTTTCAGTGCTTGGCTGAAGGATTCTGCCACTGAGGATCTTCCATGGATAATGACAAGCACGAACTGTATACATCTGCACATTAAAGAAGGTAACGACCATGTTGTAGCAGTCTTAACTGTCCATTAGGAATTTTATTTAGGCAATATACCTCTCTGTACACCATTTAATGTAACATATCTCTTTACACTGGAACTGTAAACATGAACTATGTTTTAATAATGACTAACTTCTTTAATTATTTCATTTTGGATTATGTTTGGTATTTCTAAATATATTAATATTTCATCTTGTGAAGAATAGAAGTTGAAATTATTAGGAATTTTAGTGGTTGTTCCTTCTGTTTTTACAGGAATGGAGGAGTTTGTCCTTAGTGTAGTGGATAACATGCACACTGAAGAAGATAAGTCTGAGAATACTTTTATACTGAGTCCCAGTTTGCTGCAAAGGACTAATATACAAGTAAATATCCCATAGTATCAGGTATCAAGTAATTTAAATTGTTATATCTGGTGACAAGTAAATTGTATGTAGCATTTTAAATAATTGTCGGTCTGTTCATTAAGTTATACCTGCATTCTTTGTGTTGTTTTGCAGCCCGAGGCATTGGTAGGATTCCAGGCATGCCTGGAAATTTAGTTGTCATTGAAAATCATAGTCTGCATCAAGCTGTCAGGAAAATCAGAGCAGAGGGAAGTCAGTATTGCCCAGGTTTGAACATCCCATCCTTACGAATAGTTACTTTTTGTCTTAGTCCCTGAACCACTGTAAAATCACTTTAGAGCGTATCTGGCAGAACAGGAGCTGATTCTACAAAGATGAGACATAATGCCCGTTTAAACTTTATTTCTGCTTTCGCTTTTATATAGCTTGTGCCCTCTGTTTCTTTGTCTTTCCTTTCCCAGAAAATTAAAAAAATTGGGGTTAGGGTTTCCATTAATAATCCTGGTTGAGCCAATGTCGTTCACTCCAGGGTAATGGTTATCATAGTAGGAGAACTTTTATTTTTATTTTTTTAAAACTTTTAAACTGGTAGAGCTAAATTTTAGCAGAGAATTTAGATGTCCTGTTTTGGCTGTTCAGAATAGATTTTTTTCTGCAAAGTTTAGGGTTCCTATTGAGCAAAAGTAGAAGAGCTTTATTTCTATTGGTATTTGAGAAGTAGAGAAGTCTTCTACAAATGGTGAGAGTGACCAGTGTTAAGATGAATGGACAGCGTGCATTTGTTAACAGCGTCACCTACCAGGCTGTTCCAGCCTGTGAACCTTGCAGTTAGTCCTGTTTGCTAGTTTAGTTTTTCATACTTGCTCCCTGGTAAGCTAGACTGTGACCAAAGCCAGGTGTTTCAACCAGATCAGTTTTCCTGTCTGACTGATCATCTTGCCTCATGGGTGTTGATGCCAGCACAGCAAGGAGGATGCAGAAGAAAGAACAGTTAATGGTGGGGAAAGATATGATGGGCTGCGTAGTCTGGCATAAAACAGCACTTATCCTAGTCACACTTTACATCATTGTAAACACTAGATTATATTTTGGAAATATTTTATCTATGACATTTTACCAATATATCTTTCTTTCAGGCAAATTAAGCTTCAGCAAGGCATACTTGCAAATTTTATTTATAGAGATTCCAAAAAAGGGGTAGTTACTTCTACACTCTTCTCCTGTAGCTGTATTAAATGTTAAGTACTAACATTTTCCTTTGTTGTAGGTTCTCTTACATCCTCTAACTCAAAAAGCTGATGCTGACAGCCAACTGCCTATGCGTGATACAGACAGAAACCTTCCTTACAAAAGACTAAACCATTTAGGGTGAGACATCTTCATAGTAGAAAATGCATGAAGGAATGGGAATTAATGAAAAAGAATATTAGTGAAAGTGCACCTTTTTTTTTTTTTTCTTTGGAATTGAGGCAGATCTTACAGCATGATTCTGCATCGTTTGGTATTTGGGCTTGTGTCAGGCTCCTATCATAATGCTGCTGTCATTTGTATAAGGGCAAACAGTGGTGCTGTGTAGTAAACTTGAAGGAGAGTTAGGAAAGAGGGGACTTGAGAGACTTGTGGTAGTATGCTACTGGCATTTTGAAAGGCAACTGAGAACATGAGCTTGAAGACGCAATGAGAGCTGATCAGGGGTTTGCATGGTAGGGTAGGGATGTAAAAAAACAAGTTTTATTTCTTCCTTTTGTTCTTCATATTACAATACAAAATACAAAACGGATAGCCTTGCTGTTGGTGAACCTGAAAGGAGCACTGTCGTGTCAAAAAACACAAAGATTAAAGACAGGTGAAGTGTAAAGATGTCTGCAAATGAACTACATGCTGCCTTATTTCTGAAAGGCTGAGTTACCTGATCCAGATGTGCACCATGTTTTGCCAATTTGTTACATTCCTTAGGAAGTTGTTACTTGGGCCTTCAATGAGGTGAAACCCCAAAAGCTGAAGTTAGCTCTGTTGTCTGAGACCTGCTTCCTGCTAGGGTGATGTACATTGAGTGATTACTTGTTCAACAGCAAGGATGATCTGCATTGTCTGTGCCCCCTATGTTACCTCTGCAGAATAAAGGTGCAGTCTTTTCAGATTGAGTTGTGAAAATATGAATTATTTTGCATAATCAACATCAAAACCTCACTATAGTACGATTATTACTATTTACATCATGTGTGCTGTTGCTGCTCTAGGCCATTTAATGTTTTATTTGCTGTTCAGGGGAGTGGACAAATTAGGAACGTCTTCTTTTGAACACATAAGCCACAGTCTTTTGGGTCGTCCTTTATCTCAAAAGCTGGCTGGTATCGCTGTGGGACTGCGCAGTGGAGGGGTGCTTCTCACAGGGGGAAAGGTATGTGTTCTACTGCTTTGCACTTGCAAACTCTCCTCAGTGGTTTTCCACAGTTACAGAAGTGTTTTCATTCGTTCTCTTTGTTACCGTGCAAATTCAAGGAACTAAAGCACAAGCTGAAAAACAAGCTGTTAGCTGAACAGAGTTCACACAGTAAAACATTATGTATGTCATATTATGTTATATATTCACATTTACTGTGTGTATATATATATACGCACACACGTATGTCTGTGTGTTTTATGTATATACACACACATATCTCCATCTACATAGATAGATTTGTAAATTTAAAGATTAGTAGCAATACAATTTCAGTTTATTTCCATAGGTCATTAATCTACTTTGTGTTTATATATTAGGTGCTTCTTGTCTCTGAAATATTTGAAAGTAAGAATACAGTATTCTCTCTTATTTTCTAACTAACGTAAAATGTCAGTATAGCCGATGCTCCGTATTTCCTTTTGTCTCTTGTGGTGGTATTGAACACCATATTCCATCATAATAAAAACAACACTGAAAAAAGTGGATTCACAATACAGTGTATAGTGGATGTACCCACTCCAAATTTGACTTAGGCTTGTTTCAGCCCATGACTTTGGTCTCTGCCAAGTGATGCAGAGACAGAATAAGTGTATGCTTCTGGGGAGTAAAACCAAAGTGCTCACAGCCTTCCCAGCTTAGCTGATGTGTGTTTCGATAAAAATTCCACAGAAACAGAAGCAAATAGTTCTGTAACTTTTACATTCGCTCACATTTATTTTTACAGGGAAGTGGAAAATCAACATTAGGAAAGGCCATCTGCAAAGAAGCGTTTGATAGATTGGATGCTCATGTAGAAGTAATTGATTGTAAAGCTTTAAGAGGTATGATAATACCTGTTTCTTTCCCAAACAATTGCTGTATGATAAAGAACCATAATTATGAAGTTACTATATTTAATGTAAATTTTCCGTTTTACTGTTAAATTTCCTTTTGCAAGGAAGCTTATTTCACGTCTGTCAGCTTCTGTCCCTCGTACCACCACTGCATTCAAGCCACTCTTGCCATGTTTAAGATATTACAAATGAGGAGAAAGTGGCAGGACTAACTGGGTTTCTTCAGCTGTGCTAGCTGGAAAAAACGTTAAAAATTAAGTGTTAGAGAATGCCTGTGTTAGTGAAAGTAGGTTTTTGATAGAGCATGTAGCCTCGTGTTGATTCTGCTTTAAAATAGGTATCTGGATTCATAGGAGCATATGTAAGCTAGCTGAATCCAAGTATTGGAATATTACCTGAGCAAGAAATGCCAGTCTGATCTTTTTTTTTTCCTGTTATGTTTTGTTATTAAACTGCATTTACCTTTTAGGAAAAAGATTAGGAAACATAAGGAAAAATGTGGAAGAAGCTTTTTTAGAGGCATCGTGGAGACAACCATCCATTATTTTACTGGACGATCTTGATCACATTGTTGGAGTACCTCCTACACCAGAGCATGAGAACAGCCCTGAAACAGTTCAGAGCAGTAGACTTGCTTATGGTAATGCTTTACTAAAAGTGTAATGCAACCTAGAATTTCTGGCACCTCAGTTGTACTGTCCTAGCTGGACAATCCTGTCTCTATCATTATTGCCTCTGAACAGTGTGGTATGTTTCTAGAGTGGAGTTCATAACAGAGAAAAATAATGTTTCATATCCTGTGGTAGACATCATCAGTTATTTTACAAGAATTTAACTTTAAAATAGCACTTTTGATGGCATTTAGTAATGGAATGTACTGTCCTAGAAAAAATAATTGTATTGTTTGGTTGGGATGTTCGGGGGATTTTCATTGTTTCAATTTGGCTTGGTTTTGTTATTTTGTTGTTAATAAAAAGCCTTTAAACATGGGAATAAAGAAAATATTTTTAATATATTTTAATGTTTTTTATTTTCACTGCATACAATGTACATAATGAAATACAGAATCTTTTTGTTATTCCGCAAATCCTTCAGCAATGTCTTCTCATTTTAGTTTTGAAAGATTTGATAAAAGAAGTTATTTCCTTGGGGAGTTTGATTGCTTTAATTGCTACAAGTCAGTCTGAGCACGCTCTGCATCCTTCCCTGGTTTCAGCTCAAGGAACTCATATATTTCAGTGTTTCAAATGTATCCAGTCACCGGATCAGGTAAATTTGGGCATTTATTAGTTTGATTACAATGTTGTTTGCCTTTCCTGCAGTCTTAAATACAGTACTGTAGTAGCTACAGAAATTGTAGGTTACTCTGGGGGATGAGAAGAAACCTGGATATCTTAGAAAGTATTTAATGGTACCCCAGAACTCCTGTGTGACATTATAAGGCTAAAAAGCCAGTGAAAATTCCCAGTTGGTCTCATCATCCTCAATGGAGAGAAAAAAGATGTATTCAGGGGCTGGTTCAGTTCAACCTAAAACAAGGTAGGCTGTCCAAGATAGGTGAGATGTTCCCTTGTTACCTGTAAGGGAATTCTAGAGAAGCAACGTTGAAAAAACATGTAGGTCACTACAGTTAGATAAATGAGACTAAGCTTAAGTGTGTTATTGTTAGGGTTTTTTTCCATCTCTCAGAGGAATAAGTATGTGCTAACTTATTATTAATGTTAATTACATGTCAAAATGTTATTAAAACTAAATTTAATGAGCATGTTTGGGATTATTTTTCTTTATTAATTATATTTAATTTGAATATAGTCCCTTTTGGAACAGTAAAAAGGAAAGGGGGAAGAATAAACAGTATGACTTAATAAGGGAGGTTGTAGTGAGCTGGGGGTCAGCCTCTTCTCTCATGTGACTAGTGATAGGACTAGAGGGAATGGCTTCAAGCTGCGCCAGGGAAGGTTCAGGCTGGACGTTAGGAAATACTACTTCTCTGAAAGGGTGGTCAGGCACTGGAATGGGCTGCCCAGAGAGGTGGTGGAGTCACCGAGCCTGGTGGTGTTCATAGAGCATTTGGATGTTGTGTTGAGGGACATGGTTTAGTGAGAACCATTGGTGAAGGGCGAATGGTTGGACTGGATGATCCTGTGGGTCTTTTCCAACCTTAGCGATTCTATGATTCTATGAATTGCAGGAGGCAGTAGACCCTTGTGACATGATGTCGTTATGGCAAATGGTTGGTGTTTAACACAAGTCATTCCTGCTTGCTTGGGTGCTGGTGTTTTGTTGTTGTGGTGGGGTTTTTTTTTAATGCTAATAAATGAATAAGGATGAGGCACCAGTGGAAAAGTCAGGTTTTCAAAAGATATCAAATTATTTGTTGTATTTTTAGCTAACACTATTTCACATCCAATGTGTTCTGCTTTTATCAGCACAAAGGAAAATATGTTCATTTTTTCTTATGAAACAGAAGCACTGGCGTGACACAGTAGAATGTGGAGGGTGGGAGTTTGTTTTGTTGTTATTGTTAGATTTAAGATAACTGGCAGTGCAAACCCTTGACTTTGTAAAACTGGTGAATTTCTCAAAGTTCAGCTGAAGAGCTGACTTTACTTCACTTTTGTGCCTACTCAGATTTTGTCATTTGAAGATTCTATGATAGTGATGTTTGAGATAACTGATACATATTTGCTCTCTGATCTTCTGAGAGCCACGTCAACAGAAAACTGAACGTATGCTTCCTGCCCAATTCTGTTTTTCAGAAGCAAAGATGCGAAATGCTCTGTTCTGTAATAAAAAATAAACTGAACTGTGATGTGAAGAAGTTCTCTGATCTTGATCTCCAGTATGTTGCAAAAGAAACAGAAGGTTTTGTTGCTCGAGATTTTACTATGCTGGTTGATCGTGCCATTCATGCCTGTATTTCTAACCAGAATGCATTTCAACATGGCGGTACGTTCACTACAAAAATCTCTATTTCATATTCTAACTTCTGTTATCCAGAACTTTTCAGAATACACAAATGAAAAGCCAAATTTTGTTTCATGTTTAAAACGTCTTTAACTGTTACATGTTGTGAGGAATTTGTTACTCTTAGGTTATATGTTTTTGTTTTTGTTTTTCCTTTAAAGCAGAATTGAATCTGTCGACTGTGGATTTTCAGAAAGCTCTAAAAGATTTTACTCCATTAGCTCTGAGAAACGTCAGCCTCCATAAACCTAAGGACATCGGCTGGGATAGGATAGGTGGCTTAAAAGATGTGAGGCAAATACTCATGGATACCATCATGTTACCTGCAAAGGTATGCAGTAGTTTTAAATCAGTTATGTGAACTTTGTACATTTTGTTAGTAGGACAGTAATGACTTTTAAGAGGCAGTGCAATATTTGACAGAAGGAAGACAAATACGATTTTCTAAGCTGCTTTTCTGTCTTCCCAGTCTTCAAATATCTTCAGCTACCAGAGAACTCTTTCACTGTACCCTTCAAAAATCAAACACTAGTGAATATTCAGTACACTGTAGAATAATTGCATGTTTCATAACATGTCTTGTTTGGTGTTGTTTTCCAGTATCCAGAATTATTTGCGAACCTGCCTATACGACAGAGATCAGGAGTCTTGCTCTATGGAGCACCTGGAACAGGAAAAACACTGTTAGCAGGAGTAGTTGCTCGAGAGAGTGGAATGAATTTCATCAGTGTCAAAGTAAGAAGAAAATTGACTGATTCATTTGTTTGACTGAATTAAATAGCACAATATAATAGCTGTGAGTAAGTGCTTGTGAAGGCAAAATACCAAAGTTAAAAACTCATCAAAAATAGAGAGTGTCTGAGGATATCCAAGCATCTGACTTTCTGGACCTTCACAGTTTTATGACTGAGTTTGTTTGTTTGTTTTTAATAATTTTTCATTAAGCAGAATAATAAACTTTAATTGGATCGTCTTAGTTGCCCATCTTATTAATAAAAACAAATCCTGAATTTGGGTTCCATGGGACAAGAAGTTGGGCAATACATTTTAAATGTATTTTCAAAATGCAGTGTAAATTGTTACCTGTGATACAATAACACATATTGTGCTACATTGGAATACAGTTGGAATACATTGGAATACAGTTGGAATGCTGGCATTCTGTTGGTTACAACTTAACCTCACTCCAGTATGTAAAATCAGTGCTGGTGTTAAATGACACATTAAAGCCAACAATGTGTAACACAGATATTCTTTTCCCTCTTTTAGGGACCAGAGCTGCTCAGCAAATATATTGGAGCAAGTGAGCAAGCAGTCCGAGATATCTTTAGCAGGTTGGCTTTGTAAAGATTTCTGATGTTATCAGTAGATTTTATTGGTTGAAGCTGTGTGAAAGGATTTTGTTCTCAGAGAGATACAGTTATCAAATCATTTGTGCCAAAAAAGGGGTCAATAGGTTGCCAAGATCTGAACATCATCTACTTTTATCAACTTTTCTAAGAACAGTTATGATCAGGGTGCACTTCTGAAATTGATTTTCCTATTTCTCTTCACTTCAGAGTGCTTATCTGCCCTGATTTGAGCCTCACTGCTTACTAATGTAAATGTATTCTTCATAGCCTTCGCTTCTCATGTAGTTTGCAGTGTAGACAGTCGTTATACTGTATTTACACAATCCAAGACCACATTTGAAGCTTTCATGTGTATTAACAGAATTGAATATTCAGAAAGGGAAAACTGAGAAGATACATCATAAAAATGAGCAGTGATTTCATAGAAAACAAATTCTTCAGAACCTCTGACTTATACAGGAGATGAGCTTTTTTATTCTCTAGTTATATTTAACTGAATGCTGTTTGTTTTTAAGAGCTCAGGCAGCCAAACCTTGCATTGTTTTCTTTGATGAGTTTGATTCTATTGCCCCTCGCCGAGGTCATGACAACACTGGAGTTACAGACCGAGTGGTTAATCAACTGTTGACTCAGTTGGATGGTGTGGAAGGTTTACAAGGTAAAAACTCATCAGTGTGCCCCTTCCCTCCTTGCACAGATGTTTGGCAGGTGTTAATGATATTTTCTTCATGTTTTCCAAAGGTGTTTATGTGCTGGCTGCTACTAGTCGCCCAGACTTGATTGATCCTGCTTTGTTAAGACCAGGCCGACTGGATAAGTGCCTTTACTGTCCACCTCCAGATCAGGTGGGAAAACAAAATGTTGTACATGAGAAACTGGGAAAACTGAGAAACTACTGGGCTTCAGTTCATCTCCATTTCTTTATATTTCAAATCTGGCCAAACTGGAATCTGTTGCACAGCTCCAGTTGTATGTAAAAATTCACTCATAGCATCAGTACATTGGTATAAAACTGAGGCAAGACAAGAATGTTTATCACAGTCTTAAGAATCAAATTGTATTCTAGTGATTGGAAATGATTTAAAAAAAAAAAGTAATAAAAATATTCTGTAGCAGTAAACTATTCTGCAGAAATTACTTGCAGGGTATTGTTTATAATCTTTTGCATCTTCCTATGAATTACAAATCCAATGGGTCTGCTGTTTGCTTGTGGTGGTGAACCCATAGGCATTCCCAACCCTTGATTATCTGAAGTTTTCAAAGCAGTTTTGTTCTGAATTCTTGTTGATTCCACCCTTTACCCACATTTAATTTTGAGTGCTCTTTTAAGTCAGATGTGTCACTATCTAGGAAGGGAGTGTTTTAGTTCATTTTGGATCAGGCCTTTAAGGCTATACAGGGCATGTCTTTGGTTCCCCATTTTATGGGGAAAAAAAAGAAATGTATTATAATTGTGCTGTTCATTTTCAGATTAATTGGAAAGATTAACAAATGCCACATCATTTCATTTTTAAATGTACACAATGATGTTCCTGCCTGCAAGAATGCAAATGTATCCTGACTCCTTCCTTTTTAAATTCTGGTTTAGGATATGATCCTTCAAGTAAATGGAAGTGCTTACTACTTCCATCATATTTCTCTGTGCAAAAGGAAATATGACTAACAGAGTTCAGCTTCATATTTTGTTTATATGACACATATAAAAATCTCAGATATTACATGGGTATTTAGAGGAATATATTTCTGTGTTCTATACTGTGTTTGGTACAGCTTCTCTTAACCTCATCAGCAAAAGGTAGCAGAAGTCATGCCTATGTTTTAAAGTTTGATTATTATTCAGTATATCCAATATGTACTATTATTAGGGTAGTATCTTTAAAGAAGATAATTCCTCCCTCAGACAAAGGAATTTGCTTGTGACAGGGACAAAGCACTCTCTAGGAGAGGAGAAGGAAAACAACAGGTTGCTTTACTTGGTTGTTTTTTTTCTTTCTTTACAGAGTTCACGCTGCGAAATCTTAAAAGCTCTCAGTCATTCTCTGTCCTTGGCAAATGATGTGGACCTTGAGTATTTGGCTGCAAAAACAGAGCACTTCACAGGGGCTGACCTAAAAGCTTTATTATACAACGCTCAGTTGGAGGCAATACATAATTTAAGCTCAGGTTTAACACAGGTAAATAATACAGATATCAAAGATTGTCTCTTTATATTTCTATGCTGGTTTGAAGGGGTTAATTCTATCCATTGAGTTTTCAGCAAAACTGTTTAATAAGAATTAAAATCTTAGTATGTACAGTATCGTGTGAGTATAATGCAACAAATTAATTTAAATACTCCTTAAAGACAATTTTTTTCTTTAATTTTTGTGAGACACATTTAATATAAAAAAAGATTTATTTTAGCCAAATCTCCTTATTGTTGTTGTGAGAAATGACTGATAGACCAACAGGAGGGATCCCTCAAAGCTTTGGAAGAGTATCTATCAAATTCCGTTTTGAAGTGACACAATTGCAGTGCTGGAGAAAGCAAGGAACTGGTGGGTTTTATGGAGAACCCTGACAGATTTAATGCGATCTGAGGTTACGGAAGGTGTGGAAAGAGGATGGTGATATCTGAAGGGGCCTTCCAGGGTCGAGCTAATACCCATATTTCCAAGGCACAGGATCCCACTGTAAGTTTTTGTCCCTGGTGAATGACAGGCTCCTTTCCTCTTCTAACTTCTGTTCAGCCACCTGCCATCATATTTGTAATGCTTGTCTTGCTCTAGCTGGAAAGGGGCAGGCATGGCTTCCACTACTTGGAGATCAAAGGAAATGTGGGGTTAGTGGCATGAAAGCAAGGTGAGCTCGTATTCCAAGAGAAGAATTGCTAGAAACAAATGCAAATCAGTACTTTCATTTGGACTGTACACGAAGTATTGTAATGCATTACAGACCACAATTAGCTGTGAGTTAACACCTATAAATGTTCTGCTCTGTTCTTTGTCACAGGATTTTGGTTCTAGTTCTGATAGTGACTTCAGTCTGTCTTCCATGGTTTTTCTAAACCATAGCAGTGGCTCAGATGACTCAGCAATAGATGGAGAAGCAGCACCTGAGCAATCTCTTATTTCTTTGGACATGTCTGAGTTGCTTCCAGAAGATTCAAGATCCAACATGTATCGTCTTTATTTTGGAAGCTCTTATGAATCAGAGCTAGGAAATGGAACTCCTTCAGAACTGGTAAATCACACTCTCAATATTTTGAATTGTCTAAAAATTATCAATTGTGGAGCAGGGAAAAAAAAAACACAGGGTTTTATAAATACAGTTATGTCTGCTTTGTCCTTCAAACTGTCTTCATCCTGTGCCCTTTGGGTCCAGTGTGGGGACCAGGATGGGAGATTCCACCTGACAGAACACAATATGGATTTCTCTACAACTTTGGAGAACTTTTAAATCAAAATCCCAAAATACTCCTTAGTGCTTTATTATCAGGCCAACTGTATTCATACCAGGTCTTACTACCTGGTCTA
This sequence comes from Gallus gallus, assembly GCF_016699485.2. NCBI lineage: Eukaryota > Metazoa > Chordata > Aves > Galliformes > Phasianidae > Gallus > Gallus gallus. Next base: position 22,559,100 of record NC_052533.1, on the reverse strand, counting down.
ATGCCTTGTTGCCTTCCAAAGTGTATTACAAAAACAGCGGTCTTTGCTTGTTTTTTAACTGAAAAAAGTGTTACTGTTTAACAGTCCCCATCCAACTCTCAAAGATTGTTACAAGAATCAAAAAAATATTTTTCAATTTCTTGTAGACTAGTAATTAATGGAATAATCTGACCACAGGATTGTGTAAACGACAGAAAAAAATACTATCTTCCACTGTTGTTCTTGGAAATAGGATTTCTGTCGTTGCAGCATCACACTGCACAGAAATCAGCGCATTCTCTGCCTGTCTTGGAGGTAGGGATGTGCTGCTGGCTAGCCAGCACCCATGTCAGAGTGCTGACCAGTTTCACTTGGCCGCCAGGCAAATATAGCAGAACATGCTGTCTCTGAGCTCCTTACAGTGGAGAGATGACTTCAGAGTTTGCACGTGATCCATTTGTTCCGGGGATCTGTTGTAGAATTGTATTTACAGGTGGTTATCAGAGGTGTTACAGTCTTGTTTTCAAAACTGTCTTGCATTGATTCCTAAAGCAAAATGTATTTTTGATCAGGGCAATGTATTTGTTAGACACTTACTCTTTTTTTACACAGGCTGTTGCAAAAACGTTTAGATTTTTTTCTGAAGGTGAAACACTTTGTTTCCAAACTTGTGCTTTCTTCTATGTCTATACAAAAGGTTGCGTGAAATATTTTTGAGAGAAAGTACTCTTTTTCTGGTGGGAGCAAGGTTATACTGAATGAAGTTGGTAGGAAAGTTAGCTAAGTCTTAATGTTTGAATTGCTCTTTTGGATCCATAATAAGTTAACGTATTTCTCTTTGTGATCAATTTAGAGCTCTTTGTGTTTGTCTGGACCAAACTCTATAACTCATGATTTTACCAACATCTCTCAAAGAGACACAGCATTGTCACAACCTTCAATGCTTAGAACAGTCTCCCAAGAAGACTCACTGGAAAATAACCAGGAGCAGCAAATAGAGCACCTGAGGACAGAAATCACTGCTATCAAAGCCAATTACAGAAGCAAGAATGGAGTAAGGCAGTTTTTTGTAACGTTTAGTCTTAGCACTTTCTTTTCACTGTGTTTCATTATATTCTAATAAATAATCCATTCAGTAATATTAACTGTAACATAACAAAAATGACAAAGATAAGCGATACCTAGTTTGAGGAAAATAAGCCAGGCATGTGTGACTAATGTAGGGGGAAGCAATGATTGTAATTATAATGTGTAATGAGAAGGGTCCAGAGTTACTGATGCTCATGGCAGTAAGTCCTTGTTTCTGTGGTAAGTTCTCATTGTTTGTTGGTGGCTCTGTGTTCCAGGAGGACAACACCCTTAATCAGTCTGTGCTTGCCAAGAACACTTTAATTATTACCCAATCCCATTTGATGACTGCTCTTGAGGGTATAAGACCATCCATTAGCCAAGATGACTGGAAGAATTTTACTGAACTGTAAGCATTGTATTTTTTTATTATTATCATTAATTGGGAGCTCAAGTGGAGATTTGGTCTTTCCACATTTCTTACTCATCAGAACCACAACAGTTATTTAATGATACTCCGTGTGGTGAATGGCACGGAAATGGAGAGGTTTCTGACAGCAGTTTGTTTTCCACCAATACTAAGGTACACAATAGGAAGAGGAAAATTATCTTACCAGTGTGGTGTGTCTTATTGTTTTCGTTAACGTAGGACCTAGAAATTCTAATCCCAGACCCAAAACCCCTTTTATTATGTTAGAAGCTATACCAGTAAAAAGAGGATTCTGATTCTCTAAAACGTAAAGCCAGGTCCTGTCTGTTCCCATTGAGTAGCAGTCCACTGTATTTTCAAACTGCTGGGTTAGGACTTTCACTAGTGACGTCTGTTAACTACTGTATATGGGAAGAGGTATGATGCTTTGAGTCCTCATTCTGTATGTTCCCAAGGAAAAATAATTTGCAAAAGAGTAGACATACTGAAAATGGAAACATATCCATTAAACTTGAAAATGACTGGAGTGAAAAAGCTGAAAAGTGGCATCAAAATAGTCTACGATGTTTGCTGGACTTGGAAATTAAGGTGTGGTCCACCTGAGGTGATACATGGATAAGCAGATCTTAACAGCAAGGAAGAGAGAGCAGGAAAAGAGAATGAGAGATACTTTCTAGGAATCAGTACCACCCTGTCCATTTTTCTTCCCCACTCCTCCACACCCCACGTTCCCCTCTAAATAGTAATAATTAAAGTATATATAGATTATTTTAAAATAATAGTAATTTAAAAAAATAGAGAGCTTTGTGCTCTACTTTGTCTGAGTCAGAGTAGTGGATGAAAACTCCTCCAGGCCTGCAGGTCTGAGAAAGCAGGTGCTCTTCATTTCAGACAAAATATAATTGAACATTGAGAGTTCTGTGCTGCACTACTGTGTATTGTGGGGGCATGTGCAGACAAAGGGATTTCAGACTAATATGCTGCTGTCTTTTATTGTTTCCAGGTACGATAATTTTCAGAATCCCAAGAGGAAAGGACAAGTTGGGTCAGCATTCAGACCAGGACAAAAAATGACTCTAGCATAGTAACTTTTAATGTGCTTCTAATTACTGAACTGTAAATGAAAATGACAAATGGGAGCTTAATATTTAAGTGATTACATCAGATTATTTATATTCATATGGGTTTATTAATGCAGCGGTTGAAGAAAAATGTCTTTCTAGTTTACATGCTGTAAAATTATTTCACACTTTATTTTGAAGAAAATTGTCTTCCTGCAGATTAATATTAAACTTTTGAGAGAAGTTCTGTTCCGTTATGTCCAGTTGTTTATGATTTTATCAATATACAGTTGCCAAACAGAATAATGATCTCCCTGTCTGTTTGAGTAAACTGCACTGTGTAATGTAAGAAATGATGCACAGACGTTCTGTAGAGCTTTTCTCTAATGGCCTTTGGAGGGCTCAGAGAAGAGTGGTACTCCGTACGTTTATCGATGGGCCGACAGTACTACTGAGTAATACTTCCAGAACAATTGTAGCCAAAAAAGAAAAATATTAAGACAACACCATAATTTGATCTTGTCTTTTGCCACCATTAATTATTCAGAGTAACATCGCGTTGCATTTCCTAACAACCATCTGTTTCTAACCTGATCTTGGAGACACGAGAAGTGTTTGATGTTTGGAAGCTTTCCTACTTTACATGGGGTTACATTCACAGCTACTTTCTTATGGTGAGGTTGTTAAAGAGTTGTCTTCCTTGGCTGATAGCCAGATAAGGTCTTACAGCAGGGGAAAGGAGAAGTACTGGAAAGAAAAAGCACTGGGGACGTTTGCTGTGAGTCCTTAGCACCCTTTCACATCATTTTGCCAGTACTGGGGGCTTTTGCTCACTTTTTTGCTGATCATCCTTCCCTACTGTTTACCTCTGTGAGGTAGTTAGAAAGCATTGATCTTTTTCTAGCTGTAATTACTATCATGTGCCTTCTCATACCTGTATCACTGTAGGGCACTGGGCAGTATTACCCCTTCTGTGATCAGGTGATATGCCCAGCTTTTATTGACGTTGCCAGCTGATGCTGACCTTTCCCCAACACCCAGCCAGCATTTCCTTGTAGCCGAGGGACTTCTGAAGAGACAAGTGGTAAATATAGATACGAGCACTTATCTTGTTTCTAACGTGCAGCTGACACCTTCACTTTGCAAACAGGAATTCCATTCCAGCTACTGTCCCAGAACGTTTCTTAAAAAGTTCTTCAGCAGCTCTGACTCCAAAAGTGATTCATATTTGGAAATTTCCACTTAGAAGTGTGGAGCTGCTAAATTCTTCAACTGTTGCCTTGGAAAAAATGTACCTGTTTTGAAGTGATCCCGAGTTCCAGATGGAGTCTGCTGGTGACATCTGACAAAAAGCCTGGGGCAGATAGATTCGGCGTGTGCTGACAGGTGGTGGTTGTGACAGCAGGACGGCGAAAGCGAGTTACTGGAAAAAGATGATGTGAGTGAGTTGATTCTGCTAAAGGCTGGCTTAGTCAGTGCAATTAGCTCTACTGAAAGGCTCAGGTGTCTGAATACGGAGGAAATTCTGTCATTCTTAATAATCAAACCTGGCAGGTTTGGTTTGTCACAAATCAGGGCATTAAATCCCATCCAGTGTGTCGGGGTTGTTTATTGTTATGCTCTTCTGCCATAAATCGTAATTGGTTTTTGTTGGGAAATAAATTTCTGCTGTACAATTAAAAAAAAAATCCACACGGAATTTACTGTGTAACTTTCAAACTTTAAGGAATCAAACTTTTTTTTTCTATTTCCAAATTGGAAAGAAAAAGTAAGGATTTTCTATACCATTTGAAATGGAGTCAGAAGGTCTGAGCTGAGGCTTAGATTGTGTTAGTGTTTCATAGTAGACATCACCAGCTAGAATTCTCAGCAGTTTAAGTATGGCAGTTAACAGCCTGCATAATGAATCATGGAGTCATAGAGTCACAGAATGGCCTGGGTTGAAAAGGACCACAGTGATCATCGAGTTTCTGCTATGTGCAGGGTCACCAACCACCAGACCAGGCTGCCCAGAGCCACATCCAGCCTGGCCTTGGATGCCTCCAGGGATGGGGCATCCACAGCCTCCTTGGGCAACCTGTTCCAGTGTGTCACCACCCTCTGTGTGAAAAACTTCCTCCTATTATCCAACCTAAACCTCCCTTGTCTCAGTTTAAAACCATTCCCCCTTGTCCTATCACTATCCACCCTCGTAAACATCCTTTCTCCCTCCTGTTTATACAAATATTGGAAGGCCACAGTGAGGTCTTTCTGGAGCCTTCTCTTCTCCAAGCTAAACAAGCCCAGTTCCCTCAACCTTTCTTCATAGCAGAGGTGCAAGCCATGCAAATCATGGATGTATGTTTGAGGTTTAAAACAGATTCTGAATTTCAGTTTGGCCAAATGAGCTTTTGTGTGGAACGATCTACACTTGCTGTTGTATGGGGAGTTTCTCCCCCCTCCTCCTTTGGCACTGGGAAAGCAAAGTCCATTCTTCCAGCCCAAATGCAAATGTTTTAAAACATAATTGCAAAGCAAAAGTTTTGCATTACAGGAATTTATTTTTTCCCATGTTGTCTTTCTCAACAGCTGTGTGAGTGTGTGTGTACGTATCATGCGAAACCATACCTGGTTCATCTTTTTCATAGTAAATCTAAGCTATCATTTTAATTGCTGCCTAATTTATTTCCTAACTGCTGGTTACTATAAAAACTGGGGGAAAAGAAATCAATGCTGTATGATTACATATGGGTCTGACTGTTTGTCACCTAATACCTTCTGTGCTCCTGTGGTGGTTGAACAGCAGGGTGGCAGCCTTTCCAGGAAGGCAAGATAGTGATCACAGGGTCGTAAATAATGCAGGAACTTGACAGAGACCAGAATAAGAAGGAAATGTCCTCCATGGATTACACTGGTATTCGGAGCATTAGCTCTGGCAGCGGAGTCGGGAGCCCTGACAATGCTTTGTCTGTAGCATTTGGCACATGGGGATTCACTCTGTGACACATCACTGGGAGCAGTGTGGTTACAGCTGCCATTCAGGCACCTCAGCTGGCAGCACTTCACCCACACACCTCAGTGCAGCTCACTGTGGGGTTTGTAGAGGCTGCTGTGTTTTTACACTGCTCTTAACACAGGGTGGTTGTTAGCGTGCCTTTGGCTTGAGAGGTGAGCGTGGGTTATGCGACATGCTTTGCATTGGGCACAAGGGAGAGGACGTCCTCAACTTCAGCACGCGCTGTTGTCAGTAACACACAATACATTTAACATTAATTAACACCCTGTTCTGCATCACGTGCAACATTTTGAGGCGCTAGTAATACAATAGTTCTGCTTCAGGTTTTTGGCAAGCTGCGTATCAGGTCACTTCTGCCTTTGCATGAGCACAGACAGCGCAATTGGAACTGTACAAACCTCACCCCAAGGAACAAATGCTTATGCTTTAGTTTTCCTATTCCTGAAGTTGGTCAGAGAGTGACAATCTGCTGTAGGCATCCTGAAGTGAATATGCATGGATTAACGGTTAGCAGCGTTCTCGAGGTGGGGCATCAGAGGTCTGGGATAGAATACCTTCTGATCTGGGGATTGTAGCTGGTAAAGAAGTGCTACGTCAGTTCACTGGCATTCAGGTCACCAGTGTGAGCCAGCCCGACAGAAACCAGGTGTGAGCAATTCCTCCTCTGTATCCTCCAGCAGCTGGTGGGGCTCTTGTGGGACTCTGAGTCAGTGCAGCAGTGGTGGTATATCTGCAGCTGATAGATAACAAGGGTGGGTTTTATATCCCTTAGGAGCGGTGTCCCACACCGGTATCCAAAACTCTTAGGTGTTAAAAGCTAGAATTAGTTGAAATGATTCAGTGACAAATGGGATCTCAGGGAAGAGGTCCTTTCAGAGCTCCTGTGTGCAGTAAAGTGTAAAAACAGCTCCTAAGGGCCTTCAGCAGTGATCTGGGCAAGGATGCAGCGCAGCGGGTGTGTGTGTGGGGGAGGGCCGGCTGAGAAGGGGATGCTGATGCAGGACTTTGGTGCAAGAAGAATTGTTCAGGCCGTGCAGCTGCTGGGTGAGCTCCTTTGCTTTCAGAAAGCAGCAGCTCGGTAGAATAAAGAGCAAACTATTTGAAACCACCCATAAAATGCTGTCAGTGTCTCATTATACAATTCCAGCGTAAGCACAGCAGGATCAGAACCACCCTTAGGGCCAGGGTTGGGCTTCAGGCCAGGCTTGGGGCTTGGTGGCATTCTCTGTAGGGAGGTATTAGGAAGGTATCTCTCTCTCACAAGTGTGTAGCTGTTATTTGAGTCTTCCAGCCAAACCGGTTAAATTGCAGTGCTGATCTCCGTGTCCCTCATCATTGCCAAGTTTCAGGAAACTCAGTGCGTTATTTCTTGTTACGCGCACGTTATCCTGACAGCACGCAAGCACTGTATTAAAGCGCTCCTTTAACCAAAATCCCGAGCAGAACAGCGTGACCTTGGTTCGACAGCAGAAAGCAGCACCGGGGCGGGGCCATTGGCCGCAGAGCCCCGAGCCCGAGGATGAGCGGCGGCGGCGCCCCGGCGGGTCCCGGCCCGGCGCTGTCTGCCCGCGGCGCCCGCATCGCCGCCGGTGTGCCGGGACTGCTGGACGGGGGCTTCGCACTCTACGTCGCCGATCCCTTCGACCGGGAGCGCAACCCCGAGGTGCGGGCGGCGACCCCGGGGGCTGAGGGCACCGGCGCTCTGCCGATGTGGCTCAGTGTCGTCTCTTCCAGGGCATCGTGAACCTGGGGACCAGCGAGAACAGGCTGTGCTTTGATTTGATAGAGGAGAGAGTAAGTGTGGCGGTCTGCCGGCTCCTTTGCTGTTTTCTAACAATTTCAAAGCGTCCGGGTAACAATTAAGCACGGAGAAGGTTGCCCGTAGGGCTGCTGACAGCGCTAACTGCTTTCACAGGGATGCACATCACACGAACTGTGTGGATGTCGTGTTTGCTAAGTAACACAACAAAAAATTCGCCTCAGGAACCCCAATTTGGTTTTGCTTAAGCTCCTCTCACAAAGAACTGAAGGCGCTTTTCTTTAAGCGGACACAGCTGTGCTCCTGCAAGGGCCGTGTGCTCCGTGCCCTAAGGAGGGGCTCCCACGTCTGCTGGCAGAGCCACAGCTGGGATCACAGAGTGCTCCGCGTGCAGAATGCGGGCTTGGAGCAGAATTAATGCTACAACTGAGAACTTGAACTGCCGTGCTCAGCGGTCAGGGCTGGGCTCTGAGAGCAGCCTTTAAAGGAGGTGTTTTCCCCGCTCTGTTAATTCTGGTTTACCTGCTTGAAAGCAAGACGTTCTGGCTCAGGTGCTGGCAAACTGGGACTCCGTGGCCAGGCCTTCTGCTGGGAGCACATTAACTCCTGCATTCCTTGCATGCAGAGATGATTTGCACCAGTGCAGCTGCTGGCACCTTTGTGGTGCTGGTGAGGGAGGACTGTGCACAAAGCCAGTGCCCAGCTTGGTGGAGGGGTCAGCAGGGCTGGCCACAGGAGGAGACTGTTATAGGAATGAACCCAAATCGGTGCCACAGTGAATATCAGACAGTTTTCACAGGGACACCTGTGCTGGGGGCAGGAAAGCCACTGCTGATAGCACAGCTGCTTTCCTTCTGTAGCACAGAGTGTGTTATTTCTGCTGGCTGAGAAGCTCATCAAGGCTGGCATTAACATCTGATGTCAGCAATTTGGAAAGAATTGTTTGGGCTTTGATACATCTCAGCAGCAGCTGTGTGAGCAGCTGGCCTGCTTCTCCTCCACGTGGGACTGAGTGTACGATGGAGCAAAGCAGTAAGTGATTTCTTCATTCTTTTCTTTGCTTTGAAGTTTTAATGCTGTTTCTAGTATCTTTAAAAAGAGGAGTGCAAATCATACAACTTTATCTCATTATTTTTTCTATTCTCCATTTCCTTATTTACTGAACAATTAAAACCAGAAAAGTATGGTACGGTAGAGCAGAAGATCCCAATTAGTCCGTGTTCTACAGTGTCTCTCCCTCATGTCTGCAGCTCACACGGCCTGACATGGACTGCCTGGAGCCCGATCTCTTCCAGTACCCTGACACGCAGGGTGTGAGGAGGTGAGAAGTTCATCTTCCCCTCCCTGTCCCCGCTTGAGCTCCATGCTCATGAGTTGCAATGTGTGGCTTTATTCCCCTAAAGAGCCTGAAGGATGGGTGCGTTAACGGCGGCTGCTCATGGATGTGCTTTTGCTTGCCTGGCGTTTTGTTCTGTTGTTTTATTTTTTCCATCCTTACAGTGCTAAAAACACCCAAAAGGCAAGGATCTGGTGTCTGGCTGGGTGCAAGAGTGTGTGCGTGGGCAGTTCTTCAGAGCTGAGGGTGGACTGCTCCAGGGAGGGCTCATCCCAGACTTAGGGAGGGTGAATGGGAGCTCTGTGGGCTGCCAGGCCTGAGTACTGCTCCTGCACAACAGTGGAGCGGCCTTCACCAGGCCTGGGAGCCTGCCTGGAGCCATCGTTCACCAGGTGCCACTGCTTCTGGTGCCCACATCCTGGTGCTCCCTCCAGAAACACTCCACATCAGCTCAAATGAGTCTCTTTACTTTTTTGTTTTCCCACTGTGCAGAAATAACAGCTGAGTCACAGCTACTGCTGCTCAAGGCTGCAGATGTCTTCTGTGTGCTTTGTATCTCACAAAATGTAGCACTCTGGGATTGTTTAAGCTGTAGGAAGTAAAAAATCTTCAAGGCTTTCATAACAGAATGGTGTTTGGGTTTTTTTGTTGTTGTTGTTGTTTTTGTAAGCTTCATTTTTCTATGCCTCTTTTGTGCTTTTCCTTCTCAGAAATCTGCAGTTAACATCGCTGACTCTAATTCTGTGTTTTAGCTTCAGAGAAGAAATTGCCAAATTTCTGACTGACTATGCCAGAGCCACAAAAGAACTTAGACCAGAACATGTAAGAAAATTGCTTTATGTCTGCAGTTTATTTTTTCTTGAACTGACAAAAGATAAGTAAATCTGAACACAAATGTCAGCAGGATACTACAGGAGTGAGCTATGTCAGCCCAGAGCAGAGGAGCTGAGGGGAGGCCTCATGGCGGCTGCAGTTCCTCACAGGGAGCGGAGGGGCAGCGCTGAGCTCTGCTCTGTGTGACAGCGACAGGGCCCGAGGGAACGGCATGGAGCTGCGTCAGGGGAGGGGCAGCTGGGGGTCAGGGAAAGGGTCTGCACCAGAGAGCGGTGGGCATGGAACGGGATGCACAGGGCAGTGGGCACGGCCCCATATGCTGCAGTTCAAGGGGTTTTGGATAGCGTTCTCAGATATGTGATCTGATTTTTGGGTGGTGTTGTGTGGAGCCAGGAGTTGTATTCCATGACCCTTGTGGGTCCCCTCGCTTGAGGTGTTCTGTGATTCTGTATACAGTGATCTACAGAAGGCTCAGTAGTGTCAGTTGTCCATTTGAAAAAGTGGTCAACAAGTAACAGTCAAGCACTTTGTATGATAGTTGTAGTAGTGTGGCTTCTTCACTCTCCTGTTCTGAATTTAAGCCACAGAGGTGGTGGTATTTCTGTTACGGAACATTTGTTCTGCTTTTTTCAGATCACTGTCATGAACGGCTGCTGTGCTGTTTTTGCCACTCTGTCAACTGTGCTGTGTGACCCTGGTGGTGAGTAAAAACCGGAATGCTTTTTGCTTGAAAGCATTTATCAGTACTCCAGGGAGACCTGAGAGTGGTCTGTCAGTATCTACAGGGCGGCTGTAGGAAGGAAGGGGACAGGCACTTTAGCAGGATCCGTGGTGATAGAACAAGGGGAAATGGTTTCAGACTAAAAGAGGGGAGATTTAGGTTGGATATAAGGAGGAAGTTTTATACAATCAGGGTGGTGAGGCAGTGGCACAGGTTGCCTGGAGAGGTGGTGGATGTCCCATCCTTGGAAACAGTCAAGATCACACTGGACAGGGCTCTGAGCAACCTGATCTAGCTGTAGGTGTCCCTGCTCATTGCAGGAGAGTTGAACTAGATGACCTTTAAGGGTCCCTTGCAACTCAAACGATTCTATGATTCTATTTACAAGTTAAAAGCAAACATGATAGCATTGTGTCTTAATGACAGCTTGCTTTCCTTATGACTGGATGAAGCATAGCGTGGACATAGCATTTCTTTGTTCCTAGCAAAGTATATTTGAACTAATGGCTCTGATTATTTCTAGAAGGTTGCAAAATATTTGAGGTATCAGCAGGCCAGCTGCTTTCGGAAACATAATCTATAGGTTTTTTGGGAAGAGCAGTATAGGAAGAGAAAGGGTATCAAGAGAATGCAAAGTGAACTTTGAAAAGTGATGAGAAGAAGAGGTGGGAACCACGTAGAATCTGGAGAGAGCAGCACAGAGAGAGGAGGTGGAGTGGGGAAGGAAAGCATGCATAAGGAATTTGGGAAGAGGGAGTGGATCTGTAGCAAGAGAGGGATTTCCAGCCAAGGGAATTCCCAGAGTAGGTGTGGGCAACATCCATGGGCACCCATCAGAGTGGGAAGGTGAGCGGGATAACTTCAACACATGGTGGTAAAGAGGCTGTGAAACCAGTGAGTTTTGTTTAAAATGGTAAAGACAACGTTTACTCAAGGCTACTCATACCCATGTCCTACGTCAGTATGTTCACAAAGCTTTAACAGAAACTCTTTTGCCTGAAGACTGACAAGCTCCTTTCCCCTCTTTTTTTAATAAGGGGAAAGGAAGTATTCTGTCCTCTCTGGAACCCCGTCACATGGGGTATTGGCAGGGAAGCACCAACCCGGGGCTTCTCACAGAAATAAAAAAGCAGGAGGGAAAGAAGTTCCACAGTGCTGCAGGGTTCCTTGCTGCAGTTTAGCACTTTGGCAGCCAGGAAGCAGTAGTTAAGGGTTGCAGTAGTTCCTGGTGAAAAATTAAGAGCACATTGACAAAATGTTGTGAGCAAGAGAGTTATTTGTCACTATTTTATTAGAATAAGTAGTACAGCAAGTTGTCTAGGTCCATTCCCTTTTACTTATATGACTTGATACGCATCTACTGTTGAAAATGCTAGGGAAGCGGACTGGGTAGAATTCAGGCTGACTGACAATTACAAAATGTTCAGCCTGGTTTGAATATTGGTTTAGGCCACTGTGAACCCTGTGAGATGAAACCATACACCACGTTCCTCGACTGTCAGTTCAGTTTGCTAGTGTCTTAGCAAAGTGATTCCTCATGAGAAACTTTAACTTCTCTAACTTTTTCATTTGTCTAAATACTTTAGATGGCTATCTTATTCCAGCTCCTCACTACGGTGGCATAAATTCAAAAATGTGGCTATATGGTGGACTGCAGCCTGTGCACGTGCCCTTGTCCAGTGAGGTAAAGACATGTTCATATGATGTTTGTATACTTTAGCATTATTCTTCCCTCCTTGAAGCAGTGCCATCAGAAACTGTAGTTTGTTTAACTTATGTAAGAGACAGCATCGGGTGTGTTTTTCACTGGGTGGGAGTGTTTCCTCCTTTGTTCCTGCTGGTTGTTTTTCTCCTGTAGGTGACTAACGAAGAAAGTCACCCTTTCCAGTTAACAGCTGAGAAATTAGAAGCTGCACTACAGAGAGCTGAAAAGCAGGTAGTAATAACAGTGTCTTCTGATTTTTGGATTTTCCTTATTTTTTTTAAGTGACACGTGCTCTTGGTGTCAAACCATTCGTATATCTTCATCCATGCAGATATTCTGGAGCGGGGGTGGGGTCCAGCTCTAGCAACAGGGATTGCATTTGTTTCTGTAATCTGGGCAATATAGCAAAATGCAAAGAAAATCCTCACTCTGTTCTATGCACAGTTCTTAAATTGTCTTTCAAGACCAAGTCTCTTGCTTGGTAGGTTTCAGTGGAACTCGAGTGTAGTAAAGAAGCTGTTGTTCTGATCCTAAAAAGAGAGAATATGTTACTGAAATGAAACATGCAGTTAATTAAAGAAACTTGTTAAATGTGCTTCTGAGGGGGGCTCTTCTGGAGCAAAGAGGACAGAATCTGCTATACCACCACATCACTGGGAGCTTAGTGGGATCAGGGGGTTTGGCACAGGACCTTTCCTCCACTAGGATGGCTCCTCGTAGAGTTTTGAGTTGTTTTATTCTGATCAGGATTACGTAAATGGGGATATTCTTTATTATATTGTTCAATATTATTATTATTATTTTCCTCCTTGTCTTTGGAACTGTTTTTGTTTAGAGAAATGCTTGGTTTTGTGAGTGCCCGCAAAACAGTGCTCACCAGTGTTTCAGGATCAAATGTTTCCTATTCTTAGTGTCGTGGTATTTACAGTTCACAAACTTGGAAAACTACAAATGCACTCAGCCTTTGTGCTCTTCCTTGATGGAATCTAGCAGAGGAAGCATCGGATTCTATCAAAGATGTGGTGAGGGTAGTGGTGTTTCAAAAGAGTGAGACAGATTTGTTACGTCCTTTTCTAGGAAGGAAAATAAGGTTTAACAGCAGATAACATGGATAGGCACAAGTAGGGTCACTTATTGTAAGATCACGTATAAAAAAGTGGATATTTTGCATACACATGGATGCGTGCATACTTTTTTTTTTTAATGTAAGGTATGTCAAAGCTCTCCTAATTACCCAACTGCTTCATCAGCACAGTGCCTATGTTTAGACACCATCTGTAGGTCTGTGTCATCAGCCCGTGCCTCTGCTAGTCTGTGTGGGACTGAGTGTGCAGCTGCCCACCACCTCTCCTTGCTGGGCAGGGTGTGAGCACCGTGCTCGTGTAGCATGGACTGCCCGGACAAGGTGTGGGGCCACAGGGCACAGGTGAGTGATCCTAGAGCTGAAACTGACCTCATGGATAACATTGCAAACATCTGTTTGGATACGTGCAAGGTAGTAAGCAGAGCTAGACTAGAAGAGCAGCTGTGAATCTGCCATCCCTCAGCAGCTGCTCCTGTGAACATGAATGCCTCAGCATCTTCTGCTTAATATGTGTCAGATGTCAGATATGCCAAGCATGCTTTGGGCCTGGTATTTGCATCTTGTTTCCCATGATTTTTTTTACTGTGTTTGGACTCGAAGGCAATAAGCTGGCAGCTCTTTCTTGTTCAGCTCTTGCTCACAGTAACCATTACATTTCAGACAAATTGCATATGGAAGGGAACGCACATATCGGTGCTTCCACCTAATTTAATTGCCTGGAGTTCCTCAGGAGATGCTTAATGCAAACGATCTCCTTCAGAGGAGGTTAGGATGGGCTGAGAATATGCAGTGTGTCCGTTTTTCTAAAGCTTAAATGTGCTGAAGCAGAAGGTACTAATTTAAGTTTATTTCAAACATGAAGTAATAAGGTCATTCCTCTTGTTGGTGCATTTGAGATCTTGAAAGTTTCTGTTGTAGCCATTAACTGTTTGACTGCTTGCAATCAAATTTGTTTGGAAGTGTATCTTTGGGACCACTGTTAATCCCCACAACATCGTGATCTTGCCTGTTGGGGTCAGTGGGTGTTTCAAATGAGCATTAAGCTGATTTTCACTCACTAACAAACCTTTTGGTGTGATCTTGGCATTTCACTGGATGAATAATGAGACAAAATCTGCAGTTTAATCTGCATGCTAATACGTAACAGGTAGAATTCAGTGATTTCCAAAAGCCAACTTTCCATGGAAGGGAACGTTCCGCTCTTGCTGCATCCTCCAACTTCAGTTTGGTGTCACTGCTGTCTCCCACTGCTGGTTTCTCTTTTTTCAGGGCATCAGAGTGAGAGTATTAGTCCTCATCAACCCTAACAACCCCTTAGGGGACATTTACCCAGCGCAGTTGCTGAAGGAATGCCTTGAGTTTGCACACAGGTTTGAGCCCTGGCGCTATTTGCGTGGTGTTCAGTTTTCCATTATGCAGTGTAGCGATGAAGAAAAACCACCTTTGTTATCTCCTGTCCTTTGTGGCTGTTCTGAGGAGGTGGCATGCAGGGGCTTGAGCTTGGCTTTTGTGTAACTGCCCTTTGTGCTTGGCTTTTCTGGGAGCACGAAAATGAACTGGGATCTCTCTGAGATCCAGCAGTTTGTTTTGAAATGAAATACTGTGGGATCATTAAAAAAAAACAAACAATCTTTTGACTTCTATGTGTAAAATCAATACGGTGAATATAATAGCAAATAGGCATGCTTGTGGGTACTTTGCCATGTTAGTAGCTAAGATTGTATTTATATATAAATATATATGTGTGTGTGGAAATAAATTCATTTTAAGTACATTACAGTGCCTGTATTTTTTTATACACAGGCATGAATTACATGTAATAATGGATGAAATCTACATGCTGTCTGTTTATGATGATACCACCTTCACCAGTGTTCTTAGCTTAGATAGGTAAGTGTGATTTCTTAGCATGGGTTAAGGTACTTAAGATGTTTAATCCAAAATAGAAGGTTTTTAAAAAAGGCATAGTTTCCATTTAGCTAGTATAACTAGTACATTTCTAACTAATTCATATCCAGGTCTTTGCATCTATGAGACTTGTTAATACAAGTGATGCTCCTATACTGACCTGAACAGACCTCTTGGTTGTAGCTGATGTGTATGGCATAGTAATAGTAATCAAAAATTGACGGAGCACTTCATCTTTCCACTTTACATTTTTATTGCCGTTTCCTAATCTGAGCACAAGGTTCTCATTTTAATGGTCATGAATTTCCTAAAACTGAGCAAGTTACCTGCTACAGTGAGTCTCCTTCCTGACTAGTGTGCTATTGGGCGCTTAGTTTCCTCTGGCAGGCGATGGAAAGAGTAATTCAAGAATGCTTAAACCTATTGGTATCTGAGTAACAGAACTTCTTTCTCCAAGAGTATGTGACCGTGTTAACTGCATAAATATCTCGCCGATGGGAAATTTCCAAGTCCATCCAAGTACAACCAAGCAGTGAGCTGCTGAGTGTTGCCTCAGCCACACAGGATCATGAGCTATAAATAAGGCCTGAAAAAATGCTGTTGTTTCTGTGAAAGTTCACCCAGCTTTATTAGGCTCAAGATGGAAATTTCCAGGCTTAGCCCTATTTAAACAGTTACACGAAGGAGAAAATAGCATCTTCTTCAGTAGTCTAGAATGGAATATTCTGTTTGATTGTACCACATCATGTAAATGACCTGAAATGTTCACCTCTCCCTTCCCCAGCCTGAAACACAGCAGAGTGGAGCAAAGAGTTGTTCTCTGTTGAGTACAAGGGCCGTTGTGCATCCCTTATGGAAATACTGCTTTTGTTCTAATGTAGGTGTGACCACTGATTATGCAGCGGGAATCTGGGAAATGTAACTGGACTGTTACATCTTACTAGAAGTCCTTTTCTGTTATTTTATCAGTCTGTGCCTCAGCTTTTAAGAGATCAGTGTCTGAGGATACTACGTGTATTCTGTTACAAATTCTCTGAAAAAAATCCACGCCACTTGAAAAGTTTATATGCTACTTTCACTGAAAATGAATTATAATTCTACATATTTAATCATTTTTGTAAGCCTGCACAACTTGCTCATCTGTAGCAACAATTCTTATCTTCTTTTCTCATTCAGTCTACCAGATCCCGAACGAACACATTTTATGTGGGGTTTTAGCAAGGTAAGTCAAAATATTTCCTTTGTGTTTTAAGATATTTCAGCACAAAACTTAGTTGAACTATTCTGACATATTTTATATTGCAGATAACAAACTGAGCTTCTCTTTATGTATTACTTTCTCCCTTGGCGGTCTAAAATTTATTACTTTTAGCAGTTTAATTTGGGATCTACTTAACAGAAACAGTTAATGCTTATTTATACAGCCACCGTTGCTACGTTTGCTGGGGGGAAATTACAGTGGAAGACTAAGCATATAAGCACACTTCAGATCTGTAGCATTTTGCTTTTTATTCTCTTGGAGAGAACAGTAAACTGATGGCTGATTGGAATAGGGGTATAATGGGGTATGATGGAGACTGCCAAGGGTATGAGCCAAGCCTGTTTCATTTGTTGACCTCGAAAGCAACCTTGGTAAAGCCACTGGTCTGTCTTTCATTATTCTTGCCTATAACTAAAGGTACACAAAATATTACTAGTTTATCTGAGAAACACAAAAGGCTTCAAAAATGAGCTAATGAAGAGCAGTGTAGAACTTTTAACCAGCTTGTGTTATTTTTTTTCTGCTTTGCCAGCACGTTGCCTTCACCTTCTCCTTCACCATCTCCTTCTCTCTCTGCTTCTCCTGTATCACAGTTGTTTAGATGTTACTGATTGTTTCCTACTGTTCTTGGGACTCCATTTGGCCAAGTGTGCTCCAAAAGATGTTAGATGTTTCCAGTCAATGTAATGAGCAAAAATTTCCATAGCCACTTGTCTGAAAGGACTGCAGAACAAACTTGGGTAAATGATACCTCCAGTTTGGCATGGAGGATGTTTTCAAAGATTTCATAATGGAGGTGAACATTTGATGTTCTGCGCATAATCTTACACCTTCTGTTGCAGGCAGGGATTAATTTGGTACTTTACTGAGTGGACATTATACTGTCTGTTTGTGTTTGTTTGGGGATGGAGCATTCCCTGCATTGTACATAAAATGACCCTAGAAATGGCACAGTTGGTCAATATTTTTAACCTTGATGTTACTCTGTACTTTTTATCCTAAATTTCTTGATCTTGGTCTTTCATTCTCTGCTTGGCTAATGACTTCCTTGCTGTTAATGTAACTTCTGCTCAATGAGGTGCTGAAGGCTTTTTTCTTTACATTAAGAATTCTTTCATCAGCAATAATGCAAGAGAGATGCTGATGATAACTACACTGATAGATGTTGCTTTCCATCAAGTTGGTGACTTGCAGTAATATAATTTAGGATTTCATGTCTTGTGCTCTGAACCATATGGCTTCCTGCATAGGGACTCAGTGAAAGTTGACTTTAAAGTTGACTTGACACATACTTATGCAGCTTTTGAAAATACTTCTGAACGGTGACTGTTGCAGAGCATGTACTTCAGTAGGTGCTGATGACAATTCCAAACTTAATTTTTGTAGTTACTCATCTGTTCTCAATATTTTTTTATTCTTCATCATAGAATCATAGAATCACCAACGTTGGAAAAGACTTCCAAGATCATCCAGTCCTACCATCCATCTATTGCCAATATTTGCCCCTAAACCATGTCCCTCAGTACAGTATCTAAATGTTTCTTGAACACCTCCAGGGACAGTGACTCCACCACCTCCCTGGGCAGCCCACTCCAGTGCCTGACTGTGTTATCAAATGTTTTACTGTGTTATCAAAGGTTGTTTTTTCAGAGTAGGAAAATTTATTTGATCAAACAGCTGATGTGGTAACATACCTTTTTTTAAGATTTACTTTTCTTTACATCAGAATGATTCTAAGCTTGGTCATAAAGTAAAAATTGCTTTTCTCCATCTTCTTTTTGTCCTCCAAGGATTTTGGTATGAGCGGAATCAGAGTTGGGGTACTGTACACCAGAAATCATGAAGTTCAGAAAGCTGTGAATCAACTAGCTGTCTTCCACAGCTGTCCTGGACCTGTTCAGCATGTTCTCACTCAATTCCTTAAGGACAGAGGTTAGCCCCACTAGAAACGTTCCATTGAGCTGTTCTGTTCTTTTTCCATTACGGGTGGAAATAAATATAATTTTATTTGTCTTGATTTGATAGATTGGTTGGATAATGTGTTTTTTCCCACCAATAAGAGGAGACTTAAGGAAGCACAGAATCTTCTTGTGGATAGACTTGCAGACATTGGAATACCTGTGCTGAAAAGTTCAGGAGGACTCTATGTGTGGGCAGACTTCAGAAAAGTACGTAAGAGCTTTGAAATAGTGGGAACGTAGAAGCTGAAAACGTGAAAATTACTTGTGCATGTTGTTAAGTGCTTTAATATCATGTCGTAGAAAGCCCTTTTAAGTTGTGTATTTGTTCAATCTTTAATAATAATTTATTTTCTTTTTTAGTTCTTAAAATCACAGACATTTGAAGCTGAACTTGAACTATGGCAGAAGCTCCTTGATAGGAAACTCCTGATTAGTCCTGGAAAAGCTTTTTATTGTTATGAACCTGGATGGTTTAGATTGGTTTTCTCTGATTCCGTAGATAAGATTTATTTATGTAAGTTGGTTTTACTTTCAATATGTCATGTAATAGCATGCAAGCTTTGGGAAACATTAACATTACAAATAATGTGTTCAAATCTACCTATCCCCTCTCAGCTTGTGAGGGCATTATTAGCACTTGTATGAACTGAGACATACTAGAACGGCCCAGAGCATTGGTTACTGAGCACCACTCTTGGATTATGTCAAACCTTTCAAGTTTGTGGAATTGCATCTTAAGAATTATTTTTTCTCTGTTGGAAGTTGCTTATTCTTCTTGAAAATTATATCAGACTGGTATTCCATGGCACCCCTAATGCGTATGTGCTTCAAATGTGAGATGAAAAATTTACCCATCCTTTATGCACTAAAATACGTAATCTTGTACAAATGCTATATATTATTGACAAAAGGGATTTCTGTGAAGTAAAGGAAGCGTATGGGGTAACAAAAAAATGTAGGTTGGGAGGAATTCTTGGGTCAGCTACTTCAACTTCCTGCTGAGAGTAGGGCCAGGTGCCAAGTCAGAGCTCAGAGCCTTCTTCAATCAAGTTTGGGGACTGTCTATAAACAGATTACACAGCATCTCTGAGCAATCTGTGTCCAGTCAGTCTTTCCCTTCTATTTTCACCATTTCTACTGGATAAAAAAAGCTTGAACTGAGCTATGTTTCCATTTGATAGGTATTGAGAGACTCCAGCAAATGCTGCATACTGATGATGCCAAACCAGTTGTAAACAACGCACTGCAGACTCTTCATGCAGCCCAGAAAAGGATTCTTCGGGCACACCTTCCAATACACCACGAGATGATGCCTCCCAGATAAAAAATATACTTGTTTTTTAAACTCATCTCTGCATTTAATGACTG
Organism: Gallus gallus; assembly: GCF_016699485.2. NCBI lineage: Eukaryota > Metazoa > Chordata > Aves > Galliformes > Phasianidae > Gallus > Gallus gallus. Next base: position 22,539,630 of record NC_052533.1, on the reverse strand, counting down.
AAATTTAGCATGCTTACGTTTACTAAAGGATTACGTGACTTAAGTATTTCTGGCTGTAACACTGCCTAACAGTCTCACTTTGCTGTGACGTGGCATTTCTGATCATGCAAGCGGACCTGCTGAATGGAATTTGGAGAAATTGGATCTCCTGGATATTCTGAAGTTTGCCCCCATTAAGCACTGCCTCCAGCTTTATTCAATTTCAAGTGTATTTAGCATCAGCAAAAAGCAAGAAGTCTTACATATATACTTGGATGGCATATTATAAAATACTGAACACACTGGTAAAAATTATGCAGATGACCATATGTAGTGGACTGCATATTTTAATCAGAAGACTGCAAGTACTGAATCAGGTGGTATTTAAGTTTTGCTAAATTGTTGTAGCTGGCAAAATGTATATAAGGGATACTGTCAATAATTAAAGATTTTCTAAATGCCCGTAATGCTCCAAAACCAGCAGTATAATGCTAACACAGGGTTAAATCTCAAGTTCTTAAATAACTCACTACATGCATACGAGATGTGTGCCCATGCTCAGCATGTTGCAGCAGTTAATCCTAAAGTGACATCACTCCTGGCTTTTGCACTTTGTCACGATTCCTGGTTGCTGCTCTATCAAATTACCAAGCATCAAAAAGTACAAATGACAGTCCTTAAAAAAGATATTCACAGTAACCATCATCATCCCCTCAAACATTTCCCCTCTTCTCTGCAGTCCGTAACTTTTCACTGGGGTGCCATTCTGACAATAAATGCAACATAATTCATTGATCAAGGGGCCTGGCCCTAAGCTTTGCCCTGGGACCATCTCATCAGTGAGGAAAACAGTATTTTACAGATGAGCTCAGTATGTTGTGCTCACTCTCTCGTTAATACACTGCTACCCTATCTTAAGAAATTTTTCATCCATAGAATTACTATTACATGAAAATACATTCCACAGCCACCTTGCCAGAATGCCTCAACGAGCAGTCGTGTACCTTCCTTTAGGTAAAAGTGGCACTTTGCTGATAGTTGAAGGCAGCCAAGATATTTCGCTTTGCCATGTGTTCAGCCAACTAATAGCAAAGTAAAGAAGAAAATCATAGCAACGGGTATGAAAAGTCCTTGTGCTGCCTCAGCGTGGTCCATGGAGCGCTGCATTTCTGTGGGCTGACTTTGGAGCTCAGTCACTGTCCTTGTTAGATCCTTGTAAGAAGAGGGAAGAAAACAGCACTTATATTCAGTTTTGCATTTTGGAATTTCTGCAAATTACATCAAAAGAAAAGTACTCACACCATCTGTCTTATTTGGCAAGAAATTGCTATGTAAAAGGGACAATATAGAGAACTGTCAATGTCTGATTTATAGTAAGAGGATTCTTTCAGAAAATGATTACAATCCCCTATTAATGATAAGAAATCTTAACTCTTTTCTAGCAAGGATAAAGGGCTGTTTAGCCCTCAGGACTGCAAAATTATTTGTAAACAATGGACACTTGGAACCCAAAGCAGGGAAACAAACACGTGGAAGACATGCATTCCTATCACCGTGACCAAGAAGCAGACTGCATCTGCAGCCCCTGTACACAGAAATGTTTCTTGGCCATCTCACTGCCAGCAGGGAAATACAAGTAGCTCAGAGATCACTTGTGTGCTTCAGCAGCTAAGCTGAATATTTCCCGATTCCGGCAGGTAAGTGCAGCTTGCTATTTGCCTCACCCAGTTTGTTGGAGAAGGGGTTTGCCTTTCTCAGGCCAGGCCTAAGAAGCAGCCAGTCTGCAGGCTGCTGCTCTCAGCACCCCCATGTCACACAGTGCGCACAGAGAGGGAATGAACTGCAGCACCAGGGAGTGGGATTTGAGAGCTTCACCAAGAGCTTGTAGCAAAGCAGTGACTTACTGATGGAAAAAAACAGCATTAATGTCATACTTACAGTAGCAAAGAACAGAATTCCAAACAGAGCGTACAAAGCCTGGAATTTCTGTGAGGAAGAGCAAAAAACTGAGTCAGAATCGTGTAAAAATGATTTCATCAGTGCATTTGCACCTCCAGCTGAATCCAGGAAAGGCCACACAATGAAAACAAAACAACAGATGATGGAGCAGTTAACCTGAAACAGGTGTGATTCTACTTCTGTCACATGCCTAACCATGATTGGTCATCAGATTGGGAAGAAGCAAAACCCACCAGTTTATTATATGGGATAATCTACAGGCCATGTCTACACATCAGATGATTAAAGGTTAACCTTTTCTAATGGCTGATATACCCCAGCCAGACCAAATGGCCTCAAGTTGTGCCAGGGAAGATTCAGGTTGGATGTTAGGAAGAATTACTTCTCTGAAAGAGTGGTCAGGTGCTGGTATAGGCTGCCCAGGCAGGTGGTGGAGTCACTGTCCCCAGAGGTGTTCAAGAAACATTCAGATGTTGTACTGAGGGACATGGTTTAGAGGGGAAATATTGGCGATAGATGGACAGTTGGACTGGATGATCTTGGAGGTCTTTTCCAGCCTTGGTGATTCTGTGAAATGGTTACAGGTACTGCAGGACACAGACTGACTCATGTCAGTGCATCCAGCAAGCACACATCCAGTAAGGTACTTACGTATGAGTTTATCATGACACAGGCAACTGCCCCAGCAGCCCACAGGATGCTCAAAGTGCTCGATATGGTCAGGTTCGTCAGGGGTTTCTGAGGACACCGAGCAGAGAGAGGCTGTTTTAGCTGCAATTAGCGAGTACGTCTTTGAATCAAAACAATACACGTTGTGCAGGGATGCTGATTAATAAACTAACATCAGTGACAGGCATAAAGACAAACCCTGAGACTACTGTTGACTTGACTTAAGCTTTTGCTTCTCTTGCTGGTCTATTAATAAACTGAATATTTCCATAAACCAGATTCTTGTTCCGCTTTTGTTAATCTCTTAACCTGACTTCCAGCTGCTGCTGCCTTCCCACTGATACTTGTCAGCATTTCTGATTTCATTTCCAAGGAACAGATAAGTGGTGATAACGTTCAGGAGTAAAACCCCTTAAATACAGCACATTCCACGTATAAATTCTGAATTCTCTCACTCTAAGTATAGGGAACCCGTGGACAGAAGAGAAAAGCTGAGACAGAGAGAGGGAGATTGGTCCTATGAGCGCCGCAGCCTCCAGCACAGACTGCTCAGTTCTGTTTCTTTCTACTTTGCTAGTTTTTGAGTTGCATACGAAACTTGCAGGAATTGAGCCACTCCAAAAGTCAAAACAGATATAAAACTGTCATTAAAATCACAACAACTTAGATTACTTGTAGTTACCTAGAGTGTTGTTAATACTTACATTTGTCTTCAGAGCAAATAAATACAGTAACAGGGTTGCAGCTGCAGTTATTCCTCCAACTAGCATTACTGTCACTGACTCATAGGAGCTAGGACACAAGAGACAACCTGTTATCTCGCAGTGCTCCAGCAGAAGGTAAGGCAATGAAAGCAAAATGCTCGAGGGACTTACTCTGAAATAATTCCAAGTATTGCACTTCCAATTGCTGTCTACGAAGACAAAAAAAAAAAGAATCACACTCATCACACCTCTGTCTGCCTGCACAGAGAAAATAATCCTTTTGGCAATTGTTGGAAATCAGTATTATCCAGAATATTTGCCTCACGGAATGGGGAAAAAATTCCATGATAGATATAACGCAGACAGATTTTTTTAGATGACATTTCTTGCTGAGGAGAATTTTAAATGCGTCAGTTGAAGAGATGCAAAAGAACTTGAAGAGGGAAAATTGTGCAGTTCAGCAGGAGGCTTACCACTGTGAAGCTGTAAAAGGCACTCATGGAACCCATTTGGTTGGCTGCAGAGCTCAGGAGGATAAGAGCAATGCACATCCTGGTTACAGAGAAGAAAAAAACAAAGAAAACATTTCTAATGAGCGATAGTTCCAATAAAGACAGCAAATAACTGGCAGCAGTTTTAATACTGAAAGCATTCAAATTTCCATGCACTCATCCATCCAGTAAATATTCACTGATTTTTTCCAAAGTATTTTTGTATTACTGAAATGGAGTCTCAATTACACAAGCCGTACTGGAGGAAACAGAGCACCATTACATGCTTGCAAGTCAAGTAAATAAATACACTTCTTTTTCCTCAGATATTTGTCGTATATTTGTATGGATATCAGAAAAGATTTTTTACCTCGAACTCACCTAAGTGAGCTTCTCTGAAGATTTGCAAATTTGTGTCAGAAGGCTGAAGGAGAACACACAGGCCATGCTGTTTGTCATGTAATTCATGCCTAGCAGCTTTTTGGTAAGCAGTATATCAGCATGCCCAGAGGCTTTACTTTCTGCTTTTTCTAAGTCCTTTCAGCCCCTGAGTGTGGTGAGCAGAGACTGTTCATACAAATCATTAGAGATTTAGAATGAATAGAGCTTTAGGCTGGACATAAAGAAAAGTTCTTACAATAAGCACGGTGAGGCACTGGCATAGGCTGCCCAGAGAGGTGGTAGATGCCCCGTCCCTGGAGGTCAGGGGTGGACCAGGATCTGAGCATTCTGATCGAGCTGTAGGTGTCCCTGTTCATTGCAGGTGAATTGGATTAGATGACCTCTAAAGGTCCCTTCCAATTCAAACAATTCTGTGATTCTACGACCATATCATTTACCTGAACTTGAAGCCTGGTGTGTCATTTTGGGTACTTACACAAAAGTGAGTGACAGCCAGTAATAGTTCCCCAGCTGGAGCCGTAGCCTGGACCTGTAAAAGACACAGCAGGAATTAAGAGCATCCTACAACACTGCGAAGCACATTGCAGCATATCCATGGTGTTGCTGGAGCACCAGGGATAAGCTCATCCCAGCTGACTGCGCTCAGCACTGCTTCTCTCAGAGTGAGAAACAGCGATGGCACAGGTGGCTGGTGAGCAGTAACAGGGCTGAGCAGCAGCAATTTTATGAGTGATGGTACATAGGGTGACTTGTGCCATCTAGATTCTGAAGTCAGTGCCTGTGATCATCTGTGGTGCTGCCTGGAGCCCGTGTGCTGAAGGTGAAAGGGTTTCTGCACAGAGCACCCTTCCTTCCTTCCATATTGAAAATGCCCCTTCAATAGCCACGGTGGCAATCCTGTTCCCCCTACATTGCTACAGATTCTGCTTGTACTGCTAGCAAATACACACACCCTGAACATCACCAAAACCTTCATAAGAACATCATGATGGCCCCAGCGGTTGCAGCTGCCTGTACAGCTCAGCTCATGCACAGCAGGTGGGTTTCCATTATGTTTGGGCATAAAGCAGCTTCTCCTATTTTCCACTTTTAACCACCAACCATAATCTTGCAGCAACTCGGACTTCTGGGTTTCCATCTTTATGCTGCAAAGAGTCACTCCAAGCCCCTGAGCAGGGCCCAGGGGAAGTGTACTCTGAGGAAGAGCTGAGGGATCATGGAATCATTTAAATGCACCAGGGCTGTGAGCTGCATTGCACAGCTGTAATGAGAATCTCATTACCTGCAATTTCCCTTGTGAGCACCTGGGGAGTTGCATCCCCCAGACCCACGCAGCCAATTAGTTTAACCAGAGAGATTTTGCTGTGAGAGTGACTGAACAGAGCCTGAACTTACCAGCCCAGAAGTCCCACTGCTACTGAGAGATAAGTGGCTGCCAGCCCATAGACCTTCTTGCTGAAATCTGGGGAGACCACATAGACAATGTTATTTCAATCATTTCACCAATGCAATGAAACTCGAGAGTAAAACTACGCTACCCCAAGAATATGTGGTGAAGGGGTGAAATGTTCCTGCTTCACTTGTTTGTCAAGAATTCCCCAGGGGAAGCCATCAAACATCCTGTGAGAGCCGTGGGATGCCAAGGGGCACTGCCAGTGGGTGGGTGCTTCACTCCACGGCTACAGCTGCAGGGTGCACTGTCACTTTCTATTTCCTTAGCAGGGCTGATGGTTAACCAGCAGCTCTATAACAGCCTCATAGGCCCCTTGTTTACTTTCACTATATACCCAGTGCTGACTGGTCACTCAGAAATGGGCTGCTCCTATGCTGCAGCTGCATTCCCCTGCACAGCCTGTGGCAGCCCCCATCTGCACACAGCCTGGGTGCAGACATCAGCCCAATGGCACAGGGATCCGCTCCTCACCGTGCTTTGAGGTAATGCAGACTTTAGTCTCCATCTTTACCAGGCATGTTCTACATGGAACAAAGATCACATTTATTGTTGCTGATACTGTAAATATAATGATTAACAAAGGTCCTTAATGGCCCTACAGTAGTAAGAACAAAAACCTGTATAAACATAATCTTGTTGTTCTAACTGCTGTTAACTATTCTGGATTAGAAAGATGATACAACCAAGTCCAGTTGAAATCTGTTATTTACACAGATGGAATCAGTACGTGTCTTAGCTACCCATACATGTCTCCACCAAATTATGGAAGTAAGCCAGACCATTGACAACAGAACATTGTATGTGGCGATTCTCTCTCTCTTGCCCACGCAATTCTACTTACCATCAGGGGGAAGACCTAAATCCTTTGGTTCCCTTTGGTCCCTTGGAGCTGGAGGCTGTGACCGTGGCCTGCCTCTTGGAGGCCCCCCAAGGTCTGTGCTCTGGGATTCTGGGCAGCCTCTGCTTCCTGCTTCTATCCTGTGTTCTTTCATTAGGGTTGCAGTATTGGTGAGGCTCTTTGGTGACATTTGTTTGCAAACTTCAGTGTCTCTACTGACAATAACAACTTCTTCTTTGGTAACAACAGCTCCACGGGGCTCGTACTTCCTGATGAACTTCTGAAGCACTTGGATGTCTGTTTAATGAAGAGTAAATACAGTTGGAACCCAGCTGTAGACAAAGAAGTGGCTTTCGTCTGAAATGTAAAAAATCACCCAGCCCTGGGCACCGGCTCTCTATCTGGGTCAAAACAGTAAACCCAAGCATGTGTTTCTTTCCATATGACAATATGGGCTGCTTCAGGAGCTTCTGAAGCTTTTTTGAGGGAGAAGACAGAGGCACTCAGTATTGCACTCAGGTTTTCTTTGGGGACAAAGCCATGTCAGAAGTTCCAGCTGCCTCCCCACACCATGTGTGTTCATGGTCCTTGTGCCCACCTCTTTACTGAAGAGCATCACTCCCTCTTGCTCAGTATCATCGATTCATTTCTTAACACAAATTGTTCCCTAGGTGACACCAATAGAAATCATTTCCCATGTGAGTAATATCTGATACAGTCAACGATCGCTTTCTTTCTGATAAAGATCATATTCTGATAAACTCATGCCGTGAGGCAGCTTGTGGCAGTGAATCTGAAATATATAAGCAGAATTTGGAAACTTCTTCCCAAACCTAGATTTCAGCAGGCTACTATGAAAGAGAGCAAAGATACCCTGACCTGTTGGTCAGCAATGCATTCCTTGCGAACATTTATTTCTCACATTACAGGAATCTGTATACAGCATTTTCCAGTTACCTCTCCTCATAGCGTCAGAACATGGCAGAGTGAAAATGTTGCTTTGGTGGCATGCGCAGGGACTTCTTAGTGCATCCTGATGACGCAGGTAGAATGTCAGGAGGTCTTCATTCCTTCTTTTGTGGGTGATTTGTTCCGTTCGGCTGCATCTCTTTGACTCAGACCTTTCATTCCCACTGGCCATTGGCAGCACTGGGTTCTTTTCTCCTGGTATTTCCCACCTTCCAAAATGTCACAAAACAATGAGTGGCTATTAGCTCCAAGAGGAGAACCAACTGCAGACAGCAACGGTGAACAACCAAAGGAAAGCTTTCACCACTTCCCAAAGACACGTCCTTTACTGGTGAGATCTGGGTGATCTCTGTGCACCTGTCAGTGCAGCACTGGGTCTATCAGCCGGCTGCAAAGTCCGACTGCGCACAGTACTCCCGGCACACACCTTTAAAAATTAAATGCACATTCAGTAGAAGATCAGCAAAGGTGGTAAACTCAGAAAAACTCACCTGTGTTGATCTCTTGCTTATAACCAAGGAAGGGGCGGTAGCATGGGGTGTGCGGCAAGTGTTGGGTGTTGGCTGGGCGGTCTTTCCTTTCCTTCCTTACAAGAAACCAATCACAGACTGCGGAGGAAACGGGAGTAGATCCTGTAGAGTTGACCGAAACAAAACCAAAAGCAACTGCTTTGTGCCTACCTGTAAGGTCTGCAGATCTCAGCTGTGACTTGATCACTCCCTTGCTGAGATAAGCACAGGTGGCATGTTGAAAACGTATCCATATAAGGCTACAGCTGGTGACGAGTTCTGCGGGATAATTATGGGAACGTGTATTGCAAAGTCCTTTCTCTGCAGGCTCTTGTCAGGCTCAGCCCACACATAATGCCCTATGGCTCACCTTGAGCAAGCAGAGGCCTTGAGAAGAGGAACTGCATGTTAACTTTTGCTTTTGGTGACCAACGGTATCCGTCTGTTCAAGTGCTGGTTTTGAACCCTTTGCAAAACTTTGATGTAGAAAGAAGAAAGGGTTGAACTTGGAAGGGACCTCCGGAGGTCACCTGCTCCAAGCCAACTGCTGAGGAGATCTGCTGACTTGTTGTAACCCTCCTCCTCCTCTCTGAGCACGTGGTCCTCCCTTGAGAGCCCTCTGTGCTGCATGCTCTCTCTCTCTCTTTCTCTAATCTCTCTCCCTCTTTCTAATCTTGATTCCCTCTTTTCCCAGCACTCAGAAGCCCCGTTTTAGATCCACACAAGAACAACAGCACTGTGCTATAGCTTGGCTCTTCAGAGCTGCCCACCTTCAACAATGGCCAAAAGCCAGAACTTGCAGGAGAAAGGTATTAAGAGCTGCGCAGTCACTGTAAGACTTCCCGAAACACCCAAACAGTCCAAAGGTGAGTGCTGAGGATTCACCATTGAACTGACTTTTCCAGTTCTACTGCATCTTTCTGACGTAAGCAGACGTTCAACAGAACACACATGGCGACACCACAGATTTCTAGAATGACAGAATAATTTGTCAAGCTTTCCCTAGTTATCCTCTACCAATTTCCAGTGTTTAGATTTTGTTCAGCAGAAAGCTGGTGTTTTCATGGGCCTGGCTAGCAAAGACAGATTTTGATGTCTGATTAGCAATCATCATTAGATGCAGAGCCTACTAAACTGCTTTTCTTATTCCTATCCATTTATCTATTCAATTATTACATTTCAGTAGCAAAATGCAGTCAGCAAGTTTTAGTTCCTCTGTAATATTTTATCACCAACCTTTGTTTTTGCAGGCCTGGATAAGTTAACTGTTAGTTGTTGTGGTTGTTGTTGCTGTTTCACTCTCCAGTCCCTGTCACAGTCATTTCCAAGTATGTGAAACAGCATGTGACAAGGGAGCAGACGTTTGCAGGACTCATCTGTGGTCGTTCACAACTAGTCTTAACTCAAACATTTGCTTTTCTGTCTCTGAAACACTTTCTCAGGTCAGGACTTTCCCTCTTTGGCGGTGATGGCTCTGTTTGCACAACACAGCAGAAACACGTGGTAAGTCCCCCACAAAGACCTGTTCTGGCATAAATATCTCCTTAGACTTCCAAGTGTTAGTATGGATACAGAGAACTCATTTGGCATCTCTGCTACAGTACCTTTATCACCTTTTACATGCAGCATGTCTGTAAACATCACTGACTCCTGGAACAACTCTGCTCTGGCTCTTCTTGACTATGAAGTTTCATAACTACCATGCAGCTTCCTCACTTGAACCTGAAGGCCACGATGATTTCCTTCAGAACACGGGTGGAGAACTCACATCTCTTCAGTGCTCACAGTGCAGGCATTGAATGGCATGGAGAGGAAGGGTTGATCATTGTGCTGCCATTCAGTGCAATATGAGTAGGCTGGAGAAATAAGCCAACAGGAACCTCATGAAGCTCCACCACAGGAAATGCCAAGTCTTGCCTCTGGGGAGGCCCCCTACACTCCCTGTCCCTCACAAGTAGCAAGAAGCAGTAAGCTCAGGAATTCAAGCCACCTAAGCACATCACAGTGCTTCGAGCTGACTGGCTTGTAGAACAGCTTGTGCAGAAAGCTCTTAACTCCAGTAGTTCAGTATCTGGTATTTTTCTGCTTCTACCGCTTAAATGTTTTCATTACTCTACTAAGACTATCAGTATATGAAAAGAAATCTGATTTTTGGGTGGTGCTGTGTGGAGCCAGGAGTTGGATTCGATGACCCTCGTGGGTCCCTTCCAACTCCAAATGTTCTGCAGTTCCATGAAAAAGGCATCTAATTGCTGCACGATCAGAAGTACACCTTGTAACTCATTTTCTGGGAAACTGGAAAATAAGAACACTGAAGTCAACGTTCAGAAGTCAACTGATTGCTCATCCAAGTAGAAGATGATATGAAACTTTGTGGGTTTTCCCAAAATGATCAGTAATGGCTACAAAATATAACATGGGGGAAAAAAAAACAACTTCCAGTTTAAAGATGAGATGTATTTTAAAATAAATACCATAATCCATAAAGTTAACAGAACATTTTATCCTTTTTTTTAAACTTCTCCTACAGGGTTTGCAGACCTGAGTATATATTGAAAATAACTGGTCCAAAGCGTTCCTTTAAAAAACTATAAATTATTGGTAACAGTTTCTTTAATGGAGATTGCAGGAGTAGGTCCCACATGAGTCCATATATATCCCTTCTCTGGTCTTGTAGGAACAGTAGGGAAGGGAGATGATCGAGATTTGAAATATTCTGAAGGTGCGTGACAAACAAACTCCAAATACTCCATTTTCCTTGGGAGATCTTCTTCTGGTCCTACGAAAAAATAAACAATGATTTTCAAATACTGATTTTAAGGGCAGAAAATTGGAGAGTCCAAGACGATGTAATACACAACAGTCAACATCCCTCATAGAATGCGCTCTATCAAAAAGACTACTTTGCACAGTATTTGAGACTACAGCACCAGTGAGAAACTTCTTTATTTCTGCTGGGTTGACTTTTTTTCCCCATTTGAAGAACATGCTCTTAATAGATACACACTATTTGTGCCTGCCTGTCAGAAGGATTTACTCAATTTATTACTACCTCATAATCAGCTGTAGAACCCTCTATGCCAGTGCTCACACACAATGTACTTTATATCCAAGATTAAAATCAACTAGTTCTGGTCACTTCAGAAGAAACAGCTTGCACTGGCACATCTAGTTTATGTCATAACTTCAATTCTATCTGTGGAGTGGTAATTTGATCCTTAAAGTTTTAACTCTGTAATTGTGCCTGCGAGCACAAGAAAGTAAACAAGCCCACACTGTGCAGCAGTGCTGTTCACATATATAAATTATAAAAAGTATTCAAGTAAACTAAATGCTTACTGGATTAGGGCCTAAAATGTGGGAATTAAATAAAAGACCATGACAAACTAAAGAAGTTCACTTAAAAGTTACAACTCTGCATTAGTCTGGGAACATGTAAGCAGTCATATGAAATGAAGGCTTAGAGATTACCTATGATATAGGATGCGGGGTCAAAGCAGTCTTTCGGGCTGGCTTGCGTAGGAATGAGCCATGTCAGCGCAGCACTCTTTTCACAGTATTGGTCCTGAATAAACCCACGGATCTGGGCATAGTAAGTTTTGCCATCCTGCTCATCAACTACAGAAACAACATCTCCAATTTGGTAGTACACACCCTGAAAGGCACACAAATGGAAGTCAAATCAGTCTGATTTCAGAAGCTTCACTCTGATTCATATGTTAAATATCATCACCTTACACTATTCTCAAATTACCCTAATCTCAATACAGCCACAGTTTTCCCACACGCAATGAAAGGTGGCACGAACCAGAGCACTGTCACACCTGAGCAGTCACCAGCATGACCTGTGCACAACCACGTAATGACTGGAACTTCGAGTTCAGTCCCTGAACTGTTTTTGAGGCTCTACAGGTAATTCCCCACCATCTCTGTCTGCCAAATGCCACAGAAGCAGCCTGGCCTCACCCACCTTCAAAGAACCAGCTCTCAATTGCTCTGCACCCCCCTTCCCACCACCGCTGCACCTCCCATCTGCACAGCAGCGATGGCTTTGTTATGTCAGTAGTGTGATGAACCCCCCTTCCATAAAAAGTAATAGCAGAAATCACCCTGTGCATACACGGAAAGCAGCTTCCTGCACATGAAGAAGCTCACCTATCTGTGAGCAAAGCAGTCCCAAAACACAGTCACCTCCTGGTAAGGCCAGATGTTGCATGATGCTCAGTCAGTGCATGACACTGCACAGCAAGAACAACGTCACTTGGTGCCATAACAGCATCATGCAACACAATGCAGAGTCTGCACTATCAAGACTGGACTACTGGAAGGGGACCCAAGGGGATCGAGCAGTTCAGCTCCTGGTTCTAGACAGGGCCACCCAAAATTCAAATCCTATTTCTGAGAGCACTGTCCAAACACTGCCTAAACTGGAGCAGCCGGCACACCTCACTGCCAGGGCGTGTGGGACCGCTCACACACAGCCCAGGTGGGAGCCGGGCCGGCTGCCATTTCTCTGATGAACACAAGACAAGGGTGACTACGAGGGCTCCTGTGGGACCTCACCAGATGCAGCACTGTGAGGCAGAGCAGAACCCTGCACGCTGCTGGGCAGGGAAGCAGAGCTCTGTGAGCACCTCCCTGCTGCCTTCCCGCTAACTTTTAATACTGGAGGCAGAGACAACACGGTCCTTCTGGCGGGCAGATCTGCACGGGTCGTACCTTATAGAAGATCGACTCTGCGGTAATGATGGTGGATACGGATTCAGGGGCCTTGATGGGCTGGGGAAACAACACAGATGGAAGAGGAAGAGCGTTAAAGCAAAGCAAGAGAACTGCAGGGTAGGTTTTCTCGCCCTTTTAAGACGATGACATACTGACGGAGAATCGCAGAGAATGTGGAAACATGGGAAACGAGCCGCAGACGTCCGTACTTTACAAACGAACAGCGGGGCCGGGCCGCCAGCCCCGGGCAGCATCCCGCAGGGCCCGCCCGCCCCGCCCGAGCGGACAGACCCGGCAGCGCCTTACGTTCTTCAGCTTGAAGATGTGCCTCCTGCCTTTGCCCTTCGTGGAAACCTTCTTCTCGGCGGCGGGCGCGGACTTGTACTTGGTGTTCCTCAGCCGCGCGGACCGCCGGTGGATCTCCTGCTTGCTCTGGGGGGAGGAACGGAGGGGTAAACACGGCGGGAACGCCGCCGGAGCCGCCCCGCCCGCAGCCCGGCGCTCACCTGCTTCCCGCCGCCGCCCCCGCCGCCGCCGTTGCTGTGCTGCGCGGCGGCCGAGGTGGTGGCGAAGGCGGCGGGCCCGGGCGGGGCGGAGCGGGCCGTGCAGTTGTTGCACAGGATCTCGCCCTGCCCGCCCTTCTTCCACATGGAAGAGGACGTGCTGCGGCACACGCTGCACGTGGGCTTCAGCCCCAGCGGCATCCTGCGGCCGGCGGCGGGGCCCGCGGGCCCCGGCAGCGACACGGGGGAACGCGGCGCCACCGCCGGGCCCGCCTCGGTCCCGGCCCCTCCCCACCGGCGGCGGATGTCGCTGCGTGGCGGCGCGGCGGGAGGAGCGCGGCCCGGCCCTGCCCTCTGCTGCGTGCGGGGCCGCCGCTCCGTACCGCCACTGGGGGGCGGCCCGGCCCGGCTCAGCACCCATTCTGCCGAGAACGGGAGGGAGCGGGGTGGGCTGTTCAGGACGAGGGGAAATGGCCTGAAGTTGTGCCGGGGGAGGTTTAGGTTGGATATCGGGAAAAACTTCTTTACAGAAAGGGTTGTTAAGCACTGGAATAGGCTCCCCAGGGAGGTGGTTGAGTCACCATCCCTGGACGTGTTTAAAAACCGTTTGGATGTGGTGCTCAGGGACATGATTTAGCGGAGGGTTGTTAGGGTAGTATGGTTAGGTTGCGGTTGGACTCGATGATCTTTAAGGCCTTTTCCAACCTGAGCCGTTCTATGATTCTATGACTGTCGGGCAGAGCTTGGTTCTGGAGTGTGGGGGCTGCTACATTTCATTTAAACCTGCCTTGGTGCAAATCCAATTGAGTTTGCCTCATACTCAGCAGATGTGAACTATTTTCTGCAACACTTCATTTTTGTAGAGGAAAAGGATCCTGCTGAAACCCCATCACTCTTTCATGTAAAACAGAGAGCTTCACTCAGTGTGCTGTGGGAGCAACTGTGTAGTTGATGGGCATAACCCACAGGGGTCTGTCTGCATAAAATGATGCCCTGAGGTGGGACTTGGGATCACCATTCTGCTCGTGGCCTCTGAGGGGCCTTCAGAGCCACCAGCACAGGGAGCTGGGGGCTGCTTGGGCTGTCCTACCGCCCCCTGCCTGGGCTGAGGGGGATGGAAAGGCAATGGCTGAAATGTGACCGGAGAGTTGCTGAATGGTGCAGGGGGAAGAGGCTCAGGTCTGCCTAAAAGCCCTCTCCCTTCGTTCTCCTTGCTAGGATCCCAGATTTGGCAAAGGTGATCCTAATCTTTGAACATTTTCATTTGTTTCTAGATTCCCCTTAGTAGCACCATGCTCTCTGAAGCTGAAGTGGGTTGTGTTGGGCTGCGGCTTCTAAGTCGGAAATACTTAATGTAGGTGGCTGGATTTTGCACAGCGTAAATTCAGCTGAAGCTGGGGATTACATCTATTTTCTTCCAATTATTGCATACTTCCACCTTATTTTTTTCTTTATTTTAGCCACAGCAAAAGAAAAGTGCTCTCTTGGCTGAGCTCTTTGGAGCCATCAGAACCCATCCCTGCCCTGAGGGACTTCACCTGAGGACGGACGAAGAACCAGAAGGAGCAAAATGTGAGCTCCACCTGGGGTTGGCTGAGTGCACCCTGACCACAGGGGCAGAATCGTTTATTCCTGAGAGCTTTCAAATGGTGATGATTAATTATTAGAAGTGCCACGTATCCACGTACGCTCCATGCATCCCCTGCTTACACAGTTCAATTATTCTGCAATAATTTAATTGCACTGCTTCCTCTTAGCTTCCTGTGTCTGCTGGCTCCTATCTGAAGAGTCCTTTATTCCAACGTTGTGTCACTCTGCAGAGGATGCACCTGGAGGGCTGGTCTGGAAATATTTGTGCTGTAAATGCACGTAATTGGGCATGACTGCCCAACTGGTGCAGTCTGTGTTTCCACGTGGTCCTCTGCTAAGGTTCATGTGCTCCTTAGCTCTCTTATTAGGGCATTTTTTTTTTTCTCTTAATAACCTTAGCTATAAGGAATGCTATTCTTGAAATGTACTGGAGAGTTATTACTCACATGAATAGCATGAATATATCTTGGCAACATGTAGGTCTTAATTCCTCATTCAAAAGCATGGTGGAGCCAAGAACCAGCCCCGTTTTCTGAGGATGCTGGGTTCTGGCCCAAGGCATGTCACGGTGGCAGAGATAATACTTTGACACATACCTCGTTCTCGAAGAGCACGTTAAGTCTGACTCCCAAACTGCTACAATTCTTCTTGAGAACGCTTCTGTGACACAAGAACAGCAAAAATGCACCTCCTAACAGAAGTATTTCTGCAGTTGTCTTCAGGCCCTTAGGACCTATTTTTGGAACTACCTTTTCACTGCTAAGTCTTCTTGGAAATGGGAAGCCTGTAGTACAGGTTTCCTGCTTAACCGATTATCTTTACATGCTGAGGTTTCTGCTTCATCCAAACAACTCTTTGCTACTGGATCTAGTGCCTGGAGCAGTTTTAACCCGAGTCTTTGAACAGGACTTGAACTGTGGCTTCACTAACAATTCTCTGCTCTTGGTTTTTAGCCTCTACCCTGCTGGTGGAATGACGTGATCCTTGGGTGCAGCCTCACTTGGGACTTCTGTTATTCTTTGCACTGTGAGAAGTAGGTGCTACTGGTAATTGTGACAAGGGAAGCTCATTTTCTTTATGCATGTTTGCTGTTAAGGGACACTTCCATGCCTCCATTATAAGCCAGTACAATAGCTGCAACTCAACACCGATTCCTAAAGGCACATTTCTACCATGCACGTAAATTAACTTAATTATAAAGACTTTCTCTTTGTTAGTGGAAAAATATAAAGGAGATGGGACAGTTGGATAAGATCTCATACTAAATGTAAAGCAGATCCAGTTATTTACCATTACTGGTTTGTTACACTTAGATTTCAAAAAGAAGATACCTGTTTGTCCTGTTCCATCAGCTGCACTGAACAGCTTACTTGTTTTTTGATGAGCTCTTTCTCTGGGGTAGGCACCCACTCCTCTGCCCCCATTTTTTTGCATCCTCATCTGCACTTTTTTGTCATGATGCTACACTGCCCAGGGCTGTATTCTCGAAGTCTGCCCTTGTAGCTTCCCCAGGAAAGGCTTTCAGAGCACGAACGCTAAGAAAACCAATTCCAGGGCCAATCAAAGGCTGCAAACGCTGAGTCCTTCAGTGATCTGTCACCCAGCCTGTCCGTGTGAATGTCCAAAACTGCTCCACATAGTTTTGTGCTATCATCTCCAGTTTAAGCCTCTGTACATCTGTATGACACAGCATGGAAACTCAACGTTACAATCCAAGACAGCCCTGTGATCAAAGAAATGTTTGGGGGATGTGGAAAATCTGGGTTTCAGACCCTTACTCAGAAACCTTCCAATTGAGAACTCGTGGTCCCACATGAGTTTTTGACTTCTTGATGATTACCAGGCTGTAAGAGCCAAGTGCGTGCATACACTGCTGTCACACTAAAGCCTGCTGCTTGCTGTGTTAGCTCTGTCAGGAAGTGTGCTGGAGGGGCACTGCCTGCTAGGTTTTAGGTAGAGCCACTTGCTGAATTATTGCTGAGTCCCATAAATTCACATGGGTGTTCTGGCCAAACTTACTGAGGATTTGGGACGTAGCAGTGATTGAAAGGTTAAAGCGGTGCTGAAGTCCTCCCAAGGCTCTAGTGCTATGCACAGCAACCTGTTTCTGAGGAACCGTGCAGTTGTAGCCTTTCTGCAGCCCTGGAAGGTGTGGTGGGCTCATGTTATCATTTTGTGACTGTTTGTCTCATCTCCCTGCAGATACACATTCCATGTATCTGTACATCCATGCAAATAATTTAAAAAGGAAAGAAAACATGCAAAATTCTTCTGAATTTCCTATGTCACTGCAGAAAGGAGTTCTGTAAAGATGAAGGCCTGCTTAATTTTAAAATGACACCATCCTGTCAACAACGGCCTTTAAGACTTTTTTTGGAGAGCCACAACCCTATGTACCTATGAAAACTTGAGGGAAAAAAGGCTCTGCAGTTTATTGAAATAATTTTTTACTTCATTGTTCTATTTTCAGTACATCTTTTATGAATGGCTTGAAGTGTTTCATGTTGTTATATATTTGGAGAACAGAACAAATCCTATTATTGCATAGTTTTGAATTGGAATGCACACATATCACTGCAGAAAGTTAAGTTTTCCTTCATTCCTTTACCCTTGTACAAAGACTGGCAGAAAACACATCTCATGCAGTGCTAACAGGGGATCTGCCTCCTCCTTTTTGTGCACATCTTGTGCTTTACTCTTCACTTACAAGGAACAAAGGTTAGAAATGACACTCGGTTTTGCATCACCACTGGCTTCCCTACGGCTTTCAAGTGTCCAGATCTGTCTGATCTTCAGAAGAGTAATAAGGACAATAATCACTACATTGTGTAATACCAAGTAGATTGTGTAGATAATTCTCAGTAAAGAAACTAGCTATCCTTATATCTGTATTTGGATTCCATTCTTATCAGCCCCTGTGAGTACTACAGTGGGATGGCGTGTGTGCTGGGGGAGGAGAAGAGGAGAAAACTGCGATTGTGGAGTCAGCCTTGATAAAGAGAGCTCTGAAACCGCGCTGTAGGGGTGTCTGGTTTTGAAGCATGTTGTGATTTTGAACACCTCTGAAACTATGTCTTAAATTTGAATATCTGTTAGTGTGTTCTAGCTGCTATTAGGAAAAAAAAAAAACAAACCAAACCAAAAAACCTCACTGTCTTAGTTAAACTCACTTTCTTTTGCTAATTGCAGTATATTGAGCAACACCACAGCAGCAGGTGATGAGAAGTGCCTTGCAGTGACTAACGCAGCTTTGTGCACTGGATTTTACAAGCTCTCCTGTATCTCGGCATGTTTGTTTGAAGAAGCTAACTAAATTACTGCAACAAGGTACAGAACAGTTTGTTGTTTGTTTGGACAGTTTGGAACTTCCTGCTCACAACAGAGACTGGATATGGCACAATTCAGGAGCACTGCTCAGACCACCAAGTTTTCCTTGATCAAACAGATCAGTTTCCACATCTTGTGTTCTATGCAGCATTCAGGCTTCAGCATCATAAGCTGTCAGTTCCACTAATTCATGGTATCTTCCTCAAGGCTTAGTGCCACCCCTCCACATTCTTCAGCTCCATTATTTGTACTGGCAGGGCATTACTGCTTACAACAAAATATGTGCACAATACGGCTGTAGCAAGTAAAGTGAAATTGTCTACTTTAGGTTTCCAAAGCTTAACGAACATTATAGGTACCTTATACTTTCAAATCCAAACATTCATCTTACTGTTATGGTCCCCTGCTATTCTGGCTTGGGACCAAATGTACCATAAAAACTTCTATTATCGGTCTTGAGAATCTGCTACAATAAGTCTAAGATGAGATAAGACAGAACGGAATTAGTTTAAGTAATAAATGTTTAATCAAAGAATTTTACATATTATTAACAGCATTCATTTGGCCAAACATCTACATGGTTGTAGTATCCTACTTGTATATAAAGTGGGAATGTATCAAGTATAGACTATGAAAGTGCAAATAACAATTCAAGGTTAGAGTAATTTTTTACATTATAAAATTAACAGGTTTACAAAATAGTCTTGCCAAACTTTATTTTTGAATTGTAAAGTCAATGACTATGGTGTTAAAATAAGTACCAAGAAAATACAAATTTAATAGGCTAATTTCATGCTCGTAAGAGTAACACGGAAACAATGAATATACTGCACAACCTAACCAAATTACAAAAAACCAGAACCCACAAACTTCACTATCTTCACAGAGAGCACTCTTACGTATCTTACTGTAGCTTTGCAAGACATCTCAATGCAATACACACAATCTTTGTGAGAATCTCCCTATCCAGAAATTCAAGGAAGCTACGTGAGCTAAAAAACTTTCAGACCAATTCACGTTGACAGTTCACAAGGAACTGCTTTCCTTGAAGGATTTTATACCGTAGGACAATTTTAAATAGGTATTTTGCAAAGATGTCCAAAAGTTCATGATTATGTCAGGAAAGGGACAGCTAGAGGAAAAGCTGGTCAATGAGTTGAGACTATTCTATTCCGTTCTCTCTAAAGATGCTTGCAAAATGATCTAGGTTCTTAAGGGGTAAGGGTAAAATATTCTTACTTCCTTTTTTACTAATACGAACCTTGTGACTGCAAGGTTCAAAAGCAGGATTTGCATGAATTCAAAACACTCACTTGAACTCACAGTAATCAATACATAAACTTTGCTATCATGACACTTGCCTATACACACTCAGTAGTAATAAACTTTTATATCATATCAAGAAATTTCTGGTAACAGTTAAGCAAAACTTAAAATGGAGTGTATGTAATTTGCCTGTGTTATGAAAAGGTTTGATTATATGTAATTAAAACAGCCATTTCAACAACTTACTCTAGTTGTAATTACATACTGTACCATTGTATCTCACTAACTGTAGATTGATGCTTTTAAGCAAATCTAAAACCAGTATTTTTTTTATTTTCACGGTACAACAACTAGGAGGAGGGTTTTTTTGTGTGTGTTTTTTTAACACTAAACAGTAATCACACAGCAAATGAATATTGTGCAATTGAACAAATACCTAGCAGTGTTTTGTTTATGCAAAAACACTGATTAAACATTTAGTTATTTACTGTAAAGGCAAGGCCATGGGTGGTTGTATGGAGGTCTTTGCAATTAATAGCATAGTTACTCCAGAACAGACACTGAAACTGAATTACTTGTTTAACTGTGGCAACTATCCAGTTGGGTTTGGCAAAGGCACCGTAACATGTTGAGCAGAATCTGTTGTCTGAACTTTAACTGTGGGACTGGCTAATATATGAAAATCCTGTATTCCTACATTTTTATAAAATGTTATCGTTAAAAGTAATTGCACTATTAGTGCATAGAATGCTTTGTAGAATTATGAAAACAAAGAACTATGATTGCACTTCCATTAAAGTGTCTCTTAAAATACAGCATAGCTGTTGCTAATTGACTGTATTTTAATATTTAAAATAACTGTTTAACAGCAGCATTAGGTTTTATTAACTTAAGATACAGGCTACATTTGATTAAATGCAGTCACCATGGCAACACATGCCAGTTAAATTTAGAGAAGCAATGCTACCCAGTGGTTTCTTTCACTGCTAAGAATTGTGGGATTAGTTTGATAGAGTAACACCGCGCTGTTTGATCAGGCTACTGCCAGCTAACTATTCACAGTTTGGCACGTTTGGACTGTAAATAGACATGAAAAAATCTTTGATTTTAATGTGAAGGAATATCCCCTAAAACGTGTTCCTGGAGCAGTACTAAAGAGAAGCATTAAATACCTCAGTTCACACTGCTAACAAAAAGGACAAACGAGTAAGGAAAGGTTATGGAAAACAGAACAAAAACCCCAAATAAATTGCGAAGTGTTATTTTGGGGAAAGAATGAGTTAAAAAAAAAAAAAAAAAAAAGAATAAACTATTTCTTAGGAAAAACAACCAAAATAATCAGTGTAAGCCTTTAATCCGAACTCTAAAGTTAAGGATCATCAACCTAAGGCTAAACAGATGCTGCATTGTATTAGGAATGTGGAATACAACCTACTTATTCCATTTTCTTGAGAGCAAAGAGGCAAGTACTACCAAATTAAATGCAAAGGATATTCCTTGGAAGGTTCACATTATTACAAAGAACTACAATTCAAGAGAACCTCTAAATATCCGTTGTTACGTCAGTGGTTACAACTGAGCTGTAATTATGTGGATCAAAGCCTCCGTAGCGCTTACTCCACATACTGTACCATCTGTCACCGCCGTTCATTTACTCCGGATTTAGCTTTCGTTCATACCAGATGCACACGTTCAATCCATTCACTTGAGGTTTGAGGAGTCTGATTTGAAGCATCTCCTGAAGCATCCAGGGTGCCTGTCACTTCCCTGCTATTATCACCACCTTGTGAAACTGTTTCACCTGGAATGATGCTCTCTTCAGAAGTGCCTTCCTCTGTTTGCGTTCCTCTGCCTTCATTTTTGAGTGCATCCTCAAACAGCGCGTGCTCTTCCTGAAGCTCCAACCCTGTGTCTCTAACATTTGCCTGCCCTGCTGACCCATCTTCAGTACTGGGTTGCTGTGAATCCTCATCCGCTTCTGTACTTGTTGAAGGGATCAGAGCAATACTCTGTGGATTCATGTCATGAAACCAGGCCATAATATTTCCAAGAAGATTTTCATTGGTATTGGGATCTTGACTACTGGAATCAGCATCACTAGATGTTGAGTATAATCCACCTCTGGTATCACTGCAGGTGTGTGAATGAAGTCGATCGGCTGAAAAGGGATCGCTGCCTGCCCCTAGTCTCATCAGGCTGTCACCGAGTTCTAACAGCTCAGAGCTGCTCAAAGCGGCTCTTGGGTTATCTATACTTATGGGAGCAGAGTCCAGTCTTGTAGGTAAAGAGGTCCCTATTGCTCCTAAAGATGCCTCGTTATTCAGAAAGTCTCTAGTTTCTTCGTCTATGGCTAAGCCAGATTCTTGTAATGATAACTGAATAGCTAGCAGGATGTTTGGGTCATCTTCATCCAAAGAACTCAGGGCCTGTGGAAATACGTAAGGTTGCTTTCAGAATAAAACCTTCATCTTGTGGCACATTTTGGACTAAAAGTAATTTGGTCTCAAATCTATGATTAACTGACACGTGATTTATCAGAATCATTTTCTACTGACACAGTTGCCAACAAATTAAAAGCTAATTATTGTTACAATCAATAACAATCATTCAACAACTCTTACCAGTGAGAATGTATAAGTTGTTGTCCTAGATTCCCCCTTTCTCTTTGAAGAATTAAGAAAATTTGCAGAGACAAAATGACACAGAAAAGCAGAGCAGAAGGTGGCAAGCAAAACAGAGGGAATGGAGAAGAGATTAGGGGAGATACCTGCAGAGAATCCTGGTTTTCAGAGCGACTGACAGGGGTATAGTCATGAAGCGAAGAGCTGTGCAGAATACCCATAGAAGCTGAACTCACCATGGAAGTGCCATGTCTTCTACTACTGCCACCTTCCTGAGTGTCTGTATGGGCAATTCAAACAAATACATTTGAAAAACAAGCAAGAATGCCTTCACCATTATTTACTGACAGAGTCTCTTGCCTTCCTTTTGGGTTCTAGCTGTGTAATTCTGGTCTTTTAGTCGCTCCGAACTGAATTATCCAAAACCACTCATTTTACACCAACTCTTATATGGAGACAAAACAATGCTGTCTGTTTCCTTTGTGCCTTTTTACTCTCAGTAGCATTGTTTCACCCTCTGAAAGAATGTGCTATGTTGTCAGTAGCATAAGCTCACTGGCAGGGGGGGCAAAATGCTTCCAAGGCACGTACGTGAATTATGGAAAGTCCTGACAAATACTGCACGTTGCCTCTCTGTCCAACCTGTATTCTGCATTCTTTCTCAATCTGTCACCCATCACGATCTGTCTCTACAATTCTTTTTGGAAATTTCTGCCAGCATGCACTCAACCCCAATTACATGGGTTTGGTTTTGTCCTTTTGCCTCTTTGTTTGACACTCTGCACATCCTCACTAATACTCAATTTTCAGTGCCCGTCTGCTATTAATTAGACACAGGCCTGAAAGACACTATGGAAATTCAGTGTGATTTAGAGCTTGCAGTTAATTTTAAGTGAAGGACACAGCATGGAATTCATCTGCAGGTGGCTTAAAACTGGTGTTGTCCCATTTCTCTGTTCTCACAAAGACAACAACTCATCTGTAATGCTAACACTACAATAATTTTTACTGTAACACTGCAGCACAGTTGAGAGTAGAGCTGTTAGTGTATATGTCAGCAATCACTGACATCACTGTCCTCTTAAAACAACCGACAAAAAAAATAGGAATAAAATAGTGTTTCAGAAAAAATTACTCTTATAAAAATAACTATTCTGAATTTGAAAAGTGGAATTTTGCACTTCAAAACTCAAAGGGAAACACAGTAGACAAACTAATTCTCTCCCATATGTTAACAGTGCGTTTTGTCACTAATATATCCAAGTGTTTAGTCAAATTCTAGTTCTCAAACTAGTAAGATGGCTTTGCATTTTACTTGCAGTAGTGAAGGACCAAAGTTCACAGAATTCTTTTTTTCTGTTTCTAAAATAAAAAATGTATTTGTTAATTTTCCCCTTTGTTTCTAAAATCCAAGCTATGGGGCTTAAATTCATGTGACACAAGAGATGAGAATTCTGCAGCCTGGTTTAAAAGTGGAGCACACACCTGGAAGCTCTGAAGAAACAGAATCAGAAGACCATTTGGATTGGAGCTATTTTTGTACCTTTGCAAAAGCTCCTGGCAGGACACAGACAGCACAGAGAGCCAAATGACAGTGACCTTACTTCACTGCTAGCCATAGCTCTGCCTGGGAGAGCAGCGTGCTGGCAGACATAGCTCATGCCAACTTGTCTCCAGTACTTGGCCAATGCAAGAGTTTCTGAGCAGGGTTTTGTAATACAGTCTTATGGCTATCATCCAGCAACCCTGTAGCAGGGGGAATCTTGTCTAGACTCTCTGCACAACTGGTCCTTTTAATTTGCATTAAAAAAGCTGGTATATAGATAAAACTAGCATATGAAATATGCATTTTCCAAAGTTTCTTCAGGAAAGCAAACCTGCTCTAAATAGCTACGGACTTGTTACTGGGAATATCAATGCATAACTCTTTAAGAAGTGCAACAGCCACAATTAAAGTCAGCAGCTCTTCTAAAATCGCATCCAAAGTGCAACAATAAGGCTAAATGTTGCATTCTGTAAAACATAACAATATATTTGAAACTCGTTTAAAGCGCATCCAAAGAAGAACAAACACTGTGGTTGCTACTAGCAACTTCTGAAGCAGCAAGAGCGAATAAACAGCTCCAGGCAGGAGCGTACCTAATGTACTCTCACTGGGGTCATCGGGATCTGGAGTATTACTCAGCAGACTGTGCATGTCTCCACGTCGACGCTGCCTGTGCCTCCTCCGATACTGAAATTCAGCATATTCCTGCATAAACCAAAGGTTACAAAATACAGGGCAGCATGCAGTAATATTTTCTGATGCAACAAGCAACACGTTTTCATAAAAAAATGTGTGATTTTATAGTTTTATTATAAAATCACCTGTTTTTAGAAAAGTAAATTGCAGGTCATATCATGCATCATACTTTAACAAAAAGAACCAAAGCCAAAAAGCAATCACCAGGTAATCCTAAATCTATAAAATAATGGATTAGCAAATAAAAATACTTGAGGCATTACCAACATTTTAATACTTGCAATCTTCCTTTTTAAAGAATTCCGGGTATGCTTTTTGTGTTTAAAAACTTTGATGCCAAACTTTACACACACACACACACATTTTTTGTAATCATATACCTAGAGATTTTAGAGCATTAAAGCAATTAATGTGAGTTAGACCAGTAGGTTATGTCTGGGTGCTGTTGCCAGCAATGGCCGACAGAATATATCTTTGGAAAAATATAGAAAGCCAGCTGATACATGCTGGTATTTGTTATTTTTTTTCCCAGGCTCGAGGCTCAGGAACAGCCACAGCTGATACTCTCATATTGAGCAACTGTCATGATTTTATTTATAGGTTTTTATTCCATGAATAACAAATCTCCTACTGTTACCTAATCTGAGTTGATAATAAGCCACACCCCACAGATCTGAACCTCTGCAGACTATAATTTCTCATGCTGTATGTATCTACCAATGACAGTTTGCGTAATATCTATGGAAGAAATTCATTTCTGACTATATTACACTAAGATCCTACGGTTTACTTATCTTTATTACCATGTAAATTCCTCTGCTAATATTGAGAGACTAATTTTCTGCTTGAACACAAATTTCCAGACATTTTTTGGCTAGTACCTGACTGTGCAGGTACAGTGTTTCACAGTCATTTATTTGCACAAGGGAATAAAATCATGCACACAAGTAGTAGTTTCTCTTCAGCAAGGAATACTGCTCCTTTCTTCCCTAAGATCCATCTTGGGAAATGTGCAATCCAAAGGTTTCCTCTGATCAAATGATTTATTAAGGATAGTATTACCATTAATGTTGCTTTCTTTCATTTAGTCTGCATCCTAGAATATCTCAACATCTAAAGTATCTAAATCAACAAGTGTCAATTCATTCTCTTACACAATGACCTTGTTAATTTTGATGGTGTTGTAATGTTATTTTGTCTTATTCATGATGATATATACAAGCTAAAAAGAACTGTTGTGAAATGATCAGTGTGGGAAGATTTTTATCTATGTAAGAAGTTCCATGAAAATTGTAAGAACATAAAAATAACTGTAATTGACCACATGAAAGGTCCATTTAGCCCAATAACCTGTTTTGAGCAGTGGTTAATAGTAGGTACTGGTAATGGGACAGAATAAAAAGCAGGGCAAGCACGATGTGATTCTTCTCTAAGCTGTCCTTCCAGTTCCTAAGGAGTGCTGCATTTCCTTAAACGGAAGGCAGGTACCAAAAGAACAGAAAATGAAATTTTGATATCAAACAATATGAATGAGTAATATATAAACATACATAATTGTATCACTATGAATCAGATAAGGAATAACATGAAGTGATTACTGAACACTGAAGTTTATTAGTCACATCAGATCTTATCTTTCATCTGCTTTCAAAGAATCATAGATCTTACCAACAGCCTCTTAGCTGTACTCTTGCTTGTTTTCTTTTTTTAATGCATGAAATATGCAACTCCATTACTTCAGCTAACATTTTACTTCTGTTTACTCGTAACAATTTTATACATGTGAACTAAGGAACTTTTGTTTTGTTGGGTAGGAACATCATCATTTCACACATGGACATTCAACAATCAGCATTCTTCGCTAAACTCACTAAGATTTTATTTTCTGTGATAATGTTATGCACAGATCTTCTCGTGACAGTACAGCTCTACATCAAAAATTTTGTATGGAAAAAAAAATCACTAAAATAAACAAAGATGACCAATATTAATTCTACAAAATTCATTTAGCATAGGTGGTTGCAAGTATCCTTCATCTCTACATAGCGAAGAAGCCAACTTGCATAACACAGTGTCACATTTAGGCAAATCATAAAAACTTACAAGCTATCATCTAAGCACGACTGCAATGGCACCTGCTGCTAAACAGCTTATCAACATATTGCTTATCAGCTTCTTCTCATAACCAGTTCCACTAACAATAAAATACCATCACAATGAGTTTGGTATTTCAAAGGAAAGGACTAAAGGACTAAAGGAACTAGACAAGAGAAGCAAGTTGATGCTTTGTAGAGAAGCAAGCTATTTTCTCACCAGCATGATGCTCACCAACAACAATAGCAAAGGAAATATATAGAAAAAAGTACATGGAGTTTTCCAGGATGCTTTAAAATGACTAGCTAGAAAGAAAACAGCAGCAAGGAAATGTTGAGATGAAGCTTCCTTCCTAACTTAATGCTTTAATCTAATGTTCTCAAAATATAAAATAAAATTAAGATAAGAAAGGCAAGCTTGACAGGAAGCTTCTCGTTTTAGTGCAGTTTTGAAAATTACATACTCTTTTTCCATATGTGGATAGTGAAATATTCATTTAAAAATGGTTGTTTTCATTCCTGGTTAAATACCGGAAGATCATCTCATTTAAGTAAGCAATTTCCATCCTGCTTTAATATATAAAAATGAAAAGAAACACTTCATATTTGGGTATATGCCTGTAAGTTTTTGTTGAGTTGTTCAAGAAGAATGGAAATTTCTTAGACTTCACCAAATTCTGCTGAAATAATGTTGCATTGAAAAGTAATCTACGTATGTATTATATATTTAGTCTTTTAAGGCTCTCCAACACATAGAAACCAGTTTATTCTAAAACTGGTTACGTACTTGGAAAACTGTGTAATCTTAAATAACTACAGTCATGTTAGTGTCACTGGACAGTTAGGTATTCATATATATATTTCCTTCTATTGTGAAATAAATAAAACGGTAAGCTTAAACCAACTTGAGATGCTTTGTATCGAAATAAGGGAGCTCTTCATGCAGACCACAATCATACCTGTGTTTCTAGAATATGCAGAACTAATTTAAATATGTACGAAGAAATAATTTACCTCAGGGGATGCAAATCCCAAATACTCCCAATCCCATGTTCCACCAGCAAAGCTATAAAATTAAGAGAAATGAAGTTTAGAGTTGGAACAAAGTATGAACAACATAAATAGCTCCAAAACCTATCAACATATAAACAGTGCAACTCTATGCTCCTAAATCTTCTCCTTTAATCCTTACCTCGCAACTCATTCAGGAAACCATGAAATTGCAATATAAATACTAAAGAAGTGAAAGAAAACCCCACCCGTTATTGCAATTCCAGTCCTCAAGGACATTTACTGCACTTAGCTTTTGATGCAATTTTAAAAGCCAGCAGAGGTTTCTCATTTGCAGTTTCATCAACAAACAGAGTGTGATTAACAGCATACGTGCATTTGAGTCTGTGATCAAATGACAAAGAAAATGTATCTATCTGGTGATCTATGGCCACCAATTTTATCAGCTCCACTTTACCTCACTTTGACAGTTACCAAACGAACTTCTTGGAGTCGCACGGTATTTTGTTTGGTTTACCTGCGCCTGGGTGCTTCTGGTGAGTCTGCAGGGGCAACACCACGGGCCACAGAGGCTAAGAATTCTTGCCGCTTCTGCTGCACAAGACAAGCTGCACGGATGATTTTATGGCGAGGAGTCCGAAGGTAAGGCCTGTTTACTTTCTGTGCAAGGTCTTCAGTGACCATTTCCAGGTCTGTCTGCAATGGTTGATAAACACAGAATAAAATGAAATGGAAATCAGGCAGAGCTTTACGCCATAAACACTGAATGGAACGATTTCCATTCTTCTGAAAATACCATCCAGATAGGAGCCTCATCAGTCCTCTGAAACATCAGCTCTCATGTAATTATTAAAGCTATAGGAATTACAGCTTGCTTAACAAGATGACCTGTGTTTGTTTTTTTTCTGCATGTCTGCTCTTTCTTCTTTTATTTAAACTTACCAGAGACAAGAATAATTTGTTATTTGGTGTTCGCTATCTTGTTTGAAACAACAGTCTTGATTAATCACTAAAGGCTCTGAGGTGGAGAATGACTAAGCAAGACCAAAGTTGTCAGTGCATGCCTGGAAGCCTGCTCTCTGTAAGGACTGAAATTTTATCACCTGCCTCAGCTTGTCCACAGTCATTTGTGTCCTGGCTCCAACACCAACTCATACGTGCAGCCACACACACTCAAACTCCTGCTCTCTGAATTTCAGTTCCTCCGTTATTCTAAGTGTATTTGGAGACCCAAATACACCATATTTGGGGTCTCCAAATATCTTGCCTATGCTTTTATTGACTTATATGTTCCTCTCCTCCAGCTTGCAGCAGGGCTTCCATGCACACATAAACACACTGAACATCTTTGGGGATCATAAAGGAAAGGAAAGCAAGCAGCAGCCTGCAGCTGATGTCACTGCTACCCACATACTCTTCCAGCTTTGCCTCCACCCACTCATCAGACACATCATCATGCAAGACAGGAAACAGGAGCTACACAAGGAGAAAACAACTTGATAGAAGCTCCAACCTACCACAAATTAATCCCTTCCCCTTGTCCAAGCCTCCTCTGCAGTATGGAAAGCACTGATGCAACTGTTTCTACTTGCTGCTTTTTGGAGAGGGCTGCTTCTGGATTTGGGCTACAAAGCTTGCTCAAAATTACAATTTAGCTAAAAGAAGGTTGGTTAACAGCAATAATTTTCTTTCTTTTTTTTTTCCCCTTTCCACCTGTCCTTACTCTTTGGTTCTGCAGTAAAGTGTTGTTTTTCATTCACTCTAAAATTGAACTAAACGCTACTGTGTCATAGTGTTAAAAATCCATTCCTTTTTCAGACTTGGTTACAAATACGAAGTATCAGTTTTGCACTACATAGATACAAGACACTGATAACTAGTACTACCAATAACATAACATTAGAAAAGCAAGCTATATGCGTGTATTACCTGCATAAGTTCAAATATTTCTTTCTTTGTGCTTTTAGGCTCCAAAAAGAATCCATATGGATAAGAACACTTGAGAATGCGGCGAGTTTTTAGAAGCTCCTGTACTGCATCTTCAATGAATGTGGTATCAGGACAGCCTCCCTCAGCTGTAAGATGATAAAACACTGTGAAAATATTCTCCTGCTGATGTCAGCATTTGTTTCAGTGTAAGAGTTTTCTACCAAAAACGTGCACATCAGCTAAACTGCTGCAGCACAGCAGCAGGTTCTCAGTGAATATACAGTCTTCTTACTATAAGAAGTGAGCAGAGAACATTAGCTTCTCTCTTACTAATGCTATTTTCTTTGTATGTTTGGAATGTGTAAGATTTACTGTACATTTAGCTTTCATCCACTGCTTATGAATTCTAGTACCAGAGGGATCACATCACACAATAGACTGATGTGAGCTCTATTCGAAATGAAAGGTTTAGCCATAACACATTTGATTTCAAATCAAATTCACAGTTCACAGCAAATACTAACAAATTCTACTTACTTCCACTGAGAGCTTTACTCAGCTGTTCCATCTTTTCTTTGGCTGTTTTTAGAAGGCGCTGTTCTAACTAGAACAAGAAAACAAATAAAATACAATATGCTATTTTTTTTTTAATGACTGCAATGTAAACAAGAATGAGTAAATATGGTTTGTCCCATACCTGGTAGCTAAGTTCATGGTTCTTAAACCTTGTGTAATAGTGCATAAACCTATCCAGTTCTTGAAATCTCCTATGTTTCTTTTCAGCCTGGAAAAGAGGAATACAAACCAAGACAAATCTAATGGTTTAATTTAACAATCATTGCTGGATACAATCTCATAACTCATATTCCCACCAAATGTGGAGCGTTATACACAATGCTGACAAGTGCTATGCACAAAGAGACAAATGTAAGTTTTGAATGCCCAAACCTGAAAAGACTCTAACTAGAGTCAATGTATTGTGTGCATACTATTTTTAAGCAGACTTTTCAAATGCCAGAATTAAAACATGTCTTCTGAAATGCAGAGAAGCTAAAGTACCAGCACACCCATTTCAGAAAAGGAAACCGTGACATAGGAAAGTAAATTAAACTAGTCTAAAGTCAACCAATGGCTGGTAGCAAAGACAAATGAAGAACTAAATCTTATGCTTCTATCCACAAATAAGCAGTGTTTCCTTTCTGTCCTTTGGTTATATTTAAGGTTATATTTTCTCATTTAAAACTTCGGTTGGGAAGAATTTTGATTGAACTTACCCTAAACACAAAATTGCAGCCTTAGTACTACTATGTAAGCAGACATTTTTGTTACCTCTACTGTCATCTCTTTGGACTGTTCCTCTACATGCTGAATAACCTCATAGCGAGTACATCTGTAATATCCTCCTGTAGAAGAGCTGTGCTTCTTCCATTCTTCTAAGCATATCCAGCAAAAGTCATACTTGCACTTCAGAGAAAACAGAAACAACAGGACAAAAAGAAAGAAGCTGATACATTGTAGGTATGCAGTTAAGAAAAACTAGCACCATTCTGAGACCGTCATACTTGTGGTCTAAACAGAACTGTTGTGGAGCCTTTTTCCTATTTCATGTGTTGTAGAAGATCTTGGTTATCAAATCATGGGAGTCAGAATTTTGTTCACCGAATCACAAGGTCATGTAGAAGCTACCAGTCAAGCTGTAAGTGTATGAAATAAATCAAATGATAGAGCTCATTAGATCTGCTTTTTGTTTCTGTATTTTAAACAGTAACACTGAAACTGTTAATGAGAAAGGGTGAATTTTAACAAAGCTCAAAAAGTAGAATTATCAGAAAGTTTAATTTTTCAGTCAATAAAATGAAACCAATAGTTCACATGTGAGCGTGACTTTAACTGTAAAGCACTCAAAACAAAATACTTCAGTTATGTAAATGCAATTCTTCTACTGATCTTATCTGCATTTTCTTTTGTTGTTTTTTCCAGTTTGGAAAGAAGTGTTTTTCAGAATCCTGAATATTCTCCAGGTGGAAAAGAACAGTTTCTCACTCAATCCTAGTCAGTTTGCACAGTGACCAATACCAGTAATTCAAGAGACGTGCTTCTGAAATCTGTTCTCAGCTGCAACCCTGTTGGTATCTTTGCAGTGCAGTGAATGTGAAAGAAATACTATGACTTCATATTTGCTGTAATGTAGAAAGAGCATGCAAAATCTTAGAAGTGCCCAACTGACTTCATCTAAGAAATAACAAAAACATAAGTCTAAAGAAAACAGAAAGCTTAAGTGAAAGCTGTGTCTTTACTAACTGTACAATCATCGAACCATCTGAGTTGGAAGGGAGCTTTAAAGGCCATCTGGTCCAACTCCCCCTGTGATGAGCAAGGAAACCTACAGCTAGGTCAGGTGCTCGGTGCCCTGTCCAGCCTGACCTTGAATGTCTCCAAGGATGGAGGACGGGGAGCACACCGCTCTGGGTATCCTGCTTCAGTGCATCACCACCCTTATTATAAAAAGCTTCTTCCTTATATCCAGTCTAAATCTCCCCTCTTTTGGTTTGAAATTATTTCCTCTTGTCCTATCACAAGGACAATGCTGAACAGGCTGAGCAGCTCAGCAATACACATTTCTTCTCTTGTTTCCTAATAGCAATTTAAAAAATGTGATTACCAATATTTCGGTCATGTGGCGTTCCTGATGCAAAATAGTAATAGTAATAGCAACTACTGAAGCAAGCAAGTAAAAATAGAACACAAACTTTCAAGAATGATTTCAAGTTAAGCCTCCTCTGCATTTACTGAGTAGAAAGCTTTTAAAACAATTAACACATTACAAGGAGACCTTATCCAGGCTTCTCTGCAGCAGAGAAGATCAAACTATTATTCTCAACTCAGCACTGAATTCTCAGCTGGGTTATTTCAGCATAACTGGAAGCTGTTTATAGATGGATGGGCAGAAGACCATGACTTGGTCAATCCTGTTCATTTTATCTGTTTTACTGATGAACAAAGAAAAATCCTGAAAAACTGAAGCAAAAATTTGCGTGAAGTAATAAGAAGCCATTAATATTATTATTGGAATTCAATAAATTAAGCCACATTTTTCCACTCTTTGGTAAGCTTAACCTTTCCAGAAATATCAGGTCCATACCGGATGTGTTCATAAGTAGCGGCTTCATTCAATTAAATATATTACAATTTCTGCATTATACTTTTGCTAATTTTGTCTCACCCGTGACGTTGATTTTCTTCTAAAAAGCAATGCAGACAAAGGTATTTCTTCTTGCTATTGTGCTGCACCTTCTCTGTTCTTAAATGTTTCTGAAGGTGCTTGCTTTTACAAAATGGTAAGATGAGTGCTGAGAATTAAGTAGAAGAACAGTTGTACACAAAAGTCTTAAGTGTCTATCCCTGCATTGTCTATTACTCAGAAATGCTCACAACATAACAAAAAGTTGCATTATATAAAAATGAGTATGAAATAAGTTGCAAGCAACAGAACTACTAAAGCTTGATTTCCTATTAATTTATGTGTATATGCTCCTACTGCAGTAATGCCACCTCTCCCAAATTATGTCCCTTCATTATCACTCCACCATATGCATCCTCTAATCTTGCACATCACCAAAAGCCTCCTCAATAACCCAAGGCTCACCCACTGTTCCAGGACCCTTCTCTAATAACTCACTCTCACTAAGTATTCAAAAATGCATCCATCTGTTTGGAGTTTGGATACATCTCCCAGAAGCTGGAGCTCTGCTTTACTTGCCGTTATGATCAGCTATCTATGAGGCTGCACTGGCTAGGCTTTACAAATGACATGTGCTGCCTGAACCAAGCAGGAGAGGCAATAGCTGAGCAGGTAACTGCTGAGTAGGTGTTTTAGCCTCTCTCTTGGTGGCAGTACAAATTAAGTCTCTGCACAATACAGTTACCAAGTTTCATGAAACCTGCAGTAAACTAGTATCTGTGAACTCCCTCCTCTATCTGGTTCAAAGTACCTAGAAGGTTAGAAAACTACTAGAATTAGGGGAGTGAGAGACAGTGGGACTGCATGAGCCTTGTTGCCTTAGAAACCAGGCTCATAAAACAGAACAGTGCCTGCTTAAATACAAAAATGTGATTCTATGACTAAAGTATATCCTCTACACCAAGCTGATAAGAAGCAGTTGCAACTCTCTACTCACTACGTAGTAGGCTTCAGCAGAACTTACTGCAACAAAGGCTGAAGCTTTGGAACAGATCCCTACTTTAGGAAGGGACAAGTGAAGTGTCCTCTGTACCTTGCATCTGAGCCCTGTGATGATCCTTAGGATACCATTCCTTTCCCTCCCCACAAGGCTGAGGGGAGGCAGCTTCTGTTTGCAGAGGTTTCTCTATCACAAAAGGAAGCTGACTGTTTTAGGGACAGTTTAAGCTGTTTATAAGGAACAACATCAAAGAGGAATAGAACTGTGGTTGTCAGCCAGCACTTCAGAATGGTACCAAATTAAATTATCTATACTCAACAGAGGTTAGTGGCTGAAGTCTTCTCAAGCCTTAAGCCATACTTTCATTCTACTGAGATTAGCTCAGTGACAGCAACTGCTGTCAAATAACTGAAGAGGTTTTGTTACATCCTGAACATTTTGTTACGTTGGCTGAACATGAGCTGGCAGCATACCCAGGTGGCTGAGAAAGCCAATAGCATCCTGGCTTTTATCAGTGGCGTGGTTAGCAGGATCAGGGAAGGGATTGGCCCTTTCTACTCAGCTCTAGTGAGACTTGGCCTTGAGTACTGTGTTCAGTTTTGGGCCCGTGGCCCTAAGTACAAGGAGGACATTTCTTTGCTGGAACACATTCAGAGAAAAGTGATTAAGCTAGTGAAGGGACCAGAAAACAAGAGTTATATATGAGGAGCAGCTGAGAGCTCTTTAAACTAGAGAAGACGAGGCTGAGGGGAGACCTCATCACTCCCCACAACTACCGGAAAGGAGGTTGCAGTGGGGAGGGTGTTGGCCTCTTTTCTCAGGTGACAAGTGACTGGACACATGACAACAGCCTCAAGTTTTGCAAGGGGAGGTATAGATTGGACATTAGGAAGAATTTCTTCATGGAAAGTGGGGTTAGGCATTGGAACAGGCTGTACAGGGAAGTGGTGACATCCATATCCTTGGAGATATTTAAGAAAGGTGTAGATGTGGCACGCAGGGAGATAGTGGATGTGGTAGTTTTATGCAATGACTTGATCATAAGGATCTTTTCGAACCTAAATGATCCTATGATTCTACATCCCTCATAGGAATTGTTTCAACACTGTCACCAATGTGGTTATTTTACAAATCACCATTTCAAATGCTCTTAACTCTGTTTACAGTCAGGAAAATTTCAAATTGTGCTGAACAACACACCTTATTACACTTTTTAACACTACGGAATTTATGAACTCCTTTAAAAATCATCTAAAAAGGGAAAAAAAAAAGAACAGCAAATCCAGCTTAAACTGAAGTGGAAGAGAATCTGCTCTCAGCTGCCAAACTACTGCAAAAACAAACAAACAAACAAACAAACAAAAAACAACCAAACAAACACCACCAAAAAACATCACCAAAAAAATGATAATATAAAGAAAATAAAGAAAATAAGATCTGGACTGAGACATATCCAGAAGAATGTGCTAGTCTCCATTGCTAAACCTCTCAGATTTTTATTGGAAGCCAATTATGTCAAATATGTGCAACTTTCTTATTTGTAATGATCCTCCTCGAAGAGATATTAGCTGTAGCTATATAAGACATTTTTAACATAAAGAAATGTATGCTAAATATGCTGTTTTTAACTAGTTGGAGAGTGTTCTCAAATTATACTGAACTCACAGCAAGAAATATTCTATTTTGGTAGCATAGTGCAAACTCATGACTATTTCTTGGCTGCTGTCACTAATAAGTTTGTTTCGGAATTACTCTTTCCTGTCCTTTCATTCCTATTGTTTAATTAACATTTACAGTTTTCCATTTAAATTTCTTTGTTTTGTTGCTATATAGAGATATAACGCAAAAGAAAAATGTAATAAGGCAAAGCATTCATTAAACCTTACCATTCCTTAAAAAATACCATCTTCTGGTAACTGAAGATAATATAGAAACATAGAATCATCAAGGTGGAAAAGACCTCTAAGATCATCCCATCCAACTGTCCACCTATCACCAATGTTTCCTAATAAACCATGCCCCTCAGTACAATATCTGAACGTTTCTTGAACACCTCCAGGGATGGTGACTCCACCATCTCCCTGGGCAGCCTATACCAGTACCTGACCACTCTCATGGAGGAAGTATTTCCTAACATCCACCCTGAATCTCCCCTCGTGCAATTTGAGACCATTCCCTCTAGTCCTATTGCCAGTTACATGGAAGAAGAGGCTGACTCCCACCGCACTACAATCTCCCTTTGGGTAGTTGTAGAGAGCAATAAGGTCACCCCTGAGCCTCCTCTAGACTGAGCAATCCCAGTTTCCTTAGCAGTTCCCCTTAAGACTTGCACTCCAGACCCCTCACCAGCTTCGTTGCCCTTCTCTGAACAAGCTCCAGGGCCTCAGTGTCCTTCTTGGACACCTGGGCTCGGCTCATGTTCAGCCAAGCATCAGCCAATACCCCCAGGTCTGTTTCCTCTACACAGTCTTCCAGCTACTCTGCCCCAGGCCTGTAGACATTGCCTGGGGTCGTTGTGGCCAAAGTGCAGGACCTGGCACCTGGACTTGTTGAACCCAGCTATCCAACCTATTCAGATCCCTGCACAGGGCCTTCCTACCCCCAAGCATATCGACACTTCCTCCCAACTTAGTGTCATCTGCAAACTTACTGAGGGTGCACTCAATACTCTCATTCAGGTCATCAGTAAAGATACTGAACAGGACAGGCCCCAGTATCAACCCCCTGTTCATTCTCTTCTATGTTATCAGTGATGATTAAACTATCAAGGATTTCTGTTCCCTTAAGTTTCATACTGTATCGCAAAGAACTGTCAGCTGTTTAGGAAATCTTGATAATTACACTGTTCACTTGCCAGTCAAATAAACTTCACTAAATACAAAACATCTTCTATATATGCCTAACCCATTATTTTCAAATTACCTAATTTTTGAAACATATTCCATTAGATCTTAGGCCTGACATTTCAAAATGTTCAGACTTTTGTGCTCCTGGAATGTATATATGACACAACCTGAATTATGTTTTCACAACAAATTGTATGAAAGGTCTTTCTTACCTTCGCACATTGCATGTGGTTGCAGCCCTCATTCTTCTGAATTGGAGATTTGCAGTTGGCGCATGGTTTGGAGTTAGTTAGTAACCACAGGCAGTTGGCAGCATCTTCATATGCCTCACTAACTCCCACAACTTCATGAATGTGACAGGAGGATGTGGACCATGTGAAAACAGAGGAGTTGAAATTGTAATTGTTTAATCTTTTGTGAAAATCAGATTAGGAAAGATACATGTTTACCTATTATTATATCTTATAAATATCTTATAATTATATTGTAATTCTTCATTATATGTACTTCTGACATATAAACACATATACAAATATGTATAAAATATACACATTACTTCTGTATATTGTAATCTATAGCATATATAATACATAGATTATTAAAAATATATTTAAAAATTGATGTTGTTTGACTCAGATTGGTGCATTTTGAGTCTATAACATTTTATACAATAATCTATGACATAATGGAAAGACTCTGAATTGTAACCAAGTTAAGTTAGTGTTTATTTGAGTTAAGGTATATATTTTTTTGTTTCTGCCTGTCCTATGTAAACCCAGACATTGTTAGTTGACTCTCCAGAAGTTATTTAACATGAAGCCATTTTCCATAATTCCCTTGCAATTCACAGTCAGCCTTACTATTATTATTACCTATTGCCTTTAAACAGTTCTAAAGCACATAACAACTGTATGAACACAATTAAACAGAAGCGCAGACTAGGACAAAGATTTTAAGTTGCCTAGAATAAGTAAGTTATTCTCAGGAATAAATGAAAAAAAAAATGAAGGAAGGCTGTAAAAGGAAGGGAGAAGAGTTTCATCTCTCTGAACCATATGCAGATTTATGAGGAAACAGGTAGGAATGGTTTCAGGATAACAGCCTATCATTCCTACATATGTCTCCCATAACTACATATGCAGCAAAAGCATGAAGTGGTTTGTTTTTCTTCCTCTTCTTTATTTTTCAACCAATGTAGAGTTTTAATCAATGCAACTAAAAATTCCCTTTAAAAGTAAAAGATGACAACGAAATAATAATAATAATAATAAAAAGAGGTATGACTTACGTTCTTCTGGTTTCATTTCAGATATTTTCTGTAGCCAGTCCTTCCAGGTTTGGCAGTCACAAGGTTCATGTGCTTCACCAAGACATTCCCTGAAAATGAAGATGTATACACAATAACTACTTATTTACAGTTGAACTGTTGTTTTGAAATTGCTTCATGCTAAAAAACATGGAAACACATCACATCAAGTCAGGAAGATAAAAAGTAATACTACTATTTTAAAATATTCTTAGATCTCTTACTACAGTTTCTGTAATAAAACTAAATTTAAATTTCTTATCAAACAAAACCTAGGGAGTTTGCTCCACCTGAAATGCATTCTATATAGAATTAAATGTACCAATTCAGTTGTAATAATTAATCTTTAACCACATTCACGCCTTCAATACAGAACAAGATTCAAGACCTTCATTTCATTTTTTAAGTGTTTATGAATTCTTACTCTTTCCATCAGTCTCCAAATGAAATGGAAGGTGCTTTCCATGACACAGTGGAGAAGTGAGCTTCTCTTGAGGTTACTACTAGCTTAAAAGACACAATGGCCTCAGTTCTGTACAACACTGCTTAGCAACAATTATAAACATCACTGTGTTATCAAGTTTGTTATTCTCCTAAAATCAAAACATAGCATCATACCAGACAGTCTGAAGAAAACATTTCCATCCTAGCTGAAACTAAGACAGTCTGCTATAATACAAGCTTAAATTCTCTACAGAAGGAGACACTAAGATGCTAAGCTCCCTGGTGTAATTCAGTCTTCTTGGCAATATTTCCGAGCTTCTGAGAATATAAAAGGCAGATTTGTATCTCTGAGAGACAGTTCCCATTGTGCTGAGCCTTTCTCCTTTCCCACTAGAGCCTGCAGGAAACAAATCTCAGAAAGCCTTCACTCTTGCTGTTCTCAGTTTGAATCAGAAGTGGCATTTTTTAATGATGCATATACATAAATATATATACATCTTACTCACATAAGAAAGTTAGAACAACTTTCAAAAGTTCTTTCCTCAGCTTATCCCTAACCAAGAGTTTTTAACCTGGGATGCCATTTTACTAGAGTAAGAGTGATGAGCCTATTGATCCTACAGCCTTTTATGAAACAAAGTTGTATTTCGGATAGACTCCATGTTAGCACAGGCTGAAAGGAAATAACACCAAATGGTTGTGACAGTTAACAGTTCAGCCTCCCCAGACTGCCCTCCTCAACAGTAAGCAGGACGATTTATTTGAAGGTATGGCACATACTTAATGAACTTGCAGCAAGTTTCAACAAGTGAAAATTCATGGAATGTCTCAAAGCATTGTCCAAGAAACATTTCTTGATTTTTTTTTCCTCCTGATAATGTTTATATCATATAATGAATTTGATATGAATCAAAACAGCAAAACAGTTGCAGCTTAGAATCAGCTTTCCCAGTGTACCTGAAGAGATATCTCTTCTACAAAATAGACTTCGCCCCTTGTCTCCATCCAGGATGGAAGGAAAGAGGTGTGATGATGCAAAACTAAGTGTGCAGTGCTTGCTAAGACTATTTTCCAGAAGTGTCCCCTTGCTAGAATTCCATATGCCTTTTGTACAGCATTAAGAGGTTCTAATATACTGGATCTGGTAATACACATATGTAGTATATACGTACTATTTTCATCTGAACTACATTTAAAAATCTCAGAATGATTTTTTGAAAAGGAATGGAATTTTTTATTTGTCAGAACTGATTAGATTCTGTTGAAGGTGCTATTAAGTAGTGGGTAATGAAAAATTAGTACATTCTAAGGAACTCTGTGTTTAAAAGAAACATTCCTACATCTACATTGTCTTACTTTTATGAGCAGAAAAGCTAGAGATCCTAAAAATGGAAATTCCACGCTGTCAAAACCTCATAACTTGTTCTTAGTACATGACAGCAAATGATTATCTACAGGTTAGTTGGGATTTTCTAATATAGAGATTCTGAAGAATCTCTTACTAAAGCCATATTAGTTGATACTGTAATATCTAAACTGTAGATTACTTGTGAAAAACTTGCAGGACTGACACAAGTATGAAACATGGAATGTGTTGATTGAACTTTAAAGATATAAATTGATATCCCTTCAAGAATATGGTGATGATGAAGACACTCTGAACTAAGAATGCATTTTCTGTTTCTCCAGAGGAACCAGAGCTGTGCCAGAGTGATTTCAGGCTAGATAATAGGAGAAATTTGTCTATCAGGAAGGTGGTCAAACACTGGAACAGACTTACTAGCGAGGTGGTTGATGACTTGCTGTCTCTTGTTCAACAAGCATGTGTACAATGGCCTTAATAACACGCTTTAACTTTTGGTTAGCCCTGAAGTAGTCTGGAAGTTTTACTATATGATGTTTAAAAGTCTCTTCCAACTGAACTGTTATAATTCTGTCATGCACAGGATTTTGTACTATGAAACTAATGTGGCTGTCCTATGCAAAAGGTTCTCATTCCTAATACTGCAGAATGCTTCAGTTGCTGGTGAAACTTTCTTGCCACTGATGAAAATTTTCTTTCACATGGAGGAAAAAAAGGCCTTGTAAATGCCTCGGACATTTTACAAACAGAATGAGGTCTTTTTTCAAGACTTCAGGAAATATTACCAGGAAACATAAAACAAACAAAAAAAGAAAAGAAAAGAAAAGAAAAGAAAAGAAAAGAAAAGAAAAGAAAAGAAAAGAAAAGAAAAGAAAAGAAAAGAAAAGAAAAGAAAAGAAAAGAAAAGAAAAGAAAAGAAAAGAAAAGAAAAGAAAAGAAAAGAAAAGAAAAGAAAAGAAAAGAAAAGAAAAGAAAAAAAGGTATTTTTCATAAAAACTATGCACTTGGAGGGCATTTTCACATTCAGGGAACATTCTAGAGAGACAGTGGATTCAGCCCATGTGAAGGAAGCAAAATCTGCCCATGTCTGAAGGACTGCAACAGTATGACACAAAGTAGTTTCAAGCTCTGACCTTCAGGCTAATGTAACATTGTCAGAAGTAAGGATGAGAGTGTGATAACCTCTTTTGGAATAGCACTGAAGTTTGTTTTATGTTCACTGATAAAAACATTTTTGGGTTTGTTTTCACAGAATTTGTTTCTTTTCCAGTTCTCCACCAACTGTGAGCAACTTTCTCCAAAAAAGTTATGTTTTCCAACTTTCCTGGTTGCTTCCTTATGTCTAGTTTCCTCTTGTCCCTCCGCCCTTTCCATTCATATGGGGAAAGAGCTAAAATCAGAAGTCACTAAAATCACTACAGTAGTCTGACAGTCAAGGAACAAGGATAGGGCTTGCTATCCAGACTTCAGAAAAATATCCTATCACTTTTTTTGCTTTTGTTGATACTGTTTTTGTCCTTTCCCTGGAACTGCTGAAGATAGACATGATAGACAAGATAGACAGCTTAGGGAATCTAAAGGATAATCTTTTAAATATGTCATGGTTTTCACTTCTTGAGCTTGTATTCATCTTCAGACTTAACAGGAAACAAAATAAAGCAAAACTACTGAGAAAGTAAAACAATGATTGGAGTGATCCAGCAAAGAAATAGCTTTTTATGTAGAAAAAAATCCTTCAAAGTTCTATTTAAGCTCAAGCTTTTCTGATGTAATTCCACCAAAATTCAGAATGAGCCAAAGCCTGCTGTTTTCTGTTTACAATTCAGAGTATGCCTATATGTCTCTCCAGAACAGACACAAAAATCCCTCCACTGATGTCCCAGCCTCCTCAGATGAGAAAATTACAGCAGTTTATGTTACTGTTTTGCATCTAACAGAACTAATAATTAATAAGACAATATAATAAAGCTTTGCCGTGCCCCGGAATACTGAAATATTTGTGCATATAAGGCTATTAAATAAATCCAAGAATAGTACAGTCAAATATCATCCCATCTAAATTTTTGCTGCATCCCATCTAAATTTTTGGTGCTAAGTAGAACTTTTAGTTTTTTATTAATCCCTGGAATAGCAGTGATTGTGCCTTTGTGCAGACATAGATACATTCTAGCACTAACCAGCAGAAAAGATGTCCCTTTCCACAATCTACAGCAGGAGCTTTTAGCATAGGGAAGCTAAGCGTATCTGATCCTGTCGAATTTGATCCTTGTCTTGTTAGCCTTACTGCTCTTTCACAGCCTGGGATAGGACACCATTTAATAGCAGGATTATTTTCAACAAAGGCCTGAAGAAACAGAAAAAAAAAAGAAAAAAAGAAAAAAAGTAAGAAAATATTTTAACACAGAAGATCATATTTAATCATTGATATAAAACAATCTGTCTTTATAACCTTTCTTTGAAGGAACAAAGCCAAAAAGCATAATGACAACTGTAGCTACTTTGATAGGCTTTTTAAATAGTTATTAAAAGGGAACAATTTAATCTCCATCAAAAAAACAGTATTAAAAGTATTCGAACAGTACTCCAGACTTAGGCTAAGATCCAAATGATTTATAACTCACACAAAAAGTTAACATGTGCAAATCAACTCCTCTGTGATATGGCTTACTCGAAATTTCCACTATATATGCACTAGCAATGCTCATTAACAGAACTGACTCTTGTCGGAAACAATTAAAATCTTGCTGATTAAAAGAAAATCCACAATATAATCATCTGCAATAAGCTTGAAATCAGAACTGGACCAGCTCAGGACATTAAACTTTTTTTTAACTAACGTGGCAGGTCTTCTTTCATAAAACTTTTATTAAAAAATTGAGGTGGAAAACTTCAAAGAACTTTCAATACTTCCCTTCAAAACAGTGCTGATAACCACTCACTTTAAAGATGAAGATGTAAAAGGCTAATCAGATCTGGATATTTCATTTTTACCACGCTATATAAGACTTTATTAAAGAGACTTGTTATACACAAAAGTATTGTATGGTAAATAGAAAAATAAAACCCTTTCTGCTTTCTCTTGTCCTGCCACCAGGGATAACGTAACACATTATCTGGCTTATTACTACATGTAGTACAAAAGAAAACAGGTGAATTATAAGATTGTTAATGGAAATAAACAAATAAAAAGTCAAACAGGAGAATCAAAACAAGGTTCCCCTTTTTTTATATAAGTAGCAACTGTATCAAGCATTGGATGGAAAAAAAAATTAAGTAATTCACTTGCATTAATATTTTTAGCTGAAAATAGGCACTGCTTATGAATGGAATTAGCCTCGGTAATAAAAAACATCCAAAAACTGTTAAAAATTTTAGACCTCCAACACAAACAAATCTAGCAGATTAGAAGATCCAAATAATCTTTTACAGACATTAGATTGATCAAATAATGTTATTAATACTGCATTAGTTAATACATTGTGAAAATATCATATCTGTGCTCCAGGAATAATACAATGTTCTTTCTTTTTTTTTCTCAGTGGTAACCAAACATTCATACTGTGGCATACAAGACAGCCAGTAATTCATTGTATATATTAATTTATTAAGTCCTACAGGGAAGGTTACAGATATACTGCAGCATTTCACGTGGAAGCTGTATAGTACTTTTAATAAGAAGAAATACATCTCAGGAGTACAGGAGCAGTTTGACAATTTACCTTAATGTCAAATTGAAGGTATCTTTTGTCCATCTCCTTGGAAACCACACTTTCTATGATGTCTACAGGCACAAGCTGGAAACAATCATATGCTGGGCAAAAAATGTTGTGAGCTTCACCCTCCTGAATTTTCAGATTCAAAAATCTGCCGGAATTACGTCAGTCAGTATTTGTGAATAAAAATTAACAATCAAAAGACAGCTTAATACTTTACACCAGGTTCATATATATTCAAATTAATCGATTTTTAAACAAGGAATAGGAATTATCCCTGTCACCTCAAAAGGACTACAGATGAATAGCATAATTAAAAGAAGAGAGAACACTATCATGGTTCAGAAGTGAGCCCCGTCATCTACGCATAGCCCTGTGTTTGTAGTTTCCATCCTTGCCGTTTCTCAGAGGCTCCTATGCAATGTTTAATTAAACTGAGCATTACTTCTAACTTAAATAAGAAACGGAACGTATAAATGTAATTAATCCAGGAATTATATGCAATTATTTTTTCTCCTGTGCTAGTCAAAGCAATTCTGCTCTCAGAAACAAATTTCTAAATGGAGACCTTTATAGTTCGTAACTCCTAGAATTGCAGGACGGAAGAAGCTCAGAAATCTGCTGAAAACTGGACTATAACTCACAGCACTGTATAGTTTAATTGCTAGTACTTGAGAGTACTCATCTGAAGGACAGGTATTTGTAAGTTAGTCACCTGGCGTCCTTAAATAGGTAAGACAGAGAGGCTTGTGTGTCTTAAAATTCATCTTAAAATGGGATAACTCAGTTCTGCCTACTCCCCATGTAACAGAAATGTCGTGCTCAGAATGATGAACCACCCTTGACAATGCCATCATGAACACCTGGTTGACATTGCACTGTCGTTCTGAGTGCACGCACAAATCATGGTATGTGTACTCAAATTAGAAGCACTATGCCAAGCCAGGGATCTCTTCGTAACTTCTAAATTACTGCATAACTACACACAAAATAACTGGAGCATGACTATTAATTCTCTGAATATTGAAAAAACTTGCCTTCTGAAACATCGTGAAGAGAAAATGCTCCTCCTTACCATAGGAGAATGGGTTCATATAAATTGGGGTAATCTGCAGTAGGATTAGCTATGCTGACATGTCTGTGTAACAAGACCCTGTAATAGTACAGCGTAGCACAGTCTCTTGAGTGAGGAAATGAATAAAAAGGTACTGCATGCAGTTATCAGTATTCCTAAGTTGTTTCTTTTTACTAGCACGACTGGACTTAAATTGCATAGTAAAGAGAGCATTACACTAACTGAGCAGTTAAGATAAAGCCACTCTCCAATTACTAACTCTCAATGAAAGAAAGTATTTTAATAACGTTTCTGACTGGAAACAGATTTAGGATGCCTCAAGTCAGTGTGCTGAACTAAGAAATGGAATTAAGCACATGCTTAACGTAGCAAATATGTAGCCCACTGCCACCACCACACACACACTGAGCAGAACAAGAGTTGTCTCATTCATTCACATCATGGCCTAAAACAGCTGATGGTCACTTTGAATGACAACTTAAATAAAATATTCAGTAGGATCAGAACAGCAGATCCCGGAAGCCCAGGCAGTTTAATGTCTCCATCTTTCCCTCTTCAAAACAGCAAAG
This sequence comes from Gallus gallus, assembly GCF_016699485.2. Classification (NCBI taxonomy): domain Eukaryota; kingdom Metazoa; phylum Chordata; class Aves; order Galliformes; family Phasianidae; genus Gallus; species Gallus gallus. Next base: position 22,494,856 of record NC_052533.1, on the reverse strand, counting down.
ATGAGTTTCTCAAAATATAATAATAATAATAAATAATAATAAAAGTATATATACTTACGCCTCCCAGCATGCTCTGCAGAAGTCATGCCCACAAGGCATATCCACTGGGTCTTCAAACACAGATATATTACACATACAAATGTCACACTGTAGATGAAGAAATACTTCAGATTAAGAAATACCCTAAAGCTTTTCACATTATTCACAGGACACACTGGGCTGGAAAACTTCAAAGTGCTCAACAGGGAGAAAAATCTAACTGCATCCAGAAAGAAGAAAAAGTCATTTAAGCTTTTGAAATAGCTTAGAAATAGAAATGAGAAAGATTCCATATCTCTTTTTCTATGCTTCCCTATCCAAACACCACATTTTGGGGTGCCTTCTGTCAGGTCCTCCAGCTCAGCATGTGCTTCATTGTGCAGACTGCCAAGATCTCAGTTTTTAAGGAAAATGGGCCTTGAGGTTTTCATGATATTGATAGGCAGCCATTAATGGAGTTTGGAAATGCTAAGTGCTTCTTGTAGCCTCTGTCATCTCAAACAGTTGGGTCCAAATCACAAAGGAATAATTTAGTTGTGCAAGAGCAGCAACTATTTTAAGTATTAAAAACAGATTAATATGGAGAGCATTACACTGAGGCTTACAATCGAAATACATAGATGAAACTAGAAATATTACAACAGAACACACCTCTGCTTAAGTTTATACCACTAGGTACTGTAGTAAAAATAATATATGGAATATTGAGGCCCTTACTCTGAAAATATTTAAAAAATAGAGATGACATTACTTATTGGTTACAGTTAGACATGAAGATTTCATGTTCTTGAAAGACTACAATTAGAGTTTTCTTTCCACTGGAACAAAGAATCAATTAAAATTTACTTCAACTTTCAATACATTGGATACTACACATACAGGAAAGCATTTCAAGAAAATCAGCCTGTAGTCACTCTTAAAGTATACTTGTCTTAAAGCCAAAACCACACCAAGCCAAATAAGTCTGCCTTCAAAGTGCAAAAGTTGATGAAGGAATGTACTGTTGTTTCAGTCACATCACCTTACTCTCTTGACAAAATTAAATATTTTAGAGGTTGACCGTGCATCAAAACTGTTATCTACTAAATTTGTACGTCTTTCAATTATGTTCAAAACATACCTTTCAAATAAGGAAATTAATGAAAATAAGTTCAGAATATCAAATATAGAACATGTACTGGAACAGTTTTAATAGGATGTAAATGCAAAAGCTGAAAGGAGCGTTATAACTCACGTTTTCATTTTATCTGCTTTTATTTTTCATTTGTCTGCAACTTTAGAGAAATAAGTTTAGAGAAATTTAAAGAGTTAGAGAAAATAACTTTAGAGAAATTTATTTCATAAATTTCAACATTTTCCAAATATTATTTTGAAAGCTTCCTGCAAGATTTTTAACAAATGGAATTATTAAATGTATAAATCTGGATTTGGATTTAGATATATAAGACCTCGAACTGCAGTCACTATCCAGCCTGCACTGCTGGCCCATAAACGACAACAGAAACAACACAAGGTATGACTGAAGGCACGCAATCTTTAATTACACATTTTAATTAGGGGAATGTTCCTGCACAACATTTCACTACCAATATAAGTAAGTGTAGGATAACATTAGTCCATATAGTTTCTTTTTCAACATTTTACACTTAAAGAAATAAAATGTTTACGTGCAGAAACACAATTTTGTTATTTTATTCAGAGATGTAGGGATGGTCCATATGCAAGGCCTCATATAATATTCTAGAAAAAATGCTTAGGTCATGGAACAATAGTTTTATAATGTTGCAGCTGTGGATTATTAAAAAGAGAACTCTGTCTTCCAAAAGAACCGCACTGATTTTAGTGAAAGGCACTTTCATATTTCAAATTTGCAATAGCCTTCTAAACTGCTTGATGCAGCCCACACATAGTAAAAGTAATTATAAGCTTACAGTACACCAGTGGGCTGACATTTCAAAATGCAGACAAAGAGAATTTTGTTTTCCAAGGAAAAAAAATTCAGAAGGCAGGCTTTGCAATATTGGGTGTATTCAGGAAAATGGATACAATGAAAGTGAACGTCTTGAGAAGTATGGGGTGAGAAGCTTGAAAGAGCTAAATGTAGTGATGTGATTGCATCTGGATAAAATTCTACTTTGCCGTCAGGTGAAAAAAGTGTCCTTACCATTAGCCACATGCTCAACTGTGCTATTATATAGAATGTTTAAAGTGCAAATTTCTTTGTTCACCACTTTTGGAAGGAAAATGGCTTTGTACCTTTGCAAACCTATTTTCCAAATGAGACGACAATGTGGCTTGCCTGTCCATGTAAGGTGTGCTATGTTTAGACCCAGCCTGTCAAGTTCAGACCTATTTATAGGCTTACCACAGCTGTCTCGATGTCTCCTGGTGACGGGCTGATTTCATCAGGGGAGGTTACAGAGGAGCGAGTAGTGCGAGGAGTTCGTGGAGAAGGCAGCGTATCCCACGCGTTGTACCCACTTGGAGGGGGAGTGGGCATCTGAACCCCCGAGCGCTGGCAGCAGTTCTCTGGATTAGACATCCATGCCTCAAGCAACTTCTCCCTGTCCCAGTCTTCAACAAATACACAGACACAGGAAATTATGCAGCTGATGATGCTTGAAATCTATTTTGTAAGTGCATCCACAAAAGAATATATATGTGCTATACTAAAAAAACTAGAAATAAGGAAATACTATTAAGCAAATGTCAATGCAAATTTTCCCATTTAGTTCCAAAAAAGAACTAGTGAAAGAAACATTATTATGAATGAAGACCTTAAAACTAATACAGGTCCTTCATAATCATTGTTTGAAATGTTTTTAGTCTCTGGTTCCTAAGATTTATACCAAAGTTATCTTACAAACAATAGTTTTTTCCTATGAAAAATAATTAAAAGTTCTCATTTAAGTATAGATTTATAAAATGCCTAAATTGATTTGAATTTTAAGCCACGTACAATACTCACAGATCAGCTGAAATAGAATTTCAAGAGGAAACAGAAATTTTCCATGTTTTCCTATCACTTAAATAAATCTTTTAAAGATGGTTTTGTTTGTTTGTTCATTTTTTTAATCTTAGGTACTCATACAGGAAACCAATTTTTATTAACCAAAAGATCTACGTTGTTTTTATTGAATTTTGTAATGTGCACAGGAGGAGATAAATAGTATTTCTATGCAATGTTAAAATTGAAATAAGATACATGCATTCTTAGCACGGACCTTAGTAAAAATATCACCACTGTCAAATAATGATTGCTCCCTCCTTCCTAATAAGAAAATACCCTTCATCTGGATAGGATATACTAATCAGATGCTAACTTATCTAAGCTAAACCACATCTTGAGTTAATTTCATTTAATTTGTTTGAAGCCATGGTGCCTCAACATATACAAACTTGAGTAATTACAAATGTTACAAGCATTTTGCATATTACCTTGGCTATATAGACTTTAAGAGGGAAGCATGCTGATGCTAACATACTGATGAAATTTACCACAAGTTTTCTTGAGTTCCTTTGCAGTGCATCGTTAAAATTAGCCAGGGCTAAGATATGCTACTAAACGGTTCCCACTGTGTTTTCTTTACTAAATTATGAGTTTAAGTAAAATATGAAATAGCTACATTTGCTGAATTGCCTCTCCTTTATCCTGAAATCAATTACCTTAGCATGAAATAGAAGAGAAACAGGAACGATGTTGAGAAAACACATAAGGAAAAACTGAGAAGCTCTTAAACCTCCCAAAATACACACTTAATTCCTAAATTGTTACAGTTGTGTGACAAAGGACAGCCAGTTAGATGGATTAAATATTACATCTTTAATCTACTAAAAGTAGTACATAACAATAATCTTCCCAAAAAATGTAAAAAATGCTTTTCACACCTTAGGTGTGAATTAAGACATCACATTATTCTTTTAAGAAGTTCAAGATTAAATGCAAAAACATTGCAATTTGGTATTTGGTATTTCCCAATTGTCTCATGCCTTGCAAATAGCTCAATTATTCCTTTGACTAGGCTGATCCACTCACTTCTCCATTTTCAAATAAGAAGAAATTTTGTTTGAATAATTTCCAGGGTATGGCCACAGCTACAGGCAAAATAGCTGACTTTCTCATGACTTGCACAAGACTGTGTGTTTTTCACCACACTGGTCAATTGCATTAAATTACAGCTACCTCACGTAGGCAACATCAGTGGAATGACCGTTGCAATGCAAAGCGATTTCTTCTCAGCTTCCAATTTCTGCTCACCAGATGGTGGCAGACATTTCTGAACACTTCACATCAACCCCACTGCTTTTGGACTCACTACGAACTGTGCTGCCAATTTGAACAGTTGTGTCATCGTTTTCTTCTTCAGAGTGTGCAGGGCACAAAACACGCCTACTCGCTTAGTTAAGCATTTAGTAGTATTTAGCACTAATGACACTTTCTGAGAACCCAAAGTAACATCCAAATATTGTATACATAAATACCCAGAAGAATTAACACTAAAAAACATATGTGCAAAGACTGCCTTAAATATGATCATGCTGGCAGTGAAAATCACTGGCACAAGTTCATGTTGGCTTTAATGCTATGGTAAAAGGAATGTAAACTATCGAAAATAATTTAATGGAGATAAGCATAAGGTACCATGCCTACTCATAAAAGTCAGCCATATTTTGTGGGATTGTAAGAGTATTTTCTTATTTCATTTTTTCCACTCTTTTATTTTTACAGAGAACCCTCAAAAATAACAGGGCTCAAAAACTTAATCCAGCAATACAGTGATAAGCACGGAAACCATTAACTGCCTGAGTAGTCTCTTTGGCATACAGTAACAATGTGGATGCTTCAGTAAGCATAAGTTTTGAATGGCTGAATCAAAGCTTAAAGCTTCCACTGAGCTTCAGAGAGATACTTTTGTCTGGAGTGAGCTCACCGAATTCTGACAACCCCAGCTTCAGTCACACAAGACCACAGACTGATTTCATTGACGTTACACCACTTACAAATACACAAAAGGAACCTATACCCTGCATTTAAAGAGTACCTATTCAAATCCTAAAAAGGACATACACTCCCATGCATTAAAACTCAAGGCCATTTCCAAATATTATAACAGTCAAAATTCTTTTATCGTGACAAAAAAGTAAAGAAAAATACTTTCTGATCCAGTTTTATACACAAGTATGTAATGGCAGAAAAACAGTGGACTGATAAAAATAGGAAAAATGAACTATTTGGACTTTTTTTGATATATAAAACCATGGAAGTTCTACTTCTGTGTCTCTCACTAAAGTAGAAAAGCTGTATTCCTTCACACTGCTGAAGTTAAAACATTTTTGCTATATTTCCCAGTTGGAATCACTTCCCTATCAACTTTCCTGTCTGCCTCAATGCTGCAGATGCACTTCTTTCTGAAACGCTGTGTGGACGACATCCTGTTATTCCATTAACCATTACTTCTATTTTCCTTGGGAATAAAAAGTGAACACACTCACAACTGTAATTTTGATTTTGCTGAAAACGGTTTTTTCTCAGTCTTTAAGGTTTTGTATTACCATGTGCCCGGAGAAGAGCTTCTGCAGTAAAGAGTGGTGCTTGAAGCATGTCAGCAGTTTCCACTATCAGCATATCCTTAAGCCTCCGCAGATCCTGAAGTCTGAGCCCCTCGTATGGCTTTGAGAAGGAGGAGAAAGATAATTTACATCTAGCAGTGTTTCCTCTAATTCTACATTAAAATGAAAACATTCAAAGCACTATTACTGATAATTATCTTGACTGTGCAGCAAGTTAAGACAAAAATTATTTATTATGCAAACCAAAGACCATGCAAAGCTATATAGAAACACCATCATTTTTGTAGAATGATTTTTGTACAATCCAAAATCCAAAAGACTGAAAGATCCAAGTTCCAGAGTACCCCACTGTAACTGGAGGTCGCGTTCAAATGATGAACTAGTCTAGTATTAACTCATTCTCCTTTTCCCTTCCCACTCCCCTTTCAAAAAAGCTGGATTTCCACTGAATACAATTGAATTTTGAAGTAATTAAAACTCAAATATTGAGACATGCACAAGAATGCATGACTAGATTTGAATTAAGGACTTCAAGGAAGACAGGTTATCAGGATAGTATATGTTGCATGCAGATTCTCTGACTTTATGCACAGACAGAGTGAGATGCATTCGCTTTGCATCAGGAGGAGGACATATTGAGACATTAGAGAGTAAGAAGAGGCGAGTTTATGAACAGAATCAGGTACACGTCTTTGGAGGCAATATCCACTTTTGTAGAAGTAGAGAGATCAGTATAAGATTGACCAGAAACGCAGTTGGAGGCTGGGGACCAAGATGTCAAAATTCTCCTGGATAAACAGAGGCCACACTCCAATAGCACTACACCGTCAGAGGTAACTGCTGGCTTCCTCGTCTGAATTTGCATCCCCTTATTACAGAATTAGCAAAAAGTCAAAATCAAAGGACAAAAAGAAGTAATTTTAGGATACTGAGCTAGTTTCAGCCAAGATACCGGAGGTGCATACACGTGTTTTGCAGAAACATTTTTAAAAATAACAAAGCAGACCATGACAGTAAGTAATATACTTATTAGTTCAGGTCAGAAGGCAGAAAAACATCAGTGGGAGGACACATAAAGAGCGGATACAGAAGGGCTTTGTCAAAAACTTATTCTTAGATGCACGGGTTTAATTCACATAAACAAAAATAAGCAAAAGATTAAAAGCAGGTAACACTGATTTGTGCTCAGGACTAATTAGGAATTCGGGCACCAAACAGCAGCCATCTTTACCAATTTGGGAAGCAAGAACACAGAATAGCAGTAGTAGTAGATAATGACAGTTCAGACCACACGTTATTATTACTGTGTTTATATTGATTCTGTATAGAGCATATAGAGCATATAACAGGACGGTTCAGTGCCAGGTAATATGCAAATGCATGTGCAAACACACAAAACAGAAGACTGATTCTCCCCTTGGAAGCTGGTAATCCAAGTAAAAGCATGCTGTACAGAAGCAGAAAGCATAAGAGATGGGAAGAAACGTAAAGCCTCAATTTCTAAATGTTTTTTCTTCTTCAGAGACATTTACTCTAAAAACATAACATGCTTCCTATACGATGTCATGATAAACTTTGTAAAACACATGTAAAAGCATAACTGACTCCCTCAATGATTTCTTCTCTTTGCTGGTCAGTAGTATTAACAGGAACTTCTTAATACTGACACAAGAATGATGCTGCCACAGATTTGCGTTGGGTCATTGTCCTTTTGGAGAAAGCAAGAACATAAGAGAAATGGACTGTGAGTGTCATGGTCTTTATCTTGATTGCCCAAGACCAGGAAGTCTCTGTATGTACTACCATTGCCAATTATGCATGATACATTAAAGGGCAATCTCAACATTAAATGCTTGAACTGAAATAAATCTGGGCCACTTGATTCATAGTGTGCTGGAATTTGACTGACCTACTTAATTTCTTATAAAAGAGTTCATTTATAAAAACATGTCAGGGAGACAAGGATACAAACAGCTGGATGCCAGAATGATTATAATTGCATGAATATGTTGCAAAAAAATTGGAGCAATGAGTAAATCATCTTGACAGACTCTGAACTGCATTTTGAATTACAACTGCAAAATAAGTAGCTTTGTCAGCACAACAGCCCTCACTTCTTCAAGAACACACATATCATAAAAAGAAATATCTTTTGTGTTAAATCTGAAACATAAATGCATATTTTAGGACCTCGGATTTTATCCTGAACTGCCGCTATGTTCAAAGTTATATTGAACTGACTGGTCCTAGGTCAAACCCTGGCAATTATCCCTCTTGAGGAACACTCTATTACATTATTTCAGCTGGAGCACTCCATACAGCCCAGCAGGGATTTTGGGATCCTGCAGTTTTTAAGAATCATAATTTTGTCTTTTTAAGCAGGAGAAACATTTCTAAAGAATGTATTTGAAACTTCAGGCTTCTTTTTATTTTTCTTTTATAAAACAATATATGAGCTCACAGAAGTCTAAAGAAAGGAAATTTTAGGCTGACACTATTAAGTAGCTTAATCTGGAAATTTCAGAGCAAAGACTTCATACAATGAGAACTCATAAAAATGTTCAAGTCTACGACACAAAGTCTTGCAGATACTTGTAAAAACACAGCCTTTAGTTACAAGGATGAATACTCTTTATGTAATACAAAAAATGCTTTTTTAGCTACTTCAGACATTTATGACTTCTTTCTGCATTGCTGTGCACTGTAAAGGATTTTGTTTCCAGCCTGTGACACTCAGAGACCTCTTTTAACATTCATTTATGGAGGAGCTCCTTATTGATATCTGCTGTGAAAAACATATTGTTCAGCAATAGCCTTATTTAATTGTATAATGATTTTAGAATGTTCTAGTTGAGTTACTGCTTAAACCTGCTGCTGATCTCCTCACCATGCATTTCAACACTTCTACATTCTCCATAAGCCTTTTCTAAAAAAAAAAAAACTACCTTCCTCTCAACATTTTTATCATTGATATTTAGGCATCATAAATTATATCATTATTTTTTCTCCTGAAACAATTTTTAATATATGAGCGAAAGATTATTTTAACATTTTCATTTTGAAGTATTATTATTCTTTAAAGCTTTGAAGTATCATTAAAATAGAAAAGGGCAAAGCCACACTGATACAGTGACGACTGTATAATTAAACGGTGTCAGATACACTTTACATAAATATCCGCCTTTCGAGGTGGATGGGATTCTATAATTAATGCTGCTATGTATTTTAAGAATTAGTTATGCTTCATTTAACTCATTCAAGTATATGTATAATATGGATATGTATGTATATATGTCTCATAACCTACAGTTACATTCTCTTCTTTCACTTAATAAATGATTCTCTGTCTACAGAGATGAAGTACACTTTAATTGTTTTAATATAAATTTTAGTATTTATCCTACTTACACTATATACATACATATTCATATGACATTAATTTTGGAAAGGAAGAAAATTATTCCACTTACTATGAGCTCGATACATCTACTAGCCCAGTATTGCTGCAACATTCAGTGACACAAAAGTAAAATGAACAAAGAAATTATATACTTTGTTATTACACAGTGTATTTTTCTGAGTCTGACAGAGAGCCAAAACTGTTCTGAATGATCTACTCTGAACTTCCCCTCATTATCAGGTGTTTCTTATACAAGTTTTAAACATTGCATTACATGACTGAAGCAAGGTTGTTATCTTGCAGACATATATCACACAGATGCTTATGCATTAGAATAAATACTAGAGTACAGAAAGAGCTTGCAGATGAAACTGCAATGTTCTTAGGAATTTAGAGAGATCTCAGACAACTGGAAGTTGGCAAAAGCTGTGCCAGGTTTCAAGAAGGGCAAGAAAGAAGACCCTGTTAATTACAGGCCTGTCAGTCTCACTTTGGAGCCTGGCAAAATTATGGAGAAGATTATTCTGGGAGTTATTGAAAAACAACTGAAAGACAATGCAGTCAATTGGTCAACACGGGTTCATGAGTGGAAAGTCCTGTTCAATTAACTTTTACGACAACTATCCTTCTGGACAACATGTCCAGCATACAGCTGGAGAAAAAATATGTCGCGTATGTTTACAGATGATGCTAAACTGGGAGCAGATGAGGTCTCTTGGTTTGAAGAGGGGTCCTCATGGCAGCCTACAGCTCCTCACAGAGAGTGGAGGGGCAGCACTGAGCTCTGCTCTGGTGTCAGCAAAAGGACATGAGGGAACAACATGAAGCTGTGTCAGGGGAGGGGCAGCTGGGGGTTAGGGAAAGGGTCTGCACCTCAACAGACTCCGCAGGACAGTGGTCCTGGCCCCAAGCTGTTGGAGTTCAAGAAGCATTTGTACAACGCGCTCAGACGTAGGGTTTGGATTTTAGGTGGTCTTCTGTAGAGTCAGAAGTTGGACTTGGTGATCTTTGTGGGTCTTGCTATGTAATTATTTAGTGTAACTTCAATGAGATTTTAAAAATAAACATAAACGTAAATTTTCTATTAGAGTTAATTAACTCCCACAGGTTTTTGGAGACTGTTTATTAACAATACAGGAGAAAATAATCAAGACAGACATCTGAGCTATACTCCTGGCTTGTTCTGTAATAACCTTTCCACTGCTCATATGTCATCATGGATGGATTTTTTTTTGCTACAACTACCAACAGTGATGAGAATTACACTTTATACTCCGTACTCAAAATACTTGGCATTTTCATTTTCCATAGGGAAGTACAGATTATGTGTGTGCGGGTACAATGCTTTTTTTTTTCTATATTGTATTTTGTAGAAACACACATAGAGTAAAATTTGTCTTTCTAAACGATCAGAGCCTGTTTGTTACTCGTCTTTAACAGTCCTCTCCAATTTGCTCATTAAAAATGTTTCAAGTGTGCTAAAAATGAAGTGAAACAGAAATGCTGCTAAAAATCTATGCTTTAGGTATCATCATAGCAGAAAGTGATTTTAAAAGACTGAATAACTGTATAACAGGAATGAGTTTTATTCAAAAACACCAGTGAAAGGAATTAACTGAACCAGCTGTAAGATGGATATCCCTTTCCTATTAGGCTCTGAAGCTTGAAAGTTGGGTCTACTCTTCCATTTGTATTCCTCATAGGCTTGAGAGCCTCTGTAATCATAAAGAAAGGTATGTGGGAGCTACTTTTTCAACTACTGCAAATGTTTCAGTTATAAGCATGAACACTAACATAATTCCTTGGTAATATTTCAGTGTGAAGAACACAACCTGGCTCCTAACATCTGAAACAAAGCTTTGTTCTACTCTGAATACACAGCTATTTCAGTGACTCTGCACAGGGCACTACAAAAATCTTTTGGTCTGTATGAAAAAGAACGATTCCCTGCAGGTCTGGCAGGGAATACGTTAGGTATTGTCATTCCAGATACTACCATGCACATCACAAACATTGCAGTTAAGCTTGTGTGGCTGGTTTGCCTGGAAAGAAGTCTTCCTTGTGTTTTAAAATGTTTTATTTATTCCTCCAATCTTAATTCAAGAGATGAATCACTTTGAAAATGCACTTTTTGGCATTCCAAAGTTTTGTTCTTCAATTAAATTAAATTTTCATTTTTCAGAAGTATGCTAAAGGTCATCAACTATTATCTTAATACTATATTAGATAAGCATTTTGCATATTCACTTCCCCCAATGAAATGGAGGGAAAGACGTACAGAACCATCTTTGAGAGGCATTTCTGGGTGTACGATAAGTGTTCTGAAGGATTCAGACTACTTCTCAGGCCCCATCAATATGAAAACTTGAGGCATCACTTGAGACTAGTGGTAGGAACAGCTTTTACTGCCTATTCCAGGCATCTGTCCACAGACTCGAAGGACCTGGATGCACAGCCATTTCAATTGCAGTTCAGTGCCAGTCCTTCTAAGGCTGACCTTTTTCAATTATTTTCGATCACTCTGATGGATAGGACTGAAAGATGAACTTCCCCTGGCTGCATATTCTTACCGTGTCTCTGGTGCTAACACAAGAAGTCTGAGAACCTTTCCCACTGAAAAGTTGCAAAGAAATGTTAAGAAGAGAGAACCTGTGGAGGCTGGTTTGCTCTGTGCAAAACTCCAAAACTATCAATCAGTGTGCCACATTCCACGGTGACAGTTTTGGGCTTGTGAATCTTTAGAATATTCAGAGAAACGAAAATGAGTTAATTACTGCTGTTATTTCAATATACAATTAAATTATATTAAACCTCATCTCAAAACCTGTTCATCTAGGAGTGAACAATTTAAACAAGCTTGTTTATATTTGAATTTATTTAAGAAAATTAGCCAGAAAATTAAACAAATAGTATAAAGATGCTCTAACATCAAAACAGAAGTGACCACACCTGGCATTTTTCAGGGAAACAGCTGAGATGATACGAACCTACTCCTACTTAAACCTGAATGAACTTTTTTGTTATCAGGCTAAAGGGGACTGAGCTAGTAAAATGTAAAGACATACTATTTTTGAAGGGAGGATCCAAACTGAAGTCCACTGCCCTGAATCCTGATTTATCTACGTATTCTTACTTAGCCTCTTAGTTAATTATAATCACAGTCAGTAAGACATCATAATTCAAGCAAATTTGTGTCAATGAATTTCACATCTCTTCAAAAAGCGGACTTCAAAATAACAATCCTTGTTATTATCTGTCTTTCACACAGGTTCTGATGTGCAGTAGCTTCAAGCGTCATGTTATAAAACAAGAAAGCAAAAGAGTTCTTAAATCCTGCACCACTCAGCTGGTTTTTGATACTATTTAACTCAGTTTCAGCCTAGGCAGATCAATGATAATCCTGTCCCACAGATATTCTCCTTTTCAGAATTTCTCCAGCTCTTACTTTTAGACAGGAAGTGATCTTATGAAATAAAAATCTGTAAAAACTTTGTTTTGGAGACTGTTTTCCAGCTTGTTGGCCTTCCTGCACTTAATCTAGACCCATAGCTTGCAACACTTCCAAGGCAGTCCATGAAAATAAGAGTAAAACCTCTTCAGATTTGACAACAGAATTGTTACTTTCTCTGCTTAACTTAGAAGATACAAAGAGCTGTGTTCAAATTAAATGTCTTCCAAATATACAGTACAAAGTCTAGTGCATGCTGAACATTTACCAACATTTTGTCATAACGTAACTGCTACAAATACAAACGTGTAGATTTAAAGTATTCTCTGACCTCTTTTTTGTCTAAAGCAGCATATTCAGCTTCAATGCTTTCAGCTTCAGGATCACGTGAAAATACCATTCGAGATTCCAGGTTAAGAGCTAGCTCTTTGTGGTGCTGTTTCTCTGCACAGTCACATGGGGTATCTTTATTTTCATTTTCTGCAAACAAATCTCCACCGTGTTTTACCAAAAGCTGAAAAAAGAGTAAATAGTTATCAGTTACCAACTCTTGCAACACCCTGAAGAAATGACATATCATTCAAGAAGAGAACAAAAAAATAAGAACCAGGAAAACTGAAAGAAGGGATAAATATAGCAGCAATCACCTTTGGGAAGCCAAGATTATGTTATTAAATATATTATTAACTTATCATTGAATCAATAATCATCAAATTCATTTACTGCTACTTAATAAATTAAATTACTGTAACTGTTATTAAATAAATTACTGCTTGATTTAATATATAATTATAAATATACTACTGTAATTCCATGGAACCAAAAAAATCACAGAAATACATTACAAGGTAGTATGTTTTTGCTAGGATTTGATCACTGCAGTTCAGCTGTACTGATACGGCCAGTGCTCCACAGAAAATGAAGGGCCTGAGGTCATCAAGCACCTGGCAAGATGACACTACAGCCACCTCTAAATATTCTTTATATATGGGCGTAACTCCACTATTCTTCACATCAGTGATCCACAGGTGGTGACAGAAGGTGGGAGAATCCCCAGGAAGGGAGGGAAGGCAGGGTATTAATTCATAAATAGCATTCAGCACCACTGGTAGCTCTACCTTATTTTTGAGGGCAGGAGAGAAAGAAATGGCATGATGCAACCAAAAGCTAAAGCAACCAACTGCAAAACCAGCAATTATTTTTCTGCTGACAAGTAAATAGTACACAAGCTGGGTTACACTAACCTTATCGAATGCTTGTTATCAACTATGTCTTTATATAGTGCCACTGCCTCTTGCCAGTAACCAGACAGAAATGGAGTCTCGAGCTAATAAACACTAATTGTGTTGCTCTCATTATCTTGGCAAACTTGTCTCCTGCTATAAACTGATCTGATATAAGCAAGCAAAGCAAATGCCATATAAAAGTCAAGAGTGCATAATTCTGCTGATTTGTTGTGATGCCTTTATAACACATACTAAATTCTAATGGTGGAGCACTCAGGACAATCACTCACTATTAAAATGATTCACTATATCTCTAAATAAAACCAAGACCTATAATCATTATCTTGTTTTCAGACTGTGATGGCTATAATAATTCTATCCTATACATCAACCATGGAAATTTCAGAACTTAATTTTTTTTTACTTCTAAAAAAATAAAATTTCCACATAAAGACCTGCTCTTCACAACATCTTTTTGATTGCGATCACTTCTTAATTTTCATCTTCATCACACTGTTTTTCTTTAAGCTGTCACTATACAATACAGAGCAAATTTTACAGATCTGGAATAATTCATAGAATCATAGAATGGTTTGGGTTGGAAAGGATTAACCCTACTGCCATGGGCAGGAGGAACACCTTGGTTAGGCTGCTCCAAGTCCCATCCAGGCTGGCCTTGATCACTTCCAGGGATGGGGCACCCACAACTTACCTGAGCATCCTGTGTAAGCACCTCACTGCCCTCACTGTGAAGAATTTCTTCCTTATATCTAATCAATCCTACCCTTTATCAATTTATCAATATCAACCTTCCTTTATTAATATCAACCCCTTGTCTTGTCACTACACTCCCTGATAAAGAGTCTCTCCCTGGTCTTGTAGATCCTTTGAAAACTTTTCCTGTGCTCTCCAAAATGAAAAGATGTAAAAAGCAGAAATTTGTGTCATAAAGGATGACACCATACTTTCTCTTCAAGCAGAATATCAGACAGAGATTAAGAAAACACTAGGATAATCATCAAGATATCCAGCCTACGCATACCTTGTTTTCTATCTGAACTTCTTGACAGTGCTAAAATTTTAGTAACTTGAATTTCACATTCTGTCTGTACATTTTAAACTTTAACATAAATTTAACAGAATCATAGAAGACACCTTCTGAAGAATAAAAGTAATAAATAAACTTGAAAGAAGAGTCCATAGACTTATGCAGCTCAAAATCTAATTTGCAAGATGATGAATGTATAAACTGACGTTAAGAATCACACCGTATTTATTTGGTGCCTCTGTTAAAAAGGCTTGTGTCTGTTAAGAAATTAAAAAGATACTAATAATCTAATCACACAAAGAATTTAAGTAATAAAACATGCTATTTTATATACCAAATATGCTGTAATAGTGTAATACATCTGCATGAAATCAAATCTATTCAGTATAAAAGTCTTTTTTTTCTGTTTGGTGTTTGGAGGTAAGCACATTAACTTTGCCCAACCTGCCTTCAGCAATGTGCTCCACACAGTTGTTCTGCTCAGAGAAGAAATTAAACACGTGAATGGAGAAGAATTAAGACTCTGAACAACCTCAGCTAGTAGGTGGTTCACCCACACAGGAATATGTTCTTTTTCCTATTTCCTTATCTGGGCATAGTGGGGATAGAATTTATAAGGATTGAGTTTCCCTGAGAAGTTATAGAAAAAAGAGATAGATAATGAGGAATGCTGCTCTGAAGTGACAGTAAACACCCCAACATGGCATGCAGCAGTTAATACAGGCAAAAGGCACTCTGAGAAGTCCAAGCAACCTTCAATTTACTGAACAGAGCAAAAAAACTTGAGGGTTAGGTCTTTTTTTTTTTTTCCCCCAGATTTTTAAATCTCGGGAACAAAGAGATTACTGTTAAATTCTTTTACTTAGCTCTGTTTCCTGCTTTTCATAATGTAGTGTTGCTGTTCAAGGACTTCAGACAATACTGGAAGACTTAAGACTGACTCATGTCAGATCATTTCATGTGAGTTTTATTTTACTTTCACCAACTTTGGCTCAAAGAGTTTGTTAAGTGCTAAGCCACAGCATTCCTCATTTTCTGACATGAAACACATTTATCTTCTAAACAATAGTGTTAAGAAATAAATAGATCTTGGGGAAGGCTACATGAAACAACTGTGACTGAAAATCTCTGTAGCTTGAATTTATCAGGCAGCTGGATCAAACAAGTGGTATTACAAACAGAATGAGAGAGAATGCGTGCATGGTCCTTTGCAGTCCATAACTTTCTGTTTGTCCAATCTAAAAGAAATAAAAGTTGCCAATCAACTTAAGAGCAGCATTAACTTAGACCTCAGACACAGCCTGATACTCACTTATAAATTAATCGCATCAAGAGACACTGAATCGATCATATAACCTTACAAATAAGGAAAGTTTCACTCTAGTGTATAGGAGTAGCAAGACGATACCTGTGTGCAATCCAGTTACTACGAACATAATTAGCTGGATCTGAGAATAATTTATCTAGAAAAGACTGTGACCCGCCTCCCTGGTGAAACTCGGGACACGTTTAAGTAATTTCTAGGGAAGTGCTGATGACAAACTGCTTGCATGAGGCTTGCACTAACTACATGGGGCAGAGAAGAGAAGGCCATAGATTTTGGTTGTGATATTGGAGGTTAAATATCAGAATCTAATAGCAGCATCCTCTAAACTCTTCTCATACTAAAGGATCAGACAGCCAGAAGCTTAATTTACAGCATAAAAAACATCACAGAGAAGCAGTTTCCATTCATTAGAAGCTCAGAAAACTACAAAGGAAGGATGATCTTTATAATCACAGAACAAAAAGAGTGTTGGCTATAGACATAAAAAGACACTAGCTGAGGTTTTAAAGAGAGGACTAATGAAAAGCCAGAATATAAAGAATAGCATACAGTTCAAGCCAGTGTACAGCTAAAGCTGGGCAACTGAAATGACAAATTTTAAATGAGAATGTTCAGATAATATCTGGAAACTTGGCAGAATACAACCAACACAACAAAGCAATACCACTGGCCATATTATGTAAGAATCACAGAGAAGTTCTCAGTGTTGGAAGGGTGGTGTTGTATTTTATTTTTCTTCCTTAAAAAGTTCGTGGATAAATAAACTGTCTGTGCCAACAACTATCAGAGAACCCCAATGGAATACAATTCTGGACTTAAATACGAAGGGCACAAATGATCACCCGACCAAACTGCAGCAATAGAAGTAGCGTGCTAACAAAGAACAGTAATACTGCAAGGGCAGAAAAAACAAACACAAAGTCTTCTGTGTCACTGAGTCTACCAAGCAGATGAAGAAAATGCTGTGCTAAAGATACGTAAATTAAATTTTTAAACTCTGGAAGTGACTGAATCGTAGACAAATTAGTTAGCCAGTGTATGAGAGGAGAAGTAACTCCTTACTTTGCCCAGAGAAATGCACAAGACCTGACTGAAAATGCTGCGGTCAAAGAAGCGCTCAATAACAATTCCCAAAATGTACTTCAGAGTCCATGTCCTTGAAACGATCCACTGGCTAATTTCAGAAAGTGGTACTAAATAAAGGAGTGAAAAAAAATCTAGAGACATCAGAAGAATGTGTCAGGATAGAAGAGCAGGATGTATTTATATGGGAACAGGAAGTTGAAGCTGTCCTCAGATGAAGAAACTACGAAGAAGAGTCTGGAAAAAGGTAAATGTAAAAACACAATATATAAGGCTAAGTCTGGTCTTGAACAATGTGCCAAATACATAACAACTCAGAATAAATCATTTCCAAACACCACAGAGTGCATCTGTCAATGTGTCTGTAAAGTCAGTTACCAAACGAAGTGCAAAAGCAATCCCAGATAATATAAAACAGAAAAGTGATAGGAATCCAGCTTCTCAGTGGATGTGCTACATAGATCCCCATGCTTTATGAAGGGCACCAACAAAAGTCTGTTTCAAATTGAAGTCTCAGCACAAGAAGTTCTAGAACAAATCAATAAACCAAATAGTAGTGAATCTTCAGCACCAGATGGCATTTATTCATGAGTCCTGATGAAATTTAAATATGAAGTTTCTGAACTATTTACTACAATATGCAACCTATTGCTTACATCTCTGATAGTACAAGGTAAAAGTAACATCAGTACTAAATATAGCTCCACAGAAAGTTGGGAAAGTAGAGAACAGTACAACAAGCATCACTGAGATACCTGGACAAATTGGAAATAATGAGGAAAATACAGCATTGATTGAAGGAAATTACATATGACTGATTTATGAGATGTCTCTGAAGCAGTCAAAAACACATGGATGAAAAAGTTTGCTGATAGTTTATGTACAGACTTCCAAAGAATTCAACAAATACACTTAAGAAAAGTAGAAAACTATAGAAAGCTGCTTGACCAAAGTAATAATTTGTTAAAAGGCATGAAAACAAGGAGAATTCTTGATGCTAAGATACACACTCTTACAAAAATGGTAGCTGTTTCTGAAGATATTAGATGTGTTACATTGTGTTCTTTAAATTAAATTACTAGCATAATTGAACACTAGTTCTCATTATTTGGTATAGTTTAAAAATAAACTTGGTGGGAGACCTTCCAAGTTTTTATTATTTCCCATTACTCATTGCTACCCACTACTTTCACACACATTAAAGACATTTTTATTTGTAAAAAGGTAATTATATTGATGTATGCTAGCACTGATGTAAGGCATCCTATAAAAAAGCTGGGCACTGTAAATTAAAGACATCAAACCTGTTCCTGAAACATAGACAGCATTAGAGCTTTAATTTTTCCTTAGGTAGTTACTTTACTTCTCTTTACACATACAGGTATGCCTAGGCCTACCTTCAAAGTCCTTTCACCAGTGTCACAGACTTGTAATTATTTCCAACTTTTATAAGCCTATATCTGTTTATTTTGTGCTGAAGAGTTTATGTCATAAAGTTAATATAAAAGTAATCCATTTTTTCATTGTCTTCTACACAGTGTATGTTCCAGGCTGCTTAGCTTTGTCATTTTTTTTTTAATTAATGAAAATATAAGTTAATTAAAAACTTAATTCGACCAGATTGTTTTCCTTGAAACAGCCTTGTGAAATGCTGCATGTAATTTACTGACAGCAGTCTAAGACTTGTGATTATATATCAACTTTTACCTCGACACAGGTTTTCATCCCTGAGGCAGCAGCATAGTGCAAAGGTGTATTTTTTTTGTTATCAACAGCATCAATGGCCGCTCGTTCATACTGTCCTTCATCCAGCTTTGCTCCCTTCCATTTCAAGATCATTTGCAGGCAGTCTGCTCTTCTGCAATCATCTTCGGAGGGTCTTGTCAGGCGAGGATGAAGAGCTCCTTCTGAGATCATGATCTGAGGTCCCATACACAGTAAGTGCATAGATGTCTCATTGTGCACATTCCGTTTATTCGGGTTACCATCTCTAACAAAAAGGAAAGTTCTGCGAAGGAAGGAAAATAGAAGAGAGATAATTAGCACACAATTCCTCTCATTTTCTTGAAGTGGGGAGGTTCTATTATGACAGCTTTCTTGTCCTTTTGCCAAGATTTTGATAAGCTATGTGACAGATACACATTCTTAATAGATAATTTCTATTAGATATGTTAACATGTTAGAAAAAAAAAAAGTCATTAATCTACACTCCATATGGTGCTCACAAATCACTTTAATTACTGTTTTAATACCTCCCAAAGACAACAAATTGTTTTTATTTTCATTCCGGGTGAACCAGGAGTAAATCAGTCTGTTCAAGAACCCTGTTCAGAACACCGGCCCATTGCCCTTATGAAAAGCTGGGGGAGTGTTTTACATCTAGTTGAGCTCTTTTTGGAGTCAAGAGCCAAGATCAGGATGAGTTAATGAAATATCAACAGTCCATTT
This sequence comes from Gallus gallus, assembly GCF_016699485.2. Taxonomy (NCBI): domain Eukaryota; kingdom Metazoa; phylum Chordata; class Aves; order Galliformes; family Phasianidae; genus Gallus; species Gallus gallus. Next base: position 22,475,266 of record NC_052533.1, on the reverse strand, counting down.
GATTACTCAGAGTGTGGCAAATTTTTGTAGGCCAAGTTTTTTTCTAAAATTCTGTGTTGTATTGAAGAAGTGTTATTAAGGCACAAGACTGATTAAATAGATCATTTCTTTTTATCACGCAAATGCCCACCTATAAAGACGACAGGGGTTGGCAAGGCTTTTCTCGGAATGCTTTAGTTGCTGTTCACAGTGGACAATAAACTATAGCAACAAAAAGGATCAGCTAAGGAATGAGAGGAAAAGAACAGATCGATTCCTGGAACTGCAAATCTGATTCCTGACAGCTCCTGAGGCAATATAGCTTTTTGCTGCTTCTTGCCAGAAACGAATTATAGAAATTACAATTAAATTCTGAAATGGAAGAAATGAGACATAACATACAAGCCTATGAAGCCAAACTTGCCTTATTCTTTTGAGGCATATAATATTAATATAATAAATGTTAAAATAATAATATATTGAGATAATTTTTTTTTCTCAAGGGAGGGAGAATGTTAGGAAATAGAAAGGAAGAAAGATTGTTTTCTTATAAATGGCCATGGGAACACTGCCAAGTAGTGCCTCAGAACCAAATTTTCACAAAACCATTATGATCTTACGAAAAGTTTTGATAGAGAACGGTTCCCTTGCTGTTTTTCATGACCCCATTCCTACACAGCCTAGCAGCATCCTTATAATCCTCCCAGGGTATCTGTCCCTGCTTCTACTGCCTGTGCATTTTCTTCTCGCTCTCAAGTTTGACCAGCAGATCCCAGTTCAGCCATGCTAGACTCTGGCCTTCTTTTCATGACTTCTCACACTTGGGGATGGAGAGTTCTTGAGCACTAAGGAAAGCTTCCTTAAAGATCTGCCAGCTCTGCTCCACTCCCTCGTCCTTAAGGACAGTTTCCCAGAGGGTTTAGCTGTCTAACTTCCTACAGAGCTGGAAGTTAGTTTTCCAATAAATTTAGCATCTGATTTTACTTTTTGTCTGCCCTATGATCTAACAATTTCCAAGCCCCTATATAACAAAAAGCCTGTGAACACGGCAGACTCCCCCAAATTCACGTGGAATGAGCTGAGATGAAATTACAACAAAGATGGGTTCAGATCACTTCTTCAGTCACTACAGAGGGCTATAGGAAAGTAACAGGATACCAAAAATGCCAGTTTTTATACAGAAGCACCCAGCAGGAACTCCTGAGGACAAACACAAGGAAGAGCAGAGACGAAAGGCCTCACCTGGTACAGAGGCCTAGCAACCTGCTAGGAGTGTGAAGCCAACAAAAACAATTCAGTGCTGCAAGCAGGGTAGTGGGCTTTGCCTTTCACATCAAGTGAAAATTTATTTCAAAGTCTGAATTTAGTCTGCATAACGTGATAGATGGCTGTATTAATGAGACCCGAAGACTTCACATGTCAGGAGTGTCTTTCAGGTATTCATTAACCACATCTTTTCCTCCCACCTCAAGTTGCTTTATATCCAACATAATGACTCCAGCTACTTGTTCAGCTCAAAGTAAAATGCCACTTTAAAATTCAGTGAAGACCTGTCTGTGATTTCTGTACTGCACTGAAGCAGGGCTTTAGCTTTTTTAATTGCCAGAAGGCCTTCATCATCACCTCCCAAGTCACATGAAGTTTCTCTAGTATCTTTAGCTATCTAAACATCACTGTCTAGACTTGGTAACACTACAAAGAACATTTCTGTTTTCTGTTTTTATTTAGCACTTTATCATCACTTAAATTCCATGCTGTGGTATTTTAAAACATGTGATTCATTCCTGAATCAGGTTACAATGCATCTGATTATGGAACAACATAATGTTTTTGTGGTGACCTGTAAAAGCTGTAAATCACATACATTTTTTCTTACAAAACGTTCTTAAAACTTACTTAAAAACATTTAGAAAACTTAAATCTATTTCTCCCAACAACTCTAAGATGGTTCTATTTAATAATCCAAATACATGGAGATTTAATCCATATTAGAATGCCTATATGCTGCAACCTAATATTTTCCCACTACTTAGATATACATAGGTAACCTCTGTAGAAGATTCAGTACTGCACAAATACAAATGCTGTGGAATAGACAGATGTTTCACATTATACTTGTTCTCTGAAAACAGCCCTAGGCTGAAACTCTGCATAAATGCAGAACTCCAGGGATGTCAAGCCAGTATCCCTTTTCAAAACCAAAAATTCTCTCTAAAGTGTTAATTTAGAAGTCAGCTTTGGTAGCAAGCAACTATTGCTATAAATTTCTTTCACCATAAAGTTAAGCTTCATGGAAGAGTACAATGAAACTCTGGTTTTAAGAAGTTATAGAAGAAAATCACAGGGTTACTTAGGGCGGACAAGACCCTTAAGATGATCAAGTCAAACCATTAACCTAAAATGAGAGTGCTTAAGTCCTGTCCACTTGCAGGTTTATATATTAAACGAATGATAAAGACATAGGATGGATTTAAATCTTTTAAACTGCCATTGTGCTGTTAGAGATAAATCCAAAGCACCTCTCTAGAAGACCATTCTCCTAACATCAACACCTGCCCTTCTGTGAAAATTATGTGGTAAAAGAGTGCCTAACCATCTCTAACTAAGTTGAAATCTTCAGTAAGAAACATCTTCTACACGCATCTCTCAATGTCCACTTAAAATATAAGCAAACTTTCCAGAACAATTTTGTGGGTTTTGTAAACATTGTTGGTGTGGAAAAAAAAACAAAAACAATTTTACATAGGGACAGTGACTTGTTCATCTTGTTTGTTGCTAACTTTTTGTGTCTTATAAATGGGTATGACAAACAGCAGAGCTAGCAAAGGCAACCATCACCTCACTCTGGAAACATAAAAAGCATCTGCATGTTTTTCTTTTCTCAATAATTTCCAAAAGTCAAAGGAACAACCAAAGCTGAAAATCCACGACTTTAAGTTCAGAGGAGATGACTAACGTCCAAAGAAGGGTAAATTAATACATTTTACACCCACACATTCATTATTTGACAGGGCTCCGTTTTTACCAATGGTATTTGGTGTGTAACACTTTCAAAGCTCAGTGCCACAGACCCATCCGATCTGGCTAATCACTTCAGAGGTATAAAAAGCTGCATTTTGCTTGGAAATGTACTGGTAGAGTGAAAAAAAATATACTGCATATGGGAAATACCACGTAATCACAAGACAGTCACACTTTTCTTTAGTTACAGCTTCCAGATTTTGCATCAAGCTGTGGCTCTCTACACAATCCAAACTTGAGGTGACAAACGCATGGAAAAAAGTGTTGAAAAAGTGGCAAAAAAGAAATGTCTGTAACATTTACACCTACTACTATCCGTATTTGCACAAAAGCAGCAAGAGACTCAAGATAATTAGGCTGTGAATTTGAATAATAAACAACTGACACATTCCCTCACTCTGAGAAACATCAACACAACTATTTCATCAGGTTTTAATAAAAGTGGGGATGAAAACTGCTACATTTATGGTCTGTTTCTCTACGCGGATGCTGCATAATATACTTATTTATAGCTATATACATTTACACACGTATAGATACATGTACACCTATAAAACATATGAAAATGTATCTATGTTACAAAAATAAAACCAAAATAAAAGCCATTGTAAAGTGAAATGGCAAGGCACTTAGTATGCCATATAAATACAACACAAACTGCACTATTTTAAGCAAGATGTACTAGAAAAGGTACAGCAACAAGGTAATCTAACGTGCACAGGCTTCTTCTTCAGAATATTTCTTCTGTTTCTTGAGTTAGCTAACCCAGTGAAGTTCAGCTCACTATTAAAGAAGTTAACATTGCTCAAGTGAAATCTTACAGCTTTTTAAGCAAGTATGGCAAAGCCATGTGTTACAAAAATACATAAAAGTGCCAAGCATTTTTACGTAGTCATTTAAGACTCTCATGCAACCATAGTTACTACATCATTCAACTTCCAAACACAGCAGGTCAACACTGATGCATTAAAACCTTGAATAATTATGGATATTTCATTAACATGAAGTACTTCCCCTGCACCCCTCTAAAAGGTACTGTAACAAATACCTATACTGTTCTAGAAAGCACTTGAAGAAGTCTTTTTTGTCATGACTGATAGCTGTGCAGAAGTATGGACTGGTTTGAATAATATTGTGAAAAGTATAAGTATTTGCCTGATGTTGACAGCCACATTGAGTAACAACAATTATTGATACTTTTATTCAATAAAATTCATCAGATGGTAGTAGGAAATTCTTTATTAGTATTTACAGGTTCTTCTCTCTTTGCTCAAGATTCTTAAGCTTCTCCTACAGCCCAAGGATCGGTGTGTAGTAAAAAAAACTGAGTAGGATTCAGTGACTATTTCGGTTCTAAGATAAAGTATCTCCTGATAATTATTAAACTCAGCCGATTTAATAAACAACAACAACAAAACAATAAACCCACAAAACTCCAACAACAAAACACCATGGAACTATTATCCTGACTTTTTATAAGCCTTAAATTCAACTTACTGCTTGCCTAAGAACTGTTATTAACACTGCCAGAATTCCTGTAAGCACTAATAATATTCTGCTAAAGGAAAGATCAAGGTTATACCAGAGGCAGTTTGGGCTATTGGCAAAACATGGCAATCAGTGGAGAGGCTGGCACAGATACTGCATTGGTGATGGAAGTCTGCAAAGAGTTAATTATTCATTTTGAAATGCAAAGTCTTCACAGACATTTTAAGATCTCTTATGTCAAGGACTTCACTCTAGCCCCAGATCTTGTATTTTTCCTAATCAGAAATGCCTTCCATTTTTCCCATTCGTATGACTCCTATCAAGTGCAGTACATCTGGCAAAATGAATTAAATCCATTTCCTGAGTACTCAAACAATTTCTGCAGATTTCCATAGATAACCACTCATATGAGGATCAAGTCCAGAGCTTGGTGCATATGAATCATATCTCAGAGCAACCGAAGGTTCAAATGAAATTCTTTGGCTCTGCCAACATTTGCTGTTCCACTTATGGTCTTAATGTAATGTTCAGTACAAAAACACTGCCGAGAACTCAAGCATTGTCTTCAGCTTCTCTTAAACCAGCTCAATAAAGCCTTAGAATCTTTTTCACTGTATTGCTGCAATTTCACTTACTGCCTTCCCAAATACCTTGTTTTCCCAACGATTATTGAAGTGACTAAAAGTAGGTCACCAGCTGGTCTGACTGCAGCTCTGGACTGACTCACGTTAATGTAGCATCCTACTACCTAAAGACATTTAAGAAAGGTATTACATAGATTTGCATCAACAAGAACTTGCTGGTTTCCTTACTAAAAAGAAGCAAATATATTGAAAAGTTGTAGTGGCTTTGTGTCAACTATTATGACCAAGTATGACTTTCTGTAGAAGTAACCTTTGGCTTGGTACAACAAAGAACACCAAGAGGGACAATGCACAGGAGTGTCAAAGGGATACAAAGGAATTGTGGAGCATGGATCCAAACAATGCTAAAAGCAATCAACACAAAACTTAGTCAATCCTTCCAGTGGACCAAAACCAATCCTGTTAGAAGGGACAGCAACAACAAAACACAGATTTAATTAATTCCTTGTACAAGAAGGTATCAACATCCTTAAGTTACCTTCAACTGATGAGTGACTGGATTTTATTTTTGGGTGACCTCTGCTTGGCCTGTTGGACAGCTAGGAATGCTGCTTCCGTGATTCCATGCCACTTCTGGCTTTTACTTCAGTATTTTAAGTAAGATTTTAAAAGAAAAAGAGTTGTGTGTCAAATCAGAAGCAGCTTCCAACAGAACTGGCTGCTTACCAGCAACTTTTGTGACTCGAAGTCTTCTGTAATGCAAAATCTGTATGATTTTCATTGCTTTCTCTGGCCCTTCATCCTATTCATTTCTTTAGAGCAAGAACCAATTCCCTAACTTCGGTGTGATCTTCTCAGCTTTCATAGAATAACAGAATGGCCTGGGTTGAAAAGGATCACAATGATCATCTAGTTTCAACCCCCCTGCTATGTGCAAGGTCACCAAGCTTTCTTTCCAAATACATCCTTTGAACCCACTTTTTTCTAAAAAGACTACCCACATAGAATGCTCTTCTCAAGTAGCTGTGAGATTATTTTAGATTGGTTTTAAAAAAATGTCAGATTAAATAATAATAACCCTGAAACTACCAAGGAACAGATTCATCTTTACCATTTAAACACAAAGCTTTGTATTTCTGTGCAGGGGGTGTTATCTTCCCATCAGCCTGCAAATCACCTTGCAGTGTATGACATCTAGTGTTGATATTATTTGTATAGCAGCAACGATGGAATTACACAGCCAGTATTAGCAGATTTTTTATTCCTTTTATTCTTTCTACAAAATATGAACATATTACAAAGATTGTCTCATCTCCCGCTCTCCCTTTCTCCTTTCCTCCAGTAAAACCCATTCACTCTGCATGTTGCTTGATTTTTAATGATACCAATAGAAGAGGCTTTTTATTTTCCTTAGACGTCTCAATGAAGTGATTTTATTTAAATTGAAAAATGTATGAATTCTACACGCTGACTCATTCACAGTCTATATATAATGTCACTGAATACGTTAGCTGGATATAGCATTTAGCAACGAGAGTCTGACAGATTTCTGTTTATCAGATACTCCAAGTCTCCCAGCCATCATTCCTATAACTACTGAGCCAGTAGATCTCCCTGCTGAGGAAGCCATGTGTGCCCAACTCCAGGGTTAAGCCACTTGACACAATGATTCAGCAGGCACCAACCACCTTGACAGTCACAAACACTACATGGTCAAAAAACTAACTTAGTCCTCCTGGTGCAAAGGACCAAAGCTATACTCTACTTCTTCACAGCTCAAATGTAATTATACTTTGTCTGTGGTCAAATAGTCACAGGATTCTATTAAGGGAAACAGATAACACAGAATAAAGTATTTTTATAAATGTACTGTATTCATACATCTCATCTCACCAATAAGGGATCTGATTTTTACAGTATTTGATTTTCAAGAAGAGGAAAAGAAGGATAATCTGGTAACAGATTATAATCTTAATAACAAAACATGAAGTCTCTAACTGCAGGGAAGAGCACATAACCTAATGTTTTTGCTTTCATAGAAGTTGCAGAAAATCCTGGTAACAATGAGAAACAGTATCTAAATACACTCAACAGTAGCATTCGTAACTAGAGGGCAAAAATACTTTTTCCTTTGTTTCAGCAGGATTCACCCCAATTTCTAGACTCTTCCTTAACTGGAAACCTTTGCTTTTACTGCTCTGGAAAAAATTAGCTTCACAAGCTACTGCTGTCTCACTGCTTCTATTGACTTCTCCCCGTGTTCTGCTGAGGACCAGTAGCAACTGCTCCAAATGAGCCAGTTTGGGCTTGAATACTCACAAAGAGCTAAGACGCAGCAGTATGAAGGGCCTGAACATGAGGAAAAGCTTCTTTACCCTGAGGACACAGAGCACTGGCAGAGGTTGCCCAGAGAGGCTGTGGAGTCTCCCTTCTCTGAATATCTTCAAAACCTGCCTGGAGAGGATGCTGTGCAATGTGCTATGGGAGGCCCTGCTTGAAGAGGGGGTTGGACAAGATTACCTCCAGAGATCCTTTCAACTCAGTCTCTTTATGTGTCTGAATATGATGAAAAAAAAATCTGACATGGATTCAAAAAGCTCCCAAGTAAAACTACAACACTGAAAGTTGTAAGGCCATGTAACTTTTTATTTTACTTCCAGAAGTCTTGTCTGTTATCCACTGATGACTACCCATTTATTCAATTGCGATGAACATAATCTGAATAGCAAATCTGAATAGTTACAGTTTTGTAACACAGATGACTTTTCTGAACTAGATCTATTAGAAACCAAGGCAAACTTCTCTGAAAGTCAATGCTGAATTTAAGTAGCCACAGGCCATAACAAAAAAATAACTGAGTAAATGACACCCGAATCGTTCCCACGATATTTATAATATAGTTCAAGAAAGAAAACTTGAAATTCTTAGTCCTTCCAAAATGGAAAGTAATCTTCTAGTTTTCTAGAGAGATGTTAAGGTGTATTTTTTCTCTTCGTTCCTTTCTATTTTTAATAAAAGGCCCCAGGCTGATTGGGGCTGCCAAATCCAGCAGCTCATGGGAGGCAAGGTTTCTGTGGCTCCCCAGATGTAGGCTCAGACAGAGGTGAGGCCATGCACATAACACGTTCATGCTCATGCATGCAATACATATGCAGTACATGTGGATCCACATGGACGGAAACACTCAGCACTCACGTGACTACAAACAGCATCAGTGATTCTTATTCCATTCCACTGTGTTGGTGAGTAGGATGAAGGTCCAACAGTGGGCAAAATATACAACTGAACAGTGCTGATCCTTTCAGGAAGCAGCCTTGGATGTTGTTGATCCCGTAACTGGCTCTGGATGGCCTGGTTCTTCCAATTACCTCACACACCCATGCACATGTGATGCAGGTCCCCAGTAACGTGCTTCAGCACCTCATGTACTTAAGCACATACACAGACTGATCTCTTGGCCTCCTGGCTGACCTGCATACTTGAGGCTGCCTACCTACACACAGCTCCCAAGGCACTGACCCTACTTGCTGGCTCCTCCAGCTTGATCCCCATTAGTTCACTGACATTCATACTGATATAACATGCATGTGTTCTGGTTTTTCCAGCTTGCTGGCACCACAGGCTCAGGGACTTCAGCTGTTGGCACTTAGGCCTCTACAAGAAACATACACAAGACACAGAGTTCCATCACACAGAGCAACACTTAGAAGTAGCATTTAATGAGGTCAGAATAGACAGCAGTGACCAGGCACGGGGCATGGGCAAACACATCAATGAGCCATCTGCTTTCATGTCCTGACTGTGCAGACAAAATGAGCCACTGGGAACCACTGAATCCTACACAGCCTTTGGGAACTTCATGCAGCACTTTGAACGTTCTCGTTTGCGCTAATTAGTCACAACCAGCAGTTTTTGTTTTTTAAACATTAAATGCTCAGTAAAAGAAAGTGGTCTGTCAGGTAAACATTATTTTGGGCAGCAGACCAAATAAAAGTTTTATATTAACTGAATGCGTAATTATTTTCCCTTTTTTATTTCAACTTTTTAAAGAAGTTATATATATATATAATGAAAAATTATCACAGATACAAGTCTAGTATTTTAACATATTCTTGCTGAATCTAGTGAAAGGAAACTAAATTAAATTGCTCATTTACACAGTTAGATAAATAAGCACGAGGCTACTGTCTGGTTATACACTACACGCAGTTTCTAGACTGTAAAAGCTAGATGAAAAGCACAGCAACTGGATGACTCAGATTGCTGACCTGGTGTAAAACAACTGTATGATTAAAAACATTTGAGGAATTTTTCTGAGCTTAACTTTCTGCCAGTAGAGTTCATGCTGGATTATATAAAGGTAGGTCAGCAGAAGAGCTTTGTTTCAAGACCCTTTAACCTCTTCTCCAGATTCTTCTGTTTCTTCACTTCTGAGATGATTACACCAGGGTGTCCTCAGCTCTCCTTCATTAAAAACATGGTGTCTGTGCTTTCACTGAGCCTTTCGACTACCACAACCGGCTATCAGACAATCAGGGAGTCTGTCCATTTGTTTTAGTACTGGGCAACAGCACTGTCAGACAGGCTATTTCTGAGCATCTCAGAACTTCTATTTTAACATATTCTGCTATTCAAAAAGTGTATTGGCAACTGCATCTGACTACTCTGCGTTGAGAAACCTTCACAAAATGAATATAGGTATGTTAGTTAACATCCACCTGCAATAACACAAATATCAGAAAGAAGAAAACCACCTGAAAGATGCAGTATACAAAATACTGCCCAGAGTTTGAACTACAATTCTGTGTAGCCACAGATTCCCAAATATTTAAAATGTTCCATAAATAAATATATAATACCACAGTATTACGGACATCCCATAATAGCAGATCTCTCTCAAAACATATACAGATTAAAAATCATTTATATTTAGCTACTGTACCTCATCTGTAAATCAAAGTATACATTTCAATGTTCGATTTATTTAATCTCTTCCTGTATCCACCGGAAGAGGCTTAAGTGGGAATCATTTGTGTCCTTCCTAGCATCAACTTTGTAAACAGGCACAACGCAAGTCTTACTATTTCTTTCAGATAAGAAGAGGTTTTTTTGTATGTAGTATCAGTCACAGATGATTTTTGAACAAATTGGTTACAAGGACAGCAGAAAAGCAAGCAGGAAAAAGAACCTCAATAAAACAGCAATTCCAACAGTACAGGTTTTTAGCAGCAGACTCTAGCAAACACAGGAACCTTCACAATATTTATTAGCAAAAAATGTACTGCAAATCTTGGACACAAACAAGGAAAATGAATGATTCATCATTTGTTTATAATGTGTGCAAAATAAAGCTGAGTTTTCCTGTGAGACTTAGAAGCCATGTAGTTAGAAGTAAAATGTCATTTCTAAATTACTAATTATTTTTAATGCAAAGCAGTTATTCTAAATCTCATCATAATGGCAAAATATGAATTAACTAATGGATTGCTCAGCAGTCAGTAATTATGACTCCATTTCTTCCCGTATATGCAAACAACTTCACATATTCTTTTAATGAGGCTGTATTTTCTTAAACTGAGAGAACCAACCTGTAAATTTCAGAGAGAAAAACCACATAAAATGTAAATAAAATCTGGATGCTATTTTATATCATGTTTATTTAAAATGTTTCTACAATTGAAGGATCCGAAATGAGAATGTTTTGAGGGTGCTAGGAAATTAAAAAATGATTCAACGGTGAAATTAAAAGATCAATTAAGTGGGAGAGAAGAGAAAAATATTTAGCAAAAAATCAAGGCAGATGAGAAATCATGAAGCATAAAAAACTGAAGAAAAAAATATAGCAGCAGGCCCGGCAAGTGGCTGGTAGTTTCAGCATAGAACAAACCACAGGCGCATCAGTTGTAGATAGAAGCACAGAGATAAAACGCATATTAACAGTAGGACAGTTCAGCATAGGTCTCTGTTCCATTTCCTAATGTAAGCAGGAGGCTATTAATGAAATTCTCTCTAACTCAGTATTGACCTGGTTTCATGTGGGACAGAGTTGCTTGCTCTTTCATAGTGTTTGGTATGATGCTATGCTTTGGCCTTAGGAGAAAAACAATGTTGACAATACAGAGATGTTCTAGTTGTTGCTGAGCGGTGCTGTGAGGAACCAATGACATTTAAATTTTTCAGCTTCTCCTATTGTCTGGACAGCGAGAGGGGCTAAAGGGGGCACAAGGTGTTGGGAAGGGACAGAACCAGGACAGCTGACCTAAAGGGGCTAAAGGAATATTCCATACCATACGACATCACGCAAAAAAACTTTGAAAAACGGCGTAGAGTTGGCTGGGTGGACAGCCCCTGCTTGGGGACTAGCTGGGTTAAACCACACTTACCTACTGAAGAAAAGGTTTAGCAATGTTTACTCATAATTAAATTCACAGAATACTAGACTGGAACAGCTTGTACCTGTGATCTCTGGACATGGATAAGATGTGGAACTCCGCGATGTTAATCTTTAATTGATCTTAGATCACTGACAAAAATAGGCAAGGATGGAAGTAGCTAACATTAGAGACTGCTCTATGTATTGACCAGCAATAATACATTTACTCATATTCAAGTTTGCTGCTATTGTCCAAAATGGAAAAAATAAAAACAAACGGGTAATAAAGATTAAATACATATTGTCCCATCTGAAAGTCTATGCAATCAGTAAGGTATCCATTAGTTATGACAAAAACACTCTTTTAAAACAGGAAAACACAAAGGTTCCTTCCAACCCAGACCAATCTATGATCAAGAACAGGAAAACAGTCATTATTTTCAAAGAGCTGTGGTATAGGAGTCTTCAGGAAGCAATCTGAAATGGTCTGCATTAATGTTACGAAGAGAGAACAAAGACACTAAATATACAATTAAAATCTATTATATCAGACTGAGATTATAGACTAATCTGCATGTTTTCTATTACTATTTGAAAACGTCACAAATTCTGCTGCCAACACACGTACATAAATATGCTCATATGCACACATGCAGTATTTATAACCTAGCTAAAACTCTTGAATTTCTTAGATCGGTTGTTCAGACAAACAAAACACTGAATTACACTCACCCCAGGATACGGTTCATTCCATGCCTAGCAGCATAATGGAGTGGAGTATTGTGCTGGTAAGTTTCTCCATAAGAAGTATTTGGGTCAAGAGTTTCTTTTAGTTGAGGGTTGCTCTCATATATTTGGCAGGCCAGATTTTCATCTCCATTTATAAGAGCTTTGCGGAATTTGGTGGTTGTATTTCCCATGTTGCTATTCTAGCTATCAATGGCACTCTTTCCTTTCCCCTTCATCCACTTGTTGTGAGGCTCTGTAACATGCTTCACGGCCTAAAAAGACAAGCAGAATGTTAGTTGCTTTGTAAAGCACTCTTTCCCAGATGAATTAACCTCGAGCTGCAGCACTGTAAGCACGCACGTGAAGAGTACTTAGGGCCTAAAACCTCTGCTCATGAATTCCTGAAGTCCTTATAGGTAGGATACACACAAATCCCCAAATTATTCACAGATTATTTCCCTATTGAGTATTTTCAGTACAGATACTCTTCAAACATACAGAAAATATAAAGAGGGCCAATATACATCTGTATTAACAGACATGGATGAAAAGTGAATTTCCACAAGAAGCAAATAAGAAATTAGAAGTGATTTCAAAACACAGTACAACCAAAGACAAATCCTTCAATAGAGGTGAAATTCTTCAAAAGTATGTAATAAGCTAGACCTCAGTTTAACTGTTACTTAAAGAACACCAGGTAAAATACACTTGAAGTACCTATGCACGGGTAGATTGGTGAAAACAGCACTTTCTTGTGCCAGCCAGATCAATACACACAAACATAGGAATCATTACAGCCCCATCCTAACAGTTCTGCTAAGGAGATTCTTTAAAACATCAAGCTCATTTTGAAAGCAACAGCTGCAGAACAACAGTGACTGGGCCCATACAATGCCAGGCAGCACTGCCAGTTGTTGTGCTCTACAGTCTCTTGCCTTTACCTGATGTGAGGGACCAGCAGACTGAGTTACACGAAGACTGGGCAAGCAGAGCATCTCAGCTCATAAGACAGGACAGGAGAAGCTTATTGGGCTTTCTGAACGAGCATGCTGTGTTTTGTGTCAGAGGGACAGAAAGGGGACTCAGCACCAGCCAGCAGCTGGTAGCGCAGTGAACCTTTGGGAGGACTGTTGCGCACAAATCACCACATGCAGACCGCTCTATGCCAGATCCTTCCCCGACAGCATACACTCTGAGATGCAAATATGCCAGGCACAGCATGATAGGACACTGGAATTGATTGTGTTGGGAACATACAATCAGGCAGGACAGGAGCTGCTATGCATCCACTCCCTTATATTCTACTCAACAAGTATAATGACTACTTGGCAACTTAAAAGGACTACCTCAAACTTCTGCATTTGCTTGTCTGCACAGTTACTGATGCCCAGCTCAGCTCTAAACAGAGAAAAAATCAGATGAATGTAAGGGGTCTAAAGCTGCAGAAAGTCTCAGGGAATCATGATGTGTATGCAATCCATGTGAGAGGGATTTGAGGAACTCTAAAGAAAAGCTGCAGTGCTATACTTTTGTTCCCAGAGAGTTGTCCTCTCATGAGTTGGTTTTGGCTACTACTGTGAACTTGCACATCACATTAATAACAAAAGTATCAAAGAGCAGGACGAGCACACCTTTGCTTTGCATCTCTGTATGGCTGCAGTTTGCTCAGACTGTTGTACATGAGTGCAACTTTCTGCAGTTCTGCACTGTCCCCTCTCTGCAGTTCCTCTGACGGGTCACTGGGTGAAGACAAGGGAAAACACCCTCACGTCACCAGGGTACATGGCAGTCTGGGCCACCCCAGAAGGAGTACAATGGCTGTGGTGGCATCTATTTTAGTCCCCTTTTCCTTCAAAACTCCAGTGAAGCAATCCCCATTTTGGAGTAGTTGTGTCCTACTGCTTGATGCCACCATGGGATGACAGGTCTGCTACAGCAGCTGACCCAGCATGCTGAGCATGTTGCCCTGTGTTCTCCCCTGAGGTCAGGGGCAAGCCTCTGTGAAGCAGCTGGACATTCACATCACAAGGGATGAGCAGGTATTCTGAAAGCAGAAGCATACCTGTTGTCCAGGCAAACCAAAGCCCAACATGAATACTGCAACATTGGGTATCCTTCTGTTATCTCTGTATTATATAACATAAGCATACAGATACTATATTCATGTTTTTCAAGAAACCCCCTGTATGTTCACATTACCATGTCACAGCTTCTGGTACTTTAGATTGGTGTGCTTCCAGATACATAAACACAACACTACTGTAAATATTAAATAGTTTTAGGCTTTAATAAAATACATAAAAATCAGGGAAAAATCTTCTCTCTTTTCAATAAACCAGAAGTTCATATTACCCTCTACATAAAAACAAAATAAAGCCCAAAGCTTTCAGGATCTTAAAAATAACTTGAGAAAATGACTTTCAGTCACATTCATTAATGAAGAAAGCTCATGATGTTATAGTATCTGCTAATCCCTATCGACTACCAACAGCTCTTGAGACTAAAAATCAGACAAGAAAAAATGCCTAAAGTACATCCTTTTCTTCAAATCTTCATGCAAATCAATAAGGCAGATCCCACTGCTGTCCCCATAGAGCAAAAATGCACAAAAAACTTCTTGCATCGTTCAGAATTAGGAGGTATCAGCATCAATTGCTGTGCACTTATTTCTGGATCTTAGCCCATGGGTAGCTTTCGTCAGCTGCAGAGCATGCTGCCTCTTGCCCCACCTGGCACATTAAACAAACCTGGCTACGGGTAAGGGAGGCTGCTAAGAGCCTAAGGAGATATGGGGCCCTGAGGGAACCTGAGAAGAGGCTGGAGCACAGTGAGACTGCTGAGATCCCGAAGCAGAAATCTGTATGTATTTGGGCAGGGGGCTGGGAATGCATGGGAGAACTGAGAGCCTGAGTAGGGTGGCTGCAGTAAAGAAATGGCAAAAATTTTAATTTCATTAGCTTACTGCACGCTGAGCAACCTATTTATTTTTCGATGTAGTACAGATATAGTACATGGTAGAACAGTCTTCAGAAATGAATAATGTGAAAGATGTAAGCACACTGCTCAAAATATTATGTACATTACCATAACATCTGGCAAATTCAGGAATATGCAGCAAGTACTGCAAAACTGGCATCTGCTTCCCTAAAAAAAGCCCTACAGCCTATGTGCACACTGAATGGCTATATATGATACAGACATGATAGAGAAAGGTGAACAAAGAAATACAATCAAATACTGCTCTACATACAAGGACCACTCTCCAAATCTCGAGAGTCTCAGAGTCAAAGGAAAGCACAAATTTTAAGGATTACAAAACAGACAATGATGTGGTTTGGAATAGACGAGAGGAACTTTTCCCAAAACCAAGAGTCAGCAAGAGGTATCGAAAATTTAGCAAATGGCTAATGCAACTATAATCGTCATATTATCAAAAGAAAATTAAATATGATAGAACGGGGACAGTGCATGAAAGCACTTCAGGTGAAGGCAAACAGCTTATATTTGATGTGATAGCAAGAAAGCAATCTCTGGAAGAACACAAGGAGAGAAGTGACAGGGTCACAACTAATCCAGCAAACAACTCCCCATTTAAAACATAGGATAGTATAAATTGCGCTAACATCTTCCAGCTTCATTCAATATCCAAAAGGACATCCATCTCTCTCACTCAGCCTTTCATGCCTCAAAAATTTGGTGGGCCACAGCGTGGTTTTCTTTTCTGCATTAGCCATTAAATGTGTCAGTACAAATACCCTGTGGGTACAGAGGGGCAAAGCTGCCTTTGTACGCTGCCAGTAAGAGATGCTTCCCAGCACTTCGGGAAGTCAGAAGAAACCAACACCCAACAGCTGTTGCCTCTCTCAAGCTGCTGAGTGCTTGCTGTGTATTCCAGGTCTGCCTGTCTGTGGTCGCCAGCTCAGCTCCCAGCAAACAGACCAACCACTTCAGAGTTCAAAGGAGGTCCTGCTTCAGCCGAAGGAGAAAAAGGACAAAACATGAGCTGATACAGCAAACTTCTGCATCTGAGAATGGCTGAAAGGGGCTAGGCTATCTTTGTAGGTTTTTTTTTTTCTTTCTTTCTGTTAGAGGCTTCCAATCCATTATGTGCTCTCAGAGGACAGCAAGCTAACAAGGCCAGCACTGGAACCAGGCAGTAATTCATCCCAGAAAGGAAACTTAGTTTGCTATTTCAATCCCTCCTCTCATGTGTTTGAAGGTAAAGGGCATGCAATACATGTGCATCCTCCCCAGAGAAATGGGGCCTGGAAGGCCCAGCCAGGTCATGGCCTCAAGGACTGGGGAACTGCATACAGGAGAGGCTTTAAGGCTGGCTCATCAACTCCCAGCTGCACTGTCAGTGTTGCTGTTTTTGCTTTGGGTTTGCAGAAACTCAGCATATACAATTCTTAGGCTATTTTTTAATTTGTTGTAGTACAAAAACAATGTAGTATAACAAAAATGACAATACAAAAATGACAGTTTTCAAATATCTTAATACAATGAGACTCTAGCAGAGGTTTATATGACAAAGACTTTTTTTTGGTAGTCAGATCTGTTTGCTGTATTTTTAAGTTCTATGATAATAAAAGAGCTATATCATAGCCTTTTTTTGTAAGAAAGACATTGAGGCCCAGGAGCGTGTCCAGAGAAGAGCAATGAAGCTGGTGAGGGGTCTGGAGCACAGGCCTTATGAGGAGCAGCTGAAGGAGCTGGGATTGTTCAGCCTCAAGGAGGCTCAGGGGAGACCTTATTGCTCTCTATAACTACCTGAAGGGAGGTTGTAGTGAGCTGGGGGTCAGCCTCTTCTCTCGTGTGACTAGTGATAGGACTAGAGGGAATGGCTTCAAGCTGCACCAGGGAAGGTTCAGGCTGGACACTAGGAAATACTACTTCTCTGAAAGGGTGGTCAGGCACTGGAATGGGCTGCCCAGGGAGGTGGTGGAGTCACTGACCCTGGAGGTGTTCAAGGAACATTTGGACGCTGTGTTGAGGGACATGGTTTAGTGAGAACCATTGGTGATGGGTGAATGGTTGGACTGGGTGATCCTGTGGGTCTTTCCAACCTTAGTGATTCTATGATTCTTTATTGTACTACTTATTGTTACTATTATTGTAACATTTATAACAACCAAAAATATCATTACAACTTTTTATACCAAAAAGTACAGGAAAAACTAAATGCAGTGTTTGCTTACTATATCCCCCCCACTGTTGTTTCAGAATTTCAAACATCAACCATCTTGTTTAAAATAAGACTGTTTTATGCTCTGTCATTCCCAAATAAAAGTTCCAACTTAAAGCACAAAACCAGAATTCTGTTAGCACATATCACTTGAAAGTCTAAAGAAAGATTCTTATAAAGTCAATCAGGAGCACCACACTTCTCCACTTTGGCACAGAACAGTAAAACTGCTGTGGACTTATTAGCAACACTGCTAAAAGCAGCACTTTGATACCACAGCTCCATAAATATTTAACAGAGATGGACACTCCCATAGGAGCCTGAAGAACAAGTGTAAGATCAAAAAAGAGTGAATACAGAAAGAGGTGCGTAGATGAAGGCACAAATGCAATTTTGTTGCAGTTACACCAACTGCCCATTTATTACTGATTTTTTCATGGGCATCATCATATCAGTGACTTTGAAGAAGGACAATTCCAATGGCTTAACAGGATTTCAGAAGTAGCTCCTCCCTAGAAATAGCGCCAGGCTGCTTGCTCGAAATTTATAACAAATATTGTATGAGAGGTTCAGACAGCTGTTTTTGAAACCCCTTACGTCTAATGCTCATTAAAGAGCAATGCATTCAATAAACAAGACTTTCATGAGATGACATGTCTCTAAATTTACATTTGACTTGCTTTAATACTGAAGCAAGTTTTCTTGCTGAATGTAGCACTTAGCACGTGACCCTACAGTAGAAGTTTCCTATCTTGGGATATCAGGGAAGGGAAAGGGAGACACGCTATACTACACAGTACTGCTTAGCAAACTTATCAAAATTAGTAAAAAAAATACTTAGGTTTAACTGTGAGAAGAAAATGCTTAATATTTCTTGCACAAAAAATCTTTTATCGATAGAACAAGCAAAAATCATCAGTAGAACTTGGTATCATTTAAACACTTTGTTATTCAACATTGTAACCCTGAAAAGTGTGAATACAATTTGTAGGCTAAAAAAAAAAGTGTATTTTGTACTCAAAAGTATTTTTTTTTTGTGTAAACTACAAGAACCTGATTGTGAAGAAGACAGACATTACACAGTCACTAACAATTATATCTCAATACTATCAAAGTACATTATTACTAAAGTGGGTCTATGTACCATTTTTTATACCCTTGCAAAGACAACTGGGAATGAACTGCCAAGACAAAAAGGATAATGCTGAAAATACAAAATATTATTCTGCATTCTAAAAGCACATTCTGTTCTAAGCACGGTTAGCTCAAAAGGTAACTATTTTATTTGCTTTGGATACTGCAGTTAAACAGCCCATTTTTAAAAGGTGAGTTTATGAAATATTTACTGCAGTCTGTCCTGCATTACAAATCAAATCATTTGCAGAAGGGAATCGTGAACAGCTTCGTGTTTGAAGAAAAAGAGGAGTAACCTGGTATATTTAGAGTGTTGTGCCATGATGTTGGTCATCTTCACTACTGGGATGTTCCAACACAAATGCAGTAAGTCAAAAGCTATGCTCAAGAATTCTCAGAATACCAGCTCCTCTCAAAGCACTGATTTCTCCTTTCCTCTCTTGCCCCCTCCTCTCTCCCTGAAAAGCTAAAGAAATGTCCCAATTTGTACCAGGAGGACAGTATTAAAAACGAATCATTCAAAAGTGCATCCTTGATGCATAGCTGGCAGAGATGTCTATCATTAAGATATATTAGGAAATATTAGGTTAAGGCTAATCTTTAAAAGTTTGAAGTAAAGGTTTTAGAATTACCAAACTTAAATCACCGGGCAAAAATTTGCCCTGCTGGACACCTGCCTCTGGAGAAATAGTCCTGCCAAGTTCTAAGTAGCAACTATGCAAGCTAAGCTAGAGAATCAAGTCATGGAAACTTTAATTTGATTTAATGGTACTTTAATTTATTTTTTAACTAACTTGGTTTTGTCGTTGTTGTTTTACACTGAAATATTCTAAGGTTTGTGCCAAAAGTTCTCTGAAATCCACATAAAACTTTGGAGTTGCTCTCAGTAAAACATTTTGTCAAGGCCTTAATAATCGGATTTCATTTGATGTAACTTAGTTACTGATACAAGAGATGTTCTCCTTTATGGCCTTTTCAGGCTCCAGCCGTAAAACACAGCAGGATTCCTCTGGGGATAGCTTTTCACTCCTCTGCTTAAGACTAATCAAATCTTAAATAATATAAAATACCTGTACCTAGTACTGTACTGATATTACTACCCAAAGATCTCATCTATCTAGACCAGTAGCTGAAGAAACGCAGTAAGAAATGCTTGAAATCCTTCTAAATTAACTTGAGCTAAATGCAGGAATGCTTGATAGTTCTGGCATTATGATTTCAAACTCAGTGTTTGTTGTTGTATAACAAATAACGATAGACTGCTCAACCTCCTAAAATACCTCAAAACACTTCTGACACAGTGCATAAAACACTGGTAGCTCCATAAATGTCTATAGGAGTGTTTTCTCTACCACAAGTCACACCACTTTTGCATCATGTACCCCAGAAGCAAAAGTGAACAAGTATCATCCAGTCTTCTATATAAAGATGTACAAGCAGCTGATGACTCAGAACAGTTTGCATCAGTAACAAACTGACAAATACGAACTAGAGACTGGCAGTGTTCCCTCAGTCCCTCTCATGCTGGCAGCGTGAGAGCTCCATTCAAATGCTTCTGATGCCCTTCTCCTTACCCTCACACACCAAGGTCACTGTGCCAGCTGGGGTGGGAGCTTCTTTTCAAGAAGGGCTGGAACACGTTTGAACTGTACAATAAGCAATGATCCAGCTCAGTTCAGTTACAGATAAATGCCTATCACCTCTAAAACCAGTTCCAACAGACGAAAGATACATGGTAAAACAATCACCAAGGATTACAACACAAAGGCTTACAGGGTAATGGACGGGGGAATAAACAGACTGGCCCTGTGTGGAGCAGAGCTCAAGAAAATGTGTGGGTTCCTATTTGATGCTTAGAAAAACAGAGGGTAATCTAAAGCTGTGTGTGCAGGTTTGGGCACCACAACATTAGAAGGACATAAAACTATCAGAGAGTGTCCAAAGGAGAACTGAATGTCACAAGATGGTGAGAGGTCTAAAGGGCAGGACGTACGAGGAGCAGCTGAGGTCCCTGGGTTTGCTCACCCCAGAGCAGAGGAGCTGAGGGGAGACCTCACGGCGGCTGCAGCTCCTCACAGGGAGCAGAGGGGCAGCGCTGAGTTCTGCTCTGTGTGACAGCGACAGGGCCCGAGGGAACGGCATGGAGCTGTGTCAGGGGAGGGGCAGCTGGGGGTCAGGGAAAGGGTCTGCACCAGAGGGCAGTGGGCATGGAATGGGATGCACAGGGCAGTGGGCACGGCCCCAAATGCTGGAGTTCAATGAGTGTTTGGACAGCCCTCTCAGACACAGGGTTTGGATTTTCAGGGGTTTTGTGGGGTCAGGGGTTGGACCCACAGGTCCTTGTGGGTCCCTTCCAACTTTGGACATTCTATTCTATGAATACTGCTAGGAAAGGAACAGACACGGACCTCAGCAACACAAGAACATCTATAAAAAAAACAAGGAACTTGATTAACCAGCCTAAATAGGGGGCAATGTACCATGACCCTGTCTTGACTGAGTTCAGGATGTATGTTTCAAGCACACTTGCTTAGCTTAACACAGCTTAAAAGCCTTGTTAAGATTCAGGTGAATAGGTTTGAAACTGCACTGTAGCCTGAAGAGAGGCTGGAGAGCCCCTGTTATCTAGCCAGCTAAAAGCTCCCATGCTAGCGCAATGCCTGCTCCATTAAACTGATAGAAAAGAAATCCGAACTTTCTTGGCCTTGCAGGCACATCTACAGAAAGCAAAAATAAAGAGGCTGCTAAGATGGAGCTGCTCAAGATCAGAATCCCTCACAGGGGAATCTGAAAAAAATCCTTATACACTGAAAAAAATCTGAACACAGTCCTGGAGCACACACCTCCCAGCTTGACACTTTCTCATAGGGAAGTGAACCATTTGGTAGGGTCACAATGTAGCCATACCTTGTAAATACGAAAAAGGTCTAGATGGTGGATCTCACCAACTAAGACTAGGAATACACAAGGTAAGTCAACTGCAATCGGGCTGTACATAGCTGGCAGTGCTCCACTGCTTTCTGAAACATACAGTCATATTTGGTAGAAATATTGAAAATTTGAAGTCAGTGCCATTCTAACATTCAAAATTACTAATAAAAAACATAAAACGGGAAATAAAAAAGTTGAGCAAGCAAGTAAAATTAGGTTTTCAATGTACGTTTGGGAGAATCTATGTTGTACTCTTAATTGTCAGAGTAAAGCAACACTCACAGAATCCTATCACTGACTTCTGACCAAGATGTTCAACCTCTGGGCTGCTGACAGTCTGCAGGCTGTAACAGTTCTGAATAAACTAACCAACCTTAGGCTTTGAAGAGTGACAGAGGACGTATCTACTTGGTGTATTATAATTACTACGTACATATCTATGGGATGAAACTTTCTAAAATACACTCTACGTTAAAACGGTATCTGTTTCTATGCGATTCAAGTGGGCAGTGAGGAAAGCATATTCAACTGCTGGAGAAAGGTGACAAACAATATTCACAAAAGTGCTGGACTAGAAACAAACACGCACATACTTTTATTGTTTCCTGGAAGCACTCTTACACGCTAGTTTTGTTCTCCATACAGCTAAAAGACAATGTGACCTCACTGATCTTTCAAAGATACCGTGATTTTTTTCAGATGAATGAACAAATCAATTTCCTTTCAACAAAGAGGCAATTTAACTGGTCAGCACTCCTTCAAAGCAACACATTCATTTGAGGCCTAAACACAGAATCCAGGAGATCACTGTGTGTTTGAAATGAAACACATTCCCACAGCAAAACACAGTTTCCACACAGTATTTCAGAAGTGTTTTACAACATTTCAGACAGACAACTTGAGGAACTGTTTAACTCCTCCAAGTCAAAGATCTGCACATCCTGTTTGCCAAGGTGCTCAGTTCCCAGAACCCTGAGAACACTGCTGCTACAAACCTGTCCCTCAGCTAACCAGACTGTCATTACTTGCACCATACCTATGCCCAAAAATTAGTTGCAGTCCTGATAAAATATTTAATATACCCACTGGCAAAATGCTGACTGACAGGGAAATGGCAAAACGCATACTGGATCTAATCTAATGTTAATTTACACAGTTCTGGGATTAAAAACGTAGCTTTGAATGTTTTTAACTTTTGGCATAACATGTATACTGAAACACTGGGTTGTTTATTCCACTGGGTACAAACTCTTTAATCACGCACATAAAGGCTATGCATAACAAAATTTAATTATAGCATGTCACTTACAGTTTGTTTTTGTGAAGATTATACTTAACTCTGGTGTAATTGCTATGAAACGCAGTGTTGTTGGTATGATAGTGATTCTGGATTCAAGATAGTATCAAGTCAAAGAAAATAAAGAAAAAGAGTGGGAATAAAGTTTATTTAACAAAACAACAACAAAAAACTACTCACACCCTCTCAACCCCCCCCCCCCCTCCTCAAAAAAACACCCCCCAAAAAACCCCCCACACAAAAAAACATCCCTTAGTTTGAATCAGTTGTCCCCTTAGTAAAAATCAATGTACCTCGTGACTGACATAGACAGTAATGCAACCATAATGACTGCTGTTCTTAGTAGAATTCTATATTGACTTTTACTATGTAAGGCAAGGAGTGGAGGAAAACGTACCAGAGTCTCTTACTGTGCAAAATCTGGCCCATTTTACATCAAACTGCATGAAATGGAGTACAGAGGCTTAAAGTTACAAAGATTTCCAAAAAACACCCTAAAAAAAATATTTGTTTTAGCTAAATAATTAAATTTGTGTAACTTTATTTGAAATGATCTTCGGCTATTTACTTGAAGTAACTGTATGGACACTGGGATGATACAACAGCTACCTGGGTTTGATGGTTTAAGTGGAACCTTCTCCACGATTGCTCCCAAGATCAATAGTAAAGCCAGGCATAGAAGAGAGGAACAGCAGTTCTGTCATCTCTCCTATGCTCCCACAGCTCCTGCTGGCACCCAGAGCGGGTAGTGGGAAAAAAAGAGGCAGGAGTAACAAGACTGGCTGGATTGCCAGGAGTAAGAACAATGCAGGACAGAAGGGAAATCAGCCTAGAGAGTTGGTGGGCAGAAGGTAAAAACAGGAATGGGAAAGGACACTAAAGAGTCTGCATCATCCACACACCATCGCAATGGATGCTAAATAAGGAAAATCAAGTATGTGTTTATTTAAACTGACAGACATAAGGGCATACACAAGTAGGTGAATTGTACTTGTCCTACAAACATTCCTTTTTCTGGCTTTTATTTCTAGGAAGTGGCTGTCCTTATTCTGGCTTTTATTTCTTGGAAGAAATGATTGAGATGACATAAGTCTCTTAAAATGATATCTACTTTGCTGAAACTTTCTCAAGTAACATGTGCCTGTGTTACTTGTCCATGCAATATGCCAGCCAGGACAAGGAGGTTTCCTTCAAGAGCAAAGAGAACAAGGAATGAGCTCAAGTTGACAGAAAACCCTGCAGTACTCCCTCCTCATTACGTCATGAGGGTTTTTGTTTACCTACATTATATAATTCAGCCAGAGCATGGCTCTCAGTCACTATTTTGAATGCAAGAGGTCTAAATAGAATCATTTTATTGTAAACATACACTCTTGTGAGTATCTGCTGTGTACACAGTAACTACGTACACTTTACATCCTTCTGTAAGTCAGCCAAACTCAGAGTACCAGGTGGCCCTATTCAGTTTTTCCTGAAGCAAACCATTGTTTTTATGACTTGGAAATGACTTGGAGCCATCAACACTGCAGGACGCTATCAAAGCAACTGAGTCTAATTGCCTCTTTCCACAGGTTATGACATTTCTGATGCCCAGAATACTGAAGTACTGTCACTTATTCACAGAATCAAGTTCTTTACAGTGCATTATTTTTCATAATTTCATTGCCAGAAAATACATTCCCAAACCAGTGACACTGAGAAGCGAGCGTTCCTCCTCAAGTTAGCTACTACAGTTGTTCAGATGAGTCTCCCTGAAGCATAGACAAACCATTAATACTACTACTTCTCCTGACATCTAAACTTTCAAAAAGTGTTACAGTGTGCTTTAAAATTAGCATTTACCTTAAAAAAAATCTAAGCCATAAGCAAAGGAAGTATATATTCTATGATAGAAAAAGTGAAATGTGAAATGAAAAATTGCTTTATTTCTATGTTCTTTTCATAGCTGAGATTGCTGAGAAGCGTGGAGTGTTGATCATTGAGATCTCTGCTCATTCCTGCCTGGCACACACTTCTCGTGTGTGCAGAGAACTGTAATTAACACAGACCCCACTCTTCTCTCATCATTCCTTGAAAAATCCGGTCAGATTTCTTCGTTATAGTCTTTCTTAAACAGCAAAACTTCAACATAAAACCTGTTCTTTATTTTCTAAACCACGGCATTCCAGTTACCAGATTCTTACAACTTGTTTCTACTGCCTGAAAACAAAAAGCTCTGTTTGTGCAGAAATGTGTCATAACAATAAAAGAGCATCTGTGCACCAATAAATCCAACTGCATTTGTACTGATTAAGGCTAACTGGTTTGCAGTAGATTTTCATTTTAAATTATTGCAGTAGCTGTAGAAAGCCAGGAACAGCTTTGTTTTATTGGTTTAGCATACAGGCTACATCATACCACGCTTCACTAAGCAGCGTATGTAATCAAATTATTCTTCCTTCAGATAAAATCATTTAGCATTCTTTTTCTTCCTCAATGCACTAATTTAATGGCAACTTCCATGGGTTTGGACTAAAGAACATCAAGGCATCTCTTTAGACATCATCCTACAGTTTTGGGTAAAAGCTAAGAGAAGGCAGGCCTGAATGCTGCTCAAACGTACCTGGGGTAGCGTGAAGATACAATCCCATCCAAATGTGATGATGTGAAAAAGTACTAAATCAATCGAATGGTTGGGCAATGTAAAAGGCTGCCCAACACAGCAAAAGATAAAGAAGTAGAGCAACAATTTCTGGTTAAAAACCACAGCCCCAATTAATGAAGAAATCCAAGACTTTTCACAGAAGAACAAGCTCCCAGGTACTGAGAAAGGAAGGGCCCCGATTGCTGTGCTTGCCAAGAACAAGACTTATCTACTGAAAAAGGATCAGGATGGTGCTGATCTTCCAGCAGAATCTCAGATGATTTCCCCAGGGTGATTCTCTAACACCATAATGAGTTTAGATGCTGAAGAAATGCAGGAGTAGTGTTCCTCAGTTTCAGCTACCTTCTGCATTGAAACTGTTCCTGAACCTCAGAAGCTGACATAATTCAGTATCTTCCCAACAGCAGTCAGTCCTACACGTTACAGAAAGAGCTGTAAAAAGCCTAATTAGACGATAAACAATCTGCTAAGAGAAAAAATGTCTTTAGTCCAACAATTAATGGATTGACCATGTCCTGAAATGCGGATTCTTCACCATACAGATTTATTCGTGAACGTTCTTACTGTCTGCATCATTATGTCTGTGACTGCAAAAATCCTAATAGATTCTTGAAGCCAATGCGTTATTGATATAATTGATATTCGGTCTGGAAATCTGATTACCCACATTCCGCAGCCAACTAAGAAACTCAAAACATTAATGAGCTTTTGGTAACGACATTACTAAGCAAAATAAATAAATAAGTCATTCTTTACAAAAATATTAGAGAAGCTTTAGAAAAACAACAAATTGAAGATACTATGGTAGGAGTTAAAAATGACCGTAGGTCTGACACAGAGTCCTCTGCAGTTTTGGAACTTATTTCACACCGTTTGGAAAAAAAAAAAAAAAAGAAACAAACAAACAAATGACAAACGATGCTGCTACTCAAAAATAAAAGCAATTTTTCCTTGGGAATAAATATGCAAAATTCTGAATGGAATTAAAACAAGCTAATTCTTACCCTAAAAAAATCCTATAGCCAACCACAATTTTCTTTGAAGACATCAGCTAAAAGCAAGCTGAATTTTATTTATGTATACCCTTAATGACAACCAGGTTACTCTTTCAATTTCAATCTCATTTACCACTTCTAATGCTTATATGTCAACATTTTATTGATAAACACATTATCACGTGGCTTTCATGAGACAACACTGTATCTGTATTGCAGCAAAAGTTCTATGGAGTCACAGTATGAATATTCTTCACAGACCTGAAACCAAACAGAAGGTAACTTCAGGTCTTTTAAGAGCTTTTTGTTACAACACGTGTGTCTTTCTTTCCCATTTTGTTTCTAAAGATGATATAATTGAAATAATGGTCCTACTGAATCAGATACTTCTCATCTAATATTCTGTCTGAGAAAGCTCCCAGCAGAGCATACCACAGGAAAGAATAAAAACGGGGCAGTATGAACCAGTCCTTTTCCACAATCCTCATCTTCAGTGATTTAGCACTTGATGAATGCTTGAGCCGGACGTGCAGTTTGTGTATTAATAAGCTGCTGTACATTTTTCCTCCATTTGTTCAAAAACTCCCTGACACTATGGAAATTTTTTAACAGCCACAACAATTTCACAGCTTAACCATTCAGTGTGAAGAAACACCTTTCTGTTTGTAATCTGACACTTGAGAAATGTCATGTTCACTATCTACAAGAGCTGAGAAGCAGACAGCAGAAAAAAACTCTCTCTACTTATTCTTGTGATTTTAGAGATTTCTATCATATTGCCTGCTACAAGTATTCATCCTGCTGTCAGATCAATCTTTTGAGAGGTTACTCTTACACACTGATTCCTAATTCTTATGAAATGGATTTGGTCCAAGTTTTCTGTTCCTTTTTGCTGTTTCTGATCTTTTTCCAATGCCACTGAAACATTGTTGAGGTGGAAGAGCAGAAGCTGTATACAACATGCAAAATGCATGGATTTACATGGTGGCAGAATGACCTCTATTCATTCAAAACGTGATTTCCTTTTGGGGCTGGTAGTAGGCACTGAGCTGATTTTCCTCAGAGATATTAATTAAAACCTTGAGATCTTGGTTTCGAGTGGTCATAGTTCAGATAAGCATTTTATATACGAATTTAGATTTTTTTTTCCAACCCGTGGACTCTTTCACATTTATCTCAACTGATTTTCACACACTACCCTCTCGCCACCTACCATCTTTTCCAGATCACTTACCTGTACATCAAACAGCACAGGTCCTAGCAGTGACCTATCTGGGACTTTGTCAGTAACCTTAAGCCACTGTGAAAATTGCCTATTTTTTCCTGCCTGTTTTAACCAGCTGCTTCTCCATGCCAAGGACCCTCCTTCTCTCCCACACCTGTCTGGATTCATTAAGGCTTAATCGAGGCACTGTGTCAAATGACTTTTGGAAATCCAACTACATTATAACAATATTTTCCCCTTTAACTTCTTCAAAGAATTTCAATAGGTTTATGGCACCTGGCTTTTCCCTTACAACAACCATCGACTGTTCCTCAGGTTACTTTATTTCTCCCTGCGTTGGTTGATGCGGTCCATTCTTACAGAGCTTCTACTAAAATTCCAGATAAAGACATCAGGCTTACACGAACAGCCAGTAAGCCAGCAGTGAAGTAGTGTTAAAGTAAATGTGACAAAATGTATTTTTTGCACAGTTTTAATTATCAAGAAGTGTACTAAAGAAAGCCATATTCACACCGAAAAAAATAACCTGAAAGACTCTCCACAGCTTTACCACAAGATCCAAGGCAGGCTGACAGTTCTGAGATCAGACCTACAAAATTAGACCATGGCTCTTATCACAACGTACGTACATCTCACTTTGGCAAATGATACGTTATAAAGGGATGGTGTCTATGCTAATCTCCTTTACTTTGCTTGATTCAGCCAGAATTTTGTAAAGAATATCTTTGAGGCCTATTTCTTACACTAAGATGAAAGGGCGACAGTCTGTCTTTCAATGATGCTAAACTATGTTAGACTTCCCACTGCCTCATGAAAGACTTCTCTCTCGCTGAGAGAAGCTGAATTATAAGGGAAAGACTGTAGCCAGACATAGGACAAAGAACGCAAGCTGCTAAGAGAGGGAATTTAGCACACTGCTTTTTGTTGTAGAACAAGAATATCAAGAATGATATCAAACAGTAGCAAGAAGTCCTAGGAGTCTTCAGAGAGGAAACTACCTGTTGGGTAAAAACAACAGAATACAGTAATGTCTTTCCCCAGAGGGAAAGAGGAAGCTGACAGACACAGGGTAGTACAGTATTATTAAGGAAAATCTTCTGTGAGCACGGTATAAGCCACCTCAGCAGCCTTCTACATAGACCTTCTAGATGCAATAACCACATAGCACTTAGCAATGCTCTTCAGATACTCTGTGACATCGAAAGACAGAGGAGAGCATAAGCACACTAGTGCACTTTTTCCCCTTCTCCAATCATGTTCATGGTATCAAATACTCATACCTTGCTTTCCTTACTTCTCCACTTCATAATGACAATAAATAAAAGGAAAGTTGCCAAAAAACTGCCCCTCTTTCTCCAAATTTCCTGGTTCCTCCACTCTCCTGTAGTCTGTAGACCTTATCACTTTTCTGCACAACTTGTTTGCTGGGGAAGAAAAAGGAAACACCTCCTCACCTAGAACACTTGAACGGCCAACACAGACCTGAAAAATCTTACTGAAGGTTTCCCAATATAAAAGAGAAAATTCCCCCATGCAGAAACAGATTTAACATTCACTGCTAATTATAGACTAATAAACCAGCCAGGAAATATTTTGCTTTTTATCCGTTAAATCAGAACACTGCGAAAAAGGGCATCATTATAGAAAGACTTAGACTGTAACTTGACAGTTATGCGCGATCTCTGTGTTATCCAAGGTAACAGATTTAAGCCTGCTCAATATCAGATTGTGAATGGTCCCCACAGCATAAGCCTTTGGCTTGTGATTCAGTAGCTACAATCATCACGTGCATCCCACTAATTTGTCTTCATGGACTGTCCAAGTTTTTGCAGGATGCTTTCAGGGTTTTTTTGGATGGAAAGCTGCTGCCTTCTCACTTTTTGTAGCTAATAAATGTGCCAGGAATCACGGTTTCTGAAACGCAGCATTCACTAGATTCCTATACCTTTTGCTTTATATTGCTTGTTGTTGAGCCCATCTATTATCAAAAGACACAATGTGGAATTAACACAGCTTAGGGTCTGTTCATCACTGACTTTGCTGGTTGCACATCTCCATATAGTTCCCAAGGCTGTAAGAACAGAATGCCTGACCATGCTGCCAGCACTGCCAGCTCGCTAGTGGGCTTGGTGTTTCTGGTGAGTAGAAGCGACTTCTATGACCTCAGAGTCACTTATTTGCTGCTACACGACATGCAGAGATCCCATAGAACAGAAAGATCCAGGTCATGCTCTTCATCTGGGAGGCGTCAGCGATACTGCGCAGAAGATTCCCAGCCAACGCTATTTCTGAACACTGCTCAGAGAAAGTCACAGAGGACATCCGCACAGGGGCTTTCCCTGACGTGTTGGCACTGTGACTAGGATGCTTTCCTTCCTGCCACCTCCACAGGCAGGCATACCTCTTCATGCGGGGGAAGACTCTGATGTCCCCAGACACAGCTGCGGAGCAGACACCTCAGGCACAGAAGGCGCGTGGCCTCCATTCCAAGCTGAGATGGTGCAATGCAGCCTGCTTATGCAAAAGAGTAGAGTAAACCATGTCACCCTGCCACCTTCTTAGGTCTGACAAGCCTACTCAGCCCCTCTGCCATTATGCCTGGTGAGGCTGTCCTTAAGCAGCCTCATCTCTTGCTAGGAAAATTCAATTAGCAATCCAGCACTTGCTCGGTTCTGGTAGAACTTTCTTTGAGTAAAGTGAGACAGGAATACACTGAGGTCACGCTCAAAAACATAAAGCTTGTTAGCAGAATCCTACTGCTTGTTTCATTTCACACACCTGTAGGAACAAAAGCAACCAGTGGTAAAAATAAGAAGCAAAAACCTAACAACTCAAAGAACAGCCATGACTAACAACATACAACAACACCAAAAAGCCATCCATGAAGAGGTGAAATAGCGAAATAAAAAAAAAAAAGCTTCCTTTTCAAGTGGCTGTTTGTATGAAAACCACCTTAATACTATGTACTCTACTACCTGTTGGAGAATGCAGTGCATTGGAGCAGAATAGAGAGTTCTGGATCTATTCTGCTTTCCCAAATGGAGAGCATTCCAGGAATCAGGGACACTGGAACTCTCTGCTCTAAAGCCTACCTAAGCAGAGCTATTACATTACATTTGCAGGGTGCAATCAAGTATCTGTATAAACCAGACATCTTATTCGCTTCATCAAGTGGAATGTCAAGCTCTATAACAAAATCCTTCAATCTTCATGTTTTATAGCTTCATGTCCTGCTGAATCCACTTTGGAAACAGAATGCTCAGGCCTGCATTTTTAAGTGAAAAAAAACCAGTCACTTCAAATTTAAGAAGGCAAATATATAAAGAGAAAGGACTCTTCTTTAGAGGAATCCTTAGCTGCAGAGAATCACTACAACACACACCACTCTGCATGGCATAAGTTACAGCAGCTGGGTGAGCAGTTTGGAAAGGACAACACGAATCATCAGATGACTGTAGAAAGCAGACAGGCAGCCGTGGGGAAAAGAAAGTATGCAATGGCTAAAGTGAGCCATGATATGGAGTAGGCTGTCTGGCTTCAGGAATGTGATTTATTTTCACAGTAAGCCATGGGTAGACTGGAACATTCTTTTTTGTTCAAAGTTCATACTGAGGTTTTAAGTTTCAAAAATAAACTTTTTGAACTTCATTTAGCATTGACCCAGTCTGCCTTTATGTGCGTGTCATTATGACTTTGAAGCAGGGAGCTAAAAGATGTTGAAAACATCCAGAAAATACTGACTGGTTTCATACAGAAGTTATATCCAGGAAATAAATGATCTGAATTTTTTCCTTAGCAAAGATTGGTTATTTTGGAACTCATGAGCAGCTGCTAAAATTGAGAACCTTTATACATGCAAAAAATGAAAGACATAGTTACTAACAACTCCTTAAGGCTATCCTAACACCACAATCTGCAAAACCAAAGCAAATTCAGTATGCTTTTAAGGCTTCTGACTAATTTAGGAGAAACTTCATTGATCCTTTTCTTAAGAGAATCATACCATTAGGTAAAACATGGCCTTCCCTGCTGATTCCTCACTCCCAGTACGTATAATAGACATGCAGAAAAATTCAACATGATTTCTGAATTGAGCTCAGTGAGACTGAACTGAAAGGCTACTTCTATGAAACACAGACAGCATCAACAGGCACTTCATATTGACTTTACAGTAAGATTACATGTCTGTCTTACTCATTTTTGTTTATATCACATTTTAGTAACATCCAGGGAAACAAAGAGATCAAAGCCTCTGTCATCTCTTTTTATTTAAACATCACAGCACATTATTTTAGATTAGAATACACTGCCATCTAACTCCAATTCTAGCTAAATGAACATAGCTTGCTATTCCTTTGTTAAGCACATAGGTACAAACCACAGGCAGCTCTGCATATGAGCGAGTCTATTTCGTCCTTGACATGTCATATTCAAAGCACTAAACTTCAAATCTTTGTCAATACAGAAACCAATAAACCCATGCTATTCTGCATAACAGCACATGCCAGTAGCTATGTCTTTTTGTAAAGGAATATAGAGAAATCCTATATGGCAGTCTACAATCATACATATACACATGCTGCTTATAATAGGTGTCTTTAAAGTAAGAGCAACTCCTTCAGAAAAGTGCTTATAATGTCCCCCAGCCTTCTCTCAACACTGAAGACACCCAGCTCGCCCAGCTTTTCCTTTTACATTGTATGCTCCCGTTACCTAATCGTGATAGTAGTCTTCCCCTAGACTGCCCTAGTACATCAGCATCTCTTTTCTACTGGGAAGCCCAAAGCAGACACTGCTTCAGATGCAGTCACGTAAATGCCAAGTAGACAGAAATAATCACTTGTCTCAGCCTCTGGCTTCTCTCTTCCTAAGTAAAGGCACTGTGCTGACTCATGTTAACTTGGTGTCCTCCAGGAAAGTGATGTCATGTGCAGCAAAGTTGCTTTCCAGGTTATTCTGTTTCAATTTGCAGACTCCACTGAACTTCATGAGGCTTCAGTCTGCTCTTTTTTCAGCCGGCTGAGGTTCGTGAGAACAGCAGCGCTGCCCGTCAGCACACACAGCTCCGTGTCAGCCACTGAATGCAGCGGTGCTGCATCCATGTCATTCAGGAAGCCTACAAATGCAAAACTATACTATTTCATCTTACTGAATACTATTATGCCCTGAAAAAGGTAAAGAACTTTCAAGTAGTTAAACATTAACTAATGAACAGGATGGCAAATGTGAAATTACAAAGAACTTTTATTTCAGTATACAAGCCAATAAATAAAGCTGCTTCTTTATCCACAACTCAGGTTGTTGATGCTTTTTTTATTTTGCCTTTCAAATGCACAGTTTGTGCTTCAAGGCTCACTGGAATAGCTCCAATCAAAAATATCCCCTCTGACACATTCTCCTGAATACAGAGACCTATGTTCATACAGCAACGGTGTCAGTGATTTCAACAAGTCAGGGAGCAAGGCCATGCACGAGCTTTCAGAGAACAAAGTAGCTGAGTTCATCCACAAAGAGCACTTTATCTTAGAGCAGCATAGAACGTACAACGCTGCACAGACCTACATTATTTGATAATTTCATAGCATAACTACTTCTGGAGAATAAATGTTTCAAATCATTGCTCAAGAGCCATACGTCCTCCTCCCATGAAATCTGCTATGTAACTGCCCCAAAAGTCCAAATTCTCACCTTATAGTTAAAGACAGTGCTCCATCAGCGTAAGATCCTGAAACTGCTAAAGCATACAACCTGTATCATTAGCACAGCTGGAACTTTGGGCTTCAGTTTAATAGCTGCATGTTTTTGCAGTTTCTCAAAGATACCAACAAAACTCACCATTTTGAAAGAGCAACAACACATTTTCTGGGCTCTATGCTGCCAAGACATTTCTACATATCAATCTGCAGATGGAGAGTTGACTGCGTATTTCCTTGTCTCCCAGCTGCCTTGAGAAATAACACACAGCAAAGCCACCTGGATTTAAAGAAAATCCTGAAAAAGTAACAATTCTGCAAATCCACACACACAAGGAATAGAGAAAAAAAACATTCCAGAAGAAAATTCTATTGCAACAGCATTCACAGGTTGCTACTGCTTAAAAGAAGTCCCAACATACATACAGCCCTGCATTTCTAGTAATTTAATATCAGGATCAAAATCAGCCGCACACAAACAGGACATGATGCTCCTACAGCCTCTTGAAGCATCTCCTATATGGATGAGCAGGGCCTGTTTTGAAAGCAGAACTATGAAGTAGAAAAATTCTCCCCTATGCTAAATGCCAAGAAGAGCAGTTATCAGGTGAAGCACCCGTGACAGAGAATCAGCTGCCAACTTTGGTTTACATTTAATTGCCTTTGAAAACAAAACAGTCAAGAAATACACAATTAGTATACGCAGAGTTAACATTCTATATGTTAACTTAATTTTCCCCAGAACAGCTTTGAAGCCTCCAAACTGTATTCTTCTCAAAGCATCTTTCATTTCAAAAAGATCACCAACTCCTACAGACCTTTTTTGTCAAGATTTTAAGATAATTATCAGAGAATTAAACTTAGTTTTCACACTTAGCCCAACTGAGAGGTGGTAAAAGAATGATTATGGCTATCTCACACGTTACCTCCAGGTGACATCATTTATCAGGGTCTACATCAAGTCAAAAACAAGTGATGTTTTGCTTTACACAGCCTTCGATTCTATATGAAAAAGATAGAAGACGATACAAAGAAATAGAGAAGAAACATCACCACAACACAGAGAGGTACTCTGAGAGGGGCAGAAGAGTCGTATGGAAGAGCAATAACAACAACAAAAAATAGCTGTTTTAAAGGCACTACGTTAAGAAGAAGAAAAACAAACTGCCTACAGTTTTAGAAGTATTACAGTCCTTTTAGTTAATCCAGAATTTGAGATGAAGCAATAGACTTGTTCTTTAGTATGTATTTCTTATCTTCCTATCTCTTGCGCTGGCTTCTGAAGAAAGACACGTAAGAACTTACTTCACATTTCAGAAAATCAGTTCAGAATTACAAACATTTCTTAACGTAGGAGGTACCCAATCAGTGATTTACCGTGTTGCTTAAACAAGAAAGGAAGCCACAGCCAACTGCTCTGATAGCAAAACAACTCATTTTGGTTTTCAAAGGTTATTATCCAGTTACCGAAAGTTGAGGCTGTTTAACCAACACGCACCACACACACTTGTAGATGGTCCAGAAACCAACTGCGTTAGGTCTTCTCCTCTATGAAAAGCTATACTTTGTTTCAGAATACTAAAAAGAGAAAGGGTTATTATGCCATTGCACTTGACCACCAGCAGTGAATACAAATAGACTACTTCAGATCGTTCCAGCAAACTCAGGACTTACTCAAAACACCACAGTGACTCAGAACTGCCCAGACTGTACTTCTGCTGCAGCCCCTATTATAAAGCAAAGACTAAGTGGCATTCAGCAGTTTAAATATACTCCTCTGAAATGAATAAGCACCATTTGGCTACCATCTGAAAGTCTTTACTCCACGGGATTTTTGGTGACTGTAGATCTTCCAGGAGTCTTTTCGGTTCATTTACTTGTATGTTTTTAGAGTGTTATTTTCACAAAGTACACGTCAAAATTGAAAACTTATTTTTTGTTCTTATTAAAGAGGGAAAAATCCCCAAGAAATTTAATATAGGGATTTTTTTTTCCCCCCTTCAGGGAAGGTTGCATGTAAGAGCTATTCAATACTTAAACTTACTCTTGGAGAACTCCCACCAGTTTGGAACAAAGCCCCTTGTCTTCCTCACCAGGAAAGGGCAGATCAGAAAAGCTCCCAAGGAACGTGACACAGTGCTGCTGTGCAGCTGCTCCGGAAAGCCATGGCAGCCGGGAAGGATCCCCGCACTCAGCACTCATGTTGCACTGCAGCCGCCCGTCTACAACACGGTACTGTATTTTGTCTGCAACCGTCCTTCTACCGTCAGCATTAGTGGGCTTTAAAATATAAATCACAAGTAAAAATGAAAGTCTCCTTTGAGCAACTTCAGCAAGACATGTAAAAGAAAATTCAAGGACAACACGAGTACTAAAAATGTGCTTTAAGCCCAAAAAAGCGTTTATCGTAATAGAAATTTATGGCGATTCTCTTGTTTGCAAAACGAGAGAGCTAAGGATATAAATACATGTGAATGTGAAACCTGAATCTGTGACACATTTGCAAGTTCAGAAAATTACTTTCAATTACTAAAAACAAGAATGTTGGAAGAGAGTGTGGAATAACAAAGAGCTCCCTCAGACCCCTCCAGACAGCAGCAGAAGACCCGGTGCCCTCTACATCATCACCTCTTTCTTCTCATAGTACAACTTAAGGTACATGAGACTAAAAGCAAAGAAGCAGTATCATTAACATGGTGTGAATGGTAAAGGAAATCTGGAAAACAACAGACTAGTACCTATTTTTCTGCACAGTGATTTCTGGACTAATTAACTGAAGATAATCAACTATCACTATACTGATGTGTTACAGCGCTCCACTCAGACTACTTTTTGAGGCAAGACATAAATACAGTCACACATGCATATAAAAGCAAATTAACACAGGTTGCAATGCAAAGCACACTACTTCACCGACACCAGCCAGTCAAACTAATATTCCTCCAAGGAAAACAGCAGACTCTTTTCACCGGTTCTCCCTCAAATCTGGAGGATGTTTAGAGGCTCTGAAGAAGTAGTTTTTAAATACTACGTAGACTCCTTGGGCTTCAGCTTTTAATGTGGTATAACCAAAGATCCCTCTTTGCTTCGTATCAACATCAATTATGCAGCAGTGTGATCAGACACACAACTCAGCTGGCACGAGCTCCGGCTTTCCAACTTTCTGCTTACTGTCGTGAGTCACCTTATCAAATGAGCCAAAGTTCCAACAAGGACAACACCAGAAAGCAACTCCAAGATTTCAGATTTGAGGGGAAGTTCGTTAACCGCTCAGGTAATGGAGGTGGTATGAAATCAAAGCAGCAAAGCAAAAACATGACAAAAATCCACTACAAAACAAAGCAAATAACTGGGTGAAAAGAAAATAAAAATCACTGCAAATGGCCACACCAAAAACTGTCAAAGGTCTACTACTGAAACAAGAAAGCAATTCTGTGCTAATCAATCACAGCAGAGGTGGCACTCCTGACACAAATCTCTAACAAGCAGATACACGTAACCCGGCACATAGCATATGTGCTTAAGAAGCTCCAAGATCCTCCAGAAAGCCTCAGCAGATACTGATGTGTGTACTGACCTCATCCTATGTAGACGTGTGTGGCACACCGCGGGCAAAAACAGAAAAAGGGCTGTGTAACCACCACTTCTTCATACGCATCAAGGAAATAAGACTATAAGGTTAGGAACTGAGAAATGATGTCACTTTCTGTAAGAACAGAGCCTCTTTCTTTCGGGTGAAGAAGAGTACTTTCCCTCATATCCAAAAGCGAAAGGACTACGCTTCACACTCGAAGAGATGGAGAAGCACAGATAAAACCCCCAGATGTGCAAAGCTCTTCCCTTTCAGCCTCTCCTCATCGCTAAGCTCTACAGCCAATAACTTTCTCCAAAGCAGTCTCTTTTTAGAAAGCATATCTGACTCTCAGTACACCTGATGCTCGCCTAAGCCAAAACACCACGTTTTGGTAAGGAAGGAGAGGCCGTGAGCAAAACACAGGTTGCAGGAGAACGCCTCACTCTGCGGAGCACTTTATGGGGACTCGGTGCACTTTAGGGACCTCGCATGGTGTTTGCTCTCTGAAGAAAGGACAGCCGGCGCTGTGCTGAGTTATCACGGCTCCTCAGTTTTCAGAAGCCACTGGATTTCCAGCGCGCACTCCGACACGCCTCAGAGAGCGATCCCGCTCCCCCCACACACACCAGCTATGCTGACACTGTCAGGGCTCAACGCTTTTCTCTGGAAAAATGAGACCGTGAGACCGTGCGCGTTCGCTTTCGTTCCGGAAAGGCCGCGTACACCGCATCACCGAGCGCGGCACGGGGCCGTCCCGCCGGGGCTCACCGCACGCTGCCGCGGCCGCTCCCGACACTTTTCCTTCCGCACGGAGGGCTCGGTGGGAGGCCCGGCCGGTCGGGGGCCCGCCGCCAAGTACTGGTGGAGCGGCGGGCCGCGCCCAGCGCCCAACTTTCCGGGGGAAGCCCCGCGGCGCGGCCCCTCGCCCGCAGCTCCGCCAGGCGCCCGCGCCCCGGGGTGGAGTGGAGGTCCTGCCGCCCCTCCGCCACGGCGCTTCCCCTCAGCCCCGGCCCGGGGCCGCCGGCGCCGCCCTTCGTTCTCACCGCGCCGAGGACACCGCGGAGCGCCGGAGCCCCCGGCCCCGCCCCGCCCGGGACGCAGAGCGCCGCCGCCTCGACGCGCGTGGTCTCGCGGCTGCGTTCGCGGCCGCCCCGGCCCCGCCCGCCCCGCGCTCCCCCCAGGCGGCGCCGGAACGGCCGCAGCACGGAGGGGCACTCACCGCTCCTCACAGGGGCTCTCCCCGGCCCTCCCCAGCGCCTCGGCGCCCGGCACGCCGCGCCTCCATTCGCTCGATGGACGCTCCTCTCTCTCTCTCTCTTTCCCCGCTCCGGGAACGGCACTCTTTGGAGCGCTCTCTCGACCGGGCCGGGTCGCGGGGCTGACAGCCGGCGGTGCGGCTCGCTACGGGCGGGCGGAGCGCTGCGGCTGCCGCTGCCCCTTTGTTCGCGGCGGCGCTGACAGCTGCAGGCGGCGCTGCCCGGGCCCGTGCGGGGCTTCCCCTCAGCACCCGCCCGCGCGGCGGCGGCAGCGCCTCATGCCCCCGGCCCGCTCCTCTCCTCCCTCTCTCCTACCGCGGTCAGCGATCGGCGGCGGCAGAAGTTCAGGCCGCCGACCCGGAAACTCATCGGCGGCCGCGGCCCGCGGGGCTCCGACGGGAAGCGAATCGCCGAGCCGGGGGAGGGCGCGGGGCGGGGCCGGGGTGGAGCGGGCTATCCGGCGCGGGGCCTGTGGGCGCCGGCCGCGGCGGGATGATGAGGCGGAGGTCGGCAGCACCGAGGAAGGCAAGGGAGCGAGAGGGGTCGGAGTGGAGGGGTTGGGGGTGGGCCCCGGCCGTAAGGCGGGCGGCGCGGGGCCTGCGCTGCGCGGGGCGGGGTGGGCGTCCGTGTGGCGGCCTCCTCTGCGTCCCGCCCCGCTGAAGGCGGCGGGGGCCTCGCGGTGTCTGGGCCCGGGGGTCGCTGAGGGGGCACGGCGCTGCCGTTAGCGCCCAGAGGGAGGCTCCGGCACGGCTGGGCGCTAATGTGGCGTCTAGAGCAGATAGGTGTTAGAATCTGGAAGGTAAAGCAAGCGGTAGATACAACCTGCAGCTATAGCGATCGCGTCGTGCTGCTTCGTGTGGGGAAGGAAGTAGCGCTGGGTCAGCTGCTCGCGGCTCGGCGACAGCCACCTGTGGGTGCGCGTCGACCTCTTCCTTTGAGAGATGAAAGCGAAGCCCTGAGCCCGGGCCAGGTGCGAGGAAGGGCCTCCAGCTCCCGGGGAGTGGGTTGAAGCGCATTCCTCGGAGCTGCGCCTGCCCGCTGGTACGGGTGTACGCTACCGCGTCAGGCTCTGGTTGGGATCACTGGCGGCGCATTCTGAAAGTGGTCATTTTTATTGTCACATCCGCGCAACCCCACCCTTTTCGTCCTCCTTTTTTTGTTTTCTGAAGTCACATGGCAGCTTTCAGAGCCATTTGTTTCCTGAAGTCGCCGTCCTCCCTCTGAACCGAGCACAGAGCCTTTCAGAATTCACCCTGCGCTGCTTCGCCTGCCCCGGCCGTGCCCTAAACCCAGAGCATTCCGGGGCCCGTAGGGAAGCCCAGGCACCATGCTCCTAAAGGATGGGCCTTTCTTCTTCCTTTACACCTCACAAGTTACTGTATTGCTTACTTGACGTTTCTAGAGGCTGCTGTAATGCCAATCCATATTTAGCTATTTTCATGCTGATATAATTCTTAAGTGCTACCATGACGTCACCTAAGTAACACTGTTGTGTTAACTGGAGGTGAAAGTGTACGTGCTGTTATTTATATGTTTTTTTTAATATATTTTCAGGTAGTCTGGTCCCAGCAAAAATACTGCATTAAAAGCATGGAAATCTGAAGACCTCTGTTCCTCCTAAAAAGGTGAAGAGTGTAAAACAGTACAATTAAAAATCTTTGTGAATGGATTAATCTGCAAACACCATGTGGATTGAAAGGGAGTTACCAAATTTTCCATTAAATCAAGTTAGCAACTTACTCCTGCTAGAATTTGAGTTTGAGTGAATTGTGCCCCAGTTTAGAATCCTACTGAAGTAACAACAAAAAAAAAAGAAAAGAATTAAGTCTTTATTATAGCTTATTTTTATCTGTTCTGTTACTTGGGTTGTAGGCAAGACTTCTTATTGGGAGGACAAAAAAGGGAAATCAGGGTTTTCCTTGAACTGATAGGAATGCAGTACTTTGTAATAGCACAGTTTGTGATTTGACATGCTTGTAACTTTAGAGTGGTTTTCTTTTTCAGTTTCACATAGTTTTCGGGGTCCTGAATTTCTTCAGCTTTTTGTCTGCCTTGTAAAATGGGAACATATTCATGAACTGAAAAAAACCAGTTTTACTGTGAGAGAAATTTAGACGACAAGATTGTTAGTATTAAATCTACATAACGTTCCCCATTCTTTTACTCATGTCCGTGTTATCACTTAACAAACAGGAAGCAGAACCACAGTAATCATTGGTGTTTTTCCAGTTAAAGAACAATATATGAGTAACACAAAGAATCAGTACACGTAATTACTGTATCCTGAATCCTTAGCATGCTGTTGGATTTATTTTTGTTTTTATTTTTAACTGAATCATCCTGTTTATTCATTATTTCTAGGGATAAAACAATAATTAAAAAAAAGAAGAGATGGGAAATCCAGAAAACATTGGGAATGCATACGTTGCAGTGATTCGTCCAAAAAATACTGCAAGCCTGAATTCTCGGGAATATCGAGCTAAATCCTATGAAGTAAAATGATTTAATATTTTTCTTCAATAATGTTTTAACAATAATATGTAGTAATAAGTATATAATACTACAGCTTAAAAGAAAATCTGATAATAAGGTAGCTTAAATAATATACATGCGTGTCATATAGCTGCTATGCGTTGCCCTATCACTAGAATATTCGAGCACTTTACAGTTTGTAGTTTTGTTGTTTTATTTCATTTCAGGGCCTTTTGCCCTGTGGGCTGCTCATTGCAAGGGTGCAGCCTTGTCTTTTTGTCAGTGGCCTTAGTGTTGAGGAGGTTGTTCTGACTTTGCCTCCTGCTCCACCAGATTCAGTACTTCCTGAGTTACGTTACTGCTTTCACAATGGTATGATAAATGCATTCATAGGCACGGAGTTGTTCTATACTTGTCTAAGTTGTCCTTTTGTTTTACTATTGTTTGAAAGATTTTGTTGCTCGAGGTTCCCATTGAAGGTCAAAAGAAAAAAAGAAAGAAAGTTTTATTGGAAACTAAGCTGCAGGGCGGCACTGAAATAACCCAGAGCATCTTGGATTATGTGCTAGAAGCCACCAAACCAATTTCACCAGCCAATCAGGGTATCAAAGGTAAAATACTTTAATCTGATTTGCTGTTGATAGCTCTGTAAAATAGTTTAAAATTTAAACGGGGTGTGGGGAGACTGTCAGAGAGCATGGTGTTAGTTTGAAAGATAAGGTCTGCTTTGAGTTCATAAAAAACACCCAAGCCACACAGCTAAAACATTTAATTTGCCGTAGTTTCTCTTTACCTTCCATCTCTGTAAAATGCTTACTAAAAGATTCTCAAGTGAATCTTTTCCTGCCTATGCTGCTTTTTCATCTCAAATTGAGAATTAAACTTCTGGCAAACCAGATTGAAGTAGCTTTTCTAACCTTAATTTGAGCTAAAACTCCAGCTTGTGAATTGATTACTTATAAAGTGCTCAATGCCAGCATTGTTGTAAGTACCTACGTGAATGTACATGTGGCATAACTGCATTGGTTACATACATAATTTGATGAGTATGTTGGTGTGTTTTTTTTTCCATTACTGTGATGTAGCTGGTCCAGCAAGTGACCTTGCATTTGTGCTGCCAGAAATTGGTTTAGTCAGCTTATTTCATTTCCAAATTGGTATAAACTGTACTGACTAAAGCACCTTTTTGTTGTGTATCTCCTGTCTCTTTTGTAAGCAAGGCTACACTGGGAAGGTTGTCAGGCCAAACAAGACAATACAGTGCTAACAGCATGGAAAAGAATAAGTGGTCGCATGGTAAAATGCTGCAGATGGTAGTAACTGGACTTAACAAAACTAGTGAGGCAGGAAACGTAACTTAATAGCATTAATACACACTTCCTAACAAAAGCAAAACTGTTTCATACCGCAGTTTTGAATTGACTCACACAGGACGCAGGCATTAATATGCACAGTTTAGTGTAGCCTCTGCTAAAATACGCAGCTGTGGTAAGAAAAGCAAACAAAATACTAGACTCTGTAAGGGTGGAAGGGAGGGCAACATGGAAAATACTGTCCTACCCATACATGAATCACCCTAACGTGAAATACGGCATGCAGCTGCGCTTTCCCATTTCAGAAGGAATCTTCTTTTTAATCTTAAAGATTGGTGGTTTTGAGAGGTGAGAGCAACCTGAATAATCAGGAGCAGGGAAAAGTTATTGTGAGAAAAGGTGTACAGTGCCATCATTGTTCAGGCTGATGACTATGTACATATTGATGTTCTTTATTTTGTGTATTTATTTAGATGTTCTTGGCTTTAGATTTTAGCTAGTAATATGCCCTTTTTCTTCCTAGAAATTAGGAAGTATTGGTCTGATAGGCATCCAGTTAGCTGTCTCTAGACTGATTTTATGTGTTTATTTATTTATGTTGGTTAATGTTTTCATTTTAATATAATGTGCTAGGGAAGCGTGTAGTGTTAATGAAGACATTCCCTCTTGATGGAGATAAAGCAGGCCAGGAGGCATCACTTTACATCGTTCCGACTGTTGTGAAAGGTAACACTTAAGTATAATTTCTGAAGCTGCATTCATTTGAAGTTCAGTTGAAGATTTTAGAATTTTTGTGAATATGCTGTATGTCTTTATTTATTTAAACATTAAATAGTTAGAGTTGGTAGAAACCCCTATACATCAAAATGTGAAAATGTTACTTAAAATCCTGGGAGACTGTATTGCATTTGTTTCTGTAACCATAGCACGCTTCTGATTTAAGCTGTTTCTTCACTGAATGCATATATTTTGAAATATAATCAACTCCTATAAAATTTACTGAATGTAATTCTACTTAAGACATCCAGACTATTCAGTTCAGTGTTGTTTACTCAGAGAAGAATGCTTAGCAAATTCTGTAAACAGTCTTGTTTGAATAAGGGATGATGAATGACATTTTTAGAAGCAAATTGTACCGCTTGTCAGGAAAGTATTTAAAAACAAGCCTGAAACAAATGCCTGTGTGCTTTTGGTGAAACTTCTTTTTGCCTTTGTGGTAAGACCTTAAGGATAGAAACTATCAAATAAATAAATACCAGTGTAGAGTTACCAATAGCAATGACCTCTTTGGTTCTGAAGTCCTATTCTTTTTTTCTGGCAACAGCATACGTTTAGCATTAATTCCTCACATGAAGCTG
This sequence comes from Gallus gallus, assembly GCF_016699485.2. Taxonomy (NCBI): domain Eukaryota; kingdom Metazoa; phylum Chordata; class Aves; order Galliformes; family Phasianidae; genus Gallus; species Gallus gallus. The sequence goes on along the minus strand of NC_052533.1, from coordinate 22,432,015 downwards.
ATCACAGTTTTTAAATAGTAAGTGAACACTTAAAGGTTTTTAAGATTACTCCATTGAGATATGAATAGTTATGTGAAGACTGTATATAATTTCTATGAATTATTGTGTGGGAAAAAAAATTGAACTCCTGCCAGTAGGTTGGGAACATGTAACTACAAAAGACACAGGAGGGAAGGTAAGATTATCTTCAAAGTGTGTTTCCTTTTTTAGATAATACAAAATACACATACAGTCCAGGATGCCCTGTGTTCTACTGTTTACAAGACATCATGAGAGTCTGCAGTGAATCCAGCACCCATTTTGCAACGCTTACTGCAAGAATGTTAATTGCCTTGGATAAGTAAGAAATACCATGAATACAAATACAATGATATAAAAGATGAACGAGAAAATTTGAAGTTATAGCAAATAATTTTTATATCGTTTTATGATTAAGAAGAAAATGATATTATGTTACTTCAGGATTATGAGAAACATGACAACAAATTTCTAAATCTTATAAAAAATATTTTTGTGAACTGAGAAATAGTTTTCTTAAGTGATTTACTGGAAATCCTTGATTACAGTTAATGTTTTACAAAGTCATATAATAATATCAAATTTTCTATAAGTCATGTAAATGTTATCAATAAGAGTATTTGCAAGAGTGTAGAAGTATTCTGTTAATTTTATACCATTTAGATTTGCCTTTACAAACACTGAAGTGCATCTCTCCCAGCTGTACAAGTTTATTTGCAGTAGGGAATTGACTTTAAGAAAGGCAATTAGTTGTGTAGCCAGATTTAGAGCAATTTGAAAATTTAACATATCAGAAGTGTTTTGGCCTTTTTATGTAGCCTTTACAAAGAAATACCAGACATAATTATGTAAGAATTTCTTTGCAGGAGTATCTGTTGAAGTGAATGAGGCCTTTACTTTCAGGAGCAGGAAAACACTGTGTTTATGAGCACGTTTTTCTGCCACATGTAAATAAAGTTAGACAAAAATTTTGGCTAATGCAAAAAATCCAAAGTTACAGGCAACTGCCTAAAAAGGTTACACGTAGTAAGGTGTAGGACTTCTGGAATTTCTGTATTCTCATGTATACCATTATGCAAGATTCTGTATTTGTTTGCTACGTAATGAATTGCCTTCACATTCTAAGCTCTGCTTAATGTATGTCACCAGCCTTACAGTTGTGAGCGAAACCTTGGAAGTACAATAGAAAAGAGTTTATACTGATCATTCTCTAAGTAGGTAGTCTGAAACAATACTCGTGAAAGATTTCATATTTAATTAAGCTACTGACTGTTTAGAGAAATTACCTGAAAATACCCCCAGACAGGCAAGAGGGTATTCAGAGTACAGTGACCACAGTTTTAACGTCCCTCTTCACAGCAGGGTGATGAGTAAGTGAAGGGAGCACAGCTTGTGCAATATACAATAGATTCAATATGGGACTTAATCCAGGCCTAAGCATATGCTCTACACTGGAAGCCACATTCTTGGATGTGATTCTGGGACAGGCAAGCTCCAAACAATCTATCAGTGGATTATTCTTTCCAAAGCATATACTTCTTTTTTTCTACCTTTCCAAGATAAAGCACTAAACAGAATTGTATTTTAATTTATTTATAATTAATTGTATTCTAGCAAAGTATCTGTTTATTTCAAGCTTTTGAGAGGGGCCTAAAACCCTCCTCTGTTGTCAGTAGTAGTCCACTTAAAGCAGAATGATCTTCAGTGCAGCTGTGTGAAAAGACAGGTGGTAGCCTATGTGAAAGAGAACTGGCTGTTTGGAAGCTCTTGAGGGGCCTTCTGCTTCCTCCCAAAGTCAGAAGTCTTATTAAGTCTGTACAGATACTGCAACTTAAGGTCACACTTAAAATGCTTTAAGTTGCAAAATGTGTGTCTTGAGAGTAGTAATACTGATAAACTGAAAGTAATGAAGTGAAACAGCGACATGTAGGTGTGGTCAAGTGTTTTGGCTATAACCGTTGTTATTTCTGTCGTATATTTTAATTTCCTTTTCTTTGAGACTTTGCATCTCCAGGGACTGTGTTTGAGCAAACACACTTGCTAAGAATGTATCATGTATGGGGCTTAATTTAGTGTTACAGAATTACCTATGCACATTATAATTGTTTTTGTTTTTGTTTTTTAATTAAAATGTGTAGTTACTATACAAATAACTGTTAAGCAAACAAAGTAGTGGACAGGCATGATCAGAATAGCCCTTTTCTACCAGGAAATGAGCTAGCTTGTCAATTTGCTTCTGCAGGTGGTTGGATGAACGGCATACGCAGTCTCATTCCATCCCAGCCTTATTCAGACCATCTCCTCTTGAGAGAATTAAAACAAACGTAATAAACCCTGCTTATGCTATAGAACCTGGTCAAACAGAGAGCTCATTACACATGGGTTATACTGCTCTGGAAATAAAGAGTAAAATGCTGGCATTAGAGAAAGCAGATGTGTGTATCTATAATCCTTTGTTTGGATCTGACCTTCAGTATACAAACAGGGTAAGAATTATATTTTCATTTTGTATTTGTGGAACATACATGCATTTTTGTTTCATATTTTATTTGTTCATTTTTTCTGAGCATGCTTTATGTTTTAATACAATCAGATTTCTTTATTGCACACTTATTGCCAAACAGATTTCCAAATCCTCGCACTTCAGCATTAATCTCTTTAGTTATAAAATATTACAGTAATAACTTTGGCACCAAAATAATACTGGGTCTGGATGGGGGATTGTTTGGCCAAATCTCAGTAAGATTTTTTTTCTGTTTTATTTAAATTATGTCTTCACAGGTTGACAAAGTGGTAATAAATCCCTACTTTGGCCTTGGAGCTCCAGACTATTCAAAAATTCAGATTCCTAAAAGAGAAAAGTGGCAACGTAGCATGAGCAGTGTCACAGAGGACAAGTATTACGTTACATTTCTTTTTCATTAATATATACTTTAGTTTTGTTATATTACAGTAGTTCTTAGCAGACTTGGTCACCATGAGACTCTCTTTACTCTAGGGCTTTACTGTACAAATGCATATTTAAAATAAAAAAAACTATTTGAAGTCTCTAAGTACACAAATTAAAGGACAGATCAAGGAAGATTTAAATTACAAACATTAGAGAAGCATTTCTTAGCATAATGAATAAAGCTGTGGCTTGGGTACTGCATGACTAAAATGCTGGTTGTACAAATACTGACACATTATAGCTGTATGAGCTTCATCTTTATTATTCATATAGATCTAAAGTTAGTCCTGAGTTAGTCATGTCAAAAAACTGATGTTCTCAACTGTCTAAATGTTTCTGAACTGTGTTTCCCTCGTGCTTCCCCTTTTAATTCATAGGGAACACCAGTGGGTAGACGATTTCCCTCTTCACCGCAGTGCTTGTGAAGGCGACTCTGATTTACTAAGCCACCTTCTGGATAAAAAGTTTTCTGTTAATCAGTTAGACAGTGACCACTGGGCACCAATCCATTATGCATGCTGGTAAGTCAACCCAATGTAGTTTTTCCAATCAAATGCTTTCTTACTGTCATGACTCTTTTGCGCTATTTCATCTAATTCATCATGAAGACTCAAAAATGAGAAATAAAATCTAGATTTTTCTATACTTTGTCTCATATATACATATATATAATATATATAATATATATTGAATATATAAGATATATTATATATGTGTGTGTGTGTGTGTGTGTATATATATATATCTTCTCTTCTGAAGAGAAATGCTACTTGGGGTTTTGAGATAATTGCTATCTGAATGGTTTCAGAGAAGAACAGCTATGGTTACCATGTCATCAGACACTTATTTATTGTCTCTTATATCTTCCCTACATCTGTCCTGAAGTACCTGTTTTACTTGCTGTTGGAGACACTGGGTCTAGTTTACCGGAGTAACTTTTGCAGTTTTTATTGATTAAAGGCTGTGAGCAGTTCTGTAACACAACAATAAGTGAGCTGAGTAAGTGTTGGTGATAGTCATTCTTTGAGCACGATGCTGAGCTACATGATCTCCGGAAGCCAACTTGACTGATTCTATGATGCTGTGATGATTTAAATCTGTAATTCCTTCACAGCTTTTGTCAGGCATTGCAAAAATACTTGTTTCATCTTCAAGCAGAAGTTAGTCTTCTGTATTTGTAACAGTATCTGATGACCTGAACATAAAAATCAAGCTTGGTTGTTTAAAACAAGCAAACAAAAACACCAAAACAAACAAAAATAACTTATTTGATTTTTAGTGTTTCTCAGAAAGTTTACATACACAGCTCACACCCGATTTGCCAAATACCAGCATGAGGCTTAGGAGTCATCTGCATGACATTCAGAAGCTCTATGCAGATTCTTCTACAGACTTCTCTGCAGGCAAGGCTGAGCCGGTTTTGCCATGACTGAATTGCTACAACTACCCAAATAGTGTAAAGCAGGGTTGGATGTATCTATAATAAGTCCAGTAAATGGTTGCTAGACAGTACCAAGTAGATGTAGAAGCTATACTAGTTTCCACAAACTTATTAATGTTCACTGTCTTTGGAAAGCTAAAAACTCTTGAGCAAGGCAGTGTACTTTTTCTTACTTAGAAATATTTGGAAAAGATTTTAGTTTACATTGGCTGTGTCTGTTACGTTTTTAATCTGTCTGCAGGTATGGAAAAGTTGAAGCTACTCGGATGCTGTTGGAGAAAGGAAAGTGCAATCCAAATCTTTTGAATGGCCAGCTTAGCTCTCCTCTACATTTTGCTGCTGGAGGTGGGCATGCTGAAATAGTACAAATTCTCCTGAATCATCCAGAAATTGACAGAGTAAGTCTGTTTGTATTCAGAAATAGCGATTTAGCATCTGTTTCTAGCTTGTGCATGTGAAATACTTTGTGTCCATACTACAATGCATAAACACAATGATCTCATTGAGTGACTGCCAGAAAATGGTTAAATATTTTTCATTACCTCTACTTTTTTCCATTGTTTATCAGTTATCTCGAACATGCGTGAAGGTTTGCCTAATTCCAGTCAAAGCAGTGCATTATCAGTGTTTTTGTTTGTTCGTAGCACATTACTGATCAACAGGGAAGGTCTCCACTGAATGTCTGTGAAGAGAACAAACAAAATGAGTGGGAAGAAACTGCAAAACTGCTGAAGGATGCCATAAATAAACCTGTATGTGTTTATTTTCTACGTAACTTGAAGTTCATATTTTGTTTATATATAGACTTTAGAAGAGCTAGGCTAGGCTCACTTAAGAGCTTTTAATGGAAATGTGCAGTATACCTAAACAGTTAGTGTGAATATTGACAAATGAGCATTTTGTCTCTTTAAATGCTCCTGTCTATATTTATGGCTTCTAAGACTTCGTGTCATTATTTGATTTATTTGTAGGAGTATCACATCAGCTGCTGATCTTCTATCATCAGCTACTTTTGATTATATAACTGTTATTTTTCTTTATCTCTTCAATTTATGGGCTAATAAGCAGGAACATTCTGCTCATTACATGTAGACTTCTACAAAATTGGCTCTTTATCATGTAGTTAGTGTAGGCTTTCTTAGTGGTCAATGGAGTCCTAACTAGGTTGGAAACAAAATTACAGTGTGACTCCTCTCCTCCTTGAAGTAGATTGAAAATATGCCGAGTGGTTTAATACCACTTGTTTCTTTGTGGGTAGGTGGCAGTAAACCTGTTAAATTTTTCAAGATCTTTTAAAGTAACTTAATTTCTCTGGATATGAGTGAAAGTTGACATTTGGAAATCATTAATGAATTGACTTACTTTATTCTAGTGATTTTGTTTATTTAGTTGATCAAGTAGAAGCTGCATGTCTAATGACTGTAAGAATAATGCCCACGTTTTAAGTAGAATATAGGTTATACTATGTCATCACCTACCACTGTTGAATTAGCACATTAAAGAAATTATTATAGATTATATTGCAGTGGGGATCGTGGTATTTACTGCAGACAGAATAGACTGCTGTTTTACATTCCAGCCTTGTTTTCAGTTATTTGTCATTTTCCAAGGCATTCATCATTTCTTGCAGAAGCTTTTAGGGTTGTTGTCTCAGTTCTTGACTAGTGAGTAGATTTGAAGATGGGGAAATAACAAGTTATTGCAACTTTTTTATTCAGGATGCTGAAACATTTAGCCTAGTAGAGAGATGTACACCAAGTATTTCATTCATTTATGTGATGTGTGTGTATGTATGCTTTAAGCACCCAATTTAAGTAAGTCTTTCAGGAGGCATTTTCTGGGCACATGTGTAAGTCATTGAACACTGAGAATTCTGAAAGGAAAAGTAATCTGTTGTCAGTAATGTTACAGAAGTGCTAAAAGATCTTAGTGAGATTGTGTTTGTATTGTACAGTGGGATCTGTATTAAGGGTGGTGCTTTCCTCTTGAAAAATTAGCCTTGTTAGATTAGTTGGATGGTTGGAATAATTTATAAGATGCCAGTAATAGTGAGGTAATTGTTTCTTGATATGCTTAGGCAGTTGAGCCCAAATCCTCAGAGAACTTAGTCCTGTTTACCTTTGAGTTAAAACAGAAGTGAAGTTTTCAATATATTAAGTAGGATGTGTGTTGTAGTTATTGTGGTAAAAAGCCCAGTGAAAGAACTTGTATAGGTCACAAAACGCACAGTTTTCATAAACAGAAACACAAAGTTGTGCAGTGTTATTTTTCTCAATTGTGTGGATTTCACTAAATTTTGGTGAAATTGCTTAAACTCTTCACAAACACCAGCAGAATAACAAATCAATATTAATAACAATAAATTGCATTTTTATGTAGTATGAAAAGGCACGAATTTATCGTATGGATGGGTCATACCGCTCTGTTGAGCTGAAACATGGAAACAATACCACTGTACAGCAAATAATGGAAGGGATGCGTTTGTCTCAAGAAACCCAGCAATACTTTACTATCTGGATCTGTTCTGAGAACCTCAGTAAGTTACAAGCAATATAGGTTATACTTGACAGTTTATTGTACTTTCTTTTTAAATTTGTATTAATTTTTTTTTTCTTAGGAAAATTGGAAATGTGCTCTCTGATAGTAGTGAAAAGATGTTCCACTTCAATAGCTCCTTTGAGGTTTTACATGTAATGTAAAAGCCAGAGCAGTTAAGATAAATACGGAGTTCTGGTTCCTCACTGCTAGAAAATGGGCAAGCACTAAGCATAGAGACAGGCTGGATAAGTGAATGAGCACTGCTGAAGATACAGACTGCAGTATATAATAGTTGGAAGTTTTGTATTGATTTCTCATCTCTTATATAGACAGGTGAACTTGTAAATGTGAATTCCTGTAGCCTGTTAAGAATCAAGACGTTCTACAAATAAAAACGAATGTCTGTTCTGAATAGTTTATGGTTCATGTCTCAAACAATGGGAAGTACATTTGTAAGACAAGCTGTATCTGTATTTTTCCATCAAAAATCTGACTTTTGGACATGGCATTTCTCTCATAATAGTTGAGACAAGAGTCTATAACATTTTTACTATTGTGATTTTATTTAACATGGCTGCTTGCTTTCTGGAGGTCCTTTACTTGTGGTTTTGTGGTCCATCTTGGTATTACATTACGTGTTTAAATACAAATTCATTCTTGAGAAGCTGAAAATAATGAAGGTTCATCATTAGTGCATTTATTAAATATATGCCAATATAGTTTTGTCAATAAATCCATATTATGAAAACCTTTTATATAAGACAGTTTAGAAGACATTGTAATAATTTTTTTTAATGAATCCTCAGTTTCAGATATTCTTGTTCTGGTGCAGCATCGAATCATCCACATAGGTATATGCTGGGTTGTTACTGATTATTTATAAACAAAACTCTGATATTTTCTAGGCCTCCAATTGAAGCCATTTCACAAGCCCTTGCAGCATATTCGAGACTGGCCTGAAATATTCACTGAACTGACAAACCTGGATCCTCAAAGGGAAACATCACAGCTTTTCCTGAGAAGAGATGTGAGACTTCCACTAGAAATAGAGAAAAAGGTCTGCACTTAGAAGTGATAGCATGAAATCTTGGTCAGAATCAGAACATCTTGAGCACCACCACTCAGTGCGTTTAATGGCTGAGTTTACGTACTTATCTAAACCAGATCTCTTATCTCCTTGTCTTTTCTGTGAGAGTTTGAGTCATCAGTTTCTGTCCTATTCCTACTCTACACTTACTCAGAGTCTAATTTTTCACCTTCTCAGTTGTGACTTAGTCTCTGTGTTTGTCATGCACATACTAATAACATACCTTATTTTCTTTCTTTTCCTCGTTCTGTGATATTTCCAGTATTTAATCGGTCGATTTCAATGGGAATATTCAAACATACTCAAAATAGATTTGTGGGTAAAAAAACACAGCAAAATTTCTGTGAACTTTTTGATTGGGCATTGTACGTTAGTCACCTTTATCTTCTAAATGCATTAGATCACTTAAGTCTTGAATTAAGTCAATCACAATAATTGTTTCATTTTTTTCTGTTACAAAGCATTACTAAAATGTACCCTTACTAAAATGCAGGATCACACATTTTGTCTTCTACCTCTGAGTCAATGAGGAACTGTATTTTTTTTTCTGAGTTCATTTTCTTTTTAAAGAAAATTCATGCTATTTAAATCTTTTAAACAGATTGAGGATCCGTTGGCTATTCTTATTCTTTTTGATGAAGCCAGATATAATTTATTGAAAGGTTTCTATACATCGCCCGATGCCAAGCTGATCACCCTGGCAAGTCTCCTTCTACAAATAGTTTATGGAAATTATGAGAGCAAGAAACATAAACAGGGCTTTCTAAAGTAAGTATGTTTTTGTTTTTAAATGAAATATTCTTACTAATAATTCTACTTACCTGTGGAAATCTCAGATTTTAGATATGGCATTATTTATTCTTGTTCTCCATTAATGAGCTCTAGTTCAGATCAACCACATAATGCTGGTAGCATTAACGGAAGTTAGGCACGGTGTCTGAAAAACATGCTGATTTTAATTATTGCTGTCCAAGGCCAGGAACAGAGATTCTGTATTCTGCATGTCCATGCTGGGATGCAGTAACAAAAAAAAATGAGTAACGGTGCTCACACAAATGAAGAATTATGACAGGAGTGAGGTTTTGGACTATTCTGAAGGAGCACCTTACAGTGTCCAGTTAGACCAACTTTTAGGAATGATGTTCCTCCCTGTTTCAGGGAGGAATGTGTGTAGTCCTACACTACACTAAATTTGTCAGAAATGTAGCACCAGTAGTGCTCTGCCAGATGGTACTTTTCTCTCCCCTTTTTCTTCTCTTGACTGTGGAACTGTGGCTGAGCTCTTCTGGGATATGTTTTTATGCTCCCACATACTTCTCTGCAGCAGTATCAAAACACATCAGGATTTCACTTCTCTGCTGTGTGAATCTTCACTTCAACCCCCTCCATCCCCGGTTCATTCATGTAACAGCAGATGTGCCGTTCTAGGATGCTACTATAGTTCTTACCTCCTCTCATTCACAGCTTCAGCTGAGCTGTGCTGGCTTGCTTTTCTTGGTTGCATACTCTACCATCTGTACATCAGCTGCATTTTCTGCTGCAGTTACACTGATTTTTAAGTGTGAGCTGCATCTGAAAGAACTGGCTGTACTATTGTCCTTGTTCATTGCTTTCTCAGCCCACTGTTAGGTACAGAGACTGTGCCGAAGTGTTTGCCTAGCTGTACCTAGCTTACAGAGCAAGCTAGATGAATGAGTTCACTGACCAGAAAACTTTGGGTAGGCTGTTCAGTAGATTCAGCTGTCTACCCATCTTGTCCTGCAGTTACACAGTTGGTAGACTGAGTGTAAGGAAAACTGAGTTTGAGTGGGACTGCCCACACGTGTAGTAATGTGCAGTTAAATGCAATTGAGTTTAATATCAAACTACCTTTCCTCAGCATCTCAGCGCTGTGATTCTGGGTTGATTCTGCTCAGTGGAAGTGTTTGGCCATATATGAACAGGACTACTTGAAACGATAGTTTGGACCAGATAGAAGAGCCTTGTGGTCACTGGGATATGTTTGCTCTCTGTGTTCAAATGAAGATGTTGAAAAACACGTTGGTCTGGTCTTCAAACTGATGAACTTTGTAGTTGACGTAAATGTTTCTCAAAAGATCAGACATTTAGAAAATATATCTAGGCTGTTGTTTGAATGGTAGTATCCTCGACCTTAAAGATCTGGATGCATTATTCTGTGCAGGGTTTCTATTTGATAATGCAGTTACTGTCAAATTTAGTTTAAAGGGTGAAGCCTGTATTAATTGTGCAAACTAGTAAAGGCTTCCTTTAGTGTTTGTTGCCTCTATTCAGAAAGGCTCTTCAAACAAATAGCTTCACTTTCATGTTATGTGATACCTTATTTTCATGTGGAGATGAATGGGCCTAGTCACTGGTGGTACTGAATAGAGCAGTCAAGGGAAGAGTACCTATAAGCCGTCATCTTTTGATATTCTGGTTTAAGTGACTGTCCCTATATAATTTTAGCTTCAAAACTAGTCTTTAATCAAGTAAGGGTCACATGTTCTGCTGCTAGCATTTCCTCTCCCTGCCATGTCCATAACGCATGACACAACAGTGGTTAACACAAAATCAATTGGAATTCCCAATTAATGGCAATCTACTAGATTTTTAGCAAGCCTTAGCTTCAATTTCTGGAAGGCTTCTCGGTTGATGAGGCAACATACGATGGGAGCTGACTCTACCTCTGTGTATGTGGTTTGAAGATCTTACTTGGTTTAATGAAGGAATTTTTTTTCTGCTTTGTTTTTTCCGTAGTGAAGAAAATCTTAAATCCATAGTACCAATCACTAAGCTAAAAAGTAAAGCTCCTCATTGGACAAACAGAATACTTCATGAATACAAGGTAGGACAAATAGAAAAATTATAGAAAACCCTGTCTTAAACATTATAGAAAACCCTGTTTGATTGTCAGCTAATGAACAAAAATGTTGGTGTATATATAGTCTGGATATGTGTATGTTATGAGTTTTTTGAATGGATTGTTGTTGGAATGCTCTTATTTCTTGTGCAGTTACAGCTGATATGTTTCTTAGAAATAAATGAACGGATGACAAAATCATATTTATCTTCCATGTTAACTTTGCATTCACTGCCAATTCAGGTATACGTGTAGAAAATCTGCTCTGACATATTTTCACATCTGCTTGTCAGGACAGTGGATAAAGTCCGTTTTCCTGATGTAACCTGTATGGTAGGGATTACCATAGGGATTACTGTAACTGGTGCACAAACTGCCTTGGCTACGGTAGTTAACTTAGGAAATCTTCTATGCATTAACTTGGGATGCTTCTGTAAAAGACTTAGAGCTTTGATTTCCAAACTGAGTCAGACACACCTGACAATTAAATTTCTGAACTTCATGAAAAATTTAGAATAAATGAGGTGTGACAGAGAATTGTTCCAGCTGATATGAATCACTTTTAGGTGTCAGGATACTGCCGAGGCACATAGGGAACATTTTCAGGCCTTGCCCCTCTTTGTTTGAGTAAAAGTTACTCAGTAATTAACGTTTTCCTGGTGTCTACGCCTCTTCTGTCAGAAACCAGCACATCATTCCTGTTCTTTATAATACAGATGAAGAAGGGGAAGATAATGTTCTTTCTAAGACTGTGGTATAGCAGAGGACACAGCAGAGTATTCTTTACTCTTTCTTGTGTGAGATAAAATGTAAGAGTGAGCACTGCATTCTAGGCTTCTGCTCTTAGGCCATTATTTTGAGGTGCAGGAGAAGAGGAAAGGAGTTGCAGTCTTTGCTCCAAATGTATTAATACATTTTATATTTTAAAAATAGCTGTAGCATTCAGATAAGTTGTAATGCAGGATGTGGAACCAAAGAGGTTGGTCCCACCTACCCCACCCACAATTACACCCCCCCCCAATTGCTAAAGACTTGTGTTCTCTTTTATGCCTTCTAATCTCATGTGTGGCCCTGCCAAATTTTTGTCCCTTAGTTTCAGAATTCAGAAAGTTATTTCTCCCTTCATTTGTTTTGGGTACTTTACGTCAGTCAGTTTTGAACTAGGAGCAGTCTAACAACCCTTTGTTGTGACAGTTCCATGCTGCTGAGGAGGAAGAAACATCAGGATTGTTTCTCATTCTAAATGAGGGCTCTGTTGAGGAAAACAAAGTTGCACCTTATTTTGTTTAAAAAATCCATGCCATGTTTGCAGGAGCATACTGTGTTTCATGCTCATCTAGACATGCTTTGGACCCCTTAAGGGTGGAATGCTTAGGGTTTTTTTTATTATTGTTATTATTTTATTTTGATGTGTGTAGTATCAGCTACTTAACCCTGGCTAGTCTGAAATACTTACAAAAGAGGGAAAACTGTGGGAACCTTAAGTGGTTAGGTGTCTGTGGTTAAGATTTAAGACACTCGTGCAGGGACCTACGTTCTCAGTCTCTTTTGGCATCTGAGACTTTCTGTGGCTCTAGGCTTTAATGTACATGTAGGAGAACGATTATTGGGAAAGCACTTTGGGAATACCAGCTTAGTGGGAATTCCACTGAACTGTGTTATTTCCTTCAAATAAATGCAGTTATTCTGAAAGACTTATTGATTGCCTTTGTTCTTTTCTTTCTAGAATCTCAGCACCAGTGAAGGTGTAAGTAAAGAGATGCATCACCTTCAGCGCATGTTTTTGCAGAATTGCTGGGAAATTCCTACTTATGGAGCAGCTTTTTTCACAGGACAGATATTCACCAAAGCAAGTTCAAGTAGCCATAAAGTCATCAAAGTCTATGTAGGAGTAAATGTGAAAGGGCTGCATCTCCTGAACATGGAAACAAAGGTCAGTTTAAGTGAACTGCCAATGAAAACTGCTAAGTTTAATGGTGTTCTCTTAAATTCTCTGTGTTAGTAGACATTTCACATCTAAATTGACTATGAAGATTTCCAAGATTCTGAAGTCTTCAAAAAGCACTACTAATAGAAAGCCTTGTATTTTTCCACTTAACTACTTTATAAGTTGCAGCTTGATTATGGAATGTACTGTTCCACATAGGTAGAATCCTGTCTTAAGTGAAATAGGAAAAGTTCCATCTGTAAGTATGGACAGTGTTTTCTGAATGACAGTTTACTACATTTCATTGTAGGCTTTACTCCTCAGCTTAAAGTATGGCTGTTTTATGTGGCAGTTGGGAGATGGAGATACATGTTTTCAAATACACAGTCTGGAAAACAAAATGAGTTTTATTGTTCATACCAAACAGGTAAGCATTGACATTTTTCATCCTGTCTTTATGTAGAATTATTTTTTCCTGGACCAGATACATGTTCCTTCTCTCTTGTGGTTGACCCTTGTACTGTATAAAAGAAGCTGCACCCAAACTCTGCCCCTCAAAGTGATTTTTCAGATGAGAACTCTTCTCAGTGTTTCAGAGCGTTTGCTTGTTCTTACAGCACGTGCAGCCTTTAGCATTCTAAATACCAAAGAATAAACTTGCAATCATTAGGGAGAACATTTTTTTTGGTAGTGAAAACTGTTCATTGCGTGTGCCCAATCCCAGGGACCCAAAGGATAATCCCAAATACAACAGGAATCACAGAGTTAGAGCTGGTAACATTTCTGTCAAAACTAGTAGTGTTTGGCATTGATGAATATCATCATAGACTATATGTCATGTTAAAAGGTGTTGTGACAGAACTTCAGCTTTGAGTGTGTTGTATAGATTGACAGTAGTTGCTTTTTGATTTTTACATAATAAGAATTTGGATAGAAAGGAAGAAGTGATTTAATGTTTTGAAAAGTTTTTGGTTTCATTGTTATTTCCAAAATGATGCAACTTCTAACTTAGTTTTATATACTTGCATTTACCGTATATTTAAATTGATTGTGCAATTGTTGTGAAATGCTGATTAGAATTTAATTGTGTACCTTTATATAGGCAGGTCTCATCGTAAAACTTCTGATGAAATTAAACGGCCAATTAATGCCTAGTGAAAGAAATGAATGATGGACAAATGATGAAACAGCATCTTATGGCTAAGCAAAAAATTCTCACCCTAACAGAAGACTTCCATGTATGTGAATTTTACACAAGAGAAAAGTCCATTTGTACAGTTTTTTTAACTTTGTACAGAAACTGCATGATTTATTTTTTTAAAGAGCTATACAACATATCTGTTATTTTTATAAATATTTGTTTCATATATAAGCTATTGTAGAGCTTGAGCTACCAGTAAAAGCTAGCAAAATTTAAATCCTTTACCAAATTGGACAAGAGTGAATCAAGAACTGTTCTTGCGTGTTGGAAGAGAATGAATCTGGAAACTTTTTTTCCCAAAGGATGATGGGACTGATGGTGTCATTGAGCACATCTCAGTTAACAGCTTCACCTTACATATCTTTCTGTGGAACACCAAGGAGGTGGTATACGTTATACGTTACAGTATTTTTTAGACAACCTTTATTTTTAAAATACTCTTGGTAAGTGTGCTTAGGAGACCAGTCAGTCTTTTGAGCAACTGCTTTTGATAAACTCTTACTTGGTTTCTGACAAATGTGATAGCTGGCTTTATTTTTACTCTTATTTCTCATACTTTGTATTCATATTTATTCTAAAATACTGCATGAAGATGTCAAAAGGGAACTACTTTAAATCTTCAAAAGCCATATTCAACGTTTAGCGTGCTTGTAAGAAAACTGGACTTTTACTTTTGTCGTGCAATATAAAACATATGTATATGGAGAAGGAGGAGGTTTACAAACAAATCTCATTCAGAGGTCTTCAGATAGTTTAATAAATCTTACCCTGGGTTGCAACACATCTTCAGTAACAAGAACTCATAGAGGGGGTACTAAGATACTTCTGTTCAACTAATTTTCCTTCTCACTGCTTATTTCAGTTTCTTGAAACTCTACTGCAAGCAGTAGAGAATGCAGGACTTAATGCTACAATTACTGTTTAACGTGCAAGTTTATAAGCATTCTTCCTGCTCTTTACAAAGTCACAGCTAGGTCTTAAAGCGGATCCCAAGTGTAAGATGGATTCTGAAATGTCTTTGTGCTTTAAGACAGTATTCATAATACACCTCTAAAAATTCTGGTTGTATTTCAGGTTTTAAGTGCACTTGACTATTCCTTCCATGTAAGCTGCATGCTAAAACAGTGTGCAATATTTCGTAAAAAGAAGTTAAAAGACAAAACAAAACAAAACCCCAACTGTGCTGTTTTGTAGTACCTTTAATAGTACCTCACTACTAGTAAGTACAAATTAAGAAATTAAAGTAATAAACAAGTTAAAAAATGAACAGAAGATATTTTGAAGTCTTCTTAGCAAGCTTTACTAAATGGGCATAAATGGCAGTAAATCTTCATGGATTGTTCTCTTTTATTTATGGTAAATAATGTAACAGTCAGGTCCTTTGTAGCATCCTTGCTATGGTGGCACTGGTATCAGAAGTACTCTTCTCTACACAGCACTTTGTTACAAAGCTAGGGGGAAAATGATGCGTGTCACAGTTGCATATTTAACAGTAGTATTAATATGCCTTATTGCTGTATAGTTCTTTCTGCTAAGATTCTTATTTATTACTACCTAATAAATTGTTTACAAGTCACCTTTGTTGTTTGTATTAACTGCAGCCAGCATCAGAGTGCTATGAAATGTCTTATCAAGCAGGTGGTATTGCCACAGGGTTGTAGAACAGGCTGGTCTCTGCAGGTTTTGTAGGATGATTGTGAGATAGGATCATGGGAATGGTTCCACAGTGATTAGAAGTTAAGGTACACGCTGCTGTGCACCTGGGAAACGGGTTGAGTAATCCTTGCGAGTGCTGTAGGATGATCGTGAGATAGGATCGTGGGGAGGGTTCCGGCTGATTGCAGATTAAGGCACACAGAGCACCTCGCTGCGCGCCTTGGAAACAGCTCCGGAATGGATCGGAAGAATGGGAACTCCCGAGTCCGGGCAGGCCGGCTGGCGGCAGGTGCTGCCTATCGGCGGGCTTTGAGCTGGAGCTCCGGGCACGCTGCTGCCAGCCGGGGACGGGAGGAGCCGCTGCAGCGGTGGGACAAGGAGGGGTGAGTGCCATCCTTCTCTGTGGGAGTGGGGAAACGTGACGGGAGCAGAGAGGTAGGTCTGAAAATCATGCCTTTGTAAGCAGGAGATAAAACTATACAAGTTGATCACCAGAAGCATTTTTTAGATGAATAGTTGAACTTTACAGTTGACAAAGCAAGGACTGATGGTGTGTTCCAGCTAGGCAGCTGAAAATATACACTATGAAAACAAGCACAGTTTTATCGCGTGGAACAGTTCCTCGTCAGCGTGTGCTGCGGCAGGGCGGGGCTGCCTGACCCCGAGCGCAGCCCCGCGCCAGCCGCGGTGCGTTGGGCAGCACGGAGGTACAGCGGGCATAGCGGGAGGCCGGCCGGCAGGCAGGCAGAATCGCTGCGAAGCTTAATAAAAAACAGCCGCAAAACCCGGCTTTTAATGGAGGGGCTGCGCTACGGGTCTAGATCTGCGCTCTGAAAGCAGTCAAGGAAGCACGCCGCTTAGCACCGCGGTGGCGGCCGGCCCCGCTCCCAGTCTGAGCCGTCCTCCTGCGGCGCGCGTGCGCAACCGCTCCTCAGCGCCGCGCGGGATGCACCGTGGGTTGCTGCGGCAACGGGCGGCCGCCCTGAGGGAGCGGGCTCTGCGCTGCGCCTGCTGCTGCGCCGGCTGAGGCGGGCCGGGCCGGGCCGGACCGGACCGGTCCGGTCCGGGGGCAGGCGGGAGAGGTGCGAGGTCAGGGGGTGTTTCTGCCCGCGGCGCGGGGAAGATGGCGTTGCTCCTGAGGAGGAGGTCCTGAGGGAGGGGAGCCCCTCGGGCGGGTCTGGGCTGCTGCTGCTGCTGCTTTAGTGACCGGGAAGAGTTCCTCTGAAAACACAGGGGGTTCCCTGTCGTTGGTAGCTTAGGTTGGGTGTGCTCCAAAACTAGGGTGCAAAAAGGTAAGTCTGTCTGAGGGACTCATGTTTGAAGACTTAGCAAGAAAAGATGTCTCTGGAGAAGGAAGATGACGACATTCCAGGGGGTCTAAATATAGAAGAACTGAAAAGCTTTCACAGCACTGCTGACAACAGTGCTAGGGAAGACTCGTTACATTTATCAGAGACTCCTAGAGTAGCTGGCCTGACTGTGGAAAGTTTGAGTGAAACTTCAGAGGAAGGACCTCAAGCAGATCAGGAAGGCCATAAAAAGACTGAAAATGTCTCAAGAAGTGATTTACCTGAAAAAAGGTACGAGTGTGAATCGTCCACTGAGATAAGTGGTTCCGTGGTGCCTCAGGCTGTCTCTGAAACAGGTGTGAGAAAGCACATGTTAAAGTCAGCTGACAAAGACACTGGAGAGCTAAGGAAAGTGCTTGCAGGCGCTGTCAGAAGAGATGCCAGACCAGCAGTGAATGCTGAAAGTGCTGGAAATGAATCAACATTTTTGTTGCCTGCGGAAGAAAGGAGCTTCACACTTAGACTGAGTGATAAAGGGCTCCAGGACGTGCCGCTGTCTGCTTCCGAAACCCAAAATGTAAAAACCTTGCTCTTACAGAACAATGAAATAAAAACACTACGCTTAAATACAGTTAACCTAACTAATCTGGAGATCCTGATACTTGAAAGAAACAGACTGACACAGCTGCCACCAGAAATATCATTGCTTCATAAACTAAAAGTGTTGAACGTCAGTCACAACCGGTTATCGTGCCTCCCTGAAGAATTGCCCAAGCTTGTGAATATTAAGGAGCTCTTTCTCAATCACAACAACATTGATGAATTTCCTTTTGCATTGAAAAGCCTTGAAACATTAGAGCTTGCTGGGAACAAGCTAAAGACTTTGTCAGATACCATGGTTGACATGAAAAACTTGAAGGTACTCAACATCGATTCCAATCAGATCTCAATATTTCCAAGGGTTCTCTGCTACCTTCCTAATCTAGTAAGCCTCAGTTTATGTGAGAACTTCATTCAGAGTTTACCGAAGGATATTAAAGGGCTCAAGAAATTACAAGAATTTTCAGTTAGCCACAATAAGCTTATGTTTCTGTCTGTGCAGCTTTTCCAGCTGACAAAACTGAAAAGACTCAGAGCTGATGATAATAAACTGGAGTTCCTTTCAGATAAAGTGGAGAATTTGAGAGAACTTACGTTTCTGAACCTTTCAAAAAATTTATTCAAAACCATTACAGATAATCTTTGCAACTGTACTATGTTGAAACATCTTATTCTATGTGATAATCAGTTAACCCAGCTCCCTGCCAATATTGACAGACTTAAAAATTTAAAGGAGCTTTCTTTAAGTGGGAATCAGCTGAACTCGCTGGATGAACAAATATCACATTTAAAAGACCTCTCCAAAATAGAGCTTTCAGGAAATGTATTAACATACATCCCTGTGGAATTAAAAACCTGTACACAGATAACCAAGGCTGACCTCAGCAATAATAAGCTCTCTCAGTTTCCATATGCGTTGTGTGCATTATCTGATCTTAAATACTTAAATCTTAGCGGCAACTCGATTTCAGAATTAATACCTGGAATTCCTGATATTAAAGATTTGGAGCATCTAGAATTAAACAAGAATAAACTGTCTTCATTTTCTGCATGCTTGTGTAGCCTCACAAAACTGGTTTACTTGGATGTTAGTGAGAATGAAATCAATAGCCTGCCAGCAGTGGTATCTGAAATGAAGGCTCTCCAGGTTCTTCTTCTGCACCACAATAAGTTTGGCTCATTTCCTGAAGAACTGTGTTCTTTAAAGGGTTTAAAAACACTCGACATTTCAAATAATCAGATAAAGACTATTCCTTTAAAGATTAGCAGACTGGAAACGATTAAAGACTTAAATGTATCAAACAACCAGTTTGCATCTTTTCCTTCTGAAATATGTCATCTTTCATCACTGGAGAAATTGACTGTGTGTCAAATGAATGGGTTGAAGGTAAGGGAACATTTCCTTTAGGTTAGAAACCTCGCGTTGTGCACATTGTCATGCTGGAAAATTATTATAAATAGACATTTTCCTGACATGTTAAAGCTCCTGTGTTTGAGTAGAGCAGAAAAATACTTGTAAAGAGGAAAAGTATATGCTTGTATTTACCAATTTTTAATACCAGAGCTGGACAGAGTTCCATTAGGATACACATACTTTTCATCCTAGCTGGAAATTTAATAGATAAGCCTGCCTCCAAGATTCCTCTGTTAAATGAACCAATCTTTCCAATTGTATCATACTTCTTACAAGTTCATTAAGCTTTCACTAACTCAAACGAGAAAAGCTATATTACTTCTGTGATTGCTTATAGCAGAGGAAATTGCTTCACATTTCTGAAATCCAAAGTTTAATCATTTTGTTTTACATACACTAAAGAACAGGTCAGAATAATCTCCTGAGGAAACACAAACCTCCTTTTCCAAAGAATGTTGAGTGTTCTGAGAGGGTAAAATTGTTCATTAATGATAACAATGATGAAAATAATCTGTCTTGAAGCTCCAGCAACGGAGGCTTGGCTTTTTAATCATCATTCTATCATTACGCCTGAGGAATTTTGCTGAAAAATTCTGTGCTTGGCAGCAATATTTTTATTGGAAAATACTAACTGAGCTTCCACTAGAATAGAAGTTCAGAACGTTTACTGTTGGAATTAAATTAAGGAAGGTAATTTTGCCTGCAGGAAAGTTACCTTTGAACTTTTTACAGAAGAAAAAATAGTGGTATATAAATAAATGAACTGTGTTCTTCTTTTTGTCAGTTAACTAAAATTCCAGAGGAGCTTTCCAAACTGGTTTCCCTCAGGGAGCTTGACATATCTCATAACGCATTAAAGGAAATGCCAGACAGCATAGGGGAACTGAAGTATTTGGTCCATTTAATTGCAAATAATAATGAGATCAGCCAGCTTCCCAAGTCTATTACATCACTAAGAAATCTGCAGCACCTTGACCTTAGTGGTAAGTATCGAGCATTCAACCCCATAGTAAAATTTTAGCACTGAACTAAATGTACTGTTTTTAACACGGCTGTTGTGGGAGAGCCCATCTGAAACCTGTGTAAGTGCCATGATTTTTGCAAGTGTGATCATCAGACGAAGAAAGGCATAACATACACAAAGCACCGATCACTGCAGAGTTCATTGTGCTGCATTCTGTCGTGTGCAAGACTGACATTTTTCTGTTGCAAAGAACGTGTATCTCTATGTCCAGATGTCCACTCTATTACTGATACAGTACAGCCTGTTGTCCTTTTTTGGTGGCTGATTTACCGGGTTTACCGGCTGATTTACGGCTGTTGGAGATGCTATGACAAAGAGATGGGCGTGAAGCAGAGTCGCACCATGTGTTATCTCAGTTATATCACAGCTGCATGAGCACAGCTGCTGTGTTCCACGCTGCGCTTAATTCACCCTGAAACTCATGGCTCTCTCATGCAGAGACAGGAACAGAGTCTTGTTTGTCTGGCAAAGCAGCATGTTTACCATGAACTGAGGTATCCCAGGAGGTGATCCCTCCTGCCTACCTGCTGTGCTTCACAGACAGCAAATTTGTTCAGATATTTTCTGACTGAAATAATTTAAAATCTTATGGACAAAGGACACTTTTTTTTTTTTTCCCAGATGAAATTAAATATGCTTATGTATTCCAACAGAAAATCGGCTGAGGTATTTGCCTGCTGGCCTTCGTCACCTTTATTTGCTGAAAGACATAAACTTTGATGGAAATTCTCTGTTTGAACCACTACAAGATGTATGTAAAGGAAAGCAATTACATCCCATTCTATGCTATCTGGAAAGTGCTGATGAAAGAGATGGTATGTTAAGAACAAACACAGATATTTTTTGTGCATTAAAGGTAGCTATGGTAGCAGCTGTTGAAACTCCATTGTTTTCAGAAGGCAATGTCATTATTAGCTCTATTTCTGTTCCTCGCTGACTTTTGTTACTATTGGCAATATTGAGATGATGGTTAGTATTCGTGTTCTTACTGTACAGGCATGATGTAAACAAGGTTTATGTTTTATTATTGTATGGGTCACTAAGAACTGCTTTTAGAACTAGAATGATAATGTTGCATTAGGACTCTTATCAGAAATGGAAGCTGACAGCTGAAAACTGAAATCGAGGTCTTGAGTTTTGTATTCAAACCAGAAGGCCAGACACAGTTAAATGAAATACACAAGCTAAGGTAACCTCAGCTCTACCCATCGGAGAGGTGATTTGTACTGAATGTAGAATAGCATTTTCCTCCTTTCTTAACTTCCCTAGCTCTTTTTCAGCTCTCGAGAATGCAAAATCTGAATATCGACCTGTATCTTGACTTCTCTGTGGCCTGCCTACACATCATTATTAACCGATTCACGATACACTGAAGGCCTATCAGACGCTATCCTTGTGCTGTACTTGCTTTTGGCTGAAACGTTACTGCCTTACTCGCGCACGTCAGCCAGGAGGCGCTGCCTGCCTGCTGTTACCCTCCTGGGTCACTGGGAGGCAGTCCAGTGCCCTCACTCATTCCCACTGCTGATTTTCGATGTTGAACCTTATTCCAGCACGCCCTGCTATTATCCCCGACTGCAGGGAGGGGTGCCTGTTTCATGCAGCGTTCCCTGACGCCGCAGTGATTCGGCTGAGCCCAAAGTACTCCCTTCACAACCTGATTATGATCAAAGAGAACAGAATATTTGAATCATGGCTTCACCTTAAGCAGTATAAATGCAGTAAACTCTTGTCAGTTGTAACACTTGTTTTCAGACAACAGAAGGGAGAGAAAAAATGGTATTCTTAGCATACACGAGCAGTTCAGATATGTGCATTGTTCTGACAATCTGCTTCACTCTCACCTGATGGTGAGTGGAGCTGTGAGGCAGTTGATAACTGTAAAAAGAGTTGTCGAAGCTGTAGCTCCCCAGCTTACTCTTCCTGTAACTCACGTGTATGTTCTGGAAGCACACCCTGCTCTCCCACCTCAAGCAAAGGGAGCAGGGAGCCGTGCTGCTTCAAACTGAAGAGAATGAAAAGCACCCGAATTTCTTCCCAACAGGGCTGTCAGGGAGAAAATGGTGATGGTGGGCTGTCCTCCAGGATGGAGACGTCACCTTGGAAATGGTGTTTGGGAGTTAACAAAATCCTGAAGCAGATAAACAGTATTTACTGTTTCGTGCAGCATTATATTCTGGAGTACTGCGTCCAGGCCTGGGGCCCCCAGTACAGGAAGGACATGGAGCTCTTGGAGCGGGTCCAGAGGAGGGCCACAAAGAAGATCAGAGGGCTGGAGCACCTCTCCTATGAGGAAAGGTTGAGGGAACTGGGCTTGTTTAGTTTGGAGAAGAGAAGGCTCTGGGGAGACCTCATTGCGGCCTTCCAGTACTTGAAGGAAGCATATAAACAGGAGGGGGAACAGCTGTTTATGAGGATGGATAGTGATAGGACGAGGGGGAATGGTTTTAAACTGGGACAGGGGAGGTTTAGGTTGGATATTAGGAGGAAGTTTTTCACTCAGAGGGTGGTGACACACTGGAACAGGTTGCCCAAGGAGGCTGTGGATGCCCCATCCCTGGAGGCATTCAAGGCCAGGCTGGATGTGGCTCTGGGCAGCCTGGTCTGGTGGTTGGCGACCCTGCACATAGCAGGGGGGTTGAAACTCGATGATCATTGTGGTCCTTTTCAACCCAGGCCATTCTATGATTCTGTGATTTACAAAACATCTGATAGAAAAGATACACGATTCTGTATTATTAATTATATGTTTTATACGACTGCATCCAGAGAAAATATTGCGCAAGATAACAGAAGTGATTGCTGCCAATGTTCCTTCTGAAGATTTTGAATTCTTCTGCCAGAAACTACAACTTGGTCAGGCTGACATCGAGGCTCTGCAAAATACCAGGTTAGGGACAGCTGCTTCTAACAGTACCTTTTCACTCGACGTTTCCCATTTCCCTTTCCATTCCGACGTTATGAAGTTAATACACAGTATTTTGATTACAGATTTCACAGCACTTCTGTTAAATACAGAATACGTGTATCTATGTAAAACGTAGTATCTACATATCTTCTATTTACTCAGATGTTTTCTTCATAACTTCTTTTCCCAAACAGGGCTCTTAAGTTGAAGGAGAAAATGATGAAGGCGCTGGACATCTGGATCAACAAAAACCAAGCCCTAACTTATGGTGAAATGATAGAGAAATTGATCAGAATGCTGGTAATGACAGGCATGCACCATCTAACCAACAAAGTGAGAGCTTTAAGGCTCTGTTCACAATCGGTGACCTTCTAAACGTGCGATGTACAAACAGCACTTAGGAAGGGAACAGAGCTTTGCCTTGTCATTCTTTTTTTTCCCCCCATTAATTCTTATCCTATTGATCACACCATCATCATGAGAGCTCAGTGTGTATTTAGAAGTCATTCGTAATCTTAGATTCATTTTTTTAAAGATCGCTTGTATAAAAAAGAATCCAAAATGCACTTTGTTTCTAACGTGAAGTAATTTGTTAGAAAGCGTATGTCAAACTGATGAAAACTTCAGTAGACTTCAGTGAATCTATCGCGGCCAGTTATTGCAGTCACTGCTGTGATCCCCTTGTTTCAATTCCTGAATGGTGTTTATGAGCAGAAACGGTGTGCATGTTTGTGGTTTTGACCCGTTACTCAGCACCACTTTTAGAGTGTTTGCCGAGGATGGACGAAAATAGAGGGAGCGTTCTGAGAATGTACAGCGGGCACTGAGCTCCAGCGCTGTGTTACCCTCTGGCTTACCTGAAAGCAGTGCGTGCAGAGCAGGGAGAGATGTGCTGCTTCCCAGTTAGTGCAGCGTATGGGAGGTGTGTGTTCGGACATAGGGGAGTCCAGGATAGCGCATCTGTATTGTCCAGACAGCTGTGTTGTTGCAAATGTGGTATCTGTGAGCGTGATGTTCTCTGTCTTTACCGTAATTCTGCACCTGTGTAGATTAAAGGTAGCAGCTGAACGTGGAAACTGCACTTGCGTTTGCTTTGAAGGCCTGCCTCTAGAATGAAGAGGGTATCTGCCAATGAAGATTGAGAGCTCAGGTGTGGGAATAGTTCCTGGTGCTCGCATTACCATTCTGGTTTGGAGCAGTACAACATCAATGCACCCAGCAGCTGCAGCCACCTGGGTTTGGCTCACGGTGTGGTTTTTGGTGCGTGACTTTAGGATGGGACTGAACCAAAAGCTGTGCTGAGAAGGTGCTCCAAATGCATGCCTGGCACCATGGAACATCAGCACCTGACTGCGGGTAGGCCGTGTTTTTCTAACACCTCCACTGAAGGCCGGCAGCGACCTCACTCTACAGCATGGCCGAGTGCTCTCTGCCTCCTCAAGTTGTTCTTGGGACCGTCTGTTGCCCTGGGAGGCTGCAGCCTCACAGCCCTCTCCTCGCCTTCCTTATCCGTACCGCCTGCTGCTTCCTGTCACCTTCCTGGACCTTTGTTTATTCTTTAATTGCAGTCCTTTCCCACTGCCCTTGACTGGAGAGGAGGCATTGACCCTTTGTCCCCAAGAGCCAAGCAAGAGTGGCCGCTGGCAGCGCCAGGACAGTGCCGCCAGGACTGCGGAGCAGCGTTACAACGTTCACACAGTCCTTTAAGACCCAGCGCACAAAGCACGCACCGCATCCCCGCCGCCGCGGCCCGCACAGACGCACAGCAGCAGCCGCCTCACAGCCCGCCGCCCCGGGCACCGCCCGCCCCCGTCCTCTCCGGTACCGCCCCCGCGCGCGCCCCGCCCCGCCGCCCGCCCAATGGCGCCCGTCGCAGCCCGGCCGATGCCGTCACCCCGTGGCGCGCCGCCGCCCATTGGCCGGGCCGCCGGCAGTCGTCACATGGGCAGAGATCAGCCCAGCGCCGGGGCTGGGCCGGCCGGCTGCAGGGCACGCCTTCGCGGCGCGCGGTAGCGGTTCACGGTTGGCGATCGGTGCCGGCTGAGCGCGAGGCGATGCTGAGCTTGCTGGAGGTGGGCGGCAGCCTGCTGGAGCGGGCCGCCGTCGGCAACCCGCTGTCCCTGCTGCTGGCCGCCTCCGCCTTCGCGCTCAGCCTCGGCTACCTCTTCCAGCTGGGCTACCGCCGCCACGTCGGGGCCGACCGGACGGTAGGCGCGGGGGACGCGGGGAGCGGGTGGCGCGTCCGGGCGCGGCCTCGGCGCCGCTGTGCGGCACCGCGCGGAGCGGCCGCTGAGGGCCGCTGAGGGCCGGGGCCGGGGGCTGCGCCTCTCCGTGTCTGGCGTCGCTCTCGGAGCGGGTGGGCGGCATCGCGACCTGACGGAGGAGGTTTGAAGCGTGGCCTGAGCTTCGTGTAAAACATCAGCTGTCATCCGAAGTCGCTTTTTTCACCGAAGATCTTGAGCAAAGCGTGCGCGCGGCTCTTGTGTGGCTGGACGCGGTGCTGTGTTACTCTGAAGAAAAATCCGCATTTGCTTTTCTTTCCTCTGCAGAACCACCCTCCTCACATCCCGTCGAGCATCCCGTTCCTTGGACATGCCATTGCGTTTGGAAAGAGCCCTATTGAGTTTCTGGAAAACGCCTATGACAAGGTGTGCTGTCCTGTGCGGCCGGGCAATGCCAAAGCATTGCTGTGTGCTTGTTGGGATCCGTTCACAGTCACTGAACTCCCTCTCATTTCCTCAAAAGTGGAATGCGGTGTGTGCAGGAGGCTGTGGCTTCTTCACATCTTCCTGTGTGCCGTGCGTCGGTGTTACAGAAATAGCTGTGTTCTCTGAAACGGCTCTCGTGATTCGGTCTGTAAAAAGTCTTTGGGTAATGCTCAGAGTTGAATCACACACAGGTTTAAAATCCACATTCACGGTGTTATTTCTTGCTTTAATTGGAAACTGTAATCTCTGTGCTGGTCGGCGCTCTGTGCTGATGTGTCTGTGAGCAGGCCGGGTTGGAGCTGACGCCTCTGCAGGCGGCTGTATGAGTGTTGAGGTGCTCAGCTCTACTAGAAGAGCAGGAGCATGGAACCCCAGGAGTTGGAATAGCCCCAAAGAAATGGACTAAGGCAGTAGAGCCGTAATTCCATCCAGTAAAATGAGGTGCACTGGCAAGTTTTGCCTTGTCTAAAATGTCCAGAAGCCATGAGCTCAAATCTCAGCTCGATTAACATGGAGGAAGACAAATTCAGTATGTGGGAATCTGCTGGATTTAACTTTTAAGCATTAAAATCTTATTGCTCCTCGTTATCAGTGCGTAACTGCAGATCCAGTCTTTCTTCCAAAGCAGTGTGTGTCAGTGTCTGGAGGCCACACGTCTGGTGGTCTATCTATGGTAGTTTTGTGCTTTTTTAATTTCCGTTTTTGAAATGTAATGGTCCTACATTTTGCAAGTTTACAAATATTAATTAGACTTACTAGTGATGTGTTATTCTGTATGGAGAACAGAATTCAAATATGGCTTAAAATGTTTCTATTGCTGTTTCTATGTGTTTCTTAGGAGAAGTGACTTGTAGGAGCTTGTAAAGAGATAATGACTTCATGGTTTGTGTTCCTATTATTTAAAACAATCGGGTATTTTTTCCTCTCAGTACGGACCTGTGTTCAGTTTCACTATGGTTGGCAAGACGTTTACATACCTGCTGGGCAGTGATGCTGCTGCACTGCTCTTCAACAGTAAAAATGAAGACTTGAATGCAGAGGATGTGTACTCCCGGCTGACCACACCAGTCTTTGGAAAGGGAGTGGCTTACGATGTCCCTAACGTGGTATGTATTTTCAATAGAAAATGAGCAGAAAATGAGGGTAGTTTCCATCCGACTGGACAGCTGTGAGCCCTTGGCTCTGTGTGATGGCTTTCGGATTCCAGCAGAAGGCACGGTGTGGTTGATAGTCTCAGTTGGATGATCGTGCGTGAATGTACTTAGGCAGTAAATAACACAGCCTGACTGTCCATTAGTATGGATGCTGCTTTTTGTTTTAGAAACTGTCTAATCCCACCGTAGAGGAAAACTAATAAGCGAATGGTTTTTTTTCTTCCCTTATAGCCTGTCACTGACTGCAGTTTCCTTTTCCCTTACGAACAACATTAGGTCTTCCTTCTGAGAGAGCTCTTGAGTGATGATTTCTCATTTCTGTCATGTTTAACCTCTATGCAAGACTGTTGGTTTGACCGTAGACACCACAAAGCTTGTCTTGCTAGGACAAAAGTCAGCCTGCGTGTTTGCAGAATACAGCCTGCCTTCATCTGGAAGTAAAGTAGCTGTGCCACATAGCATTGCTTCTGAGATGAGCATTGGCTGTTCTCATGCTCATGCATGTTGTCTGGAACAACAGACTGCAGAATCCTGTCTCCTTCTCTTCAGTCTGAAAGTGTCTTTTGGTTGTGTTCCAGAAGAACCACCCCCTAGAGTTGACTACTTGTTTGAATATCAGTTATGACTGATAATTAAGTGTGTTGATATGCATTGTTTGTATATCAATTCAATTCAGATTCCCTCTCTGTCTTCTCCAACCAAACTTCTTGCAGCATGTTTTTGGGAGGCAGTGCACTGATAGGGTGTGTTCTTACTGTATGCTTTTCATCCAGATAAGAGATGGGCTGCCATGTTGCAAGGGAAACATGCCTGCAGCATTGCTCTGCCAGGGTGTGCCCACTGCATTCTGAAAGTGGAAATTACTGCAAAGCAACCTTTCTTTTTACGCTTTCTGTTTTGTGAATAACTTTACACTAAGTGTAAAGTCCTCGGTGGGAAGACAAACTTGGTCAGTTGTCCATGGTACTGTGCAGCTCTATAGGACAAGTAATCTGATCTGTAACTAGGGCTTAAAAATTAATTGAATGATTTTCTGAGTAGATGTTCTGTCAACCCATTAGATGGTTTTCTTCTAATAGTGGGCTTTTTACAGTAGCTTTCTTAGCTATGTATCTGCAGAAAAAAAGTGGAGAAGGGTGTGAAGCTTCCCTAGCAAATAGCTTGCTTTGTGCTCCCAGGTCAACCTCCTGGGCCTTCTAAAAGCAAGGTGCATCTCTAGGCCACTGGTGAGGTGATACTGTGGGAGAGGAGGAGGACACTCTGTTGTACTCAATAGTCCTAATTTCCTTTTTACTCCTCTATATATCTGTAGTATGAATGATATGAAGTTATTAATCACATTAATACGATGAACATTTTACGGATTGTTTCTCTTTTGATTCCTCTAGGTATTTTTGGAACAGAAGAAGATGCTCAAAACTGGGCTAAACATTGCTCAGTTTAAGCAGCATGTAACTCTGATTGAAGAAGAAACAAAGGAATATTTCAAAGCTTGGGGAGAGAGTGGAGAAAGAAGTAAGCAACATCAGATGCATTTTTACTTAGGCTTTCTGGGAAGGAATGAAGGCTGATGCAGGATGCTGCACTATGTTTTTGTAAATGTTTTACTGCAATATTGAAAGAGCTGGAGGGCAAAGCTGTACCGAACATCAGAACACGCCAAACACAGGTTTTGTTTCATCAGATTTAATGCTATTGGAGAATAAAGGTGCTCAGAAAATCATTGACAGGAACAAAGGGCAATTCTACTTGTATTTGCTTAGTCTGACAGTAGAGAGCATATGCGTTGCCTGGCTGAATCATGTTGGTTTTGCATGCTGTGAGTCAGTTCAGCCTGTTTCATAGTCCCTTTGAAAAGACACAGCTCTTGCTTCCTGGGCCCTGTGTCAGAGATCTCAGTTTGTGGTTATCTGCAAAGTGATAAGGTGAGCTTAGTGATGTAAGTGCAGTTCTTTTCCTTCCCACCTGTATTTCCCAACCAGCCTGCTAGTCACAGCCCATCAGTACTGTTGCAAGCCTGCAGTGACAGAAATACTGAGAAATAATTAAGTAAGTTGCAAAGCTATCTGTTTACACATGGATTTGCATTTCAAGTTTAACTTTTTCTGTGGCTTCTGTGTTTGCTAGGGGTTGAGCTTGTGCTACATGGTTTACTTTGGAAGGGTTAACAGCTTTCCTAGAAAAAACTCTAGAAACAGTAACTTAGAAAGCAAGTTGTTGAAGTCAAGTAATGTAATTAAAATGCTACTCATTGAAAGACCTGGTTAAAACCACAGAAATTCAAAATTAAATTCTTCCTTTTACGGGGAGAGCAAGCTAAAACTCGATTAAAAACAGTCAGTGTATGTATGGTGGTCGTTTGTTTCTCCCTTCTACAAGATTTGAATAAGTGATAATCTGTAAAATGTAACATCTTGCCTAAAGTGCATCTCCAGTAACATTTTTTTCCACATCTTTTCTCAGACCTCTTTGAAGCCTTTTCAGAACTTATCATCTTGACAGCAAGTCACTGCTTGCATGGGAAGGAAATCAGAAGCTTATTAAATGAGAAGGTGGCTCAGCTGTATGCTGACCTGGATGGGGGCTTTACTCACGCTGCGTGGCTTTTGCCAGCCTGGCTACCTCTGCCCAGCTTCAGGTACCAGGAAGAAGATGGTAGCAATTTGAGCACTTCATCTAAACCTCTTCTTTTCTGTATTCTTTCTCCCCTGTTTTTTGTTTTGAAGCTGTCCCAGACATTCCTATAAATCCTTACAAGGATTTCGTGTTGTTTCTTACGAAGTTGCTAACAGAAGTGATCTGAATTGCAGGCGTCGCGATCGAGCACACAGAGCAATAAAGAACATTTTCTACAAGGTTATCCAGAAGCGTCGGAGTTCTGAGGAAAAGGAGGATGACATGCTCCAAACTCTACTTGATGCTTCATACAAGTAAGCAAAGTGGGGTTGGTGACTTGTAATTTACAGGAAAATAAATAGGTGTTTTACTTCAGCTTTGAGCTGTTTAGAACGTTCTGTCAAAAACAAGAAATATCCTCACGTCCTGCATTTCTCATTGCCAGCAGTTGATCCTGGTGGTGTTCTTAAAACAGCCTGAAGAATCTAATGGTAAATGCTAATCTTGACTTCTGAGATCATCATCCGTGGTCACAAGGCTGCTGCTTCCGCTTCCTTTCTAGTTGCTGGCTTTCTGTAATGATTTTCTTCAAGGCTCCTAGAGAGTCTTCCCAGCATGGTTCTCTCTTATGACTGCCCCTAGACTTTGAGCTGCTGAATTTAGAGTGGGCAATGCAGGAGGAGGAAAAAGAAGTAAATTAGGACAAATTGTAAATACTACTGTAACTGGAAAGCTGATGGAATGAAGCTCTGACTTAATCCCCCGTGATGTAGGGATGGCCGCCCGCTGACAGATGACGAGATAGCTGGGATGCTCATTGGGCTGCTCCTGGCAGGGCAGCACACATCCTCAACCACTAGTGCCTGGCTGGGCTTCTTCATAGCCAGAGACAAAGCCATACAGGAGCAGTGCTACGCAGAGCAGAAAGCCGTTTGTGGAGATGATTTGCCACCATTAACTTATGACCAGGTTTGTATGTTACATCATTTCTGAATGATGTTACTATGCTTCTAGATATTTATTTTTAAATGCATATCTAGAATGCATTTATGTGTGTGGTCATATGCTTTGTCTTAGAACCATAATTTTCACAAGCAGTCTGCAGTGACACTATTTGCCAGTATGTCTCCTTCTCTTCCTCTGGAGTTACTTTTCATCCTGCTACCATTTCTTTTTTAATCAGCATCTACTATGGAAACTGCAGTTCCTACAAGCTCTATTTAAAAAACAAGCTGCATAAAGGAGGAATGGGATGTGGTGTGATCTTCTTCTTTAGTTAGGCATCAGAAAGCAGTAGTAGGACAGGTCAGTCAGATGGAACAGCAACTATTTGTAATTGAATCAAAGGGAAAATTGTCCGGGTAGCAAATGAAGCACACGTAAATAAGAGACACTTATTCTTTGGTTTAGTTATTTATTTCTAAATAGTGTAAAATAATAATTGAATGAACTCAGCTGTATTTTGATGCATCATTTTCTTTATATTTGCAGCTCAAAGATCTCAGTTTGCTAGATCGCTGCCTAAAAGAAACCTTAAGGCTTAGACCTCCTATAATGACCATTATGAGACTGGCCAAAACTCCCCAGGTGAGTGCACTTTTTGAATCTAACTTCACTTGTGGCATCTCCCTGCTTGGTGGTTTTTGTGACTGACTGGGCAAAGTCCTGCACTGCCTGGTCTGCTCCAGTCCCTTCCAGCTCTGATGACAAGGGCAGCAAGTCAGCAGTGACCACAGGAAATGGTACCCCATACTTCAGACAGGCATTTACTTCATTGTTTGACAGCTTAAATCCCATAGGAGTCTCATCTTCAGCCCTGGTGCTCTTGTGGTTATCTTATCTTCTATTTGTTGCTTTCTGATCTTTGGAATTTCTTTATGGCTCCTAAGTCACCAGCATGTAAGTGATTTTGATGTAGCCTTTATCACAGAATGACAAGGGTTTGGAGGGACCTCTGGAGATCATCCGGCCCAACCCCCTTCTAAAGTAAGTTCCTACAGGATGTTGCACAGGAAAGTGTTCAGACAGGTTATGAATACCTGCAGAGAAGGAGGCTCCACAACCTCTCTGGGCAGCCTGTTCCAGTGCACGTTACCCTTGAAGTAACAAAGTTTTTCCATGTGTTGGCCTTGAACTTCCTATGCTCCAGTTTGTGGCCATTGCTCCTTGTTCTGTCAGTGGGCACCACTAAAAAGAGCCCAGACCCATCCACTAGAATTCCACCTTGTAGGTATTTGTAAGGACTTATAAGATCCCTCTCAGTCTCCTTTGCTCCAGGCTGAACAGCCCCAGGTCTCCCAGCCTTTCCTCACAAGGGAGATGCTCCAAGCCCCACTTGTCTCTGCAGCCCTTTGCTGGACTCTCTGCAGTAGTTCCCTGTCTGTCCTGAACTGGGGAGCCCAGAACTGGACACAGGAAGGTGTATGCTGGTGCTGCTGGGCAAGAGAGAGTGTTAGGGCAGCATGCAGCCCAGGTAAAGAAAACAGCAAAAGCATTTCCTTTAGATACCCTCATTGCCCCCATCTTTCATGTGGGTGAAGAGGAGCAGTTGTGTGTACTGACAATAAATAGCCTCAGAGGAGAACATTTTGCATCTTCAGAAAGAACTCGGTGTAGCTGTGGGCTGCCTCTTCATCCTGAAATGTACCTCTCCAGATTTATTTTTTTATTTAAGGATAAAACACGAGGGGAGCTAGAATTTAGGTAAACTGTGATTTAAAACAACTAAACAGCAACAAATCATCACAGAAAGTAACGGGAGGCATCGTTGTTATCTCTTGAAGATAGACGTGCAGAAGTGAATTATGGACACTTTTAAGTTGCAGAGTAACTGATGAATGCCCACTTGGGTGTATACAGAGTTCCAGGTCCGCATCTCCCCTGGGGGAAGGTGTAGTGCCACATTCCCCTTCCAGTCATACTCAGCATAATTCACCCTTTCTTCTTGCTGTCATTCTTGCTTGAGTTCTTAGTCTGGGACTGCCACTTGTGGATGGGTGGATTGCCAGGCATTTGAAAAAGCTATCTTGGAAAAAAATTGGTTTACTCTGATACAACCAGACAGGTTAAGTTAGGTAGATCTAACAGAAAATCTGCTCTGCTGCACTGATTTTAAAGTGGCCTAGCCAAAACATCTTCTGAAATTCCAGCGCAAGGATACAGAACTTCAGTGTAAGTGCTTTCAGTGTAAGAACTGAGGAATGGGATGTGTGGGCCTTGTCTCTACCCTTGCAGACCGTCGCAGGATACAGCATTCCCCCCGGCCATCAGGTCTGCGTGTCCCCCACCGTTAACCAACGCCTGAAGGACTCCTGGAAGGACGCCCTGGACTTCAAGCCTGACCGCTATCTCCGGGACAACCCGGCAGCTGGGGAGAAGTTCGCCTACATTCCGTTTGGCGCCGGTAAGTAGCGCTGACAGGAAGCGAGCATTTTGCTGAGTGGCGGCATGCAGCTCAGGCTGCTCCTCTCAGCCCACACCTCCCCGTGCTGCAACACACAAAGAGAGTTTTTTTTCTCTCTCTGTTGCTGCCTCTAAGTGTTCCTAGTGTGAATGGGCTGTTAAAGAACTGAAGTCAGTAGTAATGCTTGCATGTGTTACTCAGAATAATAATAACAAAAAATCCTTACGTTAGCGCATGTTATATTGGAGTTTATTCAAGTCTTCCAAAGTCATGGTAAAAAAGCCTCATAATATGAAAACATTTTAAGGCAGCGAAAATTTATGTAGAGATTCATAACTGCCAAAACAGTTTGCAAATCTGACCACGATACGGTTATAGTCAATGCCATTTTTCGAATGTTACAAACTACTCCTCGCTGCTGCATCAATGGGTGCATGCTGCTGAAAACAGGACAACACAATCCCATTCAAAACGTCCCACGTTCTCTGCAGCGAAAGCTTTATGGAAACAAGATGCTAGAAGTTACACAGTGGTGCATCTGTAGGATCGGGGCCTCAGCCTGTTTAGAAAGAAGCAGTTACAGTCCACGTAACGTTTTCCAAGTGAAGCTGTAGGCAGAGGCGATGGCAGAACTGAGGCGTTCTGATGGCTTGCTATGGGTTTCCTCCTAGGCCGTCATCGCTGTATTGGAGAGAACTTCGCTTACGTTCAGATCAAGACTATTTGGTCCACTCTGCTTCGTTTGTACGAATTTGATCTCGTCAATGGCTACTTTCCAAGTATAAATTATACAACCATGATACATACGCCTAATAACCCAGTTATCAGATATAAGAGGAGGTCACTGTAAATTCTGGAGCTAAAACCTTGAATTGTGCAAACTAACAGACTTTTGATGGAATAATTGTGACAAAATGAATGGCAAGTGGAAACTGTTCCATATACTGTGTAGAAACAGGCCTGCACCCTCTTTGCATCTGTGTTGTTCATTTCCCCACACTGTTTAGTATTGCTGTGTATAACTGCTTCTTCTATCCATCTCTTGGTGATTTTTTTTTTTTTTTGGAAAGAAAAACCATCTTGTATGTGTGTAACACTTCCAAGGTGCATGCCTCCCTCCCTGCCTCCCTCCCCCCCTTTACAGTGAAGAAATGTTTTTTTTTTCTACCAACTGGAATCTTTGCTTTAAGAAACATTTGACGACTGCCTTTCCCCAGATAAGGAGGGCTATGACTGTACCTCACCTCTGTGCCCAACGACAGTACGGCCATCAGGTACGAGGGAGCAGGGGCAGTGTATGTGCCCCGCTTTGAAACAGAATCACAGATCGAGAAGGGAACAAAGTGACATCCCGGCCGCTTAGAAGTGCCCACCTAACCCTAACTATTACCAGTTGTCACCGTACAGCTGAGTAGAGGTGTCTGCAGAAGTGTTCATAGGGAAGCTTTGTAACTGAGCAATTTAAATGTTTAACTTGGAGCGTTTGTAAAGTGTTTCGCTTCACGAAGCTACAAATAATTTTCTGAACTAAACTGTGAAAAGCAGCCATCTCTGAAAGCTTGGTGCAAGCATGGAAGTAACAACAGGACGACACAGCGCTAGTAAATAACACGTTCACCTGGAAAATAACCCATAAATGAAGTGAAATAGCGGAATGCTGTTACACTTTGCATTGACTCATGCAGGATTGTTGAATAGTGTTTGGTTCACAAGTGGTGGTGATAAATGGTCGTGAGCTCCAGCTCATAGGAATTTTGATTAAAATTTGTAAAGAAACCTCTTGTGGAAGTTTCCTCTGCTTAACATCGTCAGCTCTTAAATTCCTAACTACCAGAAAGAAAATGCATGTATGTACAAAGTTAATTCATCATGCACAGAGCTTCCCCCCCTTCCACACAGTGCTCCCTGGAAGAAGGGCTCACTCAATCTATCCGTTCTAACCCCGGCAGAACTGTTACAGACCTTTGTTTTCACATCAGTGACAGCGACTGAGGGAGGGGACACACATATCTTCTCCTGCAGCCCCAAAACGTACAGCTGGGGGCTGCAGAAGCCAAGCCTATACCTGTCCTCCTGTCAAGTAGCAGCACTTCTGCAGTTGATGACAAATAAAGAGACAGCTGCTGCGGCCAGGAGGAGCACGCGTAGGAGTGAGGTTTTCAACCTGAATAAGGGGGTGATTCTTCAATTTTAAGAACTTTCCAAGAGTAGAACACAGTTAAAAGCATGAAGTCGTCTTTATTTCAGTACTTTGACAAAATACCCATAAAATTCAAAACTTCTACCATTACAAAAATAGGTCTCTACAAGTGCTATTCTGTCTGCACTGCCAGTAGCAAATATGAGGAGAGTTGTGTAACTTCAGTAGCCTTGCCAGAAAAAGTGCAAGTGAACTTCTCTGAACGGAGCTCAATTGAATTAATACACAAGTTTCATCTTCGCACCCCCTTGATAAATACACACTTCATAAGTTAATCATTTAAATTAGCATTCCACAAATATACATGTAATTTAATGATTTTTTTTTTTTTTGCATGAACACAAAGTGCCTATATACATAAATCTCCCATAATCCCAGTCTGCATGGGTGTGCCAGGATGGAACTGTATATGATCGTACAGCTGTGTTTGTATTGGTCCCACCAGATACACGTTATATAAAGCACAGAAAGAGCACGGGTTTACAGAAGGCAATCAATCCATTGACATCGCTGCCAGTGATGGAGGTGGGCAGAGGGTATTATCTTCTCATAGCAGAGTGCAGCTGCGTGTATGAGGTGGACACTGTAAGACAGAAAGATTTTAATCAGTGCACGTGGAAAAAGGAGCTGAGGGTTCACAAATGACATCACTCTGATGAATGAGTGGGAAAAGTTTTATGCAGGAAATCATTTAAGAACAAATCTTCTTCAAAGGACGGATTTTATGTTAAAATAAGACTTCAACACAGTGACTTCCATAACTCAGCCCCAGCCCGTGTTTGAGAAATTAGACCCCGCTGATCTGACAATTTTCTTGATGTATTCCCTTTATAGCAAAAAAAATTATCATCTACGGGACAAAAGGCTGTCACTTCTACAGTCCTAGTGGTAGAAAAGAATTTCTCTTGCACCACAACTCTCCAATCCTTACAGTACGTTTTTCCCCACCTCACTTAACTTCTTAAAAAGACATGCAGAGTCCGTATCACGTATTTATGAGACTGGTGAAAATTAATGTGGCGCCAATAAACTCAAAATCTGTTACTGAAGCACACCTCTTCAGGCCTCCCTTCAAAGAATTGGACCATTTTCTTTTCACTGGGCTTGCTGCAGTACAGAATAACCTCCTGTTTAAGGCTGAAAGTGCCCCAAACCAAAGACGTCTGTACACATCTCAGCGCCAGCACGTGCGTTCGTGCTTGGAACTGTGCCCCAACCCATACCTGACTGCACGCTTCCGAGCCGCCTTTGCAGTGCCTCCAGGCGGTGGATGTAATCTGTTAAAGCTCTTTCTGGATCATAGTTCTGCAGCTGAGAACACGCGAAAGAGACTGGGTTCAGGTCAGCATGCATACTGTGGAACCTAAGGGCAGAAGAACACAGATGCTTTTCAAAACCAATGTCAAACCAAAGAGAATCAGCAGACGTAGCAGGGTCCTGTAAGCAGAGAGACCTGAGTGGGTGCATGCCCGCTGCCTCACCCACACAGCAGTCAGAACACCACTCCCGCTGCAGTTCCCTGCCACTTACTGCCCCAGCCATCACAGAATCATTTGAGTTGGAAGGGACCTTCAAAGGTCATCTGGTCCAACTCCACTGCAATGAGTACAACTACAGCTGCATCAGGTTCTCAGAGCCCCATCCAGCCTGACCTTGACTGTCTCCAAGGAGGGGGCACCCACCACCTCTCTGGGCAACCTGTACCACTGCTTCACCACCCTTACTGTAGAACACTCTTTCTTGTATTTTCCCTGATCCTATTGCAACATAGTGCCTCCCCAGAAAAACCTTCTTGCCCAACTGCATTTTCTTTCTACTGCACCTGATCTGTTCCTGCATTTCTCTGGGAACAAGACTGCAAATTCCCACTGAGACTGCAGCAGAAGCCGTGGTAGATTTTCTATTAAGAAGCTTGTGCAAACAAGGACACTGCCATCTGTACGGGATTCTGGCTTTCTCCGGTACTTTCTGTAAGTTAAAGTCAAAAGTGGCTAAAATAGATTAAATATCTTTTTTTATATAAAGCATTACGATTGCCACAAACTAAGGTTACAGGTGTTGAGGTGGCTCATATAAAAATGGAGATCCCAAATGACTGGAATCCAATCTGTGGGAAAGCTCGGCGCCCACAGCACTTTCACCCGGCGAACAAACAGCCAGGAACACAGCAGCAATCAGACAGCAACGTCTGCAAGCATTGGCCTTCATCAAGCAATGAGTAAGTGCACATCAAAGGTCTGAGATGCACTTGGTTATGTTTCTTCATGGGAAAAAATGTTTAAAAACTGCTGGCATCAAAGATTATGAACCTGATTATGACATGTTTGTGCAGTTGAACGGTGTTCTGACAGAGAATCACTGTCTGAAACAGAACTCACTTTTGTTGAAAGTTTATAGGAGATCTGGGAGACTCCATGTCTGATCGGGATCTATAGGAATGCCTTTGTTCTCCATAGAGATCCATGCCACTGGAGAATGAGTCAGGCCGCAATTCATTACCTGAAAGTAGAAAAAACAAAGTCTTGAAAACTAAAAAATAAATGAAAATGTAACACCTTCTGCACATTACTGGGAATTTCAAGTGCAAGTTTTCTGTCTCCATTTTGCAAAAATGGGGTGTAGCAAGATGCAGATTTTTTGTTGTTAACTAAAAGCTACTGCAGCTAATTATAAAGCAAAAGCAACAGTTTGCTGCTGGTCTAGAGCTTGGAAAGGGCACTTAGTACGGCAGTGTAAACACAGGGCAGCCGCTCCACACATCTGATTCCTCTGCCTGCCCCTGCCCTTGGTGTTCCCTCTCAGAATGCAGGCCTCAAGAGAAACCCACAGATGCACGTAGCACTGGTCTCACAAACACACACTGTTAGGGAGGTTGTCGTATTTTGTTTATAATCTCACCCACAAGAGTGCAAAAAAAGACTGAAGAGAAAGCAAACAGATCAGTGGTCACGTTAGATGCTGAAACTACCAAAAACCTGAGAAACAAGTTAATCCAAGCAACTATGGCAAAAGGAAGGGGGCAACAGCAGCCCAGTTATTGTACAAGACAATGCAAATCAAAGCCACCTACATTAAGCAGCAGTGTAACTTGAGAATAACATTTTTCAGTCATTATCAGGCTACAGTTTACCTGTGTTCTGGCTAAAGACATCCCTATTGAGGCTTAAGATACCAGAACCTGTAACTCTGTGCCATCGACGAACCAGGAACTTCATTCTGGAATTGAAAAACAAAATAACCACAAACCCTAAGCTTCAGGTGAAAAGGAGGAGTCATTTAAGCAAATACTCTGCTTGTTATATTCTAGAAGGTGTAAGAATCTCTTGAAAGCCAAACAAAACTAATGGATGGGCACTAAAAACGTAACGATTAAGTAGAAAACTTCCTTACACACATCCCCAGAGCCTCTGCAAACTCTCTGCTGTCAAATCATAGAATCATCGAATCACAGAATGGCCTGGGTTGAAAAGGACCACAATGATCATCGAGTTTCAACCCCCCTGCTATGTGGTGGGTCACCAACCACTAGACCAGGCTGCCCAGAGCCAAAGCCTGGATGCTTTCAGTGTATTCTCTGCAATTGCAGTGATTCCAGAGGTGCTGCATAAGTCAGAACAGACAGCAGATGGCTCATGCACCTGAAGAGCAGGGCATCAGCATGTTAAAATGGCACTAAATATACTTTTGCCCTATTATATCCCCCAGATCATAACAGCAGAGTATTATGAATAAAAGCCCCACTTACAATAGGTATGTAAATGAATGTGAGGCACTGTAGATTCAGTGCACGCATCTGTCTGAAACTGAATTTCCTCCAGCTTACCTTGAAATTGCAATGGACACTCTGACTGCAGAGCGAAATCTTGTAAAACCCTTTGAATGATGTGTGATGATCTCAAGGTCTGTGTAAGAGGGCTGCCCACCCATCCGTGCAATGAGGGCCAGTGTGGCTTCTTCACACTCCTGGAATCCACCCAGTAACAGCAGCAAGTATTTCTTCTGATAAATGAGAGCTTTCCGGAAGCTCTCAGCTCGGAGGTATTTGCCATAAATTCTCTACAAGATGGAAAACAGAAGAAGCAGCCTAAACTCCACGAATGAGTACAGTCATCACTTTTGACATTACAACTCCTCTAGTGTTGCTGTGATTATTCACTTCTTGCTGTTACAGAGAAGCCTGTGCTACAGCTCACACCTGGTGAATGCAGCGTCATAATCTGCGGACCACCTGAGGAGCAAGAAATGGAGTACACACAAAAGGACAATACAGTGCTTGCTTGTCATTCCCGGGGATAACAACTGACAGAGTTATGTATGCGAGGATGAGAATTTAAAATCCAAATTTAATATCTGTTCTGTTAGAAAAAGGAGAGCTAACTCAGAAAAAAATAGGCCCAAACGAAAGTGACAACAAAACAAACAAGTTACAGTTATTAGGCAGGCAACAAAGTCTTCCTACCCTTAAAATAACATTTTCAGAATCTGATCCCAGTTCTCTGAGGAAAGCTTCACTCCGGAGTTCTGCTCTCAGCTTGGACAGCTCCGCATCTGCTTGTTTCAAAGATTTCTGCAGTGACAGCTTTTCTCTGTTCCAGTTTTCCTTCTCAGAGGCAACCAGCGTATCGATGTTGACTCCAAGGTCTGATGAGTGTTTAGAAGACTGGAGGAGAAGAAACTGTATTTGAACCAGACGGTTTGGAAAAGCTTGAGCTGTGTCATTCTAGTCATTGGTTTGGTGGAGAGCTCATAAAACTACTGACTGAAAAAACCAAATGTTTTCCCACAGAAAGGATCTAAGGTCACCCTGCACCCTAACGCCTCCAATGCACTGAGTTTTGTAGCCTGTCCAACATCCTAGAAAACTACAGCCAAACCAAACAAATCCCATGCAATGGACCAAATTAGCTCAGTGATGGTGAAGCTATGTGGATCTATTTGCTGCCCAGTTGGGTGATGAGGTGCAGATTAAAAAGAGAAGCACATGGAATTCTTAAAAAAAAAAAGAGAAGTTAACAAAGGTGATTAAAATGAAAAACTTTACAGTAAACAGCGAGTCAGGACGTCTTGTCCATAGGACAAGAGTAACCTGCATCCATTTACTTTGTAGGAAGAAAGCTGAGAAAGACAGATAGCTCAAACACTCTCATTTAGGTGACGAGCACAAAGAGCGTTAGTTATTTCACAGCACAATGCTTTTATGCCTACATACGCTTCATGATAGCTGCACTACTGAAGACCTACATGTTCTCCAGAAGTACGTCTGAGCTGATATCTCCTCAGTTCTTCCTCCAGCTTCATGACAGCGTTCCTCAGATTATTCTTCTCCTCACTGAGCCTGCTGACAAAGCCGGTGAGTTGGGCGTTCTGCCGCAGCAGCCGCTCTGTCAGGGAGCTGGAGGGGGTCCCAGGTGGCAGCGCCAACTTCAGCTGCAAGGAAAACAGCAAACCAAACCATGTGTGCTCTATTCAAGCTGCTAACTTAAAAATATAACTTCGTTTTACAGGAAAAATATTTTTATGGACAATGACACCGTCATAACTTATATAAAGAAAACAGGGTGTACATGTAAGCTATAGGCCAACGTAGCTTTTCCTATGCTTATCCTGTATTAACAGCAGAACGCTTAAGAAAGCTCAGTTATTCCAACTGCAGCAGCATGCAGAACCTTTTTTTACTATGCTTAGATTTATCTAACTAGGAAGAAAGAAAAGCCCAAGATTCTCACAAGTCACGTAGAAAACAGTTGCTTACAATGCAAATAAGATCTATCCAGGCTTACTTAAAACCACATACTGCTGAAGTCTTTGTAACAGATTACACGACTCATTCCATTTCAGGTTTTATACACACTACTCAATTTCCTTTGGTAAATACAAAGCAGTTGCACTAAATGTCTTGTATCAACACAAGAAAGTAAATAATAAATGTTGATTTTAATGTCAGGAAATACTGAGCAGTTTCCTCAGTTACGGAAACACTGCTGGAAAGAAAATACATTTTTCTCAAGAAAGCTGGGAAAAGCAATATTTAATAATTATTACGGAAACGTTTCACATTAGAAGTTTAAGATTCAGCTTTAAGATAATTTGAATTAAAAAAAATAAAAGGAGGGGAGGTGGTTTTACAGTTCACCAGTTCCAAAGCAGCACTCCCTGGGGGAGACTTTCCTCTATGAAGTACAGAGCTGCATAAGCACAGCTTCAACAACTCCGTGCTGCTTTCTGCTCACATCTCACCATCCAAAGTCTCCCACCGAAGTTACAGCATTGCATTCTCACCTCTTCCAGACAGGACACTCCAGGAAGTTTTTGTAGCTCTGAAATAACTTCTTCAATAGCATTTTGTATTGCAATAAAATCCTGGTCATCTGCTGTTTCAAACTGCAACCTGAAATGACAGGGACAGTTTCAATACCACAAAGTCAGACCAAAAGAACAGTGCCTTCCCAGCAAACACATGCTGGGCCTTCAGCAAACCACATTAACACAGTTACTGGAGATAAGTCCACATATTTGAAGGCATTCAGTGACTCTTAGGCATATAAACTGAATTTGCATTGAACAGTTACTACGGATTTTGAATAAAGGTTATTCTATATGAAAAACATTTAAAAATATTCCTCTGCTTCCCACTGATCTGTATGAAAAAAAAAGAACTGTGGGGTATTTTTGAGGTCCAATGCATTTCATTTGGCTCAAATGTTTTGGAATAAATGTTTTAATATTAAATCACCATCAGAGTGAAGTAAAAAACAGATTCAAACCTCCCGCACTATTTTTTCCTTACGGAGGGAGTAACTTGAGGTGGTATGAATCAAGATACATTTCATTCAACTAGAAAATACTGATTTTTTGGGGGGGACCATGAGGTATAGCTGTAGCAGTAATCTCTATGTTCTTCCCCTTCCACAGTGAATTTTGTAATTATTGAGCTGTTATAAACTGATCTTCCACCTAAACCAATCTCCATTCATTGTTATCAGTTTGCAAAGAAAATGATTTTGCTGTAACTTATAAAGGACCACATCAAACTGGAAAGAGCACAGCGATGGACACTCTGTGATCCTGTTTAACAGCACATCTCAAGCAAATAGAAGCATATACTACGAACATAGACACAAAAACTAGGCTACAGTGTGTGAATTATGATTAAGACCTAATGTGGGTTGCTCGTGGGTTGCTATTAACCACAATCAGCAGCTGAAGACTAGTCTGACCTGCTAGCAGCCTTCTGAGCCAATTGCTTTAGCTTTGGAGATGCACTTTGCAGCTTTTGTCTGACAGCCTCCAGAATTGCAGTAGCTGCAGAGAGGTCTCCTCCTCCTCCTGTCAGCGTGGCGTACGTTGATTCATTCGTCTCAGCTCCTTCCATTTTTTGCTGGAGAACCCAATTTCTTGTTCTTTCATTGGGTGTGTCCCAAGTAGTCTGTACATAAATATAAGCTTATGTAAATACACTTCAAATATAATGCTTTTAAATAGAAGCATTTAATTCTGAAATACATTCAAAAATTATAGAACATAATTCTGATAGAGAAAGTAGTGCAGCGTGACTACTCTGTTGCTGTAGTGTACCACTCCAACGACCGCTTCTGAGTGGTATCAGGTGGTGCCTTTCTTGGTTCAGATCTAGCTGTCACAGATCTAAAGTGAATTCATTCAGTAAACTCAACTGATCAGAACCAGCCTTTCTGGTTTTAATGCCATTGGCTCCTTTACCAACTGTGCCTGC
Source organism: Gallus gallus (assembly GCF_016699485.2). Taxonomy (NCBI): domain Eukaryota; kingdom Metazoa; phylum Chordata; class Aves; order Galliformes; family Phasianidae; genus Gallus; species Gallus gallus. The sequence continues at coordinate 22,389,289 of NC_052533.1, read as the reverse complement.
TTCTGAGACCAATTCAAAGTCAGAGATACGGGACTGGAAATGCCCACCACGGTCATGGTCTTTGGATATTTGATGATGGTGAGGTGCCAATGAGGGGAAAAAAAAAAGCAGGGTATTGTAAATGTCACAGGAAGCAGTAGGAGACTCATTATTTGAAAGCCCTGGCAGATCCTGGACAGCAAACTGTGCTGTCTACTGCTGATGAGGGGAAAATGCCTCATAGGCCACTGCAACCTGATCCAAGGGAAAACTGTTCACAGTGCTCGCAGTTACCTCTGATCAGGACGTCTGGTGCTATCAGCTATTGCAAACTACTGGTAGTTGCCAGTGCTTCAGAAGATTAAAAACAGTAGCCAAATTTGATGAAGACAAAAGTGTCCTTTCTGGCTCCACAGAGTAACAGCTGCCTAAGAGAAAGCAATGATTCCGGGATGGGCAAAAAACATGGATAGCAGAGAGGCAAGTCTCCTGTCAACCACCTCCTTTCAGACTATCCACACAGCACCCACTGGTCATCACTTATATCCTACAGGGAAGACTTTTAAAACTCTTTAAAAACATTTATAAACCATTACAGAACTGCTCAAAACTTTTATGAAGGAGAAAAACTCACTGGCAACAGTGGTTCCAACTTCTGATAAACAAACTGTTAGGCTAAATTCCAAAATTATTTTCCTACATTGATTTCTTCCTTCTATTTTGTTTGCTAACTTATACCAATTGACTCCTATGCTTGTTTGACTACATGTTCATTTAATTCCTGCAGTTGTTGGGAGATCACTTTTTGATGTTTCAAAGACCACTGGTAGTTCATGAACCTTAGTTTAGATTAAGAACCCTGGTCTGGAGCACTCCCGAGCTCATTCATGAGATTGGGTGTGGGGAATATTCTTTTTATACTATACTTAAATATAAAGTGCATGTATACACTCAGATACATATCTCCTGCTCACTCTTCTCCTTACACATCTCTACAGCTTCATTCTCAGAGGATGCGAGTGAATAGTTTCAGACAGCAAAACAAGAGTGCTTCTCCCTTTCTTTGGTGCCTGTATTTTGGCACATGTAATTTGCCAGCTATTTTATAGATTAAAGGCACACTGACAAACAACAGTAATTGAACAAAAGAATTAAAAGCAAAATCGCGCAGTTCAGAATCACACATTGCTCTCAGACCTACCGTACCTCATTTTGATTGTGGCTTGGTGTTCTTTCAGCTTCCTTTTTCCCTTCACTCTCCTGCTCCTTCATCTGTAGTTCTTTGATTACTTCCTGCAACTTCTTTGTCTCATTCCCTAGCTTATGAACCTCTTGCTCCTTTTGTCCCAGTTGCCACTGAAGGTCTTCTACTTTGGACTCCAGTTCATGGAGTTTCTTCTGTGTTATTATGTTAGCATCTTGTTCTGCCTGTAATGCTTTCCTCTGGATTTGCCTCTCTTTTTCCATTTGCTGTCTCACTTGCACAGATTCCAGTTTATACTTCTCCATCTCACTCACTAACTCCACTATACGGTCATGCTTTTCATCCATTTGTTTCTGTAGCTCTTTAAGTAATTCCTCAGATGGATTAGGTGTTCCAGCTTGCCCCTTATGTTCAGCACTTTGAAGCTGAGCACATAGCTCTTTTTCCCTTTCTAGTGCACTGCTTATTTCAAGAGCTCGAACCTTCTCTGATTCAAGAAGAACCTGCAACTCAGAATTACGGCCTCGTTCACGTGACAGCTGGGCAGCACTGAGTGCTTCTTGGGATTCAATTTTCTGTTGCAGATCAGTTGACAGTTGTTTCTCTTCTTCCAAAAGTTCATTTAACTGTAAGTTCTTTTGTTTTTGATCTTCAAGTGAAAATTTTAAATCCTTCCATAAGAAAACGGAAGAAAAAAATGATTAAAACCATTCATATACACTTTGCCTTATGTTAGGCAAGTTGCAAAAATGCTAGCTGTACATACTTTGCTTTTAACAAGTCGTGCTATTCACAAATAAATGTGACAATACTCCAAATGCTGCAGATACAGCTGATGTGCAAGATATAGGTGTCTATACTCTAAAATCAGGTCATCTCCAAAAATAATGCTTTTTACAAGTTACAGCTATAGATCTGAAGTTTAAGAGAACTAACTCCTTTTATTTTCTAAAGCTGTGACAAGGAGTTTCCAAGTTAAGATTTCAAGATGTAAATAAATCTATATTATTGAACTGACTGTTTTTTTTTGTCTTACTGATGTTCTAGGATACCTGTTCTATGTGTAGCCCTGTTAGCAGGGTCTCCTTTAACAGCTGTTCAGCGTATTCTACAGAACAGAATATTTCTGCGTTGAACACTACACACACAGTTGTAAAACTTCTATTAGTTTAAATGGACTTTTTTTTTCCCCCACACTCCTTTTTTCAGCTCTAGATGGTATAACGCTGCTGTTTAAGACTTGAACACAGAGAAAAACACGAACACACTGGACAAAAACGTAAGTCAAGATTAAATGTTGACCAAAAGAACATGCTTGCTCCTTAATGTTTCAAGCCATTTGGGAATACGGAAGGAATACCTCAAGCTCTTCTCTTCGTCTTTCCTCAGCGCGCTCCATTTTAGCTTTCTCCTTTTCCAAAGCCCACTGCAACTCTCTTGATTTCTTCTGTTCGCTGGCCATTGTATCCTTGAGAACATCCAGCTCAGCTGCTTTTTCTTTAACTTCAGTCCTAAAATAGAACTGGGCAGTTAGATCATGGCTGTCATACTGCTGAAGTAACATCAGTTACATGATACTACTTTTATCTTGTGCTTGTGTAGTAGAATTAAAAATGAAAAGCCTATTTAGAAAAACCTAACTAGTTTAGTTAGGTTTTTTTAGTTTAGTTTAGTTTGAGGCCTAACTCAAACATCAAAAAGAGCTGCATAGCTCAAAAATGACTGAAGAAGCATGTCTGTACTCCTGACTTGCAGCTGCCATGTTTCATGAGTTAGTGGCTAGTATTCAACATAAACCAGTCATTGGCCAAAGTTTGGAAGGATGCAGGGAAAAAGCATCTTGTCATGTGTCTCAAAGGATCTGTCAAAGTTGTAAGGCGGTCTGTAAGGCAATATCAATTTGAACTGTGTGATTATTTGCTACCACTGACATTACAGTACTGTACAAAGACTCACCAGTCTGGTAAAGACATTAATAGTTATGGCTCTCCTGAGTGTCAAATACTTTGGTACCTCTGATGTTGGCCATAGCAAAGCAACACTTAAAGTCTATTTTTTGGTAGGTGTGGACTTCAGAAAAACTGAGACTCATTTACATGAAATCAAATTCCTTAAGAAAATCAGTACTGTGATTTCAGGTGGCACAGAAATTATCATATTTGCTGTCAATACTGAAAAGTTGAGACTGAAAGCTGTACCTGATGGTTTCTAGGTCCTTGAAGTGCTTGTGCTGTGCTTTCAGGGTTGTTTCAAGCTCTAATTTGGCCTGGGCAAGTTCATTCTTCAGTTCAGCACTCATAATTCTCTCTGAATTCAATTGCTCCTGAAGCTCAGCTGCTCTGTCCTTCACACTCCGGAGCTCCACTTGCATCTCCACTATCTGTGACTGCTTCTGCTGCATACTGTACTCCAGCATTTCTGATGGGAGTACCATTAACAAGGATATTAGTTTAGTAATCAAACAACACCATTCATTTGGGTCAAGTTTCCCATAGCACAGAGAATGACCATAAGGCTATCACTAACAGTGATATTTTAAAAAAATAATATTTTCTTTAAATAGTGGTGTGAAAACAAACATGTCTTACACTGGAAAACACTTCATCCTTTCCAAGACATCACTTCAATTCTTCGAATGATTTAAAAACTGTATGCACAGCCACATTCGTATCTATCATTTGGCTTATGAGCAACATAACAAAGGTAGCTGCATACTCTTGACCAAATATTTGTGACAAAACACTGAAAGCACTTACAGCTTAAGTTTAAAGTACATTTGCTCACTGAACTTTTTGTTGTTCATTCTTCCTCTTGATTTATCACACTACTTGGAAAAGTTCAGAAAGCTCAGAAAATTATCTTAAAATACTCAATTTTTATAGCAATTGAAATAACTTTGTGTCACTTATGATACAAGTCATAAGAACACAGCTGACATTTAAATTTCTGAAAAATCACTCCATTACGATTAAAAAAGATAAAAAGTAAATATGCTCAGATCATGAGTTGAGCATCCAAATCAGAGAGCAAAAAAAGTCAACAGTTCTCCACTTACAATAAGAACAGCACTGGCATAAAAATATGTAGGAAATAGCATTTAAATCACCTTGGCTTTTTGAATCAATTTCTTGTTCTCTCTTTGGGTTATTTTTCATACTGTTCATCTGAGCATGCAATACTTGAACCTCCATTAACAAACTTCTTCTGTCTGCATCATGAAGGCAGTCCATTGCTGTTCTCTGGTTAATAGCCTGTTAGGATTGAAAACACACTTGAAAGTAGAAACTCTGGACTTTATTAGAGTATCTATCGTGTGGACATTATATCCATTTATATCATCACAGTCCACATATATGCAAAACATTTTAAACTAAGTCACAATTAGCACAATATTAAAAGTTTATAAAGAACTCTTTCTAATTCCCCTGCTGGGCATCAAAATTCTAGAATCAGAAGAACTATCAGCTTTGTGGCACATCATTAATTTCCTCACTAATCCTTCCATGTCCCACAGGAGAATAAGTGACCTCTCTGTTCCACAGCAACATTATTACTCCCTCTTCTTATAACACGTCTCATATATGTAGGCTACTTTTCCTCTTATACAGTGTAGCATAATTATAATTAATGGAATCAAACTCAGGATAACTGTTTTTATTCAAATTTATCTCCAAAGGTTGTATTTGTTCTATATATATTGTGCCTACAAAAGCTCTTCTTACTAAACAAATCTCTTCTTCCTATGAGACATACTTCATTTTCAACAGTCTGATCTGCCACAGCTACATACATTTTTCAAAGAATTTATACATTTAAAAGTAAAAACCAACATAAATGTAAACAAGCCTTGACTTGAGTATGTTTTACGTTACCTGCTCTTGTAGCCTGTGCTCTAACTGACTCATCAGTATCACAGCATCTCTTGTGCCCAGTTCTGCAAGTTCAGTTTGAAACACAGCAAGAAGAACATTTTGTTCCGTCACAAAAACCTGCTGAATGGCACGCAGGAGTTCTCCTCGCCAGTCTGAGTCCCCTTCGGGAGGTTCAGAACTTCCATAAAGCTACAACGGTAAGCACGAATTTAAACAGTTAGCAGAATTCAAAGATAACACCAAGAACTGATGTTATCATGTACGCAAAATGTGTCTTTTTCAGTGGAACGTTGGACATCTCTTACATAACATGCATTCATACAAATGGTACATTTTTGTACCCCTGATTTCTTCTGCATGCACAAATGCTCAACTTCACCAACTTTTTTCCTCTTTCCTCTCACAACAATATCATTTTAACAGCTGCTGGAAACATGCTTTCCAGATACAATTCCATGCAGTTGTTCTTAAAAAGGTAGATCAGTATCAGAAGTTAGCAAATACAGGCCTAACTGAAGGTATATTTTGTTAACAGAAAGTTGTTAACAGAAACTGAATTATGCATGTGCTTTATAAGGTTCTCATAAATCAGTTTTGTTTCAGAAATAATCTTAGAATATTGTTTATACCTCAGCTTCTCTGTGAAGTTGCATTTTTGAAATCAGGTCTTTCAAAGATGAGATGGTGCTTAGGAAGGCTTTCCTTTCCTCAAGCCAGGATTCTGGCCCTTGCTTAAGAGGTGGCATCTCCCTTTCACCATATGGAAATTCAGTGAGAGACAGCACCTGTACGCCTTCACGATGGACTGCTCTCAGCAAACCCTACAATAAATACAAAAAGAAATCAGAAACATCAGTCCTGACAATAATCATGATGACAATGAGACTGAAATACTGGTATTTTCTATGTTATCAGCACAAGGAAACCACTTATGCTTCCTCATATCAATGACAGAAGCATCATCCGGTTCCTTACATTAGCCAAGCACCGCAGCTTATTAAATAATAGATGTGTTCCCCCAGTTTCAAATGAGAATACCCAAATTCATACTCATATTGAAAACTGATTGCTGATGGAAACATTTTAAAAATAAAGTTCTGTGGCAAGAACTATGTTGCTTCCTGGCAAGCTTTTCAATTAACTTCTTGAAATTACCATTAAATTATTCATTATTATTATTCAAGGCCAGGCTGGATGGGCCCTGAGCAGTCTGATCTGGTGGGTGGCAAACCTACCCGTGGCAGTGGGTTGGAACTGGATGGGCTTTAAGGTTCCTTCCAACCCAACCCATCCTATGGTGCTGCAATTTAAGTTAGGTCTTTGTCAGAAAAGGCTTCTATTTTCTTTTCTTGTGTTGTGTATTGTTTTTTCTTCAGTAATTAAAAGCATGATGCCCTTACTGTTTATGATACACAAACTGAATTACTTTCATAACACAGTTATTATTCTACATTGATAATTATAGAACCTATATGATTGTGTAACAGATGATCATGACACTATCATTAATACATAGGAAATACAATAAAATATAATTAAAGAGTTAAATTTTTCACAATCATAATTGAGAACAAGTCTACTGCTAAAAAATTCATGTTTAACTGAAATTCTGTGAAAGATATTTTAAATGAAACAACACATTCTTTACAACAAAAATTTTGCTAATTACAGGCATTTCTAACATACCACATTTCTAGCATATCACTTATCAGAAGTATTTTAAAATGTATTTGGACAGCTAACACTTTAAATGATCTAAAAGGCTCACTATTCACTAATGAAGCAGTAACTAACCTAAGCTGTTAGCACCATCATTCTTGTTCCACAATAAAATTGCTCAGCTCCATTTTACCTTAATTTTTTGAGGAAGCAGATCTGTTGAAGTTTCACCCTCATCTGGTCCTTCTGATATTGTGTCAGATCCTTGGGTCTGAGTAAGATACATTCCTTGACTCCAGTCTGAACTGGAGTCTAAAATAAAAGGAGAGAAAAACATGAAAGCTGGATTACTGTGAAACTTTGAAGAAGAGACATCAAAGAAGTATTTTTGTTATAGCGTGGTTGCATGTCACCACAGTTGATTCTACGCCTGGAGACGACTTGTTTTATAGTTTTTCCATTTCAAATCAGTGGCAGCAAAAAAAAAAAAAAAAAATCCAAACGAAACACTACCCTCCCCCTCCAAAATGCCAAACTTTAAAATACTACTGTAGAAGAAAAACAACTTACTTACTTACTTACACACTACATCTCAGTATGCTTAGCCTTTGTATACGAAAAGGACTGTATTAATAATTTCTATTGCTCCTGAGGAAGTCTGAACCTGCCATCATCTCTCACTGCTAGGGACTAGTAGCTTTCAATTCATCAAGATATGATAGAGTTATGTTGAAGAGATACTGGAATATGTAGGAAGAATATATACAGTCCAACTGGAAGTTAAAAATTGCATCAAATATCTCGACTCAACCCATCTTCAATCCCATCATTTTTTTCTTCTGTAACAGTTTAATAGACATGGCATGCTTGAATGCTCAGAATCCTTTTTTTTAGTGTAATAATAATTCTGCTTTTAATCTGGGGAGCAATTTTTGTTCCTTAGAACATAAAACTCTTCAACAGTAAACTTGCTATTAAAATGCAAATTTAATTTATAATGCTGACCACAAAAAATCTTCTAAAGCAAGTTTCTTACCACTAGAACCTCCATCTCTAGCTTGATATGGTGGAGAACGTACTAATCCAGAAATCGGGATTCCCTGTATTCAGAAAAGAGAGCAGTCAGACCTTGAATAATCTCATATCCACTCTTAATAAAGGAACTAATTCTAAGGAGCCTAAAATGATGTGTGTGTCTCTTTTCAGTTTCCCCTGCAATAAAAGCAATCAAAATGGAGACTAAAAAGATGGTGTTCAATAGCGTGACTTACACTTGTCCCCACTTCACAGAGCATGGTACATTCAACACGTGGCACAAGGAAGCATCTAACAGTTGAACACACTCCCAAATTTAAATTGCTGAGGAAGTGGTTCACAATCTCCCTGTAGGCCATAGAAACATCACAACACTTAAAATCTTTACATTAATGTTCATTAACGGTGGTTCACAGATTGAAAATGGGAATTTCTGTAGCAGGAGCAAAAGCAGAAACCAAAGTACTTCAATGAATATAAAACAGGATACATACTTCTTTAGCTCGTAGACTCTCTATGACTTCTTTTAAAGCATTACATTCATCAGTTAATACTTGTACTGCAACAAACTTCTCTCTCTTTAATGCTTCAGATTCAGAGATATGCCTTGTCTCCATGTCCATGATTTCAGCAGCATGGAGTTCTTGCATTTGCTCAATTTTTTCATTAAATTCTCTTATGATCTCTGCAATCTCTTCTGAAGAGCAGTCAATTTGAATTTCTGCATTTTTTACAAGGACTGGTGAAGTCTGGATATAGCTGCTGACATTCACAGTCTTGTCTGTCTGTGAAGATGTGCTTTTCCCAGTTGAAGTAGACTCACTGGTTAGCAAATCACACAGTATTTCTGCATCTTTTCTGCTTTCGGTTTTTGCCATGTTCTTTTCCATCCTCATATAATTTGCAAGCTTCTCTTCTACTTGAACTAGTTCCTCTTTGACTTTGCACAGATCTTCCCGAAGGTGCACCAGATTTGCTTCTTTTACCTGTAAATATGGAGAATCTGAATTGCAGCTCCTCCAAATCCTTGGAAATAAACAAGACCTAAACAACTCTCTACACATCTGCAACTCAGTTTAGTTCTATTTTAAAGTGGCTATGACACACGGTGACAAATGTTATACCTTAAGAAATACACCGCTAGGTCCACTGTTGCATTATATTGGACTATAAATCTCTGGCATTAAATGAAGTTTTGGTCTACACCATCAGCTCTATTCCACTGACAGTAGGTAATGAACAACTGTTATTCTTAGTAGCATGCTCTGTACAGGATGTTTTAGAAAATAGCAAAGGTTATAATAAATCCTTTATAATCGTTTGCTTTAAATACATTATAGAACAATCTGGTTCTTACTGATAGTTCCTTCTGAAGTTTTTCTGTTTCTTCTCTGTAACTGCTCAGTTCTTCCTTAGCAGCAGCTGCTTCTTCTTTAACTTTCTCTAGTTCAAGTTCATTAGAAAGTGCATTATCATTTTGCCTCTCTGTGTGTTGTGCTTCTACCTACGATGCAACACAAGGTACAGAAAAAGAGGAAGAATCTTATGAACAGTCAAGAATTAATAACATTGATTACTCACAATAATTTACTACAGTCACACATGAAAGTAAGATAGGGAAAAACAAATCTATGTTATTTCGATTCACACATCCTCTAAAAATTAAGAACCTTTTCCTTGATTAACTCCTACAAACTGGTTATTTGTGGGAGTAAAGACCATCTAGAAAGCATGGGGAGGAAGGTCAACAGCCAGTAGGAAATAAAGTCTGATAACATCATTGAATTTATAACATATATGACATTCATTCAATCTGTCCTTTGATGAAAGGTCTTTAAACCTTTTCTGGTCCAGTACTGGGTTTCACAGCCTCTTCGAACTTAGGAGTTTCAGCAAGCAAGCCCAAGTGCTTTAATTAGGCCCAGTGAACTACAAAGGTTTTAAATTCAGATGCAACATAGCCAGTGATGGATGTAAATCAGGACAAATGTACATTTGTGAAAGCTACCAGTGGGAAATGTACTTGGAATCAAGGCAAGAAAGAAAACAATGCAAAACAAAAATCAAAGCATACTTAATGGTAATGGTTTAAGTTGCCAGGGGAGGTTTAGGTTGGATAATTTCTTCTCAGAAAGGGTGGTGAGGCACTGGAACAGGCTGCCCACGAAGGTGGTGAAGTCACCATCCCTGGACATTTTCAAGAAAAGGGTAGATGTGGCACTGAGTGACATGATTTAGTGGTATGGTGGTGATGGGTTGGTGGTTGGACTACATGATCTTAGTGGTCTTTCCAACCCTTATGGTTCTGTGATTCTATAAACAAATAAAAATGTTCAGACAAACTATTATCACTCCCTTATCCGTTCTGAACCTTCTTCCAAAAGATTCTGCCGTTTTGATTGGTCTACTTGCTTGCCATATAAGTGTAATTCACCCCATTACAGGTCGATTCAAAGTAATAATAATAAAGTATATGCTCAAAATGCAAATCAATTAATGCAAAATGAAATTGATAGCAGAGTTCATCTAAAATAATATCTTTTTCTTCCTGTAACTCCAGGAATAACAGAGAAATGAAGATCTATTCCACACAGCAGGATATTTCTATTGCTAGTTTTGTAAAGAAGTTTTGCATTTGTTTCACTTTACACACAAGGAAATGATTTTAGTGAAAACAAGCCTAAAGAAAATTGCATATAATTACCAGATACGTCTGTGTTTCTTCTTGCTTAATATATTTCTGAATCTCACTTCTGTGTTTCTCTTGAACCTCTTCTAGTAATTGCTGAAGTTCCAATAGCCTCTCTTCTTTCAATTTAGATTCCTGTTGTGTAACTTTCACATTTTCTTTTTCTAGCTCCAAGCTATGATTTGTCTTTGCCAGCTGTTCCTCCACCTCTCTAAGCCTCTGTGTTAAGAGTGATACTTCTGATTCCACCTCATTTTCAGTAGTATCATTCCAACCCTCTGTTTGGGGATGTTTGCTTGCTTCCTCCAGGCATTTTGAAGCTTTCTGAATTTCCTGCAAGAATTTCCCTTGTTCTTGGACTGCATTTAGCTGAACCTGACTCACGAGAGCAGCTGCGACTTTTTCCACTAGTGCTTTCTCTAGTTCTAATATCTTATTTCCAAGCATATCTCTTTCAGCTTTTCCTTGTTCTTTCAGATCTTTTATTTCATTGTAGGACTGGCACAGTTCTGAGTCTTTTTCCTTAATGCATGCCTGAAGTTGCTGCAGCTGTACCTCCATCTTGCTGATGGTGACCCTTGTATTTTCATCTGAAGACCTGAGCTGGGTTTGATCTAGCAGTTCTGTCATCTCACATGAGCCTTCATCCACTTTCTCAGTTTTCCTGTTGCTCCCAACTTCTGTTTTTTCCCTGTCACCTTTCATCAGTCCACACTTATACTTCTCTACTACTTCTTCACGTTCTTTTCTTAAAATGTTTATTTCTTGCTTTAGCTGGTTCATTTCTAACTTAGTTTCCTCAAGCTCATTCTTTGTTTGAGATGCCTCTAAATTAATACTTTCTACTTGCTTCTCCAAAGCCTCTTTTTCTGCCAGAACTGTTTCAAGTGTGTGTTTCAGACTGTCAGCATCCTCATGAAAAGCAGTGATATCTGAAGGTATTTGTTCAATATTTGCCAGTTCTTGCTGAAGTTTATCAATTACATCGTTCAACTGTTCTATTTCCTCATCATTTTTTTTCTTCACACGTTCTTGATCACTTTTCAGACATTCTACCTGGGCTTCAAGCTCCCGTATATGCTCATTTTGTTCTTCAAAAATCTGCAAAAAAGCACAACAAAAAATTCATGAGTAACTACAAAACCTTCAGTTTAGTCCTGCTCCCAGACTTCACAATAACAGTTTTATCAGTTTGCAAAGTCTTGTTAAAAAAAAAAAGTATGTTATAAGTGAACTTCTTGATGGGATGTCCCTTACAAAGGTCTAAGAGAATCAAGATACCTTTACATAGGATTGACAAAGCCTGTGACCTTAATAAACTCTATACGTAGGTGTGAAAGCATCAAATGAAGTGAAAACATTCATAATATTTACAGAGGTATGAAATGCTGAAGTTCCAGTGTTCAAAATAATTTTTCCCAACAGTTGGGAAAGCTCTAGCTTTTCCTTACTGTTGAAAATTAAAACAACCCAAACCATTCTATGATTCTATAATTTTATGCAAAGAACATAAAATTCAATGAAATTAATGAAAGGATGTAACTAAGCAAATATCAGACTAATAACTTTATAATAGAGAAAAAAAGAAGCCATCTAATATCCATTTCTAATAAGAAATAAATGAGAAAGCAGAAAAAATATCAAATTATTTATGAAAACTAAATTTAACAAATTAAAAAAAAACTTATCAAAAGGAAAAATATGACTAGCAGACTCCAAACAGAGTAAGATTTATAAAATTAATCATAAAAAGCCACGTGTTAAATTGTAGTAGAAGCAATATCTCATTAGATTATATAAGAACACTGAAAACTCATTTTAAAACTCAGAATGATGGCAGACCAGATTACAAGTAGTAGGAATCTGTGAGTCTAAGTGGACATATTTTCATAACAGAATGACTGGAGAGCTGAAATGAGCAGTGCTTATACACTGGAAATGAAAACAAAACAGAACAAAACCAACACAGAAGGAAATGCCTCAAGAATATTTTAAAAGGAAGAATATGAAATGAAATTAGTTATGGTATTTAAAATAGTTAAGAACAGTAAAAGGGCCTTTTACAAATATTAGGAAGAGGAGAAAAAAAGAAAGATAACAAAATTTATTACTAAAATAGCTGTTGTTTCCCTTTATCACTCAGTATTTCATTAGGTTTAATTAGTTAAATACTGAAATAACCTTATAATAATTATAATAGGTTTAAGAATAAATGAAAAATGTGATCAAGACTGAAGGAGGCTCAAAAGCACTAAAGAAAATGTGAACTAGGCCTTGGTTTTCAGAAGAAAAGAACAGTGACCCTGCTGACTGCTATCCAGTGAGCGTAACAGCTTCTCTTCTTCATAACAGTAGAATAAAGGGCCACATAAGGCATATACAGCTATTAAAAGAAAAGCACTCTGTGGGATGAAGATGTCTATAGGATTAAGAAAGCGATTAACCTAAGGATGATTGATACACTTTTTAATGCTGACCTCATAAACAAACAAACAGTAATTATTTAATGTTCTGGAAACTAAATCAGGGTAAGAAGATGAAATTAAGAAAATGAAATTACACTACAGGAGAAGAACCAATCATTACAATGAACTACACCTAAATCCTAGGTATTTTCCTCAAGGCAAAGAATGTAACTCTCTTACCGTGGTCCTTATATAAAGCAGAATTGTACTAGATTCCTGAAATATGATCTTTTCTAAATGCAGTTTCCTAAATTCAATTCAAAGTCTTCTAATTATTCACTGAGGTTCATTATAAGTAAAAGTAGCACATACAAACTCAGCCAAATTATCCAGTCACAGCTCCATTTCATTTCAGTGGATCCATCCAATATGCCTCAGTGAAATGCTCTGCTAAACACTGAGCTGCTGAGCGGTAAAAGAGCTTTTATTATTACCTTACTGCATAATTTGGGCTTTGGGAACAAGGTTTATGACAAAAAGATTTCACGTTTAAAATGGTTAGAATTCAAAATTCTTCCACTGAAAAAATCCAATGTTTTTGCTGCAAAAAAACATGTGAGACCAGAGGCCAGTTTCTGCTATCACTTACATGAATACAAAATACGTAGTATAACTATTGAAATCAAGTTCATTATATCTGTATAAATTGCAACTAAGCCAGAGAAGATGAAGCTTATTTTCCTAAGAACACATAATTGAAAGATACCAGAAAACTACCGGTGTTAAATCTCAATACATAAGATAAGGATGAATCTGCTCTATTTGCTCTATTTTTTTTTAAGAGAACACAGCACGTTGCTTGTACAACCACATTTCAAACTGGATTAAATATGTTGCCAACATCAGCATGATGGCGAAGTATTTATATATAAACTCACAAGAACAGAAGTTCAGCTGCTAAAATCAACAGTACGTCCAACAGATGTCACTGTTGGACATAACTGAAGGTAAGCCACTGTAGGGAAGATGGTAGAACGCATGCTGAGATTCAGTCCAGCAACCTAAACATCACTACATTTTCAGAAGAAGAATAAGGAAAGAAGAACTTCAGACAAAAAATGAAACAAATAACACAGAGTTACAAACAGAAAGCAAGTACAGTGTATTCATGGTATAAAAAAAAAAGAGGTGGAAGAGGAAAAGCAGATCAGTGTTAAAACATCGTTTGATACTGAAACATTAACATCTTTAAATTAAAGCAGGAATAGAAGATACTGTAATGGGAGATACATTATTCATATCTTTACTATTATTTTTAAAGCTAGCAACATAAGGCAGGACTCTGAAAAATGATATCAAAAGTATGTACTTTGTTGTCAGTTGTGCCTTCAAGTTGCTGTTGCAGTTTTGCAATTTGTTCATGAAGATTATCTATTTCTTGCTCCTTTTCTTGCATGATGTGAGCGAGTTTCCCAGCCACTAAATGATGGTCTTTTATGGTGCCATCTTCAGATTTCTGGATAGCTAGTCCCAGTATTTCCATTTCATCCTACCAAAAAATCCAACCCACAAAAAACCAAAATCATGTTACAGTAGTACATAACATTTTCTGCATATTTTTGTATGAGTATTTAAGGTATAGGGACAACAAACTTTATGGAATAAGAAATTATTATATGAGCTTTTTAGTATTTTGCAAGTTGAACTGCAAAACGTTTGAGGAAAAAAAATTATTTTACATCTTGGCATTTTTCAAGAATTTGTTTCTGAAGGGAAAATAAAGTTCTAGGCTTCCCAGTTATATAATTACCTTAAATAATTTGTTCTCTTGTTCAAGCTCTTGCAAGTGTGTAGTAGACTCCTTCCGCTGTATTTCTAGCTGCATGTGCAGCTGTTGAACTTCTTCATTTTTATTTTCTAACTCCTCTCGAAATTGCTCCAGTTGTTCTTCAAGGTTTGTGACCTACATTCACAAAACAAGTGGTGAAAAAGGAACAGACAACCACAGGAAAAACTGAATGCTGTAATTTTCAAGTGCAATGTCTTCTACAGAAAGACGAGTTTGGGTAGGCAAAAACAATTGAATGTATACTCAGTGACATTCTGAGTCACTGAATGGAATTTTAAAACACTCTAAAAATCAGCTGAAATCACTATGAATATTTTCTTAATTGGGCTTAATTTTCTTAATTTTCTTAACTTCAATTACAGAAATACTCCTGTAACTCATACGCATTAACAGAAATCATAACGATAATTTGAGCTCACAAGAGAATGTCAAAGGGATCTGGACAGCTATTTCATCTGTTTAAAAATTTCATCTGCATAGTTTACTATATTCAAAAGTAAGCAAAAACAAATAATCCAAACTATCAGTGGAAACATTACACGGATATTTTACCTCCTTTTCCTTTCTGTCCACAGCTTCTCGTTCAGCCTGCAGTTGTATTTCAAGAGGTAATTCTCCTTTTACAATAATGGTGCCAAATTGTTTCCTTTCCTCCACCTTTAAATATGCATTAAAATTAGTTACTTTGCTTGTTTAATAAGAAACAAATCAAAAGAATATATTGCTTTGTTCTCAAGAAAATAAAAAAGAAGTAAATACATTATAATTTTAAGCCAAGAATACCTTTTGCAAGTTATCTGCACTGATGATTAAAGCTTGTTCCAGTTCTCTTATTCTGCATTCTAATTTCTCAATTTCTTCATTTCGTTCTTGTATGTCTCTCTGAAGTTGCTCCTTAGAAAGCAAAAGCTCACTGCACTTGTCTGTTTTTTCTTTTAAATGATTTGTTAATTGTTCAACCTGGTGACAATACAGGAAGAAGATGAATATACTGTAGTAGATTGAAAAGGTTTGCTAGCAATAGTATCAGCATTCATATTTTATAGAGAAAAAAAAATCCCTCTTTTTTTTCCTGTAATGAAATTCTTATTCTTTACATGGAACAGAATACAAAATTAGGACATTGTAGTGTTACATCCAACAAATACTATTAGCATTTTCAAATAACTCACGTATTCTGTGCTACATCACTTGCTCTCTAGAACTGCCTTTGTTACGCACAGTGTCCTCAGCAAAATGTCCAGCATACGGCTAGATTATGACCAAACACAATTGGTGCACAACTGAGGGACAGGCTGGGCTTATAGGGTTATAAATGTGGTGGAATACATCAGTTTAGTGGATAGTCACAAGTGAGGTTCTGCAGAGCTTCATTTTAGGGCCAGTTCTCTTTAGTGTTTTCATAAATGATGTGGATGCAGGACATGAAGGTATACTAAGTTCGTGGATGATACCAAATCAGGAGGAGCTTTTGACTTCCTTGAAGTTAGACAGGTTTTGCAAAAAGATCTTGACAAATTAGAGGGCTGTGCAATCGCCAACCACAAGAAGTTCTAAAAGGATCCCCACAGGAGGGGATCTGGGGGTTCTGGTTGATGGCAAGCAGAACATGAGTCAGCAGTGTGCCCTGTAGCCAGAAAGGCCAACTGTACCCTGGGGTGCATCAGGCCCAGCACTGCCACTGGGCAAGGGGAGGGGTCTGCTCTGCGCTAGTGCAGTTTTGGCTGCTGCAATGTAAGAAGAATGTAAAACTGCTAAAGAGGGGGGCTGCAAAGATGGTGAAGGGTCTGGAGGACAAGATGTATGAGGAGTGGCTGAGGTGCCTGGGTTTGCTCAGCCCAGAGCAGAGGAGGTTGAGGCCTCATGGCAGCTGCAGCTCCTCACAGTGCTGAGCTCTGCTCTGTGTGACAGAAATGGCCCAAAGGAACCGCATGGAGCTGTGTCAGGGGAGGGACAACAGGGGGTTAGGGAAAGGGTGTGCACCAGAGGGCGGTGGTCATGGAATAGGCTGCCCAGGGCAGTGGGCACAGCCCTGAGCTGTCAGAGTTCTATGAGTGTTTGGACAGTGCTCTCAGACACAGGGTTTGGATTTTGGGTGGTGCTGCATACAGCCAGGAGTTGGACTCAGTGATCCTCACGGGTACTCTCCACCTCAGGGATATTCTATGGTTCTCTTTCTATACTGAAAATCACGAAAAAAAAATCACGGAAAAATATACAACTTGCTCAAAATGTAAGGTGTGTGAAAATCATACACACACACAACACTTCCCTGCCTAACAGATCATCAAACAAAACGTATATGCAGCACTTGTACTGCTGACAGTTCTTGATTTTGTCAGTTGTAACAGTTTTCCGTGATTCCCTTGAATCTATAGCTACTACATTTGTTTTAGTGGGGACAGAATTTCACTCTCAGCATCACTGGTGAAGCTCCAGTGTGCACAGAGAGATTGACTACATCTCAGGTGTTTCAACCTTAGTAATTCAGTTCTGTCAGTTATGTACCTGTGCTATGAACACAACATCACAAAACAATGTAAGAACATGTTAAATTGCTAAAGTAGTCCTGACCATTTCCACAGGATTCTGAAAACAGAGTGGACTTTCTAAATTAATTTATACAAAAGATATGAAGTCTCTGTATGTTTACTACTAAACAGCCCCAGTAAAACCCCAAAATGGCCGTCTCCCGAAGCACAGTCATCTGTTGGGGGTATACTCTCCTGGCTTGTAAATGGATGTAGACTAGGTACACCATAAAATAGCTCAATTGCAATACTTAAGAGTTTTCATCTTATCTTACGTATTCACTGCATACAAGTAACAAAACACCTGACCTCTCTGCTTTGATGTTCATTGACAGGCTGACTCCTCTGTGGAACCTTCAGCTGTTGTTCCAACTTCTGTATCTCTTGCTGGAACACGTCTCTCTCGTGCTCTCTGTCAACTGCTTGCTCCTGGAAGTTACAGAATCATGTCGATACACCGTTTGATTTTAAAAAGTACCTGAATTAAATATCTTTGTACATTGTATTTTTTTTCCTTATATGAGGCCGGTATCAGCACGTCTGTGTTTTGATGTAGCAGAACCTCTGACAGCTATGACTTAAACAAAAGTCTTTCAGCTTTCATAGTTCATACATTTTGTTAAAAAAAATGAAGACAGCATAGATTCACCAAGTATTATTTCACAAAACTGACGGTCTTGTTTCTCCTATGCCAGGCACACCACACGAATGGCAATAAGCCAATATTTCACCATTTTCTTTTCTTAATGTTTGTCTTCGATATACACAGCATAAATATAAATTAAGAATAGGAATTAACTTAGGAATTAACGAAGTCAATATTGATGAGGAGCCAACAAGAAAACCCCAAACAAGTAAAATAATACTTAAACAAGGCAGAAAAGCTCACTGAGATTATGAATATTTATAAATTGTTCAAATTTTGAATTTCAGTTTCCCTTCTGACCAATTTCAGTTGTTACATCCCAGTTTGATATTTGTGAAATGTATTTTTATCGAGGAAATACTATGCAACTGGCAATATCCAGTGAAGCAGCACCTTTAAGGTTAGTCTGTTTTACAAAGTGACCTTATCAGGTACATTAAAATAAACTAAGTATCTGATAAAGTATCTGATAAAAAGAGGAATGCTTCTGTCAAGAAACAAAACATTTTGCAGAAATCCAGAAAACCGGAGTAAAACATCAGAATTCTAATTCTGTAATTAAAAATGGCTCCTCATCCCCATAATTCATAATTCTCCAGTGCATGCTATTTGTAATTCTGTACTGCATTTATGACAATGGGACTGGTAAGAAAAATTTTAACTTCTAAATCTTGCCACATGACACATGAGATTCAGTGTGGAAAATAACCACGTAACTGTAGAAAATGAAATAAGGCAAACATAAGCATGGTAAGAAGTAATTGGAAAGATCTCTCCTTTAATACTGCTTAGAGACAGATAAAGAGGTGGTGCCAGAGTGTGGTATTTTTATTACGTATGAAACTATTACACCTTACTAGCAGTTAAGAATCTATTGAAAATGCACAGAAATAATAGTTTTGTCCCAAGTATAAGACACTTCATAGGAAAAATAATTGGCAAAGATGACTGCAGAGATGATGGTGTATATCGAAAACACAGCACTGTTTAAATTGCTGAGACAGCCTAGGAAGGAAGGAACTGGGTACATTAAAAAGGCAGCTGCCATTGTGAATGTGGGCAAATACACATGTAACTGGTTGGGAGAAGTAGCTTAATATCCAGAGATGGATTCTTAGATGCTATGAAAAAAAGTATATAAAAGAAAGCTAGAGAAATTATATCTTCAATTTCAAAATGTAACTGAAACTGAGTAATTAATTCCAACAGACCTCAGTTTCCAGGTATTTACTGAAAGAAAAACCAACCACCAAGCATTTACTGCTAAACCAAACCTCAGCACAAGTGCCCACCCACCCACCTTCATGAAACACTCCTTTCACCATACTTACATCCAGAAATTTTCTTGTTTTCTCGAGTTGCTTCTCCAAAGCCTGGTTTTGCTGCCTTAAGTCCATAAGCTCGGCATTTTTTTCTTGCTCTAGCTCTATGAAACGACTGACTTGTTCCTCCAAGTCTATTTCCAAGACTTTCACTTGCTTCTGAAGGTCATCATATTCTTTTTCAGCTTGACGCTGTACTTCAATTTTTTCTTTCATTAGCTTTTCTGTTTCCTCTAGTAATTCTGGTTATAATAAAATCATCACACACTACTTTTAGACATGAATAGTTATCAATGTTATGAAACAAAACCACTTCCCAAGGCTGTATGTATCCATGCTGTAGTCTGCAGAAGGACATGAACTGGTTTGGGTTTTTACTATTTTTCATTTTTAGAAAACTTTTTTTTTTTTTTTTTGAGAAGTCATCAAGATAATCATTATAGCAAATTCATTCCAGAACTGCTGTCCTTTACATAGACTTCAGAGGACTGACAGTGAAATGATATTAGATCACTTCCCCAATTAAGTTACACGTAAATTAAACAGTCACTGTATAACTGGCACAGAAAGGAAAAACACAGATTCAAACCATAGCCAGTCAGCACAAGGGCTAGCAATGGAAATGTAGGAAACCCAGTATTTTTCTCCTCCTTAGGATCATTAAAATCAGTCCCCTCCCAGGCTTCAGCATTTAATGTGATATGTAGAAATAATTTGAAGGAAATACTGAAAGACTTAGCAAGATTGCCAGGCAGAGGGGGAAATTACTGACCTGTAACTGGAGCTTTGCAAAAATCAGTGACTGAATGCCCAGTTCTGATTCCTCAGGAAAATACTGGCACACGTATATAGTAAAGCCCCAAACCACTATTAAGACTCTTAAGCCACAGCCCACTGAAGTACATATTAACTAACCGTTAAGGCATCCCTTGAGGCAAAATCCAAACTGTAAAGTGCAATTACATTTGGAGAGTCTTTAAAACATGATTGCTAATTAGACAGAAACAATACAATTTACAGTCACTATAGAAGAAATATCCTTTATGCACCATCATCTTACATCATACTGAACCAATTCTTATTTTAAGGTAACCGTTGTATGTCCATATAACACATTGTTTAGATAACATAACGAAAGACTTCAGTATATTTGGAAACAAAAGAAAAAAAAAAACAACAAAAAAAACCCCAAACCTACAAAAATATCCCTCCAATATCAACTAAGTATGTGTAATTCATAGGTGAATAAGATGATGGTTATTAATGAATTTGCTTATTTATGCATAGAAATCATAAGAAATGTTGTTAGCAAAATGTAAAACTGCATATGAAATACAACATCAAAGCTGCAGGCCAGTAAGAATTACAAGTGATGTCAGTAAGCCAAAAGCCCAATAATCCTGATTAACAATGTCAGTACGTTTAAATCTTCCACCCAGTTACAGGATTGGCCATGCAACATACAAACACACCTGCTTGGGAAGCTGCATCGACTGCAGCATCTACTAGGCCTAGGAGAATAGAGAGAGAGAGAGAGAAAAAAACAAAAAAAGAAGCAAAGTAATTTACATGCCAGCTGTAGTTTTCTTGTGATGCAACAATGTAAGAGAAAATGAAGCCAAAGAGAGTGTGGCATTTAATGACAAAGTTGTTGAGGTAACTTAGGGAATGTGGTAGGTTATTCTGGTATGCATGATATAAGTACCTAAACAGTTTATCCTTACGGTACCCATACGGTTGCTATACTTGAAAATATTTAGACATATAAAACATAAAACAATTTGATGGGAGATATATACAAGAATCTTCTTTACAGTAAAGTAGTGATTGTCTGTTGTTAAAATTTCACTATAAAATTTAAATAAAATAAAATCAATAAAATTTCCAAAACCAGAGACATAATAAATTGCCATACACTTTTAGACATTAAATAAAATGCTATTTTCATGTAAGCACTGCAATCCTCAAAGGAATAGTACTTGTTAAATACCACTGTTTCAATTTTCTTCCCTTTCAAACATACAACGTTAATTCTTCCTTAAGCTAATAAATTAGAAGACATATTTACTTCATAAAGGCAAATGCTTCTTTTCGCCCCCAAGTAAGCAGTTAGTTAAACTGATGTGATATTTATCCAAAAATTTTGCCATCACGATTATTTTAATTTTTAATTGATGTATTTTACTTTCTGGAGAACTGAGTAAGCAGATTTTGGTACTGGTAACAGCCTTTCCTTGTTGTGCAACTCCTGCGCCATCCTTCCTCCAACAAAGAATCTGATATAGAAGCATACCTTTGATGCCTAAAGTAACTACCGACACCACGTGTGATTCAATCACATTCTGGCAGGTAACCTCACTAGTGCCTCAAACTCTGTTTCAAAAATACTTAAACCAGTATTTTTATACACAGGTGCCAGCTTGGAGATATTCATCTTCAGCAGTAATATAAATAACAGATTTCCATAGGTATCAAGCTTTTCTTTACTTCAAGAACATCTACAATGGCTCAACACTTTTTTTTTTGTTCAACCATCCTGTAAAGTTATCTCACTAACATTAGGTACTAGGTGTGAAAACGTCACATTTTGCCACTTCATATTTTTATTAACGATTAAAAAGGGATAAAAAACCAAACAAACAATTTCACCAGGATCACTCATTATCTTGCTTAAAAATAAGAAAATCTTATAGAAAGACTGTGGGAAATACATACGCTGCTCTACTGGCCCCGCATCTGCTCTCATGGCATCCTTCTGTCTGGCGAGTAACTCCTTTTCTTCCTGGATCTGCTGCTGTTCAGCTTCTAGTTCCTGCAATTTGTTACCTGTACACAGTAGTTCTTGCTCAAGATGGTCAATTACATCTATTTTTTCCTGCAGTTGTTTTTCCAGAAATGCTTTTTCATCTGCATAACCATCAATGAGGCCTGTAGAACATCAGTTTTTAGGTAAATTTAATAACAATTTGAACAAGTCATTGCAGTAATCTCACATGAATGGACATATATGTTACATACTCAGTATTTGAGAAATTCCACTCCTGTTCTTCTCTTCTTACTCAATGAATGAACAATCGAAAGGATACCACATAACCAAAAATAACTATTTCTTTCTGTATGTCAACCTTGGTAGCAAACAGGAACTCAAAAGCCAAGAAAAAATAAGTATGTAATAAACTCAGGAAGAAATAAGAAATCTCAAATCAATTTATGTGGACAGTGCCATGCTATGTGTCTTAAGACATTTTACTGTGCAGTATAAAGTACTAAACATATAGAGTGCGCTCCTGGAAAACTGAGGGCAAGATTCACAGATTTCCATGGTAAGGTGTGTTGTCATCTCCGATACCGATGGTTCTAGAGGACAGTCTACACATCAGCTGTACAACGTCTGAGCCTTGTCAGCTGGACACACACCCCTATCTTACAGGCTTTGTCTTACTAAGCCCATTGAACCGATGTAGTATTTTTTCCAACACTCAAGTGAGCTTTGCCAGTATGAACATGTAGTCTTGAGCCAACGTTAATACAGCTTGAGAACACAGGAAAACTACAGATGTTTCCATTGGATTTCAACATAAAAAATGTAAAACTTCTCTGAGCACTTAAATCTGTAACAGATGAAAGCTACCAAAAAGAAAATTAAGTAACAGCACGTTCTGCAGATACAGTTTGAAAAGAAGAGGCCTGCTCCTATGCATAGCATCAATCAGGCGCTGCTGACCAGTCTTTATTTACAGACTTGGATTCAGAGTGCACAGCCACCTAGAGGGACAAACTGCTGAAAAATATGCTAAACTAGAATCATGGAATCTTTTAGGTTGGAGAAGACCTTCAAGATTATCAAGTCCAGCCATCAACCGGAGCTACCAACTCCCAATACAAAACTATGTGCCTCATTGCCACATTCACAGATCTCTTAAATGCCTCCAGGGATAATGACTGCACTGCTTTCCTGGGCAGTCCATTCCAATGCTTGAGAAACATTATCAATTGCACTTCAAAAAATTTGAGACAATATAAACTGTAGTAGTTACTTCCCTGTAACGGCTGATGTTCACAATGAGTACTTATTGTGATGACTCCAATGAGATTGGAGGCTGAGAGGGTACCCAGAGGTTAGACAGTGCTCACGCTGATCAAAAAGGTACAAAAAAGTCTTACATGATGGTAAGATCACCTGTGTCTTTTTCTTTTTTTTTTTTAAAGAGAGATGTGATTTAAGTTGTCAGCATTCTCAGTGTCAGTGAACAAACTGATTGGTGTTAGCTTTGCCATCACATTTGTTAGGTAAGCCATATCTGATGCCACTAAAACACCAAAGGTTTGAAAACATCTCAGCTGTAGCAGCTTTTGTGATAAGAAAGAAATGATCAAAAATGACACACTTTATCTCAAGAGAAGACAGAGTACCATCATATATATAATCAACTCGGACACTGTTTTGCATGCCTATCTAAGGAATTTGATAAGAATGTAGTTTGGCTTTGTAAGACTATGCTCACAGCTAAGTTCAATGAGCAGAAAAAAAATTAAAAAGAATTGTATGGCATTTCTGCTCTGTTATATCATCACACAAAATGGTGCATGTCATTTAGAAGTGCACTGATTTCTGAAGACCACCAAAAAAAGGTTGAAAAACTATGTAATGAATTCAAGAGTTAGAAAGCTACTAACAGTCCCTGATTTTAAAGACACGGCTTAGAAACCTACATTTCCTTTCCAGTTATGTGTGTCACAACTATTAGCACATGAACTCATCTTGGATTATCTATTTAAAAAGAAGAGGAAAGCTGGCAAAGTGGGACTTTCTAGCAATAAAATTTAGCTATGAAACTACTTGCTCCCACTCCGAAACAGAGAAGTCTACTGAACTAATACATATTATTCTTCTAATTACTATGGGGACCTTACATGCAGGATAGATGTTTTTTGCATCTTTTCCCAATGTCAGTTACCAATTGCTATATAAAGATAATAATAGAAATGCTAGAGGGAAACAAAACATTCAACTACTGAAGCAGTAAGGCTGCTTTGGCAATAAGGCCTTTGACTACAAAAAAGGTATTAAAACCTTTAGATTTGTTTATATTTTTTTCTGATGTCAAAAAAGATGTTAGATTTCTTTGGTTGTAACACTCTGGAACGTTAATATTTTTAATCCCTTCTTGATGTGGCTGCAAAGAGGCTTAGAGGCATCACTTCAAACAAAGAGTAAGTTGAAATATATAATTACTGTATCACCAAATTCAGGCTGAAGTTTCCATGTTTTTATCTGTGTTTTGTGGATCTAAGTTAAGGTCAAGAGGCAGAAGGCACAAAATGAAATTCAGGAAAATACATTTACATGTAAGATTAATTTTTTCTCCTTCCCTATCCCTCACTTTGAGGGTGATCAAATGCTAGAATAGGCTGGACATAGTTCTGGGAAATCTGCTTTAGCTGACTCTGCTTTGAGCAGGCTTCCAGCCTGAGCTATTAAGGTTCTATGACTCTAAGTTGCTAACACTTCTGTTTGATTGCACATAACAAAATAAATTAATTTTGAGGATAACAAACACATATCCAAACTATTATTTTTAATAAAAAGTGATTAAAAAATTGCTGAACAGAATTACAGAGTGGTAAGATTTTGAAGTTTGCTTCAAATCTGATCTAATTTGAAGTTTCTTTACTCAGTTAATAGGTTAGTCAGTGCAAAGATTAACAACTCACCTTCAGCTTTATTAAGCTCCAAAGCCAACTGCTCTCTGGCTTTGGTTTCTTCACTGAGACGTTCTTGCAGCTCTTCCTGATACCTGATAAACTCTGTGGCCTCTTCTTGCTTTTTGAAGGATTCTCGCATGAGTTCTGTCTGGGTAATTTTGGCATGTTCAAGCTAACACAGGGGGAAATTACAGAGATTAGATAAATGAAATATCTTGTGATAAATAACTGTTTTCTCTCTCATGTTTCATCAACAGTGGCTAAACAGTGCGATGAGAATTTCTACATTATTTCACTGGACATTGGATAAGATCAACACATATTCACAGACAACAACAGGAAGACATTCTGTATAAAAGCATATGCAAACAAGCAGTTCTCAGTATACTGAAGTGAATGAGCTACCTGGCTAGATACGAGTCATGGTTCCGGTAATTTCAGCTTTATGAGTTTACACTAGATTCATCTTTCTTTACATGAGCAAATATGCATATGAGTAAGCTATCATGCACCATATGCTTAAATAGCTAAACATAGTGCACAAAACTAGCAGAAGTTTTGATATAAATTGACAGAAGTTTTTCTTCTCTTTCCCTCCTAAACACGAAGATTAATAAAGACACCAAAATAATGAATTATTGATTACACAAAATATGTAATAGCAAATGGGTCAATTACCAAGAAGACCCATACTTCTCAACTGGTAACATGTACAGTCTACATCCAGCTCTTGGAGGGACACAAATACAAAGGGACAGATCTGAATGGGGCATGCGTTCTTGGTGTGTCCGGTATTCAAACTAAGACAGCACATCAACTTCAGAAAAGGAAGTAATGCATATTTCCTGCTTCTCCCCCATTTTTTTCCCTTTAATATTATGGATAACTGGCAAATATTTGTAAGATAGTAACTTTTTTGGCTTTGCTACAGTTTATATTGAGCAAATATCTCTCAATTTCTTTAAAAACATTGGCTTTCTGACCATCTCCACCTCAGGTCATCAGTACAATTAGCTTGCTTTAAAATCCCTGACAAAAACAGGTTAGGAATATTTTACAGAAGATTACAGACAAAATTATCCATTTATAAATAAATTGAAATCCATTTATAAATAAATTGAAATAACATTGCAAAGAATGTCTGAGTAACCAATACATTCTCTTTCATAATACGCTGAATCCAAAAGCTTAATTTAATTTCTGGAGTGTTCCTTTTTGAATGGACATTACCTTGAATAGGAGCACTCTGACAAGAGTTAAGTAATGGAATAGATGCTGCAGCACTGCAATTGAACATCTGCACTGGATTAAAATATTTTAAAAACTGTAGAGCCTTCTTACCCTATTCTTACATTTTGAAGTTCTGCATTTTAAATTCAGAGCCCCTTCTCAGTAAAAGGAATGCACACAACAAGTTTACTTCGTGGAAACAACAACAAAAAAGGCTTACTGAAATGCATCAAATGCACACTAACACAACACTAATTAAAACTCGAGAATTGTTCACCAGTTCTTTTCAGTAATTACAACTTAAGGTAATATTCCAAATAATACTAAAATAAACCTCAAAGAGAAACAGAAGAATGAACACTATTTTTCAAGTAGAAAAATTCTCTTTTTCATTAGAAGCCATTAGCAAGCTTGTGCTAGTTAATGGCACCACTCAGTGCATGAAAGCTACAAAGGAAAAGTTTTTATCTGACTGCAGTACCCTCCCTCCACTTCATAAATTATTCAGGGAGAAAAAAAATGTAATAAGTATAATTGACACACTTTAAAAAAAGATTTTAAATCTATACAAATTAGTGTCTGCTAAATTCCTTTTGTTAGGAAAAAGAATTTTATAACCAAAGCTGTTTCAGAGTCCATCTAAAACTGCTTAGGAAAAATGCTCACTAGCAATACATAGCAAGTTTATAGCATTTTTCACTGCATTCATTCTCTTTTATTTAAATTATTTTATTTTTTATTTAGGTATTTTCTAAAAAAAAAAAAAAAGTTTATACTTACTGAGTAGGGTGGTGTAGGCAAGGAAATTTTAGAAACAACCTTTAAAATGTGCCCATTTTTTTTGTGTTTGAAGTGAAGAATTGCAGTATTTACAACAACAGAATTATTCTCATCCAAGTGTTCAGTGAAAGGAAAAGGATATGGCAAAGGCACACGAGATTCAACCTCATAAATGTCTTCTTCTTGGCCTTCTGTCCACAGAGGATTCAACAGATTAGCTGTCCAGTAGGTGCGGTAAGAATCCATCCCCAAATGCTGCTGTCACTGTCTTCTTAACTGTCACATGGGTATTTTGCACTAGCTAAGCTGCCTTTAGAAATTGCTAACAGCAATTTGTAACAGAACACATACATTTAGCAGTCTGAGAACATGCATCAGTACTGTCAGTGACAAACCTACTGAGAATCCTCAGGGTCAGAAGAGTAACTCGGGATTGCAGAAGTCCAAGGGAGAGATGCATGAAAACTTCATATGGTCACTCCTAAAAGTCCTCCTTGGAGAAGTTTCCCATGAAAAAGCAACAGAAATCTTCCAGTAGCAGCTGGCAGGTAATTTCCACAGCAAGGAAGCATGATTTTGTTTTACCTGAGCAGGTACACTTCGGCAGACAAGCACGGTAGCAGAACAGAAACTAAAAATGATTTTCCACCTCCCCTACGGCCAATGAAAGCAAAGTACAGAGATGTCCTTGTTTGCCTTCATTCCTGTTCTTTAAGTTAGTTGAACAGGAAGAGCTTTCTCAGACTCTGCTTGTTTCAAGACTTCCTGTTAGTATTTCCCAGCCAAAGAACAGGGGAGGGGCCTGATTAATTTACCTGTATATAACACCAGCAGGTGGAATCTGAAGTATACAGTACACCCACTCCGTGTTTTGCCTGAAAGGATTCAAACTGCACCTCAGTCTGAAATGTATGTTCAGACAGGTCTCAGGCAGTCACTTTGAAGATGTTGCCAGGTTTCTCTCACTCTTTAAAGTTTGTTTTAGGAAACGCGTAGTGGCTTGTATGCACAACACGAATTATTAAGAGGAAAGGTGAATAATCTTTTCTCTCTGTGATTGATTTAGGCTATTTTCTCCATTCTGCAGTATTTCATGAAGTAATTTAAAAATGTAATACACAAACTCCCGCTATATACAGGAACTGTGTGTAATTCAGTAACCATACAACAGACACTGGCAACAGGTATTGGCAAAGTCTCAGCTGCAAAGTTGTGAAGGTAAAATAAATCTTCCTGATCAATTGAAAATAAATAAAAATAAGCTGCTTAGAATATATTGATCACTTTCAATGGTATCATAAAAAGTACTTACTTTAAGAACATCAGTCACAAAAATAAAATCAGTTATGTATAGAACTACTGTGTTTAAATATCAGCAGCATAATTTTCACAAGAAACACCAACCGTAATAGAGAATTGACCATGCTTCTATAGTTGCAGCATTAATTCTTAATTACTGCAACACTTTGATGGTGATGTTTGTCTGCATTGCCTGTTAACTCACATGTGGGTCTGTAGCATGAAACACATTACAGCCTTTGAATTCTGGTAAAGAACTGAATTTAAAGACTGAGTTCTTCAAATGACAGTGATCTAAGAATAGATGGTGAGGTACCAAGTATTTTTTCAGTGTACCTTCATACCGAGATATACATCGTCTTAAAGTTATGCACATGGTATAAACAGCGTGATTCAAAATGTCTGAGCTAGGTACACAACTCCTATTGCAATTAACAGAGACACACTCCAGAGAGAAACTAAAATCCCACCTTGCAAATACCCCCACAGCAAAGAAGAAAGCAGTATCCATATGCTACCTCTTTGGAAGCTATTCATGAGCCACATACCTCAAACACACACTAAAAAACTGGAGTGCAGACTCCTTTTCTGACAGCAAGGAAGGCATGTGCTTAACGTGCCAGGTTAAAATCATACTCAGAAGTGACAGTTGGAGAGCTCCATCTTTTTGCTGAATTAATTGACCAAAATATCAAGTGAACCAGGCACAGTACCCTTTATACCTCTCCCTTCACGTGGGTCAGTTAGATGTGCTCTGACACCTCCTGTCTCATCTCTGGATTGCAGCAAAATGTGAGTGACTTGCATGAGGAATGAAAGACTGCCCCAGATGGATAAACATGCCTAAATTCAGGCATCCTTTGTAGTCCAAGCCCAATTCCCACTGTGAATCTAAATTCATCAGTGATGTAATGCTGAAGCAGAATTTCTGGAGTAGGCACCTGAAGCACTGTTTCAGCTTTGAAAGTGAGTCTACAGATTTTAGGCACATAAGAAAATGTACATGAGAAAAATAAAGAATAAAACAAAAGAATTAAGACAGAAAATTCAAAATGCATTACTATTAGATCATACACTACCTGATTGGAAGTTTCATTGATAGCTTCCAGAAGTTTTTCAACAGCCACTTGCAGTCGAGAACTAATATTCAGAACCAGTTCTTCATTTTCAGGATCTAATTCCACTCCACTTTCTGCAAGATGCTGGCTCAGCAGCCCTTCCTCTGCAGTTCCTGACCACATAGTAATATCATCATCTCCCATACTACTGCCGTGGTAGGAGGAACAGGACTCTGGAAAAACAGTAGTTTTGACACAGACTCTTAGGACTTCAAGACATGAAAACTATGAGACATGGTTAGAAACACAAATCAGAGCATGATAAAAATATTTTGTCTTGATCACAAAGATAGAAAGGGAAATATCTTAATAATACTTAATAAAATTTACATAAACAAAATACTCAATGTGTTGACTAAAAATGAGCTGAAGAGAGAGAGAAAAGGATATATTAACAGGATGTTTTAGACATCCTGTCAGTATGCTTTGGAGTCATCACTCTTTGGAATAAATTGCAGTAATGGCTGCAAGATTGCCTTATAAAATGTAAAAAAAAACAAAACAAAACCACTCTGACTATCAGTCATTCTTTCCTCAGTGCCCAGCTATATTAGCATCCTTTAAAACATGATTGTTCACGTTAGTGATGCAAAAACACAGACCCGAGAGAGTAAAGGGAATGACACACATTCAGACAACTTCTCAGGATAAAAACTAGAATACAGAACATCAGCATTCAGCATTGTTATTAGTGACCTGAAAATTGATTAAAATGAGTAGCTGAACAAGCCAAGTACGGTAACTGCTCCTACTGATGGGCAATATGATATCTCACTACTCTCAGTCTTCCTGAGGTCTGAATTGGCTTAAAGGCATTTATCTATTTTGTTTGAAAGCAGGAGGCACAGAGTTTGCTTGTGGTATTAAGCTGACAGTAATCCACCTAGAAAATATTAAATTAGCTTAGTTTAGAATTTATTTAAGCAAGACAAGTGAAAGCACACTCCTGCCTCAATTTCAGTATGAAATACTACAATAATACATCCCAACAGCGGATAACTATTATTGATAAGAGTAGTCAACGTCTACTGACTTTTTAAAAAAATCTTTAAAAAAATTCTTTCAGATTTCTATTTTCCTATCTAGAAAAAATGCTGTCTTTAAAGACAGACAAAAATTTCAATTTATTCACAAATGTGGATGAAGTTGGCGACGATAAGTGAATCTCAGTCTAAAATTCACGTTCTATAACCCTTATATTTTAGGGAATTGCTTGGTTGATAGGTACATCCAAATTGTGCAACGATGAGCGTAAACCAAATAGAAAAATGAAAATTATAGAAAATAGCTATAGAAATATGCAGTCTGATGCAAGATTATGTGAGAGGCTGACCTCCACCTTGCTACAACCTCCTCTCAGAAAGTTGTAGAGAGTGATAAGGTCTCCCCTGAGCCTCCCCCTCTGCAGATCAAACAATCCCAGTTGCTTTATGGCACAGCATCTCCAGAAGATTTTCAGTGGTTGCAAGAAATAGAAACATTGCTAAATCTAATTAACACCTCATGGCAGTTGAATACGTAACCCCCATTTGTACTAATCCTCATAATGGTGATCAACATAATCTCTGCTCTGAGTATTAAAACCAAATTCTCCTTCCCCAAATCCTATTTTTCCTTGATACAAAATAATGAATAGAATACAACCCTAAAAATTAAACACGTCTTTTCCTAGTATAAACTCACTCACTGTAATGAAAAAGAAAAGGTTTATAGTTTTTCCTTTGTCATGAAGTTTGCAGTTCAGCAAGTCAGATGTCATGGCCCACAAAACCATAAGACATAGTGTTTACTCAGAAGTTTCAGATATAGATGTTGTTTATAAGCTCTCGACTGACATTTATGAAGCAATATCTATTTCATTTGAGATACATTTTGTGTCACTTGGACCAAAGGTCTCAGTTTACTCCCACACTTCTGCAAGGAATTATGTTTAGGGGTTACAAGCTGAAAACCAACAAAAAATTCAGTACAGTTCAGAGAATATAACCACTCACTACTTTGTTCCTCATACACAGGAATCAAGGAGCTCAGGAAGTTCATTGGAGGGTTTAATGTTCAAGGGATGCCACAACCACACATGTGACAGTCCCTCTGCCCCCAGGTAGAGCACGAAAGGGGCTCCTTCATGGTGATTTCTGGCCCCAGTCTCCAAACTCACTCAATTACTTTGCACAAATCCTGTTAACCTCAAATGGTATGTTTTATGGCTGAACTTGGAACTTTACTCTCTATTCTAGAAATGAAATTCTGCGTTAGCCAATAGTCCAGCGGAGGTCTCAAGTAAACCTCTATATGCTGTGTAAATGAAGTTAACAGTTACAAGCATGTGACCTTAATGATTCAGCTCTGTAAAATGCTGAAACAACTCAGCAGAAACAGTAATCTGAACTTGGCTTGTCGATAAACATGGGTTATGTTCAGAAGGTCAGAGATGATTTACTTTAGTGAACACGCTATTTTTTTCTATTTGATTATCAAACTTTTATTAGTACAATCTTTTTCCTACAAATTTCCTACGCGATTTAAAATGAAGTTTATCTAGAACTAAATACGACATGCAGAGGTTAAAATACATAGATAATATCTATCTACTTCTATCTTCCAAAAAACAATGGTAGATTTTCTTAAGAGATTCTGTTCTTCCAGGCCATTCTGTGGGAGTATTGAAAATGAGCAGCATCAATCCTGAGAGCACTGAAGCAGAATATTTCTATTTAATACTTCAGCTGATGAAACAGCAGTGACTAGAAGGGCTGTCTGACCTGACTGGCAGAACTACAAGCACAGGAAGGATGCTGCTGAGATGTTTTGAAAGAGAGAGAAAAAAGTAAACTGCAAATACTACATCAGAAGTCAATTACATACTCTGCGTTCACCCATTACAACCACTGCTGCTTTGAGTCTCCTTTAATCCTTACTCTTTGGTTTATTTTTTTCCACTTCTGTCTCATAGTTTCTGACCATTAAAATGAATATTGTAATAAACAACAGGCATGTAGACAGCTGATAGCCCAGTGCAGCTCTGTGCTAAGGGGAAATCATAATAACAGACAAATTATTCTGTTAAAAGAATAGTGAATCCTTAGGTGCATCTTTAAAACACATTAGTAGCAAACATAAGAGTATTAACAATGATGAAGTAGACCTTCATTGCCAGTGGAATGGAATACACTTCCCTTTTGTTTAAGAAAGTACACTTTCATCAGAAATCTTCAGAAGAACAGGGTCTGTAGTGCATTTAGACAGAGGTATTATGAAGGCACAACTTTATATTTTGCCCTCCCAAAATATCAAAGAAAGGTAGTCTGTGTTCTCCCATGTATATGTAATGTGAAGGAGGAACAGGCAAAAAGCGAAAGCACGTACTGTGTAGCATGCAGAGCAAAGGGCAGTAATGATGTTTCAGACCTTCGTACAGAGCAAAGTATTTTTTATCTGAAAACAGTGAGCAATATTCTCAGCAAATAAGAACGTGGGAGAAAACAGCAGAAAGTGCTCAACGAATAGGCATGATATAACTAGGAACTAACATCAGTGAATACACCAGGTAACAACTCAACAAATACAACTGTGATGACCTCTAATTAGTTATTTTGTAACTGCAACACATTTCTATTTCTTTGAGCAAAGTATGTTTTGAAAATCCCAATGCTTTTTACACTATACAACGAGAGCAGAAAGATTACAAAAAAAATTTATAAATTGTCACTTTCAATATAGAAAGTTGATTTAAAATGCAATTCATATAAATTTAGAGACTACTTTGTATTACAGTAGGAGGTGATAAACTTTGAGCCTGGTCACTGTTATTGCTATCATTTGGCTAAGAAACAGTGTGGAAGATAGACAGCTGGTTATGGCTGAAGACACTACAAATTGTTTCAACACAAGCAAACTACACCCACTTCATTTCCCATCCCAAAGTAAAATGCAAAAGTACTTAATTTTGAATAAAGTGATTCCTTCAATTCTAGTACCTGGACAAGTACCAAGATTTAGGACAGAAGTTTAGTCGCCCAATCTAAAATGTAGGAAAAAAGGCAAAGCCTCAAAAATCTGAGTTGTCAAAAAGCATGTTAATTTTCCTCACAATTAAATACAGCAAAATGTGAAGAGAATATAAGTTATGAGGATTTTTAATGAAATGGCAGTACTATAGAGGCATAAAAGTACTTTTAACTTAAAAACTTCAAGAATCCTTAGATTGCAGCTACACACATTTCACTGCAGATAACCATTAAAGAAATCAACTGAAAAAGATGCCACTGTGCTTCAAGTCATACATCCTTTCTTAACTTGCCTCCAAGCTTAATGTGACCTATATTTAAAGGTGAAAGGAATCAGTAATATTTAATAATCTATGTTCTGAATGAGAGAAAGTTCGTCTTTATTTACCATTTCTATTATTACTCTGTTGTATATGTTTTCTTAATAGTGAAATGTAGTATTTGGCTAACAGGTTCTTTTGTATTCACAGTAGTTAAAATTCCAAACAAAACCAGATACATCATTCTACCCTGAACTGATCTGCTGCACATTGTAGGTCCCTAAGACTCAGGATAAATATATATATCCTTACATTGGCTTCTTTTACCATGGATACCTAAATGACAGTACAACAGAGTTCTTATTCTTGCCCAGAAGAGAAACGAACAGACAATATTTCACTATAATCACAGCAAACTAAGCAGTGCCTGGGAAAGTTCTTAGATACTAGTAAGCAAATAACTGCACTGTTAAATGCTCCTATAGGCTCCTGCCAACCAGCACTACTCCAAACAGCTGATGGGCAAGGCTTGGCAGTCAGAAAGTTCCCAGAACTGTTTCCAAAAGGCTGCTTGCATGCAACCAACCTCTTTTTAGGAGGCTAAGAAAGTGCACAAGCATAAATACAGGCGGTCCCATGCCAGTTGCCCTCTATACACTGCATGCGTTAGCAGAGATATAGCCTTTGACGCCAGCTCCCGTTCCACATGCATACAGAGGAAGGTGTCAAGCTGGTGAAAGATGCCATGGAGCTACTTTTCATTCTTACTCTTTGCCTTCCTCAACAGGCACAGATTTATTTTTCTATTTCTCAATCACTTTCCCATTCTGTTGCAGGCTTTGCAAAAGGACATTGGATATGAGTCATAAGCGTCTGGGTCATACTCAAAAAAACCCAAAGAACGGCAAATGCGAATTGTTATGAAACAGAAAACCATCCAATAAGTACCTTTTTCATATCCCACATGGATGCTAGGTTTTACTGAATCCTCTGCCTCTGTGTCCCATCCAGCTGGTTTGGAAGGCTGGACTTTCCCAGACCTATCCAGTAACACAAGAACATGGCGACCAATTGTTTCTTCCATGGCCACAGTTGTCTTTACAACTTCCAAAAGAATCTTCATGAGTTTCTCATTAGCCTTCTGATAAACGTGCCTGCAGGACAGAAATTAATGAGATGTTTCATTTTCCTCTGCTTTCAAAGGAAGTGTTATCCCATACAAACCATTGCAACTAGGAAAAATTGGAATGGAATCAGTAAAATTAATATTTCTTTAGGACTGAAAAACAGATAACATACACAAACATTAAAAAGTACATTTGTGTTAATAGACAGGTTTTTTAAAATCAAGATATGTACTTATATCACTTATACTTTTTAGACTTATATACTTACATTTTTTCTAGATTTTCTTTTAAAATAGTCAGATTCACCTTTGCCTGGTATTCATTCAAAACTTACTCTTTTTTCAAGATGACAATTACAGATTGCTCATCTACACAGATTACAAAAGTTACAGAGTACTCAAAATGTATTATCATGTACAATAATTACATTAATATGAATGTATTGCACGTATGTAAAATATAATGTGTTACATATACACCTGTGTAGGAATTATGATTCTATATAGGAAAGAGATAGTAAAACTAACATTTGGTTAATTCTCTATGCATTAGGAAACCAAGCTTTATAAAACAAAATTTTGTTTCATCTGAAGTATGTAAACTTAGAAATATAGTTATCTAAAATCTAAAAATGCCATTATCATGAACCTCCGGCACAACAAAGCTTATAAATATTATTAACTTAATAGTAAGAACATAATTCTCAAGATTTGTTCTTTTTTTTTTTTAAGTAGTATTTCCTTAACTAACAGTTCTAAGCACCTTTCTTTAGAAAGCAGAGCTGAAGATACTTCGTCCGGCTTTCTTCCTTCATCTTCATCCTCAGTGATTTGCTCTCTCACATCATTCTGGTCTTCATTTTCATTCTGAGCCAGTTTTTGCAGAGGGAGAGAAGACAAAATAGAGAGAAATCCTGTCATGCCAGAAACCACATATTCTTCTAAGAAGCAGTAGAATATGAAATTTAGAACTGAAATCAGCTGTGTGTCGTTAATAATTTTTTGCGTGAAATCACAAATCAAGAAATACTTTTCCTATGAGGAAAAAGTTAAACTGAAACAAACGAAAACAAAACAGGAAGTGCAAGACAGGGCGTATTAGAAAGCACTTTGTTATGCTGATTAAACAGTCCTTGTGCTTTCAGTTGTTGTTGCTATAGCAATATGAATATGAGCTTACCTGAGCAAACAGCTGTATTAATCCCCACCTACAAGCTGCTAAACTTGCTTCTGCTGACCCGAAGTAGAAACTATGTCTACCAGTACCTTCAACTCTTAACAGTTCTTAAACTTGCTCCATTAAAGAAGTACCCTACGTCTTTTAGGAAAGTATATTAACTCAAAAACAGTTACAGTAAAACCAAATCTTACTAGTTTTGTATGTCACAGCTGCCAACAAAGTCAAAGTCCACACTCACCTCTGTTTGCGTGCTGCTGTTCTGTAGCTCGCAGAAGAGCCTCTCTTTTCCAGGAACAGGATGTTGTCTCAATGATTTCAGTTCTTCCAAAAGCATTCTCTCTCTCTCTGCAGCCAGGTTGTCATTCTCCATTGAGACGCGCTAAGAAAGAAGTGGTACAGAGGCACAGACTAGTTTTTAAGCTTCTGAGTACCAGGGAGTCCTGTCACTTCTAATTTTTTACATATTTTGCACAGAGAAAATTCAGTCCACTTTTTTAAATGGTTATAAAGAGGCTGAAAGCTTTATAGAACTAAACTCAGTCAACAGTACTTTTGGTATCTTATAGCTTATTTAAGATTTCCCTACAATTTCTGTGCTCTATGAAATAAGGTGGTCAAAATGTAATCTGGAAGTTTAACATCTAAATGTCACATGCCATTGTACATACACTGAACAACAGAGGAAAAAAAAAACATCTATAAAGTAGGTGAGAGGAACTGACAACTGTCACTATACAGATAGGATATATATAGTTTCCCAAGCTCCTTGACCCCAAAATTAAGCAGAACAGTTCGGGTAAAGTCTGAAGGAAATAAAGTTCTACTCCATCAGTGAAATTAAAGAATTTTAGAATACACGGATTATTATTTCCACGTGTAACGTTACAGTTTTGGAAACAAATCAGAGCATGAAAAATTCTTCTGAATTCAGCTTACTTGGCCTTTCAATTTGTCTTCAGAGATTTGAAGACAACTCTGCAAGTGACATTTTTTTTTGAAGACTCAATTACTAAGATAAATTAATGAGTTTAATGAGTTCCATTAGCATATCTGCTATAGGCTTTGAATTAGATACAGTATTCAAAGGCAAAGAAACACAGTGGTGTTTCCCACCAAGCCACACTGATTTTGTTTCATTCCAACATAGTCCATAAAGACTTCATCGTTCACGACTAAAAAAAAATAAAATTAAAGATTGCCAAAGCACTCTGTCCTACTTGGAATGACTTCCCCCTCCAGGACGTCTTTGGCATTAGTTGGCACCCAATCATGCATAGAAATTCCTGCCAGCTTCCAGAGCCTTGGTCCATTAAAGCAAAACAATGCATCTCCTACGACTATGATTTAGATTTTACTGAAGAAGCAACAGATTATGCTGCAGAAAAACAGCGTGGACAAACTTCTATTCCACAAGATTGAGCTGACTAGGGGAAAAGAAAAAAAAAAAGCGATGGAAGGTGCATGACAACAAACACATTAACTAGAAACCAGACTAGCCAAAGTGAGTACTGAAAACCTGTGTTCTCCTAACTTACCAGGCTTGTGTTTCACAGCTGACAGAACAATCACACTAATGCCAGAAGTGGGAAAAAGGAAAATGGGTGGTGGGGAAGAGAGCTGTACAGGAAGATGCAGATACTGTCAAAGTTACAACTTCAAGTGGGTATGAGGAAAAACAACACATTCTGTAGTATTTCTAGCTGTGACTGGGGGCTTCATGGATACACGTATGTGTGTATACATAAGTACAGAATTGTATGTGTGTGCCTACATATATTAAAGATGTGTGTGAATAGATACATAAGTATAAATAAATCTGAGTGGTGAGGTCTCTTGGTTAAACCACTGTTAGATCATTGCATCAGGCACCACATTACCTCGGCTAATTGCAATTTAAGACTCTCAAGCTCTGCTAGAAGTTGCTCTTGATTTTCTTTCTGACGTTCCATTTGCTGCATATGCCCTTGTCTCAGTAATTCTGTTGCCTGCTGATGTTCCTGATACTGCCGAACCAGTTCCTGACGCATATCTTCCAAGCGTTCCTCATATATCAACAGCTGACTTGATGTTTCCATGTCTGAGGCTGCCACCACATTGTTGCACTGAAATATTGTAATTATTTTAACATTTCATGTCCAAAGACAGCTACTAGGAAAGATTTAAATACATTTTAGAAAATATTTGCGCAAATTAAAATAGATATTGCTAAGGCATTAACTTCTTGCCTGTTTCTTGGAAAGTCCACATTCTCCATTTTAAAAAAGCTTTTCAAAATAACTCTAATGCTTTTTAGCTTACAAGGACCTCAACAGAAAATGTACTGGCAGACATATATGCCTCTGAGTTAGTGCATGAGCGAGTGTGTGTGTGTGTGTACAGCAACAGAAGTTTGAGAGAACAGCATCATACAAATCAGGAACATTATATTTCCTGATGTATTTGCTATCAAGATAATACAAGAGTAGAATATTTAACTGCCACACAAATCTGAAAGAGTAACTTTTGCTATAGCTAGCGCCAAATTCAATAAAGAACAAAACTGCACTAGGATTACATAATAGGCTGCTCTTTAACATATTTATTTCAGACCTTATCCTTCAACTCATTTTTCTGAAATACTTAATGTGATATTCAGTCTTTACATATTACTTTCATAATTTTTGTTTTCAGCTGATATTCTTTATCACAAGAGCCTCTAACTCTTTAAACACAATTTTTAATCTGTTCCATGCAAAGGCACTAGAAAACAATAGCTCAAAAGGTCTTCGTATCATTTATTGCTTGCAATAGACTTTTAACAAAAAATAGAAGAACCTGTTTTCCCACAATCAATGTCATATTCCCTTCCTCGTGGCATAGCAGAATGCTATAATAATATGGTAGAATATCGAAAGAAGGTAGATAATTTGAGATCTAAAGTTGTCATACCTTTTAAAGGCCAAAGAAAACATTCCAATTTTCATCTTAATTTCTTTCTTTGGTGCCTTCACATTGAAATGGAACTATATTCAAATATGTTTTTCAAATGTGTAGTTATACCTTACCAATCTTTTTTTAAACACTCACCAATGTTTCTTCTGCTGTATGCCCTTGGACATGGGAGAAAAGCCTTTCAGAAGTCACTGATTCACGTGTGGTCTGTCTTAATACATAACCAGACTGGCTGTTAGAACACAGCTGTTCTCCAAGCAAGCCCATCTCACCAGACTCTTCACTGAGTTCCTTGCAAAGTGATTTCAATTCTTCACGTTTGCTTTTTTCTGTTGCTTTCTTAAGAGGGCCGTCAACCTCTTCTATGCTACATTCCCTCCTCATTTCAAAATGCATTCCCTGTCGATGCTCAATTTGTGTTTGTGTTTCTTCCTTCTTCTGCCTAGCAATTCTTGATAACTCACTCTGTTTGGCAAACGCTACACTCATTGACACAATTACCTGAAGAAATAAGAAAAATATGCATTAATTTATACTTTGTAGTATCTCTTGCTGCAGAAGAAATCTCCTTGTTTACAACCAATAATATAAATACAAGTACTAAAAGTTCTGATCTGTGATTTTACTATCTTTTAAATAGAAGAAAATAAAAAGGTAAAAAAACATAGATATTTTGCCAATATTACAAACAGTCATTTCTTAAAATATACACATGCAACGTTTAAGGCAGTCTAATAAATTGCAATGCTATTTTCATTTAAAATATATTTCGTTGGGAATTATCCAGTTCTCTTACATACGTATGTACATATGTATAAAATAGTCTAGAATCTATAAGGTGAGACAAAGAAATGCAGCCATGCTAAGCTTCTTCTATCCATCCAAGCACCATCCATAAATATTCCACTGACCCTGATTCTGGGCAGCGGTGTCGTGTGCTTGACACTCAGCACAGGTATTTACTCGACCAGAAAGAAACTTCTATGAGTACTATGAAGTTGCATTTTCAGTTACAACAGATTGGTAACCTCTTCATTGCTAAGCATCTCCATTCAATACAAATAACCCCCATTTTCAATCACACGAGCAGCTCTTTGCTAGACTGTGGGCAGCAGATTAGACAGATGAAACTTTTACTCCAGAAATTTGGATTGCTTAAATTAACGTCATCATCTGGTGCTGTCTATAACAGTTTTCTTAAATCTGATCACAAAACCTTTGAAGAAGCATTCTCTTACTTTTAACCAATTTTTAATTAAAACTAATTTAATTCTCTTGTTTTTATGTTATCATATTGGCATAAATGCATAAAAAGCAGGGATAATTCATTCCACAAAGAAGTGAAAATGTTTTTGGAAATCAAATAATGAGTAAATCCACAATGATTTAATGTACTCTTCTCTATAAAGCCTAAAATACAAGAAAGTCACCAGATCCAATGCATTTTACACCATACACTAAAATGCACAATATGATCAGAAAATATATGAAACTGTTAACATCTTTTGAACTGACCAGCTGTTACGCTTAAAGTAACAAGAAACACACTCCCTAAGTCTCAGGATTTTCTAAATACATTTAAGTAATGAAAATGGTTGTGTGATATCTGTTTTCCTTGGAATTTTAAAAGAAAACACCACCCTGCACATGAACAGATAGTATGTGGTAGTACAGGGCACTAGTCAAAGGACTGGCTGGGTACAAATGAAAAGCCATGAAACCAAACAATAGGTTGATTGGACACACTGAACACAATGAACGAATCCCATAGTAAAGAATAAACACACAAACACACACAAAGAAACAAACCAAAAAATCCCAAAACACCCACGCAAACAAAATGTTTCAGAAAGCTTATTAAAAAGACTTTCATATTCGGAATCAGAAGGAATCAAGTCTTTGTTAAAAAAAGCAAAAACAGAATTTAGCATACAATATTGCAACTGTATGAACAATCAGGAACAACAAATAAAAGTGGCAGTACTTTAAAGCACATTTTGAAGTAACAAAATAAAAGCAATACCTTTGCTATTTCTTCTTCTAATCTTTCCTGGTACTGTTTTTCTAGCAATTGTACAACATCCAGATCGTTTTTCATTTCAATTTCATTAGCAAGCTGCAAGAAAAACATGAAATCTCAAATCATGTATTTGCACTTTTATTTCATGATTTTTAAATGCTTTAAGAGATTATTTTCCCCTGAAGTGGTTCATCTTTATTTCATATAAACAACATAATTTTGTACCACAAAATAAGAAAATAGCTAAAGGACTTTGCCACATTTCTGCACCAAAATAATTTCAGAAGTTGAGTTTGAAACAGCTGATCTTCTAGCACTACTGGAACTACCAAAATGCAGAGGAATCAAGGGAGAAACCACAGGATCACAGTAGAAAACAACATCACTATTTTTCAAAGAGGAGAATTTCTGAGCCAGGTTTAAAGCAATACTAGAGGAGGAATGTGTGGAGTTTCTTCCATTTGCATTTGGTTTCTGAGATCTTTGGGACTATTTTTTTTTCAAAATTTCTTCTAAATTGTGCAGTCCATACTTAAAAAGTACTATGATTTCACTTAAGTATTTTGTTCCATAGGTAACCTTTAATGAAAAGTCTCAATATCTTAAAAACTCCTGAAGAATTCTTTGAACAGTAATATTTTTCCACTTTTATGAGTGAGAAGCAGTCCAATAAAAAAAAAAAACTTGTTTCAGAGAATCAATACAAAATAAAAATTAAACTGGAAAAGACAGGACCAATAAAGCAAGTTTATGGCTTATAAATTAAAGAAATGTTCTTTTTTTTTTTTCCAAAATCTCTATTTTCTCTAATTTGGACTGTCAAGTGTAGAACATAGTACTGGGATAATGATTTTATTACTATCAAATGTTAGTCAGTATTTCAATTTCATCTGATAGCCCATAGCATCTAAATTATATCCACGGTATGCATATTAGTTGTCAACTGAGTTATATGGTACCTCCAGTGCTACATCTTCTCCTTGCTGATGAGGATTTTCAGTGCACTTCACTTTCCTGAAGGACTCTTTTAGCTTCATTTGTGACTCCGCAGATATACTAAGAAGGTAAAAGAAGCAGAGAGAGCAGGGTTTAAAATAAAATAAACGTTTCAGTATATGTTATTTTTTCTTCCATTCAAATATGCACCTATATGAATATGTATATGCACCACACACATTCAAAAACCAATAACTGCAAATATTTTCTTCACAACATACCTCTCCCCATGTCGTTAATTTCATATAGTCTACTTTATAATTCATCTGCCTTCTATACACCAGGCTCCATCAATATAAGACTTCTTAAATACAGATGTTTGAGTTTTACTGGTTGAAGGAAAACAGTTTTTTTTTTCATTTGTCTCAGCCTCTAAGGATTCATCTTACCACAGCCCTTCAGCCTTTTTAAGAGTGCTGTGGTAAGTGTACCAACTAATAGACAATTTCTAGAAAAATATAAACAACTGCTCCTCCCTCCTAAATAACATCTCTTATTGCTACTGTGACTCTTTGTTTTCCATTTGCAGCCATGCATTGGGTGACAAACAAACCCTAGCAGTCCTCCCTCAAATAAAAGTACAGCAAGAGAAATGAAAAATGCATAAATACTGAACAGATTTTGGAGTACTTCAAATGAAACAAATGAAAAAACAGCAAACAAGAGAGCACACTGAACAGATCACAATCAAAAGCACCCATCACTCCCTGAACACATCCACTGATGCCAGTAAAAGAATCATCACCAACAACAGGCTCTGCAGTTGTCAGGATTCCCCCCCAAGGAACGCTACTTCTTTGAGGTTAGAATGGCCATACTAGCCAGGGCCAGGAAGAGGCTGATGAGCATGTCCTATGGCCCATGACTTGGAGAAAGTCAGAACCTGTTAAGCTGACCTTAATTCTGCCAAAAACTTTATTGCTATATGTTCTTCAAAACTACTGATTCCATGCAAGTATGCTAGAGTATGCTATGTACATACAATACAGTATAATGCCAACTACATTGCCTGGAGTTCCAAAGGTAGTCAAGTTTTCAGCGGCCCATGAGTTGGAAGTTTCGAATTTATAGCTAGAATGGTCATATACGTGAAGTAATGCTTATATATTATTCCAATTGACAGATCTCCCTCTATTCACTATAAAAATATAATAAAACATATTTTACAACAGTTTCTAATTCTAAATGCTGCACTATGTTGCTCACAACATTTATGTAATGTCTTGGCAGCAATCAACATCTCTTGAAAGAACAAAAGAATATGAGCGATGTGTTTATAAATAATTTCTCAAATTTCAAAGTAAAACACGTAGCATTACATGAATGGTTATTTGGGACACTTCTGTTTGTATGAAGTACAAAGTTGTAAGCATTAAAAACTGATTATACCTTGTGTAGTCAGAGGATACCTCTTCACTCCGAAGCTTATCCTGTAAGTGAGCAATCTCTGCTGTGTACCTCACTTCACTGTCTTTCAGTTGTTGTTGGAAATAAGACCTGAGGTGCTCCACCTCTTGAGCATGTTGTTCTTCAAGTTGTGTTTTAACATTCTCCATCTCCTTCCAACAGAGCTCATGAATTTTAGGATCTATATGCAGATTATTTGAATAAGGAAAAAGGAAAAAAAATATAGTAGTATAAATTCATTCCCATCCCAAGCTCTCATCAGTGATGGAACTGAATAATTACACCAGTTAAAAATTTATTCATATAATTTTTTTTCCATTGTAGATAACTTAGTCTTCCACTTTGCAAAATTGAATAAAACCTCCCTCTCCTGTTATTTCTTAATAGTAACAGAACTCTAGCTGCGGAAAACTGAACAAGAACAAACCAAAACTGCTTCATAGAAAGCAATTCAGTTACATTTTAGAGATTTAAGTAAAGAATGGTATCATACTGTAAAATCTGCAAAAAGCTCTTACATGATTCAAGTTGTTGTAAACTAAGAGTCAGTTAAAGGTTAGTCATTCTCTCTCCTCTTGCTCTTTGAATACGTATACATTAAAAACAGCATATGCATCTTTTTACCCATTAAATTGTGTGAAGAGG
The DNA here is from genome assembly GCF_016699485.2 of Gallus gallus. NCBI lineage: Eukaryota > Metazoa > Chordata > Aves > Galliformes > Phasianidae > Gallus > Gallus gallus. Next base: position 22,345,393 of record NC_052533.1, on the reverse strand, counting down.
CATGCAAAGATTCCTTTCTGGTTTCCAGACAGTTAGATTCCTCTTCTTTTCTTCTTTCAGGTTCTGAAGATGACAGCCACAGTTCTTTGACCTAAGAAATAATCAAGTCAATATAAAGGACAGTAATTTGCACAGTAATAATGCAAAAAATATTAACTGCATTTATAGACATATAAGAAAGGTCAGTGGACGATGCACATGAGAATGTAATTGACATAACAAATATGTTTCATTTTACAGCTTGAATGATCAAATATTCATTTATAACTAGTTGATCAGCCTGTTTAGACTGAATGGAAAATGAACTTGGGTCCTTGGCGAACAGCAAGTTAAACAGAAGCCAGCAATGCCATAATAAGACAAAAGTCCAGCAGCCCCTTGGGCTGCATTAGAGCATTGCCGTGAAGACGAGGGAGCTGATATTTCCCTATTCCATTGCTGTGCTTTCCAGCATAAGAGAAACTGAGTCCAGCAGAGGGCCATAAAGGAGACGAGGAGTTTGGTCTAACTGTTTTATAATGAGAGTCTGAGAGAGCTGGGTAGCCTGGAGAAGGTTGCCTACTGGAGTTGTGTTGTCTCCATCCTTGGAGATACTCAAAACTCAACAGGATATTGCCTTAGGAACTCTGCTTTGTGCAGGGGTTGGCAGAGACAAACTCTAAAGATACCTTCCAGACTCAGACCATTTTATGATTCTGTGACACAGGCAGTAGTCTTCTCCATTTTATCTCACCATACCATTGCTATGTCATTCAATCAGGATGCATAGACAGGATTTCAAATACATTCTTTCATTTCAAGAGGAATTCACGGAACAAATAGAAATTAAAGGCCTGTAGACTAAAATACTATAAAGAGTTTACCTGTTTACAATCCTTCACCAATTGTGTTTGAAGTGCTTTTAGCCTGTTGTATTCTTCCAGTATCTTATGCAGAAGGGCTTCCATATGTTCTTGCATAGCTAAATTAAACAATCATCATTTTATCATAAACTTTAATGCAATGTATTATTTAAAAGTTCTTCGCTGAAGAGTTATTCAATACAGATAACACATTGAAACAAATGGGGCACCTCCAACTTTTAGAATGTACTTTTACATAGTGTTGGTATATACAACTTTTCTGGTAAAACTGCTAGCTTCTACAGAAGAAGAAGAAAAATATAATCACTTTTTTTCACCAATTTTCACTATAAAAACAGCACAAGAAAATATTCATAAGAAAAGTTATTCAGAATAGTGAGGAAATCTTTAAAGCAGCTATTGAGGCACCTCTTAGCAGCTAAATTAGCATCTGAACAACCAGTGGCATAATTGCTAGTCAGAAATACTTGAAATCGATGTTTGTTTAACCAGTATAATCGTACAATGCCATTACCTTGAATTTGACCTCTGTGTCTTGTTAATTCCATATCAAGATTTTCCTTCTCAGCAGCAGGTCTACTGAAAATATCCTGTTCCTTATCACCAGTTTCTATCACAGTTGAAGATTTTTCATTCCAGCTATCACAGAAAATCTGCACAACAAATGAAACATAGAAAAAAAGTGAAGAATCGTTTATTAATGTATCAAAAAACATGGAAAAACAGTGTAATTGATACCTGGTATTAGAGCAAAGGCTAAAAAGAATCTTCAACTTTTGATCACAGTATTTAGTTACTGAAAAACACTGCACTGAAGAATAAGACTATGTGTAAGACAGAAGAATTTGCTGTAGAAGGACATGAAACAGTTTAGGAAAAAAAATGCAAAAACCTTTGCAACATTATTTTGGAAGATCAGTTTGTATTCAGAGATCAAGGCAGAAAGAAAAGCTGCAAAGAAAACCTGTTAAAGATGATAAACAAGGTTAAAGATGATGCAGAAAAACATGATGACTCACTGTATACATAATTCTTCATTTTGAAGTGTTAGACTCAAAAAAAGCTTTTAGTTAAGTCTTACCTGCGTGAGCCTAGAACATTCCTCAGTTATAGCTTCATTCAGCTTTTCTATAAGTCTCTGAGAAGATGAGACTTCATCATCTATGAATACAAATTATTAATGTTATGATTTTTAAACACTTGATGCACAACAATTTTCCAAATGGCTTCATATGTCAATGAACTCTAGAAATATCAAACATTACTCAAACACACGAGAGAGCAAAGAACTTATTATGCAAAAAAACTACACAAGGGCAAATAATGGAGTGACAGAAAATAAATCTGGTAACATAGAATTCCCTGGAGGAAAAAAGGCAAAGAACAATGTTCCTGAAAGTAGTATCAAAAATTGATCAAAAAATGCCCTTACTTAATAGGGCAGGAAGCCAATTCATAGATTTAAAGACCACTGAATGAAACAAGCTTAAAAATATTTTCACGATGCATTTGTTTAATATTGTAGTAAATAATACAAATGGAAAGATAATTATATTACATTGTTCCTTGCAATTAACTGATCTAATACAAATAGCAAAACATGAGCTGTAATACTTTCCATTCCTATTTCTTATATTCTTTTTATCCTTTCTTTAAATATCCTCAGTAATAGACCATTTATAATGGGGAAATACTATGACAAAAAACACTGTAAAATGTTCTTTGAAAATAATTTATTGGACAGCCATGTGCACCTTCTCCCCAGACTCTTGTGCTTATTTTATTGTAAAGACACTATCTATATTTCCAATCAAGAGCCACACTCATAATTTTCTCACGTTACCTGCTGGTTGAATTTTCATGGTCTGGAGCTCCATTTGATGAACTTTTTTAAGATCATTCATCTCTTGTAAATGACTACGTATAAGCTCCTCTTTAAGACTGCAAAGTTCACTCTCTTTTTCTGCTTTCAGGTGCTCACGGACCTGGTCTACATGAGCTGAATAAACCAGGGAAAGGCAAATGCGCTGTGCTTCCATCTGTAGCTGTAAATCAGCCTTTGAATAAAAATACACACTTTACAAAGAATGAAAAAAAAAAAAAAAAAAAAAAAAGCATACAAGAATGTCCAGTCTTGGTAAATTTCTGAAATTAATACTTAACATGTTGTATGGAATGCTGCATATATGTTATGTATTGAATAATTTAAAATATGCACATTTTGGAAACTTGAACTGTTACAAAGTAGTTGAGACACTTTTTCAACTTATAATAATAAAATAATAATAACAATGAAAACAGAAATTAAATAACAAAACACTAAGTGCTTCAGTTCTTGCCTTGGGCAAGAGAGTTGCAAGCAACAATGATCTTCACACACTGCGCTTCACATTGAGAACACAAACTACTTCCTCACAATTATTCTATGGTTGAGAATTTGTATGCCTGAGGTTGTTTGAGCGCAGATTATTTTCCATGGGATCACAACAGAAAATCACACTTGAAAACTCTACTTTTGTTTTTTATGGCACCTTATTTGCAGGTGGCATGGTAAGTGCCAAACAGGAGACTGTCTGCTTATTGATTTCCAATGAAACTACAATGAAATGGAAAAGAAGAATCTTAAATAGTATACACATCAATCTGATCGGTCTGCTATGTTACCTCAGTCTATCTGTAGATAAGGACAAATGTAACAAACACACAAAAAATTTAAAAAATTACTGAACAAAGCAGGCCTTGCTTTGAGTAGGGTTAGGACCAGGTGATCTCCAGATGTCCCTTCCAAGTTATGTTATTCTGTTCTACAGAGTGGAGTGGCTGAAAACTAGCTCCTGCTACAATGGACATTGGTGATGTCAAATATTTTGGGTAGAACGGGTTCCCATATAACCTAAACCACTCCAGCAAGACTATCAGTGCTTGCAGACTAAAAGCTGATATCACAAGGAAGCCTTGGCCTTTATGTTTTTTGAAATCTTAGCTGAGAACCAGACTGTTTCGACTTAACTGAACAACAAACTTCAGCTAAGACTATCTTCCCACATCCTTGAAAAATCCATCCTTCACACTCAGAACTGGACACATTACTTAAGAAGTGATAACCACACATATGCAAGAAATTTGTTAGAAGAATATTACCATTGGACAAGTTTGATAAAAGATAACTGAAGAAGTCAAGAGTTTCACTCTATGTATTGTTTACTGGAGTACTTTAAGAACTGAAAAGCTAATCATAGATGAAAAAAATGTGTTTTGACTAAGTTTTCATCACAAGTAATTAACTGCATGCTACATCAAAAGATGAAGTGCTCTAGATGTCTTCTCAACCTTATTGTTTTGTTGTTGTTGATTTAATTGAATATAATCGAAAGATATTTATTTCACTGAAAAATAACATCCTTCTATATATTGACTACAGTTTATAGGTCCAGTCACTCATTCAGTAACTTAAAACTATTAGTCACTCTCTGTCACATACTCATCATCTTGCACATGCATTTTAAAGCAGTTCTAAGGCAAAATATGATACAAGTTTCCAAGGGCAAGCTCCTAAAAGTCGTTAGAGGTAAATGATTCTCTCTCCACAGTTTTATGTAACGTACCTGTTCTGATTTTAACGTATTCACTTGCTGCTGAAGATGATTATTTTCAGTCTGTGTAATGGCTATTAATGATGTTTCATCTGTCAGCCTGTCTGTCATCTTATGCAAATGTTCTACAAAAGCCGGCTGTTCTGGTTTTGACATTTGCTGAACTTCCTGTACTTCTGTAACCTGATGACTGATAGCTTTACCTGAGCCCAGATTTTCTCTTACCATTCCTTCACCAACTTCATTGCTTGGAGCAGATGTTTTGTTTCTACTTTCATATGGTGGAGTAGCAGTCTCTCGAGCTTTCCCTTTAAAGCATTTTGTCTTAGGTTCAGTATTACTAATATTTTCTCTCTTAGCATGGCTAACTATAAATTCTAGTTCTTTACATTTTGCTAGAACTTTCTCTTTCTCATCTTTTAAGGATTTAACCTTTTCACTTAAATGACAAACTTCACTATGCTTTGACTTCAGCTGTTCGGAAAGATCAGAAAGTCTCAGGGATAATTCCAGTTTCTCACGCTGGGTAACTTCAAGCTTTTCCATAAGTTCTGTTGCATCTTTCTCAACAACTTCTCCAGCCTCCTGCGTGTCTGCTCTAAACACCTTGTTTTCATTACTCTCCTCAAAACTGGAAGTTCTACTTTTAAATAAAACTGGTCTATTGCTTTGCAGATGGTGAAGTTCTTCACTCAAAGCTTTGAGTTTGATTTTATATTCAGCTTCCAGCTTATTCATATTCTCTTGTAACACGTTCTTTGCCTTCAGAAGACTTTCACATTCTTTCTGCAGCCCTTTGTAATTAGCATCAAGTTCTTTCTCAGTAGACAAAAATGCACTCTTCTGCCTTTCAGTATCCTCTTGGAGTTGAATATTTTGTTTTTTAAGTTGCTCGTTTTCAGTAATCAGGCTTTCTATTCTTTTTTGTACATCCAAATTTTCTGACTTAGAGCTCACACTGTCATTCAAAATGACATTTTCTTCAGAGATTACCAGCATGCTTTTTAATTTCTCTTCAAGAGTTTTGTTTTCCCCTTGAAGAAGATTATTCTGTGTTTCAAGTTCACTACATTTGTTTTGAAGGCTATCTTCTGTCTCCCTCATTTGTTTCTGCATCAATTCAGTTTTAAGCTGCAGCTCTTGAATTTCTTGTTCAAGAGTACCTTTTTCTTTTTCTTCTTGCCTAAGTACTTCAATTTCTTTCTGCAGTTCATGGATCTGAAGTGTCATTTCTTCAGATTTAGAATTTACAATGGACTGCTGTAAATCTTTAAGCTTTGAAATCTCTAATACCAGCTGGTTTTGCTTTGTGATTAAGTTGTCCTTTTCAAGCTGCATGGCTTCTATCTTTTGACTCATTTCTTTTTTCACTCCATCCAACTGCTGCTTATGGTGCATATTCAAGTTATCTTTAAGGCTTTCCATGTTCACCATGTGCTCTTTTTGTAAGTCTTCTTTAAGTCTGGAAAGCTCCTCTTCATGACTAAACAAAAGCTTTGTCCTCAGCCTTTCTAATTCTGCTTCTTGAGATTCTGCCATCCTGTCCAAAACCGCATCCTTTTCTCTTTCTAGCATTTCAAGTTTTATTTTGTAATTTGTTACTTCTGCCTCATGTTTTAGTTCCAATTCCTTCCTAAATTCTGAAGCAGAAGCCAGCTGAGTTTTTAGATCTTCAATCACAAACTGATATTTCTCAGCTTCATTCAACCTACATTCCATATCCATTATAGTTTGTTTGGCTCTTTGAACCTGCTCCCTTGAAAAATTCAGTTCTTGCAAAAGATCTTCAATTTTAGTTTGCTGAAGAGACTTCTCTGCTGAAATTACTTCCATCTGTTGTGACAGTTCTTGCTTTATTTTTTCCCTTTCATTATCAGCATCTTGCAATTTCACATTCAATTCATTAATTTTAATATTCATTAAATGCATTTGATCTTGATTAACATTATCACTCAAACACAGACTTGAAGTTTTCTCCAATTCTACTCTTTGTTGCGCAAGACGTTGTTCAATTTCCACTGCATGCTGCTTAATTAATTCTTGCTTCATTTGTACAATCTGCTGTCCATGCATTTCATCTAATTCAGCCTGAAGTTGTGCCAGTCTCCTTTGTGTTTCTAATTCCATTCTTTGCACAATGTCAGCTTCAGACTGGCTGTCTTTATAACACCGTTTCTGTAGTTCTTCCACAGTTCCCATTAATTGTTTTATTTCATCAGAACATTGTCTTTCTTTCTGTTTGTAGGTGGTAAGTTCAATTCTCATATTACTTATCTCCAGATTCCTTAGTGAAATTTCTTCTTTTAATTCTTCATGCAATTTACTGATATCTGATATTTTTTCCTTAAGCTGAAGTGATTTTTTTTCTTCTTCTTTAAGTTTTGCTTCCAGCTCTTCAACTAATGCCTCTTTTTCTTGTAGTTTATTCATATCTTCTTCCTCGTTTCTTTGCTTTTCCTTAAAAAGGGAGCAAAAACAATTTTAGTTTATTTTCTGAACACAGTGGAACATTTATACACTTAGCTATTGAAACATTACGTCTTTCTTGATAATATCATCGGCTAGAGATCATTTATAAAAACTAAATTAATTATTTGTTGCCTTCTCTGGAAAGATTTCTATACGTTTGGGATATGTGACTTTTTCCCTTCATATGTCCAAAACAAAAACAAAAACCTAACAAAAACAAACATATAAAAATCATTTCAATTTTATCCAGCTGTGCTGTGTTATTCCAAAAGCTATTTTGCACAATTTCCTGAAAGTTTTGCTTTTTTCTCACTTTTAATGGCATTTAGTTTTTTTAGTTACTTCTAAGATTTCAATTATTATTATATTAATAATGTAAAAATAATAACGTATACAAGAAATTCATTCCTCATGACAGAAGACTGTTTAAGCAAGTTCTTTTTATTATTTTCTAACAAAATGTCATTTAATAAAGGCATTTTAATGTTCTGTGTAGTTTCAATGATTCTTGTAAATTTTCTGTAATTTTTAAAAACGTGATACATACTGTTGACATAAGCACTTCAGCTGAAAATTCTAAATAAATAATGTGTAAGTTAATAGATGTGGCCCTTTCAAAGGGCCAAAAAAATTTCAATGGGACAAGAAAATCATGAAAAGGAAACAGAATAGCAAAGATACTTTTCTGATAAGGAACATACCATTTCATATGTTTTGATCAAGCCTTGAAGATGTGTTATCTGAACTTCAAATTCTTCATTTTTCCTTTGGTAATTCTTCAATAGACATTCTTGATCTTCTAGCTGTTGCTGATGTGAAAGTATCTGTTGCTTGGCTTGCAATAAATCAGCAGCTGTGCAACTGTGGCTGGTGTTCCTTAGGGCTTCACTTGCCTGTAACTTGTATATATTAAAAAAAAAAATAAATCAATCAAGATTGTAAGAAACAGTTTGATTACAGAGACAGCTATGATTTTCACTTTCTTATTCCACCTCATAAGCACAAATATAATCATAAAATTTTAGAAGACCTCTTACAAGGAACTGAAATGTCATTACAACTGATAAAAACATTTCATATTAAATTCTTTTATAGTGAACTAGCATGGGACAGCAGTGTTTCATAAAAATCTCAAATGGTAAGACAAACTACTTGTAATTACTGTTCCTGAAATCCAAATTTAATTTATTAACAGAATTAATTAATTGGCTAATTAAAACTAATGAACACCATAAGAGGCAGATTTTATAAGAAAATATAGGACTGGAGCATTAAACAGTGACCCACCAAAGCTAATGGCTGGCTGTTTTGATTGGAAAGGTAACAGGTTGGATTGCAGCCCAAAACTTTAAGAACAGTAATTACATGAGCTTTTTCTCACTAAGATAACTGTCATCATCCAGCATTTATCAGCAGCTATTACTAAAGAGTAGGAGAGAAAATCTCTGTTATTTTTTATCTTCTACAATGATGACTGTAGGACTGTTAAATTGACTGCAGATATATACCAAGGAACTAAGTCTCCAAAAACACAAAATCACAAAATTTTGCTTCTTCAGGAATCAGCTATTTATGTATCCTCCAAAGTGACATCAATTTTCAAACCCAAATAAACCTTGTCAGTGTTGTAACTTACATGCTGAAACTGAATTTGCAGTTTTTGGCTTTGTTCTGTTAGCTCTAAAAACTCCCTCATAGTTTCATCCTTTTCCTTCCGTGCCTGCTGTAGATTAGTAGTAAGCTGAGTGATGATATCATCTCTTTTTTTGATAGCAGCTTCAAATTCTTGCAGCTACGGAAGATAAAATTTAAATTAGTAATACACATCAAACCAACAGATAGAAAAAATACTAACTTATTCTTGTTAAACAGGAATATATGTTCCCTAACCACTTTACAATGAAGATGTCACATACACAGAGCAGGGAATTTATGTTTTCACAAACTCTTATATGTAAGTACTTTAGAAATATTTGTTTGTTCTCATTCAACAGTGTACAAGTTCTCCATAAACACACTCATCAAAAGACAGAATCTGAGCTTTTGAGAAGTCTAATTTAGAATTTGCTTTAAAACTAGAGAGAATGGCCACATAAACAAACCATCACAAAGGCAGTTCAGGTACTTAATTATAAAGTATCAGCAAATTTGTCCAACTGTTCATGTCCACATACTTTTTCCAAAATAAATGCAAACTATGCCACTTCTCACTAAAAGTGCAATAAATTGCATTCATTGTATTAAAGGCATAAAATAGATGCCGTCCAATATCTTACATTGCAGAACTTATTCATATAACTACAAGAGAAAATTAGCTCAAGTTGCACATCTGATGCCATGTATTTAATAGATTCATCTTTTGTAATTTGTAGTGATGAATAAATGATAAAAGGACAGAAAAAAAATTCCTCTGCGAGTTTTTTTTTTTTTTTTTTTTTCTTGTAAAATAAAATCCAGGTAGTCAGAAATCCTACAATAAAAATTGGGACTGTATTTAAATATGTAAATAGATATGTTATTCACTTTCAAGTCACTTTGTCACTTTGAACTCCTTCAATGCTAGTACATGCTTCATCTCCACATTTTGAGAATTTCTTAAATCATCCATTGCCTTCTCCAACTATTTAGTTTACTATGCTCTCAAAAAGAAGTTTCTCCAGATCATATGCCAATTCTTGAAGTAAAATTGTAATACTTCCAGATAAAGCTTACTGATTGAGACGACAGAGACATTTTTCAACGGGACATATAAACCAAGAGGCCCTTAAACATGCCAAACTATGAAAACTCAAGAAAAATCTTCTGAAGTTCTTATCAGAACACGGTGGAGAATTCCTAACTTAAAGGCACAGATGTAGTTGAAATACCAGATGCTTGTTATAATAAAGAAAACTTAAGACTAGATCAGATACTTAAGTGTATCATGTATCTCCTTTTGCATCTGTTCAATGAAATTTAAAAGTAAATTTATCTGTTCATATCCACCCACTGTTCTATGTTCCTTTTCAATTTCTTTTATTCAGCCGTTTTATTTTAACAAACAGGCAGAGATAATGCACACAATGTGTCTCTTGTAGCTGCTCCTTTTAGAAATTCCTTGCTTCTTCTGAAACATACACTGTATGCCTTTCTCAGCAGGGACATTACACACTGTACCACTATCATGAAGAATATGCTGTAGCTTAAAACAATTTTAAATATTATTGTACTGCGAACTGTTTAAACAGATTTTTTACTTTTTTTTTTAAACAGTAATCATCATGCAAACATCTCCACTTTAAACTTTCTCATGCAAAACTAACAGTAGTTTTGCTACTAACACGACTGTTTGAAACTAAAATTATGTTAAGTTCTTTAGTACGCAGTAATTATGGCTATTACACTTAGCACAATGGATACAAGACACAGTAATTAGAAGCTAAGTCTGACTTAAAAGGCAACACCAGGGATTCACCAACAGACAAAGCAATGATAAACCTGCAAGGTAACCACTCAAAGACCACTTCAGTGTAGTGGAAAACATGACATCCATTTTCACAGATAAAATACAAATGGAAACAGCAGAAAATTATAACTGCACAGCAATAATGAAGGCGAAAATGACTCCATTTTAAAACAATTTTTGTGTTCTGTGGAATTTTGCAAAGCAGAGACAGGTATATCATGATGACCTGAATCCAAACTAAAGGAGAGACCAAAGACATGAAGCATGACATAGCACTGACTTTAAAAAATGTAGTACTTGCTTAAACTGGAAGAAAAATTATTTTACATTCTTCACTTTAAAATCTAATGTTATATGCCAATGGTATTTCTAACTAGAGAAATACTTCCATGCAATCCCAAGTTATGAAATGCCTCTTAGAACATCCTGGCACAGTGGCCCTGTAATTTCAGACTGTGAAGTCTGACAAACAAACACCTTGTTAGTTCAAGGACCAACTCTGCAATACCATTCCTTAAGAAGTAAAACCTTATTTTTTATTTTCATTTTATATCTTTGAGGAACAAGAAGGTACTAAAGAAATGGGGTCTTTGCACAATACAGGAAGAATTAGGACTTTTCTTCAAGAAAATCATCTTTCCATTTCTGAGTCAAAGAAAGTCACTGCAAAGAACACTGAAATTTTAGTCACAAAATACAGAGAAAAAGGACACACAATGAAAATGCCACTCAAATAATAGAACACATGGTATATGATTAAAAAAAATTACGTATAATTCTATATCACACACACTGCATTCTGAACATCTGTCCTTAAGAGTGAATTCTTTCAGGTGACACTGCATTTTTGCACATAACCGAGTAGCAAGCAGAAAGCAACATAAGGTAATTATACCTGTTGCAATCCTTCTGTACCATATGCTGCCCTCATTTCTTCTAGCTCTCTGTTTAGCTCTTCAATCTCTTGTTGTTTCCCAGCCAATTCATTCTCCATCACCTCTAGCTGCATCAGAGAGTGTTGCATTCCATGCTCTGAACACATCTCTCCAACTCCAAATTCTTCTTCCTAAATTAATCCAAGTTTCTTAACATACCATTTTTTATGCTTTACAGAGATAAGTAAACTTGAATATCAAATTCTGTATCAAATGGCACCTTAGAACATTAACATATAATACAGCATTGAAGAATTTATTGCCATGGCAACGTCCTTTGTTAGTATAATTCACATCTCAAAAGCACGAAGCGTTCTGCAAGTTGTTTTGTAATGTTAGCCTTAGTTCAAGTAGTAAAACATTTTGCATTTCAAGTTTAAAGATAAACAATATTCATATGACAAGCAATGCAGATACAGAGCACAGCATGCAAAATAAAGTATTAGTCAACAACACAGTTTTTGTTCAAAATGAACTGTTTGAGGTTTTTAGTATTCTTTATTAGTATTACAATTCAATTTGCAGTACTGTACCCTGATCAAGTCTGCAGGTATAGCTGTTCTTGTCACAAAACTGCAACCATTTACCTGTATAAAGACAATTCCTAAATACATTATTATTTGAAATAAAGCTTGATTTCTATTTTTAATTTGTTTGAACCTTATATGATGATTCCTGCAGAGCCACGTGAATTTTTATGCTACAAAAATTTATTTCATTGGAAATACAAAATACCTTTTTGATTTTGAAATTGAATTTAGCACAAGCAACAGGTAACCCCCCTTCCAAAATTACAAAAACAGATACTACTGTCTAAAACCAAAATACACGTAAACATACATAGAAAACAAAGGAATTCAGATCTAAAGGTCAATGCAAAGCTTTTAAATATTAGTAATACTGCATTTTAAATTGCACATTTAACATTTCTAAATATTAATAAACATAGTTGTTTTCAAAAATACGTTTTTTTTACCCCAAATCTACTATTCCTAAGAGTCACCAAGAGATGAAAGGCAGTGTCATAAACTGACATTCACAGCCTGACGGAATCTCTTAAGAATGAAACAGAGCAGGAATTGTACATTCAACATAAGACTCATGAAATATTCCTTCACTCACCTAACACTGCGACTCATATTAAGCTTCTGTGAGATTTTTGGTTCTACAGAGTGTACAAACCAATAATGATGAATTTCCAAAAAGTGCAAGTCAAAGTAGTAGTTATATATCAAAAAATAAAAATTAAAAAGCCAAGATAAAAGGAATATTCTGTTGTATTCTGATAAAGTGTCAGATAGGCAGGCTTTTAAAATCGCAGACCAACGTCTTAAAACAAGAAAGCAAGAGAAGCTGTACTTCTCCTCAGAGCTCTGTATCACATTAGTCTGAAAAAAAAATAACGGCACTAGAAATGAAAAGGTATCATTCCGTTTCACATATGAATACTGTGAATACTGTGTTCACATAAAAAAAAAAGAGGGAGGAGGGGGGCCATATAGCTCAGATATCTGCCACAGGTAAGATGAGGGCTTATTTACAAAGGACCATAATGTCTGAGCAAATTAATACGTTACCCGACACAGAAGCATACAGCTGTAAATGGGATCAATATCATCATTGCATGTGTATTAAGAGAAAGAATAATCCTGTGTTAGTTTTAAATTTGCAGACCTGACACACGGCCATTTTCAATTCCTGACTTCCTCAGTGAAAAGGAGGACACCACGATGAGATTATTACTACCTTATTTTAGAGAGAATAAATAAGATTTCAGCAACTGTCAGTGCAGACAACTCATGGAGGCAGTGCACATCATTTGTGTTTTGCCAGATGTTTGCTCTTCATTCAGAAATACAAGTGTCTACACAGCGCCTGGCACTAATGTCTTTATATGGATTCTGGCTCATGGCCCAGATTAATACTTATTTTCCTTCTTTTTAACTGTTACTTAATTTAGACTTAATTGATAAAGATGTAGTGTATGATTCTTGTAAGCTACCACACAGAGAAGTGGATGCACTTCTCTTCCTCTGAATCATTTCAGTGTGGAACAACCAGTGACTCTTACACACTTTATAACAAGCGCTGTTAGGGCAGACATAAAAGCCTTCATTAGATGTTCCAGACTCCCTGGTAGCTGACATTTCAGAATCTTAAATAAGATTAACAGAAAAATCTTAAAAAGGACTTTGGCATATCCAAAACAACTGCCTGGAACTTCAGAAACACTGCTTCATGTCACAGAAGCCTTGTTAGCTGTAACAGACATGAACCACAGTAACACCTTAGTCCACTCTGTTTCTCACCCCCTACCTTATCCTTTCAAATGTCTTATGCCTCCTTCTAAAGTGCAAGTTAAAACAACAGGACAACGCTGTGCACTATAGTCTACACAAAAAGGCCTCAGACCACCACTCTGAGTGCTGTCTGGGTGGGAGCCCTGTGAGCAGCATGGCAGCTGCAGGCTGTACAGGAATCCTGTCCTGTCAGAGCAGGCAGATGGCTGTGGCTGGATATTAGCTTCAAAATATCTCATTTCAAAATTAATTTCTCACTCCTCTACCATATAGGAAGCCTGAAGTCCAGATATTAACTTCAGTGTTAACAGATGTCTGCACAAGGCCTACTGGGCTCAGGCACTGTCTCCTGGGCCCCACGGTTTACCTGTACACAGTTCTTCTATAAGAATTTCTTCTTTTAAAGCTTTGCAGTTCACCTTTAACTCTGAAATTTTCTTATACCTTTACGTCTTATGATGTGCTTAGTTACATATTCCCAGAATACAATTACATGTTTCAAGAAGAAATCAAACCACATAAGATAAAGGAAGGTAATGGAAGCAAGGAATAATGGGCTCTGAATATAGTAACTGCATAAAAAAATAACCAGAATGTAAGGAAAAATGCAATTTTACAACACATTAGCTACTCAGGAGCAACTGCTTGGGTGAACATAAGGCATGTGGGTTACAGAAGTCCCCCAAAGGACATCTTAACTTCAAGTTTTCTTCCTTGCTTGTATTTTCAAACTAACTCATAAGCATAGAATTTACTGATGTAATAACATATAAAATACAATCTGTAGTGTTTTCTAGTCTAAAAGAAAAAATATAATTTATATTGCATCAGTAAATACATATGCTTAGGCAAGCGAACACAAGCTTCTTCAGAAAAATACAAGGAAAAAACAATTTCCACCACTAAGTAAGGCAGCAATTTATGGTAATTGCCACCAGAGGTCAGGATGAAATTTATGAAATCACTGCGCTACTCTACAGATTCAACACACCCTTGCTAATGTTCCTTAGACCTTGGAATACCTGAAAGTGTACCTCAAAAATATTGAGTAGTTACACACAGTATATTATTACTGGTAACAACGATGTCCATACCAGAGAAAATTCTCTTTATATATTGCAAGCTCAGGCTTAGTGTAAATCAATAATTATTGATCACTCATTGCAAAATATAAAAATATCCAAATGCATGAAAATAATTTAACCTATTATAGACTGGCAAGCAGAATTCTGGTTTGAAAAGTGTTTTGATTTAGTAGTAGAAACATACAGAAGTATCTGGAATAGATTAACATTTTTCCTCATGTTTTCAGTTTTTTCTTTTCTTGTGCATTTTGGACACTTGGTTATTTACAAGAATTAATACTTAGACTTCAAACACTGCTTGACTGTGCTCTTAGGATTTTAATCAATTTTCTAGTAACGTCATAATTGACTATATGGAATGTAGCTAAAATTAGCAGTTATGACAAATCAGGAAAATAATTGCTGTTTTTTTAAACTCTATAAATGAAAGTAATTTTCAGTCTCTCATAAAAATAATTACAATCATAGAATATAAATAAGGTTAATAACAAGTAAGAATTAGCCTTCAAAAATTTTACAACCTATTTTTCTATACAGTATTAAAACGACAGATTTCTTTGTGTATTGACTATACATAAAGGTTAACATATAGAATGTCATTAACACTTACAGAGAGAAGGGAAAGAAATAAGGATCAAGAAAAGGAAAGGGAAATAAAATAATTGTGTAAGTTTTCATATCAATGTTTTTTGAGGTACAGTTTGCAAATTGGAAGAGGCACTGAGAGAAAAAAATAATCCAGGCAGATTACATCAATACCATAAAAATTAAAGAATACAGGAAATATACAGTAACAATTTTGCCTTACACAGTAATAAAAAAGCCCAAACAACTAACTGTTGGAAAAGCCTAATTTCCCTTAGTTCGCAGTTTAAACCATAACCGTACATACATAATCACCATGATCATTTAATGTAGAACTATTCAGGTAGGTCTCATTCTTGCTGAAACTGAATAATTTGTTTCAGTAAGGAAGCCGGTCATATAAAAGATTTATCAGTCTTCAGTCTGAGTACCACCTTTAAAGTATTGGTATTTAGAGAGGTGAGAGAAGAAAATTAGAGAAGAGACCATATTAAAAAGAAGATCCTGTAATACAAGAATTCTGATGGAAACATTCACTAGTTCTTTCAATTTTTTTTATTTTTTTTTAGAAAACTTCTTAGAACCATGTGTCTGGTAAGTCTCTCAAAGAGGGATTGCTTATCACTGAATTTCATCCAAATCCCCAAGAGAAGAGGCTGAATAATTAAAAGCATATGGCCTATTTTAACAATCATAACAAAACAAATGATTTATGACCTATTTCACTGTAAGCCTCTACTTCAACATAATTTCTGATAAAAACCACTACAGAGAATACAGATGTTTTGAAAAACGAAGAAAAAGATGTACAAATGTGTGGATTCACAGAATTCCAAAAAGGAGTATCCTTTCAGTAATTAAAAGGAGGCTTACAAAAAATACGGAGAGTGTAAAGATATATGAACATCAATGCCATTATCAACTGTTTTCAAAGGTTCACTCTTCAAACATATTCCATTTAGTAACAATTACATACTGTAGTGATGCATATATTCTAAAAAGTTGCAGTAAGGTCACAGTAGTTGTTCAAAAGTGTATTTGTTTCACTTTCAGTGGCAAACTCTGTGCACATGCTGCACTATCAATCATCTTACTGTACTTAAATTCTTTTTGTTCTTCCCCTTTTCTAATTCACTGGACAAAATAATGCATATTTTATCTAAGACAAATATTAAGCCCTGAATCTGACTTCTTCCTCATGTTAGCTTCAACTCTTTGAACCTTTCACTCTTTTATTTAATTTCTTCCATTTACAGCACTGTCAAGCAGCTGGACTGGGATCTTCAACCGAGATGTCCCCGACTCAGATTTTTTTTTTTTTAATTTGCATCACAACAAACATGCCCTAAAAATGATCATAGCTGATTGGACCAAGGGTCCATTTGGTTCACCAGTCGATATCTGAAAGTAAATGTGAAGGGATATTTTCAGTGCACTCCCAAGCGTCTTCTCCTAACATACCAGAAGAAAGTGAGCGCTTATAAACAAGGACAGGAGGAAGATGCAGGAGAGAAAGAGTCTAACTGGGGAAGACAGGTACAGTAAAAAGACTCAAACTAAAAAGGCTGAGACAAAATCTGTGGGAGAAATTGTAACTGTGATTTTGCGAGAGGCTGAAAAGAAGTGTGGTCATCTCTTAGAAAGGCTAAATCAAGGAAAGAACACCAAGTATCCTAAATCAAATTACTTCAGCAATGGAAGCATGTTTGATTACCTGATCCTCTCTTATTAGTTGCCAAACTTAAGATTCTGGGGTATTTTGCAAAAGTGCTACACAACAAAAAGTGGACTGTAACTACAGAAAGCTTATGTTTGAAGCATGATTTTATTTTTTTTTAACTGCAAATAATTTTTATAGGAATCAGATATTCTACAGCTATTTCTTGCAAAAATGTTATTGTCACTCAGTTGAACTGAAGTAGTTTACTCCTTACAAACAATAAACTGTTTTATTTGGCAAGAACAGATTTGCATATTGCCTACATCCCTCTTAAGTGACAGGGACATGTAATGGATGTCATGGTGTGCAGTAGCTAATGCCTCTACCCAGTCACTCATTCTCTCCCCACAGGCAGGATGGGAAGAAAATTGGAAAAAGCAAGAAAAAATAATGGGTTGAAACAAAAATAGTTCAATAAGTGTAAGAGAATAAGCAAAAAAATAAACAACAAACAAATGATGCAAAGGCACTCACTCACCACCTACCAGCAGCAGTGATGACCAGCCAGTGTTTGAGCAACAGCTACTTTGGAACTCATTAAACCATAATCAATTTGTTATTTATATATTTAATAGCAAATGAGAAGGAATTATGCACAACTCAATGGCAACACAAAGCATTACTACAACCATAATGGTGACAATGTTACAACAGCTCATAAATCCACAGTATTATTGATAATAGTACCCATCCTATTATGAAGTCAACAAAATGTTTGCTGTAACGGTATATCAATCATACCAGTAATGACCTGCAACAGCTTTGTACATGACATCACGTGTACTCTTTCCTTCTTCCTCTTTTTGGAAAACAGTGCACAGCATTTCAATAAACATGTAAAAGAAAAGGTCAAAAGAAAAGTTAGAAAGGAAGTGTTAGTTCGGTCTTACCTCAGAACTGTAATCTTCTATTGCAGTGGAAATTTCACTTTCCGGCTAAAACAAAATATTAAAATATTTACAATGATGGCAATCTACAAATATTAAAGAAGATATTTCCCATTTCTTTCTGAGAACGTAGACAGTATTCAAAAAACATCAGAGGTATCCATTAATGTGGTTTGAACATATATAGCGAAGGTCACCTTAAATTCCTTGACATACCAGATTTAAATAAAAGCAAATTAATTTGCTCAAAAGCAGGGAAAATCGCACTGTTATGCATTTTTCTTATGTAGATAGCAAATATGTGGACATATAGCTTTTAATGGGAACCATACAGATTTCTGTCACATTTTAGTTGTGCAATATCTTCTAGCAGCACAAATAATCTTTTATTGTCTACTTCAACCTTCAAAACAATCTAGTTATTTGTTTGGCTGCTAATGCTAAGTATATTTGCCAAGGGGTTTATTCAAAGGGAGCTAAAGAAAGATGGCCAAATAAACTCAAGTTAAGTGGATATGTCTTCTGTACTGAAGGGTTAATCCACCCCTTGCTAAAAATCAATTAAAAAAACCTAAATCCTATGAGCTCACACATCAACCTCCATCAATGTAAAACTTCAGTGTTATTCTTTAGTTGCTCTATTCCCAAGACCTGACCAACCATAATTAAAAAATCCAGCCCCTTCCATTATTAAGCCATCCATACTCTACGCTTCTATTACTCTCTGGTCAACACAAGTAATTAGATTTTACATAGCTCATCAGAGGGGCTTCAGTTTAAAAGCAAATAATTTAAAAAAAAATTATATAAACACATTTTGTTAGCAACACAATACAAACAAAGCTATTCATCAGTTCTCCCATTTATTTCTGGAATCAGAAATAGGTTTCTGTTTCATTATGACTTTAGGTTGCTAGTTTTCATTTCTTGTACCAGGCATGCATTTTCTTATAGCTAATCTCTCCTAGCAATACATTTTTATTCTTTATTTAATATTTGCTTCATTAAGAACATGGTTAATGTCTAAAATACACATAACATCACTCAAAGGCCCTTTATAGCCAACTATCTCTACCATCTAACTACCACAATGATAACACATTAGACATAAGTACTTTACAGAAAATCAAAATTAATTTAATTGCTGAACATTATTTAGAGGAAATACTGCAATATGATACAGAAAGGAAGTAATCTGCCTATGGAAAGCAGGATGTCCCTTTCAGAGAAACTTTTTTTCTATATGCAGTTAAGCATTGCTCAGAAGAGATGTTCTTCAGTACTGGATTTCCAACGTTATCACAGGACTAACAAAAGAACTTAAAATACTAAATTGGCCACAACTGAGAAGTGATTGTTATGCTCCTTTAGAAAATCCTCACAGGTGAGTATTCATTAACAGAATCCAACTGACTTTTTAAAGGACCTCAGTGTAAACTGTTACACAAACAGAACTACAAAATTCTAGATTCATTTTTGAACATGGATTAATTAGTAGGCAAATGCAAAAACAAGTTTATTTTAGGTAGAATCACAGAATCACAAGGTTGGAAAGGACCTGCAAGGTCATCTAGTCCAGCCATCCTCCCATTACCATTGCTACCAGAAGACACTAAACCATATCTCATAGCTCCTCATCCAGACGCCTCTTGAACACTGCCAGGGACGGCGACTCCATCACCTCCCCGGGCAGGCCATTACAGTGCCTGACCACTCTCTGAGAGAAAAAGTTTTTCCTTATGTCCAATCTAAACCTCCTCTGGTACAACTTGTGGCCATTTCCTCAGGTCCTGTTTGTTGCCTGGGAGAAGAGGTCAAAACCCTCCTTCCCACATCAGAAATCACCACCCACAAAGAACTAATCTGAGTGTTTAATGAGTTTTCTTGTCTTTGGTAATACAGAACTCAGCCTTATAAATTTTCAAGCTAAAACCCGAAGTACTCTGTATTCTGTTCTTACTATTCTTCTATATGGGTAATTTCAGAGTTAGTAAATCTAACTATACATCACTATTTATGGAGAGTTTGTTGTATACACCATAGAAAATTTGCAAGATATCCCAGCAAACCTTAGCCAGATTGTTAGTTTTTGTCATAACCATACTGAAAATCTAGTATTTCCTCTTGAGGCACTCACTTTATCACTGAACAGATTATTTCCAAATACTGGTTGAGCAAACAGATCTTCATTCTGCAATTTCAATTTTTTTTTTCCAATGCTAGATGGCTTAACTACCTGTCCTAATTCTTACTACCTTTTATTTCACTTTCTTTATTCTTCCTTCCCTCCTCACCCCTAAAGTCCTTCACTTTATTGTACATCCCAGGATATCTCTTCCCTAGTTCAAGCCTTTGATTGCTCTTTGCTTTCACACTTCTAACGTGGGAGTGCCTTAACTACATCCAGTAGCTACACTCCTTCTCATTCAGGTTCCCTCTCTGTTTCTCCATAACCATCACTGTCACTTTTCTTCCTTCTCCTCAAGAATCCCATCCAATGTCTCCTTCTTACTCTATTTCTGTTCCACGTCTGTGAAATCTCAGGGAATAACTAACAATTGGACTAAGTAATGAAAATGAAACAATGAACACAGGACTATATACTTTATTATCTACTTGAGTGAACATTTAAGCCATTCTAAAACTACTACCGAATATATTTGTCCAAGGATCAAGGACAAAAATTCATAGTGTAAAAGCTGCAGGGAGAACAACTTCTATCTGCACAACTACAAGAGGAAAGTCCAGTCAGGATTTTTAGATAGATATGCCATGTAGGCAGGTGTTCTATTTCATAGTATAAAAATAAGAATTCCAAAAAAGAATTCTAATAAAAGGTGAAATAAGCAAACTGAATTGAAATTTAGGTAGAAAGTAATCCTGCATAATGCCTCCAGTAATCTTGCCTTACTCTCCTGACACAGCAGCCTACAAAGATTTAACACTGGGTGAAAAAGCAAACAGCTCAAAGAAGCTGCCTTTAATTCTCCACTGCACGGATTAGCCTGAAACTGCCTGTTACATTGGCTGCCATTTCAGCTAAGCAAGCTCTAATCCAATTAGTGTAATACAGGCTCACCATCTGAAGCACTACACTTAAAAGAACAAAAACAGTAAATTAAGAAATTCTTTAAAACAATTTTAGGATTTTTCTTCTTCTATCAATACTGCACAGGCAGACACTTTAGCAATTATCTTTCAACTCAAAAATATCAATTACTTATTCAAATGAATAAACAGAGCACTGATAATGTAACACAGAAAAATGCTCTCAGTTGGGAGTAGCTTTCTTTTTTTCTCATGAAAGTAAATACTGTTATAGGAATCAATAAGTCATCAGCAGAGAGAAGTTATGAATGAACAGCAATCCCCATGCTTATTCATTTAGATTCATTTATAAAATAAACAAATGAACCAAACTAACGTAAGTTGCTTTGGGATTTTTCATTCAGGTCAGAATAAGACAGACCTAAGAAAAACAATGCCTGATCTTAAGAATAAATCTATGTGAGAAATCTTTTGCAACTGCAGCATAATTTCTTCATTTTTAAAACCATCAATGTCTTCTTTTTTTAGCTTTCAGAGGCCAATATAGGCTACTGGGAGCAAACTGATTTCATTAGACTTGCCTTGAGCAAAGAATTGGACTATGTCATCTTGAAGGTCCCTTCCAATCTCAACTATTCTATGTTTTTGTACTTTACCCCATTTCTCCAATTGTAGCAGAGATCCTGACTGAGAGTGAGTACAACAGCAGGGTCTGGGAACATGCAATCATGATGTACTTCAAAATACACTTGGCTAAGATAACTGTATGAAAAAACTTTCTTATGTATGTAGACTACAGTACTGTTAAAACAACAGTTTAAGCAATTCCCTCTTAACAGCTCTACGCCCTATCACTCCTCTGTCTTTACCTGTAGATAAGCTGATCATTCCTTCCACTCTCACAAAGTACTCCTTTCCCTTTTCCTTAAAAGACAAAGAAGTCTCATCTTTACACATATGAAAACGGCCATTCTGGTAATAAACACTCTTTTAAAATGCCATTCTCTCCTCAAGGAAAAGTTATGAATTAAACAGACAGTTTCACTGAGTTACTACAGATATTTTTGAAGCTTTGACATGAACTTTTAAATACAATAACCTACGTCTTAAAAGCAAGTATGTATGAAGTTCAGTCTATCTGAACTTCACCTGTAGGCTTAAAATCATAAGTTGATCAATTACTTTATGAGTTTTCATTCACACACGCTGTCATTTGTACTGTCTGTGTCAGAAAAGACTGTATTCACACGGTCAGAACTGGGAATCTGAATTGAACTGCTAGTTCAAAGTGATACTCATTTGCTTTTAGAGGCACTGCTTTCAATAATGAAATAACCTATATTGTAAATAACAT
This sequence comes from Gallus gallus, assembly GCF_016699485.2. Taxonomy (NCBI): domain Eukaryota; kingdom Metazoa; phylum Chordata; class Aves; order Galliformes; family Phasianidae; genus Gallus; species Gallus gallus. The sequence goes on along the minus strand of NC_052533.1, from coordinate 22,323,109 downwards.
CAGCATCTCTTGGTCCTAGATACATATTGGTAACAACATACTAGGTTATTTGAACTCATGCCCACTTGGAACTGACCTGGACCGCCAGTGTATATCACACAAGGTATGTTACCATCTTACAACCTTCCCAGAGCATGTAATTCCAACCATTAGCAAGCAGGATTATAGTAGTAAAAGTAGAGTATCTGTTTATTAGTCTCTTAAGCCATCCAATACTAAGTAGTGTTTTCTAAATTCACTCCTCATTAACAAGAAAGACTCTAAGTACGTAATGTATACAAGAAAGATGCTTAGCTTTGCATTTTGCTGTAGCCATGGTTGCAGGGATCAAAAATCCACAGCAATTTGTCAACTTTTATTAAAACAAAATGCATAAAATGAAGCAATAAAACAAAACTAACTTTCGTCTATTTATGGAGTACAGCAGCACAAACAGAATTTCTATGATCTATGGTACACTGACTATGGAAAACAAGATGTCAGCAGACAAGTAGAAAACACTCTGGACCTTTTGAAGACAGAAAGCAGAGGCAAGGAAACAACACCTACAGCCTCAAATAATTTATTTTCATTCCCAAAATTAATAGATTATTTTGCCTCCCAACCTGTAAACTACAGTTTACACCAACAGTTTACAACAACAAACTTACCTCAGTGGTGTAAGCCTGGATGTGTTTGATAATTTCTCCACTATGCAAAGTCCTTGTAACAGCAAAGTCAGCAGTTGCAGCTGCTCCTCTTCGGCTGCTGCATGTAGATGTTTCCTCACCTCGAGATCTATCAGTATCAAGCCCATCTTGTATTGATTCTTCATCTTTGATGCTTGCTGTTTTCCTTTTCTTTTTCTGCTTCTTTGATGTGCTCTGTCCATCGGTTTGTGCTTTCCTCTGCCTAAACTGGGCAAGCTGTACAGAAGACAAAATCTTGTTAAAGGTGAAAGTTTTCCTCTTTATTACTAAAGACATCCCCTATGTAGAGTGGCTTACCAGCTGCTCTACATAAAGCTTCAAACTAATCGCTACCTGGAAGTTAATCCTGCATATCTCAAGACAGATTCGGACTATATTCACATAGTTTGTTTTAAAAAATCTTCAAAGAAAAATAACATTCTATTACTGAATTCATTTAAGGTTTCATACTGGCCAGTTACGGTTTCACAGACAGAAACCAAGGAATCAAAACATCCAAAGGTAAAAGTACAAATGTCACTGTAAAGCAGAAGTGTGATAAATCTCACAGTACCTAATCTCACAGTACCTAATACCTCAAAAATAATTCATAGAAATTACTTTTTTCCTATTCCAGAAATGGATGAAAACCATCTTTTATTGTACCACTTATCAAATAAGGTTTTCTTTTTTAAATAAAGTTGGTTTTTTTACAAAAAAATGTTAGAACGCAAGAAAGCACTTGAAAACATCATAAAGAAACAGTGAAATATATAATAAGGGAATAATCTACAGACAGCGAGCAAATCAGAAGATACACACTACCTTGTAGCAAAACATGCTGATGAACAAAAAGTCACAGGTGAGCCAAGCACACAGTTGAAAAACCAATTAGTATATAAGCTATTCAAATACTGTAAGACACTGTCTTTTGAAGAGCTTATTACTTTTAATCACTTCATAGTGGTTTACACAAGAAAATCCATTTAAATTATTTTTCCTCAACAACAACAGAATTTCTGTTCCAGTAAGAAAAACAAGCCTGGTGGATTTTACCAATTAAAACCCAAAACTACATCGATCCCAACAATAAAATCCGGTAACATACAACATTATTTTCCAAATAAAAAGTCCAATGACTCTTTAAGCTAGACTATATTTTGTAAATGTAGCGCCAAAGTAAACACACAGCATAACAAAGACCTTCAAGCTCTAATACTTTTTATATTAACTAATACCCAAATGTCACGTATTCTTTATAAATTTGCTGTAATTTCAAGTAAAAGCTATAGTAAAATAGCAAGTTGGCGCATGATATTCACCACTCGAGAAAGCCAGGCTTCCATTCAGCCTCTTGAGCACACTCAGACCAAGCCGGACACGAGGATGCCCCTTCTCAGGCGCTGTTCTGCTACAGCGTGGGCTGTCACTTGCAGAGCTCTGTATTTCTCATTTGGCCTCAGGATAGCTGGGAGGCCATAAAGTAAGCAAATGTGTCGCTTGCAGATCAAGTCTCACTTCTGGCAAGTTTGTGCTTTAGTCCCTTTATTTCTATTTCTCCGTGGGTTCCTTCAGCCTTCTCTGCAGCCCCAGGACTGACAGCTTGGCATATGGCTCCTGCTCTGTTTACAGAGGACCTGAAGATTTGCTGAGCCAAATATGCTCACCTACGTATTTAATGCCTACTTTCACCCTAATTAGTTCAACTTCAGGAATTTTTCTCTATTTTTTAAGCCCGTAACTTTCCTTATTTCACAAAAACCGATCAGAGCTTTTACACCCCACAAATTCTGAGTAAAAAGGAAAGGACAGTCTCCTCCTGTCTTCAAAGTGTAAGGAAGAAAACACACTTAGAAAAACACACTTCCTAAAAAGTGGAAAGATTCCAGATCTGTCTCTTTACAACACTGCCACATTCACTTAAAATCACCAATTTACCTCAAAAATTAGTTATTAATTTATCATAAAAAAGCAGACTATGTCCAAACGCCACATGGAAATAAAACAGCATCTGACTTCAGTTTAAGCAATTGCTCATATTTATTCAGTATTTTTAAATAACGAAAGACACACAGACCCACTGGTCAAGAGCTCTCTTTTCCAATTTGATTGAAACCTTCTGGAGTGGAAAATTAAGTTGGCTTTTTTAAAGCTGCTTTACAGTCTTTTTTTGTCTGCAAAATTACATGTCTATCTCAAGGACAATTGAATTACTCCATTACTGAATACTCCCCTCAAGTATTTTGAATATTTCAGCTGAAGCACAGAGGGATGCCAGATTTCTCTCCTAAAATTAAGTTGTCAATTTGCACTTGTTAAGAATTTACTGATCAAACCCTACCAGGCCAGTTGTAAACACACTTTAATTATCCTGTTTGAACACTGCTGTGGATGGGCACACATGAAAGCTGTACAAATGAAACTGTTGCTGTTGCATTTTATATTACAAAAGTTCTCAACTGATGATTTCTGTATGAGCATCTAGGGCTTTGGAAATAATTAAACTGTTAGTGACAGATACACTTACAAAGAATAGCAACAGATACCCACCACATTCACATATATACAGAAGTACCTACTAATGGAACTTGAATTCAAATTCACATTTTAAATCAAATTAAAAAGTTAGACATGAGAGAAGCAGTATAACAAAAAGCTACTGCTGAGCAAATGCATCCTGTGGTGCTCAGCTCAACACAGCAGAGTCTCAGATGCAGAATTCCTTCTGAAAATGGAATTCGGGAACTCAAGCCGAGAATCTAGCAATGACAAGCAGGAAAAAAACAGTCCACCAGCAATGATGGGAACTATGGAAAAAAAACCTTCTAGAATTGAAACAGAAAACTACCTCCAGATTTTGTAGTTCTAGAAAAATAATTTTTCACGTGTGAAAAAAGCTGATACCACCATTCATTCCTTTACCTTGCCTTCAAGGTATGCCAGCTTGTTAATGAAGGCTGTGGAGAACTTAACATTGCTTTTTGCCAGTTCTGCCTCTGCAGTTCTGAAACAACTCATGTCTTCATCAAGTTACAAAAGTTCCAAGCAAGAGCAAAAGATGCTAACTCAGCAGTTACTGATAGAGCAGGAAGGATCCCAAGGATCCCACTCCAGCCACTGAAAGCCTCAGAACTGACACAGAATTGGAAGGAACAAGAGAGACTGAGTACCTTACATCGCACATTTGTTTGTTTTCAGGCTTATAATTCCAGAGGTACCATTTGCAACAGCTGCCCAGTTCTCCATTAGTTTGATAAATGGGAAGTGATTAAATGTTGGCGTGAAATTCTGAGGATGCACAAGGCACTGCACCTCTTGGAAAAACACTTACCAGAAGTCACAGGCATAGAATAGAGCAGCATGAGGAACGCAAGTAATGGCTACGCTTTTCAAAACAGTTTCCCACAGTAATGACTGACTATAAGAACTTAGGTATTCAGAGGATTAATTTATCTAGTTGTAACCATAACCTCTTCCTTCTTACAAATCCCAGAACAACAGGACAGACCATAGCAAGACCATACAGATCAGATACAAAATTACTTAAGCTTTCAAATGCTGCTATCCTGTAACTGGCAGAAAATCAGAAAAGCAGAGAATAATCAATCACTATTAGGAACTCAATGCTATTGAGAAAGAAGCACACTAACCTGTAAAGCAGCAGGGATGACTTGTGTAAACCATATCAATCATGAAAACTGAATAAATAATGCTGTTGTTATAACTATAGTAGTAAATAAAACATTTTCAGCATACTCTGTGATAATTGTGCCAGAAATTTCAATTGCAGGGATCTGCTGTATATTGAGTGAATTCAAATGTATTTTGGCTGAACTACAGATATATTTTTATAGCTGTATTTTTTTTTTTTGATAGACATAGGAGTCTTTAAAACAGAAACATATTAAGCTCTGTTTAAAACAAGTTGCTGCTCTATCTCTATTTGCTCCTGCTTATCACCTCTTAACATTCTTCTACAATAAATCACATCTGTGTGGTCTCATTTGCAGACCTACAACAGCTAACAGGAATTGAATTTGCACAGTGCCTCTGAAGAAGGCTGGTATGAAACAAGATAATTTTTGCTGTACCTGTTGCTTAAAAAAAATAACTTGTAACCTCTAGAACAAAAAGTTTACGGATAGCACATCCTGTACAAGTACTGTTATATGGTTATACCTCCTCCACCTGCACACAAACAGTACTAGATTTGAATTTTCAAATTCACACACACACGTTTTACAGAAGGAGCAGGGTCTGTTCGTCTGCCACAGTTCCTCTTAGGCAACATAGAAGGATGAGCTATGAACTTACAGGCAAAACAAAAAAAGCACCTCAAAGGAGTTGCTACAGGCAAGCAATTTTTCTTCTCTTCTTTTACAACGTACAATAAAAATGTGAGTGGAGATCTACACCATGGTCTTGCATATCTCATCTATTATCATTTTGAAAGATGTTCCAGATACTGCTTTAATTTCAGATGAATGGGATAAACAAACAGAAGAGGACTTGCCCTTAATTGGGAGTTCTCAGCCTGTTGTCCAGAGAAACACTGTATTGGACCAGCTCACCTCTGGATCAGTCAGCGTAAGAAGACAACTCAGAGATGTGGTTAACGACTCAAAGCCAAGTTGTTAGTCAGTCACAAGTGGAGTTACACTTGGTCATATACTACTTAGTGTCTTTATAGATGATATTGATTATGAGACTGAATGCACCTTAACCAAGTTCATGGATGATATCAAACCAGAGGAAAGGCAGATACACCAGAAGGAAGTGCCACCATACAGAGAGACCCCAGCAGACCAGACGATGAAGCCAACAAGACCTGTATGAGGTTTAACAAAGATAAATGTAAAGTCCTGCACCTGGGATGCAATTATGTCATGCAGCAGTGAAGGGCTGGGAACTGACTGGCCTGGTAAGCAGCTCTGCTGAAAGGGGCTTGGGACTTCTGGAGGGCAACAAGCTGAGCAAGAGCATGCAGAATACCCTCAGACAGCAATGAAGGGAATCCTTTGAAATGGCTGCTGCTAATGCCTACCATAGCAAATAAAAAAGACATGAATACAACAGTCTATACACCAATTTTGGGATTAAATGTTTTATTCTGTGACTGAAAAACCCCAAATCCTGTTATGTGAATCAGAATTTGATAGTAATAATGCCATGCATTATTTGAGAATCTGAGCTCACAATATAAAAGAAAAAAGGTTGCAAGCCCAATGAACTACTCCTAACTGCAGTATTCTGATATAAATGTTATGCTAAACAGCAGAGTGCATATCTAAAACCTTCCACCCAGCAGATAGAAGTTCTCCACTGGAGCAGGATCTGTAAACAGGCACACTGACGGTAGGCAAAAGTGAAGTAGTGTTCTTTGGCAGGTATTGCTTGGGACTTGCTGAAAGAGTGCTGCCTACAGCTTCCAAGGTCCCAATACCAATACTAAGGAAAGAATGACTGAGAGAGAGATGAATGGAAAATAATCAGATACAGAAGACAGAGTTCTTTCTAGTGGTTGATTTCAAGTCAGATTTATTCTTAGATTTATTCTATTTCACGAGTCACCTAGTAAGAGATAATCACAACTCCTTCCAAATTCTGAGATAAAAACCTACAGAATGAAGTAAGCAACTTAAAAAATACATTCAACATTTATGTGTCATAGCTGGAAATCTGAATTATACTATTAGTAAATAATTAATGTTCTTTGCAAGTCATTCTGGTTATCTTTTGAGGCAAATGAAGCTTTATTTGTTCTTTTCAGCAGATGCTCAATTAAATAAATGGGAAACATTAGGTTTAATGAAGAAGAAATTAATCGCTCAGGAATGAGATATTTCTGCTCATTGGTACGTGGCACTCACAGTCAGATTTTCCCAACTGATGCGCAAGACCTTAGAATGTCTTCTCTTGTGGAGACTTAAGTGGTTCATGAGATTTAGTAGATGCCAATAAGACCGACAATTTATTAAGAAGAAATGTTATAATCTGTACCTAAATACAAGCTTGAGACTTTCACCTTCAGAAACAGCCATTCCTTGGCAGTGCCCTGCACAAGGCCTACAGGATCACCAGGTGAAGGAGCATGGAGCACAACTCAAGATAGCAGCAGCAACAGGAGGTAGGGCAATTCTATCCATCTTTTTAGCAGTCTGTATTGATTCAGACAGTACTGATGCCAGAGCTAATAATCAAGGGCACTGAACTTGAATGAACCCCTCCAGATGGCTCCGTGAGCTGGAAAGCCTCTGAATTAGTGTGGTTCTGATCTGGCCTGGTCTTCTATGTCCCAAGAATTTAAATAGGAACAGACTGAGGAACAGCTAAGTTCATTACAGCTGGGTTATTTTCTGGGTAAGCAATGAGAGCATTTTCATACACTTAACTTTCAAGTCTGGTTATAATGACAAAGACTGAAGTACACCAAGCACATTTTGGTGCTGCACTGCTATGAGAAAAGTCCAATTAAAACAAATAAGCTACTACCAAATTGCCTGATGGGTCTCTTTAATTAATCTACTACTACATACATACATATCATACATGTTGCTTATTTATATTGCTCTACTGACTTTTTATTGTTCTTGTACAGAGACTGAGTACCAGAGCTTCTAACAAAGGGTGAAGAAAAACATCTGAATTGTGTTAGTACTCTCCCAAAGTGAAGAGGAAATCAGTGGACTGGGACAACCAGTTCATGACAAAAATCAGAGGGCAACAGAAAACTTGTTTCATGCTTCTCTATAAAAAAAGCACAGATCATCAGTGCAAGAGGCCTGAAACATATAGGAAGTCTTTGCTGTATCAAGGCCGTGGGAGCAGAGATAAAGCAGAGCCACTTTCACTCTATATTAGAGAGGGAGATAAGCTGTTGGTGCTTGCTCATGAGGTACATTCTGTCCTACACTTCTGGCCAGAGTTTCAAAGGACTGGTAATAACGGGCAGGTTAAAGGGAAGCAAAGAGGAAGTTACACAGGGATAGAAACAAATTCCTTTTGTTCCAGGAGGATGATCCATAACGTCAGCTTTAAAAATCTGGATTTTGAAGCTTTCTTCAGCTAGGCTGAAAAAAGCAATGGTATAGGGACAAACTCAGTTGTCAACATCCTACAACCTTTTGAAACAATATCTGGAGGGGAGGTGGGGAAAGGAACCATCACACTGTTAGTGAAATTCTTTCTATTTTCAATAAGGAAAAATGTTTCCCTCTCTCCTCCTGTAGCTTTTTAAAAAATTATCCAGTTTGCCCAGACCAGGAAATTCCACATTAGAGACAGAATCTGGTAAAATAAGTTTTAACAAAGGAGACAGAAATGTTACAGTAATATTTTATTCTTCCAAAAGAAAGTAATAGAAAATAAGAGTTTTACTTCTTACTTTCTTAAACTGTTAGTTTTTATTTTTCATATTTCATATTCATATCATTTTTTTTTCACAAACGTCTGAAGATGAACCAGAAAACATCACTGTCTTGCCATTCTGTTGTCAGACATTCACACTTCATGACAGAGTTTTGAAAATCTGCACCCAGCAGATAAGTTTGTATATTAATTAACTGATGAATCCTAATTTAAGGATTTGGATACCCTAAGAGCATTAGTTGCTTTCCATACAGTTACACTACCATTCTCTGGGCTGCATGAACATCTCACAGCCCTTCAGAAACAAAAATATCAGCATATAAGCTCAGGCACTGACCAACCTTATGTGTTGTCACAGTCTTCAAAGGAGTAAAAAAAATACATCACTGTCTATAACAGTACAAGGATTTACTACATGCCACCATGTTTATGTTCACAAACAAAACCACTGAACCTCAGCAACTGAATAGTATGTATCATAGAATCATAGAATGGCCTGGGTTGAAAAGGATCACAGTGATCATCGAGTTTCAACCCCCCTGCTATGTGCAGGGTCGCCAACCACCAGACCAGGCTGCCCAGAGCCACATCTAGCCTGGCCTTGGATGCCTCCAGGGATGGGGCATCCACAACCCCCTTGGGAAACCTGTTCCAGTGTGTCACCACCCTCTGTGTGAAAAACTTCCTCCCAGAATCTAACCTAAACTTCTCCTGTCTTAGTTTAAAACCATTCCCCCTCGTCCTATCATTATCCACCCTCATAAACAGCCATTCCCCTTCCTGTTTATATACTCCCTTCAAGTACTGGAAGGCCATGATGAGGTCTCCCCAGAGCCTTCTCTTCTCCAAGCTAAACAAGCCCAGTTCCCTCAACCTTTCCTCATAGGAGAGGTGCTCCAACCCACTGATCATCTTAGTGGCTCTCCTCTGGACCACTCTAAGAGCTCCACGTCCTTCCTGTACTGGGGGCCCCAGGCCTGGACGCAGTACTCCAGACAGGGCCTCACCTCACAATCACCTCCCTCTCCCTGCTCACCACCCCTTTTTTAATGCAGCCCAGAACACAGTTGGCCTTCCAGGCTGTAAGTATGTACTCATGGCTAACAAGTCACTGCTCAACTGGACCCAGTGCCCTTGGGAGTTTTGATTTCTGCATAAGGCACCGAGTGACTTCAGCTACTGTGTCCATGTAAGGACAGCCCAGGACACTAAACATGATGTAAATGTAGATGAGGTGTTACTAGCTAACACAGCTGCTTTTTTAAAAGCATGTATGACAGCCTCCTAAACAGAAGGCAAGTGAAAGAGACTCTAATGTTACAGAAGCATTAAAATTATGTACTAGCATTTAGTTTTATGACTGCTTTTTCTTTTGGTACTGTGATTCAACAAAATTACAATGTTGGGCTTTACTCTTATTGCAGTTCATTTCTGTAAGTGAACTCAACAATAAACAGCATTAATTTATATTCAACCTTAAACAGTACTTCATTTTCACAACAAATTATTTAAAAATAGTGTATAAGTGGATACCAAACCTCACAAGAGAGAAATAAAGAACTAGGCAATAGACATTACAGATAACAAGTTTCAAACGGGCTTCCAAAGAGAAGCAATAGCAGCGATATAATAAACAAAGGCATCAAATCATTAATGCACTCAGAATTTGAACTCTCGGAAATAGCACAGACAGCAGATGCATCAGTAAGCATGTTACCTTCTGTAACACTTAAAGAAATGATCACCAATCTGAGCATTGCTTATGTAGTTACTTCTTAAAACAACTGTTTTAGCACCTGTTCTTCAATGAGTGTATTCTTATATCAGCTATTTAACTATACATAGTTAAATCAGCTGCTGGAGATTCATTTAATTAATCCCCTGGCATTCTTTCAGGATAACAGTTTATTTTCAGAAAACAATCACAATGCCGTAACAGGTTAAGCATTTAAGTATGTCTATTTGGGTCTTAAAAAAAAAATAAAAAATCAAGTGGAAAATAAATGTCTTGCAGGACAATAGTAGTCCAAAAAGCAAAGACAACAGTGTCATTAAATACTACATGCTAGTAGTAATTAAATCTCTATCTTGTTCAGTAATTTTTTTCCACATACTGCCATTCTTCCCCACAAAATATAGGAAAGCATTCTGACACCATAAAGCAGTGGAAAACTGAAAGTCTGTCCCCTAAGCCTAAAGTAAGACTAAATAAAGATCTACGTTCCTGTAGTAATGGATGGAAAGAGAGAATTTCTCCCAGTAAAAAGAATGAAGTTATTTTACTGTCTAATATTTGGTCCTTTTTCTCCTTAAAATCCTTCCTACCCACAGACAACTGTCATTTGTCCTCCAATAAAACAGGAGCTATGTGTTTATTTTATGGAAACCCTAAGGTCACAAAAGTTTCAGGGAGAAGCAGTCCAGTGTTTTCCTATAAATGAAAAAAAATATACTACTACAAAATGGTTCAGATTCATATTGCAGTTTGTTTTGAATGGAAAGAAAATTACAATTGTCCTGGCTCCTCTATAAACATCTATACATCAAAGGATAGCAACTAAAGCTATGAATTTACATCATAGAAAATTAGATTTAGTCCTCATTTTTGCTCGTTTCTGAGCCAAAAAAAAAAAGTATGTTAGATAGTATACTGAACTTCTTGGGTTGGGCAGAACCAGCCTGATCCTTCAAATGTAAGTTCACAGGGTTTCTCTAAGATGTTCTTAAACTCTGGGCCAGAACAGTCCTAACTGCTTCGTGAAGTGCCACTGAAGCTGCTTCATAAAGTACCACTGAAGCATTCACTTTGTGGTAGAAAATCCTTCATTCACAGCAAGAGAAAGGCTTTACAGTGCCAAACTTGATGAATTTTCACAGGAGCAACATAAAGTTGCCAATGTGACAAAATAACATTGATAACTTGAAGAAATCACTTAAAAGCAAATGTTCAAAATATGCAAAGGCTGGATACAGAAGTCTTTCATATCATTAAAAAAAATATTAAAGTGGTTGGTTCCAAAAATCCCATGCTATAAGCTTAGCAATTAAAGAAATCATACAGAGTAGTTAACATACATTATTTAAACAATGCAACTTAAAAACAACTGCACAAATGTTTTCTCCAACTCAGAAACGTACACAAATCACAGTCTATGGCCATCTGTGCTTGCCAGTTAGAAGCCAACTGTAAAAATATAAAACTATGCAAAAGCAACAGTTGCCAAGATCCCCACACAGCACTTGTCCATCAAGTCACTGGCAACCCTGAGCTTGTTTTGTAACGTAGATACTGTCTTTGCTTACTAATTGTCTAACTCGTGGAAGAGTTAAGGCTGACGCTTTATATTTTTATAAAGAATGGTCTTCTAACACTTAACTAAAAAACAGAAAATGTAAAGCCTCATGAAGCAATGATTCTCATGCTTCTAGCAGTGGGATCCTAAATATAAACTACTTGCATTTCTGAGTACTAATGGGTTGTGTTATATTCCGATGCATTTATGTATGAGATGACAATAAGCAGAATAGTTATGTTTATATTTGCAACCATGGGGGAAAAAAAAACCACTAGAAAAAGATTACTTTGACCAGTTTCAAGGCATTCAGCACAATAATTTGAGTGGGTTCCCAATAAAATATTTGACCTATGCAGATACACTTATTATTATATACAGTGGACATTATTACACAAATCAAGAAGGTATTCTTTTCCCTAAATGCAGCATATGAAGGTAATATCCCAGAGTAGAGATTTATTTTGGAAAGCATGGAAAAAGTGAAGCAATATCAGAAATGATCTTAACTGATTGTCATTTTGCTGCATTACATTAAAAACGATAAATCTGTTGCACTGATCAGACCACTTCCTTTAAGGATAGCATGGAATAACAGAATATGAGCTTATATATTAGTATTTTTTTTTCCAATTATCCTTAAGTTATACCCAATTTGGACCTGTGAAATGAATCTTTGAATGTGATGCTCCCAGTGTACAGAAGCACCTTATTTCAGTTGCTTGATAAGAATAAATCGGTATTTAACTATTTTTAGAGTTTAAAAGTAATTAAAATCAGAATAAATAAAATCTAAAACAGAGTATTTGCTAAATATGAGCATGTGAATTTAAAAGATGGCTTATACCATCAGCAAAGAAACACAAGGAAAAGAAACCACACTACATATGCTGCAATGAAAAAATGACGTGGGAAGGAATAGGTAAGCTGTGAAGGATTAGCTGTGCTGGTTTCCAGCAGGCCACAATCAGTATTTGACCGCATCAGCCCATCATCACCTGGGATGACAGCCCTCGTGCTACCAGATAAGAAAAAAGGCACCCAGAAGCAAAATTCTAATGATGTTTCCCAGCTGTTTGCTCTTTGGTGAACTGACTGCTGGGTGTAGGAAATGCATCATATGCTTAGCAGTAACAAACGTGGCCTAAAAGACTGAGCACAGCACTGGAAAGTGACATAATTTTTTCAGATTTGGATAATAACACAGGCAGAGTCACAGGTGTGCAGTAATGAGAAGACAAATTTCCTCATAAGCGTTGTGTTTTTTGGAAGGATAACAAAATGATTGACTTTTCCCTATAGACAAAACACATCTATAATGTTAGCAATAAGCATCCTAGGAAAGAATGTAAGAAAAATGACAAACACTGTTTATCTAACATTTGGTGAATCAAGTTCCTCAAATCTATTCAGTGGGGATATAAATATGACCACCTTCATCACTCACTAAACACTGTCCATTTTTCACTAGAATAAGGAGAGGTTCTGTTGGAAAGAACTGGTGAAAACAAGCCAAGCAATACTACGTCTACATCCACATAGCCTTCCACCTGATAGTTCTTCACTTTGGAATAGTTTACTTCGTAAACCCTTATTTTTATTCCTAATGTAATACATTTAATATTTTAAAAGAAATCAAAGCATGTCATACTTGACCACCTTTACTGGATATGAGATGATAGTACCCAAACTGCTGTAAGTTCTTATTTGAGAAGTATTAACCTATTATGACTGATTGAATTGATTGTCACATCACTGAGGTTTAAGCAACTTGACACCTATCAGATGCTCAGGCTGGACTAGTTACAACCCTGAGCAACCCACCCTCACTGTGAAGCTAGCTCTGCTGTGAAGGGGATGGGGAGGGGTTAGGCTACATCCAGAGGTCTCATCTAACTTAAAACACTCTATCATTCCATTAATTCAAGGTAGGTCAGAGAATATATTTTAATTTTGCTTTATTCTTAACACTGAATACAATGTTAACTTTGAAAAGTTAAGAAAACTCTGAATGTAGGTTATACCACAAATGAACCAGATGGCTTCTGCATTATCACTCTGAGCACAGCAGTCCCAACAGTTGTCTAACTTCCCTTGCTATCAACTCACTCAAGACATTCATCTATGTTTTGATTAAAAAAAAGGTTATAAAAGATCACATCATATGTTTTCCTAAAGTCAAGATAAACAACATCCAATGTTCTTTCCTTGTGCACTTAGTCACTTATCTCATTGCAGAAGACAATTCATTTGCATTTGATAAACTATCACCCTTGTACCCCAAACCAGCTTCCAGATCTGTTCCATATTCTTCCCAAACACCACAGCTAGGCTGACTTTCCTACAGCTTCCCACATCCTCCTTCTTGACCTTCTTCAAGAAAGGTTTGATGCTTGTTTGTTTTCTTCGCTCCTTTGGAATCTCCTAATTACTATGAACTTTCAAAGATGACAGGGAATAGCCTCGTAATGACAGCAGATGGCTCCTGCCGGGATGCTTGGATACATCACACTCAGTCCCATAAATTTTTGTACATCAGATTTGCTTAAGAAGTTCCCAGCTTGACCTTCTGTGCTGTACACAACGCTTCATTCACTCCAACTCTGCCATTACACTTGGGGACCTGGGAAGTCCAAAAACAGTCCTTATCATTAAAGAGACAGAAAAGTCCTTGAGAATTGCTTCCACGTCCTTTTGTAACCAGATCATTTGTCAGGATTACGATGAATTCTAAGCCTTTTCACAGGGTTTGCCATTCACTTCAGCTTAGTACTGCATGCATATAGCCATGCATTCTTTCCACAGACAATAATGAAGTTATTGAGTGACACAGACCTCTTAAAGATTCTGCTTGAAAGACCACCTACTTTGAGATTAAGCCATTAAAACAAAAACAATCCTAAGAACAATTTTTCATTTAGCCATAACCTCCAAATGATTATTGTAACTAGACGAAATCTTTAGTTAGCTTGTAAGATGACAGCAGTGTCAAGAATCTTAACACCACACTTCCAGCAATAAATTCTGTATGAATCAGCCCTAGTTACCTACAGGCACTCCCATATCAACAATTGCACAGATCCCCAGGGACCTTATTATCACACTTAGACTAAATAACTCATTTAGACAAGCCTGTTTCTTTTAAAGAAGAATCTTTTCAAGTACTTAGAAACCTCCTGATTATAAGCAGTCTTGCTGCTCATGGCAGCCTTGGTTATGGTGCGTTAATCAAGCTTCGCTGTAGCTTCCAGGGGGCCAGAGTTGGGAGGAATCAGCTGATTCTCAAAAATTACTAATACTGATCAGAATCCTACAAGAAGTAAAAACAAATGAATACAAACAAACAAAAATTAGAATGCTGTAGTCAGACAACAGGCAATACTACTGCTTGTATTAATCAATACTCAATGCTGTTCACTCTTCCATAACATTTGATACACACTCAACTTTAAAGTCTAATTAATTAACTTAAAAGACTACCATACCTAGAGTGTAAGGCTTTAAAGATGCAGAGAGATCGAGGCAGCTAAGGACAGGCATAGAGAGAATTTGCATCTAAAGAGGCTTTGTCCAGACTTCTCTACATAGCTAATGGAAGAAAAACTTATAAGAAGCATTTGTCATTTCTGGTTTGTGTTGATGCTACTAGAAAGGAGCTGTAGCTGGCTGCATATTTTCCCTGACCAGCAGGATCCTGCACTTCACAGCAGCACGTATTTTTCGTTTCTCCTGCACTATAACATTTAATCCATATGCTAAATGGAGAAGAGCTTATTAGAACTTGGATAAAAAGAGCTGAAGAGAGTATTTGTTGGAAAAAAACCGTTAATTACTCATTTCCTTTGAGTCTCTATGCACTGCTTATAATTCTTGAAGAATTCTGCCTGATTCTTGTAAATTCAATTTTTTTCATCTTAAGAGGAAGAAGAATATATAATGGCAAAAAATTTTGTTCTGCTGTAAACTATTTCAGTTGTATTTATGTAGAATACATAAATAGAGCTTTTTCCCCTCTACTTTACACGTCGTCTCCTTTCTAAAGAAAAATGTAACAAAATGAAAATCTGTATCAGAGTTATTTAAAGATCAAAAACTGAAAAACAAACTGATTTAAAGACAGAGATAGTACATAAAAGAATACAGTAAAGCACAGTAAGACCTGAATATTTTTGCTCATTATACTTTCTCATTAACTAAGAAATCTGAAGGAAGAAGATACTTTTAGAACATATAGGTGATGTGTAAACACTTTATTAATAAGCAACATGAGATTATCAGCTTTTTCAACTTGACAAGTGACATGAAACTGATACAGAATGTGCAAGGTTACAGCCTTGGCAACAAGGCAATCAGCTTTCCAGCTACAGATCAGCAGTTTAAATTCTATTCAAGCTAAGCAAGGAAGAATAGGCACTCCTTGTGACGTGATGACATCAAATCAGTTACAAAAGCAATATCTTCACAAAAATTAGTGCTGAGATTTCCAAAGCAGTCTGATCCAGTTTTAGGAAGTTATTGGAATGATTTGTGGGCATCTCTGTGCTCTAAATCTGGGCAGAAACTAAGTAAAATTTATACTTTTCATTTTGTAACAAAAGAAGGTTGGGTTTTTCGTTTTTTTTTTTTTTTTTTAATAAATTATATAGCAGTGCTAAACAAGTCAAACTCATTTTCTCCTTCTGTTTATGTTACTCTTTCATGAATTCATACCGTGTGGCATGTCTGAGACTGAATGGCCAGAGTGAGAATGGATCCCTCAGACACAGCAGGTTTGTGAGAGAGCTCCTTGAGAAGCAGAGCAGACAAAAGGGAGGAACCAACTGTATGAATTTCACACTCAGTATGCTAGACTTGACAGACACATACGATTTTGACAGGCTTTTATTATTTTTTTTTTTATAACACATTGTTGAATCATGAGGGAAAAGTGGGCTCACAAAAGGCACTGATATTGTTCTCAAGATCCCAGGCTATTTGTCTATGAACTTCACTTTTTTTTTTTCTTTCCCTTTCTTAATTTAAATGCAAAAGTCAATTCATAGAATATGTTCTGAGTAATGAAGAAAACCTAGGAAACACATCACCCTTTGAAGAGTCTTGTACCAGGAATTCCACTCTCTCTAAAACACACCAGCCCACGCTAGCTGTCACAACATACTACTGAATATATGAAGGCAAGGTTTACTTATTATTTTTATATAGCATTACTTGCAGTGGTGGGTATTTCTCCTATATAACTTTGAAGTGAAAATATATATCCTCAATGCTAAGTCAGCTACCTGACTTTGGTAATACAAATGGCTTTAAAACATTTAAATAATTTTCTCTTGTTTTGTAGTTGGACACAGAGGATTTCTTCACAAAGAAGCTTAAGTGCAAGGACAAGTAAAAGTTTTGGGAAACAAACCAAGGATAAAGGTATAACCATTTCCGTTACTTTATAGCCTACCAGGAAACTCAGCTTTTGCAACTTATTCTACATATTGTAATACGTATTTTACCACTATTTACAAAGAAACACACTCAATCTCAGAATTCCAACTACAAAGCCTCTTCAGCTCTCCACTGGTCTTGGTTCTTTAGCTCAGGATTGTAATTTTAGATATACACTGTAATTTTGCCCTTGCAATAGAGTTTTCATCAAATGCATTTTTTCCCCTAGAAATATTACCAAAATACAGTACCATCCTTTTAAAATTATTATCTCTAATTGTGGAGAGTTGAAGAAATTTCTTCAAGTTTTGAGGTTTAGGAGCATGGTCCAAGGGACCACGTTCTGTTTGTTTTGTGATGATGCAACTAGTTGAGGTTATTACAACTGTGGCTGAGTTTGGTGTTTGGTTTCCAGACTCTCATGGACTTTTGCTCAGCTCACAACTACTGAACGTGCTCTTCCTGGAAGCTTTTGGTGGTCTGCTTGTGGAAGAAGGGAAAGTGGAAGTACACAGTTCGTCTTTCTAAGACACCAAGAATTCTAAGAAATCTAAGCGTTTTTAAATATACTTGTTTTTTCACTTTGCAACACAAAATGTCAGGCTCTAAAAAAGCCATGTGAAAAATGCAGATTCAGATTTCTTTTCATAAATGGGAAAATGAGAGCCATCAACAAAATATGACATGCCAGCACTTTGCAGGCAGTGTGCAAGTATTTCATCATGATAAATTTCAAGATCTATTTGCTTCATGTTTCAACATAACAGTCAAAAGACCACAATTACCAGATGAGTTTTACTGAACTGTGGTATACTCACCAACATAACCTATCACATTTGAAGTGACACGTTATCTGGTACTAGTAAATAAGTGATCTAGAAACTAATACATAGTAATACATTTAACTCTAGTTATGGGGCAGACATTTAAGAGCATTTTCATACCCTTCATTAGGATTCCCAGCAATTGTGTTACTAGTACATAATCCTATAGTGGAAATAAGCTAAAACAACAAAGTTGGAACTACTTCAGAGGCCTTTTTTTTTTTTTTTTGTCCTCATTTTCATCAGATTTTTCACTATAATAAGCAGTAAGATGTTATAGTAACCATGTCAATCTGCAGTTAATATCTCTGTATACAAATATTCAAAAGAATCTATTTGTTAGGATATTTCCTCAGGGTGGGGGGGAGAAACAAAACAAACAGACAAAAAACCACAACCAGTCAACACCAAAAAAAAACCAACAAAAAAAAAAAATCGACCAAAAAACTGCAAAACAACCATGCAACCATTCAGGGATCTTTAATAAAATCTACGTATGTCAAGAAGTCTGATATATCTACCTTGAAATATCAGATGTACTTAACAGAAAGCACTTTAAGTAGAATTTGTGTTGGCGCTCACTCATGCTTACTTCCAAATCAGTATAAACAAACAAACTTGTCTAGACACTGTTATAAGCAAGGGAAACAAATATTGCAGTCACCTCTGTTTTGCTATTGCAACATGCCTATTAAGAAAATAAGTAGCTGGAAAACAGACCAAGGAGAGGTCTAGTGCCAAAATAAAGAAATGCTTGAATATAGAAAAAGAGTAAGTTTCTCCTTTCTTTACTGCAGTGCTTTCATTTCACACATGAAGCAGCAAGAAAACATTCTAAACTGCCTTTTTAAAATGCAATTTCTTGTTTCATAGTGTTTCTAACAACACTGTGCTGCAAAATTTCTCATTTTCTTATAAAATTCACCGGGCATCCTGGATTAAAGTTCAGTGTTCTCTAAATCAGGTACAGAAAAAAGGTTTTTTTGGAGTGATATTTACCTGTATCATGAGAACAAAGAAAGTATTTCTTCAAGCTCATCACTACTGCAGGGCAGACAGCTAATTTAGAGCTTTGTATAAAAGGGCAATTTAAGATGAATAACAGCTCAGTATTGAAAGCTAGAATAGATCCCTGGAGTGAGGAAAATGGGGCTCAAACCTACCAAAACGCAGAAAAATGGAGAACACTCCTAGAAAAAGGAAGAATCCTAGCAGCTCAAAAAAGAGCTTGAGTTCAGTACTTCAATTCAAGCCCTATTTTTATAGGGATCCCATAAACTCCTGAAGAAACTTGAACACCATGGAGAAAAATTTAACTTTTCTCCCCTTGTTTTCTTGAAAAAGAAAGAAAGAAACAAACCAAAATAACCAAAACACCCACAAAGAAAAACACTGAGGAAACTGTAAGGAGTCGTTGGTTCTATTACTCAACAGAAAAATTAAGTTGTTTTACTTGAAGTTCTTTTAATACAAGTCATTCAATTCTTTGCTATTACAGGAAGAATTTGTGTCCTGAATACAATTTCACAAGATTACCTTTCAGTCTGATCTTTAATTGAAGCTTATGCATCACCCTAATAACAATAAATTATACAGAACACATTTACATCTCAAATGTATACAAATGATAAAACGCAGAGATATCCACTGTTCTCAACTACAACAAAAACGTCCCTCTCACACCTTGGCAATTTCTGCCTTATCTACCTCTAAAATTAGACACTTTCGCTCCAAGGTAAACTCTCAGCCTTTGCATCTGTGACACAAAAAGATCAGTATGAGATTTTCTTTGTGACACAAAATCAGTTCTTAAGCTTACTCATGTTCATAATCAAAGTACACACAGACAAACCTCCTACTATTTGCATTTAGAATTGACAGAAATGCAAAAGTGAGTACTGAAGCCTGCATAAGATGAAGAGGAACCGAAAGCGCAAGTTTGAAAGGACCTGGGAGGAGAAACAGCTTAAAGACACACAAGAGGAATGCCTGGAAATGAGGCAGGATCCTCACAGGTTTGTGAAGATCTTCAGGTGCAAGAAAATTGCTTCCCCCAAGTAAACAATCTTAAAAGCTCTTTTCTTTGTTAGAGCACATTCTCATAGTTTCACTGCACTCTCCTGCTTCTTTTTAAACAAAGAGATAAAGCAGTCTGAGCTCACAGCTGTTGAGCTAAAGCTTACCCATACCTTTGTTGGTCAGCCTGCATTCCCCTTCCGTTTCTTTCCCTCCTGTCCAGCAATATGCATACAACATATTCAGATATAGATGCAGCCCAGCACCATTCCCTTTCTGAAGGCTGCCAGCCCATAAAGCTGCTCTCCTCCATAGTTTATAATGAAAACCAGCAATGAGTAGGGCTTTATGATGAAATCAGCACTTCTTGATATGGTTGAATGCCATTTCTTGTTTTAAGAGAAAAGCAGAGTAAGGAAATGTAGACTGAAAAGGAAATTCCTCCTGCCAGGAGTTTGTTTAATTGTTTTTGTTCAAGTTACTGAAGGCAGACAGATGATGAACAAAATGAATAGTCTGCACCCGAAGGCAAAAGAGGACAAGTTAGTAGGCCAGCTCTTTCACAAAATATAAGGTTTCAATGCATTTAATTTGTTTTCTGTGATGAAAAGCTCTTAATAACCAGCAAGACACTGCTTTTTTTCCTCCTTGAGTAAATTGCAGGGGATTTTAAAAGGCTGTGTTTTATAAATACAATCTATATGTTAAGTTCTTCTGGGGGTTTTATATTAAAGCTTTAATCACTGTGGCATATAATTATTTCATGTCTTGCTTAAAGTCTTAAAACACACACACAAAACAAACAAAAACAAAACAAAACAAAAATCCACCCAGAAAAACAAGCAAACAACCCAAGAAAAACTGATGAACAGCTTTCTCTGAGAAATCCAAAATTTCTCAGTCTGAAAAGGCCAGAGATGAGGATCTTAAATCTTCCTCTGCTCTGAAGACAGTAAGATGTATGAAAGCAAACAGCCAACATTCTCAGACTCTTAAGCAATGCTGCTTTAATGACACGTATTCTCATCTTCAGCCACCAGAAAACTGCATGACCAGAAGACAAAATCTGCAATTATTTCTTTTTACTATTCAATTTGTGAAGGTGACTCGTCAGATCTGTTATACAACCTGTATAAATTGTCCACTGAGTGCCGTCAGAGCTTCCCAAACCTACTTTGCTGCCCCATCTGCTCAGTGATTCACTGGCACAGATCAAAAGCATTCACTGCAGTCAGAGTCTCATCTGTGCTCGAACAACACAGATACGTTTAATTACATTTTAATTACAGCAGACAGTTCCTTATTTCTTGAGACTGTTCAACAATTATTGAGTTTTTTCAAGCACTACGGCAAGAATGTATTACAGATATATGCAGAGCTCTTGAAAGTTAGGACAATAAGTAATCTACTTCTAACCTTACAAGTGAAATCCTAGACCAACTCACAGAATTTACCCAGTAAATCAATATCTTCACTCACTCACCTCCCACAGCAAAAAAACCCATACAGCTGGGGGTGCACCCTTTCTACTCCCTTTCAAGATTGTAAATTGGACTCTTCTATAAAACTTGGGGTTGATGGTTCCACATCTCTTATTTTAACCAGTTTTAATAGCTGTGAGGTTTAGTGCCTTGCAGAACAACGTGGCAGAATTCTTCTGTCACTGCAAGTCTATAAGAGTGTCTGCCTTTCACACAATTATATGTATCTATATAATTATATACGTATATAAATAAAACCATATACTAAATATAAAATATTTATGAAAATGGAATTATTTTACTTAAAAATTGCCAAAATCCTCAGCCATTTTCTTACAAAGGAATCTGAGTCCCCAACGTTGTCATTCTGAAACTAGCAAACTACTGTATACAGATCTGGAAGGTGATCAAAACATTGCAACATCCTGATACCAAAGCTAGATCCTAAGCTGCTAAATAAATACATAAAATTAACGAACTAAGCCACCACAAACAGTAACCTCTTTAATGTTACAGGAGGTTTCCAAGCAAACTGATACACACAGACATGCACACTTAGTATGCGCACGTATAAATCAACACGTTCAACCACCAACCTCATCTTTTGCAGGATCAGGTGTGTGCCTACACAATCTCAGGCAATCAACAATATTCCAGAATCTCTTAGGCAAGGCACACAACATACCTGATTGATTTCCGAGTTCATCATGTTTTGGTGGCACTGATCAACTTCACAGCATGCATGTATATTTCTGCTGCTGGCACAAATCTCCCTTCTACCACAGCCAACCCTGCTTCCCTTAACTAGCTGCTCTGACACGCACCTTTCCTGGATTCTGACAAACGCTTTTCTTGAGCCAAGATAATCAGTTCAGGATCTAAATAAAGAAATAGCTTGTTTCGGGAGACTACAGTTCTACAAAGGCACAAAGTGACCATTTTGATTTAAGGGAAACATTCATCAACCCTGGGTTAATATCCAGCACATTTATCTTGTGGCAAAGGACAGTGAATGACTACAGGTCTGGAAAAGGGAGCATGTAATTTGCCACATTTGATTTCATGCCTCCCTTGCTGTTGTGGGTTTGTAACAGACAGAATAACATATGCTGCAACTACACCAAACCTTTGGTATGAAGCAGTCTCAGAAAGTCAGCAGATACACATGAAGGTTGGTGCGTCTCTACCAAGAGCTTATTCTATTTTTCAGATGACATCCTGGGTAAGGCTGAGCCCTATTCTGCCAGGCTGGAGCACTCCTAGCACCATGCGATCAAGATATGATTCACAGTGCTGCTTCTCAGTTCCAAAAATACTACAAAGAAGACTCCAAGGAAACTTCCATTGCAAAGAATGCATTTGTGATAGACTTCTCTGCAAAAGATCTGTGTAGGGAGACAGCATCATATGAAGACATCAAAAAAAAAAAACAAAAAAAAACAAAAACAAAGCTCATACAAAACCAAACTTCACAGCTAGTACTCAAAACTATGATCAGAAAATCACCAAATGACTGTTTTCTGGGAAGATCACATCGCTTAGCACATGCACACTGAGTCTTGGCGCTACTTTTAGAGGAAAAAAGACCTAAGAATCTAAGTCCCATGTTAGAATTATAACTTAGCAGTGTACCTACCATCTCTACTGCATCTCTCAGACTCCATCATTGGCCTTCCTATTCATCCCACGCTTACTATAGTATCTTATTTATATTTTAAGTTTAGGTTTTCCTAGAAGCAGCATCAAGATACCTGCAGTATAGCAACGCAATACATATTACAACACGTTTTTCCAGCTACTTAAACAGCCTTCAGTGGTTAGGATCAAAAGTTTTTTGGATGCTCATTGCTGTGGTTTGCAGAAAATATTCATGGGAGCCAAGCAGTTTTGGGAGACATACTGACCATGAATGTGAATGTGCCTGTATCCTTGAAAAAGAGAAAAGCAGCTGCAGGAGCAACTCCTGCTTCCATTCTCCACTAACACAGTTCCTTCTTTTCTCTCTTTAGCAGTGACACTCGTCACTGGGAGACTGAGGCGCAGTCTCCACTGTACAACACATTTAATTACACTATTCATGCATTTAAAAAAAGAAAAAAGAAAAAAGAAGAAAAAGAAAAAAAAGAGGGTAAACAGTGTAGAGAATGCCACTGAAATATCTGAAAAGCTAAGACTGCTTTTACAGCCTCTTGTTATGTAAAACATGTATAGATTTAAAGACTTGTAGTGATTTTAACCAGAGGGGATGCCTAAAACGATAGGATATGGAAATCTTCAGGGATATATTTATGAGAACATCCTTAAGTTTCAACCAGAAAAGGCTAGAAGAAGGGCAACAATAACGATGGTGTTCCTAAAGTGTAAAATAAGTTAGTGAAATGTGTACGTACCTTTTCACAAAGCAAGCAGGAATCTTAAAAAGCATGACCAGCATGCCAAGGAAGGTGATCCTTCCCTTCTACTCTGCCCTGGTGAGGTCACACCTGGGGTATTGTGTCCAGTTCTGGGCCTCTCTATTCAAAACTCATAGAGAGAGTCCAGCAGAAATGGATTAGGGCCCGGAGCATTTCCCTTATGAGAAAGGGTAAAGAGATCTGCAACTGTTCAGCACAGAGAAGACTTGGGGGGGATCTTATTTACAAATATCTAAAGGGTGGGAGTTCAGTCAGTGGGGTTAGGCTCTTTTCAGTTGTGTGCAGCAATAAAACACGGGGCAGTGGGCAAAAAACTGGAATATGGGAAGTTCCATACAGATATGAGGAAAAAAATCTTTATTGTGAGGGTAACAGAGATTAGAACAGGCTAGAGAGACTGCTGGGTCTCCTGCTCTGGAGATGTGAGATATTCAATAGCCATCTGGGCACTTTCCTGTGTGACCTGCTGTAGGGAACCCTGCTTTAGCTGGGGGGTCGGACTCAATGATCTCCAGAGGTCCCTTCCAAACCCTGCAATTCTGTGATTCAGTGATATAGGTGTTCCTTCTTGAGCTTCGACTTCTGGTTCACTCTTCAGAAATTGTCAGTAATTTTCCAAGTTAATACCAGGCCAACACAAACAGAAAGCCTGATAATGAATTATTCACTGTGGTTTGAAATATTAGCAAATTTACTCCCACTATTTTCTCTGTGAACGTTTCCTTACAGAAGAATCAGCCCGCCTGGGTGCCACTGAGTGCACTGCTGCTGCCACTGCCCGGTGCCTCTCAGCACAGCCACGCCACATCCCTGCCATGGCTGGGGCTGAGCTGGAAGACCTTTCAGATCCCTTCCAAATCAAACCATCACATGGTTCTTGCGGTGCTTAAACACTGTGTGGGCTCCAAGTATTCCCCAACAGGTGTTCCTGTTCCTTCACCTACAAGACTTTACCCCTGTGTTTGTGGAACATCCTTTCAAAAGAAGCAGAAACAAAAGAGTTACAAAGTTTTTTTTTTTTTTGCTAAGGCAGCATAATGCTTCACAGCTCAACTACACACCTGTCTCCATCAGCTACATAAGCAGGCCAACGATGCCACTTCACAGCCGGATCTTCAGACTGCCTCTTCCTGCCTTTAGCTGCGGGTGATTCCAGCCACGCCGGCTTCATATGCGAGTTAGTAGTGTTACAAAGCTCTGATCTCTGTCACTCAGCAATAACCGCCCGAAGAAACCAGACGGTGCCTGATGTCAGAGTGCTTATTTTCACCCGATTTTCCTACCGCCGCCGCTCATCATCTCCTGTCCGCGGCCACACCGGCGCTTCCCGTCAGGCTCCTCCGGGCCCCCGGCGCCCGCCTCGAGCGGTGCCCCGCGGCACATCGCCGGCGGCAGCTCTAATCCCGGGCCCTAAGAGGTATTAGTGCCGCGCTCAGGAGCAGCTGCCGCTTCTATAAACTTCCTTAAAGGTTTACAGGGAGTTGCCTGGGCTTAAGAGGCAGACGGGAGGGTGTCTCGGTCGGCCCTCTTCCCCGCCCCGCCGCGGGCTGCCACCTCCCGGCCCCGCCGCGATACCTGTGGTCCCGCCGAGCCAAGGGGAGCCGAGCCCGCAGCGGGGGGCAGGGTGCGCGCCGGGAGCGCGGCGCAAAGCGCATCCTCTGCGGCTTTGTTCGCGGCGGGTCCCGCAGCCCAGTCCCGCCGTAGCCCCGCAGCCTCGCTGACCGCGCTTCCCCCAGCCTCCCCGCCCCCGTCGCGCCGCAGCCGCCTCCCACCTTGGCTTTGCCAGCCTCCAGCTTCTTCAGCCGCTCCTCGTCCTCCATGGCGTCCGTGCGGGGAGAACAGAGCGTTATGGGCGGCGGCAGGCGGGCACACCCCCCTCAGCCGAGACACACGCAGCTCGCTGTACTGTCCTGTCCCGTCTCACAGCGACGACAGCTGCCGTGGCGGGGACGCCGGCGCCGCCATCTTCATCTCCACGTAAACACGCGGCCGGGGAAAGTGACGTGGCTGCCTGCTCCTCCTCCCGCCGCCATCCCTCCCCTTTCCGCCCAGCCCCAGCCGCAGCGCCCTCGGCCCGGCCCGGCCCGTGTTCAGCCCAGTCCCGCCGAGGTGCCCCCGGGGCGGCGGTGCTGCACCGCCGGATCCCACAGTTCCGAGCCCGGCCGCGGGCGCCGCCGAGGGCGAGCGGCGAGGGCAGCGGCGCGGCACACCCCCTCCACACCCCTGCTCGGGGCGGGGGGCTGCCTCTCGCACAAAGGACTGGTGTTGGGAAGAGTCTGCTGCTTGGCGTGCCTTTAATGTCTGAAGTAACGCTGCCCGCGCTCTGCAGCGCTGCTGCCTTCTGCCGTCTCGCAGGTCCGCCCTCTGTGACTGCAGTGCTCATTTTGGCAGTTTTAATTCTCTTAAGTGTTTTCTTGTTCCTACATGTGGCTCAGCTTCACGTTGCGTGGGTCTGAACCGTGGAGAGATAGGAACGAGCTTTGTGTCATACTGCACAAAGCTGACAACAAAGGATGTGCGGTCCCCCTGCCTGAATCACCGAATACAGGCTCATCGTGTCACAGAACCTGAAACAGCTGTGTTAAAATCACAGTGGGGAATTTGACACACGGCTATTAAATGCTAATAGGATTTCTATACCCCATCATTCGATACAAAGCCGTATTCTTTATATTGCTTAATTATTGCTTAATACTGTCTCCTAAATGTGCGACTTGCATAGCTAACAGCAAATTTGCGTTGCGTGTTTGCTATGTGCTTTTTCTTTCGGTTGCTCATGAAGTCAGTTCCATTTCTGGTGCTGTGATGAATGGCTCTGTGTCACACATTCCTGCCGAGCCTTTTTTGGTTGGTGTGTAACAGCTGCATGGGAGCAAACAGATACTTCCTTCTGCATTTAGAATAATTCTGCTCCAATAGATGCAAAACCCAAAATCTTTCTGAATGTACTTAGCTCTCAGCCTTGCTAATCTTTTTAATGCAATTCACATTTTCCACTGATTTTTTTCTTTAAGTGTAAAATGTATGTGCTCATTAAGCACACATCTTTCCTTACCTGAATTTTCCAGCAGAGACCAGATGCACTCCAAGAAATGCCAAAAGAATATATTATTTGCACAGTTTTACTAATCAAGACCAAGACCAAAAAAATAAGGGGACTCTGAGCAGCAGACTTCCATGCCTGTATCACTGCCCAAGTAAACTGAACCCACAATCAGAGATTTTTTCGTATTTCCCACTCCTCCTAAAAGATATAACATTTCACAGAAAAGCCTGAAGTCATCTGTTGATAGATCAGTACATACATTGTGCATTTCTGTGTTTTGAAGTGATATCCTTAATCTTCATTTGAAAAGGAACTGAAAAATATTAATGTCAAAAGAGAAAATCACCATCCTTGGCAGAGAATTACAAATGTCTTCATTGCAGTTTGTTTTCTGTTTAAAACAAATGTGTTTCTGTTCAGGTTCTCAGACCTTGCTATTTCACTGCAGGAAAAGCACGTTATAGAGAAAAACAGCAAGTGAAACTGAAATTAAGAACTGGTAAAGAAGGAAATATTTTCATCGAAATACAAATGTATTTGAATTCCTCCCTTAAATTTGTGTTCCCAGTTCAGTAAAACCAAGCACGTTATTCAAGGCCTTTGCAAATGTAAGTGGTTCCTCTTCCCAGGAATTCCAAAGGCCCCTGAGGGAAAAATAAATGAGCTGTTCTGTGCAGATGACATTCCTTTGGGCTGATGGAGGCCGCTGTCAGAGATCTAGCTGTTAGGTGTCAGTAAAATTTCACACATGCATGACACTATGCTAGTGATTTCTTAATCAGTAAACACCCCATTTAGAAGATAATTACAAACTCCCCAAATCCCATAATTAAATGGGTTCTTGAGTTAATGCTAAGAATTGATGGGCCTAATTTTCATTTCACTTACGGGCTTTATATCCATGTAATTTTAATGGATTTTAGTTAAACACCTAATTCACAACAATTAACTTTCTAATACTCATTGAATTTACACCAGTTAAATGTGTAAGCTGATTTTATCAGTAACAGATGGGAAGTGTAACATTTCTATTACAAGATAAAAAATGTAGGTCAGATAGTCTCCCAAACAGGAGTGACTGGTGTTTGGGCCCAGGCATGTATTTACATGTGAATATGTGGCTTTATTGGAAAAGTTCATTAAAAACTGCTGTGAACCATGAATGTGGGAACTAAGTTTTGGTTACATTGCTCTGTAGCAATGACAAAAACATATTTACTAATATATTTCTCTAGTGATGAAACTCTAGCTGTTTCATGGCCATTCTGTTTGCTTTGTGTACTTCCCAGTGAAGATGTGCCTGGTGGCACTCATAAGGGCACTTTAGTGGACTGCAAGACTTCAAGGTGAAGCCTAGGGACAATGTGTGATGAAAGACAAAGTTCTGGTTAGGAAATTCCAGTTCTGTCCTTGTCTCTCGAAGTGAGAAGCAGAGAGGGATACCAGATCAGAGCAGCAAGTTGCTGGAAGATCCCAAGTGTAAATAAGATATAAAAATTACAAAATACCACACACACAAACTGATGATACAACCTCTAACAGCAATGGTTTTGCTGTGCCCCAGATCTGCTGCTCGAAACCTACCTGATAGGATAATATTTTCAATTACAGTGAACATTAAATGGATCAAATGATGTGAAAATAAGAGGCGCCTCCATCTGAGAGGTGACCCTGCCAAAGAGGTTATTTGATCAGGATGTACATTTGTATTAATCGAATCTATTGAAGCACTGATTGTGAGACAGAGCCTCACTGCTTGCCTCTTGGACACTGAAAGCTTCCCCACTGATCTCAATCACAGGCATTCACTCAAAACATGCATACAAGTCAGCTTGCTAACATGCTTCAGTCACACAGAGAGTAAAGCCTAACACATAGAAGTGTTTTTATTGTTTCCAAACTCCAACATTTTTCTTCAGCTAAAAGGAGAGTAGAATAACTCATACAACAGTTGTAAAGTACGTGCTTTTTTTTGGTGATGTTACAATATTGCCTACCTCCTGGAGTTGCATGTCTTTGTTTTATGAATCCTGGAGCTGTACAGTTTATTGTTTGACAAATTGTAAGCTCTATGTATCTTTTTTTTTTTTTTTTTTTAGGCATATTTGAGTAAATTCCCTAGCATTTAATTAATTAAGATATATACTGTTGTATTTGGTTGCTGTTCTCATATAAATAGTGGAGCTAGAAAGAGGCAATACTCTAGCTGAGAAGTATTGTGAGATGAATAATTTATTCTGCAGGCATAATGTACCAAGGTAGGTAACTTGAGTAAGCTTGTAACTAATACAGCTAATTAATTAGGTAAGCCAGAAGCATCAAATTGCCTTGTGGGGTATACACAAAACATTAATTTCTACCACAAATCGGTTATTTCTATCAGTTATAATGTAGAGCTGCTATGAGAGAAGCACAGAATGACTGATGTAGGAAGGGACCTCTGGAGGTCACTTGGTCCAGCCCCTGCTCAAGCAGGAAAGAGCCAGTTACCCTTACCTATCATACTGCTTGTGAACCAGTTGTTTGTCTTTACCTCAATGTAAGCTTGCAGAAAGAATGTGAGATTACCTTAATGACAGTCTTACCTCTGCTGCAGTCTTCTGTGCCAGCTCTGTCTTATCATCAGCTCTGCAGCTTTTCAAGGGCTTACAAGAAAGTCAGAGAGAGACTTTTTACCAGGGCAATAGGACAAGAAGTAACAGTTTTAAACTAACAGAGGTTAGGTTTAGATTAGAAAAAAAAAAAAAAAAAGGAAGAAGTTCTTTACCATGAGGGTGTTGAGACACTGGAACAGGTTGCTCAGAAAGGTTGTGGATGCCCCATCCCTGGAAGTGTTCTAGGTTGGGTTAGATGAGGCTTTGAGTAACAGGGTCTCATGGGAGGTGTCCCCACCAATGGTGGGATGGTCCAACTAGATGATCCCTTCCAGCCCAAACCATTCCATGATCCCATAACCTCCTGTTCCAGCTTGTGGCCATTGCCTCTTGTCTGGTTCCATCTTCTTTGCACCCTCCCTTCGTCTGTTAATGTATGTTGATAAGATTCCCCCTGAGCCTACCCTTCTTCAGGCTGGACAGCCCCAGCTCTCTCAGCTGTTCCTCACAGGAAAGATATCCCTTCATCATCTTTGTGACCCTTCAATGGACTCACTCCAATAGCTGTTTGTGTACCTTGTACTGAAGGGCCCAGAAATGGACACAGTCCAGGATAACATTTAAAAAATGCAGGATTTTATATCTTTAGCACAATGTTTATGTGTTTCAGCGCAGTGTGAAATGACTGATTTTCCAATCTGAATATTTGCTTTATTTTTGAATGTATGAGGGCTGCTTCAAAAGTAATGTCTGCTATTTTATTATGTTGGCCCACGACGTCAGAGGCGGATGTTGGTGGTATGGCAGTAGAGGTTGAAACTTCCTGCCAATATTCTGTAGCATTTTGCTGCTGTGTGACAGATGGCAGCAGAGGGACAGTCTGACAAAATGGCACCTGACATGGGAGTGTGTACAAAGCGATGGTGTGGGTTTGAATTCCGCTAGGAGGAAAACATGGCACCCATTGACTTTCATCAGTGCTTGCTGAATGTTGGTGGTGACCTAACAGTGGATGTGAGCACAACGAGGTGTTGGGTGGTATGTTTTAGCAGTGTCAACAGTGACATGAAAGTCAAGCCACGTTCTGGTCATGCACTGCTGCTACCTGTGTCGGTGCAGATTTCTAGAAGCATGCAGGCTCTGGTTCATTGCAAGTGAAAATGTATAGCTAATGGTGGTGACTGTTGAAAAATAGTGTTCTGTAGCTGAGAATTTGCTCTATTAACCAGCATTATTGTGTTCTTTTTATCTCTTGTAGTTTCCATGGAAATAACTAGGAGGCACTACTTTCAGACCAACCCGTGTATTTAAGACTGTTCATAAAGCATTCACAATACTTTGCAGAAAGTTCCAGTGGCATCTGAGATGAAGTGCTCAGAGAAGCAGAACATGATCACAACATCTGAATAGCCTATAGCTTCCTATTTTAGTAAATACTTGAGTGCTAAAATTGAGAAGATTTTGTTATTTGTATTTTAGCAAGTCTCAAAATATACTGAATATGTAATTGCTTTCCTAATGAGAACTAGTTCTAAATCTTTGTGTCACGCTAGGGGCCATGCCTTTTTTAAGCATTGTTTATGGGGAAAAAGGAGCTGGCACGCTGGTTAATCCCATAATAACTGGCAAGTATGGTGAATTTCCTGAGGCTTAACTTCAATATGTACAGGCAAATCTTATTCTACTACCTCAAATATGGAGTGCTCCAGACGCAGCAGAGCTGGGAGGAATATGCAGCACTTCCAGCAGCAGTGTACCCTGCTGACAGCCTGGCAAAAGCATTTATTATTGAACTGCTGCAAAAACATGATGGGTGCACTGCAAATATGGGCAGACTTAATGCACCAGGCCAGTGTATCAGTAGGAGGGACTGCAGTATGATCACATTCCCACTCAGCCACTCTTTACCCACAGAGAAACTGTGCACTGAGACTGGGTTGGTAAAAATGGGCAAAATTCTACAAAAGTCAATGGAATTGTGAACTGTGGTGGCTCTACAACATACCTAATTGTTAACTTCTGGCAAATTTAGGCTTTTTTTTTTCCTTCTCTTTTCTTTCCACTTGTGGTTGTCATTTGTGAAAGCAGGACTGAATGCTGTGCCCCACGTCCCACTCCCTCAGTGTGACTGTTGCTTTTGTTGTCACCAAACGTCCACCGGGTGATTACAGCAGAAATTAGTCGGGGCACAGAACTGAGGGATATTTTATCTCATACCGCCATCTCCTGGCAAACGACTAGGTTACAAATCAAGGTTGCCAACCGGGCCTGCCAGGGGGCAGCACTGGGCGTCGCGTCATGGCGGTGTCTGCCCAGCGGCCTCTCCCTGCAGTGCGGAGGTTTGGATTCCCCCACAGCCGCGGTGTCGGGCGGCAGCATTCCATCTTAAATTTAAAGGCTGGAGAGTTATACGTGGGGCATGTCTTGTATGAAAGTGACAAATAAAATAAAATAAAAATAATAAAAAAGAGAGACTGGAAAATCCTTTATTAGATTGTTTGTATGAGTCAGCAGGTTTGAGAACCTTCCCACTACCTGTCCACATGTCCGTAAGGCGATGAGGGCCTCAGTGGAAATGGCCGTTCCATATCTTCTGCAGGTCCAGTCTGGGTCATTTTTCTCCATGTTTGTAGTGTAAGCTGTGTAAAGCACTTAATAGACCACTGGTGCTCTAAGTTCAAAGCCTGGGAAGCTTTTTTATTACAGGAGGATGATGCCAGTTGTTTAGGATATTTGTTGTCACTGGCCTCAGTGAAAAGACCTTGAGTGCTTTTCCCTTTGTTTTACTCAGTGTTTGGAGGAATAGACTGCAACAGTTCTGTAGCAGTGAGGATGATAACGTTTAGCTGGACAGTCACGAGCAGATATTTTACCTGTGACAACTTGATCTGAAGTAGGCTGCCTGATGTAGAAAGCTAAGCAGTATTGGTTATCACCAGTTTACTGGTGTAGAGTTAGCAATGCAGGATTTCAAAGGTGAAGGGAGAGAACAATGCCTATACTGTTCCAGAACCTGAATTATATTTGCTAAAGGAGTAGTCTCAATTGTGTTGATCCAGGATATTGCTTCACCTTTCAGTCTACGTTGCATATTTCAGGAAATGCCAGCAGCTCCTGAGGTGTGAAGTAACTCCTTACAGGCTCTTCAGTTGCTGTGGAGCTAGAGGTGGTTGGTGTGCGTCCTTCATTATCAAGAAAAAACACAAGATTAGTTGCTACTGCTGACATTGGCTTGTTGGAGAAATTCACTGAAATATGAGAATTTATTAACTAATTTACTAACTGACCACTTTCAGAAGCAAGTAACCTGCTCTGGATGTTGTGAACATTTTTTCTTTAGTTGCACGTAGACAAGGATTGATATATGCTGAATCTGTTACTTGAAGAAAATGAACAGATAGCTTTCATTCACTTGAGGGGTTATCACAGGGCTGTTAATTCTTTTCAATCTGACTTCAACTTGTATCATGACCATTACTTAGCGCTGTTTGATCTGCACCCAACTTGGTATCATTTCAAAAGAAAAACCTTGTGGGAGAATGACAGGCCTTATTTTTTGTTTACAGGTGGCTTTGGGTATTACTTTGCTGGGAGCACCAGCATCTATCCTTTCTCTGTCTCATGCTGGGAAGATTACTTTCATACAGTGGTTGGAAACTGTCAGATGAATCAACTTGCCCTGAAGTAAACACCTACTGAACAGTCACTTAGATTGTAACCTAACTTTGAGCTCCCTTACATCTAATCGTATATAGATGGGTATGCTTAGATAACTGTACTGAGGTGTGTTGATCTTGAAATTAAGCCTTTCCTAAATTATTGACAGGACACTTGTGGGAAGAAGTGGCTGCTCAGTGCTTTTGTTGCTATTAATTACTGCAGTGCCTATTTTGCTGTTCAGAATCTGTATGTTTGCTGCTAGCTATTTCAAAACAAAGGATTAGATTTTAAATGGTGTGTGTTTTTTTTTAAACTAAAAATCATTGCTTTTAAAAACACAAGAATCTTCCCAGCTGTTAATTCTAAGAGGTATGAATTCACTCCCCTTTCTCAAACCTGTTCTGTAGCTTTTTAAATTTTTGTCTTTTAAAGCTTGCCTTGTGGGTATATTCAGCAACGAGATTCTGCAGAGTTCTTAAAAAAGCATGAAAAATTCTAATTTCAGTAAATAGGATAAAGGCTCTATTCACTTCAGCAGGCTGTTTCTCTTACTGGCTTTAGAGAGCGTGTGAGATTTAGGACTTGAATTTGCCTTTTGGAGTCAGCAATGTGATGTCATTTCCTGAGCTGCGTGCTGGAAAATTCAAAAACTGAGATTTTTAAACAACCGACTTTCTCCAAAGCCTAAGAAATGATACATTATGCTGAAACTTGTGCAGGTAACTCTCAATTAAAAAGTACTTTTAAATAGTGAAGAGGAACTCCAAAAAATATGTGATTTTCTACAATTCAGGGATTTTCCACAATAAGATTTCATAAAACAGTTAATCTTTATAAAATAAAATATATAGTTCATTGTAGCCATGAAACACGTGTTGTGGGCCAGAGTCAAGCGTTGTGATACTGTTTTTACAGTAAAAAACAAACAAAAAAACACCAAAACAACCACCAAAGCCCCCCCCCAGAAAACCAGACACCTTTGGAATGATATTGAAGGACAGATAGCTACTGTCCTTCCAGGACACCTTCTCAAACTTTTGGTTTAGAAAGTACATGTAGGGCATAGCTGGGGAGTGCTGGGTTAAAAACTATGGGAAGCTGGACAGCATTTTAGTTGTCATAATTTGTACAGATTCTCAGGAATGTCTCCATGAAGCTGAGTACTTTGAGGCTCCCAGGTCATCCAGAATTGGAAAAGTTTAAGATTCATTTCATGTTGAACTGTTTCTTCTTTGATGGCTGGAGATCCTATTTTACATTTCTTATAAATGATGCTCTGAATCAGTCTTTAATTCTTAATTTGTCAGCATGACAAACTCAAACATCCATGGATTGGCCTTTTGATTTTGACATACAAATGAACTTTTTAACAGTCTGTGTTACTATTAACTTGGAGAACTTACTTTGCGCCCTTTGTTTTAAATAATTGATTGCATTTTCTTATTTGGGTTAGATTTTTTTTTTCTTTGATCAATAGCTAATTTAAACAAATCCTAACCTTTTAGCACACGCTTTGTTTTGTTTTTAACTCTTGCATATAATGGTTCTATTTTATGTTTTTTCTTTTCTTCACCTCCAGATGAGGAATTGTGCAGGGAGAGCAGTATAAGAGACTAAGGGTAAGTAAATCAGAAGGGAAAACGTGAGTGAGGGAGAAGAGTGTACATTTATTAGCTCTTTGGAAACTGGAGAAACTGACACAGTAGATAAAGGACTCTAATAAGTGACATGAGGCTTGCTGACATCATGAATTCTGTGGAAGTCATTTAAATTAACTGGAATAAAACTAATTTATAAGGACTGTTCAGGTAAGGTCAACAATATGCCATTATAACCTTTCTGTTAGGAACTCAATTGAAAGCATTCCTGAAACCAGTTTTCAAATTGGGTCAATTCACTGGAATACATTTTTGATCTTATAATGGATGACCAATATACAGAAGCCAGTGTTTCTGAGAAATACTTTGAAAGATATGCTTATGGGAAGTACAGGCATTGATTTTTAAGCCAAACCGTAGAAAAGTCTGCTTTAGACACTGGATTAAGCCTAATGTAAGTAACACAAGCCTAATAGGATGGACAGCTTTGCATGCAGTAGGCAATCTGGGAGATGAGAATTGATTTATCTCTAGTCCCAGTGTCTTGAGGTCAATTTCATTAAATGCTACAGAATATTCTTGGTGGGGGATGAGCTTGTTAAATATCCGTTAAATGCTTGTTAAGGGGATTCCTTTAAAAACAGCAACAAAAAAGTAATGTGATGCCCCTGAAATACAAAAAGGTCTAATTCTGTTTTTCAGATGTATTTTTTTTTCCTACTGCAAAATTAATCGGTCTTTAAGTACTTACATACGTACAGGTCTTCTGACTACATGACCAACGTTTTTGCTTACTTCGGGTAAAAGCAAGTTTTCACTACTTTGTTTCCTCTTCCTTTTTGGCAACAGTTTGTTGTCTAAACAACACATATCTTGGGTCATAAATCTAGGAAAAAATGGAATTCAATACATTGTGTGCATGCAAATTTTTCAGTTTACATGTGATATTGAATATTTAGTATTTCTAGATGTTATTTTAATTTCTAGCTACAAGAAAGGCATTGTCCTTTGTTAACTTCCTTCCATAGCTGAGTTTTTAATAACCATTTCATTTCTTAAAAATGTCTGTGGGGAGTGCCAGGAAGGCTTGATTCTGACTCCCATAAAGAATAAAGACCAACTCATGTTGTTTTTGCCTTTTAGCAAGAATCTTAATTTCATTTTTGTCTTTTGGTTCAAAAATCTGCCAAAATTATAAGTTTGGCCTTATTTTAATTACAGCCAGAAATCAGAATGCAAAAAAAAAAAAAAAAAAAAAGGATTTTTTTTTTTGGTCTAGTGTAGTGGAAATGCTAAAGCACAGATTGAATGAGTGTGTGAGTACCTGCTAGGAAGGCAGGGCCAACCCAGAGGAGTGCAGGTGCAAGCAATGCACCTGAGTGACCAGAAGAGGTAGATGCTGGCTTTTGAAGGTAAGCAGTTTCTTTCCCTTGTTTCTGTGTCAACTGCTGTCATATCTGAGCAAATCCTCACTTGCGGTGGCCTGGGACCTTGCTGCTCTGCTCTCTTGTTGCACTTTTCATTGTGTTACACCTAGCTATTACTGTTTAAAGGGATAGGTGATATGACAGAAGATGGATGCACAGCCCTCAAAAATAAGAATTCACCTGTCTTTAAAATTCAAGTTAATTGATATTTTCAGTTGATGCATCATTAAGAAGGCCCTCCAGTAGTTTTAAGAGATTGGTTTTATCTCTGTTAGTGTTAATGTCCAGTAACTACAGAGTGGTAATCCTAAGGGTCTACAATGACTATGTAAAGGCTTCCTATCCATTTGTGCAATGCATTTGCTTTTCTTTATGGTGAACACGTAGAAGTTACCAAGAAATGTTAGTATAAGCAACACTTTCAGATAGAGCTATTGCTCTTACTATTTTACACTAATAACTACTGTAGCTTAATGGCTGAAAACAGATACTCCAAAATGTCAAGTTGCATATGTATTCCTTGGCTCTGAAAGGGGCCACAGTAAATTCTGCTTTTATAGGGTTTCTATGACTGCCAACAGAAGAACTGTAATACATTTAAAGGGAGTAAAAATTGGAATGAAACATGCCAGAGTAGAACAGCAGTTACTTCCTTTTTACCAATGGGAGAGAACTAATGCTATAAATCATTAGAACAATAAGGGAGGTATGTTTGAAAGATTAGTTATTAGAAGTAATAGTTTAATGATAAATTATGAATAATGAGAAGCCTGTATATAATTCACCCCAACCCAGAACTTCCATTAAGGAGTATATATTTTCTTCCTTCTTAATAGAGAGGGTAAACAAAAAGCCAATTTGTGTTTTTTTTTTGTGTGTATGAAAGCATACATTTTATGAAGGCAAATTACAGTAGTAGTAGTTAAGTGGAAAAATTACTTCCTGTATCCTAGAAAGGGTAAAACTCACTTGAATTGGAACATTACCAGTAGATCCAAAGGCAGAGTCCTTTAGGAAATAATCTGGTTCAGGTTCAGGGTGTGACCTGCCAATCCCACTGCAGATGGGAACCTAACTAATAGCAGTCTCCTACTGCATAAACAGGGGTCAGAAGCTAGATCAGGTTGTTTCTCTGAGGTTCACAGTGAAAGGATGTGGAAGCAACAGGAGAATTTGATTAGATACAAAGACTGAGGGTGGTTAAACACTGCAATGTACTGCCTAGAGAGAGGCTGTGCAATCATCGTTTCCAGTTTTCAATATCCAACTGAACAGGGAACCTGGACAACCTCATCTAACTTTGGAACTTGTGATCAGGAGATGGATAAGATGACCGCTAAAAATCTCTTCCAAACAAAATTATTCTTTGATTGTAGAATCTTTTAATTGAACTTTGCATAGTGCAGAAAAATTTATTTTGTTGATGTGACCATCAGTTCTAGCTTGATGGTGAATGTAAAAAAAAAACCCCTGCAATTATATGTGAAGTGAATGTAAGTAGTATTGATTGTTTCACCATTGTACAGCCTTTAAAAAGTACTTCCAGAATCAGGTACGTTTCTTAACTTAGATAATCCTGCATTTCTGAAGATAATTTATCTTCTCAATTTTTGCATCATTGATTCTCACTTGGGAAAATTGATAGAAATATTACTCGTAGAGCTGTTTAGTTCTTCTTTACTAGTAATACTTTCTCAGTGGGAGGGAATGATGGATGCTAGCTGCCAATTTTTTTTCCTACAGTGTTTTATCATCATTGAGAATTCTCAAGAAACTTCTAAATGTGAAAACGCCACCTCTTGAAAAATAAAAATGGTCTTGTATCAACCCTCTTTCCTTACTTTGCTCTATACCCAATGTGACCACAGACAGCACAGGTATGAACTCTTCAATACTGCTAGAATGGCAGCCATTTTAAGAAATGGAACAAACTATGGCAGTACATTGCTGGCCTACCCAAGGAAAAGATGTTGTGATGTGTTATCTTTCTTGTGAAAAAGGATAAAAAACCCAGTAATTATGTAGTCTGTATTAACTTCTAGAAGCTTTCTTATGAAAAAATCTCACTCAACATAGATGAAAATCCTGCTCTTTCCTTTGTGATAAATGCAGAAATTATAAAAATATTGATACATTTATAGCCAAGGATAATCTCAATATTGTACCAGAGTTTCTATGCATTTTATGATATGTTACTGAAAACAGAAACACTTGCTATACTGTGGCTGCTTTTCTTAACCGGGCGTCTTGCTTTCTGTATACTTTAGATATCAACCTGGACTGTTTTTTAAACTTATTCCTATTTATTGAAGTTTGAGTATTTACTAAGCTTCTTACAGTCCCGATACTCTGAGAATGCAGTAACAGCAGTAATTAAATACAGTTCTATCTCATGATTATGTCAGGAGCAGTATACTTGGCTACATTACACTGCACAGTGGGAAGTTTTGTCTGAATTAATCACAGATAGATGCTACTTGATTGTTTTAATGTTGCAGAGACTCACAGTAGAGCATGTTTTTAGAAAACAACTTTCCTGATGAATGTAAAATTTTATGTATTTCTCTAAAGTTGCCTGATACCAGTAAATCTATGTTAGAGACACCGTCCGCAAGCATGCCTGCTTTACAAAACTGTCCAAGATCAGACAAATCCATTTACTGTTAGAGAACTGGCCCTATTCTAGCCAACACTGTACTAGAAGAAGGAAGTTGTACAAGGGATGCTGAGCACAGAATGATTCAGTCCCTGCTTCCATTCAGGCCTTCAGTGCTATGTTTGTGTATGAACAGCACACAGACATGAGCTATAGGAGTACAGATGTGCTTTATCTGAGAGAGGGTCTTCAAAAGCAGTTGCAGCAGCAAGAGAGGTCTAGATCTGTCTTGCCTGAAGGAACATGTACAAATTGCTGTCCAAGAAGTAGGTAAAATAGGTTCTAGATTAGGTGAGATACTGACAATCAGGACAAAAGAAGCATAAGTGTTAATCAATGGCTCTTGACACACATGATGACAATTCTGAGGATGAAAGGAATTCCAAATGGTGTAAAACAAAAAGAATGTCACACAAATCCCCTGTTTATGATATTTTTAAAAGGATTTTAATTACTTATCAAAGCTACCTTTCTGAGGTGAAGGGGGTGGAGAAAATACTGCTAAAAGACTCACAATGGTTCTACTATATGCAAAGCCAAAATGAAACATAAAAGCTTTCTTTGGCAGTCAAAATAAAAAATTCTCTAGGCTTTTCATGCTCTGAGACGTTATTTTTGTGTATTCCACGTTTTCTTGAAAATTATTTGCTTTAAATATGTTGTTTCACTTGGAAGAAGCCTGGAACAGGAGAGAAATTGCCACCAGCTGGAGTTCTACTATAGCTATACAAGAACCTGCAAACCAGTGTTTTACCTTCTTGGAGCTCACTGCTGACAAATTTAATAAAGTTGTATAAGTCTTTGTGGCTTCCCAGGGAGAGATGGTATCTTTAGTTGAGAGAATTGGTTGTGCTCTTTTTATCCTTTTATATTCCTTCCTGGAACGGGGCAAGTATTTCCCAAAAATGGGACCACTGTTCCAAAGAGTTTACAATCTGAATTTGTTTGATATTAATTAGCATGTTAGGGAAGCAAGCAATAGGGAAAGAATGGGATGAGGAAGTAATACATTTTTTTTCATGATAAAAAGCAGGATTCCTATTGAGCTCCATTTTCCTGCTAAGCTTCTGAAGTGCACATTTAAAAGAGAAAATGCAGGGCACGCTATCTACTTGTTTAGCACAGGTAGGAGGAATTTTCAGGACTGGCTTGAAGCAGAATTCACCAGTGTTGAGAGAGCATGGTAATGTGAGTTTTTCACACACAAGTGGAAATGAGGCATTTAACAATCCCTGCTCATTAAATAGCAATGGTACAAATTCATCCCTGATACAGGTTGAAGCAACTCAGATGCCTTTTATGGCACAGTATGCACAAGCAAGGTGGTACTCATGTGATTCAGTATTGTGACTGAAAGAAACTAATTACAATTCTTCTTTTAATGATGATGAATAATAAAATTACTAATTCTTTAATCTCCATGTATGTGAAACTTTCTTAAGCTATGAGAACAGCAGTGCACGTTTTATTCACTCTCTGTGTGCTGTGTGGAACTCATTGTAGGTTCCTGCTATGGTCTCAGTCTTTTCCCCTGATTTCCTACTCCTCTCCCTCAGTTGTGCAGACCACCAGACTACACCCACTACCCCTTTCTGGGGAATTTCTTGAGATGTGGTTCCTACAGTTTGGCTCTGCTTTTCTTCTCTGTCAGCAGTCTCTTTTACCGCTATTGATTTTTGGAATAGATTGCCTAGATTCAGCTTCCTTCCTAGTTGTTTCCTTATTTTCTTGAAACTAAGATGGAGTTAGACCTCCTGGTTAACAGCTGAGTCGGTCTCAAACTTAGGCTTCTTATTCGTTTACATGAAAAAGTTGGAAAAAAAAATTCTCAGTGGTTTCTGACCACATAGCAGCACATTAAGTTCCCTCTGTTCTTTCATGAAGGGAAACTTTTAAATACAAAAAAATCTTTATTGACCATGATTAAATAAATTGTGATTTGATATGACATATTTACAGATTCTTGGCTGAAATCACTAGAAACCAGATATTGGGAATTTTTTCTGCCAGTTTGAATGATGCTGATGTGACAAGCTGGTCACACACTAGTTTATTTTTGAACTGTCTTAGGCTGAGGACTGAACAGTCAAAGAGGGGTTTAAACTGTGGTTATTTAAAATGTTATGAAGGTGGATTCCTTAGACTTCCCCTGTGGATCCTAAGCAAGCTCTCCACTGTCAAGACACAAGACAACTTGCAAAGATGAAAAAATGAAGATGCACCTTTCTCCTTTGCTGTATTTTAATTTCTGTCTCTTGTGATGTGCATAGCTTAGTGAAGCTCTGGTTCCAATATGTAGGTGTGCAATGAAGTTTGGATTCCTATCAAATTTAAGAGTATATGTTTTTTTACAATTGAGCCAACCCACATCCTGTCTTTAAAAGTAGCTGGTACCATGTGTGTTTGCATTAGATGGTCGTGAAAGAATGTGGTCAAAGCTAGTTGCACTCTTTGTAGTTTGCTCAATAGATGGTCAAACTACTATTGAGTGATTTATGCCTTTGTGACTAGCTAGGGTAATTTCTAAAATGTTAATTGTGTCTAGTGTTAATGGGACATCTTATATTCCTCTCACAAGTTTGAATTGAACAAGACAGTACCTCTTCTAAAGAAAGGTCAACACATTTCTGTGTCTTACTTTCCTAGCATTTTGTTTCACTGTGAATGATATATTCTTTTTAACATCTATAAATTACCAATTATACAGTAAAAAAAAACCAGCAGGTTATTTATAATCTTTTACTGGACAGAAGTAAATATATAATCAGTTTGTATGAATGCAGTTGTTTTGTACCACAGCTCGATGTCAGCATTTCCACTATTCCTGGGCCCCTTGTACATGTCTATACCTATTCCTGCAGGCATCCTAGCAATGCTCACTCACTAGTCTTTTGCAGTGCTCTCTGTCCCTTTCTTCCCTGCTCTGTATTAATTCATTCTCTTTGCATGGCTATGAGAACAAACAGGAAAAGTGAAAGAAAAGGGCAGCTCTGTTGAATTCATTCTTCGTAAGAAGCATTTTCTTCACATAAAAGTCTTGCCAAAATGGGCAGAGACCTTCTTCCATGTGCTTGAGGCAAGGGCTGTGGTGCTCAAGGAGACTGATAGAACACATGATGTGTGCTGCTGTTTCAGCAGACGAGGATGATGATGATCTGTATTTGGTTTGCTTTTCCATAGGGGAAAATAGTGTATGATTGCACTGCTAAAGGTTTGAATCATTGTCGGTGCATGCTAAAGGGCTGAATTAAGTTCCCTGGAAGAATTTTAGTTTTTACATTTCTCAGCATCTCAGTGCTTGACTGTGCACCATTAAGAGTACTTTTATGATATTGCTTTTTGTATTAATTCTGTATGTGCAGAAGTAAATGCCACAACTGTATTAGTGAAATGCAGTAGACTATACTCTAAATTAAATTGATTATTAATCAGTACTGAAAAATAACGACCTAAAATGTAATTACAAAAATAAAGTTCCATATTTTAGTTACATTTATATTCATTTTTACAAGAACAATTTGTCTTTGTTTGACTGGCCTTACTGCTGCTTGCAGCTAGATGGGGTGAGTACAACACAACTTCAGTCTGAACGGCAGCCTTGAATTACAAGAACAGAATGAGGATCTTATTTAAAAGTCCAATACTATATGGCTACCTTGAGAGGTTAGGTCTTTAGGTTTAAAAAAAAAAAAAAAAAAAAAAAAACAACTGTGTTCTAATTTCTGGCATTTTGTTAAATAAGATGCAACTTAAAATTTATTTTAATGAATATGAAATGAGTATACATCTTTACTGCAGCTTTCATAACCATTCTGGGTTATACCCAAACTATCAGATTTTTTCCTAGGCACTGTCTGCACCTATGTCATTGATGTGTAGGGGTATACGTGGAATTTGAAGGGGA
Organism: Gallus gallus; assembly: GCF_016699485.2. NCBI lineage: Eukaryota > Metazoa > Chordata > Aves > Galliformes > Phasianidae > Gallus > Gallus gallus. Next base: position 22,280,727 of record NC_052533.1, on the reverse strand, counting down.
TGGGAACCAGAGAGCATTGTTATTTCATAAAACAAACAAATCAGTTGAGGGAAAAGAGAACTTGTTCTTTTCCTTTTCCCTTAAATATTTATCCTTCAAGATCACTTCAAGAAAGTAACCACTAGATAGTCATCTGTCTTGCTGGTTTTCTGCCCAATTGTTAAGAATTTTTTAACTGCATTTTTCTTTTTTTCTTAAACCATGATCAGTGCAGCCCTCATTTATCTCCTCTGTCACTTGATTCATGAAAACATTGCAATAAAAGCATGGCAAGATTTTTGAGAACAAAATGCTTTTTAATCACAAGACCTTGGCAGCTAAGATGAAGGCAAAAGTTGGATGCTTAAAAAGGCTAAATAGAACCAGCTGAAATTTTTAACTTTGCAAAGTTGAACAGATGCATAGATTTTTATATCTAGCAGATAGAGAGCCATGCATTCTGTATCACTTATTCCATGATAATAATATACAATCTATAATAATTACTGTAGAATTTCATCCAGCAATTCCTTTGTCAATCTCAGCAATTTTGCTGCTGAGCTATCTACACAAGGGGAGCTGTGGAATGGAAAGAACACTTGACTAACCTGAGCTCCTATGGGAATCTAGGGCAGAGCTGGCAGTTGAAACTAGATCTCATGAATCACAGGCCAATTTTGCACAAAAATCAATTTTATCTAGTTAGCAGTAATGCACTGCCTTTTGCCAGTGAACATTTTAGATACATAAAGAACATTGAACATTGTCAAACCATGGTAAATTTCTTCAGGAGGATCTACTTTGGAAAAGCTGTGGTTTGCAGAGTGCTACGAGACTAATTCATCTTGTTATCTATATCAATTTTTCTTTTTCTTTTTTTTCCCTATTATATACCTGGACAGTAAACTATTAACCCCTTTTTCCCCCTACCTTCTTACGTAGCAACCTTTCCTTTTCAGAATGTGCTAGAAAGGTTCATATCCCATCTCAGCACTCAAGTTCTGTTGATATCATGGATGAACCAGTATTTATAGAATATTCTTTTGGGGAGAATGAGGTGTGAAAAGGTTAAGTTATGATTGTAGGGACCATATCATAGTGACTCAGGCCTGGTTCTGAGTGACTGGTGACTTGTGTTTCAGTTGGAGCTCGGTCTGTTTCAGTGCATGATATAAATAACTAATCACTTGTCCTTTTCTTTTTTAATTATTCCTAGAAGCAAAAAGCTTATGTGTGGTGATGCACACTTCTAAATAAATACTTTACAAAAGAAATTCCATTAAAATAAAAGCTATGTTGCTTTCTCAGGCAGTGTAAGAGGCTTGCTATACTGAATGTTGCATGTAGTGTGTTGCCAAGAGCACTAAATATACACCAAGAAAAGGAAGCATTTATTGACCTCTGAATTTCTGATTTCCTGTGCTCTGGTTTTGGTGGAGTTTAGAGCAGTAGTTAAATGTCAGTGTGGGTTTGTTGCAATACAGAATATCCTTCCACATATTTATCTTCCTGCTCTGATGAATCTGTGCAACAGACAATGGTAAAAGGCACACTTGTCTAGGAGAAAACTGATGACCGATAGGACGGTTGATTTGATACTTTCTTCACAATAATACGGTTCTCTTCTGACCACATTGACCTGCCCTCAAGTCCTGTGCTTCCCCAACAAGACAAAAGCCCATGCTCCCAAGCGAATCTGGTCCATTGCATTTACTATGTTTAAATGCAGAACTTGTTTCGGAGTTTTCAAACATTAATTTGGAACATTGGGATTCATTAACAAAACATGACTTTATCCTCCACATGCAGCTGTAGCAGGGGACTAATTTCACTGGAAGCTGATAAAGGCAGCTTTCCTGGTGCAGAAATGATCTGACAATGTCTGATATTGTCTTAGCCTGTCAGATGCACAGGAGAGAAAATATCAGTCAGACCTCAGTCACTACCCACTGTACACTCTCTGTGTTGCACAACCTATTATGCCTTTGTCATAAACAAAGTATAATAAATACTGATTATATCCCTTTTTGGCACTAACAGCGTTTCATCATCCCTCTTGGAGATACGCAGTGAAAAACAAATCAAGCCTCCAATCAACAAGAAGTAGCAAAGATTTAAAAACTAGCTTTGAAAAAAGCCTAATTTAGGCACCTGTTATATACTTCTTTGTAGGTGGGGTCAAGACGATTCCTGCATCCCAGGTGGAGAACTTGCAGAAGCGGAGGACTGCTTACTCCAGTAGCTCTCCTTGGTGAAAAAGGAAAAGCAACTTCAAATGTCCATGATGGTTCAGTTAAGGTAAAATATGAGGCGTATGATCAAAGGACTGAAAAATACACAAATCCCAAGTGAAGGTTGGATTCCATGACAAATACTCTGTTCAGCCTTTACCAAGAGACGTAAGGGCACCAGAGAAGCCATCCTGGATGACTGAGGAAATGCATCCCATAGTTCACTTTGGGAGGATTAAGGCACATCTGCTTCCTTTTGTCAAGGCACATATTCCCCAGACTGTTGATGGATAAGGTTAGCATCAGCAAGATGCAGACTGCATGACTTGTATCATCTAGAAGCCTTTTTCCTTTAAGAATGGGAAGAACTCTGAAATGAAAAGTTGAATGAAGTACTTATCCCCCTAAAGTTTTATATATATATGTGTATATATATATATATATATTTGTGTGTGTGTGTGAAAAAATCAGGAAAGACTTAAAACAATTTTTTCAATCTACATTACAGCATTGACTGCGAACTGGAAATTTGACTGTTGCTTAGCTTAAGTGATTTTACCTCCTAATTCATAATCTAAGGACCTCTACCCTTATCTGGTGTAGATTCCCTTTAGAGCTTTTAGTTTAAATGAAGCTCTGAAGTAGCTCTGTGTCTAAATGAGAAATAAAGGGTTTCAGACAGAACAAAGGGCCAAGAATTCTTGAGCTATTTTTCTGGTTTTAATTCAGCATATTTTTCATTTTGTCCCATGTGCTGCTGTGTAGGATAAAAATGAGGCGATTCTCTGTCATTCCTCTTCCAGCCATTTGTTTTAGGACAGCCACAGGGCTGCTCTAAACTTAACTGCTTCCTAATTATCCTTAAAAGACAGTATCTCTTGTGCTGGTGAAGATAATGGATGGAACAGAGGGAGATAAAAGAGTAACTGAAGTTCACTGTGCTTTGACCCTATACCCTGTCTCCCAAGCCCCATCCTTCTCAGACCTGGCAAAAGGAGGTGGAATTTGGCTCTTAACCTTTTTGTGGACAGGAGCAATACAAATCCGTAATATCTTCTGGGTGTGTGTGTTTTTTTTTTTTTTTTTTTTTTAATTTTATTAGTAAAGTAGGAAATAATCTCAAAGTAGCAAGTCTGACTCTGTGAATGTAAATGACAATGACAAACATGACTATGACCTACTGCTGTTAGCTGATTTGGTTTAGCTATAGAACAGTATTTTGTTTAGCAACTTAATCAACGAAGAGATGTTCACTAATCAGGTAGATATTGAAAAAGCTTTTTTGATGCATCATTGTGAGAAGGACAAGTGTCGCTATGTATGTTTCTGTAACACACTGGGGTTGCCCTTCTCACAACCTTTTGCTTTTTATTTGCCTCAATTTTTGGCCTGCTAGCCTAGGAAAAAAAAAAATAAAGCATTATTTACTCGATTAGCAATGTTTTCTTTTCTTTTTGAGAGGAAAATATATTTTGCAGAGACAATCCACTGAATTTATAGTGCATCACCATGGTGATCACCATGGAAGCTCAGCAGTTATAAATTATCATCTTCCACAAATAGTTAATAAAGCAAAATTTATTTTAGTATGGATACAACTTAAACAGCAACCTGTGTTTCTGTTTAGCGAATGCTTCATTGTAATGAGAATTGCTGCAGTAATGGCTGAATATTTTAATCGCTGATGTGAAGAGCTCAGTTTTGCCCTTGTAGGACTATCTGCTTGAGTCTGTGCAGGGAAGAGATAGCAGTGTGGGGCTGCATGGCACAGCTGCTGCCTACCTGCAAGACCGAGCAGCAACCCAGCCCTTCCTGCAGGCCTGCCAGAGCCCATCTGCTAAACACTGTCCTCAGACTAAATACTTGCATCTGATGTTGGATTCCAAAGCTGGAGGGAAGCTGAGAAGTTGTAGTGCGTCCACCTGTGTGGCACTGGGGAGAGAAAGGGAGCCAGACGAATGTCCTGTGTGTGAAGTATGAGGACTGGCAAGTCTGGCATTATGCACTGATACTACTTTGTGTCAGTTTTTGATCTGGATTATGCCATGATAAATCTGTGCAACTCAACTGAATTTTACTTAACAAAATCAAGCATTAAGATTTATTTTAGTAGAGTTACTCTGTGTTTTACCAGATGCAACTAAGATCAAAATTCTGAGTTATATCGTCTTTAATTTTAAACAATTTAAATTTAAACAACAAATTCAGGAAGTGTATGGAATGCTGAAAGGGCAAATTCTCTTCTTACTTCTAGCTGTCTAAACAGACCATCAAGGATTTGATACAAGTTCACTCAAGACTCAGCGTGGTGGTGGATGTGTATACTTTAAACAAGGCTCAAATTGTGGTTGGGTGAGAGCTTAACAAAATCTTTTTCTCTCTGTTAGTAACCACTTCCCTCCTCCTATTGCTGTCTGCTTTTTTCCATATTAATGATTAATTACTCATGTTCCTGCTTTCTGACTAAAATGCTGTCTTCCACCTACTGTTTCCTTGTGTTCTATTTCTTTATAGTTGTTCCAGCTAAGCACCATCTATATGCAAAGCATCCAACTGTTTATAAGAAACATGTGGTTCTTATTTTGCTCTGTTCCAGACATGACGTATATGCGCATAGGAAGGAAGATGAAGTAGTTAACAGTGCTAACAGAAAACTAGATGTTCTAGAAGAAAACTGCTTGCTTAAGTGAGTTAAAAAATATATAATCTTTCCAATTAAAATATTCTTAAATCAAGGGAAAAAAAAAAGTAGTTTCTGGATTTGTGCTGCAGAAGGAAATATTTTTAGCATTGCAAATTGTTGCTTTATAGTCTGAAACGATAGCAAGGTTTTCAAAATCTGGTTTAAATAAGCAGTATTCTTAAGGAAACCAACATTTAAAGCTTAAGATGTGGGGATCCTTTTTATTTTTTGTAAGTTTGTAGAAAACTTTCCAGATATTTTTGAAAATTACCCTTCAAAACATGGAAGATTTTGTCTCATTTTGCAAATATTCAGGAGGTAGTAGCACATAAAATTTTATTTAGCAAGGAAATAACCCATAGAGACTCCAGTCCTTTTACAGACTGATTCTGGGAAACCTTTTTCTTCACTCTACATAGAAAATCAACCATGAGAAATCCTAGAGCAACAAGGAACTGTTCTTGGCTTGACTTTGCTATGGTTTACAGTGAGGATTTAGATGCTTGAGGGCTTGATACTGAAGACCTTGCACAGGTATTGTGCTCCTAGACAATGACATTTCAGCACAGAGTTCTGTTTCTGAACTGCCATGAAAGCCTTTAGATATACTAAATAAAACATGCCTTGCCTGGCAGAAGGAACACCACTTAAAAAGGAAGAAGAGCTATGCATGTGAGTGAGCTGGAGTAAACTGGGATTGGGGCAAATGAGCTTGCATGTAGGGCACAGTCCTCTGAAAGTGTCTGTGTTGGAGTGTTGCCTCCACCATCTTTATTTGCAAATTTCTCAGGCACTGACTGCGTCTGAAGACTCTTGGGCCTCAGGATGTGTTTCCATAACATGAAGTCTTTGTGTTGCAGCACTGTGGTTTGGGAGCTGTTTTCATGCTGGGTAAGGGGTTCAGATTGCACCTATTGTTGCAGCAACTGCCATTCTTTCCCAGACAGATATATTTTATGGTTTCCATGGTGCAGAGAACTGTGTCTTGTTAATCAGAGGACATGGGTGCACATTCAATCTGTGGCGTATATTAACTGCATCAAAGTTACTTTGCATTCTTCTGAATATGCTGCAGGAGATGGAGAGCACAGTGGGTCCTGATCCTTAGCTGTGGCAGTAGTGGGTACCATGAAAACTTAAGAATATAAGAATTGCCATAACATATAAGATCGGATTTGTCTAGCTCAGAATCTTTCTAATGTTAGACAGTTTTAACTGTGTGGGGTAAGTGAATAAGATATTGGGTAAGAGGAGCAAGATGTTTATTCTGATTGACTTTCCTGGATTCTGGCACTCAGCAGTGTAAGGATGGTATATCCAGAGGCTACTTCTAGGCCCCTGTGTGTAATAGACACTAATGGATCTATCCTCCTGCACGTGTAGAGTTCTCTTTCTAAAACAAACTATGAATTAAAACTATATAAATACCACACGTTATATAAATATTAGTGTGGCCGAAAGTTAATATTGTAGGGAGTTGAATAATGTGGACTGGCTGCTAATGCTGTTAGAGATTTCAGGGAGTGGTACAGCGCAGCTCAGAAACCATTAGCTAACTCCTTCCAAACACATTTTTATTCCATGAGCAGGTTGGGGAACCACACCTAAATTCTACTGTTATGTATTATTTAAAAGAAAATCCTATTTGAAAGAACTATATTATCAGTGTTTTGCTTTAGTAAGCCCGGCACACATCACATCTCATTTTTCCAGTGCATAAGAAATGCAGTTTTAAATCACATGGGCTACAGAATTAATATAATTGTCATATTCTTCATTGGTCAGTCATGTAGCATTCTCAGAGATTGTTGTAAGACTAGTGATGGTACATGCATCAGTGAAGTTTCTTATTGATAATAATTCTAGAGGGGTTTCATACAGACACAGAAGTTATCTTCTGGAAAACTAATAGACCAAGACCTTATTTACTTTAGAAAAGAGAGTGTGGCCTATATCTACTTCATTCTTTTTTTTTTTTTTCCCCACAACCTTCTATCATTTTTTTTTTTCTCATTTTCCTCTCTGGAAGCTGCAGAGATGATACACCTGATATTTTATTTTTTTCTGCAAAACCCAGTGCAAAGATATCTTAACGGCTCTACAGCTAAATAAATACGTTACACTATCTTAAGTCTTGTTTATCTAAAGGAATAGCTTGATAGTCTTCAAACATGAGGTGTATAAATGATAGGAAGCATCAGTAGGAATAAAAATAAGGGCTGAATATTTTAGCTCACAGGTAATAGCTGAGGAAAGTGCTGGAAACAGGGACTTGAATGTGAAGATTACACCTTCCATGTTGAGAAGAAGCAAAAAACCCCTAAATAGTCAAGTACACTTACGCATTCTAATTTTCAAGCAGAAATTCAATCTGAACATTGTGCACAGCAAGTTATGTTTTCACTTTTAAAATCATGGTACTTGTACATCAACTGGGTAGAAACAAATGTTTATTTTCTGTCTGAAAAACACACGTTTTTTCAGTTTAATTGCCCAGCAGCTCTTTATTTGTCTTGGATGTAAATTCATAAATGTCATTTCAGGAATAAACTTGCCTGCAGATGGCCACTATATGTTTCTGGAAGTCTTTTAAAAATCTGTCTATTTAAACTGGCTTCAGTAGAAATATTATAAATAAACAAAGGTTTCAGCTAATTCTTGCAAATATTCTGGAAAGAGAGCCATGTCAGGCCAACAACGTAAAGCTGTGCTATTGTAGATTATGTTCTCACTGGAATTTTGTAATAGAAAATACTGGATGTTGCCTTTGATTTTGATTATGACTTTTCATGCACCCCCTCGTTCACTATTTCTGGTAATATAAATACCCAGGTTGGTATTTTTTCAAAGCACTACTTGAAAAAAATAGTTGAACTTTAGTTGGTTTCACTTGGATGTGTTACTTTACATCATGTATTAAGCAATTCTCTCCATTACTTCAAAGTACTTAAATACAGCTGTCCCCACTTTCATAGCTGTAAAATCAGATGTCTAGTATACTACACTAAAACAGAAAAGAGACCTCATTACTTGGTTTTAGGTTCTTCCATTAGTTCTGATAAAATTAAATCTCTGCAGTAACATTAACATTCACACATAGTACACAGGCACACAGAGCACAAAAGCATCCCTACTTTCAGAGCAGATTTTCAGATCAGGTCACTTCAGACCCAAAAGCAGAAGCACATTTTATTTGAATTAGGGATTGCTTCTTGGGTGGTTGATCATGTGTCCTTTACACAACCTTTCCTATGTCCTCAACTCTTTAAGTTCACACCTCGTTTCTTAGATAACTTCAACGAAGAATTCTCTGCCCATCATCATAGCACGTGGGTTCTTGGAAGGGGGTGGCTGCATTTACTGATTTCACTTTCTCTCAGGTAAAACGTATCTTGGGGATTGAGAAATACTGTTTTAGACAACAAAGTCAGTCATTAAACACAAATGAGAGAGGAAGGGTTATTGCCATTCATAACTTTCTCTTAAGCAACTGCATGAGAACTCTCTGCTCTTGCTGGAAAAGCAAAGAATTTACAATATAAAATGTCTATTAAGTCCATGTAAGGGAGAGAGTACTGACTTAAGGCCAATTTCACCATCCGTTGCTCAAATCCCAGCTCTGAGACACATAATACACTGATAGAAGTGGTTAGGTGAGCAGAATATAGTCCATTCTCAGGCACCACCCCATCTATATGCACTTCACTGTTAATATATAGCTAAAACAGGAAACTTTACAATCAGATAAAGAAAACTCTACGGTATGTGATTATGGCTTGGTCAGATGTGAGCGTCTGCATGAAAAATAATACCTTGGGCTGAATAACAAAGAACAGCTTGTATTTGAACTTGGCTGTGGTGAATTAAAATGAATTCCCCAAGTCCCTTTGCTCATGGTAGCTTTTAATTTTGTAGCATTTTTCAACTCCTTTGCTCCTTCAGGGTCACGAGTGATTAATTTTATTGACTTAATCTCAAGTCGATATTTTTACTGCAAATCCTTCCAATGTTCAGGGTATAATTATTGTTTAATGATTTAAATTCATAGATTCTCTTCCCTAGAAATAAAGGACTACATTTAACTTCAACATTTCCTAAAGCTATTTTCTTCTTTCTCTTGCAAAATGAGCAAAGAACACAAGGTGAAATTGGGAAAGATTGTTTGTTACTGACATATTAACCACTACAGATCTGCATTATTGATTTTTTTTTTCTTTGGCCCTCAATTTATGATTTTATAATGAAGTCTGCAAGCAATTTAGTCCTATCCTTGAAAAGGGTGAGCAGCAAAAGAATCGATAAAAAAACTGAGGTTTAATACAGGAAGCAAAGTTTTTCATGTGTTTCGTGAGCTTCAGTGTAGGTCTGTACTGTGTACCTTATACACCAAACCAATACTGATATTAATGAATGTTCACTGTGTCTAATGAGGGGAGAATATTCACCTGAGATTTCCACTACAGCTGAAGGATCCACAGCATTGACTTCCACCTTAATATAGAGCTCTTTGAAAGGGACAGTTATCTAAAGTAACGGAGACATTTAACATTAAGTCTAGCATTTTAAAAAGAAAGAATTATAACCCTGTTTAGATAGTATAAGAAAGAAGCATTGCAAATTTAGTTAGGGTCATAGAGATATAGTTTCACCTCCATTCATAGATGCTTGTCTCTTGCACTGTCTGTCAACTCTCTCTTATGTTAAAAATTTATAACTTTTAACCTCTGTAAGATTGCACTCTGGTTGTGTTTGCTCCATTTTTTTTAATATAGGCTGATTTGTGCTAATCGCACTTTGGTCGCTTTTCCTCTCAGCTACGAACATAGAAAAGGGTACAACAGAGACTTTTCTTTGCCTAACTGAATACTGAGTTGAGGCACATTTTGAGTGTCTGGCCTAGGTGTTACATTCCATAAACAGAATCACAATCGCTTTATATAAAAACAATTAAAGGAAACCAAGGTAATTAAAATAAATATTCTTTTAGCGACTGATTTTTTTCTGACTTTCTCTGTGTTTTTGCTTTTGCTGTACTTCAGATATGTGTAATAAAACATGAAGCTGAGTAAACATGGCAAGAAACCAAAAGGTTATTTTTCCCCATCTTTTTACCAGGCTAATTACTTTTAAAACATCAAGCTGCCTCCTCAGCAAGCTAGTTCTTAGCAGTCTAGGAAAATAGGTATCTAAACTATTATCAAATTTTGACTTATGCTCCACTTACTATTGTACTGGTTGAATAATACTGCTTCTTGAATTTGCTGCATTCTTGAATTTGCTGCAAACCTCAGAATATGTGCAAGACTTCTTTCTGGAATTTTATTTTTTCTTCTGATGCCCAACGCCAGCTCTTCCTGGCCAGCTATGCACAGTCAGTTTGTGAATAGTTTTCATGTAATTATTCTACTTAATTCACTGTCTCCAAATCATTGTAGCAGCATTTTTTTTTGTTCTTTCCCTTTCAAGATATTGATATTCAGAACTAAGAAGAAAGCAGGGTCCCACATAAAATTATTTAATGCAAGAGAAAATCCTTCACCTGGGTGCAATGAATTAAAGTATTTGAGTTTTAGCAGGTCTTGTTAAAAATCTGCCACAGCCCAGAGTTCCACGTCGCCATGACATGTGTTTTAGAGATTAGTAGAGAAACAATTGCTTACCTATAGAATAAGCTCATCAGATTTCAGCAAGCATTACTGGAGGAACTTGTAAGGTCTTACTCTGAATTCACTACATTTTTCTGAGCAAAATTGAGGCTTTGATGATCTGGGGATGCAGAGAACCCCTGCTTAGCAAAACTATTGGCTTTAAATCTGCATGAGTGGTTGCCTGTGGATCATTCATTTATGGTGGTGTTCATTCGTAACTGAGAAGGGTGCACGTTTCCCAAGCTAATTTCATCGATGGATTAAGGGCAGAGTGAGAGAGCTGACACTGAAAGAAAAAGATATGAGAAGAAAAAGAATAGTTGCAATGTTTGGAAAAATTGAAGAGTGGTGTTTTGATCAGACCAAAGGGAACAAGTTTTCTGTGACTATTGCTGTTATGGAGGGAGAGCACAGTCTGAGTTTTTCAGTTAGTGGAGATGAAACTGAGATTTCCAGGCCAAAATTCAGGGACTATGACTAAAGCTACTCCAGTCAAGGGAATGGGTAAATGTGAGGAGTGGAGAAGGCCTGTTTGTTCTGTGTGCTCACACACATTCAGATTGCAAGCCCCCGATTAACGGGTAAGTCCTTCTTTGGCTTTTGGTTTTTGGAAGGAGAATCAGTCCTGGAATAAAAAGCCTGTGCAAATTTTTACTTGGAAAGTTACAGAAGTTTCTTATTAGTACAAAATGTGCTTTTCCTTCTGAAGATTAAACCCTTTATCAAGATCATGATTTTGAATTTAATAAAATGTAGCATTTGTTTGCAGCTAACGCAATTTTCATGTTTTAAGTGCTCAGTATGTATGTTTTTGGAATGTTATGTTTGGTGGTTTTCACTGACTTTATATCACTACAGAGCAGAATAATAGCTTTAAAAATGCACAGAGGAACTACTACATGTTTACAGACACAAAGTCAGCTTCCTATAAAGATATGGAGAACAGCTTATTTACTTTTAGGGCATTGTTTAGAACCACCAACCTCCCTCATGCATTTATAGGGGCTCTAGTCAGCAAGCATTTAACAGACTCCATCTTTGGCAGGTACAGTTTCAAACCATATTTTAGTCCTTTTTTGTCCCCTCACTCACCTCAAATGTGGCTTTTTTTTTTTTCTTTCTTTTTTTTTTTTCTTCCCTGAAATTATACCCCTATGCAAATACTTGGGCTTGTTAGGAGTTCTAATTTCTCAATTTCCACATATAATTGCTGTCTTGTGCTTGCAAAATTGAACAGCCAAACACTTGAAAACTAGAACTGGATGATGGATTGAAAGTATTTCAACCTTTAACCCCACACGTCTGTAAGTCCTGTCCACTTGGATAAAACTGACAAAACCGCATTTTTATGGTTTGTTTTCTGTGCTGCAGATACAAAACAGCTTTTTAGAGAAAAAGGAAAGTAAACTGTATTCTGCTTCAATCATCATCAAAGTAATGAGGGTATGTTAAATTACAGAAGCATTGTTGTTGAAGAAAGTGTAAGAAGGAGAAAATGCCAGGCTTCTTGTTGCAAACTCAAGCTGAATAACGAGAGCTGACAACTTTGGAAAAATAATATTCTTCTCTCCCGTAGTTATATGGGCCTGTACAAGTTGTTTAGGAGGTCCTTCAGTGTAGGAATTACCACTCACTAAATTCTACTCTCAGCTTTCCAACTTCAATTACTAAATCACAACCAAGAGATTAATCATATCCACAAATGAATCCAGCCTGCTCTGAAAAATAGTTTTGTTTTTCTTAAATCTAAGTTTCACATCGGTTCTTTGATTTAAGACCATTTCTGGAGGCCTTTTTTACTTGCCGCTTTGGCCCTTTATTGTGCTAGCTAGACTGACATTTAAACCATGTAAGTATAGAGTAGAAAAAGTGTCTTGATGAATATTAGACAGAGAGATAACATCTAGCATGAGCATGTACAGCTTGCAGCAAGCCACAACACAGACTGTCATCTGTGGTCTGTTTCTTTTCACGTTTGCGAGACCCAGTCTTTCTGCTTCTTGTACTGCTGGCAATTCAGCTCATCTTTGATAAAAATAGCTAACTAAATTTGGAAAAATCTTAGTTCAGGAGAAATACTGCATATATTGAACTAATACCACCTTCAAAGAAGGTTAAGAAACCTCTTTGAAATTAATGTTGCAAGCAATACTTTGTAACTATATATTACAAAGAGGTTAAACTGCACAGGGGAGAAAACAGCAGAAGAAGGGGAACTGTAACAGGAAGAAAGAATTATTCCTATGAAAATAAAGATGGCTGGTTGTGTATAAATTACTTTCCATGCCAGTGCTAAACAAGCCCCTTAGGAAGATAATAAAGGCCTCTTGAACCTCAAAGGCTTTATATTGCTTTCATAGGCAGCTTCTTCTATAATACCTGTTTTGTTCAAATTAAAACACACACTGCTGTTGCCAATATAGAGATCTTTCCAAGCACATTGAAGGCATAGCTCTTGGGACCTGAAGTGGGGTAAAACATTCTGAAGAAGTATATTTTACAAAGTGAATTTGTCATTCCTTTAACCTCATCTCACAGAAAAAAAGAAAAAAAAATCCAGTGCAAGACTGTTGATAAACAAGATTAGCTTCAGAAGAATGTATGATCTGAGTAAAATGTTTCTTGCTTTATTGCTCAGATTAGGCTTGCAGCATAACTGCAAATAATAGAGAATATTTATGGTGAAATACTTTAGCTTATTTAGCAGTTACAATAAGATTGCAATGAAATATATGTCTACGCTGGAAGGTCTATTTGAATAATGATGAAATCTCTGAAATTAACTGTAGCCAGAATGAACAAATGAGTCTGACAATAAATTGTCTACCCTGTATAGCAGTTTAGAGTAAATGGAAACCAGCTGATGCTTTTGTTACAGGTGTTAGGAAGAGATCTTAGGTTTCATTACATTGTAATGTTATGAATTTTAAAATTTACATCAGAGTATCTGATAATAACTGAGAGACAAGTGTTTGTCATGAAGAGCAGTTATGAAAATGAAGGTTGACATAGTTCTCCTAGGAGAAGGTCTTGATCCCGTAAGGATAGAAACAAAAATCTAAACTATGTCTCCAAAAACTTCTGCGGTGCAAGATTACATCTGGAGGAGAAAAACATGGTTGGTACTGGGATCACAATGAAATATAAGGCTGGTGGTGGAATGAGCACTGGAAGTCCTGTGGGAGCATACCTTCAGCCTAGATTGAAGTGCTTGCTCGTACCAAATTTGTTAAAGAACGTTGTGTGTTATAAGGATTTTTGTATGAAGATCTTATACTATATATGAAAAATAAGAAAAGAAAAAAACCAACAAAACAAACAAACCAGCACTAGAACTGAAAATGATACTGACCTATAGAGACTGTGATTTAGAGAGAATGAGAAAGTATGACATTTCTGAGATGATTCTCAGAAGTGGAATGTCAGCAAAAGTGAGGATTTATCTGGAAATGGTAGGGAGGATGAAGAACTGAAGAGATGATCCTGCATTCCAGGAGTGTGTATAATTCCTCCATGGTGCAATTTGACAGCGCAAATATGTGGTGGTGAAATACTTTGGGTAAAGATAAAAGGAACAGAAACCAGAAAGAGAAATAATAATGACCATCTGTTACACAAAAGAAGATCTGGAAAGAGTGGGGAAAAAAGAATTCCTGGAGCTGTTCTTTATGCCATGGGATGTTATGATCCCAAGGAACGTTTACAGTTTATATATTTACTGGTTAGCAGGACAGCATCATCAAAGAGGTCTATAAAATGCTCAGAAAACAAATATTGGAAGCAGAGCTTAATTGTATACCTATAAAGTAAAAACCAACTGAGTGGAACTGATGAAGGTTCATTCCCTTCATCAAAAACCCATATTTCAGATATTGTAGCTATTCTGAATTACATCCATTTAGATTCCTACTCACTTGTGATGATGTGGCAGTCAGTTTAGGAGGGAAGTGTGGTATGAAGAGATAAACATTTATAAAGTCTTTGTTCTCGCCAAAGCAAGGCTTAACTGAACTGTTCCTTGAAAGGCCCAAATCACCTGATCCTGTGAGACTTTGCAAATTGATAAAGTTCAATGCAAGTCTGGGCTTCAGTATGGACATTTGACTGCCCTGAAAATGGTACACACAACTCAGGGCACTGCACATCTGGAAAGATGATCTGTAAATGGAATGAAAGAGTGCTGATTTTCCAAATATGCCCTTGAAAGCACTATTCTGTTTGGTTTCCAGAAAGTGCTGAAACAGAGGTTTGTATTCTGTTTTTGCAAAGTAGAGATTACTATTTCTATCGGTTGCTTTAAATTCATTTCAGAGTTACCAGAAATCTGAAAGCAAGAGGTAAAGTTTTCTCTGTGTCCTGCTAGACTTCCGAAGTTGTTTTATTTGATGACAAGCTGGCATCAAGTGAGAAGTGTTTGCTGACAGAAAGAGAAACATGCTGCTGTTTCTAAGAGAAGTTAAGATCAGAGCACAAATACAAATTCTTCTTCTTCTTCTTCTTTTTTTTTTTTTAATAAAACCCCATGACACTTCGGTCAAGTTCTTCAGCCACACCAGGGTCTCCATTTCCTGCCCAGAGAAAACTTTGCCCCAAAAGATATACATTTAATTCCTGGCTTAGATTAGAATGTTTCCTCTGTGGAATATGGTCAAACATAAAGAAAACTGCACGCTTTGGTAAAGGCAGGAGTAGCACATTCTAAGTGTACCTAGAATTTGGTTCACATTAATTTTTTAAATCTTGGCTTGACAAAATGAACAGTGAAGACAAGTTAGTCTTGGAGAAGGCATCTTGTTAAATTCAGTTCTAATTGTGCTGATTCATGAATCTGCTGTAATGCAAACAATTATTTACAGTAAGCAATAGCATTTTAAAGGCCTAGCATTATTATGCTTGATTGCTGTGAATAGGTGTTGGGGTCATAACATTAATAGTGTGAATGAATCTAGAGGTGTGATGAAAATAAGAAAATGCAAGAAAAATGTGAGAGGAGGGTTTTCCCTCTTACAGTTTGAGAAAGCCATGGGCAGTGCAACTGTTTCCAGGATATTCTAAAATACACAATAATATAATTTAAACAAGGTTGTTCTTCTAATCTGAATTAATACAGTGTGGAAACTACCACTTTAGCATTTCTTTCAAAAACAAGGCACGCTTTTTTAAATGACAACGTGTTCAAAGAGGAATTAATTCTTAAATGTACATGAAGTGTCTTCAAATTTATTCACGTGGGAGGAAAACTCACGGTAGAGGAACGCGGCAGAGTTAGGCTGTTGCAGTAGCTGTGGAACAGGATACAAATACTTTGCAGGAAGACAAGAGGAGAAGAATATTGCACACCCAGTATTGCACCCAACGCTCACAAACTGTATGATGAAGAGCACAGGAAAAGGTGAACTGTTGCTGTTAAGAATTTGAGTTGCTGTTAAGAATTTGTTTAACATTCTTCCTTATTGCACAAAGCAGAAATATTGGCTCGTATCACTAATCCCTCTCAGCCACTGCATTATCACAGATTCCTTGGAAGCAGTAACCTACGTGACCTTTACGTGAGTCTCAGATGACTCCGATTATTCTGCTGTGGGCTCTGATTCTTTTACACTGCATGCCCTAACTTTAAAAAATGGAAGGGGGAGGAGGTCTTGTGGGAATGAAAGCCATATCACATGGCCTGACCATACTTTGTGCCCTGTGAGACCGACCATCGAAATCTTGGAGAGACAGAGAGAGTGAATTTATCTCCCAAATCTGTAGATATCAAGAGGAACTGAGTTCCACCACGCTAAGGCCAGCTGTGCAAAAGCACCGTATTATGACACGGTCAGCTTGAAAAGTGATGAGGAGCAGAGATAAATGAGAAGCAGAAAGTAGGTTACAAGAGGGAACATAAATGCGGACAAGGTTATACAAGAACAGAGGGGTCAAGGCTTGAAGAACCTTGAAAGTTATTGGTAAAATTCTAATCTCAAATTTCAATTTCAGAGAAGACCAATATAGTGGTGTGAACAGAGAGGGTGACATGGTAACAGCAGGGGCAGCAGCAGTAGGACGAAGGTGGGATAGACTACTTTGATGAAAAAAAATGTGTAACTGTTGCAAACCCCCCTAGATAAATGCTACTTCTGTGCGGAAATTTGAGGCCAAATCTATGTCCCACTGAAATGTCCATAAAAATTTAAATCCACTTCAACATGGTCGGGTTTTGGCGCCCATATTTGAAATTAGATATCAGATGGCAGTAAATCTTGCCCTTCTGTGTGTATCAATTCAAGATCTAGCCTCAGGATTCTTTTTTTCAGGGTTTCTGTGTTTTCACAGAGGCCTCAAATTGTCACAAATCCAAAAATGTCATCTCCTTTACATCATGCATTAACCTGTGGCCAAAGACACCACATGGGAATGAGTAAGACTGAGTTAAGGTTTTAGCTGGAGTGGAGAGAGGCATCAGTTTGCCTGTGTTGTGAGAATTTTTGGTATTTCGAGACGTCTACCTGTCTAAAATCAGAATAGAAAATCAAAACACATTTTTGCAAACAGAAATAATAATTCTAATTAGAGTGCACTAGCTGAAATGTTGCTATGTGATCATCGTGATTTGTTTCAGTTCTGACCCTATACGTTTTATGTTTATTTTTGCACTTGAACTATAAATGAACTCCAATTTTGAAATGAGAAAACAAGTTGGAAAAAAAAAGCCAAAAGGTGTTTTAGCAGTTTCAAAACATTCTTCAGAGGTTTTCTTAAAAAAAAAAAAAAAATCACTGAAACGTATCCTTCTATACATAAATCAGCATTTCCCGTCGAAAAGCTTTATTCCAAAAATATTTTCACTCTTTCTTGGCTATTAGCCAGAACTACATTAAAGCAAACGGCACAATTTGGGAATGACTTTGACATACAATAGGAAACAACTACCTTCACCCTCAAGCTGTTTTTCTCTTACAGAAGAGCTGCTTATTTTTGTGTGAGTGGAAGGTAAGTTGCACAGCCACATGCCACATGTTGACAGCTCCCTTTTTCCTACACCAATATGTGCTCATCCTGATAATGATGGAGAGCATAGTTAATTGTTCCTATGGCTAAGCTACATAGAAACTTTAGCTGTCGGAGATGATACCAGTACCTAACACTGGCCACTGTGCTGCAAGTGAGCTCTGACTTCCTTAGACTTGGTCCAAAAGATGTTTAGATTACAAAGGAGGGCATCATTCTGGCTTGCACAGCCAGGTCTCTTGCCAGTGAAAATGTTGAAGGGGAGGGAAATGGCTTTGGATCTGAGTGTGGGGAAGCAGTCTGGCCTAAGCAAATATGTGTAGACATCATGTATTTGAATCTGCTTTTTGTTATTCCTTGTAGCTTTATTTATCAACTCCTACTTCAAACAAAGGATCCCGATTTCACTAATGTTTGACTTAAATATGGCAACTTCAAAGTTGGGTTTGACAGTATCTAATCTATATTTTTACCCCATTCTAAATCATAAACGGAGCTTTCTTGAAACAGGAAATGTTTATACTGGCTTGTCATATTTTATAAATAAAACAAATGGGACCAGATTGTGATTCAGAGTTCATGGATACTTTGGGGAAGGTGAAGAAGATAAAAAGAAGAGTTTCCCTTAACTAGGAAAGGCAGTCATTGTCAGTAATCTCCCCAGAGGAGGAAGAGAAGAAGGGTAATGAGGAGAGTGCACAGGGTGTGCACTCCACAAATCCTTCTTGGATTTTATACTGCAAGTTGATCTGTCTACACTCTGAGGTGATGGAAATAAATGCTGTGAAGACAAGAATACCGTAATCACAGTCATCATGAGATTAAGAAAGAAGTCATTATTTCTGAATAATATCTTATTACACTCTTTTTTCCCCCCTCTTGTTAATTTAAAACAGTAGTACAGTTGAGACAGTAACTAATTTGATAAATAAGGTATAAGATAATTGCATTTTATGCTAAACAGTTTAAAAACGCTTTTTAAAACTTGCCTATTTTCAGCTGAGATAGAGTTAATTATTTTCATTGTAGATGCTATGGTGCCTTATTTTGGATTTTGGAGTAAAATTATGTCGATAAAACATCGATGTCTTCGATGTCACTGAGAAGGGCTTGCACTAAATTAAGAACTTTTCAGCTTCTTGTGCTGCCCTGCCAGCAAGGATGTTCTTAAGCAGGGCCATCTAGGGCAGCTTGCCTGTGACTATGCCCAGAAGTTATAAAGGAAAGGTAGAAAACAAAATGGAAACCATTAAGACAGAACTGCATACTTACTGAAGACCGCATGCAGTCTTGTTCCTAACGCATCAATATGATAAAGCAGAACTACAGAAGTGTAACAGGTTGTTCAGAGTTATGAAATAGCTTCCAGATGAAGATTGACTAAACAGACTCGAGATCTTAGGTAAGAAAAGAGATGCCTGAGAAGGGAGGGATTAGAAGTCTGTGAATCATGAGTGGCACAAGCAAGGTGAGACAAATATGAACATGAAGTAACAGGTTTGATGAAAATAAAAGAGTTTTTTTGTTGTTGCTGTTGTTGTTTTTTCAAAAAGAGTGGTTAAATTGTCAATAGCATTACCACAGGATTCTGAAGGTGCCAGAAGTGTACCTGACTTCAAAGGGGATTAGAGAAATCCACAGAAGAAAAACCCATTATAGGTTGTAAAACTCTAGGATTCCATTTCTGGTTCAGGAAGCAGTGGGACTTGCAGGGTGCTAGAAGCCAAGGGAGCATTACTACATTTCTGACTTTGTTTACATGCTTCCTGAGCCTCTGTTGGCCACTACTAGAGGTGGAAAGACAAAACCAAGTGGCCCTTTGGACTAACGTGGTTGTCCTTGTATCTCTGTGCCTGCTTTGCTTCTGCCACAGCTCAGAAATTCAGTTTGCTTCTGCTGAGGTATCTGGAGCAGATGCCAGTGCTGGGGAGGGAGGGGAGATGTCCATTCCCACTGGCATTCTTTCCCATTTTCAGACTTTACTGACAGCCATAATGGCTGACTTCTCCTCACACCTGTGATAAGCGTAGCACTGACCTAAATCCTGAAATCTGGGGTGTGAAACTTCAGTGTGTACTATGAGAAGCTCGGAAGGAACTTGTCGTCCATTTGAAGACCTTTCGGAGGCAGCAGACCTGTCTGGTAGAATTGTCCTCATGTGCAGAGAGATTTTAGCACTCATCATGAAACCCATCAGAAAGGCACTCTGAAGTTTCCAGCAAGACATGTAAGTCACTGGAATTCAGCCTGGTTTTACTCAACTAACCAAGGCCAAGCCAAGGCAAGCAAATAAATAATCATTTTTAAAATGAAAGTCACATTCCAAAAAAAAAGGGGAAGTCGATGCTTTTTTTTGTGATATTGTTTGTTTTGTATGAATCATCCACAAATAAAATTGGCAGAGTAAGTTGTAAAGCAGGTATTATTAAGGAGAGAGTAAAGAAGAATTTATTTCCTGAATTTTCTGGAAAAAAAAAATCAGTTTAGAAATGCTGTAATGTATGCTTTTTACATTTGCAAAATAGACTTCTTTTTATTATATAGGAATGGCCCACTATATAGACACAAGATTTTAAAATGAAAACAAAAATCGCGATGGTTTAACTTGATCCTAAAATAAAATACCCTATTTTTTTCCAAAGCCATAAAATGTCTCCTTTGATCAAAAATCAACTGATTGCATTTTATTTTCCTTTTTCTTTAGTGACTGAATGAAAAAATCCTTTTTCTTCCAGGTCCACTCCGGGCTGTATTATGAAACTTTGTTTACGAAGTGTTTCACTTTGAATCCATTCGTAACAAATTATAGCTGCCTTTTCCAGCAATAGTAAATACTGTTTTTATCTTTGGTTGCAAATAATGGTAACCGCCCCATGAATAGGAAGGAAGAAGGATGGGGAGGAGAAATTCAAGAATTTAAATTTGCAGTTACTGAAGTTTCTTGTTTTAAGTGCTTAATGCCAATTAATGCAGACGCCACATTTTCCCTTTCTTCATCATGGTTGTTTTGAGTTCCTCGGCCTATGAAAAACATTCAGAAGAAATGAGTTTCTCTTTCCCCCCCCCCTCTCTCTTTTTTTTAAATTCTTTTTTGTCTGGCTACAGATTCTCTAATTCTTCTCTTTCTTTGAGTCTTTCAGTGCTGATAAATTCTTTTAAACTAAAATATGTTTAATGACTTTTTGCATAGAAAATGTGCTTTGTCAATTCCTTTTTCAAAAAAGACAGTTTATTTTATTGGAAGAATAACTGACTTTTGGTGTAATCATTTGCTCCAGTGGGTGCTCGCCAGAAGGACCGCACAAACGAAATGCAGTCTCTAATCTCACTTGGCCATGCAGAGGAGTGAGCTCCGCACATACTTATTTGCAAGTTGATTTGGGGGAGAACTGTGAGGAAAGAACAAGAGTGACTGCTGCTTCCCTGTGAGAGAGTGAATTCCCTGGGCCTGACCTGTCATCCTTTTCTCTCAGGCAGACACCTAGGATGTGTGTGGAATGGCATGAACCTGTAGGCTGGATACTGCACTGGCTTACGACTGCTATATTGCTATTGCTAATTAGAAATTGCTTCCACTCACAGAAAACTCCTTGGCTTGTAAATGAAGTAGGCCAAGACCCACCCTTTCATAGAGTCAGAAAATCAGGGAGTCATGGAATGGCTTGGGTTGGAAGGGACCTTAAAGCTCACCAAGCCCCAACCCTGTGCATGGGCAGGGCTGCACCCCAGCAGCTCAGGCTGCACAGGGCCCATCCAACCTGGCCCTGAGCACCTCCAGGGATGGGACACCCACTGCTCTCTGGGCAGCAGCGCTGGTGCCTCACTGCCCTCTGAGTAAAGAACTTCAGTTACCATGACAGGATATTAAAGTCCATAATATGAAAGACATTTTCCTTTCAGAAGGAAAGGAAAATATTTCCAAACTCAAAGTGGCTGATAGCCATTTTCTGTTGCTGAGCTGCATTCATTTATCATGTAATATCATTAAAAAATAGTAGAATTCCATCAAACAGGAATTTAGAGCCCCAGTGTGAAATTTCAGTTCAACTTCACAGAGCGGTAGGTTGCAGTGGTCTGGCCTAAGCATTTATGGAAACACTGATTGCATAAAACTAAACATATATTGCATCAAGGAGGTCACACAGCTCTGCTTAGTCTTTGTGATTATTTGTCTTAAACACTGAAGCAGAAGAATCAAGCCATGCCATATAGAAGGAAATACTTAAATCACCACAGCAGTGAATGATTTACTACAGATTACCCAACAGATATCTTCACGTTTTCTTTTTTTAAACACCACCATGTTGTCTGAAAACGTTGCAACGTTTCTGGGAACAACTGCAAAGCAGCTGATGTCGGAGGTGTAGGAAAGTGATGGCAGCCTGAAAACACAAAGCCTATTTTTCAGTTTGTGATGGAAGTTTTCTCTGCATTATGGATTATTATATTATTACATGTAGTGCAAACGTAGATGCTTTGGTGAATTTGGACCTTTATTAAGCAAGGCATAGTAGAAGAACATAGTAAGACACAGTCTTTTCTACAAACAGTGCTTACAGTCTCCCAGATAAAGTGGAAGAGAAGCATAGGAAAATGAAGCCTGTGAAGACCATGGTGCAGATTAGTGGGTGAATCAGTAATACAAATTGAGTTTCCAAACTCCTACTTGTTCCTCTTATTTGGGTCCCATTGCCATTGTCATGAGCTTACCTGTAAGCGCTGGGAACCAAGAGTTTAATTTTTCTGTAATCATAACAGTGAAGAACATGTGGTAGCCATAATTGCAAATAAATTAGTTTAACCTTGGAACTTTCTGTATGAAATTGATGGATTTTGCCTCTTTTAATCCCAACATAAGCATTCCTTATGCATTACACAAAATGTTGTTGCCAGCTACATGGAGAGCACAGGGAAACTTACACATGCAAAGCTGAAGGAATTTCTTCAAGAATTCCATTCCAATGCTGGCATTGTCATTTTTCACTGGGTTCAGTGGCGTACTGAGGGATTCAGCCACAGCATAAGGTAATCAAAAACATTGCCAGGACATCTGAAAAAAAGAAGTGGTCATGCTCTCCTCTAGCTAAACTACCACTCCCCTGCAAGGAGCAGTGCAGCAAAAGCAGCGTCACATTACTTTAAAAGCAGCATTTAACATTTTTACTGACAGAATCTAAAGCACGTGGTTATGGAGTGTGAAATCCTCATTAAAATTCCTCAGGGAATATCAACTGAATGAATATCCAGTGATTGTCACAGTGCTTTCGTTGCTGTAGTTTTACAGTATAGTAATTCTCTCCACTGATCAATTTTATTCTCATATCACGTAAAAAGCTCAGATTCTTGTATAGGGATTTACTACCCATTGGAGGCAAATTTGGCTTTCAAATCTAAGTCTGAAGCTGTAGAATTATGTTGCAAAAATTGTGGGCAGAGCAAAAATTGTGTTCGTGCAGCTTGCCTGTGCTATCCCCAAAGCACCGCTCCTCCTTTCTCCTTTGCATAGTTTTACAGAGAAAATGGACAAGGCAGGTAGGAAGCCCAAATGAAATGCTGAATTGGAAGTGAGGAGCACCAGCAACCCCACCCACTGTGCTCAAGCCCCTTTGGGAATCTCGTTTGCTAGACTCCTCAGGGAGCTTTTCTGGAAATCTCAGTATGGATCCATGCAGTCTGGTGTGAAGGGATGGGACACTGAACTGGTACACAAGGATGTGCATTCCTCATAAATGATCCTGGAATAGCTGAAGGCGGTAATGAGAACTTCAGCGTCCTGAAGTTAGTCCTGTATTGTCTTCAGATGTGGCAGGCAACGACCAGTGTGTGAAAAAGAGAGATCCTTGTCTTAAGATGCAAACCCGCGTTGAGCTTCAGCTGTTCAGTAGCAAAACTGTGCCTTCAGTCTGGCTCAGCTGGTCCGGAAAGATCAGCAGCTGAGGTGCTGTCAGCTGCTGAAGAAACTGTTCCAAGCAACTGACTGTATGGCTATTGTGAAATCACACACAAAATGATCTTGTGAGCCAGAGTGTGAATAGATAATACCACACTAGTATATTTTTCTTCACATTTTTGACCAGAAGGTGGCATCGTACCATGTCTTTTGAAACAAATAATCTTATTTATTTATTTATTTATTTATTTATGAAAAGACTGAGGCTAACAAATACCTCACTCAAGTTTTTCTTCTTTGTTGTGCTTTTCTTTTTCGAGGGGGGTGGAGGTGGAGTTTGCTTTTATGATTTGATGATTGATCATTGATACATGGTTTCATCCTTCCCTCTGCCTACTCTAACTTTGCTGTCAGACTGATACGTTATTGTTTTATTATACCAATAGAATACTGGTAAAAAAAAAAAAAAAATGTGAAGAACTTCATCTAGAAGACTACCTGTAATTCGTTCTCTCATGAAATGTTATTCCTATTTCCAGCTATGTTCAAAATAGTTTATAATGATGCCAAAAGAAATTATACAGCATTGATTCACAACCAGAGCAATTGTGTACCACTACACGTACAAATCCCACCTTTATGGTTACTGAATAAAGCTGTTCTAGAACAGAAACAGGTCCTGTTTGAGGCCAAAGATCATATAGCTCCTCCTCCGCCACCCAACCACCGCCCATAGATGTGGGCAGGTATGCCTTTATCATCAGAACTGCTTCAGCTTCTTTAATACTAAAGATCTGTTACTTCTCCCAGGCAGAATTGCTGTTGCACTAACCTTGCTCAGAGCCCATGGTCAATATTGCTGCTCAGGGTTTCTGACTTCCAGAAACAGCAGCTTGGCTTTCTGCAAGAGACTCGGACAACCGCTTCTAGAAAGAGGCATAATAATCACCTCCTTAACAACTGTTTAGAAAATCTCATTGACTGTTTGAGGTAGAAACATCCCTGCAGCACCTAGTAACAAAGACTGTATCATACTATTGACGGATTTGATCTATTGCTATGCTGTACATGGTTGTGAACAGTACGCTTTCTCTACAATGTGCAGTCCACTAAAGATATTACACAAAAACAGTTAAGAAATCTACTGATACTACATTCTCTAGCCTGAGAGTGCTGTCATGGTCTGTATTTCCTATTTTGAGGGTCAGATATTGGCACTGTTGTATCCTAGAATCTGCAAATTGTGTGCCTTCACTGTTTCTCAGCACTGAACCAAACCTTGCATTTGTATTCTGGAGCACACTACAAGCATGCGGCTTAAGACCTTTCCATTTCTAATTACATACAATGGAAAAGGTCATGAAACAGATGAGAAACTATGCTCAATCGATGCTGAACAGATTTTTTTCCCCTACCGATTTTGGAAAGTGTTTCTGCAGTTAGAAACACCGGGATAAACAGAAAAAGAACAGTTAACTGATGTGCCTGTAAACATATTTATTTGGCGTTTTGCTTGACTGAGCATAGTAGTTGTCTGGCCAATCTTAATTTTTTTTTTTCTAAGGGACTATCACAAAAGGATCCTGTAACACAAAGGAAAAACAATCTGCAAACACTCCCTTGAAATGTGGCCCTTCCTGCCTAGTTACAGAATGAAATCGATACACAGCTGCAGATTTGTTGACCTACACATGAGATTGAAACTATAATATGAAAAAATGAATTTCTTCTCCGATGATAGATTTTTCTCCCTTTAGATGCCACTAGTGGGAACAATATAATGACTGGAAGGATCTGCAGACCCCGTATAATGTTAGAGAATGTCATGTTGAGAAAGGGCACATGTTCTCTGCATCACTGCTCCTTAATCTTCTCAGATTTTCACAAAGAAATCATATTAATCAAATCTGCTTTCAGCCATATGAAAAGTGCAGTTTGAATGGTTCGCAGCTTAGGAAGAAATTGAATGTAGAAGAAAACCTTGGATAGAAATAAGCCCAGAACTTAAAATGACTTTCTGTTGTCAGTATCTCACTTTATAATTCTGAATAGCTGTGACAATTATGCATCAGAAAGCTCTGAAACTGCCCCATACTGTGGCTATGGAGAGATCCACGAAGGTAATACAGGAGCAGAAGAATTGACTGGTGAGCCATTTACCACTGACTTGAAAAGTAAAAAGCAAACCCAATTAAAAACTAACCAAAAATGTACCAGCAATGGTCAAAATTTGCAAGGGTCAATATTCAACCCAACAGTGAACATGTCTCTTATTTGAAAATTTGCTTGGGAACTTAAGGAAATCTAGGCTGTATGTGAATGAGGCACAGGTTTGTTCAAGTCTCACTCCCTTTCCATCACTGTGTTGTGGACAAAATAAAAGGACAGAGTGTGGGGCCATTGCTTTGGTTCCAAGCAACAGAGCAATAGGTATGGAAAGGAGAGGGACAGCCTTCTGTAGTGACTGGGAGAATGCACCTGTATACAGACACTCTCTAGGATTCACCAGGATTTCTTAATGCAAAAGAACCTTCTGGCGCTCCC
This sequence comes from Gallus gallus, assembly GCF_016699485.2. Taxonomy (NCBI): domain Eukaryota; kingdom Metazoa; phylum Chordata; class Aves; order Galliformes; family Phasianidae; genus Gallus; species Gallus gallus. The sequence continues at coordinate 22,254,759 of NC_052533.1, read as the reverse complement.
TCTGAAGTAGGGCTGCCTCCTCAGTTTGGGTCGCTTTTGATACAGCCTTAAGCCTAAGGGAATGTATTTTTTTCTTTTTTAAAGATACTGAATGAAAGCCACAGTGATTGCATGTGGTTTTCTCACTGCAATGTTAGTGTTTAGAGTTTGCTTGGTGCAATTGGTGTGTTTGGCACCAGAGCATGGAAAAGGCCTGTTCCCTCTACCTGCAAGCTGATGTTCTGATGACCCACTCTTGGTCCCACTGAAATCCTTTCTGCTGAATTAGATATGAAGAGTACAGTGGACATGAAATTTCTCCAGGAGCAGAACTCATTTCCCTTCTGTTAAATTTGAATCTCATACTGGTAGCCTGATGACCTTATCACAAGGTAAACTGTGAGATACACAAGACAGAATGTTGGTACTGGCAGTAGGATCTGAAGAGTACTTCAGTGTCATTTAAAACAAAGGTAACGACGTTTATTTTGAAGGTAAAGTGTATTTCATTCTGTGAAAAAAGAAAACAAAACAAGAATGAGAAAGAGGCACCAATCTAAAGAGATTTATATTTAAAATTGGTGCCAGAAAAGCAGGATATTCCTGAGGTCTTTCTGAGCACATCTACTTCTGTCTGGACTCTGGAGAAAATCTTCTAATAGCAAAGGCATGACATTAGATTACGACCACAAAATTGCAGTCTTAAGACTGTAATGAAAATGGGTTAAGTCTGTACCATTTCCTATTCCTATTATAATCCCTGCCATAAGAATAGCCTATTCTGGAATTATTGAGGAGGAAATTCTCCCTTGCTTTCTCCCTTGCTCGTAAATGTCATTTCATTTTTCTTCTCACTGTATTTGTAAAGATAGCAGGAAATGTTTAGCTTAATGTTTTTCAGAATGGTGTCCAAATCTGAGGGTGGTTACAATAAAAGGAATCTAGCATAGGTTATTATACTGCAGTAGTTGAAATCACTAGTGCTCAATTATGCGAAGTAAAACTTTTGAGGAGAAATGAGCAATGTGATTAGTAGTCGTTGGGGCTTGCAGATGCTCAGAATCCAAGTGTAAGAGCTTTGTCTGCTCTTTGCTGTTGGTACTGACTACAGTGCCTGTCAGTGCCTGTGATGGCTGGGGAGCAGGAGATGCTGTAGGCCTCAGAAGGGCGGTGGTGAGGAGCAGCATGGCAGTGCTGTCCTTGTGTCCTCAGTGACTCCCTGCTCACACAGAAGTGGCTCTGCAATGCCATCAGTCAGGAGCGAGCTATGATGAGGTGAAACGCTCCACTCGTGGCTGGGAGATTTTGTGTGTGGCCAGTACAGCTGGTTGGGGTATGCGCAGTTAAAATGGCTCTTTGAGAAAGGCAGGATGTGTGTGCATGCACTCCAGGGCATGCAGAAACAGTGCGTTAGGTCCTGTGGCCTGCCTTAGCGGGGAGCCTGGGCACCACTCACTTACAGCGCTGTTTGCTTTGAAGCAATCACTCAGACATAAATGGCTCACTGTGAGGTGTTGAAGTCATGCTGGTTGGTGTAGCATTCAGAGGTCTAACAGCCTCAAGCTCAAAAAAAAATAAGAAAAAAAGACAAATTTCTCACTGGAGCGGTAAAGAAGTGCAGAGAGGAGCATGCTGCTTTCACTGCCTTTTTGGTGTGATAGGAAATCAACCTACCTAGAAATTGCAGTAAACAATCCAAGGTGAGCTATGACATTTTAAAAGCACCAATTGAAGGAGATGATGAAGTTTGCTCCTACAAAATCAGGCATGCTGGTGTGTTAAAATGGATAGCTGGAAGTAAAGAAAAATATCTGAATCACGAGAAAATGTACGGTGTTAGAATTATTTTCATTATGTTTATGTTATGATTTCTATTTCTGCTGGATCTCGGATTACTGACTGAATGGCCATCTAATATACAAAGGTCTCTGGTGCCTTGCAACTGAATAGCAGTGGTGGTAGTTCAGCAAGAAGGCACTATTGAATTGAGAGCACTCCTTATGGTAGCATGGACAAAAAGTTGACATTCCCACAACGTAGAGGCTGCTCTTTCTCATATTTTCTGACGAAGTATCTTAACATTTTAAGCAGTTTATCTTTTGCAATTCAGAATGGATATATTGAATTGTTATCACTGGTAGCAAGATACAATATATTTAAGAAGTGAATTAGATGCAGATCCAGTCATGACTGTTAACTTTCCTCTGTCTCTGGAAGACCCTTCTCCAAAGCAACAGTTTGCAGGATGTAGGTAGAGGTTACTTTGTACCTGCTGCCTTTCTTCTGCTTTTTCTCCAAGGAACTGCTATTAATCACTGTCAGATGCGGGCTGCTGTGCTGACAGGGTCTTTGGTCTCACTCAGTGATGTTCTGAAGTTATATTCTTATGTATCCCAGTTTCCATATCAACTGCCTGCCTCTGTGGGCTCTTGGGAACTGTTTGCAGCAGATACTTTTTTCTAGCAGCTGAAACCTGAGAATTACTTGCATAAACTTTGTAGATTTCCCATGTTATAAATTTCTGTCTGTCTTCTCATCCTAGTCTTACTTTCTGCCTACATTTTTATTCCCTTCATGGCATCCTCCATGATGCCAGGTGTCTTGCTCCTTCTCCAGATACATTCCTGAATGTTGATTATGTTTTCTTGTCTCTCTTTTTCCTTCTCAATGAAGAATTCATTTGTATCTCTTGATCCAACAAGGCCACCCACCTTGGCTAATACAACATTAGGTTGTTTTTTTTTTTTTTTTCTGACATTCTTGGACATCATCAGAGCTAGGATTAGTTCTGGTTCTTCTGTGTACCCACTAAACCACGGTATAGGTAGAACATACTTTTTTTTTTCTTTTTTCTTTTTTTTTTCCATATTCAGTATCTTTTAAAATGTGCAGCACATTACCCTAAATGGGATGCTAAAACATACTGCATTTAGAACGTCTGGTTACACTTCCTCTTTGTCACAGGTGTCCAGGTTTGTAAAAACAGGAAAAAGAATTGAAAGCCTATTAAAATCGCTGAAAACTGAAAAGACCAGCTACTGTAATACCTGTCTGTCTGTCACACAGTGGTTGAGTGTCTAGAAACACTGTAGAATTTCTTACATAGTAAATGCAAATTGAAAATAGAAAGAATCGTGATGTCAGGATGAGGTGTTTGTAGCAGGAGTCAGAATATCAGAAATGGAAATAGCACTGGCTGGAAAATACTGTCCATGTAAAAGGCGAATAGCAAAAGCTTTGACTTGGAACAAAAAATTGTCTGAAAATCAGAACTCAAGTCTGTAGTTAAGGACTTGATAACTTTTTGGGGGGGGCGGTCTCTTGCTTCCTGTTTTTTTTTTTTTTTTTTTTAATTGATCTATTGCTCAGTTTATTTGCTCTATGATAAGCCACCTCCTGTTGGTTGATCAAGCAGGATAAGTAGTCCATCTTGAAAACAAGGCTAATGAGGGCTACTGGGGGATGATGATGAAAAGCCGAGAGTCAGCATTGAAAAGTAGATACTAGAAAGTAATTTATTTAAAAACCATGGGAAAATTAATATATATGGGTATATATAACCCCTATTTGAATATTCTACAATTTTCATAGACACTTTGATTTTTGTTTTCTTCAATTATGTCATAACATGCTGGAGGAAGTTAATGGAAGAAGTATACATAAGGGGAAGAAAAATATTTTGGGTATGGTGTCATCTGTCCAATGCTAGCTGAATGCTGAGGCAGTGGAAATGGAAATTAATTCAGTTTCTGTAATCTTCTTAAATCTCAAATTAAATTAGCATCAGGACTGGCACATTTTAGGCTGACTTGATGGCTGTGATTATGATTCCTTTCTGCCTTCTCTAGTTTCGTTTATTGTTAGTTCCTATTAAATGTTCATTAAAATGTAATTTAATAAATCATGGGATTTCCTGCCTATAAAACAATTATCAGAATGAAGAGTGACAGCAATGGTTGGGGAATATGCTGAACTTAGGTATCCCTTTGTGAAGGGGAAGCAGAACACAAAATCCTTTCAATTTAATTAGAAAACTATTTTGTATGGTAGTGTTTTGTTCTACTCACCAAAGTTAAGTGAAACAGCATTTGGAGCATCTTCTGGGCTCTAATTCTTTCTCTATCAGGGTTAACGTACAAAGGTCACTTGTGTCAATGTTTCTAGGAGCCAGTGTTGAATTAATCAGCTGATTTATCAGATGGAAGGACAACTGGGCAATATCATGATACTGAGGGCAGGAATCCACAGTTCTCTTACACTGGTAACTAGCAAGGACTGTACTGAAATGCTTTTAAGGAATCATCAACCAATTAATTTAAAAATTCTGAGGCCTCTGGTACCCAAATACACATGCTGAACTTCATTATGGCACAGACATATGTGAAGCTGTTCAAGACCAGGTGCTTTTCAGTGGCCTTTCTGTACTGTTTGAATACTTGCATTCAAGTTCCTATAAAAGGTCTCCAATCACACAAGAAGAGTGAGGAATTGTGGAGAAAGTTTGGTGAGGGGGAGTAGAAGGAGCCTGAGAGAAAAAGAGAGAGATTGTTCAACCAGGCAGAGCTAAGGAGCAATAACTAGGACTATGTTTATCCTGTCAGGTTAGCTCAAGATTCAAGGTCACACTCAATGGTTTCCTCATTGCTTACACATTAATGTTCACTCTGGCTGTCAGGCAGATGTGGGACCTGACCATGGACATGGCTGTATACACACTGCAAAATCTTTACAATTTTAAAGTCTAGGGAGGAGTCAAAATGTGTGTAGAGAAAACCATAGGGCCAGCTGAGGGATGAGGTGAGATAAATGATGGAGTGCTGGACAAGGAAGGGCTAAGTTTGAAGGGATTCAAGAGAAAGCAGGATGGTGGCCAGGCCAGGCTGTGCTGTGAGGAGACAGCTGTCTTCTGCAAACGGACTGTATCAAGAGATTTTTCCCTAACTTCACTGAGGTGCAGATCTCCAGCAGCCACCTTCCTCATGCTGGAAGTGTGGAGAGAGCTACTGATAGGAACCATCTTCACAGCAGCTCCTCCGGTCAGCATGCAGCCTGAGTCACGGCCTGCCCAAGGACATCTCTGCTTCCCATCAGTGGTGGGGAGAGCTCTTGGGCACAAAGATGCAAGAACAGCAACAACTGTCCTTCCTGGAAGCAAAAATTAGTAATTCCAGTTCATACAGTATCTCTTTACAACAAATGAATGTTTCTTAGTAATTCCATAATGCATGGAATTAACATAACCAAGCACTCTGTGAGGACAACACAGCCTTCAGAGCCAGACACCATAAGCAAATTATGTATGATGTGTGCTTGTATGACTCAAAGACAATATTTACAGCTGCGGTGGTTTGGTTCTTTGGAGCATGCCATGAACCTTCCTTTCATACTATATTATCCCAGACTGCATTGTTCTGTAAGAGAGACACTGAGTCTGGCTCCCGCTGGAGTATGCCAGGAAGGCAGCAAACGTGCATGCTGTACTGGCTTCGGTTGGATCACTCTCAGTCATCTCAAAAGTGGCAGGCCCATTACAGCTAGTAATTTCTCTTTCGAAACCTGGCTCCTCACCGTGTTCATAAACCCTGAAGCAAATATAATAGTACCCTCAGGCCCTCAAGAATGTTCATACAGCAGGAATTTGGCATCTTCCAAACATGACTCATAGGCTTATTCATTATGTTTTGCCCCTTAAAAATGAAGAGGAGAGTCCAAGTATACTGCATACATGAATTTATTCCCATTTGATAGGGAAATAACTGAGAGGACCTGACATTTCTGACCAACTTAGAATTGAAGGAGCTGGTGAAGAAGCAGCTGAGAATGCACATACGGAAGAAGAATTAGAAAAAGCCAAAATTTGCATGAAGAGAGGTGGACCAGCAAGAAAAATGACCGTTTAATAATTATAAATATGAAGATTTAGAAGAATTAAGCAAGCAAACAAGAGACGACAATCAGATAGTCTCCGCAGTCAGGGACAAACACGATGGCTCCCCATTGAAATTACGTGGTGGAAGGAGAGAAAAGATCCTTGAGGCAGTTAATTAACACCAAGTGGATGCAGTTATGATACTTAAGGTTCATGTGTTAGCTGACTTGTCAAATTCACAGCAAGCAAACACCCAAGTCAGTGCATCCTGACACTTGAGTATCAGGAACAGTGGACAAGTCCTTGGTAACACTGCGGTCTGTTCTCATGTTGCAGTGTTTTCCAATCTAGCACTAACTTTTACCTTTAGATTGTAGCTTTAGCTACAAATACAGGAAATGTCAACTAAGGGAAATTTTTTTTTGCACTGATGTTAATCTTTCATTGTTCCGCATCTATTTCAATGGAAGGTACTCATTGGTTAGAAGACAGTTGCCTTTACTATCTGGAAATCTAAATGCCTTTAACAAAAGGATGAGTCACTACTTAATATTCATTGATTTACTTTATCCAGACACCTTTCTGCCTTCCTGAAGAAGGCTGCACAATATACAGAAGGAGTTGTTTAGAAAAAAATTTCAGGTGAGAGATGAGGAATAAGAAATTAGTGTAATGGTAAAAGTCTTTGGCAGAATGCAGTGCTGGACAGAAGTACAGCATGACCGAAGCACAACATGAAAAGAAGGAAATAGGGTCATAAAAGGAAAGGGACTCCTGGAAGGAAGACCTTAAAGGTGATACTGAAGAAGATTTGATGCTTTGGAAGTCATTTGGGTTAAACAAGGATGGCACAGTACTTATAGCAGAGAGAATTTTATATCCAGCAAATAGAATTCACAGTCATTTTTAAGGACCTTTATAATAACTTGCTGGTGAGAATGAAACATTTCTTCTCACCATGTGGTCATTCAAACCATGCTAACATACTGGCACCCTGTGCATGTTATGGGATTGCTTCTTGGTGAATACTGAATAATTACTCTTACCACTGAAGAGATTAATAGCATGAGAATTAAGCTTCTCTAAATGCAATCTTGATTATTAGAGCTCTGAGTGTGTTGCTGGGAACGCATAGCTCAGTGTTCAAAAAGTGCACAGTATGTACTGTGTTATCAGTATTTTAAAAGTTAAGAGTATGATAGGAATTTCAGCATTAAAAGTAATCCCATATGAAACACTCTCCAGGAGCTAATCTATTGCCACTTCCGGTTTATATAACTAGATCAACCATAATGAATTAATAAAAATACATGGCAACTCCTGATGCACTTAGTTAAGCATGAAGCACTGACATGTCCTTTAAATGCCCACTGGCTTAAAACACATTTGTTTTCCTAGGCTTTTTGAAGGTGGTGTCTTATATTGGTACCTTCAGCTTGTAGGCTTCCAGCCTTCAGCTGATGTCTGATTTTCAGAGAGAAGACCCACACAAAGGAAGTCAAAGTTGCTCAACCTGTGTAGATATCAGACTGGTGGTAAAGGGTCAGCCTTGGCACCTGGTTGGGTAATGATTGTACATCTGGAGATATTTTCACTCAGTACAAAGTTACTGCAAAAAGTGACATGGCCCCCATATGACAGAACTGCCTGAGGAACTGCTGCATTATCACACTTACCAGATGAAAATCCTCTCCTTCTTGAGGTGACGAGTATACTGGGAGTGAAAGGGAAAAGAAAGAGATACTGTTTCATTTCGTTTACCAAAAGGTGTGCTATACCCTGAGAAAAGGGATAGCAGTCCAATAGGAATGTGAATAACTGCCTAAATATCCTATTCACAATGTATGCAATTATAAGGCCTGCTCTATCCTTCTATCCTTGTCTTGAAGGGTCATACTCTTTCTTATTTACATATCCTCTCATAAAGATACAACAAAAATCTTTTGTGCCTCTGTGCCTCTATTTCTCCTCCTTCTGGTCTATTTTTGTTGGCATTTTAGCACTCATGTGAAAGACCTCTTCCCTTCTCTGTTAAGGTCCCTTAGCTGCATTTTTTACACTATCCACTGTTTACCTTAATTAATCTCTTAAATAAAAAGAGAACTGGGTTATGCTGGGTATAAGGAGCAACAGGTTGACTGTCTGCCCTTTAATCTTTTGTGGTGAATGTTCATAAGTTTCACATACTGCAAAATCTTTGAAAAAAGCTAAATTGTTTCAAAGTGAGTTTCAGCATTAGCAAATGCCTTCCAAAGAAGGCATTTTAAAGCAAAGTTTCAAGCTTAAAAAACTCTCCACTTCTGAAGGGCTGTGACGGTGTAACATCACATTTAAGGCAAGCATCTGCAGTTACCCATGGTGGTAAGCTATGGAATAGTACTTATGTCAGGCACAGAGGAGGGTGTAGCTCCCCCAAAACCAGCTTAGGTCCTTTAATAGTACCATTGCTTTTGCACCAAGCGCTGGTAGGACTTTTGATCCCAGCAGATCTCAGTTACCTTAATGCAGAATCAAGGATCTGGAAACACCAAGCAGAGACACAGCTGCAGCTCCACATGGACAGGACAGTTTGGTACTTTGCCATTCAGACCTTCTGAACTTCATACTGGACATTAGTGATCTGGTCCCATGCTTTCCCATACCATGAGGGGGATTTACACAGCGCAGTGAGAACACACCGTTAGTGCTTGATCCAGCAATGTGTCCCAGCCCCATGATCCTTTAGAGACCATGTTGCATGTTCAGCAGGATTCTCAGATTTCCAGTCCTTGGGAGACTTTCATGCTTTACCTTCTCAGCGCATGCTTCTCAGATTGTTTGTCTGATGCTTTCTGATAACTGTTTCTCTATCCAAAAATACAGCTGCCTTAAGAATCTTGTCTTAGCCATATACACAGCAAGGGCATTTGTAACACGGTCTACAGAAGCTCTCAGCTTGCTCAGGACAAACATTAGCTCTGTGTCAGCACTAGCCAAGTTACACTCAAGCTGGATCTGTGGTTAACTAGCACTTAACATTTCCTTGATTTTTCCATTACCTATAATATCCTGGATCTCCTTCAGTTCAGATAATGGAGTGTTAATAAAAATCCTTCTTCTTTAATTTGTATTAAAATTGACAGAAAAAAATGTTAAGGAAAATACATGTTTTTTCCTTCTTGCATTGGTAAAACAGATAAAGACCCATATTTACAAAGTAATAATGAAGAATAGGAAATGAATAACTATGGAAAAATCAGCTCTAAAGTCATTTGGAACGAAAAGAGAGCAAGGAAGAAATATAACAATTCTATGGCATCATTTACATCATGTTTAACTAATTATTTCAGCAAAGTTTTGCTGTAAAAACTTTTTTCCACTTAGTTTTAAAGGACAAACCACTGAACAATGACATGAAGAACAAGGAACTGAACTCACAAGACAAAGTAAACCACTGGGAGGAGTGCCACTGTCACTGATCTGTGAATTGCTTCTCAAAAAAGACCAGAAAGTCCTGTGACTCTCACATGTGGCCTCATCAGAAATTCACTGTAAAAAAGAGTTGTTAAAACATTTGAATTTCTAATGAATAAAGAAAATGAAGAACTGAAATGGCTTTATTTTCATGTGGCAATGACAACACAACTGCCTAGCTGGTTCAAAAAAGAAAGAGAAAGTTTTAGACTTGAAAGTTTTGAAAAATGCCAAATTCAACATAGTTTCATTTTTGAGAGATGGGAGATTTCTATGAGACACAAATTTCAAGAGATGAACTGACCTTGCAAGAATAATTGACGTTTCTATGAGAGATCTGCTTGATAGAAAAGCACTTTTTGTTTGTCCAAAATGGTAGTATTCTGTCAGTTAAATAATAAGGATTAGAGTTTAACTTCTGGTTTAATTCCAGGAAAATATAAGGATTTTGAGCTCTGAACGAGTCCAGGTTTTGTTTAAAGTTGCCATTGGTATAAAATTTTGTACATGAAACAAAGTGAGAATGGAAAGTGGTGATGATGTTGTTAAGGGATACAAACACTGGAGTTGCAACTAGGAGAGGCCTTGCATGCTTTCCCCTTCTTTTCTTCAAATTCTATGCATCTTAGTTCCAATCTCCAGGTAAGTTTAAGTTCTGACTCCAACATATACTGTTTGTTCTATGCAGTTCATGCTGCAATGGGCCATCTACAGCTTACAGTATGGTGCACACAAAAGCAATTGTACTTTTAGGATAACTGGTGTTACAGTCCTTCAGCTCCTGATCTGGAGCTGCCACACTGGAAATCTCTGCTTCTTAGGTCATTCTATATATAAGCAGAAGACAAGTAGAAAGGAAGGAAGAGACTGGTGGGCTTGTAATACTCATCACACAAAATTTGGAAAAAAAAAAAAAAAAGATCAGATATAAAACATGTAACTTTCCTTGAAAGCTGTGTCTGGCAGTGAGATTATAAAAGGCTGTTTTTTTAACCCTAATAAGGATTAGCACTGCTTTGTTCTGTTTGTTCTGTCCCTTATCTGTCATGATTCTTGCCTCTTCCTGACTATTTTTTTAAATCCTGTGATGGATTGTATGTCATTCCAGCTCTTATGACTGTATTTATTACCATCAGCCTCAATACTTTTAGATAACAAATTATTGCAACTGAGTTATTTTTCCATTCTATGACTTTGACTGTTTCAATAGTTTCGGTTTGCTCTGTACAGTGTCTGTTTTCCAGTTCTCTGAACATCCCTGCATTTGATAGCGCTCTATTTAGACAACTACATAATCATTCCGCATCTCACTGTAATGGCAAGTCTTTGGAAATTCTGAGTTAGGACTGCCTGTGGGATTACTACATGAAAGAGTTGCCAGGCTCTTTGTGAGATAGGAAACAGGAAAACATCTACCAGCCATCTCCTGAAAGTTGTCCAGCCCTTTGTCCTTTTCAGAGTATAAGACAACATCCTAATTCTTAAGAAATGTTTTACATTAATTAGTACTGACACAGCTCTAGCAGAGGCTATTCATTTCCACTACTATCACTGATAATAACCCAGTAAGATATGATGGTGTGGTTCTTATTTAAGTCAATGGCTACTACATGGCAGAATGGGGTGAAGAATGCTCTGGAGCCTGATGGTGGCAAATGGTGTCACAGTTCCTTAGAATATTTGCCATTCTGTTTCTCATGCTCTGAGAATCAGACAGTGCTTTTTTATCTTCAAAGAAATGAAAAATAAATAAAAAAAAATAAAACTTGCTCAATATTGAACTCATTTTGTGTGTATATATAATGTGCATTATCTTCAGTAATTGCAGGCAATTCGGAAATGCCTGCATCAGAATATTGACCATCAATAAATGAGAAGTGACAGTAAGTACAGGGTTGGCTGCCTCACATTTTTCTGAACAAGACTATTATAGTTAAGACTGGAAAAATGCAGGACAAAAGGGCAAAAACTTTTAGTGGGAAAACATCTCTAGAATTTTATTTACTCTTTAAATTGTCTTTTGATTAACTTTGTGGATCACTATGATTCTAATGTAGGTTAGTCATTATTTAATTAGAAGATAGAGACAAAAAACAATCCTGTTTATAACTCTTAATCTACTTATTATCTAACCAGCAGTCCTGAGAGAATTTTCAACATATTGAACTGATTTGTGCATGCTTCATTAGCTCTTTATATCTTACTGTACATAATCATTCCCAGCCCTGTCATGGCTATCATGGTGGAATTTCCACTGAAGTCAATGAACTCTGAGTGTAAATTGACTGCAAAACAGTGACTGGGACAAATTCTCTCTTTATCTGAAACCTTTGAAATGCCACTGGATTGAGTGAAATTGCTAGAGACATGACTGAATTTGGTTTAATTTTCTGGTATTTATTCAACTTAGTGCCTTGAAGACCTGGAGTTCTCTCTTTTCATTTTAATATTTTGAGCTGAACTTAACAAATACTGATAAAAATAATGCCTACAGGGTTTGGTTGAAAAGCCTTTTTGTGACAACCTGAAAGATTTCTGTTAGCATCAGCGAGCCCTTGATTGAGCTTTTAGTGGTCAAAGAGGAAAGGTAATTGAAAACATCAGTCAACTAATAAAGCACTTGAAAAATTGTAATTTTTTAATGGATTTTTCAAAATATGGCTAAAAGTTTATTGCGTTCAGATTTATGGAATGTATGTCCACTTAAAATATATCTGAAATGAAGTAATATCTTTTTGTTTCATTCTAGGTTCAGGCCACATTTTCTGAAATATTCTCTCCAGAATAAAGAAAATAAAACAGGAGGAGGGGAAATGGGGGAGACCTGAAGCAGAGAAGACTTTTTCTGTTTACCTTTAAAAAGGGTGATGATATTATTCCACTATACTCTCCCTTCCTTCCTTCCTTTCTTTCTTCCTTCCTTTCTTCCTTCCTTCCTCCCTCCCTCCCTCCCTTCCTCCCTTCCAGGAAAATAAAAATCCAAAGGAAAACCTTTAGGAGCAACACTGATAGAGGTTCCCAGCCTACAATTAAAGCACTGTCCAGGACTCTGGGCACCCTATACAGTCATTTGAAAGAGCAATTATAATGTCTAAAACAACCACCTAGGATGGGGTTTGTTTAATCTGACTTCAACTACATAAAGTTTAGATTTCTAGTCAAGATAGTAAGTTAGGCTTCTTTTGTAGGCACTGTAGGGATTTAAGTATTTTCAGATGAATATTTTTCCAATTTATGTTGACATCTGTCCTATGAAGAATGGAGCTGGCTTGAGGAGTTTTCTGTCTGTGTGCAGAGGGAGTTGAGCTCACCAGGTTAGACCAAATACTTGTGTTTTGAAGATGGTTGATGATATCTGAGTAAATGGCTGCCAAGTTCAATAATGGCTATGTGCAATTCCATGTGAAACATCACAAGACACATACATTTTCCACTAAAACAGGTTCAACATGTATGCAACAGGGATTATGGAACATGATCTACTACATGTTTTTTTTTTGGGGTGATGCTGATGTGGATTTTTTAAATAGAGCTCCATAGTACAGACAAATTTTAATAAAGTTTATTTTGCAGATTTTTTGTGTGCATTCTCTTCATGCTGTTATTTAGATTTTATGCATAGAAGAATCTATGCTTTTTGACTTCCACAGATGATTACTACAGAGTTAATTTGAACTGGGCTTTGATTTTACATCTTATCTACACACAAAGTTTGCTCACCTGATTTTAGCGATGCTGTAATTTCAGCACTATTGACCCAGCATGGATAGTGATAAAAGAATGCTAGTCATTCAGTTTGTTATCTTCCAGCCAGGATGTTGGCTGAGTCCTTTGCATACTCATAATTCTACCATGTTTTTCCACAAATCTCCCTCTCAATGCTTAGATAACCTTACAAGTCCCTTCACAGTTCATCATCTGGGGAGAACTGTAGAAGCTTTCTAGAAAGTCACAGGTGTGGCTTTGGAATTCCTAGCCATACACAAGCATGAACATAGCACCGGGGAGGACCAATAGCTTAAAAAGGCTTTGCAGAATGTGGGTAGTCAGAGCAAAATGAAGAGTTTCTTTCAGCATCAACACATCTTTTTAAAGGTTCCTATTCCCATAAAAGGTGCACAGTTTGTTCTGATTACTCTACTTATTTCTAGTTGCACGGAACTATCAAGTTAGATTCAGTTTTTCTGCATTCCATTCTCAGGAGCAATGTTAAAATGTTATTCCTGCTTTGTGAAAGTAATGAACTGTACTGCAACCTTAGCAAAATTTGCAGGGTAAATAGACTCTAAATCATTAATACTACTTCCTAAAACTCCACTGAGGTTTCCCACCCACAGGTTGACTTAGCCTGAACCCAGCTGGCCCTGTGGTATGTGATGAGATCACAGCATTCATTTCTGGGGCTGAAGGTGTAAGCTAAGAGCCTATCAGCATTGCTGCTGTAAATATCTTTCTGAGGAATTATAATTTAGTTTTTAAATATGCATCAATCTGAATCAATCTGAAACTTGGCATAGGTGCAACATTTGGTTTTAAAGCGGAGAAAGGACTTTAGGCAATCTGTTTTGGGAATTTTTGCTGACGCTCATGCTGTAGTAATAGAAAAGGTAGTCATGAAAACTGAAATACTGCAAGCTCTTTCCGTGGAAGATGTGGTGTGTTAGCAATCAAGAAAACCTGAAGAACTGTCTCCTTAAGCAATATGCAAACACACACACCTGGTTTTCATATTTTCATCATGTTTGCATGTTATGTCACACAATGTATTTAAAACAATACTTGCTGCACCATGTCCAAGCTATATATTCCCATGACCCAATTTCCTTTTGCTGAAGGTTGAAACACTGGTGGCCTCACTGCACTCTGCTCTACCAAATGGAGTGATGAAGCCTGTAGTTTTGTAATCCTGAAGGTGTCTTTCCTTTACTGCTCTGAGTCAAAACTCAGAAGAGAATATCATGCCTCTAGATGAGTCTTAGTATTTGAAATTGCAAGTAAAGTTAATGTATTTGACTTAATTGAATTCATATATGTAAACAATCACCGTTGCAATGTACCCACAGTCACAGGATTTGAAATCTCAGCTGTGTACCCAGGACCAGTGCTGAAGATAAATGCAGAATACCACCTGGAATTCGTGACTTGAGCCTGGGCGCCACTGGTGTCACTGACAGCAAAAAGACACTGACAGCTTATCATTGGTGGTAAATCCACAATGTATGCTGAATGGCAGAGGCTGTGGGAGGCAGAAAGCAGGGGAGCTCTCTTCCATTTAGTTTTTGTCCAGCTATCAGTTCTGCCCCACTGAGGGCGCTTCTTTTCACCAACTGGGAGAGTCTCTTTTGTTGATTTAAGATCACACTGAGACCTGAAATTTCAGACTTAACTCTTTGTCTGCGCTGCCCAGCAGGGTTCATTGATAAAAGCTTACATGTGTGCTGTAATTAGCTGACACTATTAGCTCAGGTTGGGCCTGGTTCAAAGAATAGGCACAGATTTCATCAACATTGATGCTAGCTGCCTCCATGACCCAGATCTCTGTCGTTGCCACTCTCCTTCACCTCCTGAGGGCAGCAGGCATCTCACCTGCTCTGTGCAGTCAGGGCACTGGTGCTGCTCCAGCTTCAGCCCCAGTGAAGTTAAACACTTGTCTGCACTTGGAAATTAGATGGGATTAACTAAATGGTGTGAAGTGAATGTGCAATAGCTGCTTTTGAACAACTCCATGTGTGCACGACCCATGTGGGCCGCCCTAATCACTTCCAGCTGGCTGTGACATCCAAAAGGACATCCCTAGACAGCTGCAGTAACAAGTTCTCTGCCATATCCCCTCTGTGCCACCTATCTGGAGCAGTATTGCAGGGCTCCCCACTGATCAACTTTTGCCAAGCTGAACGTTTCCAATTCATTCCTCCTGTTTGTTTTCTTTCTCTTAGCCAGTTTCTTATCTATGAGCATACTTTGCCTTTTACTCCATGATATTTAAGTTTCATTTACAGTCTCTTGGGATGGACTTTGCCAAAGTCTGTTCAAAAATTAAAATATCTACAGCATCCTGTTATCTCATCCACTTTTATTTTGACATACTCAAAGTATTCTCCTAGACTGGGATGGTGAGCTGGGATAATGAAGTGGAAATGGCAGTACTGCTGATCCCCTACTGAACAATACCTTTGATAGAGCTTATTTAATGCCAGGAAATAGAAGAATCTTTTAAATCTCTCCCAATCCTGTGTCCCAGTAGCAGTCTTGAGTTGGCATTTTGCTTGAATAGGTCGAAAATGAGTTGAGCATTGTGACTATTAGAATGGAAAAAAGGATAGCTTTTTTACAGGTAAACAGCAATAGCTTTTTTTTTCCTCAGCAAAATTTAATGACACCTTTAAAGCCAATTACACATTATTTCATTTCATTCCATTTTCAATATATTTTCTTTCTTTCTTCCCCCTCTTTCTGTCTTTTTGGTGTTAAAGCACTGGGGCCTGTAAATGGGGAAAAGATAATGGTTTACAATCAATGCTTGTGGACCAGACAGCTAATCTGAACTTAACTAAAAAGTCAATATTTAGCTGTACCTTATCAGTGGAGAAATGTCAAGCACAGAGGTAGACATGAACAAATTTCCAACCGGTTTCTCTTTCTTATGCCTGAGCGTTCAAAGCGTCATGGAAGAGTTTCAACATCAGATAAGACAAAACTGCCTTTGGAAAAAAAAAACACATAACAAATGACAAACTTGCGGCTGCAGAGACTAGAGTTTGTGAAATGAAAACACACGTCAAAAATTCATTCTAATCTCTCCTCACACATTCCATTGGTCACCTTCCAGTCTGTGTGATGCTAGCAGTTGATAGTTAAACGCTGCAGGCAGTCTTTAAGAGATAGCAGCAGGAAATGTTTTCTTGCTGAGTGAAGTCGTAATTTGTTGCCACCCAAAACAAAATTGACATAAATCATTTTGAATTTGAAAATTGCTGAGGATTTTAATATATGTGTGAGGTATGGACTGGGAATTGTGCTGTGTTGGCAACAATCACCACAGCAAATAATTTTTATAATTAAAAATGATTTTTTTAACTTATCAGCTCACAGTGAGCATCACTCTTAGAAAGTATACAAGACATTTTCTGTGTTAATTATTGTATAGGAATAGGTAATAGAGTTACACCAGGAAAGGATTTAACCCTTGGCTAGAAATTGGAACTGCTTGGTTTATTTCTGTAACTTTTCACTTCATGGGTGATCTCTCAAATTTTGAGAGGGTGACCCACAGCTCTCAAGCAGTCATGGGTCTTCAGGAACTAGAGGGTCAAGAGGTGCTTTTAAGAATCGTCAAAGCACACTGAATCTGCTAACATTGTGATTGGATATTTTCAAAATTTATCTATATCCCTCTTTGTGGATGGTAGGAAGAGGATGAAAGAAAGGTGGTCCATGATATGCAAAGCTACAATTCTGGTCCTTTATGCTCATTTCAGTAAAATCTCCTTTGGGAAAAAGGGGAGTGAGGGAGTGAAAAAGTGATGTTGGCCAACTAAATGTTACATGAAATGCTGGTAAGAATAAACTCATCAGGGAGTAAAAATAACTGCATGACTAGTTCTTACTGAAGCTTAAATGTAGCAGGAAAATGACTGCCAGAGTCTCCTCTGGGTTGAAATAATAATGGGGAAAACTCAGAAATTAATGGCTGTATTTGGATCCTCAGAAGTGGTCTTCATTAATACACCAAACACATGCATTTTATTTAGATTGCACAACTACTCTGAACATTTTGGAAAGAGTAGCAATATCAGACTTTCCATGATTCCCAGTTATTTACAACTCATATTTAACTTTGGAGGGATTCCTGACAAAATTGAAACCTTAACTTTTAACTTGTGAATACTTTAATTTTCTTTGTTTCTCCTCTCTTCTTTCGTTCAATGGACAATATATATTTAGAATTTGCTTAATATGGGGAAAAATATGATCGTGTTCCTCTTAGGTGCAAGATGTGCTGTACATTGATCATCAAGAAAGAAAGATAAGGATGCTAGTAGCAGTGAGGATTTTTTTTTTCCTGAGAATTTATTCAATTAACAAGTTTCAATTTCTAACACCATTCCATTTGCATGCTGGAACCCAGCACATCTACAGAATCACAGATTGTTTATGAACCTTTGCTTTCCTGGACAAGACTTTCACTCTTCACATTCAGACAGTCTCTGCTCCAGTTTTGTGTCTATGTCAAGAGTGGGAGGGCATGATTTCCTTCTCTATGGAAATACCAACGCACAGAAAATTTGGGTAAAGTTTTCACCAATGTTTTTGGAAATGCGTCACTAATTTGTCTGTTTCTGTCATGAAAACACCTGAGATTAGCAGTGCATATACGCATTTTATCAAAAAAACATCTGGGAAATGCAGACACATTGTATATTGCCACTTCTGTACTATATCTTCAAAAGTATTTAACCTTTGGCGCCTACACACTGCAGATCCAGAAAATGAATTCATGATCTGAACATATATAGATTAGGTTTTAATTAAATAATATTAATGTAAATTAACGTTGACCTTTTCCTCAGAGCAGAATATAACATATTATAATTTAATAAGAAAATTGCATAGTTTTCTCAGCAGGATCACTCATATAAGAAAGCTTTTCGTGCATTGGATTTTTCTTTCAATCGCTTTTTTATGTCCAGTTCATAAGGAGCTTGCAGAAAAATACAGCTTATTCTTCTGTGTAACTATTTTTGTTTGCCTGTGCTTTCAAGACATTATGTTTTCTGGAGTATTACCTCATCTGCTTAGAAAAAAAAAAAAAAGACCTGTAAATGATGTGAACGTTTATTATCACATTTCAATTGCACTGGACATTTTGGAAAGTTTGGAGTCCTAACGATAGGGTGTGAATAGTGAGGTAGCTCTGTTTGGAAAGGATGCACAGAGTAGAAGAGGGAAATTTTTGCTCCATGTGAAGTATCTCTCTTCCTCCACAGAATGCCAGTGTGAAAGAAGAGAAGTGTCTGTGCACATTTTTGTGTCAAGATCAGAGTGGAGGGTGATGCTGTCCATGCTGTGGAGGAGTATGCTATACAGGCTGCTGACCCAGGGCAGGTAATGGATCAGCCTTCCTGTCTCGGACTGCACAAGTCTTCCGAGCTCAGGCTCTCATCCTGAGCTTCTTTCATCATTATTTTATCTAAGTCAGTTTTCAAAGGTAAGTCCTGCTTCTAGAACACAAGCGAGTATTGTTTGGGAAAAACAGGAACAGCCTGTTGTTAATACACATTCAAAGAAGATTCCTCAGTTTGAGTATGAGATTTTTGAAAAAAAGACTCACCTTTGAAAATATGTATTTTCTCTGAGAGAATACTTTATTCTATAGATTCATAGATTATCTGTGGCCAAAGCAAGGACTTGTAGATGATGTTTCAAGTGGAGACTTAGCACGTCTACGTGTTTGATTGTGTCATTCTCCTTGCTCCAAGAGTGATCACTTGCTAAATCTCTTGGTTGTCAAATATTGCCTGGTATGCCCATGCTATTAACCTAACAAGCTACCATGTCCTGTACACTTGGCAGACTGATAACCGTGAGACTGTAAACTAAATTCAGGAACTAACAATTTTTCCCAGTTGTCTGTTGAAATGGTGAGTTTCTTGCAACTACTGAGTGAAGTGTGTGGTTGAAATTTTTCTGCAGTCTCTGTATATCTCCTCATGACTTATTTCAGAGAAAGTCGCCATTCCATTCATCACAGTATGATAGACTTAAATCAAAGAGAGAGAAGGGCTGCCCAACCCCAAAAGTGAAGAGCCACTGGCCCTCCATCTGGACTGGTTTCAGCAATATTAGGGGAAACATAGGCAGAGTGGAAGAGACAATCAGCTACATCTGCGTGATATATCTGTAGAGATGCTTTTCCTACACAGAGGTGAAATGGTTTAGAGTTACAATATCTCTGTGGTATATCTTGTTGTTACTTTTTCCTAAGCTGAAAAGTTGATCATGTGATATGATGCAAAGATATAGGAAAATTATTTTTGAGAACTAGTTGTTACTGTGATATGGAAACATGTTTAACAGGTAGAATTGCCATATTGTCTTATTCCTCTACAAGCTCTTTCCATCCTGTCTTTAAATTTGATCGAGATTCTTTTTGCAGTTGCAGTATAAATAAAGTAATTGAAAAATATTATTAGGAGACTGTTTGCTATTGAGTAATACACAAATGAAGGCCAAAAAATTCATATTTTTGAGGACTACGTCATTCAAACACAGAATATTACTCAGACTTTCACTATCTGTTTTTTTCCTGCTTGGGTTTATTTTACAGGAAAGGATTCCTTTTTGATTTTCATACACTCAGAACTAGAGAGTCCTTTTTCATTGGCAACTTTATCCAAAGAGAAACCACCTAGAGCTTTTAAATGAGTTTCCTTTCCCTAGTTCTAGACCATTGCTCTTTTATCTTTTTTTTTTTTTTTTTTTGGTACTCTACATTATTAACACCTGGTAGATACCTATAGAATAATGTAAAGTAACTCCTGCATCTGCCCTTTGACAAGGCAAAGAGAGAATCTTCTCTACAATGTTCTCAGTAAGATGTTTGTTTAAAGTCTTAAGTTATATTTGTGGCTTCTTGTTGTAACATCTCCAACTTTCAAACTCTTTTTCTAATGTAGATACCAGAAATGAACTTGATATTCCAGGACAGATCTTGCCAGAGCTGCCCATAAAGGCAGAGCTATTTCCTCACTCCTAGTTCTTCTTTATTCTACATCCAGGGCTCAAAGAGCCCTTTGGATGCAGCACTGTACAGAGGCCTCATGTTTAGCATGTAATCAATCATAACTTCCAAACATTTAGCTGCTGCCTCCCAGAGGTCTCATCCCCTCCAAGTACAACCTCTGTTCTTTGTTCCCAGCTCTATGACTTCATGACTGCTCAGGAAGAGTCTTTGAGCCACAAAATATTTAGAAGCTGAGGAAGTGCTCTGGGGAAGTGCCGCCATTTCATGCTTGTGTCAGGATGTCAGATGGACCAGGAGCTCTCTGGGAGCTGGGGGCTATGGAGCCTTACCTAAGAGGTAGGGCACAGCTCCACAGTCAGGGTCAGCCCCATCACTGCCCCGAGAAATGAGCAGGGAAGTTGGGGGGAAGCCAGGACAGCGTCATTCTGGGGCATCAGCACCTCCTTGTGTTTGGGCAGGGAGCATTGGCCTTTTAGTGCCCTCAGCACATGGACAACTGGTCCTACTCTTACGTATCTTTTTGACTGTTATGACTGGCTGTGGCTGGAGGTAGGATGGGCTTCAGATCTGGTCAGGCACAGCCATTCTTGTTTTGCTGACTTGAGGTAGGCTGGCACTAATGCTCCTTCTGGACACTTCCATGAAGTGCACTGGAAGTTTTAGTGTTTGTGCTTGCAAGTTTTCTTTCCTCACTGACTGAACTGAATTGCACAATGTTAGTGTTAACACTATTGACTGAGATGGCCTTCTTCAGCCTGCTGGATAGAATTGAAATGTTTAGGCTTTATCCTCGAATAATTTGTGTTTATATAATTTACCCTTAAGAAGCCTCCAGAAAGCAGACACTGTCAGCTCCCTGCTTGTTCTCTTGCAGTGATTGCCTGTTTTTGTCATTTAGAAAGTTTTTCATCTCATCTGACTTTTATCTTCTTTACAGCAAAATAAACTGATTTGTTCTGGTCTTGCCCCTCCTGCACTCAGAGCAGTTATCTTCTTGAAAGATGGTTCTCATCTTGCCCCTCGTAGTCCCATATTTCTTAGACTAATAAAGCAAAAATATTTTAATCATCCCTCAAAAAGTATACATTCTAAATCTCTTGTTGTCTAATTTGTCTGCATTTTTATTAAAAAGTAGAGCAGGAGCAGGATCTTTCACCATAGGATTTTACTATCTCCAACTCTAAGAATTATCACCTACATCTTGCATATGACTCTTTAATTAATACTCAAAAAGCATTCAAGTAGCAGTTGCCTTCCATATCAGTGTTTACAACACAATATATGAGTAAAATAAATATGTAAGTATGTATGGGAGTTAAGTGCAATTTATACCATTTGCTTATTTGGAAACCTCGGTGAAGGATTTATAACATTAACTGAGGAGAACGGTGCAGAAAATTAAGGAATGAGAATCTAAATCTTAAACATTTTTGGCTTTCATTATATTTGTCCTAGTGTGGCTTGTTCTATGCAAATACATGTGTAGGCTACATTGCCTGCTTTGCATCATTCAGCTGTCTGGCTTGGTATGCTCTAGGTCAGGTCACATATATATCATTTCTGAGCAAGGAAATTCTTTATTTTGGATCAAGTAAAATAACCTTGACTTATCACTAGAAAAAATAATTGCCTGGAATGTCTGCTTTTAAGTCCACTATTCTGCATTGCAAATAAATTATTGTGTGAGTGTTACAATAAGCAGGGATACTTCTGAGTGACAAAACAAGCCATGCAACCTGTTAGTAGTGTGAAATTTTGTGTCAAATCATCATGCTTATCATTAGTCACAAAGGCAATAATGAGCAATCAGTCATTGGCGTGGGGTAACTGAAAATAGTATTCTAAAACATTTTTTGAATGTATGTACTGTTGTCGGCTCCAAGTTTTCTTTGTGCATGTTTTGCATTATCTGTTGAATAAGAGCCAGCTATAAAATATAGTGAAAGGCATGATAGATTTGACTTTGACAGATGATGTCTTTTCCTCTGTTCAAACATCAGTCAGAACTAACATGGGGTTTCTTCATTGCCACGCTGCACTCAGTGAACTAAAGCACATACTTTGTGGAAAATGCATGTTTTTCTTTCAAAACTGCTATTAATGCTCCAACTAAAAAAAAGATTTTTTTTTTTTTTTAAATATTTTATGGATATTTACAGGCAGTAAATGACCTTTCTTATCCTCTTTGGGATTTTTCTGAGAAAACATTTTTTTCCAGTGAGGAGACATTTTTACCGTAATCTTCATTCTTTTAAAAAACATTGATGTGATGCCAAGTATGAGGTGAAGTCTACAGAAGAAATGAAAGTATTCATCTTGTTGCAAAAACCCTCTGGTCTCCTTTGTTAAGCAGTAAAGCTAAATGAATGATATGAACAATAATTTTTGACCATTTCATGTATTTACATAGAACTCTGTTTCCTAAGTGATGCACATTTTCTTGGATGAAGAGAGTGAAACAAAAAAACTCAAACCTGTTAAAGGCATGACATTTGAGGTTCATAACTGAAAATGATAAATGAAATACTGCTGGTTTGGGAGGAAACAAAGTTAACTGAAGCAGAGTTAGAAGCAATTTCAGTATTAAGTCAGATCTTCTGTTAATGTACTTCAATTGTATTTGTTGAACAGTTACATTTAGCAACTGTATCCTGAGACAATCTGAACAGTCTGTCAGTAGAGGAAAATGAAAGGGCAATTTTTCCAAATAGACATATTAGAATGAATTGTTTGCCAAATTTGCTTGAACAGAGATTACTGGAAGAAAAAAAAATCATTTGCAGCAGCTGAATTTGATAAGCCTTATGTATGATAAGTCTTTTCCCTTAAACACACCACATCATAAATCCTGTATGACCCTCCCTTCCCAAATTTAGGACAAATTCAATTCTGGATATGAAATATGTAATTTTGGGCTATCTCTATTAATGAACGTATATGCTATTTATAAATGTTATATTTTTCTGATACATAAGTATAAATGTGTCTTTATATTTGTGCAGGATTCATAAGACAGGGTCATTGTCTTGCTAGGTCAACACATCCATATATTCAGGTTTAAAAAAGGAGAAATCATAAATGAATTGTTTTACAATCACACATAATAGAAAGACAAAAGGAAAATGACAAAAGTAAGATCTTCCTGACAGGTTTGAGAAATGGATTTTTTTTTGTCTGCACTGTAGGTTACCTGAGTCCAAAAGCAGCATTCTTTTTTCAGTACAGGGATTAATTTCCCTTTGTTGAAGGTTCCATCTACAGTAAATGCACTGTAATGAGTCATACATGTCACATACCACATAACACTGGGTACCTTGAAAAACACTACAGCCTTGATCTTCTGGGAACTCCTAGAAAACAATGATGGTTCTACACACAGAATGAAGAAAAAATAGAGGGAAAGTGATGGAGGACAGATATCATTTAATGCAAAGAATCAGTGTGATTACTTGTTTGTGTCTGTGCCCATCCAGTATGTTAACTTGGCAAATGTTAGCAGAGTCATCCATTTCCCATGACAAGGGTTTGTTTCTCTTTGCTGTCAGAGCCATGGCAGGAAAATGCAATGAAGTACCATTTTTGGCTCAAGCAGCAGGGGGAATGACTGCACCAAGGTCAAGGTGGCAAGGCTGCATCTAACTCTGGAAAGCAAATGCATATTAATGATAGGAGCAACTGTAATGAATCACATGGAAGTTTCAATATGGTATGAAAGAAGGAGAGGCAAAGAAACTTTATTAAAGGTCCAGTTGTTCAAAGCAAGTGAATATATTCTTTTGCTCAGCCTTACTGATAGAAGGATGTTGAAGGAAACCAACAAACTCCAAAAATTAGAATACCATTTTATTACTTTTATTACTTTTTGCAGCAGTGAATTAGCAACAGGGATTTACTTTAGGATATACATATTTCTGCACAAAACCAAGATCAAATTAAAAAAAAACACAAAAACAACCAGATTCATGCCATGTAAATGTTAGACATACTTTGAAAAGTAGCAGGATATGGCGGAGAAGTATTGGGGAGAAATCAAATTATTAAAAATAGAATGGAATGAAAACTCAATAAATACAAATTTCCAAAATAGACTTGAAATATTCAAAGCAGAATATATCAGGGTAACAGAAAATGTATCTCTCCCTAAACAGAGAAGAAAGTTTATAGAAAAACTTGACTCCATGATTAAATAGTAACCTTGGTTATTCAGAGATCTTCAGAAGATGTAATGGAAGTCTGCAGAAAGGGATTTAAATGGCGAGAGATAACATATGTTCCGAAGAACAAGAATGGTGCAAACAAGTTTGACAGGGGAAAACAAGTAACAGGAACTCACAAAGGCAGGAAGTGTGTGCACTGTTATCAAAGCAGCCAAATTCTTGGTACCTTCCTTTTCAACAAAAACAATGTGGGAACCATTCTCTTCTTAGGCTTGTAAGACATGTTGATTAGGGTTAGGATTTCAGGTGGCAACAGCAGCCATTAGGTTTAAGATTAGGGTGATGAATGAAAAAGGAACTCTTTCAATTTCCGTAGTACTGAAAGAAAAAACCCACAAACATTATATTAAAATTCACCTGGAACGGGAAAATCACTAAATAATATCCCTTGTAGAGGATGTTTGGTCCAATTCTTCAACTCAGAGTTCAATTCTGAAAGTAGAGCAGGTTCCTCTGGACCATGTCTAGTTTGGTGTTGAATGCCTCTAAGAAGGGAAGTTCCGCATATCTGGGCTACTTGCTGTTCATGATTATTTCCCTGTCAACATCTTACTTAACTAAAATTTCCCTTGCTGCAATTATCTTTTCCATTGCATCTTTCCTTTCATTTGGAAGAGTGAAACTCCAGTTCAATTTACCAGTCTTTCTTGTACTGGGGAGACCAAAACTAAGCAGTGTTTTAGGTGTGGTTTCGGCAGTGCTATACACAGAAGAATGATCTTTTCCCTTGCTCTGCTGTCTCAAATCCTTCTAATACAGTTCCAAATGTAAGTTAGTCCTCTTTGCTGTGAATGTGGTTTGTGCCTCATATTCAAATTGGTGTCTATAATGACATCATATCCTGTTCCGAAAAGCTGCTTTCTAATACTAAATCTGTAATTACTCTTTGAATTGTCACTCTTTAGGTGCTACCCCGTGTTAGCCTTTGTGTCCGTTGAACTTCATGAGGTTCCTCTCAGTCCATTTCTCCAGTCTGTCAGGGACCCTCTGAATGACAGCCCTTTCCACCGTTATGTCTACCACTGCCCCAATTTGGTACTAGCCACAAAATTGCTGAGTATAGTCATCTCTAATTCCAAGGTTATTAATGAAGAAGTTCAACAGTACTGCTCCCATAATCAATCCATGAAGAACATACTCAGTAACCATAGGCAGGCTGGACTTCAAATTGTTAAGCATGACCATATGACCCCATTAAGTCTTGCCAATTTTCCACTCACACTGTAAATTCAATCAAATTATATACAGCAATACCATGGAATACCTTCTTTGAAGTCCTGAAAAAATCAAGGTAAATAATACACACTGATCTCCCTTTGCCTGCTGAGACAGTTAGCTCATCATAGAAGACAATTAGATTGGTCAAGCATGATTTGTCGTTGGTAATTTTTTTGCTGGTTCTTCAGTCACATTTTTGTCCTTCTCATGCCTAGAAACACTGCAGATTTTCTCCATAATTTCACAGAGACTCAGGTTAGGCTGACTTGCATCTCATTCCTTGAATCTTCCTCCTTGCCTTTTTAGGGACATCCTGTGATCCACGTGATCTCTCAAAGATGATAGAAAAAGCTGCCCTTATATGACACCTGTCAATTCTATCAGCATCCAGAGAGGCATTCCATCCAGTCTTAGACTTGGGCATATCCAATTTGCCTGAATAGTACCTAATTTTAACTTTCCCAAATGATTATTTAAAAATCATTTAAACTGGAAAATACTGATACATCTACAAATACTACTACCTGAAAAGGAAAATAAAAATGAAGTTTAAAGATTACAACTTTTAAATCAAAATCAGAAGAGATGGACGCTAGCAAATATTTCACTGATCTTTATAAGAAAATAGTTGATGCAGTCACCAAATTTATTGCAGAAAGCTCATATAGTTACCCAATAAATTGTTAAAAACCACTAAGAAAATATGAAAATATACATTTTCAGCATGAGTACGGTAAGTTCAGTCATCTTTTCTGTGTGTAATTATGTGCTATGTCTCCTGAGTTGGATAAAAGAAAACTGGTGAATGTATTTTATGTAGATTTTCAAAGTCTTTTGATGAGATCACCCATAAGTTGCTAGGAAAATAAATTTAATCACAAAATCAGAAGAATATTTCTGTTATATCTTAGAAACTGTCTAAAATTGGAAAAAAAAGTTGGGAAACACGGTCCATTTTCACAAATACAAACAGTTACTAACCTATTTGTTTTGTCTGTAATGAGATCATCTAGGTTAAAACCATTTTTTCAGTGATTTGGAAAAGAGAATGGAAAGCTGGTACACTTTTCATATGGCACAAAATTACTTAATTTGGCAGGATTACGGAAGACTTTGAAAAACTCACAACTAAATTGGCAGTATTATGGCACGTTTCCATGTGGCCAACAGCAAGATCATAAACACTAAAAAGAATGTTTTAACTTGTGCATATGGCTGAGATCTAAATTCACTGTATCCTCATATCACAGAAAAACTCCTGGAGTCTGCAGTAAGGCATTTTTAAAAGTTTCTGTGTTTTAAAAAACATCCTCCTGTGATGAGTTGTGTTCATTTATATTTAAAAAAGAAATCAGAAGAGATATAGGTAGACAAAGGATAAAATGATTTTAGGTATTAATGAAAAAGAGTTACTGGAAACATGGGAAGGTCCCATATAAATAAATAACTGATGAATAAATGTAAATTATGTGCAGCGTCTGATGCGCGGACTCAGATGTGAACAATCCAAATCCCTTATTACAAGTTCTCACATCACTTATGTACCCTCACAGGTTTTCTTTTTCTAGCTTTCCCATCCACCTCTACAACTTTCCCATCCACCTTTACATGTCAACAGAGCATTCTACAAACGCTCTTCAACCGTTCAGGTGGGCGCTTATCCAATCAGAGCCGTGAGCCGTTCTTTCTTCTTCTAGAGGTGTCCTTGGTTCTCATGCTGTTTATCTTGCTCCACAGCTGCTGCTCTGGACAGTTTTTCTTGTATTTTCACAATTACGTAGTAAGAAAGAGTTTGACTGTAAAAAATGGAATAATTATTTCTAAAGATAGTCCTAAGCAAATGATGAAGAGAATTTATATTGAGTGCTAAAAGTACAAGAGCAGAGATATTGAATATAATAAAAATGCAGAAAACAAAAACTTTGAAGAAAATACCTTGCAGTAACTAGAAAATGACCTATGGAAATATGTGCTGCTGGGTATAACCAATACTAAGCAGTAGAAAAATAGTAAAAGGAAACATTTACAGGAATAAAAACAATGATCACAAATATAGAGGACTGAAATTATGATCCTAAGAACATCTCACATAAAGGTGTTCATCAGCTGATCAGTCAGCTGAGCCTGGGAGGCTTTATGCCTTGTGTCCAGAAATGTTGACCAGCTGTTTTCTGTGGACTTTAAAGAAGAGATTCGCTTTGAAAATGTCCCATTTTTAAACCTTTATTTGAAGATTTTGGTATTGGCCAGCAGAAGTGGGACTCTGGGTATGGTAGGTTCTAGGTCTGATCCAGTATTTATCTTCCTCTTATGCAGTTGCCAAGAGAAGGGTTTGAAGGCTTTGTATGGAGTCTGATACAGAGACTACTGTGCCCTTGGGGCAGCGTCTGAACAAAAGTGTGCTAATTTATGGCTAAGAATATTTCAGCAAGGGGGAATAAATTCTGCTGATGCTGAGTTTATGGAAATACCAGATAAAAACCTCTCCAGCATCTGCAAAATATGAGTTTGAAAAAGCATAATCTGGCATTATCTGATTCCTTCCATCCTAGTGTAAATGACAAAAACAGGAGCTGGGTGATATTCCTTCAATGGGATGTTGGAGGAATGGATGGACAAGCTGATCAAATAGATCTTTTTCTTTTAAATTTGAATGACACTGGAAGGAGGATCTTGGACAAAGCTGAAATACCATCCATAACTCTCCTGTGTCATGGCATTGCTGCACACTCATCCTGCTCAGAGTCGGGTGCAGTGCAGAAGCACCATGGACTGAGCTAAGCACATGCTGTCAGCTCTCACTGTAGATTCAGTTTCAACTCCTGTGTTATCTGAATATATTTTCATGTCTTCATCATCTACAGATTACACATATTTTTTCAAATAATCTATATGAAAACCAAATATCTCATAAAAACATGAAGAATAAACCTTTGATGTATAGAAGAATTTGGAAGTTATTTCACTTTCAGAAGAGCTTAAAAACACTTTATCAGAGACAATCCATTGTATACAAGATTTGCATAATTTAAAATGCACCTAATGTCTTTCACAAGACTCATTAAGTTCTAATTTGCAACCCTGAAGGTAGTAGTGACAACAGTATGGTCAGTTAACAAGAAGAGTGCTTTGAAACACAAGACATCACACTACTGGGAGATAATGAAACACCATTGTTGGGATTCCAGGTGAATAATAAATGCATTTGTAGTGAAAATTAATTTGGGATGTTCCATTTCTTACAGTTTATTGTTGTTTCAGTACTAAGTGGTATGTCTGAAAAAAAGCCTTGGGCCAACCCATGCTCGTATCTGTGTTTGTGTTTAATTTTCAACACCAAATGTTCCATTTTAGTCTGAGTTTGAGAATGTCTCCATTTCTTCATAAGCACAGGTCCACTCTCTCCTGGAAGTAAAGCAGTTTTCAGCACCATATAAGGAGGGCTTTTTTTTTTCAAAAGTTGAAGGGACCTCTGAAACATTGGTACCTATTTAGCTTCTTTGCTGGGCATCCTCAGACGGCAAACAGAGCAAGGGAAATAGGATATCTCTGATATGCCCCAGTGTCAGCAAAGGGTAAGTGCCATTTCGTGAGTGAAAAGCATCTGTAAGGTGGCATTCTTCTGTGCTGCTAAATGCACCATGTGTGTAATAACATCTGTGAAACTGACAAAGTAGCTGTGTTTGGTAATACATACCATCTAGTGGTAATACATACAAGACTTCTGTAACTTATTTTCAGTTGAGTAACACAGAACAAAGAAATGCAGCTGTGAAAGTACATGTTGTGCTAGTAGTAGATTTTCAGATGTTGTAATCTACTCAAGTGGATGAAGAGAAATTTCTATTCATTCATGGCACTTTAGTGTGATCAGATGAATTCAGAAATGATTCCCAGGAAAAAACAACAACAACAACAAAAACTTTATGATTCATTCTGCATTGTAACACAATCTATCAACATGCCTTTTTGCAAAGATGTTTGTTTTAATAGTTCACCAACATCCATCCACGCCCAAGGAAAGGAATTGATTAATCTGGATTTCATATTAAACCTAGGTACATCTCAGAGCACCAGAGAACTATATACAAAGCTTAGTGCTGGATCCCTGCTGTTTTATTCACTCTTTTATTACTCTTAAATACAAGATTTTAATTTTATTTAATTTCATTTTATTTTTTTGTCTTTTAAACTGGTGGAGCTTTGTGGAAAGGTTGCCCCAATGGTACAACATCAGTGCTGTTAATGTAACACTGTTGTGAAGCTGGGACAAGAAAGGATAATTATCTTAAGATAAAGATGTGGCGTGACTTGCCCAGAATGGAATGGAAGAGAGGTAATGGCATGTTTTGTATGGAAGGTCTGCTGGATTCCCTGCAGACACACCTTTTCATAAAGGAAAGGGCCAGATATCAGAACAGGGAACCTTTCATCTTTATCTCTTCCTTCCGAGCCCATTGAGACCTCCCCATGTGAAATTTGTACATCTGGGCGGCTGGAGGTTTTTGCAGGGAAGCATGCCTGGCACACTGTCAGGAGGCAGCTATTTACTAGGAATCAGTGAATTGGCATTACTCTCCTATCACTGAGAAGCACTGTGGGAAGCTGGGTTCAAACCGAACCCACATCCACAAAAAAGAGAGGGAGAAAATACCTTGCTCCCCAAGGGGAGAATTGGGGGGTATAAGGGTGAATTAGACACATGCTGTAGGGTCTAAGGGCTGTCTTTACCTCATTTGTGGAGCAGCAGGAGCAGGAAGATTGCCCCGAGGTGGAAGGGAGGTAAGCCATGGGAAGTATTATTCCTCCTCTAGTTTAGTAAGTAATGAAGCTCCAGGATGCGGGCAGGGCACCTCACGTGCAATGAGCTGAAATGCTAAGTGGCTGAGACAAACTGTTACTGGGTGCTTTTTGGCTAACAGCAAAAAATTAAGGCTCCTGGACGACGTGGTCCCTGGTGAATTTTTGCAGTTGGTTCGTATGGTAAGGGTGGTTTTTGGCGGGCCTTGCTGATAGCCACACTTGCTGGGTACCACAGCAGAACCACCGCGCTTGCTGCCAAAGGGACCGTCTTATTGTTAATGTTGGAGGCTCTGCGTGAAGATCGGCTTTGGTCCTCCACTTGGTTGTGAGCAATTTAACAAGATTCATATGTGCAGTTGCAGGGATACAGCTCTCTTTAGACATGCGAGAAGAGCTCTCGTTCCTGGCACAACATAACAGATCAGAAACCCCAGGTCTGCTTTCTGTTTTCTGATGATGGTTTTGATTCTCAGCGAAATTGTAATTACACAGGAAATCCAAATGTAAAGGTATGTAGCAGGGAGAGGTGCTTTTTCTTGTTCAAAAGCATCCTGCAGTTCTGTGGGTGGTCGCATAATTCCAAAACACCCACAAATGGGCTCTGTGCAGCCCCTCGCAGCACCATGGCACACTGCACGTAAACGCTCCAGGGCTTTGCTGAGAGGTAAAGCTGGCACAGGAAACAGCATTTCAAAAAAGATCGGGTTTGAAAAAAATACATATTAAACAGAACAAATACCATGTAAATCAGCACTATACCGCCTGTAGCAGGCAGGGGTTTTAATCATCACTTCCTTGATGAAGTACAAAATACTGAAGTAGAAAGCTGTAAAAGCCTCTGATAGAAGATGATGGTTTAGGACTTTTTAAATTGTGTGTAAGTGTCTGAGAAGGAATAGCCAGAAGTCCTCTGCAAGCTGCCTTTAAAATGTGAGGCAGATCACGGCATCCTTGTTACCTGTTTTGTGGGCACACAGTTTCTTTCTTCCTCCTTATGACACTGAATATTCACACTGGAAACGAAATGTTGTTTATCTAAAACTTGGCTTATCGAAAGGCTTATATGTTTAGATATCCTGAGATGTTTAGATAGACAAATTGCAGCAGTGCATGGAGAAAATGAATCATTGCTGCAAATAACTATGCAGAAGTGACACCTTCTTCCCAAATAGAATAATTCTGCCATGCACGTGAGTGCAGACTGCTTGCTTTACTGACAGAAATGCACTCTTGGTCTGGAAAATAAAGCAAAGACTGCAAAACTGCAACATTCTAGTGGAATCCTAACTCCAGGTCTGCCAGTTGGGCTTCCAATTAAGCTGTGATGATACGATGTTATTATTGTGCAGAGAGATGCCTGAGTTAGGGTTTTGTTTTCCACCAGTCCCTGTCACTAACACACCTGTGCTTTTACTGCTTCTGATCAGGATTTGTCTAAATGTAAAGGCTTAAAAGTGTGCATCTCTAGCTGTGGTATTTGGGCTTGTATACCCAAATTACAGCTCACTTCTAGTTTGCACCTTCTAGACATTTGTAAACCCCTCTGGTATTTGTAAACCCCTCTGGTTCTGTCTAGAAAGTGCAGAAGGAACATAATGTTTCCATGTAAAATGTCAGGACTGCAAAATAATGGGTATCTGCACTTCACACAAAGGCAAAACTGAGCAATGACTGAAAATCAAGTCTACATTATTATTTTGTTATGGAAGCAGTATAAACTACAGGAGAGAACACACTGAAAGTCTTTATTTTCAGGTGCTCGCAATCATTAAAAAATAAAGTGCTCATGGGCATGAAAATTGTCAGACCCAAATGATTCTTTTTCCATTTGAAATTCTAACAACACTGTAGCTGCCCATTTGTAATGCTGACGTGCTGGGAGCCTACTGCTCCTGGGGTCAGAATTATTTCAGCACCGCCAGCTATTATGCATAGCTCCTTCTGCACGTGGGACAGCAAGAGGCTGTCTGAAGGTGTGGACGTGAGGCTACACAGACTCTGCCTGAAGTCCCTGGTGGGTACCTGCTGCTGCCAGCTCCCCTGGCACTCACACCTTGGGGCACAGTGGAGGTTTGAACCATGCTGCTCCCAAAAGCCATAGATCGTTGTCCCTGCAGTCAGGTTCCCTTGCTGATTTGATATAATCCGGTGGACGTTACTTGAGGCTAAGGATTGCCACAGTTACATCTGTAGAAATCCATCACATTCTCTCTGTGTCAGCCCAGCAACAGCAACGAATGTGGGTGTGCCTGTATACAGGATGTGTGTACACATGCACACACTCATACACACCTTCACGGATATACACAGACAGGATCTGATGCAATCTCCAAAAAATCAGTGGCCATTTATCTCCAGATCTCAGTAAAAACTCCTCCAAGCTTATTGATATCAATGCTCACTGCCTAAAAATCCAGTCAGAAAAATCTGAATTTCTATGCTCTGATAGAATCAGTAAGGTTGGAACCCTACTTAGACCAATAAGATCACCTGGCCTAACTGCCAACCCATCCCCACCATGTCCACTGACTATATCTCTCAGTGTCACATGTACACGGTTCTTGAACACCCCAGGGATGGTGACTCCACCACCTCCCTGGACACAGCCATTAATAATGACTGGAAAATTGTTACCTGTCATCTTTAAGTACATCCAGAGTATGAATTATGGAAACCTCCAGGGAGTAAAGAGCAAGTGGTCTATGAACAAAAGGCGGCGAAACTATGATAGGCAAATGTCAAGATTTTAAATCAAGTTGATTAATTAATGACGTGTTAGGCAGATGTTGTCTGACTGATCTCTGGATTTACACATACATTCCTTCTTGCATTAGGTCTTTTCAATATTGGGCATCTCTTCTGACTAAAATATCCTAGGTGTTACTGATCCAGGTTTGAAAATACGACATGCACTGCAAAATCTCTGGAGTCTTTCCTACTGCTATCTGTATAATTCTGTGTCTTTTGAGCCAGATAAAAATCCTGCACTGATAGTAAGTTGGGATGTAATTATGGCTTTAGTGTGGCCTTAACTAAGGAGTGGCTGAGCATTTTCTGCAGCTGGAGAAGATACAGTGCTGTATTTGTCATACTGTCTTGTAACCCACTGCTTAGCAACTCTGTTCTCAAACATTGATCTGCATGTTTTTGATAACTTTACTGTATATGCAATGACAGTACTGCCAGGTAGCCCTAATGCTGACCTACAACTGTATCTACAAGATACTAAACTGGGATGTTACTCTTGGCAGCAGGCTGTGGCAACCATCTTTGGGACATAGAAGATCAAAGACAAGTCAGGGAGCCAAAATACATCCTGAAACAAAAGTAGCAGACCAGGGTTGGTTTGCTGGCCCTTTGTTTATTTTGTTAATCAACACTGAGAGTAAAATACTTTCCAAGAAGACGTTCAAATTTGGTATTATTTCTTTTTGAAGCTGTGGTTCATTAAAGGGTATTTTATTATTAAGCATTATGGTTGCCTGCATATAAAGGCTCAGGCTCCAGTCTCCAGATCCATCACAAGCAGTTTAATAAGATTCAGATGGTATACAAGCTATCAGAGAGGTATAAAATTCTTCAGACTTGCAAAAACAGCTCCCTATCCTGGCAGCCCATAATATCAGCAAACTCCAGTTCCGCTTTCTGTTTATCGTAGATGGTTCTGATTCACAGCGAAATCGTAATTACACAGGAAATCAAAATATTCTAACTTAAAAGTATGTGACAGAGAGACTCTTTTACCCTTCCAAGACTATTCTACAGTTTTGGGGATGAGGGCACTTTGCAGCAGTCTTTAGCACACTGAAAATTCCACAGGAAGAAAAACATGCGATAGGAAAAAAGGCAACATAAAAACCCACTGATCCTCTAGAAATTGTGGTGTGCTAAATCTGAAGGAACATGAATGTATCGACGCATATTTCCTATCGTTTAAACCATTGCTTCTGTTGTTTAACATGAAAAAGCATGCTGCAGGAAATGGAAGGTTGGATAGAACATCTGCATGTGTATCTAGTTCATCAATAACTCCTGATTTAAGCTCTGATTGCAATTGTTGCATAAAAATGAGGTTAAATCCCTAAGTAGCTGCTAATCCCCTACACAGACTTGTAAAATTCTGTGGTGAGCAGTGTTGATGTGAGGGGAGTGAGTCTCTGCATGTACGTCTGCACGTATGTATTTATACGGTACATCTGTGTCTGTTTTAAATACAGAACAAAAAAGATTCTTAGAAATAGTCCTATCCTTCTACTTTGTTGTTTACAGAAGATCTGATACTTCTGGATTGAAGATCTGCCATGCTGACAATGAAATTACAGGCTGGAAATGAGCCAACTTCACAATTCACTTATCTCCTATTTATTTTGCTAGTGTTACTGGCAAATTGCATCAACACACCACTATTCCTTTCATTCTGAGGGAAACGGGAAACTTAAAAGATGTTCAGTATTTTTTTGTGTGAAATGTAGATACCAGTGGGGGTGATAAAAGCTTCGGCACAAGGAGAAAAGAATGAAAGCTGGCAGAAATTATGTGTTCTTTCATGCTCTTTCAACTGTGTTTTTGGAGCAGTGTGATTACAAGGGAATTACGTGCTGATGAATATATACACACATGTGCTGGAACATCCAGGCAGGCCACCCTTTAACAAAGCACACAGTCCCTGGACATGGTAAAAGACCCATGCTCTCATTTTGGATATGTTTGCAAAATCACTAATTAATTCAGCAACTTATATTCAGTAATTCCCATTATCTTTTCTTTTTCTTCTTCTTCTTCTTCTTCTTTTTTTTTTTTTTTAATAAGGAGTTTAAATTCCAAAGAAACCTGGCTTCTTTTCCTCCCTCTGTCTCCACACAGGAAAGCTGTTGAATAAGCATAATCTATTTCTTATCTTTCAGGAATGCAGGCTGGTTCACAGTGTAAGCAGCTAAGCAGAAAGATTTCATTCATCTCGTTCATTAAAATTCAAATAATTATAAAGTCAGAGATGTTAACTTTTCAGTTATTACAATACAGCTGGCAAACAGAGACTGTTGCACCAACTGGGAGACTTGAAGCCTCATCTTTGGTGGCCAGGTAATTTCATTTAACAGTTCAGCAGGAATTTAAATCAATACTTCTGAGAAATCTGCTTTATGAAATTATTATTACGAGTAATTGATTTAAATGTGCATTTCACAATCTCATGCTATATATGTAGGGATTATTTCCAGTGCCTGTGGGCGTGTTTCTTGCTTTCTGTAGGTGCTAGATAGAGTTCAGTGCTGAAAAGGATAACCCATGACCCCTATAAATTCTTACTCTGCAATGTTAAGGGGAATTGCACTTAACTGTACAAGGTGGGTGGGACTGCTTGAAATGCTTGTGCTCAGGGGATGGGGTAGAGCTGGGCTTATAACCTTTGGTAAGATATTTTAAATTCTTTTTTCTAACTTTTTGCTATCTGAAGTCCTCCCTTGAAACATTTATGTTCACTACTTGTATTTGTCTTCCCAACTCAAAACTGAGAATACTTCCAAGAATAACTACCAAAAAATCAAATCAATTGTTAGTTTTGAGGCTTTGGCTTTGCCACACTAGGAGAGGAAATATTTGCCCCGAGGTATTTACTCTGTGTTAGACTGGTGCTATTGGTCAGATTTGTTGTGAGTGGATACAGACTAAGCCATTGTAAAATGAAAGTCTTTCCTTTGGGAAATTACCATTAACTTTAGCAATTACTGCTTAATTGCACTGTACTCTTCCCTCAGATATACGTCAGAAAACAGACTCAGCTCCTGTGAAACTTAACGAGTGATGAGAATGAGTGAGATAAAGGCAAGATATTCATAGCCCAGTCATCCCTGCCCCATAATTTTCAAGTTAGTTTGAATGAAAGAAAATAAAATTCTTCCTGTCCACTGCATGTCACCATTATAGCACAGAGATGTGCCCAATGCAGCCCAGTGCATTTCTGGATGCAACCATTTGGATATGAGGAGACGTTTGGACAAAGGAGCCTGGGCTACCTGGCAATCTGACACTCTTTTCTATGATCAGAGACCCTAGTAATACTTTTGAGGCAAAGGGATGTTCTCTGAATTCAGCCATGGCCATGTGAAAAGCTGCTGTGTTGTTTTGCATCTGAAGACAACTATTTTCAGTGCAAGGGGTAACTCCTTGCAATTTTTTGGAAGGACAGTGAGAGAAGACTTTGTGGATAATGAAACAGAAAATTCCTAGTCTTATCTTTGTGCCTCTGCTCAATGAATAACTCTCTCCAGCCTTTTATATTAAGTGATTAGAAAGAGTTAAATGAGCATGATTGCCATGGAAATTTTTTAGGCATTAATGTTTTCTACTTCTTCTGAATTGAATGCCCTTGTGATAGAAGAGAAAGAACAAACATCAAAAGTATCTTTTAACTTCACAATTCTTTCTAAATTTCTTTAAACTTATAGACTATACTGCTGGCTTTCAAACTTCAAAGCGTGCAGGAAGATCAGGGTCACACAGAAAATTATTTCTTACAGTTTAATAAAATATGCATGTGAATTGTATGACCTGCCGGAGAAATTATTTATGTGTTAATGTAATGTTGTAACATTAATTACACACTTTAATTTCTTCCTTAGTAGCTTCTTTACCAGTAAGGACAGTACCGGTACTAAACTGGGCTTGAAACATATGTTGTGTCACTAAAGCTTAAATTATTTCCAGACAGAATATAATTTTTGCTTCCACAAGAAAACAATCCTTTCTTTTAACATCTGGGAAAAAGGAAACAACTGAGATATTCTGCCTCTTTTCCAGCCTCGCTCTTCCACAGTGTCTTTGTATGCTGAGAATTTATTGATAATTCAATGTGTGGTTGTTATTTGTTTTGTGAATGAGTCACTCAGCTTATATTTATGAACACTATTATGAAGTATTTAATTCCATTGGATTCATCCTTTTGGGTCTGATCCCTTAGGGGATTTCCTAGCTCTCTTGCTACGATATACGTGCAATTAAAATCATGTACATGCTAGCACAAAAGCATATGTTGAGTTTACCTTCTGATTTACTGTTTATGTAAAAATCTTACTGCATACACAAAAGTTCTGTATCATTTATTTTATCACTGTCCTATAACAACTCTATAGTTCTATTCTAAATTGTCTAGAGGCTGTGAAAATAAAATAGGTTCTTCTCTCAACTACTTTATGATCTTTCCATATCACCTACTTCTGATTCAGTCATATCAAGTGTAAATCTGAGGCCTTATTTCATTAGTGTGACCTGAAATTAGTCAAGGAAAGATGTTACAGATGTGAAAAATATTCTTATTAAGAAGTATTTGCTTTTATCTGTTTTTACTGTTTTGCCTTTTAAGATTTCTTTGGTTACATTTTGTTCTTGGCTGAAGGTAAACTAGGAGGAAAAAGAAATAGGAGAACTCATCTGACTTGCCTCCATCAAACATTGTTATATACATCTGCCATAATTTTCTTAACTAAATAGTCTTTGTCTCTTTAACCTGCTGAAGGGTCTACCTGTCTACTCTTTGAAAATTGGATGACATTTTATTTTATTTTATTTTATTGTATTTTGTTTTGTTATATTTTATTTTATTTTATTGTAATAAAATTACATATATAATATGTATAAATATATACAATATAAAATATAAATAAATATAAATAAATATAAAATATAACATTATATTTTATTGTAATGTGGAGGTACATTTTCATTCAGAATTCTTCATTTTGTTGTCAGTGCTAATTGGGTTACTACTATGCTTCATATACTGTCACATAACAGCCTGAATCTCAAACAGCTAATATGTTTTCTCTAGCTAATATGCCACCTTTCTTGTATTTTCCCCATACCTCCTCATGGAAGAGGGTTTCCAATTGAACTTCCACCTGCACCCAGTATTCACCCAACCCTTCTTTGACTTCATAACATCGTGATGTCCTCTGATGATTTTTGTCGTAACTTAGGCCCAGATTGACTTCACAAACCAAACAAACATATGGCACTTACACACAACCAGTGTTTGGACTGTGGTGGATTCCACTCAGTATCTGCTACATTCCCAAGTGTTTGGTATCTATCACTAGAGGTTTGAGTCTTTGTTATTGCTAGGCTTAAGATGGGATAAGGACCTGCTAGTCATCCCAAAGTACATATAAGAAAGTCCTGCTTAACATCCCTTTTAGAAAAGGAATTGAGAAAACATAATATGTTTCTCTAAACAGTGCAAAACACCAGTGCAATAAGTCCAGCTGGTACAAAGTGCACTGGGGTTGTTACGAAAGCTGTGGAGGAATCATAAGTAAAGATGAAAATTTTCACAGAAAATACTGATTAACTTGAGCCCTTCCCTGAAGCATAAATGATTCAAATATGAAGTTTTTTGAGGTTAGGAATGGTGTTTAATTTTACATTTTTGCGCATGTTGGCACTTTGTGGAATCTGCGGCAGCAAATGTGGAATTACCAAAATACCACAGGTATGTTTTGGGCACTGCTGCTCCAAAGGATGTTAGAAAATACTGGAAACCATACAAAGACATTTTTTTTTCCTGGACATTTCCTACCATTAGCATTCTGGGATGCTTTAGATAAATGTCCAGAAGTCTTGGGTGGATGTCTGGGTTTTGCATTCTTCACAAAATGTACTGGACTGCCAAATATTTCTGCAATTCACTTGTAGAAGCTAAAATTTTCCATTCATTATCTAGTATGATCCTGTGATATCTTTGTTCCTTCACTTATTCATAAACTGTTCATAGATATAGTCTTAGATTCTTTATATTACAGTCTATTAAATAAGCGGGAAAAAGCTACAAGCTTTTTTCTGTCTAAAACTTCTTTTTGATCATTTGTGTTTAGGATTAGCACAGTGAAGCCCTGGGCTTGAAATCTAAGAGAGAAACCAGAGGGATAGGAGATGAATGCCAGGGTAGAGAGAAGAAAATAAGATCATGTAATCATAGAATCACCAAAGTGGGAAAGGACCTCCAAGATCATCCAGTGCAACTGCACACCTATCACCAATATTTCCCACAAATCATGTCCCTCAGTACAGCATCTAAACGTTTCTTGAACACCTCCAGGAATGGTGGTGACTCAACTACCTCCCTGGTCAGCCTGTTCCACTGCCTGATCACCTGCCTGATGATGATTATTTTTTTTAAGTTATCAATTTTTCTAATTAAATTATGGCTCATCTAACTATCCCAGGAGTCTGCAACACACAGATGACTCAGATCCCCTCCTCTATCTTTGCTGGTTCTACCACAGCCCCCTTCTCACTGTGCTGATGCCACGCAAGAACTGTGTGTTGATGCGTCCATCAGCTCACATTTACATCACGTTGTACAGATTTCCCAAAAAGGAAAGAATTCTTCTCCCAGATCAGTGCACTCCCATTGCCTTTCTGTGCCAATCTGGCTTTGACGGGGTTAGTTAAGCTGGAAGAGGACGACTGAGCATGGTCTGGTGCTGGGGTGGGTGAAGGAGAAGACCTGAGGAACAGTACCACAGGAGAGGTATGCTGCATCCATAGGGCCCATGAGCATCACCCACACCCAGGCTTAAGCTTTATCTCTTTTCAAATTCCCCCACAAATCATGTTCACAGTTCATGTCCCAAAAACACCTTCAGCATGCACTCCACTCGGTATAACATAGGGTACTGGCACACCAGGGAAGTCTCAGGACTCCTAGTTAACTCACAAGTCATCTAGTCAGATCCTCAACTTAGTGTTTAAAATCTTCAGGTTCCTTTTCTTTTTTCTTTTCTTTTTCTCTCTTTTTTTTTTTTTTTTTTTTAAACACAGTGCCAATGCTCACAAAAGACATGTCATAAGATTGCTCTAACTGTTCAAGTGTACTATGGCTGTTCCTGTGCGGTCCAGCCCATGATAAACCCATTGTCAGGTACCTGTTATCAACAGTTCTGTGCAGGGATAGCCTGAATGGTGCTGTACTTCCTGGGTGTGTACACTGCTTTTTCACTGGAAATCAAAACTGCTATTCTGCTCCACTAGCCTTCCTGATCAAATTAGTCCATTTATTGAGAGGATCTTCTGTCTCTATTTACATACAACATATTTTCATCCTATTCCTCATTATATGTAAGTAATTATTATTACATTGAATTCTCAGACTTGAATGACAGCATGCCGATACCAGAGATGCTATTCTGCTTCCAGCAAATGCTCTGAGAAGTGTATGGTATTAGTAAGGACTCTGTTTCCTTGGTTACATATAGCAAATTTGCATGCCAGCGTGGTGCTATTCATCATCAGAGACACTGTAGGCCTTTCTATGTAGAGAGGGTTTTGGAAGTGAATAACCTTTGTGTTCCTAGCTTCAGATTTGAATAAATGGATAAGGAAAAAATAGTTGTAAACATATACATAGTAGGAGGTAGGTAGGTTGAGAATCTGAGCCCTGGGAGCCTTTGGAAATGAAATGAGATCTTTTATAAGATTGGGTGATGGAGCTGTGACTGCTTATGAATACTCACAAGATAATTAGATGATCCTGCTCAGGGTTTGTGCCCTGGCCACATTCTATGATTATTCACTATGATGGTGAATGATAGGGCCCCACTGATGAATGTTCACTCAGTATTCCCTGGAACATGAACTTTTTTCTCAAGGTGTACCAAAGCAATGGACCAAGAGCAAGGTAAATGGGTACAGAGGCCAGGAGAGACCAGTAGGGCTTATACTGGAAA
This sequence comes from Gallus gallus, assembly GCF_016699485.2. Classification (NCBI taxonomy): domain Eukaryota; kingdom Metazoa; phylum Chordata; class Aves; order Galliformes; family Phasianidae; genus Gallus; species Gallus gallus. The sequence goes on along the minus strand of NC_052533.1, from coordinate 22,213,755 downwards.
ATAAATCTTCCTCTACCTGGCACAGTCTCTCAGACAGAGAGGTAAAGTCATCTCCTGCCTTCTTGAAGGAACGTGTGTCTGGGCTGGAAGGGATCTGCCTTATCCTAGCAGGTACAACTCCGTGTCCCTCACACATGGTGCCTGAATAGCACCTAATTTCTTCAGTAATCACTGGAAAGGGGAATCTCACCCCAATCAGTTGTCTGTGGCACTTTATGTAAATTCACCAATGGGTATGATTCTAGGTGATGAGTTCAGAAAAAAATCCAAAACCAAGGTAATCTGTTCATTTAATTTCTACTTTATGATTTTTAAATTATTATTATTTTTTTAAAGCGTATCACGTTCATTTGGTGATCAACAATGAGTCTGCCACTCATTGAACAGAAGCTGTGTTAGTTTTTGGACTGGCCAAGGACACACAAGGCATTGAAGTGATTCGGAAATGGATGAGGAGTCATGGCGTCTGGGATGCTCTGCCTGTAGTTGGCTGTGCACGTGTATTAACTCTACCTTGTGTTCAGCTTCTTCTTCCCATAAATGTCTCTGCTTTGTAAAGTGTTTTGAAATCTGTAGAGAAAAGTACTGACTGGTAAGCTGTATTTACATAGCTGCATTTCCAAACCAGGGAAAATGTAAGTGCAGTTTCCAGCAACACATTATAAATGGATTGAGCAGTAAGCCATTGATCCAGACATGCAGGCAATTGAAGGCAATGTAAGCTGCAAGTTTATTAGATTGATGTACCAGCTCTTTTCTGTGTTGCTTCAGGACACAAAGTGCCTGAGCTTCCACCAATGTGATAATGCAGACAGGGCTACATGTAGAACCCTGCTCAGTCTCCCAACCTCATGATGGGACTGATGTACTCCTGGACTTTGGCTGTTACTTCTCCTCAGACACAGACTGCAAGCTGTGCTGGGGTAAATGTTCCTGAAAACTGTCTTAATGGTAGTACTACACTTTGAAATTTATTACTCTAGCTATGCCTTTGTGGTGCCGAGATGAAGATGGGATGAGCTGAGGGACTGTCTAGGCCCATCTGGAAAAAATTCTTTCCTGATCCCCCAAAGAAACGTCCTTGAGTCAGAGCTATTTTTGAAGGAAAAAAGAGGTAACTGCAAGACACTCCAATGCAAATGCTTAAATTACCAAAGGAAAGGTAAAAGCCGGTCTACTCCATTCTACTTCAAAATGGCTAATGGGAAGGTTGAAATTTTACCTATCTCCTTCGTAAAGAGCTTTCCTATGCCTTGGTCTCCTACCTCAGCCTGATTAAATCTTCCTCTTAATGAAATGGGGAGAGGTGTTCTGAGATAAGCTTTTTCAGAACAGTGGTTAAGGTTGTAAGTCTGGGAAGAGTGGATATGTTTTCTTTTTTACAAAAGAGATTCTTATCAGTATGAAAATTTATTACCTTTCATAAAGGTTTGATATTTTGTCTTGCATTGCAAATTAAGATGAGGGGACAGTGTGCAAAGTGCCAGTGTTGTCTGGCCAGGGTTTCCTTTCTTTTGAGGTGCCCTTCAAACCATTACTATAGATTTCAAAAACTAATCTGATGAGTCCAATTTAAATTGAACAGAAACTAATTTTAAGGTATAGAAACATTTTCATCCCTGGCGTTTGGCTGATCTATGGCATAGCATTGGCAGGTGGTTTGACTGAGCACTCCTTCAAGCAGCACTTGCTGTGGGAATCAGGGCATCCCGCTGTGAAAACAGATCTGCATGGCACATTAATGATAACTGGTGCTCAGGGAACTCTCTTTATCTTGAAGAATCCTAAAGTGATTTATAGCTGGTGAGAACCACAGCCAGGTGTACTGGAACCAAGATACTGATATCACTTCTGCTGCTGGGGTCTCATCCATCAGACCCAGGTTGTTCCTTTTGGCTCTGTCTCATTATGTGCTAGATGTCTTGCGTTCCAAGCAGTACTTTCTTCCCTATTACATTTCTTTTAGTTCCTCAGTGGCTCATAGATTAGTCATACCAGGAGCCAAGATCCTAAATCCCAGCTCTGTACTAATTTGGAGAGGTCCGAGCCAGCCGCACTTCTAAGCCTTAAATGCTTGCAATAGCCATCAGCGTGAGATCATAAGGGAAGTCCTCAGGCTCTGGTGAGATGGACTTCAAAATATTTTTTTTTTAAGTGCTATTTTTACTTGCTGCTTGTATTTATTTCCAGTTTCAAGATCTTCACTGTGAACTTAGGAGCTTCTTTCATTTTCAGTGAACATGGAAATTGTCATATAATCTCCAGATGATAGAAAAGAATGTCTTGTCAGCTGCAGGGAAGTTCTTGATAAAGTCATGAGGGTGAGTACATAGGCCTATGAAATTATTTTAATAATAACATAGTTTAAAAGCTTCCACCAGACCCCCAGTAGGTCCTTTAATACCTGAAGGATTTGCAGGCATATGTGTTCTGCTTTAGAGTGTCTCTGTTCTTTCCACATTTGATAAAAAAAATCATCATTTTTGCATACATGTATATTATGGTCCAAGGAAAGAAAATACACCAGGCCATGTTTTTTGGGCCTTAATGTGAAGACATCTGCTGAGCTGTATGCTGGGTTCTTGAGGCTGCACAGATACTCATATGTAATACACCATGTCAGTTCTCTGCAGTCTCTTGCTTCCATATGCAACCTTCCTAACGTGTGTTAATGATGAAGCTGGTCCCCTCAGAATTGCATGGGACAAAAGGAGAAGAAATGAATTAGTAGAGATGGGAAAGGGGAAGAAAGAGGAATTAAGATGTGCTTGTTAATTCCTCTAAGACGTGTATGTGAAGAGTAACACAGTATGAGCAATATTTAGTAATAAATTTTCTTTATGACCAGAAAGAGGTATTAACACTAAAAAGTCAAAAATAATTTGATTAAAATTACATGTTTGAATGAAATGTGGAAATAGAATCAAAATATTAGGGGTTCTGAATGAATGAAGCAGGATAAAACATGGAATTCAAGAAAAGGTGGTGAGGTACTGGGACAGGTTGCCCAGAGAGGTGGCGGATGCCCCATCCCAGGAGACAACTTCTCTGTATTCCTCCCAGGCTACCTGTCCTTGCTTCAACCCTCTGTAGGCTTCCTTTTTGTGTTTGAATTTGTTCAGGAGCAGCTTGCTCATCCATTCAGGCCTCATGGTGTTTTTGACTGACCTCTTCTTTGTTGGACGCATTGCTCCAGAGCTTGGAGGAGGTGATTCTTTAATACTAGCTTTCCTGGGAGCCTCTGTCCTCCAGGGCTTTATCCCATGGTTTTATCCTTTTAAAAATCACAACAGACAGCATAGGTGCACAGGGACACATTTAGTTTGCATGAAAGAAGTATGCCCAAAAGTATGCCTAGGCTAGCTTTCTCCCTTTCTCCCATAGAGGCAGTAGAGGGCTGTTTTTCTTTTAATCCTTCTAAGTCATACACCTCTGGAGTACAGAGAGTAATATAATTATAAAAACTGAAAGCCACCAGTGTGCATTTGCCTACATTTCCTGAATTTTGCTGAGTTCTCTGAATCACAGAACACTGGTGTCTTAGTTTCAGCTGGGACAGAATTGTTTTCTTCAGTGTGTTTGGTATTATGCTGTTTCGGTTCTAGAAGTGAAATAATGTTGGTAACATAGTGATGTTTATTGTTGCTGCTATTCAGTGTTGTAATGAGCCAAGGCCATTCTCAGTGAGGGGCCCAAGGAGCAGGGAGGGAACAGAACTAGGACAGCTAACTTAAACTGGCCAAAGGGATATTTCATACCCTATGACACCATGTGCAAGGAGAGTTTATATACATACATGTATATAGTCATAACTATTATCCTTTTACTTTTCTCTATCTTAGTAAATATTTTTATCTCAACTCTGAGTTCTACTTTTTCCTTCTTTTTATTCCCTCCTTCCTTCCACTGGGAAGTGGAGAGTGAATGAATGACTGTGTTGCTGAGCCACCTACCATGTTAAACCAGGAAATGGAGAGCATATAGTGGAAAAGTAATCTTTGCTGTCCTTGTTCTATTTTATATTAAGCACTGGCTTTTAGCCACAGTCAGATGATAATGAGCTAATGGTCTTTTGATGTGACCTTGTTTGACCATTCCTGACAGATATAAATATACACAAAAAGATACATATAAAATATTTAGAGAAAAGATCATTTACCAGAATAAGAAATCACAATATGTACAACTTGTTCAGTACACACATGAAACATAGACGGGTGACTGAGGAGCCTGTGCCAGCAGTGGCAAAGCTCCTAGCAATGTAGAAAGTGTGAGTGTATATGTGTGTATCTGTTTTTTTGGGAGTGGTAAGCATTAATTAAAGCAAAATCTACTTCAGAGACTTTTAGAATGCAGTTCTTCATAAAGACCTGAACTCAAACTCATGAAATTAATAAGTTTACTACTTTGAGACATTAAGAAGCCGGGTCCTGTGGTAAATCTCTAATGGCTTCATTTTTGCTTCAATTTGCCAGATTATGGCCCAGTGCAACGAAGAGTATGGGAGTCTGGTGAGGTCCTTGCAGACAAATAAGTGCTCTGGGACAAGACTACGGCTCTCTGCCATTACAAGCTATCTTGATTTAAACTTTGGATTAAGCAGAAAAAGATGGAGAAAAATGCCTTATGTGTGCGAGGAGAAAAATGTTAGACCTTCTTAATTGCATACAGTTCAGCTGCAGTGATATATATCCATTACAAGTTTCTTTTTCTGGGTGAGAGTCTGAGCACTTAAACCGGGAACACACATTTTTCATGTTAAATTCTCAAAATTCAACACCTCTATTTTTCTCCCAGAAACACGGGTCTTTGTGTTTCCCATTAAAAAATAAGCTGCTTGGGTTCCAACGCATTTCAGACAGTACTTTTTCCTCAGTGTCCATTAACTAAGCTGTAACAGCATGCTCATTGCTGTCCCTGTGTTTTGCCGGATTTCAGATGTGCAGTGTCTCAGTTTCTGATGGCAAAAGCAAATCCTCTTCCTAATCAGATCTCTCAGATAGCCTTTGTTTGCTTGGTTTGTGATTTGGCTGGGCTGTTCACCTAAAGACCTATCTCATTTTTTTTGGACCACATTTCATGAGCTGCTTGTGTTTCTACAAGCTTTCAATAAAACCCAGGAGAAACAGGAGGTGGATGTCCGAAATTAGCATAGTATCAAACTTGAGAAAATTTGGAGGGAATATGAAGTTAATATAATAAAAACAATTTGTAAACAATATGTGAACAAATGTAATTGAATCAATAAAATTATTTAGGATATTGTTTTGTTGAGCTGGTAAGATGTTTTCTTCATATATAATCAGTGGGGTTCCAGGGACAGTTGAGGAATAACCTGAATATTTCCAAATTTAATAGCAGGGAAAGTATTGTAATAAAAACTAGTAACAAAGAAATATCTGTCTAACAATATTGCAGAACAACCAAATGGTTGGTTCTAAAAAACAGAAAGGAAAATACTGTGGTTTTGCTTCAAGATAAATATTTCTGCTTTATGCATGCTATAAAAATGTATCCCCTTCTGGACAAATTAACCAGTTCTAAAAAACTGACTTTTTTTGCACTCCCTAAATCTTTCTGTTTTTAATGACCTCTGTGCCGCAATTTTTGCCTCCAAGCAGTAATTAACCACTCTGCAAGTCACCACAAATAAGTCAGAAATGAATTACACTTTAAAAATATATATATCTGTAGCATTAATATAGTTTAAAACAAAGTTATCAAACTTGTGCTGCTACTCTCTTGTGTGATTCAAGGACAAATGTTATGAAATGTTCAATAGCTGTTAGTGTCCTGCATAACAATTGTGGTTGAAAATACTGCAAAGACTGAACCACCAAAGGAAGCCTGAAATGAGCAGAACTGTCCTTGAGCACACCTTAAAAATAGTTCATGTTTGTTATCCAGGCACAGAGACACTTTATGCAACTTTTTCCCAGTGTCTTGCATAAAATGATAAGAAAATATGCAAACAAGATGAAGTATCTTCCAGTGCATTTGATCATATTTGATCAACATCATAGGGGGGAGAAAATATGAGGAATGCCGTCATACAATTTTCCCTGAGGTTTTTAGTTAACCAGCAGAAGGTCTACATACAGATCTTGGTTTTTCACTTAGGCTGGTACCAGTTGGGAGTAAATCTATTCAAGTCAACAAAACCTCCCTCAGGCATACAACGCTCAGAGAATTCTATCCTATCACTCTACGGCTACAAATCTTTCAATAAGTTTATAGTACATCTCTTTGCTTCTGAGATGTGGTTTGTTTTGTTTAAGGAATATACAGCAATATCTTTACTATGTTTGCTTTGCGTCAGCTCATACAGCATCAGCTTTTGTCAGGAGCATTTCCCTGACACCATTTTTGCCAAACGGAGTGGATTTTATATGACCAAAATCTCTGTATTAGAATAAAGAGCACAACTTTACCTTTTTTCTTCTGACCAATTTACACTGAAACGGGACACAGCTCATTGTTTAAATCTCTGATCAGCTTGTTGGGGTAAGATTCATTTGATATTATTGCTGATTTGCAGCTGTTCTCTTTTTACACCAAGGAAAAATAAATTTTTGAATTGGAATTTTGAAGGGATGTAATTAAAAGCATTTGTAATACATTTAAAAGCACTTGTAATACATGTTATGGGAGTCTGCAAATAAAGTCCATCTTTGAATTTGTTATGACCAAATTCATTAAACCAGTAGGAAATAACTTCATAAGAGTAAACTTCTTAATCTGTTGAAAGTTAAGGATGTAATCCATTCTGCTAAGAGAACACAAAATCTGAGATACAACAATTGACATTTTGAATTTAAAGATCATAGAAATGAATAAAAAATCTGTTTTATGAGTACTGTAACTTAACACTACAGCCAACTTTTTAGATTACATGATGTTTGTGTAGGCCAGATATATCCTTGGGTGAAATCTTGCAGAAATTCCCACTTGCTATCTACCTTCATATTTGGAGTAACTATATACAGCATATCAAAATTAGCTAGATTTACATCAAAATAGCTAAAATTAGACTTCTGACTGCTTAGGCAATCTATTTTGAAATGAGGCACTGAGAATCACTGAACTATGATATTCAACCTGAATGATCCAATGTCAGCCCTGCATTCTGCATGTGTGCATACGTACCAGCCTGTATGTTACCTAGGTGCTCCCAGCGTAGGTTACTTCCACATCAAACAGCTCATCTCTATGCATATCAGAAATCTGCTGAAGAAAAAAAAAAAGATTATGAGTTACTACAAAAGGTTTTCTTGCCAGAAGGTCATATTATACTCAGTGTCAGTGGGAAGAGACTGAAAAGACACTGTGAAACCTTAGGCATTCTCCAAGATTATAGCATCAAAATACCAATCCTACGCTACTCATTTTTTTTAGTCTGCTTCACACTTTCAGTTGTTCTTTGATGACAAAAAATAATAATAATAATAATGCAGGTCTCAGGCATTATGCTTGAGGCTGCAAAGGAGTAAGGGGATTATACTGGCTATTCTGTGTCACAGAAACTGCAATGCTTGAAACAAAACAGGTGGGAGATAAAGAGGACTGCAATGTGAAGGTGGAATACTTTCTTTTCTTTTTTGTCCCCCTTCACATAACTGTCCCTGCTCTCATTACTCCTTTCTTCCCTCCTTTTTTTGTCCTTCTTCCAGGACTCCCTTTCCCACACATTTCCCTCTCTTTTCTGGATTTCTCTCTCCCCAGGTCTGACAGAGGACTCTGTGGAGTAGCACTGCCATGAGCAGCCTGGGGATCTGCCCTGTGCATCATTCTCCTCTCTAGCAAGGCTGGCAGTAGGGGTGAGATCCAGTACCAGGAGTGTCCGGAGATGCAAAATAATAGCGTACATCCACTGCCAGAGCTGAGCTAGCAGTTCCTTTCAGAAACAGTCAGAACCCACAGACTGAGAGACAGGGGTCTCAAGCTGCCCATGAACATCATTTTGTCTGATGCAGAGGCTGGAGCAGGAGGAGGAGCCCATGTGGTGCATCCATCCATCTGCCAGGGCAGTGAAGCAAGTCTGCATTTCACCTAGAGCAACTCTGCATGTTTTGAGTCTTCTCATGGTGGATTTTTGGGATCAAACACTCATTTTTATTGACTGAATAAGTGTGATGACCACAGCAGTTATCTACATAAGACATCTCTGAAATAAAACAGCTTATTTCCAACAGAGCATTACTTCTATGCACAGCAAAGGGTTCACACAACTCATGAGGCTCACCAGTCTGGCTCTTTCCCACGTTCTGGAGTGATTCTCTCTTTCTACTTGCTCCCATTTCTGGTTATAGGAAGTAGTCTCCTCTGCTTTCTGGGTGGCTGTGTGCACATGTTGAAAATCCATGCTCCCAGTTCCTCTCTGTATTCAAGTATTTGAGTTTTCCCTTCGTTCTTGGATTCTGCCTGGATTTCCATCCAGGCAGATGTGGTCCCAGTTATTGACTACTCATGTTGTTGCCTCCAAAATTTCCTTTATAACCTTATCTTTCCCTTTGTCTCATTTTGTTTTCCACTAGAAGTTGCCTTTGATTTAGTAGGTGAACTCTGGGGCAAATTGTGTTTAAAAAATATGTATATATGGGTGCCTTATTCCCCAGTGAAGCCTTGGGAGGGCTGTACATGAGCCTCCCTGAACTATTCAGAGGGGTTGAGACTAATTCCAGCTCCTCCCTGAAGAGCTTGGCTGCTCTCCTGCCTGCAGCTGTCTTCCAGCTCTGAAAGTCAAGGACAACCTGGAGAAAAACAAACAAAGGGAATGCTTTGTTGGCTTGTAGTTTAAAATAATTGCTTTGCTTAGACCTTGTAACAACCTCCATCATTAACTTTTGGGAGGGGGTTGTTTCCTTAAATCCAAACACATGCTTATATGCTCTCTGGGAAATTTGTGACTTAACCCAGCGAGATGGCATGACCTTCTGCCAGGGTGAATAATTTTTGAGCAGAAATTCCAGTGGCACTTAGTAAGCTGTGCTGAGAGGTCGTGTATGTAGCATTACTCATGATGATAACAGCATCCTAAACCTTATCATTAGGTTTTCACATTCATAAATATTTCAGCAATGATCTGTGACATTTTGCACTTGATTTTTTCACATACATAGAATCAAAGATTGCTAGCAACACACCAGTGAAGAAAAGGGCAGTGAAGCTGTCATTTTCCCTCTGGTATATGTGATCCTTGATTTTGTCTTCATGTATCCCAAGAAATTTGCTGTTTTGGCTTGTGTGTTAATGGCACTTTGAGATGAGGCGGAACTGGGCTCCCTCAGACCCGAGGACTAGCATATAACCATTAGAAATTGTTTAAAAATAATCTTCACAGCCACTTATCTCTTCTATTCTACAGCATAATTATTACCTGCTTACCTTCGAGCAGGACCGATGAGACAGCAGCCAAAACAAATTGCAGAAAGGAGCTTTTCACTTTCTGCTGGTGAGAATAGAAAGCAAGAGCATGCAAGTATACAAGTGAGATTATGTTGTCCTACCTGAGGTCATTTAGTGACCTTTCTGTACCAGCTTTACTTTTGACATGTCAACCAAGAAGTTTAAGTGTTTCCACTTTCTTCCACCAAGAAAGTTTCTTGCTTAAAAAAAACCAACAAACTAATGAACAGAAAGATTTCTTCTCAGTTGTAGTCATATTCCTTTTTGGGTCCTTTGCAGAAAATACTCATTAGTGTTATTGGGCTGTAAATTAAATATTTGCATAGCCCCAAGTTGAGCTTTACTCTGTGAAACAATATAAACACAGCGTAGCTCCAGAGATCTCACAGTTCAACAGGTAAGGAAAAAGCAAATGGAAGAGATATAAGTGAGCCAGAATAAGAATACAGCAAGGAGCTACAAGAGCATATGATCATTTCCTTGCTGTTCTCCTTGTTACTTACCCATAACTAGATTTTACTTCATTACTTACAGTACTGTAGTGATGGCTTTTTGGAGTCAAGAATAATATCTTGGCTTCTCAGTGTTTTCCTGGAAGCTTTGCTCATTTGTACCATACGTCAGAGGGCCACTGTGTAGATCAAGAATAACTTTACTCTGTATCCTAAAATTAATAGATGTGAATATGTATACCAGTAGCTTAACTGCAGAAAAGAAGAAACAACAACAACAGCAAACACAAACAAAAGCCAAATTCAAGAATATAATGCGTCTGATGCATCCAATTATAACCAGTCAAGAGCGTTCAGCTACAAGTTTGTTGGCTCATGCAGTGGATTGCTTGTGAGCAGTGTGCAGACTGGTTTCACGAGTTGCTTGGTGAACAGTTTTGAGCAGTGAAGACCCACAATAAGACTTCAGGGAAGAGTCAGCAACCTCCCTTCCCCCAGCCTCAGATAACACTGAATGCACAATTTCTATGAAATATTTGCCTTATTACCTTTACATTTTGCACTTAAAAAAAAAAATCCACACTCACTCTTTGGTAAGACTTATGATAGTGCCTACTTCTTGGGCCACAGATCAAACACATATTTTGTTCTGTTAGGCTTTTTGATCTTGCTAGATTTCAATGGAGTAGCCATTAAAGATCCTTTCTTCTCATTAGTAATAAAAGGATGTATTAAGTACAAGTGTAATGCTGGCAATATTTCATTGTTATAATGGGGAAATGAAAGCCATTCGGACACACTAAGGAAGCAGTGCAGGGACTAGAATCATGATTTCAAGTCCTATAGACTCTGGGTCTCAGAACAGGTCTTGAATGACTCTTTAAGACTCAGTAAGAGGCACACTATTTCCTAAAGTTTTCCATATCTACACCTATTATAGCTGCTTTAATCTCTGATTAAGAAACAGTCTACAGAGCATTCTACTTTGCCAATTGCAAAGTAGGCATATCATACGATGACAGAAAAGCATCAGCAGCATTTAGGTCAACTTCACACTACGACTTATTAAGCCTTTTAGAAAATAAAGCTCAAAGACCTTATTAATATCAACAAGGTGTGTTATAGCCACTCTTAATGGCAAGGATTAACCTTGTCATGGTTTGCTGCTTTCGTTACAGTGCTAACAGCGAGCTAGGCTTATCATTCTGTTCACTATACTGTATCTTTACTGAGTGCAACAAATAGCTGATTTGGTCTTATTCATAGCAGTGAAATGATATTTCAGGATTTCAACTTTCAGGATATTATGAATTTCTTCTGCAAAGCAGGGATCTAAGCCTTGAGATACTGTGGCTAATCAATTCTATTAATTTCTTGTTGAAGCAGTGAAATAAATTTCCTGACCTCCTATGTATTTTTCTGTGAATCAACCAGGAGACTTGTGGGGCCATAAGAGAATTCTGGTTAAAAAAAAACAAAAGCAAAACTGGAATACTGAGCTAACACTGTGAATTTAGGGGGTAAGTTTGAATCTTAGTTGAGGAAGGCATCAGAGATTTATTTCAGTATCCCTGAAATCCGTCTAAGCGGTATTTGGTATCCCTATTAGTGGCCTATGCTGTATTAAAGCCAGGAGGGCTTGAAAAAGATTGAAGCAGACAGTGTTTTGGAAAAGCACTACCACACCAGAGGAAACAAAACCCCAGTGCTTATCTACAGCTTTCAACTGCAAAAGGAACGCTTCTGTTTATTCCAAGCATTAATCAGCTGCCAGTATGGAGCTGGCCATATAAAACTCAGCATAACATTTTAAAGCACAGAGAGTAAACTTAAACTGTAACTACCCAGGAAAGTGAGCATATTCCCTTATATCTAAGAGATTAATACGATTCTGTATACCACATCATTTTAGGCTTTTCACCTGTAAGTCTTCCCACATGCTGGGGGAACCTTTTAAGTCTTGATTTCTGCTTCCATTAGGCTAAATGGCAAATTTCCATGGGACATGTGAAAATACTGAAAACCTCAGAGACTCAAATAATACTTTTCTTTTTAAAGTAGACCGAATAACTAGAGAGAAAAACCTGCCAGAGTAGTGAGTCTTAATGACTCTAATGCACATTATGTTGGAAACTAGGACAATTAATGATTTAACATAATGACAGAACACGTAGAGAGGCTTCAAGGATGGCTAAATAGATTTACTTCAAAGTCAGGCAGAATCCACATCTGGGAAGAAGTAATGCCTTTGTCTCCAGCCTCCCTGAAGTCAGTATTTAAACAATTTTCTTTCCTACATAACAGCTGGGGAAAGAACTCAAGAGATTTACTGTGTTTGAACCAAATCTCAAGGTGATCTATTTCAATGCAGCTAGTACAAGCTGCAGTAAATACAGGGAGGAGATCAATGTGTCTTTCCTGAAAGGAGGCAGGACAGGTAAAAAGGTATTTCTGCCACAGGAGCCAGTGTCTGCTAGGATGCCCTGAGTTGTGTGAGACCTCCAAATATGCACAGAACTGCTATTCTCATCTCATGGGCTCACCCACTCCTCGTTCATCTATTAGGCCTAGAGGATGGCATTTCTATGTCTGTGTTTTGAGTAACTTGACATTATGATTCCTTTCTATTTAATTCTCTTGCCTGCTCTCCATTCCAACTTGAACCACTTCAGTGGAATAAAGGGGTGAGAACTGGACCTGATTTCTCTAGTTGAGCAGGAAAAACATCCAGATAATATAGGATGTCTCTGGCAGCTCTTTTGCTTTCAGACACAGCTATACCTTTCTAATACACAAACCATTTTCATCTATGCTGGGACCAGTGCCAGCAAGAGTTGGCCTAAACACAAGGAAACTGCAAATGAACTGCCCCCTCAGCTTACTTGTGCACAAGCTAAAGGCATCTGTGGATCTGGTACTATTTTCTCATTTTGGACATCCTTTGATGAGATTCATCACATTTAGACACCAGAGACAGGAAGAAAACTTAACATACCTTTGAAATACAACATACTGCACATAAAGAGGGATCGGGAGAAATGACTTATATCCCTTGCAGAAACAGAGATATGCAAAATCAGGGTTAATATAGACAGAGGGCAAACCAACACAATTTCTCTTGTGTTTATGCTTTGGCTTGGCTATAATTTTGGGGCCACGGTACTGAGACAGAACTCAGAGGGCATCAGGTGGCAGCATGGCTGCTGACAGATCTGGTGCCAAGGACTGGGTTGTCCTGGCACTGCTGGAGCATGAGGGCAATTACCAACAATAAGGCCGCAGCCTCATCCAGCCCCATTTCTCCTCCAGGAAATGAGCTCAGGTTACAGGATCATTTGCGTAAGAAGGCAGTTCAAGTCCTAGATCTGAACACTCCCAAAAGATTTAGATTTCAAGTTTGAACCCTTTTCCTCACTGATGACAAATTAGGAACTAAACTAAAAGTGAGTAATCAGAGACGTCCCTTGTGGAACTGAGCTATTTTAATGTAGTCCAGAAGACTGTGAAAAGAAAATAAAAAGAAAGAGTGTGTGAGCTGTGTGATGAGTGTGTCAAGAAAAACTTTAGGAGAACTTTCCATTGTGTTTGGATGTAACCGACCCAAGCACAGGAGATGGATGGAGCAGCAGCACTAAGAAACCTTGAGTGGTTGCAAAACCTTTCGGTCCTGGCTTTGCCTTGGCTTTCCAATGGATTGCTCCCATGGGCTACTTTTCTGCAACATTTCTCTTGAATAGATTTCTACATATTTTCCTCTGGAGAATCTAGGGAAACATTTACTGGAAGTACCAGGAGATCTGTAACCCCACAGGCATTATGGCATGAGATGAACTTTGTGCCACTAGTAGGGAAAGCAGAAGCACTGCTGCAGAGCTTTCTCCTCACTCCTTCTTCCAAGTGGACCTGAGAACAGTGTGGTGTCTGCCAACCAGAACTCCAAAACTGAGCACCAAACTGCATAAGACGGGACTGAGTAAGGTGAAAAGAAGTCTGCTTGCTCTCCTTTATGAATTACGCACAGGTTTAGGAAATATTCCTCACTGCGTGTTAGGACCAGGTCTAGCCCTCATGTAGGGTCTTTTTTGGTTTCTTGAAGCTGAAAGTTTTGTACTGCAAGAAAATTAAGAGACCTGAAGTCTCAGTTCCTATTTAGCTTAGCCTGCAGATGAGTCTATGTCTGGTTGCAGTTTGCTAGCATGCTGAGCTCACTTGGAGCTGTGGTGGTGACACTGTGCAGGTATTGTGTGGCCAGCCTCACTCCATGGTAGTCAGGTCTGATATCACACACATTCCCATTTCATCCATGTTCTTGCCTCTTTTTCATGAAGTTTGATGTTACTTCATAAAGCAAACCTATTTCAAGACACTATTTACTAATTTTTTTTTCTGTTTAAGGCAAAACATTTGCTTTATTTAACATTCTGAGAGTCTCTTCATTTTACAGAGAAGTAGCAAGTCCTGCTTGATTTCTTTTTCTTCTGAGTAAATAACATTATTTATTCTATATGTATACAGTAAGTCTTATGCAAAATCCAACTTTGTGCTTCCAGTTGTGGAAAATGACTCCAATAATCATTCCTACCACACCACAATGAGTGCATCATTAGCATTTGTCTGTGTGATATTCTCCTAATGGGTGCTTCACACAAAAAGAACTTGAGGCACAGAGAGGGCAAGTGGCTTGCAAAGTAAGCCAGAGCCATGTGTGAACCTCAGATCTGATAGTCCCAGATAGGTGATTTGGCTGCACAATTGTCCTTTTACGGACAGCTGTGACTTGCGAAGAAGCCTGCACAGTCTACTTATTCCAATCCGTATGATTTGAGCACCTAAATCCTTTAGTACCTTTGAAAATCCACTTGAAAATATTTTCACATCCATTTTTATAGAAAACACTGTCTTCTCTGTTCCCTATCTAGGATTTTACCTGTTTGTAAGGGTAGATCGGAAGTTTAAGAATATCTTTACCTCTTTCTGACATGGAAAAAAGAATGTAAGACTCGACATTTGGCTGTCTAGTAGACCGTGTTCAACCGTCTTTTGCTGCCATCACAGTGTGTATTTACATTTAAGTCCTGTATCTTGAGAGTGAATACATTTTTGCATAAATCAACCAGCAAACCAGAGTTTGCAAAAACCAATAGACATCATCTATTTTGTATTTTCACTTTTTGAATGAGAGCTATGATCAAACAAATTATTTTCTGAGTTGCAGAAGATGGAGAAGAAGTTGCTGGGGAAGCACAGATGGCAGCCTGTAAAATGCATGCTTTTTAGGGCAGCCAGCCAGCCCCCAAATTCTTCCCCTCCTGTATACACAACCTGAGCTATTTTAATGGAACTTCAGCAAATGTCAGAGCCTTTCCTATTCTCTTTGCATTGCTAATGCATTTGTGCATTGCAAAACCTTGCATCTTCTTGAAAATATCGGCTGGTGAGGGGAGCGGGGAAATCCATATTCCTCTGTTTGGCAGAATCTCTTTGACGTCTCCTCTCCTCTCCTGTCATGCTTCTGTCTGTGTGTGGATAAATGCACTGCAACTGGAAAAGTGAGATAAATAGCATAAGGAGAAATCATTATAAACCCCAGCGCCTGAGAGGTGCATTCTCGGAAATGCACCAGTCATAAAACCTGACCAGGCCTGAAAAATAAAAATCCCTCAAATAATAATATAAGATCCCCACAGACCATTTTCTTATGCCTCTTCCACAAGCATGGAGCATTAAAAGATTGAAAACTCTTTTTCACTTCATTCCATGCAGCCTGAAAAATCATATGACATACTCCACATATATTTATAATAATAAACGTCAGAACAAAAGATTTTTCCTTTTTGGGACTGTGCACAAAACAAAACTTGTCCCTTCAAAATGAAGTACAAATAAAATGAATTGAGGAGAGCTATAGTAGAAGCCTAAGTATTCTTCCCACTCCTCTTCTGAAAGATAAGTTGGAAGAGTGCTGAAAACTGGTGCCTTCTTTTCTGTTCTATGGGTTGATATATTGTCTATGGGTACATATCTATATGTATATATTTGTGCGTGCAGGTATGTAACTGAAGTGCATGTCATACAGTTTCTATGGGCAGCAAGCCTCCACAGGCTTTTCTTCTTTACTGAGAATAATTCAAGCGTGCAATGGATGTGAAACAATGTAAGAAACCCTTGGCCACCCAAGACGTCATGGGTATTGTTGTGCTGCGTTTGTGGCCTTTCTGGGGCTGACACACAGCGTAATGAGGAACAGCTCTCCTCCCCTGGTGCTCCTGTAGGCAAGTTGCACAACTTGTTTGTGAACTGTTCTTCCTCCCTCTTGGTAGCGCGACTGGCGTAACGATTTTGTGACTGCAGTAACCTCCTCAGGAAAGCCTTGATGATGCGATGTTATACTCATTAGGCTTTGCACGTTGATTCCATCAGACTTCACCATCTGCTTTGATGGGTGATTTTCATTCATGAGAGGGCAGTGGTTTTTTTTTTTTTTTTTTTTTTTTGGTTTTGTTTTGTTTTCTTTTTTCCAGAGGTTATTCACTGGATTATTAAGGAAACCACATCCTACAGACGCGGATCACCCCAGTAGAAAAAAACAATTAGCACAAGTTGCATTCTGGAGCATTCCTTTGCCAGCTGTGTTTAAAATAATGCCAAAATGATAGACTAGACACATCTATCATGAACAACCCACGTTGGCACTCGGCCCCTGACTTGTACTCTGCTGTCTGAAATTCCTGTGTGCAGGAGGCACGCAAGGCAGAAAGCAAGGCCTGTTCCTCACCTGCCCTGAACGTCTCACAAGAAGCCAATGGCTGGTGATCCTTCTCCCCACACCTCCCCCTTCTTGCCTCCCACGGAGATGCCCCCTGGGACACGAGGAGCTCTCAGCCAGCTCCACACTCTTTCACCTGGTGGCAATTTTCACCTGGCTGTTTAAGCGATTTTTAACCACCGGTGAAGTAAAAGCACTAAAACTGGTATAACAGATCGACGTATTTCTTCTAAGAGAGGAAATATAAAACAAATAAGTTTCTGTATTGCAACTGGTTATCTCTCTATCTTCTAGGTAGGGTTTTATTGTCCTCTAATAATATTTTCCCAAGTTTGCTCCAATTTCTTCCTACTGATTAACACTATTCAGATCACACATTTATGGATTTGCTACTTGTGACAAGACCAGTCTGGCATTTTTATTATTCTTCAACTTTATCGCTCCTCCTGTGTTGAGACTGCTGTCATTAATACCGTTTTTACTGCCACAGTTAACTTCAGCTCAGAATTAAGACTGTATTTTTTTCAATTTGACACAAAAACCTAAGAAAACAAGGTCTCAGTACTGAGGAGATTACCTGGTAGACTGACCTCTCAGAGTCCTCGTACATTCTTTTGGAAATGGTTTCCGTTGAGTATTTATTATTTTCTACCCACACTTAAATCTCTGAAGCTGTATTTTTTTTTATGTCCTCATGCTCCTGTTCCAGTGCTGCCTGAATTTATTGGTACAACACATCTTGTGACGCTGTCCTAATAAGCACCTGGCTGTGGTGTCAGTAGCAATACAAAAAAAGTATTCAGTATTCAGAAGCTTCCCCTACACTCAACAAAGCTTCTACTGGCCAGTATGATTTCTTGCTTCGGGTAAGGCTCTGAAAGATGCAGTTCATCACAGTCAAATATTCAGTATATACTTTTTACATTGTTTTATGTATGGAAGCATAAAACATGTCACGTGTTTTTGGTCTTCTATTTTAGCTTTTGCCAGCTTTGCAGACTACAGTAGGTGGTTAAAAATTTACCTCCACTGTGCTGGAAGATCCATTTTCTCTCCCCTCTCAGTTACTCATCTCTGCTGATCATACACTATTGGACTTCCTCAAGTTTCCTTTGAGAGACCTTTTCAAAAGAGACTTTTTCAAAACAGTGATTCACGAGTAAAGTAACTTTGCTTTTAAACTACTTGCCAGGTTGAGAGTACCACTGTTTGTTTAAGGGCTGCCAGAAGTTCCACTTATACTGTTAGTGCAGACGGTTGTTACATTGATTTGCTCATTGATTCCTGCTTTGTCATCAAATCTCTTCTGGAGAGAACAGAGAAATAATTAGTCTCTCTCACTCAGCAAGGAATATAAAATTGCTTTCTGGCATAGATGTTGCTAGTTGACATTCGATGTTTCCCTTTATATAATGTGATACAAAATGTGACATAATGTCATGTTTATCCCTGATCATGAATAAAATCTGAACAAGAAATACTTCAAAAGGTCACCCCTATAGATATCTTTTTGTCCTGCTCTGAAAGGATCAACATGCCCATCCAGCTGTGTTCATCCTGGCTACACAAATGCTGTAGACTGGAGTTAAAAGAATGCCTATGGCTAAATTAACAGTGAAATACTGTACACAGCCCTGGGACAATGACTATTCCAAACTCTTGCTTTTCCTTTGTCCTCAGAATGTCCCATCTCAGAATGTCAGACTGTCCCCAAGCTCTGCCTTTGAAGACCTTTTTTTTTTTTTTTTTTTTTACATTGCTAATTAAATATATTTGCTTCATGAAACTCATTTTGAAATAGTCATGAACGATCACTGAGGCAAGAATTTATTTCAAACCATCTTAAGGAAAAAAAATCTGCCAAGATAGAGTTAGGAGCTGACGTTATAGATCAAAATCTAGTGAGTACTTAATTAGCTAGTGCTACGCAACTCAGTGTTTTGCAGTGCAGACAAGTCCTTTTGGAAGTTTCCATTGCCAGTTTGGGAACATCAAACCTTAAAATTCAATGTACAATTGTCATCAAAAGAGAGCAGAGATGCACATAGTAGTAGAAAGATTTTGGGTACTAAAGTGAAGACTTCAGAAGAAGGCAGAAGTTGTAGTGGAGATAAGGATCAAGACAGGGAAAGAAAACAGAAAACGTAAGCTTGTTGCTTGAGCTGGGCAAAGAATTCTGATTTGGAAGGAACTTCTTAGAGCATGTTGATTTGCATAATGAATAAATGGTGTGTCACTGCATAATGACTGAGTGACGATGGAGAGCTGACTCAGCGTAGGTAATAGCTGACCATCATGATACATGTAGGATCCTGCACATCAGGCAGAAAAGCAGATGGCGTAGTCCTGGTCTTCATCCCTACTATGCCAGAGTTCACCAGCAGCCCTTCCTCGGACACAGCAGATACAGCCCCTGTGTACATTTGTCTGTTGCTGTAGTAAAGCATTTCTGAGACTTCAAATACCATTTTAAATGCATCTTTGACATGTTATTACCTCTCCATTAAATAGAGAAATGATAGAGTAAAGAAAATGCAGAAATGGCAGGGTAAAGAAAATGTGGTTGAAGGAAAATATCAGAAACATTATAGCTTTTGGTCTTGATCTGGCTCTCACAGCACCAAACTAGGATTCAGTTTACCTTGTAAAACATCAGAAATCTGCATTTGAACTTGGGATCTATTGAGAAACTACTAAGAGAAATGAACACTTCAGAGACATGCTCCATCTTCTCTATTTTATACATTAGTGCTAGGATGAGATGTGCTCTCTGCTAATAACTGGATAAAGTAGGATGAGACCTACCTATGCTGTCTCTGAGCACCAAACTAGGATTCAATTGACCTTGTAAAACATCAAAAATCTGCATTTGAACTTGGGATCTATTGAGAAACTACTAAGAGAAATGAACACTCCAGAGACATGCTCCATCTGCTCTATTTTATACATTAGTACTAGGATGAGATGTGCTCTCTGCTAATAACTGGATAAAGTAGGATGAGACCTACCTATGCTGTCTCTGAGCCAAGTTCTCCATCATCTTTGGTTTTGTAGGGGATTTATTTCCTTGTGTATGGCAGTGAAAAAACACAAAGCACAGGTTCCAGAAATGTACAGTTCCAACTCCTATGGAGCTGAAGTCAAAGAAATACACTCTGATGTGCCACAGCTTTCTCCAAATGGAGTCTGCTTGGATATGCCTTCACCTGCAAAGCAACTTATTCACAAACCAGATGGTCTACTCATGGATAATGGAAAGTTAAAAATACACGTTTATGGCATGCCTGCATCATATAGTGCAACACAGCAGGATACACCTTGCTGACTAAGATATATTTAATGTCAGTAAATGGGATTTGGTGTGTGCACTATGTATCTAAATTCTCATTAGAACTGATGAAAATCAAGACAAGACAGCCAGTGCAGCCTAGAGAATGATCCAATTCATCCTAAAGCTGACAGAGCCTGAAGTATGAGGAACTTACTTCCGTAGTGATGTTTAAAGCCATAAAAGTTGTCCCAGAGACAAAAACAATAACCAGGCCTCAGCTCTTGAGCATGTTGTGGTGTGTAAGAGCTGCTACTCCTCACACAGTTGTCCTACGTAACCCCAAACATCCCAGCTTTGCACCGGGTACCCTCACTTCGGGACTGATTCCTTCTGAAGTGGCTCATCAGCTGAGCTGGTATTGAGATGCTGTTGATTGTCTTTACCAGATTTCCATGGTGAGCGGTGAGAGTTTGGATTCCATGTGACATGTAGACATCTACCTGCAGATATGTGAATTTATTTGTCTTAATTCGTGAGCTGAGTACCACCCTTGGTAAGTGGCTGGCACTCTGTAAAGAATAGCTGTGTTCACTCCTTCAGTATCCATCTCATCTGACTCTGGGCTGAGGAGAATGGTGGGCGCAATGAGCCGCCCCCCAACAGTGAACCTGACTTTCACCATTTGTTTTTCATGTTGTACAGAACAAAGCTTATGATCTCTTCGGAGCTAACTTTGTCTCTTTTGTGCAGCAAAGCTCATGTTCTAATTCCACACATCCATGGCCACCCCTGCAGACTGCTTTCTTTCATGGCACTCATTTTGACCATGGGAATGCAAAGTACCATCAGTGAGTCATTAGCTGTAGGTCTTGTAATGCAAATCTCAGTGACTTTTTACTCATAATTAGATATGTTCTGGCTTGAAGATAAACACTCAGATCTGATAGTGTGCCAAGGCAATTTATCAGTTTTATGCACCACAGGACTGCACCAAGAACATGACTGCTAAAACCAACCTCCCTTATGGGAACAACGTGAAAGGGTGCTTGGTGTAAATGAGAAAGATACTGGTAGGCTGCAGATTTAAGCTCATCTTAGAAAGGATGAACTTATTCTATCTGACACATCCAGCTGTGCAAACAGCTGTACAGAGAGACCTGTAGTTAACGTCACTAATACATGAGGATTAGAATAGATCCTGTGCTACATATAAATGATACCTCTGCTTATAATGTACTTGAGTACCACAGAGGAAGGGAAGGAAGTACAGGGGGATATAAGTTATTTCTCTAGGGGTCAAGAAATATGTTTGAAATGTCTGTTCATATCAGAACTTAATTCTTCCACTTGCCAATGTCTTTTGCCTTTCTGAGGTAGAATTTATATGATAAGAATATTTCCATTGCTAGGAAAGACAAAAAGGACCATGGTGGTGCTACTTTTGTTTTGTAGCACTGAGTTTCTAACAGTCCAGTGATACTGACCTTCTTGAGTGACAGGTTGCTCTGGCTGCATCCTCAGTAAAAGAAAAGAGAACTGAAGCTGTTATTCTCTTTTGAAACTGAGGGCATGCTGCGAACTGCAGTCAGACTGGAGATGAGGATGTCCACTGCTCACTGATGCTTTAGAGAGCACTGGAATCCTATTTTTCTGCAAAGCAGTTATTGAAACTCATTACATTTTAAGTCCACTGGATGACTGAAGTTCAGGTCTGTGTTTGTGCTTGCCACCTGCAAGAACACATAACTTCATAAAAAAAAAAAGGAGCAAATCCAATTTAAGTTGCCATATGCAAGATCAGATGTTATCAATATTACAAGAAATGCCAGTGCTTCTTATGGAAACTTTCTAAGGTTTCACGTGATGAGCATGGAGCACGCTGCTTCCACCAGAATTTCCCCTTTCCACAGAGCCAAACCACCACTGGCATCTCGTTAATTCACCCAGCTGAGACTACTCTGTATCAACATGTGTAGCTAACCTTTGTATTCACAAAATTCACTTTGTGAAAACATTCTCTGGTGCTCAGCGTCAGACTCTTTCTTGATGCTTTTTTTTTTCCCCATTAAATCCATCTTCTTTTCCCCCCTTCAGTTTGACATGTGGGAGACCATTTTGCTTTGGAGCGTATCCCAGTGCTGAGCTGTGGAAACAGCAGGGGTTGCTGTAAATCTGGACAGGGAGAGGCCTTCATCCTCAGTAGCTGAACGCTTTGTGGCCATCGCAGGCTATGCTTCTTCTAACCTCTGTGACCTTTTCTGGTCTCAGACACAAACCTTTCAGTCTAAGGTGGAAACCAGCATCATGATAACACACTTCCAAATCTGCTGTTCCTCAGTCACCTTTTCAGACAGATATCAAAGAGCACTTAGGGCTTTTCAGGCGTCTCCTCATGACCTATTTGGACTACTTTACCTCTACAAAGGCAGAAATAAAAGAACAAAAACAAAAATGTATCTGAATACAGTGTCCAAATTGTAAGGATTTATTCTTAAATATTTAAAATTAGAACAGCTTGAGCCCTAATTAAAAAATAGCCTGTTGCACTGTTGATGTAACTTCTGCTTTTAATGTTTAATAATGGATAACAGTTCTGATTAAGTTGTTCAGGTTTCCCTAAAGCAGGTTAGAGCTAATTTTTCCTAATTTCTTTTGCTCTTTTAACATAAGGAATATATCTGATATGAGAGTGGAAAAACGTGTTTATCAAACGTCTTTTTCAATGCAATTTTTCCCTTTTGGAGAAAAAAATAAAAGAAGGGATTGTTCTTTTTCAATGATGTTTTCTTTTTCTTTTTTATTTTTTTTAAAATCAAAATAAAAGTTGTCATTTAATTCGATTTCCTTTTTGTGCAACTCCCCTGAATCTTGGAAAAAAGATTCAGTATCCCTGAGGTAGCTTCTCCATGCTTAAAGGTTCACATTATCTTAGTTGAGATTTTTTGCATTTTGAAGCAAACCAGTGATCTTTGAAGGCCAGCGATCTTTGTGGAAGAGTTTAAAGGGTACATCCCTGAACTTTCTGAGGAAGAACAGAGAATTAATTGAATAGAGATTTCTGCTGTAGTGTGGAGGGAGAACTGCTGTTCACATAGTGTACGTATATACATTCTCTGTATGTTGTTCCAAAATTAGTGCCTTCTATTTATTTCCATGGGAACTATCACAGATACAAAGAGCGCAAAAACACTATTTGATAGAGCAAATTCTCAGCTACAAAGCACTATTTTTCAGCAGAGTCACTACCATTAGCTATGTGTTTTCACCAGTGATGAACAAGAGCCTGCATGCTGCGCTGGTAAAAATCTGCACCAGTGGAGGTGACCCACTGTTTCACAGCTGCTATAATGATGTCATTGTTATGAAAACATTGCCCATGCAATGTATCTTTCATTGGCCTGAACAAATGGAAATCAGAAAGCATCAAATCTGGGCTATACAGTGCATGAGGTAGGACAGTACAACCAAGACTGGCAATGTGCTCCATGGTCTTCATGGGGCCTGGCATTATCGTGTTTCAAGAGAATGATTGCTGCCTTCTCTGGCCTGACTCTGGAAGTTCAAACCTTCAGCTTAGTCAGCATCACAATGTAGCTTGAGCTGATGGTTTTTCTGGATTCCAGGAAAATCAGAAAGATCACTGCTTTCCTATCCCAAAAGACAGTGCACATCACTTTACTCACTGAAGACTGTGCCTCGAAGATTTTCTTAAGTGGTGAATTCACATGTTGCCACTCCATGGACTGCTGTTTTGACTCTGGCTTATAGTGGTGACACCGCTTCTCATCTCCAGTAATGATCTAATCCAGGAAACTATCACCTTCAGCCACATATTGGTTCAATAGGTCCTGAGAAACTTGCATACAGTGTCCTTTCTGTTCCTGTGTGAGCGTTTGTGGGACCCACCTAGCACAAACTATGTAGTAGTCTTCTGACTTACATTCATCTGTTCCACAGGATTGGCTTTTTCAGTCTAAGTTAATGAATATAGATCTGAGCATAATTTTGATGCAGGGAGGTGAAAGTGTGCTTATTACCTGTTTTCATTCATTCTCAGAACTACTTTTTATGCTGAGATTATTTTACCATCAGCCTTTCTACGCTGACTTTCATTTTTGTTTAAATAATTCTTAGATAATTTTGTCTGTAACTAAACTTGTAGTTTTTCTACTGTTTTTTTCCTTTTATTTTTCTGATTTCTCAAAGTAGAGGGATTTTCTTTTCATGTAGTAGTTGTTGTTTTCCCCTCCCATCAAGTAGAGTGTTTTTTGCAGTCTTGCAACAAGTACCACCCTGAGGTTGCTTGTTTTATAGGATTTAGTGTGTCTCATCAGAAGGCTAAAGAAGTCAGTTGTAACATTTTGGAACCAAGACAATCCCTGTGGCGTCCCAGAAATTGTGCTGATGATTGTCTTGGTTGATTTACATCATCCAACACAGTGTCAAGTACATCATACTTGTTTAATATTATGACAAGATCATCCCCTATAATGTATTGAATACTCATGCATGTATGTCACACTAGACATACCTCTGCATTAGAAGAATAATTGCTGTTTTTGCAAGAAAATGGCAAAGGTCAGTACCAATAAGCATCAGATTATACAAAATAATTTCTAATCAGCATATGGCCTGTATCTTTCCACATATTTATGTAATTGGATATGCAGTTATCTAATGGTGGTCTTGATGTTTGAGTTAAATAACTGACGATGATGGATAGAAATTGTGCCAAATTTGTGCTTGTTGTTCTTGGATGAAAGTGCCATCAAAAGCTATTATAAGGCAGTGTTATATGGTGTTCATTTCCCTCTGTGTGATGAGCTCATCATGCAGTGGGATAGACTATACCCTTGCTTCCAGTTACAGATTGAAATAATCATTGTTGGCATTTGCTGCTTCTTCAGTAGCAAGCTGTATATCTATGCAGAAAACTGAATCTGCTTGCATATAAAATATTACCAGATACAGAATGACACATTAAAAGTGGTTTCACGTGAAGCATGGTTAAAGGATCAGTATTCCATTTATTTCTCAGGATTGCAGCAGTCCTGTCTTCTATGAGGTATTGAGAATTATTAATGAAAAAGTTCTGATATTTCTGACAATGGCAATACTGTTTCTTTTCAGTTGTCTGCCACAAACTGCTAGATAACAAACCTTGTTATGTGGCAGATTGTTTGAATTTCACAGCAATTCTCAATTTAGCCAGTATTACAGATATCAGGCTATTCGAGGATTTCTATTGACAGCTTCTATACTTTCATGAACAGTGGAAAAATGATTTTCTTTCTTCTAGTGGGTATGTGTACCTGTGCCTATACTCTGGGTTGCAGATTTTAGTTGGTGTTGCCAACTGAAACTAGTTCAACTGTTGCTCAGGTTGTGTCACATAGTGGTGCAACAGATGCTGCCTAACATTTTAGGTTCTCTTTGTTTTGAAGTAAATGATAATATTGTCTTTGTTTTCTGTTGAATTCTGAGGACTTTTACTGAATGACTTCTGACTTTTGTCTTTGGTCAGAAACGTTAGCAAACAAACAGGTAGAGGACCTGTAAATCTTAATGCGTGAGAGATGGAGACACAGTTTGTCCCACTTGAACAGAGATCATGTTAGGAGAAAACTATATCTGAAATGCAGCCATTAATGTAGAACGGAACCAAGACAAAAGTGACATAAAAACATCATATCAGTGGTGACTTTTTTCCATTTCTCCTTCTTTATTAAAGAGGAAAGAGATTCCCTGAAAGAAAAAAACACTTATTTCAGGAGTGGAGCATGAAACATTTTCTTGTTCCAGCCTCTTCTCACTGCAACCGACAGGCAGTTTTCTTTTAAGATCCACGTGGGATCTTATTCAACGCAAGTAGGCAAAAGATCTGATTCTTCTTATAAATCCCTTTGCTTTGTAGTGGAACAGGGCAAAAACTACTGCCTTGTGATCTTCAGGGACTCGGTAGCTTTCTCTGATTGCTAACTTTGTTCTTATCTTACAGAGTCCCATGTTTTCAGAGCCAAATCTATAGACTTGAGAGCCCAAGCTCAGCTGTTAGCTGCTGAAACCATACACTCTTAAACTTCTGGAGTACACTTGTATAGCATGCTTGGCTATAGGTCTCACACACAATGGCAAGTGTACGGAAATCTCCTTGACAGGGAAAAAGATAATTAGATATTTAAATGTTTCTCAAATACAGGTATTCTGAAGAAAAGCATCTGTTAAAATTTGCTGAGGAATGATGCTGCCTTCCACAGAACAGGACGTGATGGCTTTTATGACTGTATGGCTCCCAAGAATAATAATTTAGCTCTGGATGTGTTCAGTCTGAGAGAAGTTAATGTGCAAAGAAAATACTTGTATGACATTCGAAATCTGCTGGAAACCTTGTTAGAAATAAAAAATTGGAGCCTCCTTCTAAGCACAGTAGGGCTGTAAGATTCCTGGCTGCTAAATCATGGAAAAGAAGAAGAAATGAGAAACTCTTTGGAGGATAAACCTGTTTAAGAAGGATTAAAATATATAAACTGATTCATTCTGTTGGGCATATCTACCAGCTCTGCATGTGCTCATTCTATGTCTGTTAACTATTTCTAGCTGCAAGAGATACATGTGCTGTGCAAAGGCAGTGATAATGATAGTCCTGCATTTTGTATGATGTATCCTCTGCTCCCAGGCCCTATGTCTCTACTGAACTTGTTACTCTATAGGCAGTACCTGTGCTGCACCTGACTGGTCCTGCGAATAATTTGAAATGTAGCACAATTCCAAAAACTTCAGCCTACTCTGCTCTCACTGCCCTTTTATTTAGCCTATGTTTTAACGCCCATAGAGACCGTTTGGTCAGTGACAGATGATGCCAGTTTTGATGAGGAGCCCCTTGCAGATGCCATGAAGTAATGCTCTTTGGTGGTTAAAGAGCTGGTCTCAAAGGAGCAGTCTATCCATTAGGCAAGTTAATGTGTACTTGGTGAATCTCTGGCTGGTTTGTCTTGGATCACAAACATTGTTGGAGATTAGCAGTTGAGACAGTTTGTTAATTTGCCCCTGACGTTAAGCAGCTGTCATTTAAATATACAAAAAGTACCTGAAATCCAGTTCACGTCCTACAGAAAAATAAGCTATGAAGGTTTAATGTAGAAGGGCAACAGGAACTCTGGAGAACATACCCTAAATCATGAACCAAGCAAACATCAATGTCAGCAGATGTATGACTATGGTTTAGAATTTCCTTGTCCAGCAAGGTAGATACTACATCATGAATGTAGGCTTGAGTGACAGCACCAGAGGAATCTGTAGTTTATCATGACTGTAGATGATTGACAGAATGCTTGTTACTGGAATTACATTTTTAATTTAGTGTCATTTGTTTAGAGGAACTACAGGTGACAAAAAAGCTGCCAACTTAGTTTGTATCCCAGACCGACATGGAGACCATTCTGAAATCACAATTCCATTAGCTAAAAGCAAAGGCACTTGAATTCTTTTCCATAAACTGGGAAAAACAAACAAACAAACGAACAAACAAACAAAAACCTTTGGTCATCCAGAAAGCTTTCTCATTTCTCATGAAAACAGATTTGGGAAAATGTTGAGATGAGTTCTCCCTGGGTTTTATTGACTGAATAGTTGGGGAAGAGAAAAAGACTTAGGAAGTGTTTTAGGTATTTTGTCCAAAGGCTGGCCTTATCCTTGAGGGAGAGGGCTGTAGTAACCAGAATGGAGGAGGACAGCCTAAGACAGGCTTTCACATGCTTTCTTTCACAAGTGTGTTGGCTAGGTGGGAGGGCTAGCTATTGAGATATTCATGGAGGACACATTACATCTATGTCCTGCATTTGACATTCTTCATTGCCTGCATATCCTGCAGCTCCCTTTTACCTACCTCATTACAATGGTCTAGAGGCTATTCATGCAGTCATACTGAGAAAAGTCACTTCAGCCTGATCCAGCTTCCTTAGGATGCACCATTCTCTTAGACTGGATATCAGGAAGAATTTCTTCATGGAAAGAGCAGTCAGGCATTGAAACAAGCTGCCCAGAGAAGTGATGGGGATGCTGTCCCTGGAGGTATTTAAGAGCCATGTGGATGTGGTACTTATGGACATGGCTTAGCTGTGAACTTGTAGCATTGGGTGGATGGTTGGGCTTGATGGTTTTTCAAGCAAAACCTAATGATTCTATGATTCTAATTTTATGATGGAGCTCTACCAGTGGCTCAGAGTTTCAGAAGATACGATGTGTCTTTGACTGTGCCAAAAGTAAATTCAAAGTATATATAAATTCTTCTATTCTGTATTGGTAATGTTTGGTACTCATTTTTCTAGATGGCTCTATAAGATGCTAGGTAAAGATGGAAAAAAGCTCTTTAAATAGAGTCCTCTTGATTTGTATCGAAGAAGTTGAGAAGAGAATCAAATCCCATATCATTATTTTCTGAACCAGCATAGAGACAGAAACACTAGACTGTAAGGCCCTGATTCAGGGAAGCATTAAGCACCTGCTTAACTTTGAGCACTGATTTCAATGTATTTAAAGTTAATCAAGTGCTTAAGCTTTTTCCTCTATAGGGATTCTTCTCTGCATAGGGCCTAAGAGAAAATAGATAACTATAAAGAGCAACTGTAATGAGAGTGCACATGGGCCAAAGAGAAGGGGATTATTAATGCTTTCAGGTTCAGGGAGGACTAGGGTTTAAATATCAACCTCCTACAGTGAAACATGAAAGACTCTCATAAATGTGTTAAATCGCATCAGGTCCATTTAATATCATTATGTTTAATAAAAGCATCTTTACACTATAACGATCAGCAAGGATAGTAGGTGGACCAGTCAGGATATTCTGGAAACAGAACATATTCCTTCTGCTGGGGTTATCCTTCTTTCTGCTACTCTCTGTAGTGTAGGTCTCCAATAAACAATCAGCTTCCAAGCTTTAATCTCTGGGAAAATCTTAAAATTGCCTTGAGGGTGGTAAAAACATCTCTTCATGACACAACTGAGCTAGGCATTGAAGAATGAGGTTCTCTGAACCAGAATAGGAGAAATGAGTGTGGGAAAAGTTCTTATGCAACCTCTGTTTTGTTGGCAATGCTTCCAATAATTGGTAAGAAAGACCACAGAGTTGCAAATCAGAATGTAACAGTACAAAACTAAAACCAGACCTTTTATCAGAAAGGCCTTTCAACAGTCTTTATTGTTGCTCCCTCTGTCTTTCTGTTGTTGTGGACAGAGGAAAAACACATCACTTTTTGGTTGTTTATGATCCTAGAGGGCAAACTGAAGTTGTTGATTTAATTGGAGCAATTAATTTTAAACATGGTTTATGATATGAATGTGCTGCAAAGATTATTTGTCAAAACAAGAACCTTAGGGATCCTTGACCCCAAACCTCAATAGTTTTTATTATAACCACTTTATGATACCGAAATATCTTAGCAGCAAGTCTTTAATACAGTGCTCTGAGATTTTGTAAGAAGTATGGGGGTAGTCACTGGCAATTTTTAAATTTGAAAGCTTGTATGGGACATTTTTATTTCAAACAGCTCAAAGATAAAATACTCTGTGCAGGGAATATAAAGGCAGAACTGGGAATAGCCAGTTTGGGTTTTATAAAATCAAAATCAAATTGGTGAACAGTTGCAAAACAGATTTCTGTTCTCCTGTCTTGCAGAAAGTTTAGCATAAACAGAAGCTGTCTATTCAGTACTGAGACCTCATGCTTCAAATGAAACTGTGCTTTTTAGAAGAAAGAAAATGAACTTTATGCAATTATACTAAACAAAAAGAGAAAGCCCATGTCTTTTTAAGATATTTGCAGTTTGTATTGTCTTTTTAGCAGTATTTTTTGTTATCTTTTATGTTAGGATATAAAGACTTGTGTGAATAAAATGTAAACAACTGCATTAAGAGATAATATGACACACTGTCAAGCACAAATACATCCTTCTTTTCTTCACCTATGGCCTTTTATTTAAGAAAATTTTATGCACTAATCATCGTACCGAATCTATGATGATTCCATCAAACTCATTGTAATAGAGTGCTATAGTATTTTTGTGTTCAGAAAAACAAAGAGACAAATTAATGGAAGGAAGAAATATCTAGGTTGCTCTGAAAGTAATGCCTCCTATTTATTTCTATGGAAAGTACAAAAGAGATAAAGAGTACAATGACACTATTTGATAGAGCAAACTCTCAGCTACGCTATTTTTCAACATAGTCAGCACAATTAGCTATGCATTTTTACCAATGATGAACAAGAGCCTGCATGCTGCGCTCGTAAAAATCTGCACCAGTTGAGGTGACCCATAATTTCACAACTGCTATGATGGCTTTGTTGCTGAAATGAACCACTCACCACCTCACTGTGCTCACATCCACTGCTTGGTCACCGTAAACATTCAGCAAATTTTGATGAATGTCAATGGGTGCCATTTTATCCACATGCAGGAATTCAGTTCCATGCCTTTGATTCATATGCGCTTCCTTGTTAGATACCATTCTGCCAGACAGCCCCTCTGCAGCCATTTGTTGTATGGCAACAAAATGTAATGGAATATTGTTGCAAAGATTCAGCCTGTACTGTCATACCACTAACATCTGATGTTGCGGGCCAGCATAATAAAGTTGGAGACATTACTTTCAGAGCCACTCTTGTACATCTCCATTAACATGTGGATATGAATGCTGGCTGAGAAATCCCTTAAACTGCACAGTGCTAGAAGCTGGAAGGGTACACCGAGGGAAGGATTCCTGTATGCTCTTCTTGTATTTGTACTCTTTCCATAGCATCTGCACTGTTGACTACAGCCAAATACAACCTGTAGGCCATGGATCTGCCAGTACAGCACAAAACACATTCAGAATACTTTGCCACTGCATTCACCTTTCTTCACATTTCACCTGCAAGTGCTGTAATTTAAAAATTTCTCATTTGAATGAAAGGCAACACAGAACTTGTTACAGAAAAAGATGAGTAGAATATCCTTCCATTAGAACTCCCCTGGGGTTTAGGTGGTATGTATCTGGACACTTAGAAACCTCTGGTTTTCTACCCCCAAAAGATGCAGAAGTGATCCTGGGCCTGGAACAAAAAATAACAGAGAGTAATTGATCTTCAGGATGGAAGTTGCTTCTTCTTCAGGCAAGCCTCTCAGATCTTTGCTGCCATTTGTCAGGGAACGGCCAGGCCTATCTGCCAGAGCACCCCTAAGCTTTGGAGCTGGTATTATAATCTGACAGTGATCACATCTCACCAGGAAGGAAACTCCAATTATTCCAAAAACAAATTAACAAGACTAAGTCCTTACCTAAATGTTGGTTGTCATAGGTGGGTTAGTTTGGACTCTATAGCTTGTTTCACTTGGGAACAGAGTACAAGGAGAAGAAACTGTACCATAAAGGAGGTCTGTTTTCTGCCTTTTACTGTTGACCAAGTACTGATTCATTCCACGCAGAAATACATACCAATGAGGACCATCCTGTGCATCGTGCAGACTCTGCCAAATGTGATGAATTTTGTTTTGGAGTGCGAAATGGGTCATACATCAGGCCAAATTCTGTCAAAGCTTTTTCCTTATTATCCTTGAGGTCATGCTGAGTTAAATAATAAGTAACTGTTTTCCAAGTAATACTAGGGAACAATAAGCAAGTCCAGTGAGAGAAGTGAGGCCAATCTGTAGGCAAGTGATAGAAGAGATGATTAAATTGCATAGGATTTCCATTAAAATTTTATCAAATTCTAAGCAAGGATGAAAAGAAGTTGTCTACTGCTGCCACACTGTTCTTTTAACTGATGATTTGTAACAAAGGTAGAAAAGCATAATTCCATTAGCTAAATAGAAAATTTGAGTTAGTAGAAGTGTCCTTAAACTAGAAGGTGCTGAATGCTTGAATTCCTCATATAGGTCTAAGTGCACAGGGTAGAGTTATTGAATGATATTTGAGAAGAAATACAACTGCAATGCAAACTGATCTTCCATTCACAGTGCAATCTGTTTTTATGTTTCATATGCTCATCTTTTAAAGATTTGCTAGAATCTGGTTCAACAAATATGTAATGAGCATGTTGAGAAAGCAGGGAGATGGTACCTCATGACAGCTGGGCTGAGTAGGAGCATCAGGGTTTTGTGAGAGGGAAATGCACAAAAGGAGGCGGAGAAGGGGTGAACTCATATAGGGACAACACCTTTGCAGAAAAATTGCCTGGGTCAAGGAGATACTCTCTCTTTTTTTTTTTTTTTGGTAACTAACAAGATATCTTCCTTAGGCTTTGTTAAGAGCACAGTGTTAAACATGGTAGGATGTAAATCTACAGTCAGGGCCAAGAGCCCCTACTAAAAACTAGGTCACCCTCAGAGGTTATGTCAAGTAACCCCTTGGGTAAGTTGCCCTGAAAGAGTTTGCAGTAAAATATTTTCTATTTTCCCCCATTTTTCTGTCAGCAGCTGGGAACAGAGATCCACTGATTGTACCAGCAGTGCTCTCCTGATCTGTAGTGAGGAGTACTCAGAGGAGATGTGCTCACTGCAAGGAAGCAGTGAAATAGGTCTTATTTTCATGTCTGATATATATATATATATATTGTGCATGCTCCAAATATCCTATCTGCCTTGCAGTGTGAAAAAACATACAAACCAAACAGCACTGGATGAACGTGATGGTTTTTTTTTTTTTTTTTTTTTGGAACAATTTTTCAAAACAAAAACAACCTCATTTGTATTTAACGAGTTCTTTCTCACCAGTTAGCCAATGGAAAATAAAGTGGGGAATTGCTCATCCTAAAAGAATCCAAATCATTTAAAAGTAATAAATTAGGCATATTCCCTCAGGATCAGGACACATTATCAGTCAATAAGCAGGATTAATTTAGATTTCAATATGTTATGCTCTCTATAATCTTTGCTTCTGGTGCACATTAGAGAGCATTTTGCCCCACAAGATTAGCCCAGAATAAGTAGGCTTTATCAAAGTTCATCTAGCCTCTAAGAATGATTTAATTTCCTCAGTATTTAATAATGAAACTTTTTTTTATCTGTTTATGTATCTAAAAGGTGATCCTCCCATTTTGAGTAGATCATTATGTTCTCAGCTTTAAGAAAAAAAATGAATATAGAATAGGATGAATCACTTTAAGATATTCCATCACACTAGTGCTTCTCAGCATGAAGATCTGTGTAGAGAACAAACATTTACTTCACTTGATTGTCAGATGAGGTTGTCCTAAGTCTCCCGGCATCCTTCTCAGACCAGATTAATTCTTCAGATTTGACAGAGATTCTCATTTAAACAAATAGTAATGATCGATTCATTTCTACTGCTTTCCTCATTCTGTTCTATTTAGTTGACAGTATATTTTATCTCTTTTAGAGATTCGGAAAGGCAAAGGAATATGCCCATGATCTCATAGAAAACAAAAGTCAGAAAAAGAGCCAGAGCCAAGGCAAAGAGAAAAAGTATCTGCCATCTTTTCATCCACTAAGTATGTTGCTGCCATTGCTTATGACAGGCACAGCTTTGCACTAAGCTAGTGGTATGGGCCTCTGAGGGTTTGCCTGAACTTGTCTTGACCCAGGTGATTTGCTTCAGCTTGCAATAGTAGTTACCTAAGGGACTGTTACCCACTTGGTATAATATCTGTTACTAAATATAGTTTTGTACCTACTAGATAGTGGAAATAAAACATTTCTCTGTTACCTTAGAAGAAGATGCAGCAGAAAGGGGAGAAAGCATAGGATGAAGGCAGAGTCCTTAATAGGCAAAGGAAGATATGGAAGACCTATGGGCTATAAACTGGGGCCAGTTATGGTCAGCAAATGAAAGCAACCTTAAGCAGTGTGTAAACCAGTCCCATGGGCATCAGTGAGAACCAAGAAGTATCTAACATACATAAAACACACCACATAGAGCATGTGGAGATACAACATGGACTTGTGCACTAATGAGAAACAAGGCACACAGCATGTAAGCAAACACAAAAGAGCCCCCCCCACCAAATTTGAGATGAGGAAGAGAAAGAAGCATTTAACACTGACATCATACTTCTCCTAGGAGAGGGCTCGGACACTGAAGACTTGTGGTAACTCCTCCTTGTGCCATACACTGAGAGACACCATCAACCTTAGGAAACTGAGGGGCACTGGGTGTGTAGGCTTGGCCTTAGACAGGGGGGGAGGTACTAGAAAGTTGGTGTATATATCATTTTAGATGTGCTACAGGATTTAAACTGTGTAGTGACACGGTAACTGGATTAACAATAACTTTTCATTGAGACTGTTAAGAATGTAATAAGAACAATAAATTACTGACTTTGCATATATGTGCTTCTTTTGCCCATAACAAAACTGTACAAATAACAAATTGGTGGGAATTCAAACAACCTGTTTTTTAACTTGATGATAACACACCGACAACATAAATAATAAACAAACATAAATCAGAAGGGACAAAATACAATGAAGGCCGTTTCTAGGATCATTATGCTTATAACATTGAACACATTGGTAAATGTAATCTAGGCTCAGATTCAGCAAGGTGGTTACGTGTATGTTAGCATGGAACTTCACATATAGGACAATTTTAACTCACACTTCTTCGTAAACAGCCTCAGACAGTGTAGGAGGTTCTGGCCCCACTGCGCTGATCTCCAACCGTCTTCTCTTGCTCTTTATAAATCTCCCTCCCTGTCTGCTTTCAAAATGTTATCTTAACTAGGATTAATAAAGATACACTGGGGAGCTTCTTATCTCTTATAGGAATTATGATTATAATAATAATAAAAAAATTTTAATCTTGGCAGAGTGATGGAGACGGAGGGAGCTGAAAAGAAAAAAATGTCTGTGGGGGAGAATAGGTAAATGGTGATACAGGGGCAGTGGAGGTCATGGATGGGCCCACACCAAAACTGGAGATCCAAATGCCCCTGAACTTTGGGAACATTTGAAGCCTTTTGATCTGGACCCCTACTTTTCTCTCTGAATTAGGGATGGATAAGCTGGTTCTGATAAAAGAAGATCCATCCTGTGACTTTTTGAAATTCAAAAGAGCTCAGTTTACCTTTTAAATTAAGTTCTGAGCGGATTTCCTACTTGTGTTCAGCTAGGAGAAGATGTGGAAATATCAAAACGCAGCATGAAAAACAAGCCTGCCTGGTCTGAATGAGGGTGTACTGAAAATCTCCTTGGGAGGATTGATCATTTGAGATTTCCAGAGCAAAGAATCCTGGATGTGCTTCAGAAAAATAGTGGAAGTTCTTAGTGAATAGGCAATTCACTGAATGAAATCATAACATCAAACAAATTGAGATTCACCATGGCTTGCTGCTTAACTGCAATTTAATTACATTTATTTTAGATATATGTGATTTTCCTGTTTGCAACCAAAGGCCTGCAGTTTTTACTGGCTCCTATGCCAAAGACATGAGTGGCTATGTCTATACTAGGAAATAAAGTGCAGCCTGGCTCATCTCCATCCAGGAGGCAAAATGAAATGGCAAAGCTCCTGGCCATAGGACTGAACTGTCTTGTTCTCCAAATCTGGATGGCTGCATCCAAACTCTCTGCAGGGTATACTTCTTGGCCCTGTGAGCCATTCCTGATGGGGAAAGGGGATAGCAGGCATGACCAAAAACTGTGCCAGATATTTTGCTCATATTTAACAGTATGGACAATCATGGGCTCATGCCTTGGCACTATTTAATTTAGTAAAAACAGCTGAGCTGGTTACTGGATGCTGGTTATGTGCTGCAGAGGCTGCATTCTCCCTTCCTAGCAAGGTACAAGAAGACCACCACAGTGACCAGTTTTGCATCTCATAGAATTGTAGAATCATAGAAAGGCTTAGGTTGGAGGGGCCCTTAAAAATCATCTATTTCCAACCCCACTGCCATGGGCAGGGCTGCCTACCACTAGATCAAGCTGCCCAGGATCCCATCCAACTTGGCCTTGAATGCCTCCAGGGACGGAACATTTGCAGCTTCTCTGGACAGCCTGTTTTAGCACCTCACCACCCTCTCTATCATCATTCTTCTCCACACTGCTAAGCTTCAGTATGCCTGAAAGATGCTTCCTGTGAATTAACTTGTTTGTCTCCAGTTAGAGACTGGATATCTTTGGTTTTGGTGCTGTGAAACATCCCACTTGGTATTTGTCCTGTGTATCATCAATTATCCAGGACCAGATTCACTTTTAATTGAGGTGTATATCCCTACTGTCATATCTCTGTTGCTATTCTGAGAAGCTAGCACTGGAAGCTGCAGCTGATTCAGTAGTGCATCTCTGAAGGGATATAGATCAGAAAGAACATGTAAAGGCAAATAAAACCATCCTTTAAAGCCTGGAAAGCCAGTCATGACTGGTGAACAACTATACTGAACTCCTGAGTCTAGTGTATATCATGGACACATCTTGAGTCTGTGTGGGAAAAAGACATAGATGGACATACCTACAGTTTGTCTCCAACTGCACACCAATTTTCCCACTGAAAAAAATCTACGTCTTATGAACAAACAGTAACTTACAGACCTCTCCTATCGAGGTGACTGAGAAACAAGGGTTGCAAGATATGCTATGAAATCTAACTACAGTGTTGTATTTCTTTATTTTTTGCAGTAGAAGTATCACAGGTCATTCATCTAATGCAGCTTCTTGATCCTCAGTAGGCTATTTGCACTTTTTGAAAGATCACTTTTCCTGCAGATATATTATTTAAGTAGGACAATACAAAAGCATATTATGCCATTGAAAAGTGTAAAAGTTTCAGTATTATCTCTTGTGTTGACATGTCTTGAAATCACCCCTACTAGATACATCATTTGGTTTGTCCAGGTTTTAAATTGAGATGTTGAGATTCAAGGAACTTTGTGAAATGAAGTTATATACTTAGAATGAAATCTTTGTACACTCATGCTATTTTAATATCTGACTAACGAAATCCCCAAATCATTACCCATATACACCTTACTCTCAAAGTACTGAGGAAGAAATAACTTGATTATTTTGTGTTCTGGCTGACTGGGGAATATGATTAGGAATGGAAAGGTGTTTTTTGGATAGCAAATTACAGAAGAGAGATTAAAGTGATGAATTTTGTTTATAAGTCTGAATGCAATGATACCTGCAGCAATAAGTTTCTGCTTCATGAAGTCTGTGTCTGACTGTAGTGTAACAATATGTGTCCTGCACTCATGCTTCTCATTCCTTCCCCCACACACTGATCATTTAATTGTTTCAGGAAGGCGCTGTTATCCCAGGAGATCCTATATGTGAGTCTCAGAGCCACCAAGGCCCGTAAGTGGGATCTGGATACCATCTGCTTTGACTGGACCTCACAATTAGTAAAGAACCAAAATGGATTACCAAGACACAATAAATACAATGTCTCTCAGATGACTGTCTGCCATGTTCTGCAAGAGATGAACTTTTAGAGCAAGGAATGATGCTTTGTTATTGGATATGAGATGAAATGGTCAAGCTTGAAGGCCCTTAATGAAAGGACATCTTTTGCTGGAGCTGAGGCTGTTTGGATACAGCAGAGCTTCCTAGCCAGGGAATCATTTTCTTTCATATAATATGAATTTTTATGTCAATAGATGTTTGTATGAGCATCTGTGTGTGTGGAGGAGCTGGAGCACACAAACACACACACACACACACACACACAAATCTAGCATGCAAATGAAAAAAACCTGTTCTTTTATGAAGAAAATGGATCTGCTCTCTGTTGGTTGCATTGCTTACATAGTTGATAGTTTAAACTTTATAATAAAGTTTTTTTTTTAAAAAATGTGTGGCAAACTAAGCAACTGGAACATAGGTAGAAATAATATATTTGGGTTACAGGAAAAAAAAACTGGCATGACTTTAAAGGCACACATTTCATAACACCACATATGCAAAGCATTATAATAATTGTGCTGTGCACATCTGTAACAGACAGAGCGAACAATGAATATTAAAAACACATTCCTAAAGCTGGTCCAGAAGCTTGGCAGTAGTATTTTATATGGGAGACCTGTACTAGTGTCCAAGCACTGTTCTCTGCATCCAGAGCTGGGGAGCTTTGGCTTTGGCTGAGGTGATGGGCTTGGGTGCAGTGGGGAGGAATGTGGTGAGGCTGTTCCAACTGCTGCTGTTTCATCCCATCGCTTGCTACCCCACAGAATATATTTTGCTGAGGAAATCTGGCTGGAGGCCTTGGTGACTGCTTTTCAGAGCTTTTGTTGTACCAGAGTAAGGAGGAAAAGGGATGGATGTGGAAGCAAATATGCAGAAAGCAAATGGACTGGAGGCTATGCTGGGAATACCTGGCCTCTCTTCTTAGCGAGGATACAGAAACACTTTGGATTTCCTGAGATGGAACTTCTGGGTAAGATGGGCAAGATAAGTACCCACACCACGGTGGTGTGGTTCCTGATAGCTGATAATATATATCATTTAAGTAGTGGACTATGCAGCACATTAAAGACATTTTATGGGGAAGAACAGTGCAGTGTTGTTCAAGAAAGAACTCCTTGCAAACAGCGAAAAATGTAGTAGCTGCCTTACAAGGAACAGTTCATCTTTCCACCAAAATGCCAAGTACAGAATGATTTGAAGATTCAAATACTACTTTAAGAGGAAAAAAGTAGGGTGTTATGTTTTTCATTTTATAGCAACAGGAGACATGCCATGAAAAGATCCATAACTCAAATGCCTTCCACAAGCACAGGAGAGTAATATTCCCGTTAGACTCTAAAAATGGCGTGGATATCAAAATGTCACAGCTCTGAAGTCAGTGGCTTTGCCATGGGATTGCAGCTGTGAAGGCAGCACTCAAAATTTCATTATGTCCTGCTGAAGGAGGAACTTGGAACACTAGGTCCTTTCCTTAGGAAAGGATATTATTCCTTTCCTTTTCTGTCTTTTTACACCTTAGAACTTTTCTGTTTGGATGCCTAAGGAAATTAACAACTGTAATGTTGCTGCTGTATTATGTCCATCACATTCGTCACCACTATTTCACTTTTGCCTTTTACTTCTCTGTCAGCCAGTCTGTATAACATTATGAAAGCACAAAGCTTTTAGAGGAAAGACCATCCTTGCATTCTGTGCTCATGTAATGTCACCCTGACCCATGATTAATGCTCAGAAGTGCTATGGTAATACTTCTATTATTACTACTAATCCATCCTTAACAAATACTATTTAAGATAATGTCAAATGCTGAAAGACTGTTTTGGGCTCAACAGAAATAACATCTTCATTGTCATGAGACAGATTTAAAAATCTTACTATTAATAATAATAAATAGACTTCCTGAGGCAATGCAAAATAGATGCTTTATTTTTCACAGGAAAGTGGGGATTTGCTAGAAATTCTGTGACTTTAAGAGCAGAAGATTATAGGAAACAAACATTAGGAGATTAGCAACAAAGTCATAAGAAATGAAAACATTGGATATTCATAAGCTAATAGTCACAAAAATCAGAGATGTAATGAATTTCAATTGTAAACATTCAAGTCATCTAAAAATTATTATAATCCCATTTTTCTTTCTTTTCTTCTTTGAAACACTTCTCTGGTTAAATAAAGTTAGTTAAACTGTGGATTGTTTAGCATAAACATAATATCTTCAAAGACAATTAACAGAATTCAGAAAGGTTCTTAGATGTGAAATGGGAAAAATTAATGTATTAAAAATATTTATTTGGATTTTGATTAAGTAACCCAGGAAAGAGCCATTCTGAGATGGAGAGGTAGAAGTTATTTATATAGGAGACCCATTGTTGGTCTACATCCATGTAATGGGTCATGATGTGTTATAGTTAAATTCAAAGGTGTTACACAGAAAAAGTACATAAATACTATGCTAGTTATCTTCCTTATCAATATACCATATGCGGCATCTACCAAAAACTCACAGTAACCGAGCAATTATGAAATCGAATGAGAAGCATTGAATCATAGAATCATAGAATTACTCAGGTTGGAAAGGACCTCAAAGATCATCAAGTCCAACCGCAGCCTAACCATAGTACTCTAACTCTAACAACCCTCTGCTAAATCATATCTCTGAGCACCACATCCAAACAGCTCTGAAACACATCCAGGGACAGTGACTCAACCACCTCCCTGGGGAGCTTATTCCAGTGTTTAATCACCCTTTCTGTAAAGAAGTGTTTCCCAACGTCCAACCTAAACTTAACTTGGTGCAACTTGAGGCCATTTCCCCTCGTCTTGTCACCTGTCACCAGTGAGAAGAGACCTACCCCGCTCTAACTGTAAGCACCTTCTAGGTACTGGAAGAGAGTAATAAGGTCTCCCCTCAGCCTCCTCTTCCCCAGACTAAACAGCCCCAGCTCCCTCAGCCTCTCCTCATAGGGCTGATTTTCCAAGCCCTTCACTAGCCTCGTTGCCCTTCTCTGGACCTGCTCCAGGTCCAGAGAAAATAAATGCATCTGATATTACATGATTTGCAAAATATGGTAGCTGTCTTGAATTGTTGCAAAGAGCAAGAAAACTAGTTGGGTAGGAGTGATGTACTAATTAAGGAATGCTATAGGAATGATGGATACTGAGGTAGGTATCCAACAGGCATGCGGGGAGAAGAAATCTGATCATAGTTAGTAGGGAAGAAGGAGCCATACTTCATGTAAATTTTAAACCTGCGTTACCAAGAACCATAGATAAAGTGAAAGGAAAGCAAGAGAAGCAAGATGGGATCCATGCTGGAGAGAGAATACACAACCTGAAGGAGAGGCTAAGCAGAATCTATTGCCAACAATCATAGCTAAGAGGGGAGTGATGAATGGCAGTTTGGAGAAGAGGCTAATCACAGGCGTATTTTAAGCTGTTGAAAATACATTGCTTTTTTAAGGATTCACCAAGCTCAATAATGGTACAACCCAATGAGCAGGAAACCAAGAAAAGATGTCAGGAGACGTGTGTGGATGAAAGTGCCTATGTCATTGTTGTGTCATTCATGATAGTATTTGAGAGTTCATGGAAATTAGGGGTAAGGAATGAGCACTGGAAGAAATCAAATGCTACTACTGTGTCCAAAAAGTGCAAAAATGAAGAAACAGAGAACTAAAGGCCAGATACCCTCAGTTTGATCTCTGGGTAGCTGAAGAAGGAAATAATTCTTGAAGCCATTTTCAAACTCATTAAAGACCAAAAAAAAAAAAAAAAAAAAATTACATGAGAGGAGTCAACATGTATTAATGGAGGGCAGATTACCCAGATTACGCTTGGTCAGCCTGATAACCTCTGATGATTGGGTTGGTGGATGAGTGGAGAACAGTCAGCATTGTTTATTCTAACTTCAGTAAGGCTATCAGCACTGTCTTCCATAGTGCCGTACCATATAAAGTGATGAAGTACAACGTATATTAGTGAACAGTGATGTGGATTGAAAACTTGCTGAATTGTTGGGCCTAAAGGTTTCTCATCACTGACATGAAGCCCAGTTGGAGGGTACTCATAGATGGTGTATCAAAGAGGTTTATCCTGAGGCCTGTAGTATTTAACCTCCTCATTAATGACCTAGTCTACACAACAGAGGGCTCCCTCAGAAAATTTGCAGGTGACAGAAAACTAGGAGGAGTGGCAGATATATCAGATAGGCTGTCATCCAGAGGGACCTCAGCAGTTTGGAGAAGTGGGCTGAGAAGAATCTCAAAGATTAACAGGAGAAAGTACACAGTCCTGCACCTGAGAAGGAATAAAATCATTAGTAAATGCTGAGCACTAACCAGCTAGAAAATATCTTTGCAGAAAAGCACCTAGCAGTGCTAGTGGATGACAAGTTGAATATAAGCCAACAAAATGCTTTTTCAATGAAGCAGCTTATTGTACACTTGAGGCTTGAGAAACATAAGCTTGCACTAATAAACAGCTATGTTGATACATACATAATGTGTTAAAATAATTAATGAATTTAAATGAAGTCACAATTCCAAAGATGCTTTATAAAATCTCTTCAGTTGTATCACATAATTTTCTCATCAAAACAAAAGCTAAAC
Source organism: Gallus gallus (assembly GCF_016699485.2). NCBI lineage: Eukaryota > Metazoa > Chordata > Aves > Galliformes > Phasianidae > Gallus > Gallus gallus. The sequence goes on along the minus strand of NC_052533.1, from coordinate 22,171,858 downwards.
ACATTTGTGTTGCCTTGGGGAGCTGTTTGCCTAATGGTGATGTCACAAGGTTCATACAATAGGCATTTAGGATTCACCTACCAGTAAATGACAGCTTGCTGACAAGTATGTCTTCATTTGCATATATAAAGTCAGGAAAAAAATTAAGTTGTACAATCTTTAAGACATGTTCTTTTTGAAAACAGTCTTAGATGTTGTAGCAGTGTAGTTATGTGAAAAAAAGGGTTTGATAATAGAATTCAAAAAAAATGTTGTTATCCTTGTTAGCATGGTTGATTTCTTTGGAAGGTCAAATAATGAAATCTAGCTCTCTTCAATTGCTGGATAACCTTGAAACCACATTTAAGATATGCAGGATGCATGCTAACATTAGCTAATCTCTCTGATTAAAATTCTACACAACAACTTATGTTAGTCGTAGGGTATGAGCTTTTTCATTCTCCAAAAGACAGATTTAAAGTTATTAAATTCTAGAGGGAATATGTGAGTAACACAATATATGAATTATTTGCTTATCTACCTTAAAATGTTCCAGAACATAAAATCCTGTGAATACATATATACATAAATATATATACAATCTCTATCTTCACCTTTGTACTTTAAGATATAGGACTCGATTAAGGTATTATTATAGTTTTATTTTGGGTACAGAACTCCATTCATTCCAGAAGAGTTACTCCAAGCTTACCTCCAGAGCAGAAACAGATTTAAGTTGAAACAATAATGAAGATATGGATTTATTGATAATATTCATGATGTTAATGGTGTGGCTGCTTGAAACGATAGGTTTGAGAATTTCTCTTAGAGGCATAAAAACTAGCTGTAGGATTTCTATGTGAAAACACGTCCCACCATCATTAAATATAATTTTTCTGTGAGATCTGCTGGAATCCCTTGTCATTACACTAGCATACAGAAAATGTTCCAGCAACAGGGAATGTTTCAGAAAGACTTCACTAACGGCTCTGTTCATGGACTTCACTGTAGCACCAAGATTCTTGCCCTGGAATATCTTGAAACAAAATAAGTGGGAATAGGAAGGCTAAAATCAGAGCATTTAGACACATGACAATAATCTCACTTACATGCAAATATCAAAGTAAAGAATAGCCTGGGCTAACAAAAATTCTAAATGACGAATTCTCCACTTTATTCTGAGCCTGTGTGACAAGAACTGGTGAAATGAATAAAGAGGTTGGTACAATCCAAGGCACAGGCTGACACAGTTATTAAATATATGGGACCAATGCATGTAATGTGAAATAATGTTAGGAATTGAAGAGACATGCAAAATAACTAGCAAAGAACTGTAACTTCACAAAGAATGTGCTCTTCAAGATATTAAAGTTTCACTTGTAAAGTCACAGGTTTTATCATTTTGCAGGGAATATTAATTCATTTTGTCTGTGTTGTTTCCTGGGGAAAGCCAGAGCTTTCCTCTCAACAAAATTACTTCTTATAAAATGAATTTTTTGCAACTTTTATGGCTTTTCACTGCATTATTCACCTGCTAGTGAACTCTATCATATCAGAGAACTGATGGAGGACAGGTATTGGAAAAAATCTTGGACTGAAAGAACTGCAACCCAGGAATCATTCTCCTCCTTTACTATTTGTATTGCACTAGTACTCGAAGATTTTGTTGTTGTATGTGAGATACAAACATAGTGATACAAATGGGCCCTTCTCAAAGTGCTTTTAATAAAAGAATTAAAAAAAAAAGAAAAAAAGAAGTGGCAAGGCTAACAAAAAAAAAAAAAAAAGGACTTTTTATGAAAGGACAATAGCTTGCAGAGTTTCTGAGAAGGCTGTTCTTCACCCTTGGCTCTGACTTTCTGACTTCATATTTTAAAGGATCTCTCTGGCAGATGGAAAAGTCTTCAGCATCCTAAGCAAGGGTAAGACTGCTTTACAAGGGATCAGAGAAGTAAGACTGATCTGGAAAGAAATGGGGCCACATAGCACATAATCTAGATTCTTCCTTGCGATTATTACTCCAAGTTAACTGTCAATTTAGTAGGCAATAAATCTAGTAGATCAGCACACGGAATGCTTCCCACATGGAAAAAGATTCTTTCAGATTAGACAACAAGCTGATAGGATCATGCCACACCATAAGCCTGGGGAAAAAAAAAATCCTGAGTGATTACCAAATAATTTACAGCTAGTTTTGCACAGCTGTCTGGGAGAAAAACGACTGGAGCGAGGGGGAGGAAGCAAACCAAATATCTGCTGACACATAAATGTGAGAACTAAAGAGCAAAAGAAATTAGGTTAACCTTCAAGTGATTGTGCCAGGTAAAATCAAATCTGAACAGCTGCATTCGTTTTTGTAAGCAATGAAATTGGGAGAGGATGATTTTAAGGTGAACTACTAGGCTATGCAAAGGGAGGACTAGATGGAGTGAGAAAGAGACCGTTTTCAGTGATGGTCTCAGTCTGGGGTCAGTAGAGAGCTTTGAAATTATTTACAAAAGGTGACTGCAAAAACCAAGGTCATAAATATTCTAGAGCAACCCATGTGTGTTAATTTTCACTGAGGTTTCCACTTCTCCAAGTTAATTAGAAAGGGGTCCACGAATCAAAAAAGTTGAAAACCACTGGGTTGTGGGCTAACCTCGGTCCTTGGACACGCACCCAGTTCTCACTGCTGGCCCTGGGAATGGCTCTTGTGTCTGAAGAATTGGCCCTATTCATCCAACAGTCATTAAGAAAGAAAAGTCGTCCCCAGCCAACTACTGAGCAGGAACAGGTATATATCAGATAAAGGACAGCACAGAATGCACAGAGACTGTAATTCAAATATGGGGTCCCTGCGAGTGCATGTGCTTTAACTGCGCAGCAGTTTGAATTCAGCCTTGTGTTCGCACCACAGCCATCTGGTGCTATTTAAAATATATACTCTTCAACTTTGACCTTTTAATCTTTCTGGTTTGAAAACATACACCAGTTCAAAGGTTACCTCTCTTAACCTTGAGCAATTCCCTTTCAGGAACAGCACTGAAGGGTTATTATTATCACCACTTTTACTGGTGTTAATGAAGGGGTAATTTTCTATTGTGGTTTGTACACACATCTCAGAATAAACCAGAACGCAATTGTAGTACATTTAAATCCACATTTTCCATAAGTGCCATGATTTTTAGGTGCCTCAGTTTTGGGAAATTCAAAGTGAGTGTCTTTCTCAGGGGCATAATTATCAGATGGACTGAAAACTTGCAACCTCTCCACTGCCCCTCAGATCCCAGAACCTGAGGCACCTGGGAGCGCTGCTAATGCTTTAACAGTTTAGCCATACGTGGCCATGCAGATGCACACAAACCACTGTGCTGCAGAACAAATATTCAAGGTCTATGTTCTGTCTATGATAATGAAGAAACGTAAAGTCAACCAAAATGTACTTTCTGCCCTAAAGCCATATAAAATATAAAAACAGCCAACAGCGGGCAACAGCAACAGGGCTCTCCAAAAATGGAAGCTACTACAAGGGAATCTTCAAGTCTTTGGTAAAAATTTCTATCTGGTATTAAGAGAGATGGTAGGTAAGGGCAGTGCTGTGATAGCCATTTTTTTCAGTGACAAAGAAATAGCCCTGACAATCAGTTTCATTTAGTCCTTTCAGCTGATTACTTATGTTAAGCGTCACCCAGACAGTTTAATACCACATGGAGCTTTGAGTGAGGCTGAGGCATTCATAATGGGAACCCCTTTCTCTGGGTCTTTTTTTTTGTCTGGAATTTAAAACTTTATTTTAAAAAATATAATATTACTTGAAATGAAACTATTTCCTGAACCAATGTAAGAGAAGAGCAAATTCAAAGGAAAGGTAACTAGCTCTGTAGGCACCATTTGAAGGAGCTGATACCTGACCCTCCTCCATTATCCTAAGATTTATGTTTGGTTTTCTACAAATGCAATACTTGCTACTGATTATTTCAAAAGGGCTCCAGATCCCCTGGGACTGAGGGTCAAGTATGAGAAGCACACCTCTCATTTGTCCCCAGTTTTGAGCCTAGGATTTGAGTTCTTCTATCATGTTAGATTAACTCTTAATTCTATCCAACTTGACTCACAAACCCATAGTCATTTCAACATCAACGTAAAAATTGTATCAAATAATCTGGAGTTGGGATTGTATTTTTACTCTTGTGCAGCAGATTTTAAGTAACCCACAAAGAATATGAAAGGAACTAATTCTCTTCCTTACATTAAAAAAAAATACTGGAACTTCTAAAAAGGATTTACACATATTGCTTCAGGCTGCTAGCCACTTGCCTACAGGTGGGTGGTGTTTGTTTAATAGCTGAAATACTTTTTGACTTGACTTTCTGTTTTCCTTGTCTCCCAGGTGATTGGTCCTGGTGTTTTCAGAACTGTCTACTGCATCCTGAACATTTTCCATGCATCACTGACTGGGAACATTTTAAGTTGGCGTCAAAGATAGAGTCTGTGGGGAAGTCTGCACACAAATAATACTTCTTCATTGTTCTTGCTCAGAAGTGTTCATGCTTTTTGCAAGCTGTTTCACCCACTGTGGCAGAAGAGTAAACTATAAATAATCAATCAGTTTTTTTCCTTAGCAAGACATATTCTCATTTTCAGAGCCAATGTACCACTGGATGACAGAAAGAGAAAGTGCTCAACTCCATTAGCATCAGCCATCCAGTGGGGCCTGACTTGGCAGGCATGTGATAACAGCCATGTAAGGAAGCACAGGAGAGGCCACACAGGAAGATTATATAAATGAGAACCACAGTTGTAGACAGATAATGAAATACAATGAGATGGGCTGGAGTACACTGGGTGTCCTTTGGCATAAGGAAACAATCTATTTTTTATAAGCTTTTATTCAAGAAAAATGTCTTACATTCACATATATAGACCACAATTTCCGAGAGTGGCATAAAACATAACTCCAAATCTTGAAGTAGTCACCTAAGCAGAGATACTTATGAAGCAAGAGTTACCTCTGAAAGTGCAGTGACAGTTCCCTGGAATCAAGCCTTTGGCACCCTATTTTATTGTATTTAGCTCTGACGTTGGAGGGGAAGGTGAACAATAGGGTAGTGAACACAGTGTTTGAGCTTGCAGATTTGGTCAGGGTCAATAAAATTGTGTAGAGTGCCCTCACAGGCCAGAAGACAAAAAAAAAAAAAAAAAAAAAAAAAGTGTGATGTGTCACTGAACAGCTTCTGGAAGCTGCACTAGCAAGGACATTGTGAGATCCCTAGACCTATTTCCACCCTATCAAACTGGATCTGGAGATATCACAACTATTGTGGGAACTATCCTGACTATTCACGCATGGTCTGCTATAAGGTATTTGCCAGCAGCTCTGGGCATGGCCCGAGGCTACAAGAAACAAGATGAGAAGCAAAATGGTAATTTCTGTCAATTAATTTCTCCTTCTGCTTTTGGTCTAGATAAGAAATGGTGGGAAAAGAAAGGGTAAAGTAAGGTAACAGGGAAAGATAGAGTATTTGAGTAGAGGGATTCTTGACCTTTCCTATACAGAAACCAAAAGGAAGCCAATCATCTAGAACTAGTTCATAAGAGCAAATTTGCTGCTGAAGAAAAGATAAGGAAAGAGACTAAGAGCCCAGATGGAACAGGATGTTTTAATGAAAAACTCTCTAAGAAGTTGTTCTGTTGGGAAAACTTGATTGCCATGTTCTGGAGGCTTTATCTCTCACTTGGTGCTCTCAAAGGTGTTACCTCTTGGGAAATTTTACCTATTAGTCATGTAGGAACTCTGAGGTGTCCAAAAAAAGATATTCACACAGCTAACTGGTTTTGCAGAGGAAAATAATTTAGGTTCCCCCAAAAAGCTCATTGTGGATGTTTTAACGGAGAAGGAAAATCTACCTGAAACTTTCAGGCGTTCAAGAAAAAGCCAGGGATTTTCAGCAGTTTTACACCTGGATCCTGGAGGAGCACCTACAGCTGGATCATGGAGAGACATCTAAGATGAAGCCAATAGAAGTGGAAAAAATTCTCCCTATTCCAGTAAATAGGCATACAATTCTAAGTTAGGCTTCATATGTTTTGAAAACAGCTCCTCCATGGATGAAAAGGAGTTTCTATATTGAGTGTCCTGTAAGTCCTCTATCCATTTATTTTGTGAAATGTCTCTACCACCTGTATTTGGACACTCCATAAACAAGGTACTTCTGCTTGTGCACACATTTGAATTCTGAGTTGGAAATCCTGTTTACCAAGTTACCACTTGCCTGGGTAAAGAGTTTCTTTGCTAGCTTTTTACTCCTGGGACACATGGAGCTTTGAGTAAAAAAAATAATTTGCAACACATAATTTATTTGGCAAAGTTAGCCTTTTGCTCTTTTTTCCATGAGTGTAGCAGCAGCATGGTTTCTTGAATGTACTCATTATTCAAATATATTATCTGAATAAACAGCCAAACACTCTGTACTGTCAGATTTTGCCATGACATGTTGACTGGTGATGCATCTCTCTTGGGCTTGGCTGATCACTCTGAGGTTGAGAACATTTATGCAGAGAAAATATCCTACTGTGGTTTGTAATTTGCCTCTGAGCCCCTCTTCCCTCATTCTGAAAGGCAGATCTGTGTGATTATAAGGGCTAAAATTAGATGTGCGTGATGGGATGGAGCATCAAAGAAAAGCCTACTATTCTGCAGTTCTGTAGTGTATGATAGGACAAGCAGTCTCATATTAGGGATGTTCCTTTCTATTTCATTATTCAGAAGGAATTTCTGAAGAGATCTGAAGCAGAGTGAGGAAAAGCAACTGAGTTTTGTCTATTGCAGAGCCTGACTAACTTGCTGGGGCAGTCATGTTGTCTACCTAGACAAGACTTCCTTGTCTGTCTGCATCTTGAGTCAAGCCACTGTGGCAGCGATCCAGGTGGGAAGAATCAGCTGCTGATCTCTGAGCAGTGCAAGCAGGGATGGGAAGGCTGGGGAGCGTGGGAGCTGTTGGCAGGGTGCGAGGTGATAAAGTGTCCTCATCTGCACAAGGCACAGGAAGCAGGTTGATGGGGGAGAGGAACCAAGCTGAGGCCAATTCTTTGTTACAGAGAAGGATGGAAAAAGGAACATATTTCTTTATCTAGCACCCACCCCTGCAAGCATGGGAAGATGTGCACCAGACTGTTGTGGTGGAAACATTCTGGCAGCCTCAGTGCCTGCCGTATCTCTGCTCAATCACTTCCACTCAGACCTCAAATAAAGCAAAAACATCAAATACATGCAGGACATTCCACAGTTTGAAGATGTTACCTCCCTAAACATCCAAAATGAAATTAATGGGTAAGGTAGATGTTAGAATGCAAGATAATTTAAGCTGGCAGTTATTTAATTTCACTGTTTTGAAGGGAAATACACATTCTCTGTCACAAATTCAATTTGGAAAAATTGCAGGTAGTTCCACTGTGCACAGAAACCACAACACTTTTTGCCTTTTATGAGCTTAATAATAGATGCATCACTTCCCTTGCTAGCTAATCTCCCTATAACCAAAGGCAGGTCTTAACCATGGTGGAAGTGCAAGATGCTACCAGAAGTCAGATCCAACTTGGCACATCAATTGTTATCACCTCAAATTATCAGATGATGGTTCTAGGTGTTCACACCGGGTCTGGATCTGAAAAGCACCAAGAAGTTGTAACCTACAGGGGTTTCCCACTGGGTAGCTGCAATTTTTTAGTCTCTCTCACAACTGAGTCCCATCACAACAGAAAGTCTTGGAAGAGCTGGATATATCAGGGCCTATTTTCATTCTTCCAAGTGAAACTCCTGCATAATACAAACAGCTCTCTATATCAACCACAAAGATTATGGAGTGTGAAGATTAAAAAAAACCAACACGGTACATCCAGAGACATCTTGATTGCAGATGTTACTGAATGATTCTATGGTACTGGAAATACTCATCCTGGCTACATGTTGATCATAGAATACATTCCGTTCTCATGGTTTTCTGACACAAAGAATGGAAGAAATGCCTCAGAATGTAACAAGGGAGAAAAATACTTCTGTATGTGGTGATAGCCCTCCCTATCTTTTGCTCTGGGAGCCGGATTCCTGCCTGAGGGGGCCTGCATGAGGGATGGTGAAAGTAATTATCCTGTCAGTTTAAATATGATTTTCTTTTACGTGTCTGTTTCTTGTGATGTCAGTTGATTAACCTGTCAGTCATCTTCACATGGCATGGAGCCACATGATCTCATGTGCTGAGGTACACGGTTTATTGTGTTAATCTAACATAAAATTGAAAAAGGCTACAGTTTAAGCCTTATTTCCTTATCTACATTGTGCAATTTTCTTTTGTGTAAATCTTACGCATTACTTCTTTTCTTAACTCCATCCCGTCTTACCCAGTATTCATTATTTTTCCTTGACTCAGTTCTTCCTTTAATTTACTATCTTGGTACATCTCACTTTTTCTTTCCCACACCTCAATTCTGCTCCACTATTCTCACGTCCCTCCATCCTGTCTCTTCATTGTTTCCACACTGGGATAGAGAAAGCCATGATGACAGAGATCGTTTTGCTATTACCTTCTTTACCGCATATTGCTCCTCTCAGTCTTTCCATGCTACAGCTGATCTGCTTTGAAAAAGGAAGAAAAAGAAATTGAAAACCAGAGGTCTTCACCTTAACTGCCCTGGCTGTGTCAGAAAAAAAAAAGGGGGGGGGGGGGGGGAATCTAGAAGATGCTATTTTACTTGTAAACCCTCCTTGTAATGGTGGGTTTTATTCTTTCCTGAATGGTGTTAGAATTTTGTCTTAAAGGATTTTGCTTGATCATCACCACATGGCAGTAGCAGCAACTTTATTTTAACCTCATACTTCTCCCTTTCTTAGTATTAGAACACCGATGCTGAAACAGGCATCATGACCATTTTATTCGTGGGAGGACATCTCAGCTTGAGCCCAGATGGATATGAGGAGAATTAAAGATGAACATCTAGCATGGGAACGATTGAAAATCTTTATAGATGGTCAGCCACCATATTCCTCTAATTAAAGCCAAAGTATGTGTTCTATGTATTTTGTTAGCTTGAGATGCAAGGAGTGTAAAAATAAACAAATACATTGTTTAACCTACTTCTGCTTTGAGGGCCATGACACACATGGGGTGGCTGTGAGAGGTTTGGATGGAGGTGTTCCCATTCAAGTAATTCAGAAATCAGGTGCAGCTCAAGTTTACGTTAGCAGGTTAGGATGGGGATGGTCCAAATTGATTTCTCACACAGATTAAATCTGTTCTTCAAATTTTGCATGGGCAATGTGCTTTCCCATCAGGTGGAGGACATTTCGGTATCAATTCTGCTCACAGTGGCCAGGAGTGGAGGCATAAAAGAAACTGTTCGATACTTCTGTTTACAGAGATAAGTGAAAGAGTCATTGCCAATAACTCCGTAGTAATAGCAGAAGTAAGTATTGGGTATGATTTGAATCTCTTGATAGTGATACTGGGATGCCAGAATATTTATCAAGTCATTAGGATAGGCTGTGCCTAGCTGATAAGATGACTACAACTGATGAAGTCCACCTGAAGGCTCTGATGATGCTGGGGCAGATTTGCAGCCAGCAACAGTGGGTAGCAGCGTTTGCCTTTAAGAGCAGCACGTACTGTTTGTCAGCAGAATTACGCAATATTCTGCCAGGGGCAAGTTTGTGGAATCTTTAATAAATAGAGTTAGGAAGCATCCTGATGTATATGTTCCTCATACTGGGGAGCCAGGGCCCTGCTGATGAACATTTCACTGTGTTAATGGTAAAGCGGAGCGACCTGGGAGAAAATTGACAGCAAGAGTGATTAATGTAGGGCCCCATTTTACACCCTCCCCATGTCAAACTGCCAAGCTTGTGATGGTTCTGTCCTCAGGAGATGAAATTGCCCTGTTTATATCATTTAGAGTTTCTTAGTGTCATCAAATCAAAAGAACATTCCGTCATTCTGACTAGAGCTAAATTTGGAACAGATTTTTTGCTATAATCATCTGTAAGCAACGTGAATGAGGAAGGATTTCTCTCTGCTTTTCTGATGTTTAATCAGCCCATGTGATGTATCATGGATAAGATCAGGAGCTAGCACTTGAATTTAAGCTGAGAAGTGTTTTTCTTTGAGTGTCTTTTGTTACTCAAGGCTTTAATAATTGCAGAAATATTTTATTACACACTTCACCTCAGCTGTCCAGGTAAAGCACAGAAGTTAACACTGATGTTTGTTTTTCCTTTTTGTTTTGTTGTGGGACCCCTGTCTGCTGATGATCGTAGCCCTGTGGATAACAGGAGCTGTGGTCTGGCCATCAGGTCATGCAAGTTCAAGATACTGTTCCTGTATTTCTCCTCTACTGCACGTAGAGGTATGGGCTCAACATAAATTAGATGTTTTCCCTTAAAGGAATTTTACAGATTATAGTCATAAAGGATTTATAAATGAAAAGGCTTTGTGCTGTTTACTTCCAGTAAACATAAAACAGTAGATAGAGGGGAGAAGTGGAGAAACAGCTTGTTTTGCTGTTCACAACAAATTAAGTGTATAAATCCTTAACAATGAATGAATACTATTGACAGAGAAAAGTAAATATATCTTAATTCTTTCTGGCTTCTAAAACAAAGACAATCAATAGCAATGCTGTGCTTTCAAATGTGTTTTGAATTTGACAGTGTCTTTTTGACATTTATAAAGTACAGTGATGAGCATGTAATTAAAGTTCTTTCCTTGTTTTTCAATATTGCGTTCTCAGTCTTCCAGACTTTCTTTAAGTTCAAGAGTGGCTGAACAAAGGATGAGGGCTTGCCAGCGAGTGGCCCATTCCCATGCAAGCCATGCTGTGCACCAGCAATGAGCTCCCCTTTGAACCCAGTGCCAAGCCAGCCCATGTGCATGCACTGAGGAACATCCATTCCCAGTGTACTTGGGTTTTTGTTTCAGTTACCACAGAAGTGAGGAATAGGACGTTTTTCTAAATTTATTTGCCTTTTTTTTTTTTTTTTTTTTGGTTTAAATAAGAAGTATCAAAAATTTCATAGCAAAGAGAGATGTTTTCTTGGGAGCTCACATATCTGGTGTGACTGCAGATAAAATACTGAACAGCATGTATAACCCTGGAACATTAGCACTGAATCCACAGGTAATGAATTTTGCTGTAGGCTGTTTTTCAATTGTTGTTTTCACTCCTTGCTCTCAGAGTGTGCTTTTCAGTAGTAAGTATCCTGTTCAGGATTACACACCAGCACTCCAGCCTGGGAGGGTTGGAGCAGGCTTAGCTGTGTCGGTAACACAAGCCCTGGAGCCAGCAAACTCTGTCACAAGCACAAAAAAAAAAAAAAAAGGCACAATACCAAGGCTGTCTAGGTTCTCTCACTGTTTCCACTGAGAAAATCATCATTTGGCCAGGACCATTGGTGGAGGTACCTCCTTACCTCAAACTACTCATAAAATAGAAATTACTATTATAAAGCTGAACAATGCATTACAAAGCCACAGGACAATGTATACAAGCAGTCTGTAGGTCAGGGACAGGAAGTGGGGTCTTCCTCTTTCCATTTGGCTTCAGATTCAGTCTCATTCTCATGTACTTTGCCTTGTCAGACTGTCCTGTCACTGGAGACGAGGCATGCTGCTTTGAAACCTACCCAACCTTTGTAAGGCTCCATCTGGAATACTGTGTCCAGGCCTGGAGCCCCCAGTACAGGAAGGATGTGGAGCTGTTGAAGCAGGTCCAGAGGAGGGCCACAAAGATGATCAGAGGACTGGAGCATCTCTCTTGTGAAGAAAGGCTGAGGGAGTTGGGCTTGTTCAGCTTGGAGAAGAGGAGAAAGCTCTGTGGAGACTTCACTGTGGCCTTCCAGTTCTTGAAGGGAGCTTACAAGCAGGAGGGGGACCGACTGCTAGCACAGTCTGATAGTGATTGGACAAATGGGAATGGCTTCAAACTAAAAGAGGGAAATTTTTGTTAGATGTTAGGAAGAAATTCTTTACTCACAGGGCAATGAGGCACTAGCACAATTGCCCACAGAGGTTATGGATCCCCCCTCCATAGAGGTGCTCAAGGCTGGGTGGAATGGGGCACTGGGCAGCCTGATGTGGTGGGTGGCAGCCCTGCCCACAGCAGGGGGTCAGAGCTGAATGGTCTTTAAGGTCCCCTCCGATGTAAACCAATTGATTCTCTCTAGTGACAGAACGAAGTGAACCTGACAGTAGACATGGCTGTCATGTAGATGTGATGTTGCAACGTGGTAGCAGGCAAAGGCAGCTCATGGCATGCCCAGAGAGACAACTTGAACGACAGGAATTTTGCTGATATGTATGTTACTCTGTGAGATATCCCAGTCTTTTTGTGTTTAGTTCTTCCTAGAGAGTTGCTGAATTCACATAGAAAATCATCAGCAGGCGACAGGACTGTATGCAGGCCTCAAGAGGCCCAGTGCAGTTGCCTCTGGCTACACTTTCCTGAAGGTGCCAGAAGTTCCCTAAAACCTAAAACCTAAAATTGATGCCTTCACAATTATTTAGATATTGAAAGATAGTGTAACTTTTTCAAGCAGAAGGCTAATCTGTGATTAGCTGCTGAATGGCTGCGCCAGGAAAAGGCACGCAAGGTTGCTAAGAGCGGCTGCTTTAGGAAAAAATACCACCAGGTTCCCATGAGGAACTTGTGTGAGCTCCTGGAGAGGGTGGGGCACAGCAAGAAAGCAGACAAGCGTGGTACAGCCCACTCAACTCAGACAGAAGCCACATGTGGGCTGAAGCCTGAGATCTCTGCATCACATGCATGTCACTCTGGTCCCGCCTCAGAAGAAAAGTGGAGCATGGGTCCTTTGTGCGTTCTCTGTTGTGCACAGTTGGTTTACCCTCAGCAAATATTGTTCTAACAGAGCCAGCTGTCAGATTTGCATCTGTTGAACAGATACAAAACACTGATCTCAGTGGGAGGCAGGTACCTACTCTGCATAAGCACTTTTGCAAATCCCAAAAGGCATTTCTCCATCTTCAGGCACTTCAGCATCTTTGAAAATCTTGCCCTTTGTGCCTAGCTTTACCTCTCTACAAAACAGAGAAATCTGCCTCCCTAGGAAGTGAAGCAGAGTTAAATTTATTCATATTTGCTTTAAGCTGTGGAACCATAGATAAGACATGTGGCACAAAGGTGTGATTCTTGTTCAGCATATTACACAATGAAGCACCTGTGTGTTCAATTATTGTCCATGCTGTCATTGGCCTCATTTGAAAGATGTATCTATGAAGCGGAGGAAGGCAAGGTGCCACGTTAATGAATGATAGCTATAGAAAGAATACAGTATAGAAGCTACGCTATTTTGTGATGGCCCAGCTGTTCTTTTATGAAGGACACAAGCAATAGGATCTGCTACAGGTATCCTCCTGTTTTTGAATGTCTTGTGGAAAAGAGATAGAAAGCTACTACGGGTGCTCATTATGGTCACTGTGCAAGATGTTTGGTGAGATAAAGACAGCAAAGATGACTAAATGCCTGGATCTGCAACTTCGGTTTCTAAAAGAGCTCTCAGTTTTCCAAAAGGTATCTCCCACTCTGTGTGCTGAGCTCCTTCTGCAGTGAATTCTAGGGCAACTTCGCTGAGTTTCCCTTGTTGCAGAGGCCCCCTGGCCTTCTTTCTCGTGTTTGCTTCTCTGTATCTTTCCTGAACTGTAAACTTCAGGGGGTTTCAGAATCTAGCCCAGCACTCTTTTGATAACCTGAATAAAAGCAGATGTAGCATTTGTGCCCTGAAAAATCCTTTTGTCCTAGTTTTTCCATGGACTGCCTGGAGTGCAAATTGTCATTTGACTTGCTTCCCCAAATCCATGAACTCACATGGGCTGCCCTTTCACTGCTGGCCTTACCTTGAGATCGCTGTCTGCTATTCTTTTGCTGGGACACCAGCAGTGGAGCTATCCCGGCCTCCTAGGACATTCCATCATCAGCCGGCCAGTGATTTTGGCCCTTGGATCAGGTAATGGCCTCTCCTCTGTAGCTCAGAGTCCCTTTTCCCAGAGGAAATAAGAGGATAAGGCCTCTTTTGCTTTCTGCTTGCTCTTATTTTCTTGTCTGCATGGATAACATCATGCTCTATTAATATGATATATTTTTTAATTACGATCTACATTGTCCATTTAGGATTTGAGATTTGGTTTATTTAGTTGGGGAACTTGACCTTTCCAAGTGGCAAATGCTGCAGAAGGCCATACCAGAACTTCTCTTAAGAATCTTTTCTTAAGGATATGTTAGCTTTCAATAGCTGAGAGACAATAAAATGATACAATGTGAAGCCAGAACATTTTGTTTTAATGCCTGGACAGCCCAAGCATTCCAGTACTCTGCTTGTATCTCTTCCATTTACTGCTATGAAGACATAAATATGATCAAAGAAAATAGAAAAGGAGGATCTGCAAAAAAAAGTTGTTTAAGCTTCACAGAAACATTCTACGTTAGCAGTGCCAAAGGCTGAGAACTCTCTCAGTGTGTTAAAGCCTTTTAATAATTTGAGATCACATTATAATCCCCTTGTCCAGAATCCTTATAATTTATACATGGTTTAATGCTTGGAATAAAGTTATAGTCTCAATCTTTTTTTTTTTTTTTTCTTTTTTAACTCTTATGCCATAGTCAAGGATAATCATTTTAAATGCTGAAATGTGTTAAATGCATTAATTGCAGCAGTTTAAATGTTTTATTTTGAGTTAAAGTCACTCAAAACTTTAATATGACAGATAAGATACAGAGTAATAATTCTCACTGTGACTCAGAACAGGAAACAAATCCTGACTTTGATCTGAGTAATAACGCTTCTCTCCCTAACTGACAAGGTTGCATTAGTGCTGTACTGAGCCTGCGGTTGAGGCTTAGCACTGGGAGCACACAGAGAGAAGCTCTTGAGCACAGTGATGCAGCTGGTGGGGGCTGAGGCTCGCCCCGGGCTCAGCCCCACACTCCAGCCATGCAGATGAAGGGGACTTGCACAGCTCAAGTGGGAGGTAAGCTTGGGATGTCACTCTCTGCTGCCTGCCCCCATGCTCTTAATCTGTTTCAAGGCAGTCACGGCAATTAGCTTAGACCACTTCTGACACAGAAAATGTGTTTCTTCTGATACATAGATGTTTAAAGCTGGAGCACTTCATGCATTTGTTAGAATGGTTAAATGAGCAAACCGACAGACGTGATACAACAGAAACATTTGGGGAAAGGACAGGCAGCTGGAACACACATTTGAGGAGCGGGCATGGAATTACAGTGAACCACATCAGCCTCCCAAGGAAGAGAATTTGTTTCCACAGCTCTGGTTCTGCTTCCAGCCCTACTGGCAAAGAGTGGGCTGGGCTCACCATGTACTCCCACATTTAACTGGGATGTGAAATGTGTGTGCTAGCAGCAAAATTTTGAAGGAGCCTGGGGTCAGAAATTTAATCACACTGCTATGCTGCTGAACTCTTGTACTAGTTCACCTAAGGCCTGCTAATCACCTTCAGGGATACAGTCAAACCATTCAGGGATGGATTACTAGCAGCACGAAGGGCAAGTTGCCATGTCAGTCCCACTCTAAGACACCTAGGGAGTGATTTGGGTACCCAGCCATATGTGTCCAGCACAATTTAAATGTCCCATGGTGTCCTGCCTCATTACAAAAGGCCACAGATTTCCCATTTAATACGTCAGCTAACGTGGACATTTGAGTACCAGAAATCACCTCACATGGCACCACTCACCTATGTTTAGGCACTTGAATCTGTGCCCTAATGCAATGTTGCCCTTGCAGCTATTCAAACGTGTAAGAGAAAGAAGAAATATCAGCTCAGTTCTGCAGGCTCCCTTCAGTAGGTCACTTCCACCTATTTTATAAAACCACAGTGAGTTGGTGGTCTTGCGGTTTGTACAGATTTTCCTAATTTTTTAATGTTTTCATAGGGAAGAAGTCATATTTCAAAACTGTGTGCCTAAAGTTAATCTAGCACTATTAGGTTTCAGAATTGACTTGCATTTGAAAGACCCTAACTTCTTCACCTCATAGGCCATCGTCTCCCCTGTGTCAAATATTTTGAAGGAAAGTTGGTCTTGGCAGTGTGTTTGGAAAGTTACAGGAATCCAGTTAAGTTGAATCATAGACAAAATAGTTATATCTGTGCGACTTTCACAAAAGATGTGCTACCAGAACCTCTTTTTCCTCCTGAACTCCCATGGTGATACGGACAGATTAATTTGGTCAACCTGCTTTCAGAATCTGAAGGCTACATGACTGCTCAAACACCTACCAGTATGAATACTATGCCTCTTTTTAAAAGCAACCTCAGTGAGCAACACACGGCGGCCCCATCAACCTGGTCTCTCCACTGATCCCTGCATTTTGGGCTTCTTTGGCTCTGAAACCAAGAAAACTCCCCTTTTTGACCACCCTGCTACTCCTCTCATTGTCCAGCTTTGGCAAACATTTCTGTCACATGCCTAATCTCAGTCGTCCCCAGAGCAAATCTTTCTGTTCAGGGTATTTTGACAGCATTCCATCCTTTTCAGGAAATTACTTCAGAACTAATTCTGTTGCTTCTTTAGTCTTCCAGTCTCCTTGGTGTATTAATCACACCAGGTGCCACCTGTGGCACCCATTCAGCTGTCTCAGATCAGAAAAAAAAAAAAAATAGCAACAGGGCATCTTTATTTGATTTAAACACTAAGCCACTTGCAGTCTATATGGGATTTGGACAAGAGAATTTTTATGTGATAATGAACTGTAAGGCCCAACTATGGGTCGTCTTCTCTATTCAATGGGAAAAATCTGCTTAAGGTGACTGACAAGCCTGCAATGCTTGTGCATAGAAATAATGCCAGGAACTCATTGCCAGGTGACATTGTTGGAGGCAAAAACTCACAAAAAGCATTAGGGCCTGTGCTGTCAGGCATTCAGATTCTGAGTGTCCAGCTTGATTTTCCCTAAAGCACTTTGATTTCCCTCAAAGTAGTGGACATCTAATTTTTGAAAATAAGAATCATTCTACTTAGGGAAATCAAGATTGAAAATCTGGAGCTGCATTTGTATATGCTCGTTATATAAATATCTAGAATACATACCACTTTGAATACATGCATATAAACCCTCAAGTATCAGTCCATAAAGCCAGAAACTACCAGAGGTCATGAATAAATTTTTGTCAATGAACAGGTTTAAATTTCAGTGACTTCTTAAGGAAAGATTGTATTTTTGCCTTGCTTTAATTGCCACATGCTACAGTTTCAGAGGAAAGCATGTCTGGCTAAGCAGTTAGCAAAAAAAAAATGATACCATTAGCACATGATATATTGTGTTGTTTTCTGTGCCATGGATTCTCTTCCATATTGCTGCAGTTTACCCAGATCTCACAACAAACTCCAATCAGCCTTTCTGCATCCTGGCTGTTATTCCTGCTAAGATCAATGCCTTCTGGTTGGCTGCAGATATTTAATTGTCCCCAGACGTGTAATGAACAGACTGGTGCCTTACTGTACATTTAACTCTGAGGATAAAGGGTCCGTGACCAAACCTTTCTCTGAGCAAAAGTCACTTAACACATTTTTGCATTACAAAATATCCCACAACGAGATCTCACTGGAACCAGATGTTTGTAGCAGAAAGCATATGGCAAGAGGATGTAGATCCATTTTTCTTAAATCCTCTTGAAAAGTCATTGTATCATAGCCCAGATTCTGCTCAAATTCATGCTTATAATCCCCAAAGCCTTTTCCCAGTTAAAAAAAAAAAAGAAAAAAAAAAGAAAAAGAAACACATCTCTGCTTTCATTGCTTGTGAATCATTTCCACATCCATTGATTTCCAATGGTTTGCAAAGAAAGCAGCTGTGAAGAGAATTTGACCCACAGCGTACAAGGTGTGCATGAAGCTTGAATGAATGGAACATGTGTGAAGAATTACTGAATGAGTGTTTGTCCTGGAGGAACAGAGACAATGGCTGAATAAAAAGTAAGCCTTTGTGTGTTCCATCAATATTTGATCTCAACCTGAAGAGATAGAAGTTTCCAAACAATATGTATGCTGTTTATGATATCATGTCATCTCGTATTATACACTGCTTGTTGGTGCATGACAGCTGCTTAATCTGTTTATGTAGTTGGGTTTAATCAGGTGAGTTTGTTCTTACTGCCAGGATTAGGGTGTCTGACAGCATCCTTCTTTTTAAATTGAAAGTCTCTGCCAATACAGACAAGAGCAGGGCCTTAAATAACACTGTAATCCAATGCCTCAGGCTAATGAAGGCTAAACAATGCTTCAGCCATTCATTTAACTCCCTCAAACCCACCAGTGCTGCATCTGCCAAAGGGGTTAATTGCTTATGTTATGCCCAGCATAAGGCTTGTTGCATGGCCAGGTACGTGGCCTTCATGCCAACAAGGCAGGGATCCAGCAGACATGAGAAGAACATTTTGAGGCAGGAGTGGAAGGGAGGATTCAGGCCTGGAGAAGTGAGTACAGAAAGCTGAGGCTGATGAGTAGCTTCATGCCCATTGCTGGACTCCCTCATTTTTGGGAAGGCTTATGCTGCCGTCAGTGCTACTCCAAAGCATGGCAGAGGGAGTACAAGCATTTACTAGCATCTGAAAAGGAGTCATGCTTGAGATGTTTTTACAAGAGATGGTCATTATGTGCCATCTTTAAACACAATCAGAGCTGCTCAGTCACAGCCCAAGCTGCTCTATGCAGAGATATGGTCTTGCCAATGGTAGGAGTATTGACAGTCTACAGTATTTCTACAATAATCTACCCCAGTCTTTGATTAATTTGCTCTTCACCAGGGATCTTTCAGGCAATTGCATTTTTAAAAAGTTATTAGGTGATAGGAATGCATTCAACAGCGTTTGCAATATGTAGAAAACGGTAAATCAGACAGGCCTGGGTGTTTAATAATGATTATTTATTTATTTAATAAATACAAATCATTTACAAAACAAATATGGAATGGCAGTCTAAGCTCAGAAAAAGGAGACAAAGGCTTTATTTGAAGGCTTTCAATAACCACTCTGTATTTCCGATTTTTATCTGTCCCTTCTAATTAAAGAAATATATGCTGTCTTAATGACTTTCCACATTCATACAGAGCTACTACATGCCATACATAGATACAATAATAGGAAACTTTGAATACATGAAGATTTGGTCTGGTATCACTGCAGAAATTTTGTAACATCATGAGGACAATTAAGAATGCTCTTTAAAAATTTTAAACTGAAATATTTGACTGATGGGTATTAAAGAATTTCATTTTTGTCATATTTAGTAAAGCATCATTCCCAAATACTCAAAGCAATCTTATTTTATTTGTGAGGTATGCTTTTATAAAACCATAAACCACCTAAATGTATTATGCAATATTGAGATATAATGTTTTGTGTAACAGGACTTTCTCTGTGATGATCTAAAAGCAGTTCTCATCCATTGATGACTATGTTCTCACCACACCCTTTTTAGGGATTTTTTTTCTCCAGTTTTGAAGTTGAGTGACTGAAACACAGGTTGTATCTACACTGGGAATTCTGGTGTAGGGATTCCAGTACATTATGGAAATGAAGTACACTTAGTATAGGCACAGTTGGACAAGCAGGCTTGCTTTGTACTGACATAATAAAATCATTTTACCCTTCAAATAAAACAAGCTGTACTAGTACAGCACAATTTTCCTCATGTGTCTGAAAACCTAAATTCTTCTAGACAGGTCTTTATCTAAACAAAAATCCTGTCTGAGCAGATTGTTAGGATTTTTTACCTTTGTCTGGACTTTAAGGGTGGATTCCTTGCAGCCCTGGGGCGCTGCTCTGGCCATGCTGCTGTGCTCAGGCACTCAGGACACACTGGTATGAGCAGCATGCATTGGGTCAGACCATGCTAGTGTGCTGTAAGGCTCTGGTGCTGCCACTGTGAGTGTGTGCATCAGTAGCTTGTCCCACTAAAATCCAGGCCATGCAATGAAAAACAGTTCCTGTTGAGTTTCCTGAACAATAATGATTTAGCTTCTTTGTAAGGGCAACTAACTGTAATGCAATGAAATGTTTCTGGGGTAGCAGCATGTTTGTTTACCAGATCATATGCGTACTGGGTGTGAGCCTTTAGGATGGGGGAGGATACATGGTGTACATATCCACATACATACAGATGAAAGCTGCTCTGAAAGTATTGCCTCCTATTTTATTATGTTGGCCTGCAACATCGGAGGCAGATGTTTGTGGTATGGCAGTAAAGGCTGAACCTTCCTACCTTCCAACTTGAAAGGTACCTGGTAATTCTGGAAATGCCAATCAAGTAGAGAAAATTCTCAGTATTTCTAGACAGAAAGAGAGAAAGTTTTAGCAAATCCATGTATTGGTCTTTGGTAACTTTTCTAGGCCTCATTCTATTTTCCTTTTTATCCCATTGCATTGGCACTGGTAGAAATGTATCTATCAGTTTTTAACTTCAGTTTCTGTAACAATTATTTTAGTAATCAAACATATTAACTAGAGCCAGAACATTCTTTAATACTACAAATTTATATTTCCATGAGGTTGAGGGAAGTCAAATAAAAAGTAGACCCTTAAATGGGAAACATTTATTTTATATGGAAAATTAAGACTTTTTTTAACCTTTGGGTAATCCAGCTTACACATTTGCTTTTAAGTGCTAGAGAAAGAAAAGAAATAAACAATAGAAAAACTAGTATAACATCTACAGACCTCAAGATAAGGAGCCAAATATTATGCAAGCTGCAAATATTATGCAACTGAGCTTCATATAGAATTAGATCACTGTAACCATGGAGAAAGCACTATGAGGTTTATCACATTGTTTTCACGGTTGCCAGATGGATGCAGAACTATATAAAGCCAGTGAGACCTTTCAGGACAATCACTCACTATCTGCTATGTGTTATGTCTTTCCTCCCACCCACAAAAGCACACCAGGTCAGCAGACCCTGTCCTCTGGAAAATGGTCTTGGGTGCTTTACACTGAAGGGTGAGTGAGTGCTCTTGCCAAAAGGATTTAACCAGCAGGATAAGCACATTCTTTTGGTTGGGATTCACCAGCCCAGTAATCCCCTGTCTGAAGACTGTATTGCTTAAGAAATAAATCCTGTCTAGCCAAAAAGAGGGAAGGAATGAGATCCCAAAACGGCTACCAGCACATTCCTCTAAACCTTCCCAAAATGTTGGTTCAAAACAGATTATTCTCAAGGTGAACTTACAATTACTAATACACTCCTCATGACTTGGAATAATGTTCGTAAGAGGAGAAAAGTGTTTTTGTGGTTATGGCTCAGAAGCAACAGTGTGGAGTTGTGTTGCAGGGGCAGCTGTAACTTCATTCCATGGACTGATGTAGTCCTAGGAAAATGCTCACAAATGCAGATGCATAAAGGAGCTTGCTTGTATTTGGAAGCCCAGATTTGAAAATAGGAACTTTAATCTCTTCATACTGCATTTTACTCAGCTACACACAACTCTGCTGGGAAGCTTAATTAATGCAATTGAAGGCCTTTGTGATCCTTCAAGAATGATATGGCAGAAATGCAGGATTATATCACCCCTAATTCTCATTGTCCCTGAAGAATAATCAGTATAGAATTTCAAGTGATAATGCCTGAATATATCTTTTGCTAGATACACGCTGAGCCTTAAGGGTTGTCTCTCTGTAAAATACAGTGTGATCATAGGGAATATGGTTCAGGTCTTTGCCTTGTTTTTGGGACAGAATAATTCATTGTGGCTACTTGTCTTTCATTCATCCTGATTGTCAAGTTTGTTGGGGCAAGAGCAGGAGGGAAATACTCTCCTTGTCCCAGTTTGTCAGAGGAGGAAGAATAATGGATATATTCCCTCCATCAGGAGCTTCCCACAGAGCAATCATTTTGGAACTGAAAAAAGAGGAAGATATATTTCGTTTCCTCCTTATGCTTTGTCTCCCCCTCATCTTCATCCAGAGATGGTATCTTTGGTCCTCTTGTCAGAAAAATGTCAACAGCACATGAGTCAATTTTTCATTTCTCTTTTGGTAGTACCCATGGTGTGCAGGACACATGAGTAAGGAATTAGACCAAGAAAAGATTGGAAAACCAATTATCAATTGGTTGATTTATTTCCTGAAACAAAAGTGTGGGAGTTTCTGTCAGTTAATTTGTTTTGGTAACAGCTTAACAAGCACATAAGAATTACTGTCCTGCATGTAATTTCTCTGCTTGTTATTGCCTTCCCTGAATTACCTGTCAGTAAAGTAACAGTCCTTCCCCAGGGCCTTTCTCAGATGGAAAGCTCTGGACTAAGAACCAGAGAGAAAGCTGGAAGCTGAGTGACAGGACACACTTACCACTTCATGAAGCTGACAGAGACACAAGGAAGCCCTGCAGTGGCCATAGGAACCTTTCCTAAACAATTTCTGATGACAAATAATAGTTTTAGCCTCAGGACTTCAGTGTCTTGTTTCCACCATGCTTTTATGGAGACAGCTTACATCAGCTTTACCCTCCAGAGGCAAAGCACCCTTTGTTTCATTCAATGAAAATGTGGTATAAACAAAACCAAGACCTCTAACCTGTGTCTGTCTCTGTTCTGCCAGTTTTTGCTCTTCCAGAAGATCCCAAAAGTCTTTGGGTTCCATGGCATGGGAAGCTGATAAAGTGAGGTCCTGAAAGAGAGGGATGCATCTGAGGGAAGCGCTGCAAGTGAATAAATACTACTAGGATAATTTATTTCTCTTCTTTTAGCTTAAAGGTTTTACTGTTTTGCAATCCAGCCTAATGAGATGGAACTCCCATTGGTATCCTGCAAATATCCTTCTGTTGTCACTGTATATTTATTATTCTATGTAGCTTGTGGTGTCTCTATTTTCTTATTTTTTAATTCTGGAGATGTTAAAATAAATGTGGCTTTGTGACTTTTGGACCATGAAAGCAAGAAGCCAGGAGTCATTGTGGAAAATGGTGTTTAGAAACTGCATCTTTGTCACATGATCCCTAGAAACACAAGAGTCACAAAAGTTGAGGAAAAAGTATATTAGGCACAATCCAGCATTCTTCTCTACCCACTTCACTCACTGACCTCAGGATCAGATGAACTATGCACTATGTACTTGTGGAGTATCTTGTACCAGCATGGTGCAAAATGAAGTGGGGAAAGAAATTGCTATTCAAATAGTTACCTTTCTTGGTGAAGTAGACATGGAAAGAGAGTAGAGCAGGGATGGTCACACCAACTCAGAGAAGAAAATAATGTATGGCAAGGGAAAGGGTTAGTTTATCTTCCAGAGTCCCGTTGCTCCAGCACAATGTTCCAGGTGTATAAGAACCAGAGCAGTGCCAGAGCAGTTTTCAGGTAACAGGATGGCCCTGGGACTATGTAAGCAGCATGGATTAGGCCTTCTTGTTTTGTACTGTATTAACATACAAGGATACAGCATGAAGAGAAAAAGTGATAGCTTGTATGTGACATATAGTTGATCCCAGGTGAAAGAGATATTAGACCAGAAAATGTCAGCAACTCAGAAAAGGCATCTGAAGAACATTATCAGCATTTACTGACAGTGGTACTAGCAGAGGAAAATAAAGGAGAAAACTGGATTGTGAATAAAGAGGTTTCTTTAAACATTGTAAGCTTTCTAGGCATGTATTTCCAAAGGTATAAAGTGAGGACTTGGATGTGTCTGTGAGACGTGGGAAGGTGAGCTCTATAGTTACGGATCTGGGCTGCACACTCCCAGCTGGCCCCAGGCACTGTTCATGCCTGAACAGTGAGGAGCGTCTGCTCTGCTGTGTCTCCAGGCTTCTGCAGAGTCCTCTCTGCAGGTAACACGGACCATTAAAGATGATAAAATGCTGCAGTGTGAAGTGACATGACACTTAATCCCTACAGCCTATTGGGATCCTCAGTCATGAACTGGGTGTCAACTAATTGCAATGAATAAGGCAAATCAGATGGCTGGAAGAGGGAACCTCAGAAAACAGCTGGGCCAGGAGCTGTTAGTTTTGTAAAGTGTAAAAACAAAAATATATTTATACACATGCACATATACATGTATGCTTAAAGAGGTTAAAGAGGCATATAGGTGCTCAGGTACTTCAGATGAATTGCACCTTCAGTATCTCTAAGAATTCCTTTAGATGCTTTAAATCCACCTAGAATAATGCAAGAATGTGACCACATGCCTACAATATATATACAAATATATATATATATACCTGAGCTACTTACCTGTCCTCTGTCATAATTTAGACAGAATAAGTTTCAGTTGGAAGTTCAGTCTTCTAATAAAGAAGAGACATTATGAAAATGTGTATTTCTCACTATTGACAGTAATAGGAGTTCTGAGGTGGATGAGGTGAATCCTACAGTTGAAGACATTTTTGTCATTTCTTGCCTTGAATTCCTGTGTGTAAATTAATGGTAATCACTCCCATTTTACCCATCTTTCTGTAACTTGTCACTTGAAGTTTGGTTCTGGGAGGAGGGGATCATACGTCCTGTAGACATCTTGATGGAAGATGATGGTGTGGCAAAAGCTCTACACACCACTGCGATATTGCTACTAATCACGGCTGGCTGTACAGCTCACAAAAGGAAGGCCAAAATGTTGTCTTTATTATGAACCAGGTGCAGCTTGCCTACTCTGCCTGCACAGAAACAAATATGCCCAACCATTGCAATCAAAGCATAAACAGAAAGACTGACTATTTTGTTCCCTCTGTCCCCTATGTTGAAGATCGATGCTCTAGACTTCCATATGTTTTTTCACATTCCTCTGACTGACCATTAACTTCCCCTTTGTGAGCTGGAGACTATAACTAACACCTGATTTCACTTGGATCGGTGGCAGTAAGCACCTTACATCCTGTTGTGTTTGGAGTTTATTTGAGAATGAGCTTGGAGTGAGAATTTTTTGAGTGGGGGAACTCAACTGCTCTTGTTCTTAGAAACCCATACTTTGAAATCACTTGTTTCCCCTCAGCTTACTCCAAATATTTTGCACTTCAGAACATCTTTTTATTCACCTGACAATTTTATATGTCAGTGTGCTGTTATTACCAAAGTTAATTGAATAGTTCAACATGATGATATGGCAGTCCATATATACCAAAAGGAAGAATTTGTCAGTGTTTCTTTGGCTCAGATTAGTTTTAAAAGCCTTCTAATACATCGTGTTATTTGAAGAACCAATATTCCCTGTGTGTGTGAAAGAGAAAAGGGAACAGAGAGTATGCAGAAATTCCTACAGGCATACTAAGTCAAAACACACTGTTATACATTTTGTCCCCAAAGGATAATGGTGAGACATCCACAGTATGTGGCCTACTTTTCTCACAGACCCAAGATTAAAGTCTTGAGAACTGAGAAATGCACTAAATGTTTGCTCTGTATTCCCTTATCACGTTCACACGCAGATCCTGATGTGATAAGTACAGGCTGTCCTTCCCCTGGCAGCCTACAGGACCACAACCCAGCATGGGAGGGCTCTGATCTGTTTTGGAAACCAAACCTATATGAAACATTTTTGGAAACAATCCATTGACTATTAAAATGAGTGAAAGGGGGGAAAAAAGCCAACCCCATCCCCCAACCTTTCTGCAGTATTTTTGGGACCAGCTCTCAAAATAGTAACTTTTTGTTTTTAATGCAGTAGAAGTCATTCAGATGGATATTCTAGTCAAATTCCAGTTTGAATAGTTGCATTTTATTGATTTGGACTAACTCCTTATTTCTGTTGAATAATGCAAACCCAGTATGGCTGGCTGGATTTTCTTTCTGTCCATATTTTAAGTCACATCTGATTTCATATTGCTTGCAATACTGATTTCCAGTGAACTTTTTAGGTGAGACTGACTTTGCACAAATGTTTGAGAAATATCATTTCTCCATGTAATTCAAGTAGTTTAAGGCAGCCTATTTTTATGACTCCTATTATTGTGATAACTGGATGTTTAATGTTGATTTGCTTAGATTTTGATCTTGTGTGAGATTTTGCCCACTTGCCTTATATTTGAAAACATAATAAAGTAAAAAATCCCTCAGAGCAGTGGTTTCCCAGACACTGTTGCTAGGTGATCCTCCAAAGCAGAATGAATTTTTAAACTCCTCAGGCTCCAGGCACCTGAGTAACAACCAGTAACCACACATTTAAATGAGAAGGCAGCATCACCATTTTCCGGTTGCTTCTCAGTTTTGCATCCTTCTTATATGCAGACTGAGATGGGCAGCAGCTGTTCTGGTCTAAGATTTTACTCCCGTGGAAACTAGGCAAGGTGTTTACAAATACCATCAAGGTCAGATGAATTAGTTGGGTAGAATATCAACATACGTAAAGCACATCAGTTTGCACCTCCTCGTTAAGTCTTCTGGCAGCTATGTCTGTAACGTTATTTGTGTTAAAAAGGAAATACATGTGTTTATATGAATAAATATTCAGTCAAAGGTGAGCATGAACTTTAGAAAAGCTGAAAGTCTGTATTGGTTGATGAAATAAAACAAAATCATTTATTTCTGAAAACAGTTTTATAAAAACGTAGGTCCTCCTAAATATTGGTCAATTTAATTAGAATTTAGCTCAGAATTTGCTAATTATGTTCTTTAAAACAAACTAATATCCTAAGAAGTCTTTCAGATAAAACTTGAGATTTCACCTTTTTTCTCTTCACTAATTATACTGTCTCTTTCACAAGGCTCGGGTCAGCGCAGGCAGACTGCAGCAAACAGTTGGATAACGTGCGATGTCCCCTTGCATTCTGCAAGAATGTTTCATATGAATGTGATAGTGTAATAAAAAGCAAATACAACCAGCAAATCTATTTTATTTTCTTGACTTCCTTGCTTCTAGGAATTTACTAAGGCCTCTGCTTTATTTACAGTGCCAGAAGTCCTCTGGAAAAGAAGGAAAGTTTTAGCATTTCATAATGTTTGCAAGCTTCCTTATCTCCTGATAAGCTGAAAATCCTCCCCCTTTCTCCCTTGAGACTCTCTACATTAATCAGAATATTTTCTCTCACACAAAACACAGCTCATTGTCTTCCTCTAAGCCAAAGCCCACATCTCTGCTGTAATGAGTATGTCAGTGCTGAGAGGGGGCCAGTCAAGGCATGACAGTGACAGCACATGGAGAGGGCATCCTTCTCTAGTTCCCTCCTTTCCCCTTTCCCATGGGAAAAGCACACCAACTCCTCCTGGCTTTGTGATAAAAAATCCAAACTTCATTTCTGATTTTATACCAAGAAATACTCAACAGTGTTGCAGAAAATTAGTTACATCACTATAATCTGTGACTGTGTAAAGGCTATTATAATGCACAAATACCTGAGAGACTAGATTAAGCTTGCACTGGCAGCTCTAATATTCACGTTGAATTATTGACATCGCAGCCTTAATAACAGTACTTTCACTTCAATTCTGTGTATGATTTTCATGAGCTTTGTAAAAATGAAATTCGGAAAAAAATAAGACCAAACCACCTCATTTTCTGAGATTTTCATTGCACCTATATGAATTATAAGGAATGTTATTAATGGTGAGGAAAAAAAAAAGATATTTATTTCTCCTATTTTCACTTCAGACACATGGATGAGGCTGTGTGAAGCTAGGCTGGGCTGGGAAGTTGCTGGGAATCTGCTTTCATTAGCCCCTTGCCTGTCCTGCTCCTGGGAGCACATTAAATGAATTAGTGCCAAACTGTGACTCTAAAAGCTCTAAAAGCAGGGTAAATTCCTGCTTCTCCCCTCCAGCATGTCTCATCCCAGCATACTGATGGCGTAGTCCTGGCTGTGCCTGCCAGGCAGACAGCTGATGTGGTGGCTCTCTTCCTCTTTCTGGGTGGCTGTGAAGATGTGACAAACAAAAAATAAATCCTTATTGTCTGTGTGGAGCTGAAGGAGGGAGAAATGGATGGAGTTTTTTGCAAAGAGTGGCTGAAAGCACCTCCAGGATAGGTCTTTTCCATTGCACTGGAGTCAGCAGTGCTACCAGAGCTGCAGACGGTGTGTTTCCTCTCCTCTGGCTCCATTCCCGTAATGCATTTCTTTTTCAGTCTCTCCCACCCTTTTCTCATTGAGTGGGTCCTGGTGCTATGCACCCATCAAGGAAAGGCAGTCTTCACTAGGACTAGTTTCAAGTCCACTCAGTAAAGTGTGGGAGAATGAGGCTATCCTAAATAAAAGCTTGGCAGAATTGTTGTTTGCATGGCCAAGAAAAACTTTTCTTCCACTCTCTTTTTTGCTAATGGGTCAGAAGAGTGATAAAGATTTTTGTAAACTCTTGAGTCGCAAGTTAACATGTGGCAAGGCAAATCTCAGCCCAAGCAACTCAAGCCTGGCATTTGAAATCAAAGTCCGTAAAACAGGAGGTGTCCTGTGAATGTACTGAATGTGAGCTTTCACCATTATCAAGTATTAGCCAAGAGTAATGCAGACAAAGACAAAAATGGAAAATTTTTCTGATGACCAAGTAATTAACATTGCTGGTGTGAAAGTTTTTGCCAGTGCATGGGAGTTGCTAGGTCTCTGCCTAAGTCAGTGCTTAAGCACTAGGTGAGAAGGTGTGGCTAACCCAGGGAGCAGATCCTCAGCCCTGTTTAAGGGTTAGCAGCCAATGGAGCAGCATTTCTATTTGGAGATCATGCCTTTTTTGAGACTCCACCAGCCTTTGGAAAGGGTAAGTTGATTTTTCCTGTATTGCTTTCTAAACAAAATGTTGACTAATATGGTTACAAGTATGCTCCTATCCTGGTAGAAGGCACTGTTGCACCTTCCTTTGCTGCACAGCCAGTAGGGTGGATCTTCTCCATACGGGGATGGATGTATTAGACAAGCATCCTCACCACCACTTCCTCCTCATGCATCATAGCCACCAGGAGGGTTTCAGGGAAATAAAAAACCAAACAGTAGCCATGTCTGAGCAGTCAGGTGAGACCCTCAGTACTCTTGAATGTTTTCATTAGAAAACCTACTGTAGGCAGCACTGTAAGAGTAATCTCTTGGGTTTTGAGAGGGCTGGTTTGCTTGGTGCAGTGAATAGTATGGAAGCATTGGAGGTCTGTTGTTACTACTGACAAGTCCTCTTCCTTCTTTCCCAAAGACCAAAGTATTTAAATTTGGACAGCATCAGTTGAAAGACATTTTTGAGTGATATAATTAAGGAGAAAAAAATAGTATCAATGCTACGTTACTGCATATTATGACATCCTATGAGCTGCAAAATGTCTATAAAAATTAACTGAATAGTTACAGGTGGTCTGATTTATTGTCTGAGTTCTACTGTTAGATTATGATTGTTTTATAAATGAACAATATGATTATCTTCATAAACTGAGAAGCTGAGAGACAAACACAGTACAGAAATGGATTTCAGATAAAGCTTGAGGATCAGTACTTGTGCACTGGAGATTTCAGTCTCTAAAGCATCAAAATAGAGACCTTTTGAGACTGTCAGAAATAATGTTTTGGGAGGCAGATGCAAGGAATTGGTTTAGGGTTATGCCTCTTCTTCAAGATGCAGTTAGTTAACCTATTTAGAATGCTGGTCTATGCTTAGAAGTGACAATGAACAGGATTAATGTTCAGAAAGAAAACAGAGCCTGGTGTCTGATCCTTCTAATTATTATAATTGCAGTAAGGGCTGAAAGTTTTGGCTCAAAATAAACAACAACCTCTTGTAATGTTTGCTATACAAGTCACATTGAGCGGAACCAAGACCTCAAAGGAGAAATATATTTTCTAGCCTCCCACAGGACCAGCTTGGTATTTTGACAAAATCTTGAACACAAACAGTATTACCACCAAGATAATCTCTTATCTGGAATAGATCTTTTAATGGATAGGTTTGTTTACTGCTATCCGGTAGTCAAGTTAATCAGCCATAAATAACACTGAAAGGAGAGCAGAATAGTAGCAAATATTACTGGTGGGAAGGTTCACTGGCAGATCTGACTTTAACATTGCTCTTTTTAAATCGGTTACCTATCACATTGCTATTGAAGTAATTAATTGTTATGGGATAAGTTCTCAGCTTACATAATATTGGTCTGTCTTAAAATTATGATGATAGGCTGATGTAAGGCACCTGAAGTCTTTGTCTCATTTTCTTTCTTAAATCCATATTTTGATTTCATAGATTTTGTTTCATAGATTTGAAACGAAGAAAAGAAACACTAATTTATTTTCTATATTACACAGCAGAGAAAGTGCTGTTTCGTTGACTGTATGGTTAAGCACAGGTACTGGTGACACCTCAGGCTGTCTTGTCTTCATCTGGCTCTCGGTCTACAAGGACACAAGTCTCCTCATGGCCTTGTGCTACATGTACCAGCCCATGCAGCTACTGGGTAACATAAGTTGTCCAAAGTGACATCGGATGCCTGAGTTTAAACGCCAGAAAACATTTCTAAGAAAGAAACTATTATGAAATTGTACTGAGAAGACAATAATAGGCATTAGACCCAGGGCAGAGTCCCATCATCTGATCCATACAGGTGTATCTTTGACATTGCTGTGCCACTTCATTTTTGTTTATTTGTATCTAACATTTAATCTTAGATTCAGAAAAAGGAATTACTTCTGTACTTGGTGCTGGATTCCATCACAGGAGATGGAAACTTGAAAATTTTCTCAGTAGTAGTAAAGACATACTGACTCCGTATAGAAGAAAAATTCCACATAACAACCATGTCTTCGACATTTATTTAAATCTGTATATATTGTTATACATATATATGCTGGAAATATGTATATAGAATCACCAGGAATTAAATTATTGTTAAAAAATGGCCTTCTTCCCATCATGCAAACACTGAGAACCACTAAAGTGAAACTTACTGGGAGTCTGTGGTCAGGAGGGTTTGTTAGAAAAATTGAATCTGAGCCCCTATGCAGCACAAAAAATCCTGCCATTAGGGCTGGCTCTGTTTGAATCTGTTTTAGAAAGACATTGTCTGAAAGCCTTCAGATGAATGAGAATACACAGCAAGCTGTTTCAATAGTTAATTGCATGCACTGTTAAAAACTTGTCCTTTATTTTCAGTCTTATTCCTTTTTTTTTTTTCTTTTCTTTTCTTTTTTTTTTTTTCCTATCTTTCTTGAAGAGATTAGAAAAGAGAGCAATTCAGCTGTGGATCTCATCAGGCTTGTTCAACATTGTTCACTTGTATTCCCTCCTGTAACTATTCCTGTTTGCTCACCAGCTTGGAAATGAACTGCAGCCTTAGATTAGTCCTCTATGTGCAGACAGAATACTCATTATTCCAATTTAAGTTATATTAAATGAAGGATAACCTCCTTCCATTGGATGAAGGCACAAGCAAAACCACCTAAGAAAAACCACCTTATTGGGAAGAAAGTGTTTTCAAACAGAGCTGATAGCATATTCTATTCTATTCAGGTTCCTCCACTGTTCCTCCACTGTGCCCGTCACCATGTATGCGAGCACCTTTCTGAGCAAAACTAGCACAGTGCTACTTGCACCAAAACATAAATGTTCCCTTTCCATCTTCATGGCCATGGACTGTACATTAAGCAAATGCTGAGGAGTTAGGATCTGGAATATGGGGACTTGCAAGCAGCAAAATTTGTTCCAAGGAGAGAAGGATGCCAGGTTTTGTTTTGCAATGTGTTTTTATCTCCCAGGTAGCCTCAGATGATGGGGAAAACATCATCTTGTGGCTGACCCTGTAAAGAAATTACTCTGCCTTGTTACCCTCAGAATAGCTCTGCTGAAAAAGACTTAGAGGTATTGGTGGATGGCAGCTGAACATGAGCCAGCAGTTTGCCCTTGCAGCTTGGGAAGCCAACTGTAACCTGGGCTGCATCAAAAGAAGTGTGGCCAGCAGGTCAGGGAGGTGATCCTGATCCTCTGCTCTGATGAGACCTCACCTGAAGTACTGTGCCCAGATGTGGAGTCCTCAGTACAGGAGAGAGATAGACCTGTTGGAGCGTGTCCAGAGGAGGGCCACAGAAATTATCTGAGAGATGGAACACTTCTCCTAGAGAACAGGCTGAGAAAGCTGGGGCTGTTCAACCTGGAGAAGAGAAGGCTCTGGGGAGACCTGAGAGCGGCCTTTCAGTATCTAAAAGGGGCTGTAAGAAAGAAGGGGATAGATTCTTTAGCAGGGTCTGTGGTGGTAGGACGGAGGGAACCATTTCAAACTAAAAGAGGGGAGATTTAGACTGGATATAAGGAAGAAGTTTTTTTACAGTGAGGGTGGTGAGGCACTGACACAGGCTGCCCAGAGAGGTGGTGGATGTCCCTGGAGACATTCAAGGTCAGTCTGGACCAGACTCTAAGCAACCTGACCTAGCTGTAGATGTTCCCGCTCACTGCAGGAAAGTTGGACTAGAAGGTCTGTAAGGGTCTTTTCCAACTCAACGGATTCTCTGATTCTATTATTGTCTCTACAGGAGTTCAGAAAGTCCCCTAGACTGCCAGCACACAAGCCTTGTCAAAGAAAGGCACCAGAAAGGATTCCCACTTCTGAAATAAAGTTAAAATTGAGATCCTGACTGACCTGGTTTACTTAGAGTTTGGTTCTCTAAATCAGAGATCTCTCACACTCTTGTATCTGTCAACTTAAATGCTTATGTTCTGTTTTTATCCTTCCAATTAATTAATTAATTAACTGAGTGAAACTTAGTCACTCACTTCTTAGTATATAGTGAAAAAATAGAATTGTAGTTGTTATAAAACTTTTTCATAGTTGAAAGGTCACATTTTATACATACTTTGGATGTAAATAACTATAAGGCATGTTGGACAAGACAAAATTAAGTTTTCATCAGTGCCTAGCCCATGAGGCAGATTACAGTGTAATAGCATTAGCCATGAGTTATCAAATGGGAATTAGTGGAAGTGATTGTGACTCTTTGTCAAGAGATTGGACTGCCTTTGTGGCTTCTGTCCCTCAAGTCCACCAATGTTAGGGCTTTTCAAGTCTGAATTTCACCAGCATTTTTTTTTTTTGTAAGAACAGGAGGAAGGAGAGTGCTTTTGACACTCACACAAATTGCATTGTTTATCTTACTGTCAGCATTATATCTCTTCATTCAGTGGGATCAGGATCCTACTGCCAAATAGTTTTGTAACATCAGTTGCTTGACCAAAGGCCTGTTCAGTCAAGTGTTTCACTGCTCATCTGTCACTGGGGTTGCCAGTAATAACAGTTAGCTTGACTTAGCTGTGTATTTTAACAACAGCTTAATATTGCTCAGGTCTTTCCTTCACTCATAATGTAAGATACCTTTCTGCTGAATGTGGTTTTAATTAAGTCTGTGTTCACAACTTTGCACAAGCTGTTGAAAAATTCCTCCCCTGTAAGAAAAGCAATGATGCAGTGAATGCTACTGTGGCAGAGACTGAGTTTTTATTAGATGTGTGTTGAGCCCTTATGAATTCATTACTTTAGATGAGCATGTGTAGATGCCAAAGGAAAAATGGAATAGATTTAACAACGGCACTAACGTAAGAAGTGTGAAATAAGCAAGTGCTGATACAAGCACTGTTGTACATTGAGAGGGCATGTATCCTTACAGTAAGTGTGACCAACAGCAGAATGACGCGTGGGCTGACTGGTCTCCCATGTTATTGAATAGTAATATCAAGCTGATGAAGAGGACTGTGATGGAGCAGTACTGCAGCACTGCTGTACTTTAAGCCTACAGATTTGTTGCACAAGAAAGCAAAGTCACATTTTTCAAGAACGTCACAGGAAACAAGTGGAGCCTGGAACATAACTTTTGCATAAGTAAAGCTCTCACATATCTGTGCACGTGCCAAATAGATAATTCTTTGCAAGATATCAGCTACTGAACAACAACCCCTCATCTTCGCAAAGGAAGTTCGAGTTCCAAACTCTCTTAACAAGCCAAAGCTGTTACACTGACAATCCTCCCCAGATGCCCCAAATAATTCCTTGGTAACTGGAAAAAAAAGAAAAAAAAGAAGAAGAGGAAGTTGTTATATATGTGGGATTACATTATGTGCATGGATCACTTTCATCTGGAGCAGATGTCATGTATCCTTAGCTTGGCTTCTACTCAGACATGGAAGGCATGACATTTATGTTTCTTTATAAACAGGCTGGGATTTGAGACTGAGCAAACTTTTTGGTTATAGACGTTCAGAAATATAATCATCACCCTCTCCTCCTTTTTATTGTCCAGAAGCAAACGTTTTATAAAATTCACTCCTCATATTCTGCCAATAAACATTTTAGTGATCCTAGCAACAACCTTTAGATGTGCTGTAAATATACTTGGCAAGTTTAGTGCCCTTAGCCACTTTAAACAGTCACTTTCCACTTATTTTATGTATTTTGCACATGCGGAGAATGGCAAAGGAGGGTGGAGCAGTACATGCAGGCCCTACAATATTCATTCATTTTCTATCTAGAAAGGTGGAAACTCCCTGCCTGAAAGCTTTTGTCAGGGCTCTGACAGGATCTTTCTTTTGTAGACAGTTTCCTAATTTATTGGCTCTTTAGGAAACAAATGGTCTTTTAGGCTTTTTTCCATTGTGGACGTGGTTGAAATATGCAACATCTTTAAAAGTTGATTTGACTTGGCCAGCAGAAACCCAACCAGTCACACAAATAGAGGTGATCCAATGTCTTTGTTTCTAAAGAAACCAGTCAGCTACCACTGAGCAACTGAGACAGACATATGTCAGTGCATGGAAGCCACAGGTGACAGTCTTCTGCTCATCCTCCTTGTGATAAAGCCCCCATCAGTGCACTGCTCAACTTGCCACCCATCACACTACAGGGCTTCAGCATCTTCCAGTTCCTAAGGCTTACAATTGGAATGAAAGTAGCTTTTAATAACATAGCAATTAACTGTTCCATTAAAAAATAAAAAAGCAGATTGCTGGGTGAGCAATGGATCTGGCAATGACACTGCCACTTTATGGCCTGTGTCCTGCATTGGGATTCCCTGGCCTCTCATATGGGAAGAGTCACTGACACATTTCCTTCAATAAAATAGTGCAATCTTTCCCATCATGTGTCTA
The DNA here is from genome assembly GCF_016699485.2 of Gallus gallus. Taxonomy (NCBI): domain Eukaryota; kingdom Metazoa; phylum Chordata; class Aves; order Galliformes; family Phasianidae; genus Gallus; species Gallus gallus. The sequence continues at coordinate 22,136,873 of NC_052533.1, read as the reverse complement.
GCTATTTTCAGAAAGCTTGCAGGAACTTAATGGATCTATGTCAAATTCCAGAAATTATATAGTCAAAATATATGCTGTCACAGACACAGATAGATCATACTTACATACATACACACACCAATAGCAGAGTCATGTGGGACTCATTTTAACAGGAAGTCAGGTTAAAAATTAGCCCACATTGTTCCCTCTAATGCCAGACACACAAATATGTCAATTCCGTCGAATAAACCCTAGCAGCTTGCTAGCACAGGGGAATGGCCCGCTTGCTGTAAAAGTGAAGGCTCTGTGTGCACCCCAGATCCTGAACTAGTTTCCCCAAATAGTCCCAGAGCAATCTTTCCTTGTAATGGTCTTCCTTGATTTAAAGACAATAAAGGGAACGGTTTCACAGAAGAAGAGATTGTTCCCACTCTGAATCTTTAGAGAACTCAATGGGATTTTTATAGGACATTTTTACACGGGTGAAGGTGAGCCAGTCTCTGTGTTAATGATCCTTGCTGAGCTTAATGATGAAAAGAACTGCCTGGCAAGCCAATGCAAAAGACTGGGACATCTGAAAGTCTTCCTCAGCTACTTCCAAAGCAGCAGCTTGAGTCCCTTCTTTGGGAATTTAACAGCACTGGGGAGTTGTCTGTGCCGTGTTTTTACATCTCTTTGACTGTAGCTGTGAATGTCAGATCAGTGGGATACCGCTGTTCCTACTTATTCAGAAACAAGCGCAAAATGCAAAATGTGGATCCAGACCCGGATCTAGAATTCAGATGTTGCAGAGGCACAGGATGTTAGGATCTGGGTCTTTGGTCTCAGTGCCAAAAACAAGCTGAAATCTAGATATACCCACACTCGTGTTTGTTCAGGTATTGCTCTGTTTTAAAACAGTGTATCTTAAAATTTGTACTTTGATCAAAGTTGAAGCACAACTTGAGGGGAGCTGTCTTCTTCTTGGGCTCTGACTTCATGGGAGTGAAAGGCCTTATACTTTTACACCAAATGCTTTCACTGACCTGGCTTCCTGTGTCTGGCAGTGCTGCTGTCATCTCAGGTCCCTGCAACCCTGTTCCCTGGCTCCCACAAACCCAGGACAAAGCAGATGGGACAGCAGGGTAGAGGAGTCAGCATGCAGTTGTGCCTTTTTTTTTTGGAGAAGGCCCTACAGGGCTTTGCACAACATAGCAAGTCCAAGCAGGTAACAGGAGAACTAGCATTTTTCCCAAGCACCATGATAGTCATAATTATGGTCATATAAATCAATATGATGAAAGAAAAATCACATATTTCCAGATGCCCGTGGTAAACCTACTTACTGTAAATTAGAGCCAGAGTTACGTGTGTGGAAAACTCCTATAATTTGGGCCACAGCTGCAAGAAAATCTGTAAGAAAAGGCTCAGAGCTGTGACATCACAGCATTTTGTTTTGTCTCTTGTTATGCTTTATCAAAAGAAAGCTAGGATAGCAACATTCTCTCTTACAACAGCCCTATTTTTCATTTGGGAAAAAAATACAAAAACAAATTACATTAAATTAGTTGACTGATTACCTTTAATTATGATTCACTGACTATGCTATGTTAGATAGAAAGATTCCTATATTAAAATGAATGCTTTTGAAAAATACATCAAGCATGTTGCTGTGATTTGTCCTGCCAGCAGATTCCAATATTAATCCTTTCTCAGCATTGCAACAGAGAACTGTCTCACCAGAATTTCAATAGCAGTCATTGCACAGAGCAAAATGATGAATCTTTTTTTTCAAAAAGCATCAGGATGTCATCTGTTCTATTTTGTTTCGTAACAATAGTTTGTAGCTTATTATTTCTTTGATACTTACCTTTTCATATCAGATGGTTTGATATCATATTTTTATTAATATGCTTTATTAGTGATAGGTGGTAATCCACGAATAAGGAAAGTAGTCACAGATATAACTTTTAATTGTTTACCAACAACCAAGACTCTGCTTTACCAGTAGGTATTGGTAATACAGCTTTAATATTGCTAGTATCTTCTGCACTGAGACCTAGCATGCAAATGCCACAAATCTTCTTAATAGCTTCTAATCATAGGAAGGTACTCTCCAGAGAGACAAAGGAGACAGGTTTTCTCCCATCTTACTGATAAATGCTTTCTGTTGGTTGTCCCTACTAACATCTTGTAAGCATCTTCGTACAGCGTGGTAGAAGTTCCCAAATCTCTGTACAACAGGCTCTCTTCTCGGCTTGTGGCTGGTGCTCTGAGCTGAGCTCTTCCAACAGAGACAGAAGTTTGACTTTACACAACATGACCTACAATCTGCTTCTCATTGTTGTGGCAACATCCCCAGCTGGGAGAAATCCATCCCTTCCCAAGCCACAGGCCTCTTGGCTCCGCAGTACCTGCAGGCCATTGGAACTAAACTAATTTGCCCACTAACAATTTTGTTTTGTTTTGTTTTAATAGAATCTTTAAGTGATAAATTGGTTTCAGACTAATTTTCTGCTTCATCTAAACTGTCATCGTGGGATGGCAGTCTGCAAACTCCAGACAGATTCTACCCAAACAGATTTCCTGCTAGGAGATTATCAGGGAGCCAAGGAAGACATGCAGGAGCAGGCAGATGCCCCAAAACATCCCACTGGTACCCTATATTTCCCACCATTGTTGCCCTGGGGCAGGGGTGCTGCGGGCAGCTTGCCACCCTTGAGGTACTCTTGGGTTTGGGGATCAGTCTGCTGTTGTGTCCAAAAAGGATGGTGCTGGCAGCTCCCAGGCTCTTTCAGCCAGATGCAAGGCTCAGTCACTTGCAGACAAACCTTACAACAGAGGTTTTGGCATCTTCAGCCAAGAGCTGAAGTGTATGTTGGTGTATCAGCTTCTGAGGAATTCAATACTGCAATTTCTGTCAAAGGCAGTCCCCACTGTTTTCCATTTTTACAAACAAATATGATTTTCTTCTAAGAAAAAATAATCTGAAATAATTTTAAATATGTGTGTATTTAATTTTAAATATGTGTGTATTTTGCTTGTCTTTCACTGAGAAAATACACATAGCACATCATTTATACAGGGCAAAAAGGAACACATTTTCACAGCCATAGGTTCAAGAGCACAGCACACACAACTGCATTTAATTCTGTTCACTTACATTATTAAGTGCTCGTGCCAGCTCAGGAGTATTAACATTTTTGGATCCAGGCTACAGAAAGCTAAATGATATGGTCAATGCTTTGGGCTTTAGCATCCAACTATCATAACCTAAATTTGTCCCCGTGGAAAAATCTTTTGAGAAGAAACAGAAGACCATTGAAGACCTGAAACACAGTTGGGTTCTGGAAACAACACATTCAGCCCCCACAGATGTATAGTTTTTTTTTTCAGCAGCCTTTGCTCCTATAGCTCATGTGCATTCTGTTCAGCTTTTTAATGAGAGGCTTTATGAACATGGGAATTTTTCTTGAACTGTAAAGAGGCACTCCATTGGAGTGCGTGTAGGGATGTGGAAGAACAGGTACATTTCTGGATGAGGGGGCCAGTCTGGCTCCTGCTACAGATATTTTATGGACTTCTCCTGGAGTGATTCACTTTGGTGTCTGGTTGTGGGCTGACAGCCTCAGATCCATTCCGTTCCAAATACTGCCAGGACAATTGTGTATGCTGGATCAGGGTTTTCATCAGGGCCCATTAAAAAGGCTGAATTTTCAGCAACAAAGTCTGAGAGTTTCTTTTAAAAACACGTTTTACCCTGGAGCCTTAATTTTAGCATCGTACTATATCCAGATATCTAGAATTTGTATTAATATTTTACTAATCTAATTAATCTTAATTAATTAATATTACTTATTACATTCCATAGCCTGTTCTAGGAACATAATCCTCACTGAAGTAAGTAGATTTTTGGTCAGACTCATACTGAGTGTATGAAATCTGCTTATAATAACAGTAGTGAATAATCAGTCTAGTATCTATTAACAGATCTACTAATCTGTAATTGTATAATAGCCTACATGAGTAAAATAGGATATTATAAACACACACATGCTATAGACAGCACTGAGCCCGTTAGTGTCTTTTTCTCTTTTTTGCTGATGTAATTATTCATGCAAACTACTGAATTTGAGTATTTTTATTTGAATAAATGTTTCATGAATCCAGTTTGTTATTGTTTAGCTATTCTGGTAGAATAATAGCCAAGATGACTGAATAAAATTCAGCTAATAATGTATTGGTTGATTTTTGTTCACGATCCTAACTCTCAATTGTGAATATGAATTTTTCTTGATTTTCTTGATCATTCTTGGAATTAATGCAGAAATAAACAGTAGAATTACCTCAAAAAATAGGAAGAAAAAGAATACCACATTTTTTTTGGTACATTTTCCCTATAAATTACTTACTGCAGTAGGAAGCACTTAAAATCAAACAACCCATACTATAATTAGAGTACTGTTCATGAGAAGGAGCATGCTTGGCCTTATGTTTCCAGAACTATACTTTAGGCATGAAACAATAGCCAAACTAATGTATTATTTTATCAGATAAGAGACACAAAAGTAAACTGAAAACCTTCCTCTGAAGTATATAATGTGGTTCTTTATATGTATTTTTACATATTTTACAGGTGATATGGGATTAAAGTGTGTTTAAGTTGTTCCACAAAAACAATTCAGCTATAAAGCTTGAGCACAGGCTTGTGCAAGAGGCATGAAACTGTTCTGTTTTATTGCACTAGTTACAATGAACATTATATTTACAGCTTTCTTTTGAATGCACATTAAAATGATACTGAACAGAAGCAGGTAAAACAGAAACCTTAGTCTTTAGCTGTCCTGTTTGGAAAAAAAGAAAAAAAAAAGAAAAGAAAGAATTATGACTTAGTTGTAACAAAAGCCTCGAAGCGGATATAGAATCCGAGTTAATGATATCCTGCAATCTGATCCTGAGCGGACACTGACAGCTGTTCTTGGGGCCCTAATGAACCATGCACATTTACAGATCACTGATTAGCAGAACTTGATACTGGTGGGCACAGACAAGTCCTAACACTATTTGAAATAGCTCTGGTGGTGTTAAATAACAGGGGTCTGTTATCATGTGATTACCTGTCTGTAAAATTCCTATTTATCTTCATTATGCTGCTGCTTTTCTCAGAGATGAAAGTGGGAAAGGCTTGTCATCTTCGATACTACACCTGTTGCTTTAACTCTTTGTGTTTCTCAGATGAACAGATTCCTTGGGCTCAGGTTGCAGAGTGGCTCTGCGTGCAACCATAGCCCTGCTGCCTCCTGTGCTGCTTTGAGAGGCAACAGTGACTTGAGTCAAAGAGACAGAAAGATTCCTCAGTGATTTCTGACAATAGTCACTGTTTATTGTATATGTGGGGAAATATGGTCCCATGCAAATAATAATACAGGCAAAGGTGTTCAGTTTCATGAAAGGGTGCATACCAAGAAGACCAACAGTAACTGTGATGCCAATTATCCAATATGGCAATCCAGTATGCTTTAGTTATGTATCTAATGTGTGCACTTTGTTGATGATATCTTGGGTGCTTAGCCAAGTCTGTGCAATTTAAACACTGAATTTCCATAAAAAACTTACATAGCTGCTTCTCGTTACCAACCCAGAATACTCGCTGTCTGTCAGAGAGCATCTGCTGCACTTGCCACTGACTGTAAGGAGAAAATGCTTCACCTCTGCAGAGTGATCCTATCTGCTGAACTTGGGAAGTCACTTCTCTCACTGAGGGTCTCTCTCTCCTTGGTGGTGGTAATAAGGTAAAAAAAAATAGCAGTGAATCTTTGCGTAACAGTCAGAGACAAAAGCTTGCACCTGTCTGCATGATGTTGACCTGATAGAAGTTACTTATGGCTGGACTTCAGTCCATAGAATTATAGAAAGATAGAATCACAGGATGGCTTGGGTTGGAAGGACCTTAAAGCCCACCCAGCCCCAACCTCCTGCTATGGGCTGGTTGCCACCCACCAGCTCAGGCTGCCCAGGGCCCCATCCAACCTGGCCTTGAGTGCCTCCAGGGATGGGGCGCCCACTGCTCTTTGGGCAGCAGTGCCAGTGCCTCACTGCCCTCTGAGAGTAGAATTCTTTCTGAACACCTAACCTAAACTTCCCCTCTTTTATCTGATGAGGACTCCTGACATGTCAATAAATACCACGAAACCCAAATAATCTTGTTAGGGTTGCAAACCTGGAATTGCAGCCATGACAGTAATTCAAGGATACGGGTAGAAACCTCAGAACTGAAAACCTTTTTAGCTCGCTTTTTAAAGAGTGACTAAATTAATCCCTGTAAAATGCTACTTGTTACAACATTTCTTTTAAAAAGCCCAAGTGTAACTTAAAATTAGTGCACTTTCCAGGTATTTCCCTTTACCTGGGTTTTCTCTAAATGAATTATTCTGAAACATTTGTCATCTGTAAGCCATCATCTTCACCTGTGTACATGCACAACCTTTCAGGTCTCAGAGAAGATAAAAGTCGTGTTTCTAAGCAACACAGAACACTGAAAATGATCTCAGTTGCAGCATTGCTCACTGGTCCCTAAATCGCCATTTATCTCAACTTTGCCATTTACCAAACTGGCTGGACAAAATGCTTGTGCATTGCAATGCAATACTCATGATACTCATATCTTATAATAATATAATAATAATATCTTATAATACTCAATGCAATACTCAGATACTCATATCTTTGGGATAATGCTTAGTCTGAAACCAGCAAAACTAAGACTCAAATAACTATGGATGAAATCAATCATGTACACCAACAGCACATCCCAGATTTGTGCTTCAGTGCTTTTGTTCACTATCACAGGTTCAAGGTTTTCAATACACTTGAAAAACTTTGAGTGCTATACCTTACATACAGAGGTAAATAATTATTTTTCTGTGTTTATGTACCAGCATTTGCATTTTCCTAGGAAATTTCCTTTAAATATTTAATGTTTGCCCTTGTAAGTTACCTGTGGAAATATCTACTGCTTTTTTTTTCTTTTCTTTTTCTTTTTTTTTTCTTTTTTTTTTTTCTTTCAGATCAGATGGATGATGGGGAACAAAATATGTCTTTCAAGGCAGATTGCTGTTTTATGGCTAAAAGGTCTGTTTCTGGGAGAATTTTTGAAAAAATTCCCTACCACACTTTGGAATTTTTCTTCAGTGTAAAGAAGTTACTGTGCAATAGCACCATTTCAGGTTCTCTTACTTAATCTTTCACAGTGCACTAAGCTGCACATACTTCCCAGACCCTCCAGGAATAGAATGCAATCTTGTGCAACAAACCCTTCAATTTGGTGGAAGATGCAAATGGCTTTAGATACCTCATAATTTATGGTCCAAAATTAAAGCTTTTATTTCTTTCATTTTTACATTAGTGTCAATTTCCTACAGTTCTGAAAGATTATCTTAGGTAATTCTGATATAATCCTATCATGCGAAGTTAAGGGAACATCATAGCAGTCAATACATATAGCTTGGGGTTCCTCCTGCTGGCAGCTACTGGATTGTATCTGATGATATTCCTGCTTGCTTTCTTCTTCTAAGGCACTAACGAAGTAGCATTTTGATAACACCAGTCCTTAAAGAAAATGAGCTTTTCTGTGATGACACAAATTTCTCTTTTTTGGTTAGGTAACACAGCCTTGGTGAAACGTTTAGTTGCTCATTTATGATGGGATTCATTGACCTTCATCTTAAACCTCAGAACCTGGGCATTTATTCTCCACCAGTTGTTAGGGTCCCTTAACAGTCAATGGGAAGAGACAAGTCTTCCAGAGTGTGATTTATTCCATCCTAAAACAGATGTTTAAGATGGGGGAGATGAATTGTGCTGTGGAGGTCCTATCTCTCATTACAGGTGGAGGCCGGTAACGAGTGGAGTCCCCCAGGGGTCTGTCTTGGGACGGTGCTCTTTAACATCTTTATCAATGACATCAACGATGGAATCAAGTGCACCCTCAGCAAATTTGCTGACGACACCAAGCTGAGTGGTGTGGTTGACACGGAGGAAGGAAGGGATGCCATTCAGAGTGACCTTGACAGACTTGAAACCTAATGAGGTTCAACACGGCAAAGTGCAGGGCTTTGCACTTGGGCCGGAGGAACCCCAGGCATCTATACAGACTGGAAGGAGCAGTCCTTGAGAGCAGCTCTGCAGAGAAGGACCTGGGGCTCCTGATGGATGACAAACTTAACATGAGCCAGCAGTGTGCTCTTGCAGCTCGGAAAGCAAATGGTATCCTGGGCTACATCATGAGAGGCGTGGCCAGCAGGGACGGGGAGGTGATTGTCCCTCTCTACTCTGCTCTTGTGAGGCTCCATCTGGAGTACTGTGTCCAGGTGTGGAGCCTCCAGTACAAGAAAGACAGAGAGCTGTTGGAGAGGGTCCAGAGAAGGGCCACAAAGATGATCAGGGGGCTGGAGCACCTCCCCTACGAGAACAGGCTGAGGGAACTGGGCTTATTCAGCCTGGAGAAGAGAAGGCTGCAGGGTGACCTCATTGCAGCCTTTCAGTACCTGAAGGGAGCCTATAAACAAGAAGGGAGTAAACTCTTTGAAAGGGTAGATAACAGCAGGACAAGGGGGAATGGTTTTAAGTTGAAAGAGGTAAGATTTAAGTTGGATGTTAGGGGGAAGTTCTTTACCAGGAGAGTGGTGAGGTGCTGGAACGGGCTGCCCAGAGAGGTTGTGGATGCCCCATCCCTGGAGGTGTTCAAGGCCTGGTTGGATGTGGCCCTGGGCAACCTGGTCTAGTAAAAGAGGAGGTTGGTGGCCCTGCCTGGCGAGGGGTTGGAGCTTCATGATCCTTGAGGTCCCTTCCAACCCAGGCCATTCTGTGTTTCTGTGTGATTCTGTGATTCTCCTAGATGACTAGAGCAGTCTGAAGTCATTTGTTCCTGGGATCCGTACAACGGGACCACAAAGTACGCTGTCATTAATTTCAGAATAAAGGAATCATTGAAAATGATGTGTCTAGGGTGAGCAGAAAGTATAGCCAGGCTTTTTAAATCATACACAAGGAAAATTTGAACTGTAGTCAATGAGGTACTTCAGAAAATGGCAACTGGAATCTAATTCTGAGGGCAGACAATGGTGGGGAGAGCTCAGTGCTGAGCTGACAGAAGTTGAGCCTTTGGCTGTTAGAAGCAGTTTCTTCTTTCTGATAGCTTTAATTTTACACTTTATATCCTGAAGAGAGTCAGTTAATTTTTGTACTTCCCTCCGTCACAGCTCATTTAGGAAAACCTCCACAGAACTGCAGAACTAAAAAATGCAGACAATACTCTGAGAAATTGAAACCTTCAGCTGTCCTCTTGGCATAATCACCACTTTTTCACCACCATTTCAGGAGAACCATCCAGAATGGTGCAGAATAAGAGGTGACTGCAAAGGCAAATGCCCCTTTTTGTGCTCTCTTTACTTAGCTACTCAGTTTCTCATTTGCTCAGAGACCTGAAAAGAGAAGAATCTGAAAGTAAGAGGCCAGGAAGAGGACTATTGATCAATGCTCAGGCACAGTGGGACTACTGAACGTCACAGACAGAAGACCTTTTCCCAGGCACAGAGAGTGGAAACCCTGTTAGCTGAGCCAAGGGAAACAGGGCCTCCTTCAGCAGAGACCTCCCCTGCACAGATGGCCACCAAGGCTGTGGACACCCAAGGGACATTGGCAGCCATTTCCCTGGGACAGATGAAGAGCAGCTTGAGAAGGGTAGAAAGGCAAACTTAATATCTGAAAGAGGAACAACTACTATTTGGTACCACTTAGCATTAGCACACTTGCTGATTTTTATTAACCTATTTAGCTTTGGTTGAGTCATATCACTTTAAGAGGAATGTTAGAAGAGATCATCCATGCCATTTCCAGTAGAAATGTTTTGTACTGTACAAAAATTACATTATTCATTCATGAAAGAGTATATCTCTCAATTTGTTGTAATCTGATTATCAGATCAAAACATTGCCAATTAATTTGCTTGAGGTGAAAGAGAGATTTTTCTAGAAGCCATACAAATATCTATTTTCTGATTCTTGAGGCAGAAGACTTTTTTAGATTTTCAGTGATGGCTTTAGCAAAGTGAAAAGTATTGATACTTTACCAACTTTATGATTTCAAACACAGGAATGATAAAAAAAAAAAAAAAAAAAAGGAAGAAAAAAAAAACCTGTGAAGTATCTCTAAAGATGAAAGATAAGTGATACTTTCAGTAGATCCAATCAATAACACAATCTCTCATCAGGTCTAAACCATCTCCAAGAGCAACATCCAACTCTCATTGTAACAGTTTTGTAGAAACAAAGTGGCATGCAACAGACTCCCATGCTATCCCTGTATTACTCAAGGTCATGGAAATCCCAAGATGTGCATATCCCACATGGACAGGAATAGATCATTTGTCTAGAGTCTTCTGCAGCTGAAGCACATTCATAAGAGAGCTGGTCCTGTCCTGCTCCGTTTACAGTCCAGTTGTGTCTGCAGAAGAGGACCAGTGCTTCAGAGAAAGCTGAGCTGAATTCGTCTATTCTTAGAGCAACTGTGCTGAACCATGAGGATGACCTTGAGCTCCTAAATGTACGCAGCAAGTGTAAGTGGGGGGTAGAAAATATTTGACCCATATATTGACATTTACATTGTGGATATATCTGTGCAAGATAGTCATGAGTCTCATTTTACAGTCACTGTAGAGAAACAATGCTTTTATACTGGCTGAGGGAGATCAGTCATGCCCTGATTCCACTGATACTGACCACTGTAATGTAAACATCTATATTAAATCAGCGGTCTCTCCTTCCCCCCTTGTAGTTACTCAAATCCTGAAGGTCAAGGATACAACTTTCGACCTGTTGATGTGTCCCAGAACCTTCTCTGGCATCAGTGCAAAGAAGCTAGAAACCTCCCTTAGCAAGATGAGTAATGATAGCTGTTATCTGGAAAATACTGGAACCTGAGTTGAAAACAGCTTCTGGCTTGGCTACTGAATTCTAGTGAATTTTGCTGAAATGTAGACCTTATGGTATAAATGTAAACTAGCAAAAGCTGTCCTGAGATTGCTTTGACTTTCTATGAAAGCCAAAGAGGCCATATGTTCCCTAGAGACTTCTGAGTTTTTTTGAACTGTGCTAAAGCAGGACTGCAAGCAGCACCTTTACAAGCAGTGAGCTGTGGTACACTTCAGGAATACTCTGAACCAATAATCAGCCTCTAAATCATTCTATGATTCTATTCTGTTTCCCTTCTTTAGCAGTCCTCAAGCAAGAGGAAGGCAGACTTTGGAATCCTCTGTGTTTTCTTGCTTTCAGAGAAGCCCTAGAAAAGCATTGCTAACTGAGGTCTAAACAAAAAGCTGCTGTACATTTGAATGAAATCTCCTATGTCAGTGAAAAATCTGCACTTTTATCAGTTCTGCAGAGAAAATAAAACCATGGAAGGAACTATGAAATACCAGGATCTTGTTTTTAATATTTAAATCCTATCATTAAAACTCATTGTATTGCTACCCAACTAATCTTTGTGACAACTGCTCCAATTCAAATGCTTTGATTGTGAAGAAATGCAAAAACAAGGAGCAGAAATGAATCAAGATGCTGAAAACTCTCATAAAGAGTGTCTTTTTAAAAACCACTACCCTTGGGTTTTAACCTATGCCCATTTGTCAATATAAAAATACCACTTGATCTCAATAGAACGGGAATAACCCATAAACCAATCTTCAGATCAGAATGAAAACACAAACCACTGCATATTTTCAACTTTAGACCTATTGCAAGGCCATTGCAGAGTATCTGATAATGGCATTTATGTTTATATAGTCCATTGTTTTTCCTGTGCTGCAAACTTTCCATTCTTGACAGCCCTGTTTCCTGTTTCCCATTATGGCAGTCTCCAAAGGGGGTTTCCTTCTGTTTTTCTTATGGTCAAAAGGAATTTCATAAGTACAAGTCAAGTTTCTTTTCAGTACTACACGTGCAGAATGGAATCTGAAAGCTCCCAGTGTAATCATCTCCAGCATGTACATAGTTAGTGTTACACATAATCCACATCTGGGTCACAAAATCTCTGAAATGCTTCCAGGAATATTTAGACAGCCATAATGCAACACGTTGCTGTATAAGGGAGAAATAGAGCTAACCTCAATGTCAGGGTTATAGCTTTTGAGAAACACAGCAGCTCCCCTTCAGAACTTTGTAGCTCACCTTCTGGGTCCTGACTCTGCCATCAGTTTGAGCAGCACTAATATTTTCCTTTCCATTCGAGCCCATAGACACATCTGAAAACAGTTTATATCCCAACATGCCTTATGCTGCTGATGTTTAAGTCTAAACTGTGTATAAAACTCGGTGCATATGTAACCCATATATTTTAATACAGGAGACTGTCTTGGCACCTTTTTCTGCTACAATCAGCTCAGAACCCCAGGAGATAAAATATGGTTGAAACCAAACTAGCAGGCAGTCTGCAGTACAGTATTCATTTCAGAGTTAAAACACATTTCAAGATTAGATCTGGGCTTGGCACTATGCTGCAGCACTGCCTTGTGTGTGATATAGTATTTATAAACTACTTTTTAACCACTGCTTATGGCACAGAACCCATGCTGTATGAAGACATTAAAATTTTCTTTTTAGCAAACTGTATTTAAACAGTGGATTAAGGAAGATGCTTCAAGGAAAACAACAACAGGAGTTACCTGTAACCATCAATCATAGTAGTTACTGTTATACTTTCTTAACTAAATCTTTAGTCAAGTAAAGGTAGAAAGGTGGCTCATATTTGCTCTCTTCTTCATGCAGGTCAGGGGCTGTTCCTCAAGTGATGTGTGCAAAAAAAATTTTTTTTAATTTATTTTTTCAGTCCCCAGAAGTGATCTAATGAGAAAAGATTATCTGGATTAATGTTAATCTGCTCTGTCTTGCCACTGCTTTTGAATTTTTTCATTACAGACTTGCCTTCTGAATTGCTTTTACTATGTATGACTCTGATTTTCTTTCACTCATATCGGTCCATTAGTGACAGGATGTTCCTGTGTGTCCCTGTGCAGGATCTCCTCTGAAGAACATTTTTCAGCAAAAGTGATTCAATCCATGGCCAAGATAATAGGTGTTGTGTTTAATGAGCAAAGGCAAGAACACTTATTCATGGTTCATCCATATTGACCTCTATTGTTTATAGGTTCCTACAATAGCCTCTGAAGAGTGAAGGCATGGTCCTTGGAAGGGGCTGTAAAAGAACCAAAGCAAGTACCCAAGGTGAGATATCTTCCTTGTGGATTGGTAAAGATGGGTGAATTGAATCCAAACCGTGCTCCATCCCGTGTTGTTTTACCATTTCTTCTCTACATTTCTCTTACCATTTGTATACCAAATAGCATGAATGCTTCTTGGGGAGGTGAAGGGGATGGAGAAAGCCTTTCAGAGTTTGCTCTGTCCTTCTGCAGTGAGAAGATTCACTATGATACCAGAGGTAGTCCTTTGCTTCACAGGGGCTTGGATGGAGTAGAGGCGATGTCACTGTTTACTTATTTATTTTGCTTCTTGCTAAGCTTTGTGTGTGCCTCTGACACTGACTACTCATCCAGCAGACATACTTTCAGAGTCTTTTCTTTTCTGAATCTCTTCTTTTCCCCCTTCCTTTGTGTAAAGGATATGTACTGGCTTTGTGGAATCCCTGTAGCAAGTTGTGAATGATGTATGAACTGAAAAATCTTTGCCTGGTACACAGTAGGAATACAGAAAGTGCTGTGCAGTCACTGCTGTGCTATGCTTTTTTCTATATATACAGACTCACAGTAGTCATCTCATATTCATTTTGACAAGCCCTTTATGTCCAGACACCTTGGGATGGGATGGCTTGTGTACCATTGGCCTGTGCTGGAATATATATCAGAAAGATTTTTGTGCATAATTGTTCCCTGTGCTGTGCTTAAAAGAAAGTGGTGCCTTTTGCTTTTGCTAATATGCCAGCCTGAGGTTCCTCAGTTGAAATTCCAGGCAGCAAGCATACCTGGGAAGCATTGCTAAGATGTCTGCATTTTTGCAATCGTGTTCTCAGAGAGGGACTTAAATCTGAGACACAGAGCTATGAAACTTGAGGACATACTCCTTTTTCTAATTGGCATGAACCCTGGATATTCTCTGTTTATAGCCTATTGTGAACTCAATCATTTTGTTTCCTTTGGGTATCCAGACCAGCTTAGAAGTGGAAAGAGTGTAGAATACACAGTAGAAATGCAAGTGCAAATCAGAGAGGAAGCTTTTTTCTTCTATTTTAATGGCTAGAAGATTCATACTCCTTCTTGGACACCTATTGCTAACTTAGATTTTTTATTTCCCATGCTGACATACCTGAAAGAGATGGCTTTGCACTAAGGTATTTCTGCAAGGCATGTATTCCAAAGGAAATCTTATTTGATTTCCCTTGACTATACAAGAATATCTTCCTAATGCGATGGTTGACTGTTTTTCCCTCTGTGGTCACACTATCACTTGGTTGAACCTGTTGTTTGAATCCACCTCACTGGAGAGATTTCATTTTTTGTGAACATTGGCCAGTGAGGCTTCAAGGTAATTTTAGCCTTTCCCTCAGTGTAGCTTTCTCATTAATAATAAGTACTGAAGTTAAAGCAAAGACTCGTTTTATTAAAAGAGGAGAGCTTAGGGAGAAGCAGAGGTGATTGACTAAAGAAAAAGGATCTTGGCTTATGTTGAATAAATCACATCTCCGCTCTGAGCCTCATCTTCCTAACTTGAAAACAGGGATAAAACAGAAGGCTCTTCAGCTTTGGAGACTAACTGGTGAACAGAACTGAACAAAAATTATGGACTTGTTTAAAATATGAGGAAAAAGAGATGCAAACAGATAAGATCATGAAGGGAGAGAAGAGACAACTAGGGAGGGGGATGCACACAGGTTGCCTTGAAACAGAGTGTCATAGTGAGGTAGGTGGTAGAAGTCTGCAAGGAGAGCTGGTACACAGCCAGCCTTGCCACAGATGGACTGAAGAAGCTGGGTAAGTTTCTATGCACAGCTGAGACCACTGCTTTGCTCTAGGCATCCTTGAACCATGGGAAAGGAAGGAGAGGAGAGGAGAGGAGAGGAGAGGAGAGGAGAGGAGAGGAGAGGAGAGGAGAGGAGAGGAGAGGAGAGGAGAGGAGAGGAGAGGAGAGGAGAGGAGGGGAGAGGAGAGGAGAGGAGAGGAGAGGAGAGGAGAGGGAAGGAGAGGGGAGGAGAGGAGAGGAGAGGAGAGGAGATGAGAGGAGAGGAGAGGAGAGGAGAGGAGAGGAGAGGAGAGGAGAGGAGAGGAGAGGAGAGGAGAGGAGAGGAGAGCATGGCACAGGCCTTCCACAGCCAAGAGCGTGATGGCTGCACAGATAGTTGTCAAGAGACTGTTCTTACTACAACAATGAGTATAAAAACAGTATCTGCAACTGTTATTTTCTATCTCTAGTTCTCCCTAGTAAAACAGACATTTTACAGTATGCCCCAAATAGTAGACTATTTATGATGTTTTATTTTTGTTACTGTGAATAAAGAGTATCCTTGGCAACATTTCTTTCCTATTCTTAGTGATCAGTTGCTGAACACTACCCCAGAGTATGCACTATCTAATATTTCCCTGTATTCATGCCTGCATAAATGAAGCTGATTCTGGAGCCTGTGAGCACATCGAAACCGTTGTTGCATTACTGCAACCTTGGCAGAAGTAAATTGCACTGAGGCAATACTTCTGGACACAATTTCAATATAATTTCTTTCTTTGCATTGCAGAACCCTGACATGGTCCTGCGCTAACTTTTCTTTGAGTCAGTTCTCCTGCTGAGGGAGTTAAACAGCAAAAAAGGTTTCTGCACTTGCTTCAGTGCAGCAGAGAGGAGCTAATGAGCCCTCCTGATCCTCTGTGCTGCCAGGATGCACAGGCAAGATGGCAGTGGCAACTTTGCCTGAGCCCTGTACCTCAACAGACAGGGAGGGACACATCTGGCTCAGCTTCCAGATGTTACTGACACCTTTGGGTACCTCAGGTCACCCTGGCACAACGTGCTGTGCCGACAGCAAGCTTTCAAGAGCATATGACCGTAATGATATGTCTTACTGTGCCTCTTTCTGACTTCATTTTGCACTGTATTATGCTGATAAAATAGTATAAGATAGTTCCTCCCAAGAAGATGATTAAAGTTTTGGTCATGATTAGCCTATAAATTGTTTCTGGATGCTTGCAGGAAACTCATATAAAAACATGTCTTAGATAATTGGAGTGTTCAAGAAACTTATGACTACTATTATCAAAAAATGTTAAAATGGACTAGGAGCATATTGCCTGCATTTCGTTAATGCTTTTGAGGTGTTCTCATCATTCTGCTCTTTAAGAGTTTAAATCTAGTACATCCAAGTCTCTACCACTCATTTTTTTTTTTCATATACTGAAAGAAGAAAGCAAGATTTCTTGTTTTTCCATACTTGATCAGTTTCTCAGCTTGAATGAATGACTTGAATAAGTCCAAACACAGAAAAAAAAATCACTGCAACTATGGAGAAGATACAGCTGGCAAAAGCAAACATTTTTCCAGGTGTTTAGTTACCAACTTCCTGCTCTTGAATGGTCAGACTCTTAAAATTTCAAGAATAAATACACTCAGCTCAAGTATTATTTTTAATTTCACATGAAATGGCCTTCAGTCATTTCAGTAACCTTAGGCCTTTATATAGGTTAAGCTAATTCCAAATTTAATTCTAAATTATTTAAATATTTGTTATGAGTCAGTTTTTGGTACATTTAAATGCAGATCCTTTCATTATTATTTCTGAGAACTATCTTCTGCACCCTTTGTTTTTGGAAAATGTCAATTCATTGTTTTTTACTTCTAAGTCACATTGACATAATACCATTTATTCTGTTACTTTTAAGGTAAGAAGAGCAAAAACTGTGACCACCAAATAAATATGGTGTGTTCACAAACCAGGGAGGTTGTACCTAGAAGCACAGATGTGTGCTTTGCACAGTCCAGCAGAACATGCATGCAGCGTTCATGTTGGGAAGCTCTTCCTTGCACTAGTCTTCAATGATTACTTGCAGATATTTACTTTAGCACATGGCATATAGAACATTAAAAGGGTTTTGAAAATCTCTCAGTTTTTCAACTTCTGAAGGATTATTAACTTCAAAGTGTGAAGAAATGTCGGCCTTCTATGTTTGGAAATGCCAGCAGCCTTTGCATATCCCCACCGCAGTCCCAAGCAACCCCCAGCAGAGAGGAACGATTACTGCCTCAGTGGCGTAAGGATGGCTTTTGATCTCCTAACATATTGGAAATTACTTAAAGGTAAGCCATCTGCTAGCAGAGGAACAAAAATAGATTACATCACACCCTGCTAGAAAGATTGTGTTAAATCCTGTGTATCAAGGCTTTTAATAATTCTATATTAAGTCAGCTAATAGGATTAGGTACACATTTTCCTTAGGCTTTTTTCACCAACTATTAACAAAAAAACTTTTTTTTTTTTGGTAGAGATTTGTAAAATTCACGTGTCTTCCATTGTGAATAAAAGGAGTTATTTCAGGAATTAAACATCTCTTCAGATCACAGTTTCTCCCCAAAAGCACTTATGGTAGGAGAGCAGGATGATGCATGGGGAGTGGGAAGAACTCAACACTTTAATTTTTTGTTAACATGGTAAGTATTAACTGCAGATGTCAGATTGCTCTGCTAGAAAGTTGTAACTACCTACATATGATGCAGCCTATCAAAAGATCATTGAAGACATTGTTAAAAGGCTTTAATTTTTCTGCTTTCTTATTTATTTAGTTATACATATTTTTAGAAGTAGGCTGCCAATTAGGAAAGGTGGTTCAGACTATTTCTGATTAAATTTAAATTTGGCTAGTATTTCTTGTGGTCAGTGGTGAAATACAGTAGTCAGAATAGGAGAGCATTAAGTTTGCTATTTTGAAAAAAAAAAAAAAAAGCTTGTAAGACAGTTGTCTCACACCACTCACTTCTATATCCTTCTGGTTCCTGACAATGTGCAAATCATGGACTATAAGAGCTGGAACATATATCCAAGTCACTGGGTTTGATAGCACTTAGTGGACATTTTCTTCCATTAATTTGTACAATTATTTTGTAAGATCATTATAGTTTTGGCTTCTGCAATATCCTTTGATAATGAATTTCACAATTTAAGTCTGTGTTGTTTGGTATCTACTTCCTTTTGTTAAAAACTTCTGAGCTCAAAATTGCATAAGGAGGGCTATTTACTGACTGCTTTTCTTGCCTAAATTAAATAATTTGAAACCATGCTTCTTGGTCACATCCTGTTTATAATTTTGCTTTTATACTTGCTGACATTATTTCTTGCAAATTTATCAGCTAAGCTTTATTATCTATCAAAAGTTTTATTATCTCAATATCTGAAAGGATTACTTCTGTGTGTTTTGATTGGTTGTATTTCAGGTGGATTTATTTGTGAAATTTTCAATATGGCAAAAGAAGGCATACTCATCACCATTAAGAAATCCTGCTAACCAACAAACATTCACAATCCTAACATGGATTAGAACTAAAAATACTCAACCAATGCAAGTGGTATGTTTTTCTGAGTAATTTATTTCATTTCAAAAAAAGACATCCCTCCCATAAAATAAGGCTATAAGAGTACAGAAGCATATCAGTTAAAACCATATTCAAATGTATATTTTCTGAGCAATGCAAGAAATAAAACCTGATGTCACCGATACTTTCACAGATCTAAACCTCTTTTCAAGACCTGATTGTCTAGAACCTGAATTAGATCTATAGCATCTGTTTTGGGATAAGGAGACCACAACCTGAAAATCTTGGGACATAGGAAGATCTTGACATTACATAATGGTGTAGCGATGCTCCCTGTTTGTTCTATCCCTTTCCTAAAAACAAAAACAAAAACAAAAACCCTACATATTTTACTTGCCTTTTTGACAACTACTCAATACTTACATGACATTTACATTCAGTAATTCATTCAGACATGACATTTACATTTAGACCACCACAGAGCCCCTAATTTTTTACATAAAGCTAGAATTTTCCCATCCACATCGCTTTAAATTTTTCAACACCAAATTTCCTTCACCATTTTATTGCTCAGTTGCTTAGTGACGTAAAATCTGCCCGCAATCCTCCACATTTGGCCCTTGTCCTTTGATGTTCAGGGTGACTAACTACCATTAGCAAGCTTGACTTGTTCCTTTTCCAGGACATTTTCAATATATCGAACAGCCTCTGAAGAATTCTTTTTGTGGTTTCCCTCCAATGTGAAACTAAACATTTACTCCTACCCTCTATTTTCTGTCTTTCATTCAGATATTCATCTAAAGAAAAATTCCCCTATAGGCCACAGATGTTAACTTTCTTAAAATCTTTACTGAGGGATTTTGTAAAAAGCCCTTTGGAAATCCAAGTAGATGGTACCTACCAGATCATCCTTATCTACATGTTTTTTTTATTTTTCAAACTACTCTGAATTTATAAAGCAATACTTCATTGGACAAAAACAGGGAGTAGTTCCAGATGTGCATTATTTCTATTCTCATTAAACATGCTACTGATGTGCACTGTAGATTTCAGACTCACAAGCCTGTAGTTCCTCAAATGTTCCCTGGAATTATTTCTATAAACTGACATCCCATTTGGCAGTCTCCAGCCCTTTTACTAAGGCAGTTTCAGGCAAGAAGTTACATACTCCCAGTAATAACTCAGCTATTGCATCCTTGCATTGTCCTAGAACAACTGCCTGAATAACATCTGCTCTTGGCTATTTTTTGCTGTTCAGTTGTCCATTTGTTCCTTATCCATTTCCGTAGTCATTTCAATTTCAAAGAGATACACTGCTCAGTACTCAACAACAGAAAAAATTATTCCTGAATGTGGATGTCCTTCATTTCTTCCATAGCGAACACTGATATAATTCATATAAACTCTGAAGTGAGCTTTTCCTTCTGTATCATTATCAGGAGGTGGCCCTGTAGACTAACTGCAAGGCTTCCTGTTTTAGAAAAGTATATTTTCATAACAATTTTGTTGACCTTACAGCATTTTCAAATATACGCTCTCAGAATTTATGATTGTATTTTCCTTACTTCGATATGATTTAAGGTTTTAGAAGGACACACTTGCACTGTACAAAACACTGTTTTTCTATTAACTGAGGTACTCAAACAGAATTCTTACAAAAACTCATCTTGCACAGAAAGCAGCTGTAAGAAACTGTTGGCTTTTTCCTCCCTTTCTGATATTTCGAAATGGTTAAAATCAACCTGTGAGACTTATTTTTCCTTTTCTTAAGATAATTCATGTCTACCTCGATATTAACAGGAAGACAGACTATATTTGTACAATAACCCTTTGCTCTCTTCTTGTTGAAGATCCTTTTTTCACAGTACTAGTAAAGCATTAGGTGGGAGAATCTAGACATTTGTTTTAGAATGGAAGTATCATGTTAGGTCTTTGTGAATTTGTCTGTGACTTTTTCTGTTTCGTGTTATCTGTCTACTGGTTAATACATGTAAATAATTTTTAATATAGACTCAGTTGTTCCCCTTACAAGTTGTATGCATTTTAAGCTATAGAGCCATACATACTATCATTATATCTCCAAGAATCAACGTGAAGTAGAGCTTCATCAAAAGATACTTCTACTTCATTCCAAGTCCAAAATACCTTCTAACTTGCAGTTTAAGGAACACACTGGGACGTACAGAATCAAACTCACATGGTCACAATCAGGATGGGGCCATGGTCTCCCAGCCTGTGACTGAATAGTGCAGTCATCAGAGAAACTAATGTCATCTTTTACACAAACATCGATGTTTTGAAAGAAGTTAAACCTGAATCCTCTGAAATAAACACTCTTTGAAAGAGTACCCCGGGTCTGAAATTTTGCAGCAGGGCCTGACGACGTTTGGTACACTATCTCTTTGGCTTTGTGAACCTCAGAGGTGCCAAGAGGGGGAACTAGATCTCTCATTCAAAAGTACAAATTCTATTATTCAAATTTTGGCCAAAGACTGAATCAACCAAGAGATTTATATGACTAACAGCTTCTTAGGCGCTTAAATCTAACGTTAGTATATAAATGAGATGCTTAAAACTCCCACTAAATTTCTGCTGACCATTTTAAGTCATCATTTTCAGAAATTACATCATCTAACCTTAATGATTTGCAGTGTAGATGTTTACATCTGAATTAGTCATCCTTAGTTCCTCTCGTGCTCTGTGGAGAGTAAAGGGAGTTAGTTTCTAAGGAATGATTAATGTGACCTACTTTTGAGGTCTACAGAGCATCCTGTGGACTATACAGTGAGCCCTTGGTGACAAGCTCAGATGTACCTGCCCGCACAGTAGGTGAGCGCATTTTTGACAGATGAATTGAAACTCTGATGTCAGCAGAGCTACAGATCATTTGTACACTCTGTACAGCCATAAAACACCTGTGCATAGCAAGTGCCAGGCAATATGTGCTATTTCAAACCTCAAAGAAAAGTCATATTGAAAATTGATATAAGATAAAAGCAAGCCCATGAGCAGTTACTGTGGCTGACATGCAGGGAATTAACAAGGTGCTCTGTGTGACGTGGATGCAAAATGGCCCAGGTCATCCTGTGCTGAGGCTGTACAGAGCCCTTGCCAATTCAGCTGATGGCACTAGACAAGACCACATCTCCCCCAAAGGTGCCAGCGCACTAGACAGCCTCCAGGTACCAGCTAATCTTAGAAAGTCTAAACATAAATGAATGCCTGAAATGTCAGAATGCCTAAAATCTAGCACTGAAAATTTCAGGTCCTGCTAGCTCTAGATTTAGTGAATTTCAGTATAAAATATTTCTGTTGCTTTAATCTCTATATCAGAGAATTTAGTGCTGAATTTATCCTAATTTGGCTTCACAGCTCATGGCATATCTGCTATTTCTTTCTCATAGGTATGTGCCTTCTAATAGGTTCCAGAGTACACTGACTTTAGATTTTCAACAAGTCAAAATAGACTGTCCCCCTCCCAAGAAAACTGGTAAGAAACTGAGTGTGTGGCCTTTACAACGCTAATAGATGCAGATGAAAATTTACTGAAGGAGGTGAAGGAATAACCTGAGTGGTTGTAGTGATCTGCAGGGAAAAAAAGAGTTGCATGATGAAGCCTAAGCTTTCCTACTTTTTGAGGTGGCCGTACCAAGTGATTTTTATCATCATTACACTTGACAAACTTAAGAAAGATAATGGCAGGCAGCTAGTGACGTAACCACAATAGAACAGAAAGATTGATGATATAATTTTACAAGGAAAAGGGTTGTTGTGCTTTATTTGTTATTTCTCCTATCTCCTCACTAGAGGAAGAATTAATGTCTTTCTTTAACATAAATGTTATTAATGGTAAGTATCTACAGCTCTCTCTAGGGACAAAAAAAACAACCCATAAGAATTGTGGTCCAAAGCATCTAGTAGCTGTCTGTTACTCTTTAGGTAAGGCAAATGACTTGATTTTCCATTTAAATTCACTTAATTTCACAAATCAATACAACTACAACCAAATCATACTGTACTGACTCATAACACATTTAGTACTCCCAGTGACATAAACAGAAATTGCAACTAAGCGATGATGGAAGGATTTGTTCTCTAATCAGTAAATATTGCTGGTTTTATAACCCTCTACCATGGTCCAACATTTCTTCCACAAGTGATCATCCACAAGGTCTTGTCATTGCCTACAGCACACACTCCACATCTCACAACAGGGAAATGTATTCTAAGACCCTGGGGAATGGGAGAGGCACTGATCTTTGCAAGAACAGAAGACTTCTGTGAAGTGGGATTCTGCCTGGCCTAGAAACTACTGTTTACAGTGGCATTTGGTAATTCATTTGTTACGGAGAATATGTAACTAGAGCAGAGTTACAGGTTTAGATTCAGGTTTTTATTTCTTCATGCTCTGACAGAAAGCTAATCAACATCTGAAGCAGTAAACCAAAACTCCAAGGTACTTTTCAGTGCTCCTGGCATTTATGAAACTTCTCTACATAATGTTCCTTTCATATTGATCCATGCTAGCAGTAAGAGTATCCCCCCCGAAGAGTCAAACTTCAGATATGTTGTGGGTGTATCATTGCATCCCTGAGTCATGGATATTGCACAGCTTTTACATGGATGCGTCAGTGCTACCCCTATTTAGATTCATTTGCTTTAGGGTGCTTTTCTTTCTTTGCCCCAAGACAAAACAGTAGGCAAACCGCTGAAGCTCCCATGCCTTTTGACCTTGCCAAGCTTTGTTAGAGCATCTTATCTTTACACAATACCCACAAGCATGCATAGGACACTAGAATCAGTGTACCAGAAACTCAGTGTAGTCTTGAGTCACAGCACCATAGGCTAAGAAGATGTGACATGCATTTCCATATCAAAACAAGAAAAACCTTTATTTCCCCTCTTCACCGATGCATAACATCCCAGAAGGCAAGAATGGCCTTCAGCTAACACAGATCAATTTTCTTTCAGCTTCAATCACCATTTAATTACTGTTGACTTCTTTAACCTTTTTCTCTTCCTTTACGGATTAGATTCCTTTATACTCTATTGCCATTTACTTTCTCTGTGACATAAGCAAACTTAAAATGGTATGATAAAATTTCAAATTTTTCTTCTTCCTTCCCACTCTTTATGTTCAATTTACTTCAAAAACCAAATCATTGATTGAGGAAAAAAATATTTTTAATGAATAGTCTTTCAACTTTATCTTTCTCCGGTATCTAGACGTCATTTGCTTTAAGTAAGTAATTGCTCAGATGACTGAATGGCAAGCTGGATAAAAGTACTAGCTTTTCATCTCTTAGCATTTTAGGAAAAAAAAAAACAAAAACCACATAGTAGTATATATTTGATGCAATAAGGTTTGTTGACTTATTTTCCTCTTCAGCAGATATTCCACATTTCATTAACTGAGCCAGACAAAGATTAGTAAAATTAACAGTTTTTATCAGAATAAAAGCCATTGTTCAGTGGACTCAGTAAATGAAT
This sequence comes from Gallus gallus, assembly GCF_016699485.2. NCBI lineage: Eukaryota > Metazoa > Chordata > Aves > Galliformes > Phasianidae > Gallus > Gallus gallus. The sequence goes on along the minus strand of NC_052533.1, from coordinate 22,112,847 downwards.
GATTTCTCCACTAATGGCTGTAGAACAGGCAGAATATTGGGCAGAGGTCCTACAAACAAAAACTGGATCATTCATTCTTTGCCACATTCCTTCTGCTGGGTCAGATCCGTATGTATACCTGTATGAACTGGTATAACTCAGAACAGAACAGGGACCCCTGTATTCTTTAGGTCAATCCCTTTTGAATACCTTCAACTAGACATGGAATTAAGATACTTCGTTTTCTAGCACCCAACATTTTGCATTAGGACTCTTAGAATTACCCACTCCTTGGTAAAGCTGCACATATCAAACACCACCTATACGGGGGAAGGACCAAGAGAGCTAGGCAGTAAGCTGGGGAGCAGACTGATGTTTTGGTTGTGTATTCCTAGGGCCCAAAGGAAGGAGTGGAACTTTAAGTATTGCCAACCACAATGTATCTTCCTTTGAATCCATTACCATAGATTTCCTTACGAAATCTTATGTATTTGTTTTGATTTTTTTTTCCAAAACATTTATCCTTGAACTTCTGATTAACTTGGAGTAATTATGTTTCAAGAAATACAAAATAGAAGATGTGAGAAAAATGAGGGTGCTCTGAGGTACTTGGTATTATTATCAATAAGTTTGATCTTTATATATCCTTTACTTATCACAATTAATGGAGATAAAAATAACGTTCCCTCATGGGATCTTAGCACTGAAGTCAATTAAAGCTATATTTCCTTTTTTTTTTTTTTTTTTTTGCTACATATCTTGAGTGGAAGAGACATATTTGTTTCTTCTTCATATACTTTCAACAAATAGAAATGAGGCTAAAACAAGGTATAAAGAAGCAGTAATTCTTATTTTCATTATATTACATAATACATTTCTTGCATATATTAAACTCATTTTTTATTTGTGACAAACATATTTTTTATTCAGTTATAGTAAAGTAAGGTAAATGTAGAAAATACTTTAAAAATAATTTTATGGAATAGAACACATGAAATACAGATGAGAAAACAAAATGTAATCCTTTTGGGTCATCTAGTCCTTGTTTTTTTTTTGGTGGTGTGTGTTTCTGTACTCTGTATACTGCTTCACTTAATGCTTAAATATACATGTATACACCTACATATAAATAGATAGATAGCAAATGATGTAGCTTTCACATCCTTACTTTAGGGTGAGGATGAGCTTTCTTTGAAGCCCAGTGACCTACCTGCTTTAAAGATTGGCAACTGTGGCCTAGCTGGTTTTAATTATCTGAAAACACTATACATGACCTATGACATCTTATATCAAGAGAATCATTTTCAAATATAAGATGTTAATGAACATTAGACATTAAGTGAAAGTGTACATACCCGAGTTTAAAAACATCAATAAAATGGTCTGACTCTAAACTACATAAGACATGATAGAATGACCTTTAATAAAAGCCATCAATTTTAGCTAAATATTTGGAATTTGTTGTGTTGGTTTAGAAAATTTAGACCTTTCTACAGTGAGTCATTTTATTTGTATAACTCGGTCATATTGTCCACACTGGTCAAGAGCCTAGTAGATCAGATCTTCTGCCATTCCATTTCATTCTATCCTCTCATATGTATCTTAGGACAAACAGGAAAGGATATCTATTGTTTACGTATTTTAGAAATAACTTTTAAAAGTGGTTTCTTAGTTCAGCACTGGAAAATGTTAAATGATTTGCCATCAGGCTTGAAGGATTTTATCCTCAGAATGTCAAGAATTATACACTATTTTTATGGTACTATAATACCTGCTTGGAACTAGTGAGCAATTACTCTAAATTCCGAAATATTTTTAAAAATCTGGGGGCTTTCTCTGTAAACTAACACATTATCTCAAGATTTCAGCTAAAATGCCTTTAATTGTTCTTTAAAAGAATTTTATTAAAAAAAAAAAAAATTGTCAAGTTTTCCAAACTGTAGATTTTACAAGCAACTATAATTAATCAGAGCTCAGAATTTTGGGGAAAAATCAGGAATGACCTAAAGGAGATGACTCGATCTTCCTGTGTTTATAAATTTCCTAAAATGATCAAAAGTTCAAAAAACATGATTAATTTGAAATATCAGCACAAAGTCTAGTAGTTCCAATTAAGTCCCTGCATGACACATTCAGTCTTCTAATATAGACCAGACAGTTACTGAACTGTAATCAGATGTTAAATGTAATTTATGTCACAGCTACTAATATTTACAGTATAAATGATCTGAAAAAATTTTATCTGTTTTTGTTTGTTTAAATATTTATCTCTCATTTTCAATTGTTACTTTATCCAAATGGGGTCTGAACATCCCACATAAATCTGAAACTGAACATTTTGCAGCCCTGGAATAAAAGAAAATGTTGAATATGATCTGAGAGATGAAGATTTGGAAGACAAAGGGACTAATCTTCATAGAGTGAATCATATTCAGAAAAGATATGTATGAGTCTGCCACAAGAAAGTGTCAGTGACTATTCCTCGGAAAGAGAATTTACTGTATATTTGCGACATTCCTGACATTGTGCTTGTTCACCCTTGCCATGTCTACACAATGCTTTATGTTTCCCATTCTTGATGCTGTGAACTAGGGTAAATCAGAAGAAAGAGCTATGTCCTCCACGTATCCTCGGGCCATGTCTTTCTTCAAAGTTGGTAAAAAGTGATAGCAGTGTTGGTATGAAGGAATTCTAGGGCTGCTCTACATTTCTAAACCAGAAGAAATGCACAAAAACTTCACAATGAACACCTTTTATATCCTAATAATGTGCAATCTATGCTTACCTGAGCTTTGCAAAAAATTGGTTGAAAGCTGTAATGATTTAGACTTTTGCCACTGCATGCTTCATTGGCCGTATGCCTTTCTGCTTATTACTTCTAACATTTTATATAGTAGTTCATTAAAAAAAAAAGTTATTGCTCTCATTTTAGTCCACATAGTTCAGGGAAAACTGAACCCAGGATATGAAGCAATTGAAGAGGAAAAAGTGAAGGTCAGTTAATAACTTCATCTACTCAGACACTGAAGTCGTTACTTATGGTCAATTTTTACCTGGAACTTGAAATCTGCATTTCTGTTTTCTCCTCATTTTGAAACTCATTATTTTATGAATAGACTGTTTCTTTTTTTCAGATCATCAACATAGTGATTTATACTGAAGAAGAAGTTAGCTTAGTCAAGTAAGCTAGACAGAAATTTTCAGTGGAAAGGATTTAAAATAAGACTGCTTAATAGAAGTCAAAATCAAGGGTTAAAAACCATGTGGAAAATTTCCTTTTAACGATTAATTATTAAGATGGCAGGGATAACTGAAGAAAGAAAATATTGTTTACGAATACCATACACTTCAAAACTATTGATGACTCTTCAGGTAGAAGAAAAAATTCTTGTCCTATACTCATGGCATAGCAAGTATTCGCAACTGAAGACTAACACACATTTGGCCAAAATGTAAACTGAGTAGGTTGCTGCCAGTATTGATTCTTCTTATTATCCAAGACTTCTACCTTTTCAAAAGTATTGTTCTTCTGCCTTCTTGTTGCAGCTATCTTTCCTTATCCTGCAACACTATTTATACTCTTAGATAAACTTAAGGATTTTGAGTCTGTCCTACAGCGGAACAGTCACTGAAAAATATTCAGATGTTCATGTTATTTGCTTTCCAGCTCTTTTGCATCGTCTGTACCAGACATTATCTTATTTTGCAGATTTCTGCAGCCTGTTCTAACGCTACCTATTTCTAACCACTCCTTGAGATTTTCAAGCAATCAAGTATGCAATCAAAATATATTTGTTTTCTGTATTCTTTTTGGTAATATAAATATTCATGCAGCTGTCTGGAGTTCCTCTGTTTAGAGAAACAAGACTGAAAAATAATGAAAACTATCATACTTCTGTGAACGCATCCCCCATCTCATTCCTGGAGCGCTAGTACATACAAAGACGCAAATGCTCTTGTAAACCTATGATCCATAGATCTCACTGGAAGCCACTTACAGATATTATTTCTATAATATGATACACTGCAGTTTTGGATACTCTGCCATACCTATTTTAGCTATTGACTAGGCTATGCAATGTACAGAAGAAGCACTGTATTAAATTGTTTTCATTAAGAATAGGAACTTCAGGTAACAACACCTGAAAAACCTCTTTTGATATTATATATTAATTGAGTTGAAAAGCAGCATGTTATTCATGAAAAAAAGAAGTAGCAGTTCTCACTCAAAGAAAGGGATTGATGGGGTGGGATAACAGAGTGAACAGAAGGGCCACCTGTCTCATTAATTCAATGATTAGTATTAACACAGTTCTATTACAAGGGAGAATAAAAAACATAATGGACACATCTCAAACCATGTTCACCGTGGAAAAAAGAGGAAATAATACCATGCTGGTTCATGTAACACAAGATTTGGAAAGCTGGTGAACTCACAAATAAGAACTGATTTACTGCAGTAAGTATGAAAGCAAAGGTGTGTAATTGTAAATGTTCATATTGCCGAGTTCATGCTTTGTATTGAATCTATTTTCAGCAGTTGCTAAAAATCAAATGCTTTTAGATGCGAGGTCATACACAGAACTTCTCTTATAATAGAAAGTTAAACAGTTCATGCACATAAATTAGAGATCTTCTTTGTCATGCAGGAAACTCCCATATCTACATGTTGTAAACCACTACATGGTTTACTATTAGCTGATGAGCTAATGGACAATGCATTGGATGGAAATCCATAGACATTTTATTAATGGATTACTCTTATGAGAGCTTACAAACACTCATGTTTTTTCTTCAGACTTGTAGGCCTATGAATCACAAATGGAGCAATATAAACAGTTCCAAGGCATAACATAAAGCCAGAGAAGAAAGCAAATGAATTTCTTAGCCATGCACAAAAGTATTATGTGTACCCTTTTGTAAGTGGAACAAAAAAAGGCAAAGTATTCTGTAAATCCAAATTTGACATTTGATTCTATTTAACTTTCTGCTTCACCCGAGTAGGAAGGAAAAAATTACAATTTTTTTTTTTGTAACAACAAAACAAAACAAAAAACTCAGTTCTCAACTATCCACATGAGATTTCAGAATGGTGATCTAAATTTACTACTTTGAGCCTTTCATGGTCTCCACTTGGCACTCCCAGTGCCTTCCCATCATCTTTCAAAATCTAGTCACTGTACATCATTCAAAAAACATAGAGCATATCTTTTTAATAAGACAAAGATATACTGATTAACTCAAATAGAGAGTTGGTAGTTTATTTTGTTTTCGTGTTACTTGAGGCTAGAGAAAAAATGGATAATATTTTCAGCTGGATTTCAAAAACACACCAGCAAAATATGGCACAAATGCTCTTTGCTGGATTAGTATGGATGAGTGTTTATATATAATCTGTTATTTATTCTATAAACCCATATTTAGCATACAAGGAGATACTTGCATGTTGTCACTGGACTCTATTTCTATAGTTGGTCAAACCATAACCTTGATGTGCATTGCAATGAACACTGTTGCCCAAAAATCTGCATGCAAACTCTGCAGCTCAAATCTATTTCTAAATAAGTGGTATCAGTTTTCCAAGAAGGTCACTCCCAGTAAAGACTGTGGTTTTGTTGGGATCAAGTGGAATGCTTATTTTATAATTCAGCATTTTATTTCAATTTTTATTTTATTTTTTTACTCTCTATGGCTACATCCACATTCTCTTCCTGGACTCATTTCTTGTAATTTAAAAGATTTTTTCTTCTTTTTTTTTGAGATTTAATCACTGCTTCTAACTGAACATCAGCAGAACTAAGTAAGTATGGGTCAACAGGATTTGCCAGTTTCAACCAAGAGGGAGAATTTCTGTACATGGATCCAGAATGGAATGTGTGTTTCCTTAAACTAGGGTTACAGAGAAGACAGGAAGAACTTCTGTTGTCCCCTCATAAATACAACTTTATTAATTGTTGCACTGTTATTGATATGATACTTTGTTTGTAAGCATTGTCTACTACTTTTAAACTTTGTTTACAAGTATGGCATCTATCAGAAGGCTATACTGGGCCATAAGGATGCAAATGAGTTTCAGGGACAATTTAATAGCACAGAATCTGTGGGATTTGATCCCTTGAAGCTCTCAGCTCACCGCTGTGGGATGCTACTCAGCCCAGGAGACCTTGGAGATTTAACAGCCATGTAAGTCTATATTCAGCATTGCCTCTATTTGAAAGGACCAATCATTCCATCATCCAATCAGTTGGGAGGATGATCGTCCAGGGCTGCACATTACACTGAGTATACTGTTTTGTTTCTTTTTAATGAGGTAATTATTAGTTGTCTAAAGTCAGGTTAGATTGAGCTTATCATCAAAGCCATCTAAATGTAAAAAAAAGAGTTTGGGTAGTGCAGGGTAATAAGCTCTGCACCTGAAGAGTTTTAATCACAAAGTAGCTGTGATTTTGAAGTGTAATTTTCAAAGGACTACATTTGGCACGGGGAAGCTGTATTCTTCACCTGACTTCTTCCTCAAGCATTTTTCTCTGACTAATTAAATAATAATACATAACAAATGCTTCTTAAATTTAAAAATTATCTGCAGGTGCTCAACCCTGACAGGCATCCCGTGATATAAGTATTAGCTCTGGTACTTCTGCAGCCAAGAGCTGAGCACTTAAGTAGAATCAGAGATGGACTGGAAGCAAGACAGGAAGGTGAAGATCTTCGGGATCACACTTGCCTAATTCAAGGGCAAAACATGTGCATGAGCCACATGAAGCACAGCAGTGCTGATGTTTTTAGTATACTGTCTGCCACCTTCAGCAGATGTGGGACACGGTGAGATGCGCAGGGAGGTTATAGCTGCGCCTGCCCAGACTGCCTGGCTCTGCACACCAGCCCCCTTCGTGGGAACACGTGCCGGCTTCTCTGTCACCTTTGCATGTCTGCCCTTGTTCAGTTTGATCAGATGTCTGCTTGCAAGCTTAGGAAAGATAAATTTTTCTGAAGCTGCTTTTAATGCAGCTTTTCCTAATGCCGGAGAATGCCAGGGACCCCACTTAACACAGTGCAGTTAAAAGGCTTATTTAATTTTTGGCTATTATCTTGAAGGACTCAATTCTGCAGTATGAGTAATAGAGAATTACAGCTATCTGGAAGTACAGCTGTCTTTATCTGCCTTCAGTAGTGCTTACAAGCAAGTTACTGCCTCATTACCAAACCTGAAGCCTGAGATTTATTTGCACAGGGACAGAATGATTGTGCCCAATGTCAGGTGAAGGACACTTGCTTTCATTATATTTCCCTTGTCTCTTGTATTATTCACATATTTCCTATTCTTTAATGTCTCTTCTCTTGATTATTAATGTATGAAGAATGCTGGCTGCACAGTTCAGAACATGACAACACCTGAGAAACCCCAAAGAAGCCAAGCATTGCTATGTGTTATTTATAGGGTTTCAGATTTTTCTGTACTTCCCTCAATTTCTGGGATTTTATAATTAAGGAGAGAAAGGCTGCAAACTCAGATTCGGATGGTGAAGGAAGCTCCAGAGCTCTGCACTTGACCTATTTATGCCAGAACGTCTCTTTAATCATTAAAAAAATCTTGTTGTAGGGGGTCAGAGGCTTCATGTATTAATGCACAAAGTCATGGGATTGAGCTGAATAATTTATTAATTGCTTTTGTGCATCACACATAGCACTTTTTGGGGGAAAGGGGTGAAGTATTTGATGAAGTAAAACATCTGAGTCATTTAAACTCAGTTTGAGAATGAAAGGGTAAAATGACAAGTGATTCCTTCCATGATTTCAATGATTAAGAATTTGAGCTGGTGTTTTGAATTCACCAACACCAGATTCCCTGTTTTAGCTGTTATCTAGCATTGTCATTGTACCTCATGACTGGAGGGAAATTAGCACGGTGAAATAGTCTACAGAGTACTAATAGAACTAATTCTCAAGACAACGGGATTGTCTCTGCCACTCAAGCAATATATGTGAGTTTGAGTATTATATCTGGATCTCCATTTTTTTTTGTTGTTGTTGTTTACACAATTTTTTGGTGCAAATATGAATGAGAGAAGAGGGAAACTATTTGTCTTACAATTGGGATATATTTTGAAATCTTAAGGTGAATAATACTGCACGGAAAGCATTTAACCTCAGTTTGGACAGCCAGCCAAAATGCTCATGAGACTTTTGAGGGTCTTCTAGCTGATGCTCATGGCTCTCAGTCCTTGGCTCAGAATAGTGACCTTCAGAGGGTGGAGTACTTCATGTGGAAGGCTTTTCCCACAGCCTTTTCCCCACCGTCTGGCTCTAGCTGGCCTCACAAAGCCATTATGGGAGAGACCTGCCCCTCAGTAGCTTCTGGAAAAGGCCAGAGCAGCTCAGAGACTGCAATTACAGCTCATTGAATATACTCCTGTATTTAGCGACTGCAAAAGAAATTTGCTTAAAGACTACATGCGATCCCTTATTGATTTCCATTTTGTGTAAACTAAGAAAATATGCATTCAACTTTTTGCTATTTCAAAGCCCACTAGAGATACTTTTTTGAAAATGTACTTCTCTTTTTATTTTAGATACTGGCATTAAAAATAGACAGAAGAATGTAAAATGTATATACAGGGCTGCGATTGCTGAACAGTTTGTTTAAGTTAGCGAAACTCTATATTTTATTGTTGTACAAATAATTCAGAATTGTTTGGATTAGGAAACTAAATATAAAATGGAAACTGTAAAAAGACATGATGAAACAAAGTGGGATTAAAAAATAACTCTCAGTAGTCTTCTGTACGCCTTAAAGACAGAACGTGCCACCAGTAGTGTAAAACTGTTTCATGTGTCATTCCTAGAGAGATTTTGGAATCTTTCTGTTTGCTCATCTTCTTAATTTTTCTTATAATATTATAAGATTACTTTTTGTGAAAGAGTTAATTAAATATGACATACCAGATTTTACTTCTGTTCAGAAATTGCATGCCAACAACTCATAATACTTCTTTTTCTATTACCCTGAATTTTTGAGGGTCTTTGTGAAAATAATTTGATTCTATGAAGCAATTGCAAACTGTGAAATACTCACAGAAACTTGCAATTGGGTTGTGTGATTGTTTGCTTCACTACTGTGGTTTTGTTTCTTTCTTAATCTGGAAGACTGGTACCTGAAAAAAATGTAAAAGACCCTCAAGGAGAAGCTCCAGCATGAAGATTGGAGTTGTCTTATGAGTTATGTTAAAACTGACAGCAAACTCCAAACTCAACCTGGAAAGTTTCCACTTCATGGGAGGAGGCACAACTGGCATGTGTCGTGACCTATTTAGCAGAATGAGGCTCCCTATGAGGCCCTTGAAATGAGTTTATGGAAGTTATTTTTTCTTCTAACATTTTACATTAATATAATAATTTTCATGTTGTCATTACACATGCACCCAGACCACAGTGCCCACCATTCCACGCTGTCCAAATGATGCCTACTGCTTCAGATCAACTAGCTGCAAGGGAAAGTGGTGCCTGACCACTGGAACACAAAAGGGGCACTAAAAAGCAGTCAGCAACTTTAAAAGATGCTCTGCTAAAGTGAGTAATTCCAGTCTACAGCAGGAGTCTGCATTATATCAGACACAACTTTTCATCTGTACAATTGAATTTATTCAGGCCTGTCTTCATGACAGCATTCATTTCCTGCTTCTCAGACCTGCGCTCTTCTCATCCTGTATCACTCATCAACCCATTCTATTTTGTGTGTCAAAATGACTGATGAAAACATTAAGTAAGATCAGTCCTGAAACTAAACTTTGAGAGGCATCCCTGGCAGCTATTTATTGTTATTTCTCCTTGCAGCAGGACCCTTTGCCATCTCCCTTTGAGCCATCTCACTATCTGTTTTAAAATTCATCCGTTATCTCTGTGCTCTTCATCTTAACTAATTGTTTTCTATGTGACATAACGTGAAATGAATCTTGAATACCAGATAAATGAATTCTACGATAATTATTTAGTTGATTAATTTTTTCTTTTTAAGCAAACATCTTACCTTGACAAGGAAACATATCATGTTATTTCAGTATGATCAATCTTTAGTAAACCTATTTTTACTTTATCCCATCTTCAATGAGATAAGCAAATACAAACTGAAAAATGGAAACCTCATTTGTTTGGAAAACATTATGTCTTCATTACCTATATCATTACCTACTGGATTTATCATTTTCTTTATTTTCAGGTTTCATATGTGAAGAATTTCAACACAAAGATCCAGCAGATTAAACTCTCTCACACTCTCTGTTCTTGGCCTGAAAGCTGATGAAAATGAATCAAGAAAATGTGTAGTGAGGTGAGATGCAAATGTTAGATAGTTTCAGTGCTCATAGAGCTTCCAAATCTTGATTTGTAATATCAGAAACAGTTAAACAGTTATCAGTTATCTTTCTCTGCTACATGTCGAACATGAGTGAATGCTCACTGCCTATGTATGCCCATGTAAGAATCAATAAATGTTGTGCAGTTCTTAATTCACAATGAGAAAATTATAATCAACAGGCATTTTTGAAACAGAAGTTAATTGTACAGTTCAGTGAGATGATACAGATAAGAAAAGTGACAGCTTCAGGCACACAACTATTCCTCTATTTATAGCTAGATAGCTGAGGACAGAGAAAAGGGAGGTGAGTGGGAGAGAAAACGAATCCCCGAAGAATCACTAGTGATTGCTTCTCGGTGACACACCATTTTCTTCTTTATTTTCATTCCTCTCTTTACCAGAGGACCACTGCTGGAAATTCTACTTTTCAGGTTCATCTACCTGGCCCCCCTGAGGCAGCCACCAGGCCTCAGTGCCCACTGGAGAAAGCCCCGCTGGGCCCTACTAAGAACGATGCCAGGCCGAAACCAGTGCCCTGCACCAGCCAGGCAGCCCAGGGGGTGCTCGTGTAGATCTAGCTCTGACCTATTTTAGGTGTTTACATCTCAGTGAGTGAGTCACACCCAGGATCTTTTGTTTCTGTAATTCTCCATAATAAAGAGACTATCTCACATGATCAAAGGCAGTTTTTCTGTCAGCCCTTCCAACCTGAGAGGTGTGCCATAATGACTGACAAGACAGAAGAAGTCATGAGGGCAGGAGAGCTAAAAGTGGTTTTGTACAGACAGGTGTTGCAGTGAAACTAAGACAGCTCTGGTTGACAAATTCAGTTCAGTTCACTCCAGAATCTGTAAACACAGATATTGGCTGAAACCTCATCTGACTCTTCCTGGCAATGAAGTCTTGGAAAGGCATCAGTTTGTTACTGGAAACCTCCTGGGAAGCATTTCAGTACTGTTGATTGAAATTCTAACCAGGACGTATATAGAAGGAATAGCAACAACAGGAAGTATTTTTAATCCAGTAAAGTATCTGCAGCACCAGCTCTGACACTCCAGAACCGGAATGACCTGAGAGTGGTCCTGGAGGGAGCATGCAGACTTGGCTTACCTGGGTACATAGGAATGTGCAAGGGAAGAAAGAGACAGTGTGGATTCTGTGCAAGAGGTTGTACTGCTGTCCCACTTGCAGATGCATTAATATTTTTTACACTGTGACATAGAATGGGTGAGCTGATACCAGAGTAGCAGATTTTTCTCCCCTTGCTTTTCATTCCCTTCGGCCTGTTGGGTTGCAAAGTTGGAAAGCCTCATACTGTGATCCACCTCATGCTAGCTGGTAACTCAAGCCAGCAGAGACAGTGCTGACATGAGGAAGGCCAGGACTGTTCTGCAAGGCCAGGACTGCTGCTGTGATCTGGGCAGCTTCACGGAAAGCTGCAGTCACTGCAGTGGCAGGAGGAGGACACCAACAAGCTGCTTAGGAAGGACGTTCTGTGGGTCACCTCACTCAGGGCAGCACGTTTTGGGGCTTACAGAATGACTGCCAGGCAGAGTAAAAGGACTGTGCTGCTAGAGATATGGCTGCAAGAAAAATGGCCCCCTTCTAATCAGCACAAATGTCACTCCTGCTGATGGAAAACATTTTCTAATAATAATAATGAAACACTAAGTTTGCAGGGAATGACTCACAAAGGCTCCAGTACCAGAGATGACACACGCACTTAGCACACTCTGGAGGGTGAGGAGGATGAAGAGGTGGCTGGAATACTTCTGGAATTCTCTCCTCACCCTGTGGGTGTATGATTTTAACAAAACCAGTCTTCGTTACTTTTTCTACATTCACATAAACACTATCTGCACAAGAATGTAAACAACAGTAATAAAGTGAAATCTTGGAAGCAGGACAGCTCCTCAAGAGTGCCTGCTTTCTGAAAACATGTACGTGTACAGAGTCCTGCAGCTTGCAGACTGTAGCTAAGGGCCTCTGGCTTGGCCAGTCTGCCAGTGACTAACTGGCTGACACGCAGGCAGGTGAATAATGGAGGGCTTCCAGTGGATGAGGACTGGCCACCAACATGGATACTCATGTCAAGGTGGAGGAGTGTGGGCTATGGGAAAGGAAGACAGTACAATACAACATAAACTTACTCAGCAGTTGTTTTAGCAATGGCTTTGCATACATCTTTATTCCTCCATGAGGTACCTTGGTCCCTCCTATTCTCTCTGAGATAAGGAGTCCAGACAGATATTTGCATGGCTCCAGCCACAAGCTACAGCACAGCGCTGCAACTGTTCCCAGTGGTGCTGATATCCAGAACAATCAATCAAAGAGGCTGTGATCTTCAAATGACAGTTTGTGACTGAGTGATGCAGGAATCAGCACCATCATGTTTCATACAGGGGCTTAGAATTAGTTAAAACACAAGAGAGCAGGCCTGCAGTCATGAGTAGCAGAGAAGATGGGGACTTGATTAGATGCAAAATGGAGCAGGAAGTCCCACCCATGATATTGAAGTTCACCTAGTTGGTCCTGACCTGTATCCCCTTGCAATGGGGCCTCCAGCTCATTCATGACTGGGGAGGGTGACAGAGTATGGAAGAGGCACTTTGCAGTGCTGCTGCTCCAGGGTGTGGTGGGCAATCTCCACAGGAGGCCAAGGCCATTCCAACCTCTACCAACTTAGTGCAGGAGTGTGAGATGGGTGAGGCTGGTCCATAGACCTCTGACATCATGTTAAACAATGAAAAAAAAAAAAAGAATCTGGGGGAGAGGAAAGTGAAATCTTTTAATATTAACCACAATTAGGACTCACAGAATTCCCACTGACTATTATATGTGGCCATGGTACTAATAAGTATTAGCATTTATTTTTCACTTTTTGAAGAGAGTTATTTTTATTAACACAAGAGTATGCAGTAATAAATAAATGCTTTCTTTTTCTTAAAGGCATTTAATGTAAAATCAGCCCACATAAACTATCAGGAATATATCTTTAAAATTTGTAGAGTATATAAATGGGCAGTAGCCCACTGCATTTTTCTTTTAAAAATATTTTTCATTTATTTAGTTTACAGCCTAGTGTGCAAAAATGCAGTGCAATGAATGGTTTTGATTACAAAATGGACATTTCAATCATTAGCCTATATAGACACTTAAATACCCCATAGGTATCTAAATTTTTTTTATCCTGAATATGCTTTTCTTATTATTACATACCTCACTCACAGTTTAATTCTAGAAAAATAATACTTTCTGTAAAAGTTATTTGCTGGAAAGTTTTGTAGCCTGTTTGGTAACAGGTGAACAGCTGTCAATATCAGCTGGAACACAGTCAGAGGACCTGTAGCTCAGCATCTGGCTGAGAGAAAGGGCAAGTCCTCACGGCTCAGAGTTTCCACTCCATGTCAAGCTCCTCATAATAAAATCCTTAGAATCCACCTGCTAAAGCCTTTGGTCTAAGAGGCATGCTTATAAAGCCTCTGACTTTGAGGTCTGCTTTCTGGGACTAAATCATATTATTTCATCCTCTGAAGGAAAGCTGACATTAGTGGGACTTGGTGGTTAGTGCATTAAAAGACAGAGTTTGACCCAATGGCTTAAGAAAAAAATAAAAGAGGTAGGACTATACTGTTCAAGTCCACAACACTGCTTGACAAACTGAAAGGAATCAAATGATTGTCTCAAGAAGTAAAATAAAAATTAAAACATTTTGTCTGCAGGACCTATAGATCACGTCTACGAATGCATATTGAGGACTTGCTTTGCAATATCTGAGTCACTCCATTCCTGGTAGCTTGGACAGGTCAGGAGAGATAAACTCTCACTCTCTTGAACTTTTTGTTGCAGATGACAGAAGATCTGATTTGCAGCTGCTTAAATTGCTTTTTAATAATCTCTAAGCACTGAAGGAAATCATGCTGGATGTCTGGCTCTGGTTGATTTTCTAGGAGAAGCTTCTAGCAAAAGTAATTCTCTTGGCTCCAAGAATGAGGTTTGAGGTGAACAAATCAACTTGGTGTTCCCACATGGGCCCAAGAGGAACTAGTTCAGATGGGGACTGGAAGGCTCAGCAATGCAAACTGCTCTGACTGCCAGCTCTGCAACTTTAAAGCCCCAGCATGTGAGAGCACACTGGATAAAGAAGTCCTTCCCATGACTCCAGCTGCCGGCTCTATCGCTTCTGGCTAATGAGAGGCAGAAGCAGAAGAGGAAGAAGACAAGTGGCAGGAGACAGCAGCAAAGGTGCCATAGATAAATAGGGAGGAAGGATGAAAGGGGAGTGCTAGTCTGTAAGACACTTTTCCCAGCACAGTACCTGAGACCTGAGGCTCAACAGTCTGCTATCAGCAAATACCTGTGAAACCCCTGATAAAACCAGCATGGTAGTCCTTTCAGGGGATGGCTCAAACAGTTCGCTATTGCCATCGATTGCATCAATTCACCCGCTGCCAGAGACCTGGAGCTTTTATCCCTCCCGAGATAGTCAGGAGAGACTATTCTCATGACAATGACTTGGCCATTTTCAGCTTTGCATTATTTAAAAAGGGAAAGTGAAGAAATTAGACTACTGTTAAAAGAACAGTAAGATTGCATAGTCAAGCACCAAAGAGAAGGGACATACCAGACACAGGTTGTGAAATATATCTGCCTTTGGCCTTGTTGTACCCATGTAGTAGGATATGACTCCAAAAGAAGTGACTACATGCTCATTTTCCTCTGGGCACCCTGCCTCTCATTCAGAGCAGAGAATGGCCATTACTTAAAATATTAAATGTGGTGAATGTACAGCGTTATAGAGGACTGCTTCATCCAGACATGGAAAATATGTCCTGGGTTACACAAGGGGCTGGAGGATGGCTTTAGTCTGTTGTTCTCGTATTCCACCTCAGTATTGGCATGAATCACAAGTGCTTTCCATTACAGTAGAAGTCATAGGAAACTGCTTTTTCATATACAAAATTATTTCATAATGTTAACTGTCATGCAAAATGATCTCCATATTCTGCTGGGAGACATGAGGTTTTGGTGAGATCAACTAAGAGAGGTGGCAACATCACCAAATTTTCAGGATTATAGATACTTGAGACCTGAAACAAGAACAGCAGAAAGTAAGCACAGCTGTGGAGCTCAAGGGAAGAAAGAGAAAAGAAGAATCACAGAGTTGAAGACTATCGTGGGGAATACTTTCAGAGGTCAGATTAAAGTCAAACGGAGCAAAATTTGGCATTGTTTTCTTCATGTCGAATGCTTGACTTTATAGGCACATAATTTAGAGATCAGAATGTTAAAATTAGGTATAAGAAAGTATCAGAATATGGAGCAGAGCCATTTACCTACTATTCAATCACTTCTTGAATTCAGCTCAGGATATAATGACTGAAAGCCAGCAAAATGTTGATGATCTCCATCCTGCTTTGCTAAATGTACAGAAACCAGCTTCAGCTGAAATTAAGCTTTCTATATATGAGGCAAAGAGCAGTTGAGAACTGCAGAGTGCTCTCACCTTCCATTTGAAAAGCAGTTTTTTCTGATGAAGATCGAAAGGTTTTGGTAAGGGAATTAAAAAGCACATAGTTCTTGGCTCTACCACTTGGTAAAATAAAACAAAACACATTTTCCAGTCTTATTCTTCCTGCATTTTTCTGAAGCTTATTTAATATAATTTTTTTTATTGCAGAGGGAGATGAATCAGGAAGAAACACCAGTGAAGAGACATGCAGACATTAGAGGCAAGTAAACATTTTCCCTGTAGATATTTCCAAAGTCTAGACCCACACAAAAGCTAAAACTTACCAGGTCAGTCCTTATTGCACAATTTACAATGGAAAACACTCAATTATTTTCCCAAAGGCAGGAATGTAGTACCCAGAGCAATGAAGAGTCTTCTTCTAGAACCTGTCCTTAGCTCTCAGACCTAATCTGGAAAGCAGAGCATGAAAAGAAAGCAAATGCAGACATACCAAACCTACAGACAAACAAACAACGAGACCTTAGAAACCATGTGCAGTTTTCTAACTCTGTATAACCAGTTTCTGGGGGATAATTACTGTTAATATCCAATCACTATGTGAGGGCTTGCATTCAGATAAAAGAATAGGTCAAGGTATGGCAAGTTCTCTCATTGCTATTGCTATTTCTACAACTGCAGTAACTCTCATTTTAGCACTGGAGTTTTTTAGGTCTCGAGTAATCTCATCAGCTCTCCCAGAGCCTGACAAAGAAAAAAAGATACAAAATTAGAAAGCTATCAATTACTTTTTCCTAACACTTTCACTTAGGAAACACTAGCAAGGTGTTTTATTCCATTTTTAATTTTTTTTTTTCTGACAACAAAACCAAACAAAATGAACTCACACTTAATATGCTTTTCCTGAAAACATATTAATTTCTATGGCTTGGATTCCATCTTCAGCTGATATTCTCTTTAATCAAAAATACTGCACAGAATCAAAGAAAAAATGCTGATTTATATTTTATTGCTCATGTTTTATCTTTCTTACTTGCATAAAAGACCTATTTTCTGCATTTTTAACATATCTTAATTTGAATATGTTAACACATATATTCATACGCCTATTCTACATACACATATTTTGTATAAGTCTATAACAATGCATGCATATATATGAATATACATAAATATGCAGATATACAACTTTCAATTATTTTTTAAAATACATCAAAGGAAATCACTATTGTTATCCACCAGCTGTGACCAGAACTGTCTCTTTAACATGCTGCATTTAATGAGACATTATGTTAGCATTTCTTGCTTTCTGTGTTTCTCAGAAAAAAAAAAAAAAATCTATGTTAAAATCAGTAAGGGAATTATGTAAATACCGTACCAAGCCTGATGAAGCAGCAATTATATATCTCAGCAGCTGCGTACATCCATTTATGATAGATGATTAACTAGCAAATTGTTTGCATATTTGTTTTATGGAGCATTTGGCAATTTAACTATTAGCTATGAAGGTTTAGCCAAAAGTCATTAAAATGCTGAGACTAATATAGATCACAGCTGGTGCTGTTTTAGCAGACTTATA
Organism: Gallus gallus; assembly: GCF_016699485.2. NCBI lineage: Eukaryota > Metazoa > Chordata > Aves > Galliformes > Phasianidae > Gallus > Gallus gallus. The sequence goes on along the minus strand of NC_052533.1, from coordinate 22,095,468 downwards.
AAACACCAATATGTAAGAACTACCTTAAAGGACTACACCCACAATGGGATTAGATACCATGCTGGGCACCTAATCTAACCATTCAGTGGCTTGTGGAGAGTTGGAAGACCTGAGTTTTGGATTCTTCTTCTGTTTGAACCCTAACATGTATGTCAGCAAGGCTGCGTTATCTATTTCTCCTGCTGATATTCTGTGAGGAGGGATACCTTTGCATTAGGCCAGAATACAAGCACAAGTTTAGAAAGCCCATAGAGCTTCACAAGTTGGTCTTGGCTTTTGGAGGCTTGGGTTCCAGTTCCACTTTGATGGATATCTTGTATAAATCTCTTGCAACGTAGGTTTAAATCTGTTCAGATGAGAACCTGCGTCTTGGTTCCCCACAGTCTGGGTAAGTGCACTGATGAGGGAAGAAGAGCAGACAGATACACTTGTAGGTGTGGCTGGAGTGGCTGAAGACATCATCAGAGATTTCTTCTAATGCTGTCAAGCCAGCAGAATTTAACTGTGACTTGTCCCTCTCTGTTTTTAGCACCAAATGCAGATCTTCAGGCTGTAGAAGCAAACTTTGCTCTAAAACAGATGAGAGATACAGATATTTTCACATTTTCACAACTGTTGCAAGCAGCTATAAAATTGCAGCCATCAGCTGCAGCTACCTGAAAAGAGTGTGAGTTGCTCTGAAGGTATCAAAGTTCAGGTTCTGGAAAACAATTATTAACTGAAGTGAGCATGGATATTCATTTTGGTATTTAAGACTTTCCTGCAGACAGTATGTTCTTTATTCAGGGGGACAATAATTCCAGTTATTCTATTACTTTACTTCATTATTTACATGGAAACAAGTTTGTGTAATTTTTAAGTTAACCATACATCCCTGTGCTTTGATGTAGGAGGTGTTGGTGCTTCCCCATCCACTCTTAGGTCTCCATCCTCTCTCATCCCTGATAATTTACCACTAGCTCAACTTCATTGAGCCATTTTCTCCAAGTGCTATACTATATTGCAAAGATTTTTCCAGACACTCTTGGATCCATGGCATGCACAAGCAGATGTAAGGAGTTTTTCCTCCCATCGCTCCCCAGCATTTCTGCCCTGCCTCTGGGCATAGTCAAACCCAGAGCAAACATTGATCTCTTGGTGTTGCTACACAGAGATCATGCAGCTCTAGCTGTTAATTACAGGCAGAGTAGTGTTATTGAGAGGAGAAAGACAAGCATCAGAGTAACTTCACATGTAGCTGCAGCTACACTGCTGTGCATGTGTACATTCATATGATGGCTGCACCCCGCCTGCTTGTCCCCTGTTGTCCCTGCCTACTCTCCCTGCCCTCCAGGAAGGAGCCAGATGAGCTCAGGCTCTAGAAGTATTAAACTTATAAACATTATTTTAACAAAGCAGAAATGCACGTGTGCTCCTGAAGCCAGACTGATTCACCAAATCAGCAGTGGTACGAGGCTGTTTCAGCCTAATTTAGCTATGTGAGTAAGAAGAAGTGTTTAAACAGTAAATTGCACCTGCCCAAAAGTTCACTGGATTTATTTCCTTGAAATTCCAGATACCAACCATATTTTTCATGTGTTCTTGTTCACTTATTTCATCCACAGCCTTGTCAGCATCAGAGTTAACCTAGAAGATTTGTGAGGAATTAGAGAAATACGTTGTTTGCTCTGTTTGTGAAACAGCCTTTCCAGGGACAATATTTCCTCCTGCTACTCCCCTCTCAAATTTCCTTTCAGCCTGTTGCTAGGCTTGTGGTGTCTGTATGCACTCAGTTTACACCATAAGCTGCTTACATGAAGGAGGTACTACTCTTGCTTCTCTGTAATGTAATTTTTTCACTGTGGACATGGCAACATACGCAGATGATCTGCATTATACAAGCTAACAGGGGAGATGAGTAATTCGTCACGATCATTTCTCCTTAGCAAGATAGGGGCTGTGCTTTGGAGACTGGCTATAATTTGAGTAAGCTTGACAATACGTGGTCATCAATGCTGAGAGAAAAAAAGAGAGAGAACTTGCACACAACACACAACCTGTGATGAGCTTTTAGCTTTTTTCTGTAGGTGAAAAGAATAACTTTAAGATGAGATGTCTGTCTTGCTGGTGTGGGGTGTAGGGAAGCACTGTGGGATACCCTGCCACAACAGATTCGTCTAAAACTTAGATGAACCAAGTCCGGGCTTTCCCACTTTCTCATTTTTCCTGATTCAGTGCACAAGAGGATGGTGATTCCAGCAGGAAGGAAGCAGGAGGAAAATCTGCTTGAAGAGTTGCCTTCCTAAATTAAGCAGGATAAAGAGATGACCTGAATTTGTTTGCTTGTCTTTAAATAAGCAACTCATGAAATCTTAAAAAGCAGCTTTTGACTGTAAACAGTGACTTTGCCTATTTACTGCATCTTAAAAGACTTAGCCTGCCTCCTCCACCTCCAGCTGACAGGGAGACTTCCCAGGGAATACATGCAGGCTTGTTGCCTTCCTCAGGCACTGAGCTTTTGGTACTTTAAATAGTTTCTAGCCCTTACTGCTATAAAGAAAACCCAAAATATAAAAGTGCTCTCCAGGTGGGAAACACAATACCAAAGTACTGTCGCCCTCTCCCACTTCTCTCTCCATCTCCAACCCACAGTACGGCTCTGCCTTGTCAGATGTTACTGGCACCAAAGAGAGCAAGAACCATTCACCTGAACTGAGCAGAAAGCGTTAAAATCTTGTTGTTTTAAAATGACATATTTTGATGTTATTTATTTGCTTTCAGTGTTTGAGTTTTCAGAGTCATGCCAGTGATTGCAATCATGAAGCCTACATTTTTTTCCTAAAATGGGACCTCAGGCTGCCATTAATAGTTTATTTCCATAGATGAAGCTTTAAGAAAAATATCAAGCATTTTAAGACTCCTAATAAAATCTCCAGAACTGTCAACATTTTATGTTATTGGCTCCATTGCTCTCCTTGTCTCTTCCTGCTTTGAAAAACCAATTCGCTCATGTCAGATAAGAGAGCCAGAACACATGATTTCCATCCAAAATCGGAGTGCAGAAACACATTTTGCAGCTCAAGCCTATCTCATCTCACGATCTTTAATAACAGCTCAATTTTAGAACATTCTGAGAGTAAAAAATTAACAGTAAACAGCAATGTTTTTTTTTTTTTTCAGAAAGAAAATGTAAGTAGGGCCCCAAATATGCACTACATGGTAGAGTGAGCTGCAGTCCTACTGAGTGAGGTGCCGCCATTTTGATTTAACTTGGAAATACAGTTGAGGCCATTAGTTACTACAGCAACCAAAGTAACAAATCATTTTGTTTCTGACAAGCTGCTTTTTAATGAAACTTTGCCTTTTTGATGAGAGATGATTTGTGACCTGAAATTTAAAAACATTCCCTGTTTTTTTAGAGCAACTCTCTGACTTTCTTTGAAAGATCAAAATTCTGAACACCAAAACCAATTTGAGTGCATTTTTGTGAGGAAATCTTTGAAGTGTGTATACATGTATGAATTGATCCTGTTTGCTAGTTTATTCTGAAAATAGGAAAAACAAAGTTTTCCTTTATTTAGCATTATGATGGGAATGCCACAGAACTGCAACTGAATCTGAGAGTCCCACTGTAGTAGTTACTGCAGAAGTCTGCTCCTGCTCCAGGACACGTATAAACCCAGATGTCAGTTAGAGGAGAGAATAATGAGTCAGGGTGATGAGGTCACATTAAAAAAACAGAGTTTAGCAGAAAAACAGGAGCCTCAGTCTGCCACAAGAACTTTTTTCAGGATGATGTAATTTCTATTAAATGACATGAAATTACGTTATTATCTAGTACTGCACATAGCCCCAAACATTGACACGTATGAAGGTATGCAGTTTTCCCAAAGAGGAGAACTATTCAAAAATAAGTACAATATCTCAAAGTGCTGTGACTTGTAATAGTGGATACAAGTATTGTGGTTTCCAAGGTTTGCAACATTTGAAAGAACATTTGCAGACCTCATTTTGAATTAACTGTCCTTGAGTATAGAAGACAGTCCCCTCTTTTTTACAATTAATGTAGTAAGTACATCATCATAAAACTTTGAAAGGATTGGAATCAACTTATTGTTTGACAAAGCTAAAGCAAGAAGGGTAATCAATCCCTTGGCAATGGAAATTTTAAATTTAAAATAAGCTTTAACAAAGCCTTTGAACCTTCAAACACTTTATCCTTAAGAAATTAATGGGTCCCTGTAGAAGTCTTATTTCCTTTTCTGTTGCAGTTATATATACTTCAATTACATTAATCAACAATGCAGCAAAATAGCAGATAGAGACCAGCCTCCTAGGAAAAAATACTCCATGTCTCTTTGACACTTCTTCCCTTTTTTTTTTTTTTTTGGCCTTTTTGTATTTAAAGCTGCTCTTGGGTCCTCAGGAAAAGAAAAAAAATATATATGTGTTCTGTTTTTTTTTAAGCTCTGTTTATTTCAGCTTCACTCTGCTGTCGTAATTACACCCCCCTCCACCCCTGACCTATTCCCCTCTCCAGCAATTTGTGTTGACTGTGGCAATACCTATGGATGAAAGCAGCCCTACGTGAGAGGTTTCATTCTGCTGAACTTGGAACAGCACTGAAGAGTCCTTCAAATGTTTCTCTTCTTTAAAGGCAATTGGAACTTTATGGAACATTTTCTTTTTCCTCTTAGGAGCAATTACCGTTGTGGTCCCCAAGCTGCCATGCCAGCCTCTGCCTTTGGGCAAAAATGAATATATTTTTCAAGTTTCAGTACATCAAAACCTCCTAGAAGTGACCTTCCTTGTTACAGGTATAGATTGTGGCTGCCTTTATTGTGTCTACCCTTAAATCCCATCTTAGTTATAGTTTCAGTAGAGCTCGGCTTCTCCAAACATGAAAAGAGAGTCTGTGTGAACTGTTGACACTGTTTTCCCCTCTTGGTTCCTTTGCTCTCCTTAAAAACCCAAAGCCTAAAAATAAATGTCTTCAGCTTCAGCCTTCTATCTGGTGTCTTCTCACACAGCTTTGTAAAGAAGCTCATATTCACCATTGAACGTTATTTTGTCATTCTTGTGATGTTTAGCTGTTCTCTCTGCTAGCATTACCTGGGAGCACCACCGTGTAGAAGCTGCATGTCTATTACTATTTGTATTATAAATGTTCTGCTTAAGGAGTTTATGTAACTCAGAGGTAAGAATTTGGTTTTGGCTGAAAGTCATTACTTCTTATCCAAAAAGCAGAATTTTGTTTAATTTGACATAAATAAAATTGATGTGCTATGGCAGGTCTATTTATACTGAAGGAAGGGCCCTTGTGTTTAAATCAGTATCTCCAAATACTGCATGAGGATAGCTTTGCTAGCAGAAAGTCCACAGCATTGGGTTAGAATTTGTGTAGTCTCTAACACAAACAGATAGCTGTAATATAAAGTGAGATAGACAGATCTGTACAGAGAAACTCACTATATACATCCCTTCTGATAATACAGAATGTGCAAGAGGGCCCAACAGAGACATGGTATGTCCCAAGGCAGTAAAAGGAAATCTGTCCTTTTCCTTGTCTATCACATAGAAATACCTCTTATTTGTCTGTATTTGCAGATAACTAGCTGAAGAGGTGGGCTGATAATTGATCACAGACACTGGATTTTGTATAGAAACATGTATTGGATGAAAAGTTGATGGACTAGGCTTGTTGAGTCTGGAGAAGAGGCCTTCCAGTACCTAAAGGGAGCTTATAAACTGGAGGGAGATCAGCTTTTTTACATGTAGAGATAGTGATACGACAAGGGACAGGGTTTCAAACTAAAAGAGGAGAGATTTAGTTTAGATACTAGAAGGAAATTCTTTACTATGAGGGTGGTAAGGCACTGGAACAGAATGCACAGAGAAGCTGTGTGTGTCCCATTCCTGAAGTTGTTGAAGGCTAAGTTGGATGGAGCCCTGGGCAACCTGGTCTGGTGGGTAGCAACCCTTCCCACAGCAGGGGGGTTGGAACTGGATGGTATTTCAAGTTCCTTTCAACCCAAGCCATTATATGATTCTATGATCATGGAAAAAATTCTCCTTGCAGCTATGTGAAGGCACACGGAAGACAGGAAGGTGATTCAAGACAGTCAGCATGGTTTCAGCAAGGGCAAGACTTGCCTGACCAATGTAGAGGTCTTCAATGATAGAATGACTATTTCAGTAGACACCTGGACTTCTGTAAGGCCTTTTCTTATGGTCCCAAACAATGTCCTTGTCTCTAAACTGGGGACATATGGATGTGAAGGGTGGACTACTCAGTGGATAAGGAATGGGTTGGATGGTTGCATACAGAGTTGTGGTCAATGTCTCTATGTTCAAGTGGAGACCAGTGAAGACTGGCATTCCTCAGAGGTCCAAATTATGACCAGTACTGTTTAATGTCTTTATTAATAAAATATGTTATTACGAATTGGCATGGTTTGACCTAGTGAAGGTTCTGGGGAGACCTTATAGCAGCCTTCCAGTACTTGAAAGGTACCTACGGGGAAGATGAAGAGTGGCTTTTTATCAGGGAGCGTAGTGATAGGATAGGAGGGAACAGTTTAAAAGTGAAATAGGGCTGATCTGGATTAAACATACAGAAGAAATTCTTCACTGTGCGGGTTGTGAGGCACTGGAAGAGATTGCTCAGAGAAGCTGCAGATGTCTACTCCACAGGGCAAAGGAATCTTTAAAGATCCCTTCCAACCCAAACCATTCTATGATTGTGATTCTGTGAAATTCAGCCCCGAATTTAATTGGTTCTGTCATCCTTAAGACAGAAATTGGAGGGAGAGGGAGATTCCCACTCTGCTAGGTGTCTACTTGTACAGATGCGTACAGTACAGTTTTGATGATTTCAAAATTGATTCTTGCACATTCAGACATCCTATGTTTCTATCTCTTTGCTTTCCTGTGCAATAAGCTTACATACTTTGCACTGTTAGAGTATTCAAATGGTGGAGATGTGTCTTTACTGAAATTCTCTTATATCACACACCATGAATGTACTTCTGTTTTTTTTTTAAATCATGATGAAGGGAGCTGTTAACAAAGATTGTTCAGTTAGTTCTTTAAACTCAGTGAAAAGTAACAGTAACAGACTGGTTATGAAATTAAGTATCTTGTTTTGCTTCCAAGGAAATTGCAGAAACTATTTTGTGGTTGAAATAATTACGGATATGGGTGTGTTTTATATAATATGGGTACTTAATTGCTGCATTTAAAGCACCCTGACTATTTTTAAAGGGCTTTTATTTATAATAAACTTCTACATGTCCAAAATTGGTTGCAGCAGTTTTAAAAACTGTAGACAACACGCATGAGACAGAGCACTGAAATTTACAGCACTCCCAAAACACAGCCATCCTGAGATGGCTGCTGATGACAGTGCTCCCAAGTTCATTTGGATTTCCTTTGTATTACAGAAAAATAATTAAAATCCTTGGCCTCGTTTTTCTGCCCAAGTACAAATTTTCTGACATTTTAGTCTGCTCAATTTACAAGTGGAAATCAGTGTTTATTTGTTAAGAGTGACCTGTTTCTGGTTTCTGTATCCCTTTCTGGATATAGAAATTAAGCTATGTAGTAGAAAACAAGCTCTGAAGTTAATGCATAATGAAGAACTGCACAGGCAACATAAACTCTAATGGCTGGAAGGTCAAGTGATGGGAAGACCTAGACTTGGTCAGTGGCAATGAATTACTGACTGATGTCCAGAAATCCATAAAGAGGCAGACAATACAGGTGAAAAGAACAAACAAACAAACAAACAAAAAAACATTTGTCACACAGGACTTCCAGTATTTCCTGAAAAATAATCACTCTGAAGCATTAACACCGGAGAGACATTGAGAAATGAGATCAGTTTATCTCCCTGGTCATAATAATGAGCAGAAGCCTTCTGAAGGGAACAGCACCGAGAAATGTACTCACCAGTAACTAAGTATCCCAGCATATGATATGCAAAGATATATAGCCCCTGCTTGAGTCAGAGTTCCTGACCCATTGCAGAGTGCCTGGGGGAGCTCTGGAGTAGCAGATCAGCCAAAACATTCTATAGGAAATCAGATATCTTTGATAGCAAGATCAAGAGTGAGTAAATGGGGCCAAAAAACCCTTTGGAAAGAGTCACCAGAGGGGAGAGCAGTGTGGTTCCTGTGCTTTGCAACAGACAGAAGATGGAGTAGAGTATAATTCAGATCTTTGTGCCTTGTGGCCCTGTCTGGGTTTAAAAAAGAAGTAGTACTAAACTGTTCAGGAGGTGAAATATAGGCAATTCAGGAGCTTGTAGAGCATTCACTCATCCTGAGCAATATGGGATGATTTGCTAGACCCAAGTCTACATTTTGACCAGTGCAGCTTCCTGAGACTTTGATGCACGAATTTACAGGACAGATTTACAGGGGAGACAAAAGAGCAATTTGACATCTTTTTTTTTTTTCCCCCTCTGCTTCCTGACTGGCACTGCACACAGCTCCCTCACTTCTCCAGTTCAACCCAGAGACTCAATCTGCCACTGATTTATATGTATATAAATCACAGATGAGATCAGAGGCAGAGTGTTTGTATAAAAGAAAAATCTACTTTTGTAGCTTGAGCAGTAAGAGTAATTAGCAATAGCATTAACCCAAAAGTGGATGTACACAGTGCAATAATACTGTGAAACAGTATTTTGGATCTAAAGTTTGTGGTCTACATTATCAAACCTAGCAGAGATATACGAATCTATAAAGAAAGGTTTAAGCTACCTTGACGGTTTCTTACAAAGCACTGGAATTGGTAAAAAAAATGGGACTTGACCTTCTGCTTTCCTCCTTGTAGAAAATGTTCTTTTAAAAAAGTATGAATTCCTTCCTCCACGACCAGAAAAAAAAAAAAAAAAGCAACTATTTTTTTCTGAAACTGACAGTCGTTCTATTGTGCATTTCTATTTGCTCCCCTTTTCCACCCTATGTCATTCAGCTGTTTTTTCAGTATGGTTCTGAGGCATTCTCAAAGAGAATAAACAAGAATTATAAATGCTTTGGAAAAGTTAGTTTTCTGTGGTATTTTTGTTGTTGTTGTTGTTTGTTTTGTTTTGTTTTTCAAGAGTATTAAACCTGTGCATCAAGCAGTTCTGAACGACCTCATTAAAATAAGAAAATACAGAGGCAAAAATTGATGGGAAACATCAGATTCTTCTAGAGAAGGCAGACCGTAGGCTACTCAGCTTGCAGTCCTGATTTTGCTGCCTTTGCACTGCTCACCCTACCTTTCCTTTGGCATTTCTCACTGATGGTTTTGGCAACAGCATGGTTCATCTGCTGGTTTTTGTGGCTCTCAGTCTGCCCATGTTTGGTCATGAAGATGAGCCATTCAGCTTGTAAGCAGTGTGGAGGTTAGATATTATCTGCTACACAGGGAGATGTTCATCACCTTTCCTTTTGGCTTTCCAACACAGCTGCTCTCCTCCATTCGAGCAGCGTGTTTAACTCATCTGCTGATACAACCCAGGAAAAACTCAATTGGTCCCTCTACTTTTGTTGAAATTTGGGATACAATCACATTGTCCTGATAGGGACTGCTTGCCTGTAGGAGTCATTCAGGTCCTGAATGTGATGTGGGAAGTGGGGCATTCAAAGCTTAATCAGAAGTTTGTAATTCCCTTGAAACGTTGTCTTACAGGAGAAGAGAGAGAGCAAATACTGAAGACTACATCTGTGCTAGTAAACTAGGCATGACAAGGGCTATACTAGAGCCCTGTCGTGCTATCCTCTGTACTGTTTAATACTTAGCACCTTTCCTGCCAAATAACCCTCTCTCAGACAATGCTTGGCCACAGCTTAGGGCTAAAACAGAGGCCAAGGACTATTCCCAGCAGGCGTGATGAAAGAGGCCCTCTTGTTTGAGGGGAAACAGAGCTTGGGTGTGTGGACACAGCAGCATTAAGGCAAGGACTCAGCTGCTTGTCTCTCCTATTTGATTCACTGGTATAGACACAGTCAAAATACTAGCAATGAAGAACTGATATATGGAGGAAAAATAACCATATTTTTATCAGTAGGATTATATATAGTTCAGCTGTTTGCAATATGGCTGGTACAAGAAAACAGCTGAACAGAGTTGGGGCTTCTGGTTTTCCATGGCTCTCAGCTGGTTCTGGGACAACGATGAACAAATCTAAAAGGCATGGCACTTGCTCTCCACCCAGGTGACCTTACTTCAAGCCAGGACTCTGATACTGCTGAATCCCACCAGCAGAAACCCAAGCAGGATACAGACACTATTCAGATACCAAATAACCCTGAAGGTGACTAAAGAAAGAAATTCCACTACTTTGCCTGAGAACTGGCACAGAGATTCTTGGGGGAGAAAAGAATGGCTCACATAGTCTGCTTTTTGAGGAAAAAAAAAATCCAGAAAATGGCAAAAGATTTCTACCATTAGTTCAAAAACATTACAGCATCATTTGTAAGGGCATACAGTGTATACACAGCTTTAAACAGTAACTATTTCAAATAGTGTCTTCACAGATCATTTTAGAGTGTTATTTTCACAGCAAAAATGTCTGCATTCATAATTACAGCAGGAAGTTCAAGGCTTCTGGAAAAGGAGAGTGAAAAGATGGAATAAAAGACTGCATGTGGGGAAAAGAGATTGAGAGTTACTCAAGCACAGAAGTGATAATATATTCTTATATTAGTCTGAATAATTTCCTAGTTTCTATTTTAATATGTAGAATAGGGAATTCTGCGTCCCTCATGTACTGATTTGGTCAGAAAAATCACCCACGCTGTTTTATACAAAACACTGCAGCAGACAGAACCAATTTCCATTAGTGTTCACATTTTTCCCCCAAAGCATCTACTTACCGTTAATGTAACTGCTCCACATTGTCCTCTTATTGTCCTGGACATGAATAAATCATTAGCCTTATTTTATTAATGAGGCCTAGCTGAGAATATTCCCAAACTGACTGTGCTCTCATATCTTTCAGTGTTACAGATAGGTGCATGCTATACTTTTGTTTCTCTACTGGGAAAGTATGGAAGCTTCACCAAGGTGATTATGTAAATTAATCTATACCTGTTTAAGACCTGTTCTGGGCAAAGCTGGAAGGAAGAGGTCAGCTTCAGATTATGATTTATTTTTTTCTTAAGCACTGGAAACTTTTTGCTGATTTTACATGTTATACTTGGCATCTACATTAAACAGTACCTTTTTATCTTAAGTATTGTAATGAAAAGCCTTAAGCATCCTTAAGCATAGGTATTCCTGAACACTGTTGCAGCAAACCACTGTTCTGGAAGCTGCTGTAACCTTACAGATGGTGATGAGCAGCAGTAGGAACAGCTTTGTGCCAGTACTGAGAGAAGTGACGGTTTTACAATGCCATATTGCAGGGTAGAATTTTGCTTCTTTATTTGCACTGATTTGTTTCATGGTCCTCTTCATTATATATTTTCTGCCTTTTCACTATGATTTGGAAAATTACTTTAGCCACCCTTTACTCCATGTATAGTAATACACACTCACAGGGGATCTTTCCTGCCTATCTCACATTATGTACCTTATTCCCATAACAATAAATGGTCCCTCTTGCATTTCTCACTCCATGAATACAGATACCCTTGAGAATGGTGCAATATAAATGACTAAATGGATAAATCAACAAGATACTTCTTTTCTCTGTACCCTTATAGGAAGGAATATGGGGACTGTGCATTCCTCAGTAGTCTCTGTTTTTAGAATGGAGTATATTTTCTACCATTCCAGCAAAAGAAGACAAGAGGTGTCTGGTGCCAGTGAACCCCTGTACTTGCTTTGAATACTACAGTGCTATTGTTTTTAATATTTAAAGCTGCAGTGTTGCCATGTAACTGGGGTAGTAGCTTTTTGTGTTTAAATATTTTATGGCTTGTTTGAGTCCAAGTACAAGAGGAATTTCTTTAGTATGCTGGAGGCCCACCCTGACTGAAAAGTTTTTTGTTAACCCTTGAATGTGTTAAAATTACTCTGCGTTGCAGAAATATGTTAAACATGATCTAACTCATTTAGAGACCATGAAGGACTGGAAAGTTTCTTTCTTTTCACTTTTCTATAGACCTTTGTTTATCTTATTAATAGGCCTTTCAATGCTGAAGAAAATCTTTTATTTCATATGGGAATACTTGTTTAGTATTTTATAAAGATATCATTTAAACATATGTGCTTATTTATAAATTGTTCCATCATTGCAAACTTCCAGAACCTATTGATATCAGAAATAAAAGCTTCATTGTGAGTATTGGCTACTGTTTGCTATTTCAAAGTTGCACAAATTGCTCTGCCCTTGTGGCCAAAGGCAGCCAATGGTATCCTGGGGTGCATTAAAAGGAATGTGGCCAGCAGGTCAAGGAAGGTGATCCTCCCCCTCCGCTCTGCTCTGGTGATGCCACATTTAGAATACTGTGTCCAGTTCTACACTCCCCAGTTCAAAAAAAACCTGGGCTTTCCCAGGTGTCCAGCAGTGGGCCACCAAGATGATAAATGATAAAGGAGCATCTGCCATATGAGGAAAGACTGAGTAACTGGGTCTGTTCAGCCTGGGGAAGTCTGAGGGGGGATCTGATTAATGTTTTTAAATATGTAAAGGGAGGTGGGAGGGAAATGGAGGAGGCCAGGCTCTTTTTGATGGGGTGCAGCAGTGGGACAAGGAGCAATGGCATAAAACTTGAACATAGGAGGTTTCATACAAACATGCATAAGAACTTCTTTCTTTATGGTAAGGGTGATGGAGCACTGGAGCAGGCTGCCCGGAGAGGTTGTGGAGCCTTCTCCTATGGAGATATTCAATACCAACTGGACACCTACTTCTGTGACCTATTGTAAAGTAATAGCTTTAGCTATTAGGGGGTTGGACTCAATGATCTCTTGAAGTCCCTTCCAAGCCCTATGATTCTGTGATTTTGTGATTCTGTGAATGGCTCTTAAGGATGTGGGGAAGAGCTACAGTCCCCTTGGCTCCTGTGAGGTATGTTCAGAGTGTCACCAACCTTGCAAAGTTTCTTCTCATTTCAAGTGGAAACTGCTGAAATTTGATCTCTTCTGCAAGTGTGTTTCTGCACTGACGGTGAAATCAGAAGGAAAAAAAAAAAAGAGGTCAGAAGAATCAGTTTCTGATATTAGCAGTGGAACAAAATGTTTTGAATCAGTTCCTGAATTGCAACAATTTTCTGCACGTCCCATTTCAATGATCTCTATTGCAAATACAGTAAATACTGACGCCATATGGGAGATGGGTTTTGCCACTGCTTTGCATAGACAACTAGAATGGTAGGTTTATTGTGAAATTGAGGAAGAGGGTAGGTGCGGAGCAACACCATGGGGACACTTGGGAATGCTGACAGTGCAGGACACTCATAGATATCACAGTCTAACAAACCCAAAATCTTTTAAAGCCTGGCAAAAAAAAAAAAAAAAAAAAAAAAAAAAAATCAAACTTTTCTCGTGAGCTTCTGTAAACGACAGAAATATTTGCCTAAAATCCTAACATTAATGAAGTATTTTAGGAGAAACCATAATTAACTTCTTCAAAGATGAAAAAAATATACAGCGGATAATCACTCTGCTGAAAAACACGTTTGTTTTCTCTTTACATTAAAAGTTAATGATGTGCGTTGGCAAGCAGAATGAAGTACAGATGATGGTTTGAAAGCACCCATGCCAGATGTTTGCTCAATATTTGGAGTAGCTTTTTTCTAAGCTCTGTTGCTCACATGTCACTCCCAAATGTTGCCTGCAAGGCTGGCCTCAGGGCTCCTGATGCAGGATCTGAAAATTGGTGGGTGAAACTCTGTATTTGCTGACCTAACCTGAGCATGGAGAGCATCACAGAGAGGATGCAGGTGCTGTAAGAATTTTGCAGGTAATGTCAGCACCTGCCAGGCACTGGGACTTGCAGCCCTGGTCTGAGTGCATGGCTATCTGTATGATATGGAACACAGAGGGATATCTCACTTATAACCAATGAAAAGCAATGGATTGAGTAAGGAGACCTAAGGTCCAAAATGAAACTGGAGAGGAAAAATCTGTGCATTTTCAACTTTATACTCTCCAGTTTCTAGATGTATAATTTATTCTTTCCCTAAACACTGCAAGGATACCTGCTTCAGTCCACAGCCATAGGTTTAGCACACTGACCGGATATGAGAAATCACATTCAATTTTCTTTTCTGCCTGAAGGTATGTGAATCGAGATCTGCATGAGAGACTTGGCCATCATGTTAGCCTGGGAGAAACGTGTTGAAAATTGCTCTTGCTTCTCCACTGTGCGTGGAGAAATTCAGAATTACTGTGGCATAGGGAGGAAGTGAACCTCAGAAGGACTCTGTGCTGACAGCAGAGAGGAAGATCTGGGGATCAGCCATGTGCCAACAGTTACTCGTAATGTAGTTAAAATTTATTTCAATATTGGAAGAGGGAGAACTGAAATTCTTTTCTTTTTTGTTCCATTGCTAGACTGCAAAGTCAGTCTTGCTCCCATCAGCAGTTAAGCACCCCTATGCTAACACAGCAACAATTCAGAGCTGTTTACCAATGGTTCCTGAGTGTGCACAGCCCACACATGGCAAGTGTAGGGCCCTGTGCAGAAGCTAGCTTCTCATCAGAGGAAAAGTGACTGTTAGCCCTGCAAGGAGAGAGCCCTGCAAGCAGAGAGCCCCACAAGGCATGTGGTGTGGACACGTACAGGAAGGCCAGTGGGATGTGGTGTACTCAAGCACCGGCCATAGGCCAGGCCCTTGTGGGCATGGAGGCCGCCCTTGCAGCTTCAGCAGAACAGGGTGGGGGATAAGAAGGCAACCTCGTGCTTGGTGCCACTAGGATTGTGTGCATTTAGGATTCAGTTTATGATATCGAAGATGTTAGATAAAAAGCTGGGAGGTGAGAGGGAGTGAAAAGTGCAAGAATGAGTGGGGGGGCAGCTTCTGCAGAATATGCAAGAGGAACAAGTGCGAAGGGGTGTGGATGGAGGGCATTGTAAGTGACTAAATACCCAAGAAAGACCGCTTTAAGACCCATTCCTCCCTCCTGTCTTCCTCTGGCCTCTTTGAGAGCTGTGTGTGAGCCCCAGAGGTGCTTCTTGCTTTCACTTGGTTACAAAGTTCCTGTTGCAATAGGCTATGCCTCAATTTTTAGATGATCCCAGAAAAGTATGAGACAAACATATACATCTGAGAGTAATATTTGGCCTGTTGTGCTTTGATCTCTCAGTGAATATTGAATTTTAACTATTAAAAATACATGAAAAGTATTCAACCGCAATCAGACATCACCTACACCGTGAAAAATAAACCCTTCCCAGTTTTGTTGCTCTCTTAAAGTCTTAAATATATCAGATTGTGCACTGAATTCCTGCCTCTGAAATAGCTTAGATTTTTCTTTCCAAACAGTCCTCTTCTTCCTGTAGAAGACAACATTGACCTAGGCTATCTGGAAGTCCAAGTCCAGAGACAGTGCAAAACAAAGGAATAATGGCCTGTGGTATAAAACTGGTGTGAAGTGGCAGCTTAGAAAAAAACTCAATGAAGAAACATACTGAGTAAAAAGTGGCAGTGCATGCAGCAGATTTTTATTCCTGATCCCATATTCTGGGCCTGATCCATGTCTGCATCCGCCAATATGGCTGTACAGGGCTCTGAGCAACCTGATTTAGCTGTAGATGTCCCTGTTTCCTGCAGGGGTGTTGGATCAGATGACTTTTAAAGGTCTCTTCAAACTCAAATGATTCCATGATTCTATGAGCATACGTCTGATGAGTCCAGTTGCCCTATGTGGAGTTCCTCTGGAAACCCTAAAGCAGGTCACTGATTTACTAATGCTGGATGCAGTGAGTCCTGGAAAGTTTCGGGTTCATACACCTGCTCCTCCCATTTCACTCATTTGAAAGGACCCAATTGGGCTTTTGCCCATCCAAAAAGAAAAACAAACAGCACCAACAAAAGACAGCAGGACCTCCATGACTATTTCAGGAGAGAAATTAAACAAGAAATCCGAACAACTCAGGCAGAAATGAAGGGTAGGAGATGTAGGGCACAGCTTCACAATTACTTAACTTCCTTATTCATAGGTAATTCATGGGAGGAATAATCTTCCCTGATTTGAAAGTATAGATTCATTTTAGCAGTCTCTGAGGAGTAAAAACTCACTGAATTAGAAACAAGAAGAAATTGCCTGTGCCATCATTCCAGAGGAGATTTTGTCAAAATCTGAAAAGTTTCACTGGAAAATGAGAAACCATTCCTGATATTTTGATGACATAAACACAAAGAAAGTTAAACGAGTTTATTCATATTTTGAAATGTACTGTTGCAAAATGAAACAAATTTAGAAAATGGAATTGTACAGTGGATCAGAAGCTTGATTTTCAGCCATGTCAGAACTAAAAAACTATAAAATAAAGTGAAATCTAATAGCCTAATCTAATATCAAGACAGCCCTGAAGTGTAGCAATCCAAAGAGATGCAGTGGCAGAGCTGGTCTGGAATTCTCTGGTGAAACTTTTTTGATCTGAAAATAGTAGCTCCATCTAAGCTGAAGAGTTTTGTGGAAACTAGCCAGCTGAGAAGGATTTCCAGTAAAATAAAACCCAAGGCACATCAGAAATTGTCTTGACTTCTTGCCAAATTGTCTCATGTTCTGCTTGAAGAACAGATTTCAGGATGTGGCTCAGCTTCTTTATTGTGCAAATACCCTCATCCCAGGTACTCCTGGGCTTTCTGAGCTTTGCTCTTTCCATAATCTCTTACCATAATCTCTCCATATAGCTGCTTGTGTGACACAAGTTGTCCTCCAAAAGTGCAGCTTCTGATTAGGCCTATCATGACTCTGCTTTACATCAATACAGGGTGAGCTGGAAAAGTGCAGATACTTCTCTGAACCCTCATCTTTGTGGGGTGACTGTCAGTTCATCCTGAGCTGGGTGGCTTTTCTTCATTGCTCACCGCCTGGTTTACCCCAGGTCCCATAGGGCTCTACTGGAGATCTGGACAATTGTTTCTCTGTTTTGTTTCAGAAAAACAGAGGTGTAATCACATTTACTCCAAACAGTATGTTTTTCAGAATGACATTTCCATCAAGGGTTCCTACTTGCCATATTGGAGCAAATCACTAATTGATGTATGGGTTTTACAATGAAATGAAAACCTTGAGTTCTAAATGTCTTTCATTTATGGTCTCAAAGAAGGTATGAAATCCTATGGGGTGAAGTATCTCTCAAAGAAGTGACTACCTATACCACACTCTTCTAATCCTACATTTTCAGTCTTCCAAGATCCGGAACTGGAAGCTATTAATATCAGCAATAACTACCAGTCTAATAGAGAAAGAAAACTGATTGCTCCTTCCCTGCATATCTATTCATGTCTGTGTTAGTTATCCTGCGGACTTATTAAAGCCCCATTCTGTTAGAAGCATAGAGTCAAAGTTCATTATGAAGACCACCAAATACTGCGTGAGTTACATCACCAAACTGACTCATCTTTATTGCAGGAAGTCAGCTTAATTTTTCTTGCCCGTAATAGAAGAGACTGCTGAAGAATGATAACAGAAAGCTCAGGGGCTGTAGGACTGGATGCAGCTGTGTTTGTAATGGGGAAGCTGCATGACCTGCAACTTTTTACCTTAACCAGATTAATCTTGTTAGTTTGAAGCTGACTTTTGCATTAGATTTCCTCTCTCCTTTCCCAGAATTATTGAATAAACTGAAACTACTGCCTAGAAAACAGTCACTAAAGCTGAAATAACCAAACAGCATCTGTGAGATCAATCATAATTATGTTTTTGTTCTCCACTAACAACAAAATTTACCTCTTTCCTTTACCCCACACAGACCTCTATTGATTCCATTTGTAATTAACAATTCTTGCTATTTGTAACACATGGAAATAAGATGTTGGCTATCAAGAATTTTTTGTTTAGTTCACTCACATGTGGACAAAAAGAGATTTTGTGCTAAATATATGTATATGTGAAAGAATATGGCAGTAAATAAATTCTGTGGCAGACCTTCAAGCAAACGCTCATGGATGATATTAGATATATGTAAAATGAAATCTGAAATTAGTACGTGGGTGGTAATTTATCTTGGGGGACAAAGACTGTAGCAGGCCTCTTACCACAGCACCTGCCAGGGATATCTAGCCCAAAAATCACAGTTTTCCATCTGGAGGGAATCAAAAGGGGTGGGAAGCAGGCGGCAGGCCTGGCCAGCCCACACACAGCTCTGGGCTCAGGACAGAGACCCAGCCACGCCGAAAATCCCCGAGCTGGCTCCCCCGAGACCAGCCGGGTGCTGGCGGTGTCTGGGAGCAGAGGAGTGCCGGGAGGAGCTGAGGTCTCGCAGCAGATGTACTGGCATACTTGCTGCAGTGCTGCAGAGCCCTGTCAAGGGAAAATTATTTATCTTTGGCTTTTTGTCAGGGTTTTCAGTAGCTGAGACTTTCTGCTTGTGAAATATTTCCTTGGTGCTTAAATTGTTCTCTTGTGCTGCTCTTCTGAGCTTTCAGATGCTTCATCCAGTACAGTCTGACAGGCTCCACAACAGCCCAGTAAAATCAGATGCATGATGCCAGACAGAGATTTGCCAAACCCCATTTCTATGAAAACTATCTCAATTTGGTTACTGCCGTGGTGATCTAAAGTAGAAAGTAATCTTCTATTCATGAATACATGTATTCATCTGCTGTATTTGCCTTTGATGGCTAGGTACCAATAATTTAGCAAGTGACATGTACCGACGTTCACTCCAGAAGTTCAGACTGTCTCAATAGTACAGCAGCACCAGTAATATAGAGTACACTGCCTTTCTCTCTGGAGCAACATTATTTATGCATGACATGGAATAATGCCTAACAGGAGCCATGAAAGGAAGAAAAGTGCAACGAGCGAGTGTGTATATGATATGACCTTGTTAACATTTCACCGCAGCATAATCTTTTTGTACTTTCAAGCATGATAAGTTAATGCATGCCGCCGTGAGACATATTGGAAGTGACAGATAGACATCCATTTAAAAAACCTGGTTCAGGGACTGTCACTTTACCATTAAGCAAAACATATAATGGACTAAAGAATGAAGATGAAAAACCTTTAAGAAACAATAAAAATCCTTCCTTTTCTTCTTCTGAACATACAGATGGAACCCCGCAGGTTCCATCTGTAGAATTTGAGATAAATCTGAGTAAGAAACATACATTGTGACAAACAACTTACAGTTTAATCCAGAAATCTTGAATATTGGCATGAAAGAATGCCAATTTCATGTGAATCTGAGGATATGGTAGTCATGTTGAAAACACCCAGACAGAAGTGTGGAAGCTGGTCTCGAAAAAGGTTATATAGCTAAATCTGTGTATATTTAATGCATGACCTCTCCTGGAATTAACCTAAAAAAAAAAAGAATATCATACAAATAGGATGTACATATTTAAATGCTTATATATTTAAAGAGATATTCATATACACGTGTATATATGTATACATGTATATATACTTATATACATATTTAAAGACTATCTTGCTTGGATTTAGGTTTTGAATAGTTTGAATTCTGTTGATAGTCTTGCCTCTACTCAACAGCAAGTCTATTACCAAATGATCCCAGTCATTCCGACAGCATATGGAGTGGTAATTCTTCTGTGTGATTTTTCTCTCATTCCTTTATCTTTGTTTCTCACACACACAGAAAATACAAAATTTAAAAGAAGCTATTATTTCCTCTTTGAATCATTGGAAATGTTCTTACTTTATCACATATTTATTTGGTCAAGATCTGACGTGGAAATGAATTTTGTTTTCCAATTTTGTGGTCACTGGATGCTGGTAAGATAAACTAGTAGTGATGTAGCATTTGAAGAGAACTATGAGACCCCTAACATTTAAAAAGGTGAGCAGAGAACTTTCTAAACAAACTACAGTTATCTTGAGCATTCTCTGGAGTTTCTATGCTTGCTAAGGATATAATCATAGAATCACAAAACCACAGAATGGCTTGGGTTGGAAGGAACCTTAAAGCCCTTCTATTTCCAACCCCTTTGCCATGAGCAGGGATACCTTCTGCTAGATCGTGCTGCCCAGGGTCCCATCCAATCTGGCCTTGAACACCCTCAGGGATGGGCAACCCACAGCTTCTCTGGGACACCACCCTCTCTGTTGAGAATTTATTCCAAATATCTAAATTAAATCTATGTTATTTTAGTTAAAAGCCACCACCCCCTGTCCAATCACTGCACCATTTGATAAAGAGTCTTTCCCAGTCTTTTCTGTAGGCCTCCTTTAAGGACTGAAAGACCACAATGAGGTCTCCCCTGACCCTTCTCTGCTCCAGAGTGAACAAGACCAGCTCCCTCAGCCTGTCTTCATAGGAGAGGTGCTCCAGCCCTTTGATGACATTGTGGCCTCCTCTGGACCTGCACCAACAGATTCTCATCATTCTTGTGCTGTGGTCCCAAGACCTGGACGCAGTGCTCCAGGTGGGTCCTTGCAAGACAGCAGTAGAGGGAGACAGTCACTTCCCTCGTCCTGCTAATCGTGTTTCAAGGAGCAATTGAAATTTCTGCAGTAGATACTTTTGACTTTAGTTATGTAGAATACACCACTTACTCCATTTTTTGTTGGTTTTTTTTTGTTGTTGTTGTTTTTGTTTTGTTTATGGTGAGAAATAGGACACCACTGGAGAAACAGTTTTACTGTCAGTGGAGGAAAAAGTCATTTTCCTTGACATTTTCGCTATGAAATAGGAGAGGAAAGAAAAAAAAAAAAAAGGTTATACAGGTCTGAAACAGTTTGTATCTCGAGCTTTAATACAGAAAAAAAGAAGCCATATTTCTAGATGAAAAGCTTGAAAATGTACATGACAGCCCCACACATGCTTCCACAGAACTGCAATGAATGTAGTGCAGTATTAAACAGTAAATTTGGCACAAAATAGATTGGAATTATAGTTGCCTAACTTTGTAAAGCATAGTTACAGAATAAATACACTGGAAATGCCTAATCATTTCACTGAAAACACTGTTCGTTGTTGAAAGTGGTTGAGAAGACTGACAGGGAGCAGCAAATGCAGCATTAAAGCAAATCAGTAACAACATCTTTTGGGACATTATTTCATCCTTTTTTTTTTTTTTTTTTTTCTATTTTCCTTTTAAAGCAAACAATTTCCTGTAATTTTTCTCTCTTTTTTCCTTCTCTCAAGTTTCTAGTTTTTCCATCACAAGCCTTCCAAAAGAATTGAAGAAAAGGGTAAGGAGATTTTTTTCTGGAAGTCTTTCTGTGATCTTTAATCAAGGAAGAGAATTTGTTAAGAAGTCTGTTGGAATAGATTGTTCTCATACCACACATCGTATTTCATTCTTTCAAACCAATGTTGGCTGGAAAAAAAATAATCCAAATCATGGTCTGAACTGTTCTTGTTTCAGTGTTGTCCCTCTACAAGGCAAATGCAAACTTCAGATTTGGTCTCCATCTCTTTAGTATTCAGATCAAAGTTTTCTTGTAATCACTTTATAGAGAAAGAGATCTGCTGTAAAATGTTGATCCTGAGTGGAAGTATCCCACAGTCCCTGCTCCTGAGCTCCTGGGTTTGGCTTCCAGCTGCAAACCTGAACCCACACCTGACCTTTAAAAGAATTTGAGTTGATCTTTTTCTTGTGTGTCCTCTGAGGGTGTGCCACTCCCTGCTACAGCCACAGCTGCGACTGTAGGACTTCATCTGATGCTTTCTCTTACAAGAAGATGCGTCCTTCACATTGCTGTGTGGAACAAGTTTAGTATTGAGAGGAAAAGCTTGCTTCTTTTTCTAGTATTCCTCAAGTAATCCTCAACCTTAATAATATCTGAAGATTTTTCTATCTCATTATTTACATTCATCCCAAGATCATTATCAAAAGTCATCTTTAAAAAAGGAATTTCATGGAAATAATGGCTTCCAAAAATGACTGACACGCATTAAAGAGTTTACAAAAATGAAACAAGTAGTTGTGCTCCACAAATGTTTTGAAAGTTTTCATCATTATTATTAATTAGCTCAGTGAAATTACTGTAGGAAAGAGAAATGCATGTCACTAACTGTTCATCTCATAGAGTGTTTTGTTTTAAGACTGTGTAATACCACTGATGGATAAAGTTCTACAGATCTGAAAGGTGGATTGTTGATATGAACAACTTGCAGTTCATAAGTCTGTCTGATTTTTCCTGAGGTTGAAAACAGACTCAAAGAAGAAACATCTCTTTGGGGAGACTGAGGGGTGTGCTTTTAAAACAGAGGAGACTTGGTTAAGCAAATGAGACTGATATCTCATTGGTCTTAGGGACATGTCTTTTCAAAATTAAAAGCAGGATTTGCTTTCCATAATTTTATTTGGAGGTGGTCAGAGCCAAACCTGCCTTTATCACTTAAGGCTAAGTTTTGATGGCATATGATAGCCGTCACGAGATCTAAGTTCCTTACACTTTATTCATCCCCTCCCAATTCTCTCCAAATTCTCTTTTCTCTTTCCTGCATCTGATTCCATGCAAAAACAATCCCTGACCTCGCACGCATCTTCTTCACTCCAGCACTCCCCCCCTCCCCATCAAGGAAGTCTTTTGCCATTTCATCTCTGCCTCTCCTCATTGACTTCCCTGCAATACGATGCTGAGCTGTCCTCAAAGCTCAGAGGAGTTGCACTTAATTTTAGAAAGAGGCCAAAGAAATGAATCTCAGATCTAGATCCAAATCTGAAGTTTCCTGCGTCTTTGGCATTTTGATAAAGCTTTCCAGTTTTGGCACTCCCATGCTTATTTCATATGTACATTCCCCAGCGTGTGGGAGTGCTGTTGTTTGGGTCAGAGAACTGGAATCCTGGAGTCGGAAACTCACATTCTTCTAAATTACTCCCTTCATGGTCTTTATGACTAGTTGTTAGCTTGTTTATTTAAGTGACACTGACACAGGGTGTTCCTCATTTTTATGCCAACTTGACACATAGTTGACATAATTTTTGGAAGCTATATTTATCTGTTTTAGAAGCCAATAACACTTTGAAGCTATGAAAATTGGCACAGAATTCCCTAAGTTGGCCTCTGCAAAACATAAGAAGTGTACTAACTCAGCAGCAACTTTTGATAGTTAGATATTAAAAGACCAAGTTTATCAGTCACCTACCTAAACAAAAGGCATAATTAGTAACCTCACAGGATGGGGATTAGTTGTGTTGTCTTGCAGACCCAGCTGCTTTTCCAACTTTCTAATCCTCTCTAGGTCCAGATGCTCCATTCTTCTGGTCACCAGGAAAGTTGCCTAAGGCCGCTCTCACTGAACTAGATTAGCTTTGCAACCTACAGCGATCCTAAACATCCTTGTCTTAGCAGCAAAATGTTAATAGGTTGGTAACAAGTTTTTTTACTGGTCTATTATCTCTGAAAGTGCTGCTGTGAGCCACAGTGCAGTTATCACTGCTTTTAGTGTATTTAACCATGTCCTTCACATTTTACAAAGCACTGCGTGCTGTTTCATAGGAGCTTGAGAACTTGCCTGCATTAGACACAGCATGTACTCCACTTTTGCTTGTTTCACTGTAGCAAAGAACTTTGTCACAATGATTTTCCCTGCTTATAGGATGAACTATTGATTCAAACTGTCAGCATAGAGAAATATTATCATTCTCTCAGACAGTGCTGGAATTTGGCACTCAAAATGTACTGGAAAGACTTATATTCGAGGCAATTTCTGTGCTGCACATCGAGCCAAGCATCTGAGTTTTCCTTTCAGAAGTGCCCAAAGATGTTATTGCCAAGTCTCACCATTAAACCAGGAGACATTATTTTTGGTTTTCAATTTTGTTTCTCTCATGGGTTTGCATTTTTTTTTTCCAAATCCAATTTACATTTCATTCTACATCTGCCTTCTTAGGAGATCAAAGTGTTTGTACACTGTACAAATGTAGGTTTCCACACCCATTCCTATTTTTTCAGTTTTAGAAGGCACATTATAACATGCAAAATCAGTTTTTCACAGAGCCAGTAGTAACAGAGGCACATATTTCTGCAGATTAATAATTCTCTTTACTGTAGCTCTCATGAATTCTTCTCCTCCCTTTTCCTTCTTCCCTCACGATTTCAAAGTCCACCCAGTGATTTCAGTGATCAAGTCACATTTATACAATTATCTGCTTCAAAGACATTTTTAAGGAGAAAATTAAAAAACAAAATAAAGGATGAACTGGCAACACGAACAATTTCCTCTTCACTTTAATCATTACCATAACCATTTAAAAAATAAATCAATCCTTCTGATTTCAAGTCAAAAGGATCTTTTCTAACTTGGTGGTATGCACCACTGCTATTATCACCACCACAAAATAGAAGAGTAGGAACCAAAAGAAGTGCAAAATTCTACATCAGTTGGCTTCACAAACGAAAGAGTTGGTTTGGGTTTCCTGTTCCTAACTTTAGGTTTCTGAAAGCTACGTTTTTGCTCTGAATTAGTTATGTAGGCTTTCTCTGCAGGCAATGGCAAGAGATGCAAATCTCCAGTTCTAAAGTAGCTGAGTGCAATGGACCAGCCCCTGGCACTGGCTGTTTCTCCATGGGCTTCAGAGGTGACCTGCATGACTGCCTTACAAGAGATGACAACTCTCTGACAGTTAGATATAGGTGAGATGAATCCCATCCTTCATGTCTTCCTAATGAGATAGCTATATTATTACTGTGTATGTAATCTACAACTATTTGTGCGCACCTATGGACATGCACAGATATAAATACACATATAAATGCATATAAATAAAGAATGCACAGATACTTCACGTATATATGTGTGTATGTATATATATAAAACAAATTCTGTATGCTAGATATATTGCAGTTGGGGTGATGAACAATAAACACTCAGCTCAGAATTCTTTTGTGCAATCAAACATTAAATTGATATAGATTGGTTTACTCAAAACAATGAAGCACTTCTCTCTCCAGTCCTTTAATGGAATGTAAGCAGAAACAAAGAAATTCATAAAATATATCAAGATGTTCAATTACATGTATTTATTATGCTGTGAGACAATGCCTGCATTGTGATGCAATAGTGGACTTAACACAGCTATGGAGTCAGCAACCATGACCTGTTAGGCACATATGATACAATATATTAAGATGGCTGGCCCATTCAGGTGAGATATGGAGAAATCAGAAAGCTCAGTGTTCACACTGCTAAACCTCGGGAGCTATGCAGAGCCAATGGGACAAATAAATGCAGCATGCATTTATTTCCCTGAACCTCAACACAGATGGTAGCCCTAATTGTAGGCTGCCAGCTTCAGCATTTCCTCCTTCATGCTGGTTTTATTTTGGTTTGTTTTCAAATGATGTATTTCTTCTGTGGTACCACAAGGACAATGAAATAACAGTCTAGGGCTACTGTTACTGAAATTTCTAAACAGAAAGCAAAGTAATATATATGGGTGAAAAGACTGCTTCATTTTATTTTTTTAAACACTTGGAAGCTTGTAAAATGCCATATATGCCATATGTCTTTGTGGAAATTATTGTTGAGTAATGCAGAAAATGGCCTTGCTTGGTCTCTGTTAGTGCAACAGCCTTTCTCTTTCTTTTGGCAGTGAGTAGCATAATTGTGTAGAGGTTGAAGTTCCCATTTCACTTCTTGTGAATAAAATATATTGCTATGTACGTGTACATAAGGATGGCGTAGCCATGTCCTTTCTTTTTCTTCTTTTGTTTTGTTTTAATGGAGTGCTCATGGTGCATGGTGCTAGTAGATGACTATACATTTACCTCTCCATTTTCTGCCTTTGCTTTTCAGACCTGCAGTGAAAATGGTAAGCAAGGTGGGTAGTGCTTTTCTTCCCATGGTAACACCTATGAGTGCACAGCTGGATCAGTGCAGTTGAGATGTCTGAAGTCCTTCATTTTAGTAAATTTTCCCCTGGATTTATTATACTTTGCCTACTTGGAATTAAAAAAAAATACATTGTAGAAAAATTGGCTGCTCTTTTTGTTTGTTTTCACTTCAGTGCTTTATAGGGCATGGATGATCAGGAATGAACACTATAAAAAACAAATAAAACATTATGTTCTTAATAAAGCTCTTTAATAATAATAATAAGAGCTACCTCTTGCAAAGCTGGTTGTCTGCAGGAACTAACAAAACATCAACAGTGTTCCAAGTGTGTTCCAAGTACAGCGTCTTTTCTGTATTGTTCTTATACACTACTTAGAATTTCTTTAAAAGGTGGGGTGTTGGAAAATGAGAGACATCCTGGCAGAAGCACAAGCAATTTTTAGAGGGAGTCCACCCACTGAGAAATCTGTGGAAGCAGCTGTAGGCAGAAGAATGATACCAGTGGGATCTGGAAGTGATCCTCAGAAAGAGTGAAACAACAGGAGCACTACACTCAGTTCCACCTTTACTTCATCCAAAAGAAAAGAAGTAATGCTGCAGTATTTCCAGCCAGAAAGTGCATTGTGAAATCCTCCTGCTCCTCAACTCCTGATCTATTTTGGAAGCTATTTCTGGTACTAAGAACATTGGTTAAATAATTAGGAAAAGCTTTAAAAAACAAAATAAATCACACATTAAGGTCATTTACTTGCAATTGTAGACAACCATATCATTACACTTTACAAATGCAGTTTAAAAAATGGCTTCAAACTGTGGTTATAGAGCCCAGTAAGTTCCCAGAAGTCCAGCTGAGACTCTCGCTCGTTTCATTGTTAGTTCTTTTTGTATTCTCCAACATGAATGCATGTGCATCCATTTTATATCCACTTGTCCTTGTACTCACTTGCCCTTCAGAAGAAAAGACCTTTTCCTCCCAGAGACATGCTTAAAGAAATAAACAGTGTCTTCTCTGAGACTTTCTTGTGCTACATAAGGCTATCAAAGTCCTTTTAACTGCTTCTATGTGATGTGTTTTCCATTCTGTGGTTATTGTCCTAGTCCAAGCTTTCACCTGCTCTGTTCTGAACTCACCTATCAGTGATGGAGGTAATGGAGACTACTCTAGCAGTGCTTTGTGTAACCATGTCAATAGCTCTTTCTTTAACCACAAAACATACCGTAAATCCTTGGCAAAACCTTAAAAAATGGCTCAGGGGTCATGCAGTATTTATATTTGGTTGAAATTCAGACCCATGAGTCTCTAAAGATTTGAACCTTATTCAGTGAAGTTGTGTAGGTGACCTGCTCATTTGTCAGCCAAAGGACATGAGTGACCTTTTCAGCATGCAGCTAAGCATAGTTGTTTCTTAATGATATTAAAGAGAAAAAAATTAGTAGGATGGGACTTGTGGGAGTGGTTGTTCCAGGATGAAAAACTGTAAATTAGCTTTAACAAGAATGTGATAAAATGGTAATAAAAGTAGAATTTATTATTTGTATTCTTTGGATCCTGAAGCTCAGTGTCTACTTCAGACAAGGAAGTCTGCATCCCTGCCCATCCTGTCTTCCTCCAACATGGGAGGAGCTCAGGATCCCTGCCAGCCATGTCCTCCTCTCGCTTTCTGTTTTTATAAAGCACTTTATGTATATTCATTTTTGCTTTACCTCTTATATTGTTATGTATTTTTTAATATAAAAAATACCTACCCCAGAGTTGGGAAACTACAAAATGGTTTAACGTTTATCCCCATTCAAATGTTCCTGTCTGTTCTGGAGGATGCCCGGTGCTTCAAAGGCTGCCAAACTTATGGCAGGGCCGTGCAGCACAGCCGCCTTCGACAGGGAACTGAGCTAATAGCCCCACATGCATTTCATTTAAAAATATGGACAAGCATTCAATCAAAATGAATTTTGTCATCTTGGTCAGGACTGCATTCAATCTGCATCGAGAGACATGAAAGGACGCTCTGTTACCCATATTTTATAACAATGAGTCATTCAGCTACTGTAATCCCAGTCAGATACAGCACAATGCCATTCCTTGCCTCTTTCTTTTCTTTCAGCTGTATCTTCTCCTCTGCTACACAAAACTCAGTGGTTGTCAAGAAGGTCTTGTTAGCACCTGCTTTAGGGGCTACCTACTTACATGCAAGGCTTTGCACTTTCATACCATTTTCTCCCTCTAACTCTGACCCTTTTTCTCCAAGTATGAAAATGTGTTTCATCTTCCACTTGCAGCTGCAGGACAGGAAAGCAGCTCCAGTCACAGATCTGTGTGATACAACCTTTTCGCCTGATTTGTCTGATGAAAAATGTATAAGCAAGTAGAAAACATTATTATCCCAAAGCAATTCGTACACAAAAGCATTACAGCCCCACTCACCCCAGCAGAGGCAGCAGATAACTCAGCTACATACACTTTTTTTGTTGTTTAAAAGGGATTTACCTTCTATCATTGTTTCCTAGGCTGTTTCCAATGCTCATTAAAAGAACTGGATTAAAAAAAAAAAAAAAAAAAAAAGCCTTAGTGAAATCCTAGACTGAGTGGTGAATTTTCTCACAACAAAATCAGAAATAATAATTGGGAGAAATAAGCATATAAATTAATCTGTGGTTCTCGTTAGACAGCATCGAGAAAGACATGCTTTCTTGGCAAGCAGACTGACTTGGATATTGAAGACATGAAGCAATTTTAGTAGCAATGATCAAATTGAATGAAAAGGTTTTTCTGTCAGAAAAAATCACCATTAAATAACCAAACAAGCAGCACCGGGTTGCACTCGTGTCAGGACATGCACTTTCCCTTAAGTCAGTGGGAGAAAAAGAAAAAAAAAAGAGACAGAATAATGACTGCATGTAACCCACACAGAAATTAATAAATTGTATTTAAAACAATCTGCCACCTCCCTCCTGCCTGCTGCCTGCCTCGCACCAGCCGGGTGCGTGAGCTGCAGGCCTCAGGGCAGGGCTCAAGCCGAGATCTGTGCCCCTCTCTCAGCAAAAGTGGGTTTGGGGGTGATGTGTCCTTCACCCCAGCTCCCAGCTGGCCCCAACACGGTGTGATAGCCCTGTCCCCGCAGCCAGACCGCGGGTGGTGGGCACCTCCAGCCACGGGCTGTGAGGAGACAGCAGCTGGGTTGGGTTTCCCCGAATGGCTCCGCATTTGGTTCTTGTCAGGCCGGAGGGAGCCGAAAGCGTAGCGATGGGTGGATTATTCCAGCTAAGTGATCAGCAGACTGAAGTAAGTGGCTAGACCACAGGTATTTGGAGACAGTAACTGTAAGCTCAGTGTATGCACTGACTAAAATAGCTTCTCAGCAGCTGTAAGTTATTATGTAAACACTGGAATCTTACATCCTTTAATAAAAAAAAGCCACCGAGGAACCAGAGCAAATTTAGTTTTGTCTTATGCACAGTATTATGAAAAAACATATAAAAACGTTCCACGGTAGACTGTTGCAATGTTTCTAAAGACATACCATTTTATCAGAATCCAACCATGTAAATTGGGCTAGAGTTTATTCAAAGTCAATTAAAAAAAAAAATCTATAAACTGTATTAGGAACATCCAAAAGGAGGAAATATTTCTATCTTTTGTACATGTGCATTTCTCCCTTGGAATCAAAGCAAAACGTATGAATCAAAATGATGCTTATGGCCAATGGATGCAACTGTTTCTCAGCCTGATTAGGGATGTGGGTCCCTCAGGTCAGAAGTGCCTCACGTGTTCTGATTCCAAAGGAGGGAAAGATGTTTCGGAGCACCGCATCCAACTTTGCTCATTGTGTGTGGGAAATCTCAACAGCTGCACAGAGTTTAACATGCATGCTTGAGGATACGGGCTATCTTCTACCAGCTAAGCTGTGCCTGAGATCTCCCAATGCAAACATGCCTACATTTTTGGAAGATGATCACTAAAACAGATGACAGCCTTTTGCCATGTAATTTAACCATCCAGGTATGTGCTCCCTCTCAGGAACAAGGAACATTTTCAAAAACCTTAAGAAAGAACCTCCTATCTCTCTTGCACCCATACACCAGATAGATGTTCTGTGACTTTTATACAACTAGCAAAATTCCTTCTGCTTAAGATTATAATAAACAAAATGCAAAGCAAACTCATAGACTACGGAGTATATTTTCAAATCAATGAACAGGGGTGAGCTGAAGTCTCGGCTGACCAGGGGAGACAGAGATGCTGATCAGATGTAAAATAGAGATTTGCAGCTCTATGCACCTGGGACCTGGCTAAGGATGAAGCCCTGGTATCAGGAGTTTAAGCTTGTGATGAGTACTTTTGTCATTGGTCTCCAGAAGAAGGAGGTTAGGCTTGTCTGTTGTGTTCATTTATTCATCAACTGTATAATTTCATGCCTCAAGCTTTTCTTGGACTTTTAGGTCAAGAAATGCAGACTTTTTATTTCCCTTCTTCAGAGAAACTTGAACTCTGATTTGTTTAGCTCCCACCTGAAGCATCAGAGGTAAGTCGCAGCTAGAGCCTGGACAAGCTACATTGGTGCTTCTCTTGAAACACAAATCACTCAGCTGCCTTCAAGGTCTACACAGAAGATCTGTGTATACCTGACACATCTGGGTTTGCAGAGGGTTTGATTTTCCTCAAAATTATATCAGTCAGGATGGTTGAATGTCATCTACCTACCTTGTTATGATAACTAAGAGCATAAATGCTCTTGTGTTAGAAAATACAAATCAGTAGTAAAGCACTTGACCAGTCAGCTGTCGCTTTGATGTGTAACAGTGTGCTATCGATCTGCAAATTGTTACAGGGAGTTGGCAAGTTTTTGTGGCTCCTTTGTGGCTGAACAACTATTGAATGGTCAAATGCAGTAAAAGACACTGGGCACAGTAATCTAAATTATGCTTTTCACTCCATATTCATGCGCAGGCTACAGCTATACAGAAGAGAGAAAGGTGAGTGATGCACAACAGCAGGGGACATAATGACATAGCAGATGTTTAGTGTGCTCATTGTCCAAATGAATGACCTGGTGGTCTTTCACTAGGAGCTGAGCCATGTGCAACACCACTAGGACACATCTGCTGAACTATCAATATTGACCTTTTTTTAAAACAAAACAAAACAAAAAAAAAACTCTGCTCTAAAATTCATTATCTACTTTTGCTCTGAAGCTGTAAAATTCCTATGAATTTGTTTCACAAAGCTTATACTTCAATATGTCTTAAATATTTTACTAAAAGAATTATTCTCCTATTATCATTTAATCCAATGTGGTATGAACATGACATTTGACAGCCTGTGACTAAAAATTCCAGCTGCCTTTTTGGATTACTAGCATAAAGTTTTACAGCTGTATATGGCAAGCCAGTAGGGTCAGCAAAAAAAAGCAGCCTGAATTTTCTATGCAGATCAGTGAAGCTGTTGCTGGATTGTTATTCTTCCCCTTAGTGGGAATCTCAAGAGACCAAATGAGCAGAATTATCTTCTCTTCGCTAGTGGACTCATTTCTCAGAGGAAGGGTCAAAAATTAGACATGGCAGGGAGTTCAGGAAAAGTGCTGGGCACACTTTGAAGTCTTCAGAGCTCCATGGTAGTCAAGAATGCGGGTGTGAGGGTCCAGTGAGAGGGCCAACCAGGTTCCCGTGTTACAGAAGTCCTTACACGAACCTCCTTCCCATGGAAAGCCATTTTTTAGGTGGTCAGGATGCAGCAGGATGAGAGTGATGGAATTCTTTGGAGTTCAGTGATGAGAAGTAAGTCAACTGTGTATCCCAGAGGATGAAGCTCCTGCCACTGCCCAACCCGTGCACAAACAGGGACCTGCAGTCTTCTACCATCGAGGCTGTGACACAGCAGAGTGCTCACAGTTTATGCGTGGTAAGTCAGGGAAAGCACAGGCGTGAGGAAACCAGAAGTGGTAGCTTACCTGTAGGCTGGAGAAGCAGATTCTCAGCACTAAAAAGGGTCAGCAATAGCTCCAGGCTTCAAAGTGCCCAGGGCATGGCGTGGGACTGCTTTATGCTCTGTGAATCCAGAACAAAGAAAGTCACTATTGCAAAGTTTTACTAACTTGTAACTTAATCTGAGTAATCTCATCTAAGTGATTCACATTTTAATGTCAATAACTCCGACTAGAAAAATCTGAATAATATTGAAGGTACAGAGATCATTTCACTTAAGTGATTTATTCTGAGAAGGTGGAATAGTACCCATTGGGAAACAGACTTTGGGCTCGTGGCAATCTGATGAGGAAATATAACTCTTCCTCCCAGATTTTTTTTTCCTGAAAAACAGCCAGCAAAGCCACCCTAAATGGCTCTAAAATTATATTGAGGTTTAATACATTGCACAATTGCAATGTATTAAAAAGGTTGTCACACATGAAAAATCATTCTTCTCAAAAAAGGCCAACTTTTGTTCAGTCACGATGAATGGCTTGGCTAAAACATAACAAAAGGTGTAGAAGTCCAGATCTCTTTCCTCGGGCAGCGCTTTCACAGAAAACAAATGACTTGTTTCCTGGGGAAGGCCAGGCAAAACATAAAACCGAGGCAAGGAGAAGATAGACACAGTGCAGGAGCACCGGGTAGGGAAGGAAAGAAGACTTCAGCCACGAAACCCAGATGTTAATAGGCAGGAGCAAGGCAGCCTTCTGAGCATGATCCAGTGTAATTAGGCACAGAGCTGCAAGGAACCTGGCACAGTGAGGGACAACTTCACAGTTTTGAACAGCAAAATGAACCTAGCCACTCAAAGTCATCTGTTTTCCTTCTGTCCCAACTCTCACTTCACATTTGTAAATGTGTCCATGGGGGTGAAATACCCTTTCCTTCTGAGCATCCATCCACATAGGCACTTTGCTTCCTAGCAGGACCATCCCTATGCCACACACCATCATCTCCAACCTTCCCATTAAAAAAAAGGAGAGAGGGAGAGGGGAAGAAAAATATGATTTGCAACGTGGTTGCTTCTCAAAGCTTTGTCATGGTCAGCTAGGCTGGGCTGGGCTGGTGGCTTGGCTGTGTTGTGGCATGTACAGGGTCTCAGAGGCAACAGCAGAGATGGGGAGAGCTGATGTCAAGGACAGAGATGGGGGACACAGCAGGCTGGTCTGGTAACTGGAGATTAATGCAAGCAAGCTGTATCATTTTTGTTTAAATAGAAGTTAGGCCCTCTTTTGTCACCTGGCCACAGGGATAGATGCACTGCCAACAGGCTCTCCTCACATGGGAATGAGCAGTGAGTCCTGGTGGAACAGAGATCAGGCATGAGCATGCCCTGAGATGTGGCACAGATCAAGCCAGCAAGGCCAGCATAAATCACTGACCTGGAAGCCTTCATAAACCCAGAGCAGGAAGGGATTTAAGCCACTTTCCCTACCTGACTTCTGGGCTGAGTCTGCCTGTACCGGGCATTTGACTCTTCCTGTTCTATTTTCTTCTCAAATAACTTTTCCCATCTCAGCTTTTCCCACTCTTTCTGAAGTAAAACACCTCAATAACAGCCAGTTAATTACAGCAGGCACTTGAAGGCTAAGGATGAATTGAGGATGGCAGAAGTGGCCATGGGAATTTAGGGGAGTGATACTAATTGAATCATCCTAATTGCAAGCAGAGGTGTGCTCTCTGGAGTCATGCTACCACAGAATTACAGGGAGAGGTGATCTGGTCCAACTCCCAGCTCCAAAACCAGGCAGGTGATGCTCAACCCCTCCAAGCAGGTGTTCATCTGAGTGCTCCATAGTGGGCTCAGTGATGGAGTTCCTGCAGACTGTCTCTAAAGATCTGTCCTTACAGTGAGAAGTATTCACTGCAGTGACTTGCTGCTCCAGAGTATCCCAACCTGGCTTTTTAGCATAGGCCTGCCTTTGAAATAAAGTATTCTTAAATTTTACCTTTTCCTTTTGAAAAAGTGAAAACAAATAAATATTCCCCTCCCCAATAAGTGTGCCTATATAATGATGAGCTTCACGTCCTCTAGACTGCTCTCCCAGTTTTCACTCATTTCTGCCTTGTGTACCAAAGCAGGAGGTGTGATAGGAACAACAACCCAAAAGCAAGCAGCAAGCACAGCTCCTGATTGAATGCTCTCTCTAAACCTCTACTGTGTCCGGATGAGCAATTTTACCAAGTCCCTGGCAAAGCAAAGTAATATGATTCTATGAACTCGGCAGTGAAGTGGCCAATTTATCAGTTGAACCACGGATGTCCAACCTTTTGTCTTGCCTTGGCCACATGGAGTGAAGAGAAATTGTCTTGGGCTACATATTTATAGGTTGCTCTGAAAGCAATGCCTTTTATTTATTTCCATGGGCACTATAACGGATACAGTGAGCATAGTAACACTGTTTGATAGAACAACAGTTGTTTGATAGAGCTACAAAATGTTGTTTTTCAACATAGTCACCATCATTAGCTATACATTTTCATAAGCGAAGAACGAGAGCTGCGTGCTGTGCTTGGAAAAGCTACACCAGCAGAGGTAATCCACTGTCACTATTGCCACTGCTACTACCCACTGCCTCACTATGCTCACATCCACTGTTTGGTCTCCAGAAACATTCAGCAAGAGTCAAGGAATGTCAGTGGATGCAGCGTTTTCTTCATGGATGAATTCAATGACACTCCTTTTCTTCATCCACACTTCCATGTCAGATGCCATTTTGTCACTGTCCCTCTGCTGCCATCTGTAACACAGCAACAAAATGCTATGGAATATTGGAAGGATGGTACCACCAACATCCACCTCTGACATCATGGGCCAACGTAATGAAATAGAAGGGACTGCTTTTGGATCAGCCCTCATAAAATGTATACTATAGTTAATTTATATTAACAAAACATTTTTTTTTAAATTAAAACATGAAAAAGAAGAGCAACAAAACCATAAAATTATTGGGATATGTGACCTTGTTTTTGTAAGACTAATGCATCAGTCTGGTTCAATGGCAGCGGCTGTGATTCTTAGTCAGATCTTAAGATGTTTGTCAGAGATCTTTGGTGGGATTTTACTCTTCCAGTACCTCATCCTTGAAACAGGTGTTCACAAATGTGCATACTGCCAAAGAGTGATGACAAGAATAAGGAGTGACAGTGAAGCAAGGAATATTTCTCTCTGATAAGACAGGTCTTACAGAAGTCCAGTAGAGAGACATGATCTGATTTTTGAGTCGAATGTCTGTCTGATTGCAACTTTACACATTCCATTTGAAAATTTGCAGGTCATGTCTTTCCGTTGACTGAAAATGGCAAATATGCCAAAAAAAGTGACAACTTTTTTGCAATCTTGAAACCAAATTTCTTTATCAGAATGGAAAAGCATGACCGCATATTTTTCACAGCTCACAGGACTGTACACACCATTACACAAGCAAATGTACATACCATTACATCAAGGTTCTTCGGCAGCCTATCCCTAAGGACCTCTGCAGCACTGTGAGGGTGCTAGCAGAGTTATCCAAGCCTGCAGAGTTCATGATGACAGTAAAATGGAGACATCTGAAAATACTAAAGGAGTATGCCTTCAACCAAGTAGAGTACATCACTGTCCAGGGTTATGTAGGCTTTATATCTACCCAAATACTTCCACTAAATAGAAATTGGGTAGTCAGTGTTGTCCTGAAAAATACTGATTTTGCTGTTTTATAAAAATGTATCTCCTTTCCAGGGAGGGATGCATTACTACATTCACCAATCTTGAATCAGATGTTGAGATATAATGAGAGTGTAGATCTGATGGAGAGGGAGCATGTTATACTCCAAATGAAAGAAAATCAAACGAAGGGCTTCTGTCTTCTGCAGCCAGAAAGAAAGAGCCTGCAGAAATTATAATAAGGCACTGCTGTGACTCATTGCATCAATAATCATTTCTCCAGTATCTGGGCTGCTTGATGGATTTATCTGTTGTCTCTTGTCTTATGTTTAGTCTGTGAGAAACATGGAAGAGAAACTGTCTTTTGCGTGCTGATGAGAGGCATCAATCTCTGAGAGTACTAATTGCTGCCCTAACATAAAATAATAGACAACAACAATCGCTACATAACAACTGAATATTGGAAATGATGGCAAAGCACACTGATCCCTCTGGTAGCAATCAATGTTGTAGCAAAATTGAGTAATCATCATCTACTGCCGAATGAAGCAGAAAAAGCTGTGTCCTGCATTTACATCAGTTGGGGTGCTCTCCAGTTTATCTGTGAAGTCAGGCTTGCCAGCTCCTGAAATGCAATTTGGGAGATAACTGGATCAGTTCTTCCCAATGGATGTAAAGCAATGAAGGCTCTGATGAGAGACAAAGGGAGAAAGATTTGGTCACCTCATATGTTCCAAAATAAACACAAGGAAAAATAAGTCTTAAAGAAGGACTTAATGAAGGAAGGAGGGAGAAAAGTAGAGATAAAGAAATGTACTGTGAGATACTGTGGAAAAGCATAGCGCTCTGTTTGAGTGTGTGTCGGTGGGCATGGAAATGAAAGGAGATGCTGCTATTCCATTTTCTGTGCACTGAATGTTTTAAGTGCAGATGAATCCCTTTGCCCACGGTGGGGGCAGCTCTGAAGCAGCTGCTGTCCCATGTTTCAGTGCAGAGGCAGAAAAGTGCCAGAGCAAGTGGCTTCCTCCTATTTTCTGACTAACAACTTTAAAAAAATTATTTTATCTTTTTTTTTTTTTTTTTTTTTTTTGCAGTATTCCCCTTCTACAAGCAGTGAAAGCAATCCAGCCTGAAAGAGACAAGCAATTTGTTCTGTCAGTTGCTAAATATACTGGGCACTCAGTGCCACCCTGCAGAACCATCCCAGCAGCCAGGTGATAGCAGGGCAGCTCTGTGCCCCAGGAAGGCTGGACAACAAAGTAGGTGTGCATCTGTGCTGCAGCACGAGCATACGCACCCAGCTTTCTCCTGCCCCTATTTGGGTTATATCCATCACCACCAAACCTCAAAACATGCTGTCAATAGTCAGATCAGAGGATTGTGCCCTGAAGTGCATTTGGAATGGCTCAGAGCACAGCTTTTCTTGTTCATCTCTATTTTGAGAGCCAGAAATCAGTGGGGTCACAGCTTAGCTTCTGCCTTGGGCTCCCTGGAATATTTCTCTCCATACACTGCATAGTGTAATGCACAGTACACATGCCATGTTTCTTTCTGAAAATCTCTGCCTTTTGCATAATTACATGCAAATGGGGTCACTGTACCACAGACCTTTAACTAGCATTAAACCCCTCAAATATCACTTGCACTAGAATATCCTAAGGGTTATTCTCATTCCACTGTGAATTTATCCAAAAGCTAATACCCACCCGTGTATTTTTTCTAAATGTGCAATAATAGCCTAAGTGCACACTTTCATCCATTAACCTCATATTGATGGAGACAGCACAAAACTCACAGGGCTAAATTCTAACCTAAGTTCAACTTGTGGACTTCAGTGCAGTTGAATGCATAGAGTTGGGCTCTAATTTTGACTCATGCATGAGGAAAAGAAGGGCTGTGTAATATGTACTTGTGACTATGCAGGAATTGCAAATATGAAAAATTACATTACAAAAAAACCTATCCATCAAGAAAATGGCAGCCTAAGGAAATTGTAACTTTCAGCCTTTCTCTTCCATTGGCAACATTAATTGTTTAGGCACTGGAATGGGCTGTTCAGGGAGGTGGTGGAGTCACCTGCATGCAGCTTTTTGGTTTATTGGTTCCTCTACTCAGAAGAAATCAGCAATCAAGTTTGACTCAACTAGAGGCCAACAACCTTGAAGTGGACTAAGAGAACATCCAAAGTTACATTACATTGCACAGAGCTGAATGCATTCTAGTATTTTGGGATACAAGAGGAGTTTATAGGGTCATGAAGAAAACTTTCCTTGTGAGTGTTCACTGCTGGATTCTCAGCTCCTTCCTCCAAGTTCTCTGCAGTTCACCATTGCCCAGTGAGGCAAAGCATGCTGTGCAATGCAGCAAGTCCAAGTGCTAACTACACATAGTTGCATGAAGTCTTGGTGAGAGGGCAATTAAAATTTCAGCTGGTAACAAAGTTAAATTTCACAGTGATGCTCCCTTTTACACTGCCCCCTTTTACAGACCACAGACCCAAAACAAGGTCATGGGAGAAATCTGCAGCCTTGGTCAGAGCAGCAGCAGGATTTCTTTGCCATTTCTACAGTCAAACTTTCTTCAAGTATCTACAATCTGGAATACTGTCATAATGAAGATTAATCAATCCATTTTCCCTCTGACAATGAACTTTTCTGTACAATGCTTTATCCTGCAAAATTTTAGCAGCATGTGTTAGATATACGCTTAGCCTTACAACAGTTTCTTTGGCACAGAATTTCATCTATCTATCCACATATTTTAAATGTGGTTAGTAATTTATTTTTGAGTCCATTTATATCAACACTTTATTATGGATTTTAAGGGAGAGTATAAAATATTTCTGTCATACTCAACTTTAAATTTGCCCCGTGTGATTATACATTACCTATGGGAGGACAGGTGTGATGGAAAAAATGGAGGTTTGCCAGACAAATATTGCTTGAAGAAGGTTTAATTTTGCAAGTGAAGAAATTCACGCAGTGTAAGGTAAAGTCTTGAAAGCTTGAACCTGTCCCCTCTTACATAGTCCATAAGCTGCCTCAGACCTCCAGTTAGCTTTGTGGTCAGCCAGTCTGGATATTTACAAGCACTGTAGTGATGGTGATTGGAAACCACAAGTTGAGAAGTCCGTCCTCACAAGGAGGTCTGAAGATATGGTGCCTACGCTCTGGGGTTCACAATGCATCAAAGTGTCTCACAAGAAACACTGTATCGTCTCAGTCACCTTGGAGGTGTTATGGTCAAGCATCAGGGGATAAATCTAATGTGAAACTTCCCAGCATTGTAAGGGCTCCACAGTCCTGCCCCATATTTTTGTTTCTGGAGGCCATTTTTAAAAATCTATCTGTAGCTGAAGGAGTTAAATGTTATATCTCACCTCCTCCGCGACTCATACTGCAAGGCTTATCTAATTCATGTTTATGTGCAGTCTGATTCCTCTGCTAAGTGCTTTTACTCTCCCACCCAATTTGGCATGCAGTGAACGGTGCACAAAATAGATTTAATTGATTTGTACAGGTATTAAGACAGATTATCATCTACGCAGATTTGGAGCGCAGTCACTGTGTGTTAGCCAAATAGATGATGCAAATAATAATTGTATGAAGCAGAGGGTTTCAGAGAGCTGGGTATTAGTAGATCGTGTTAGACAGCAAAATAATTTCACATTTACCCAGCAGATGACAAAGGAGGTCCAAACATAATCATGAGATGAACTGAATATCCAGGAATGGATGATTTAAAATGTCAGCGTGGATATTAAGAATAACATTTTCATGCAAAGGCACTTGATCTTAGCTATTCTTGCAGATATTATGCATGATGAAATGCACCAATTTCCAATGCAATCCAGAGCTTCCCATCCAGTCACTGACCACAAATAAATGCCTCATGTAGGAGGCATAACTGAGCTTATGTGTGCAGACCCAGCAAGAAAATTCTGCTCTAAACCTCATATATGCTCAACATCCAACAGACAGTATTGACATACTGACATATTGCTGATAAATAAGCAAAGCAAATGTCACCAAATCAACACCTTCTGCATGCAGTTAATGAAGGAGAAACATAGAACAGAATCATGGAATCATTAAGGTTGTAAAAGAGCAGCAAGATCATCTAGTCCAACCATCAACCCATCACCACCATGCCCAGTAAACCATGTCCCTCAGTGCCACAAGTTATGTGAGCCATTGTCCTCTCATTTGGAAAGGTTGTTGTCCCTGCTATTTTGGAACACTGTTACCCGTTCATCCCACCTTGCTCCAGCCTGGCACAGGATGACCGTGGGCTCCTGGCACTGCACTGACCTGAGTACAGCACCAGGACATGCTGGCTGCCTGGGGATGAGGATAAAACCAGGGCATGCAGTGATCTTTCCATGCGGCATCTGCAGTGACCGCGCTTTTCTATTAAATGAAATTGTGGAAGGAAAATGAAAAACCTTGCCTGGAGAAAAAGGAGGCACGCTGTGAAGATGTAGAGTAAAAGACTCCCTTTTGTGTGCAAGAGTGGGGGGTGGGGGTGGGGGTGTTGTTTTTCCAAGGGCACAGGACGCTCTTACATGATCAGGGCTATAGAAACTGAAAAAGAAATTGTATAGCATATTCTTTAATCAAATGCCTATGACAGCTGAATTAAAACATTATTTAATAGAGTTTGCTCTGAGATTTGAAGTTTGTTTCTCTTTGTTCCACAGCCCAGGAGACCACTCTTTCTTTATGTCTCCCTGATGTATGAAATCACTGCAGTGTCCCTCGCACGGCTTCAGGAATAACGAAGGCTGGAAAAATACTCTTCTCAGGTAATAAACTCTTCAGCTGGCCTGATTTTTTTCCCCTCTACAATGAATGCGCAGTTGAACAGTCTCCTTATTCAGCAATGATCGATGCTCAGTTCCGACCAAAACTCCACTGTTCCAGCCGATTTTGAAAGGTGTCTGTTCAGAACAATGTAAACTCCAACAAAACTCCCTCCTGTGATTTTAAGGCTCTTGCACAATTACAGACATCATAGCTTCCAGGCTTTGATTCAGAAAAATACTTACATGTTGGACTTCAAGGGGATTTTTCAGACACGATGTAAGTTGCCTACGTATATTGTTGCAAAGAGGTCTGAAGACAAAGTGTTAGTAATTATTGTTCTCTAAGAGCATGAAAAAACAATCAGGAATGGTTGGGCTTGGTGTTTAAAGGCTGAATAGTTTAAAATGTTGATTATTCTATGGTATGATAAGAAAACATAAGCCAAAACAACAAACACTTCCCAGCAAATCTCTGAAAAATATTAGAAAGTGTATAGAAGGATGGGTTGTAGAATTGATTGTATACCTACATAGAATTATTCATCACCAAGCACCTCAAAGGGCATTATAAACCAGGACTGCATTTTACCTCGTGGTTAGAGGAAGAAAACCCCAGTCCAGTTTCTAGGAAATTTCTCCTTGAACTAAGGTCAGCCACTGCTTTTGCGATGTATCAGTTGATGTATCACATGCAGGTCCAGAGTGGTTCTCTCCCATCCCCTGACCTGTTCTTCCCTATTGCGTGTTGCTGTCTATACCGTTCCTCCTTAGTGGAATAAAGGAAACCAGATCAAATTTCAAAGACTAAAATACCGACTCTAAATAAAAAGAATAAAAAGAAAATTGACTGTGGTAGACCCAGATTGTATCCAGAGATGTCAGTGGTATTAGTTTTAGAAAGCAGTGAAATAATAAGTCTTGTCAAATAAAATCTTCAAATGAAATTTAAGATTTCCACTGAAACTGGAAAATAGCACATTATTGTGTACCAATACAGTTTTGAAAACAGTGTTATAAAACCTTCAGTTGCTTCAGTTTAAACCTATTTATTTATGATACCACTGACCTATTCTTATCTTACAATCCTTTTATAGGCAAACGTAGTTTGCTTTCAACAACAGTCCTTCTTCTGTGGGTAGCAGAGAGATTTGTACTTTTATTATGACTAAAGTGCTGGTACCGCTTTGTCAAGACAAAGTAATTGCATCAAACACAGACCTGATAGAGTCTAATAACAACAGAGCTACACGGCTGGATTGCGTGCTCCTCTCCTCCTGGGAAATCTAAAACCCACAGAGGTACTTCTTCAGGTAAATATGTCTTAGAGGCTTTTTGGTGTTGTTTTTGCCATCAGCAGAAGAGAATGTCATGGGACAGAATTTAAACTTTTTTGGATAGCAGGCAGCACAAAGCTGGCCTTATTTTGTTTTTTTAAAGTTACTTGGCACTGTGGATCTCTAAATAAATATAAAGTCATTCACAATCAAACAGGCAAGCAAGAAATGACAAGTGTTTTGACAGTGTTCAAAATACTTTGAGGTATTTTTAGCATATTTCTGAGTCGTATTAGCTTAACCTGTAATAGAATATAAATGAGCCCATATGGCAGAGATGTAATTATGTTCCATGTGAGAAATCCCTGTGGTAGATTTGGGGAAAAAAAAACTCACCACATGTGCCTTCTGGAGGGCACGATTTACACATGATTACCTACTCATTTGCATCGAGAAGAATATGAAGTAACACAATGCTAACAACACTGTAATGAAAAGGGCAAGCAAAGACTCCAGATCCCTGGGGGTGCTGATCCCTCTGACTGACATCCAGTTAGGAGCAGGGAATTCTTCCCTTTAGGGAGTACATTTTATGAAGCGATCTTTGATTATGTGGGCACAGTAATCACAAGTCTTAATTATTATTACTGTGAGAGAATGGGCTACAAATCTCCGGGGAACATCTCTGTCACAGAGAGTTTGCCGGCGAACGCTCTAAATGAGTGTTTTCCCAAGGATCATTTTCATTCCAACCTGATATTTAGCTGAAGTTTCTTTGACTACCAGTCATGAAACATTAAATATAGATTAGAGGCAGAGAGATGTTGAAAGTTAAAATTCACCGGAGGTGCACACCCGTGCACTTGAGAGACAGCCCCAAATGTTGTCCAGATGTTGTAGCAACAAGGCTGAGGGTTCCCAAGCTGCAGCACAGCCACAACAGAAGAGAAAGTGGATGTTTAACATTCCACCGGCCTTCTGTTTAGTTTACTTGTAGTGTATTAATTTAGCAGAAAGTCCTAACAGCCTGTTAGCGGTAGATGTTACCAAGTATACACTGCCCTGAAAGAATGAAGAAATTCTTTTATAGCAATAAAGGGAGTAATTCAAAGCATGTAATTGATTTTCCACATTTTCAAACTGTGATAAGACTAAGCTTTAGCAATAGAAACATATGTTTGCAGTTTTGCCAATGTTCCTCAATGAATTAAAAAAAAAAAAAGAACCTATAACTTATTCGTTAGATTGTTAACATGCACTGGGCATTTCAGTGGCTATTAAAGCACTTGCCAAAATACTATCATCTTCAAAACAGACTCAGAGGTGGTACGGCTTGTTTCATGCCACAGGACATGTTTTCGTGATTATCTAAAATAACTGTTTTCGAGGAGGAATGCGACAGAAGAACAACAAGGCTTTCTTAATGAGCTGTTGTCAGCTTTCTGTGCTGTCCTCCCTTACCTCCTCCACCCTTTTCACTCTGAAGAGGCGGACTGAGGCACAGCTTGTGCCTTTGCTTACTCTCACAGCACTTCAGCCTGCTGCTGAGCAGTGTCTGACAGCCACGCTGCTGTCCCCAGGCTTCACACTGTTCCTCACATCCCACTCTGGGTTTCCGATGAACCTCCCTGATAACG
Organism: Gallus gallus; assembly: GCF_016699485.2. Taxonomy (NCBI): domain Eukaryota; kingdom Metazoa; phylum Chordata; class Aves; order Galliformes; family Phasianidae; genus Gallus; species Gallus gallus. The sequence continues at coordinate 22,052,294 of NC_052533.1, read as the reverse complement.
TCCACCAGAAGAACTCAGAGCAGAAGCATTTGAGTAATTTCCAAATGTCAAGGAATGCACTGCAGAACAGCAGCAGGAGGCTCAGGTGAACTCCTGCAGCTGTCATTTCAGATAGAGTTTAAGTCCAGAAGGAACATTTAGAATTATTATTGTGGCCTTTTGCCTCAAACAAGCCTCAAAATTGTATCAGGAATACCTGCATCAAATAAAATAATTTGATGGTGTGTAAGAGCTTATCTTTTGGAAAGACAGCCAGTCTGAATTTAAAGGCTCCAAGTAACAGAGCTTCCAGCAAAATCTTTTGATGTTTCTCTCATTCAGCAGTTTTACTGTTAAAAAAAATGTGCTTGTTTCCATATTAACCATGTCAAAATTCATCACTACTGTTCAGAATGGCATTTGCTTTCTCCTGACACCAGAAATAGGCAGTGCAGAGTGCTATGGCCAAACTACAGAGCCCAGCCTCAGGCTTGTCATGTTTCAGCAAGAGGTCACCTTCTTTTCTTGGACACTTTACAACTTCTGTTTTCTTCCCATCTTGCATTGTGAGAAATGAAGGATGCCTTATAGTTCCTTTGTGGGGAGAAAAAAAGAAAAAAAAAGCAAGGGGACAGCCTCAGAATAACCTTACCTGCCAAGATACACAAGGGAGATATGGAAAATTTGAGTCCTATTCCTACTCTCTTGGCCTTGGAGTTAACATTTCAACCCAGACTTTAAGTCCTGCTGGGCATGCTAAGACCTGAACTGCAAACTCAGATTCCCTTTGTGTCACAATAAATGTTCATGGAGAGCAATGCAGGCTGAGGTGGCAACGCTCATCAGGACCCACCAGAGAGCTGTGAGGTTTCCAGTGGCTGAGATAGTTACAATGGAGAGAAAAGCAGAGGTTCATGTCATCACATGTCATTTGCTCCAACTCGTGTCAGAAGGTTTGCCAAAATGAGAAGGAAACAGCTTGGAGGGTTGCCTGCTCCCAGCCAGGAGGGTGTTTGCAGTATGGGGGTAAGGAAACCATCTTTTGGCATGGCAAGAAGTTGGCAACGCTGACTGAGAATCAAACAGGGCATGGGGGAAAAACCCTCAAAGACTGGAAGCAAGTTGGTTCATGTTCACTCCCTCAGGACAGCACTGAGCATCCCCCACGATGGATGAATTACTAGGTTTTAAACCATGTAAGCAGGCTTCAGACAACAGGAAATGGGGATACAAGACCCTTTAAACAAGACTCTCTAGGTTTGGGTTGGCAGATGGTGGGAATAAGTACTGAAGTTTGTCACCATCTCATTGCTGTTTGGTGCGAGGAAGCAGCAGATGATGATCTTGTGTGACTTCCTCCAGGACAAAGACAGCAAAGATCAGCATCTGTACCAAGGCAGGTTTCCTGGAGGTTGGAGAAAAGAGAATACAGAGGCCAGGAGTTTCTTCCACCACTGCAGGTTCTTCTGCAGGCAGGGACAGGCTTCTTGTTGCTGCTGACACCATGGTGAGTGATGCATTTGATGAGGCAGCCGCACTCTTCCAGCACAAAGTGGAGTTTTAAAACACACGAAGTATAGAGATTGGCTGAGAGATGTGCTTGCTGCCCCCTTTCCCCACAGGAACTGGTATTTGTAGAGTCACAAGGCTTTTCTTCTACAAAACAATAAAACTAGAAAGGCAAAATACTGGTGAATTCATTCTGTTGTTTAATCTGACAGCCCGGAAGAAACAGAAAAACAAACAAAATCCCCAATGGTTCCTCTATCCTATCCCTCCTCCATACATGCCTCCTCCCTTTCAAAAGCTATGCACAGTGAAAACACAAAAGGAATGCTGCTAACTTCCCTGGGGTTTAGAGAGCTGTTTGCAGTGACCACTGCGGGCAGTGTTGTTTACGTGGATATATTAACAGCAGCAAAACCTAACTGCTCAGCTCCAGGTTTTAGCAGCTTATAAGGCATTAGTGAGTAGCTGTGCAGCGTCTAAAGAATACTATGGACTGTGCAAGGTTCCTGGCATCAGGGCAGTGTGAATGGAGAGTGCTCCACCACATATATAGCCAAAACTTTGATGATCCCAGCTTTTCCTGCTTTATATTTGGAGTTCTTAAGTGCAAATTGAGAGTAAACAGAGCCTTCATACAACAGCACTCTTCATCGGAAAACAAATTTGTTTCTGCTGCTTTCTAGCCCTTTTTTTTTTTTTCCCCTGGTAGTTTGGAATATAATAATAATAATAATAACAATTATAGTAATAAAGAAAACAACAAAGAAAGAAAAAAGGGAAAAGCTACAGGAACTGCGTGTGCTTCACTGCAAATGCTGCTGATGTAATTCTCTTTGAAGTGAGCAGCAAACTTCTTTGGAGGTTAATGAGAAGAGGATCAGGCCCTCCACACTGAACTTGCATTGAGAGCAGATAAGATCTTGAATCACTCAGAGCCAAGCATGTTATTTGTGCAATATGGGCAGGCTGAGTCAATCTCTGAATATTTTTAATGGGTGTCAACGTGAAGTGTTAATTCCACAAGTTATGTTGTTTTGCCGTTTGCCAGTGCCTGCTCTCCAGGCTGCCTCCATAGATGGTATACATGCCTCCATCGCCTATGAAGAATAGCTATTGCACAGAAATTTCCAGAACCACTGCAAGGAAAAAGAACATTGAGAACATAGAAAATAAAACTTTTACAAAGAACTGGAAAAAAAAATGATGGTAGAAATACCTGCTATACCTTCACGTTCCTGGCTTGCATAGAAGTAAAAGTAGTCCCATTTCAAATAGGTACAACTTCCTTATAAAGACCCCCAAATCAAAACAAGTGTTTTGCAACTGATCATTCTTGAGAGAGTAATCTTAATCTCCTTTTTATGATAAAACATTGGGAAAAGGTACTGAAGAGTCAAACATCATTAAATATCTGTCCCTGGAAAATCCTTTATAAAGAGGATCAGAAAAACACTGAAAATATTTTTACAGTCCAATGAAAGGAGCGAAGCACTATGAACAGCTTTTGAATGAGAAATCTTTATTTTTTTACACTGCGTTTTTCTATCCTCATGATCTTAAAGCACTTCTTAATACATCTTGTACCCAAGAAGAAATTATGACCCTACCAAGGCCAACAGGAAACTTGCTGTTGCCTTAGCAGGGTGAGGATTTTACCCTTACTAAAGAGATATCTTAAGAAACACTGGGCCCAACTGCCCACTTATATGGAAAAAGTCAGCTGGAAACATAGCAAAGCCTACCACACAATTTCCTTTTCATTCTCCCCTGAGGGGAGTTTTTTAATCTCGGAGTAGAAAACAGGATCCAAGGAAAGCTGAAGGAAAGCCTGTGGTTGCCATCTAGAAGGAGCTCCCAACCCACCACCACCCGCAGCCACAGCCAGGCCCATGCCTGCCCTGGCGCAGCGCCTGCCTGCTGCCCCCGGGCCATGCTGACAGGCAGGCCAGGCACCCACAAGCGGCCATGAGGGCAGCGCGGAGGGTGCAGGAGGCTGCTTTGTGTGAAGCAGCCAGGAGGATTTTGTCTAGTCTTCACAAACACCCAAGCAAAAGTTGTTTCTCTGTTTCCACCTTCTCTGGCTCTGGGACGTACTGATGGAGACCTCCCAGTGGTTTATGCAAGCTCTGGTGAGCCATTTCCTTTCCACATCAGTTGTAGCGACCCTTCAGCTACCTTTGGCAGGGGCCACAGTTCCCAATTCATCTCAGATCCTGCCTATGCAGAAGATATCTCCTGCTGCCCTCCTCCTCTGCCTCCTTGGCCTCTCCTTGCCCACACAACACAGCCTCCTGTCTTCCCAGCCTCCATTTCCACCCCTTTTTCCCATATCCTCAGCAGTGGGGGGCAGGAGCCCCAGCACAACACCAAGAGTGAAAGGTCTAGAAGCACTCATCACAGCAGTCTTTACATGTTGGCACTTTTGGGCTTAGGGCTCTTACGCTTTGCCACTCAGGAACTGCTAACCTTTGCCTTTGTATCAGAAAGCAAAGATGGCACTCAGGCATCACGTTACAGCAATGCCAGTTGCAGCTCTTCACTAGAATGGGAGAGATTCCATTTCCTTACCTTTACAGCTGGGCACAATTTGGTTCTAACAGCTTCACTAACATTAACGTGCCCAGTCCTACAAAACACTAATCCCCTGGGCACATTGCAAAATTTACTTTAATTTCCCTCCGACTATTTTTTTTTTTATATTAAGAAGTAAATAAAGTAATGTTTTAACTTAGGGCTTCATGCTAAGAAGTGACTAATTCCTGTCACTGCTTACAGAAAGCAGAAGGAAAGCCTGCAGTTGACATCTACAAGGAGCTCCCAACCCACCACCACCTGCAGCCACAGTGAAGTGAAGGTTTTACTGCCACAAACAAAGAATTACTGAAAAGTCAACAAGAGTTAACAGTAAAATCTGGCTTTATGATGAGCTGTTTCTTCTGATTTTTTATTTTTTATTTTTTTACAAACATATATAAATATTTTTAGAAACCCACCTGGATGTTCTGAGGGTTTTTTTCTTCTTTTTTTTCCCCCATATTTCCTCTTAAGATGCATTTATAGGGGAGTAGGCTAAATAATTTTCCTGAAGGCAATCATGAAGGTGTGATTGCACCCTTTTCTTCTCAGTTTTATACAGAGCCAATTTATCATAATGCACAGTAATATTTGAACATGAACAACTGGAAAATCCTTGTTTGCTTATGCTATACTTTCAGTGTTAGGATCAGCCACTTTTGGGTAACATCTGTTCTTGTATTTAAAAGTCTCAAACAAAGAAGCTGTGGAATAGCTTCAGGGCTATTCACTTCTCTATTTGGACAGCAAGGACTTTGTGATGAATGTTGCATGGTCAGTCCTCAAAAACAAACTAGGATCTGAATGAGTTGTGTTCTGACAACAGTGAGAGCAATGCAGCTCCCACTAAAGTCACAGAGATGGCATGGGCAAGCAAGTAGCAGAATAGGATCCGTACAAGGCTGGCTAGGGATGCTGTAATGGCACATGCTGCCAGTAACTTCCTCTGTCAACTGCAGGGATTGAGGGCAGCCAGGATAGCCTCCGCCCTAGGTAGGTGGGGGAAAAACAAACCAAAATCCAACACATAACCTGGTAAGCCAGGAAAATGAGCCAATTCAGCACACCCCCTGTAGTGCTTCTGCCAGTAGGACACCCATGGAGTTCACAGAAGAAGCAAATGTTACCTCTGAGGGAGGGTGGGAGCCTGGGAGGGTGGGAACCCAAGTGTCCAGGATGGAGCTGCAGGCATTGAATCAGTGGTGGGCAAGCTGCCAGGGAAGACTGACATGCTCTTGTCTTTTGGAAACAGACTGCAACTTCCTGTGGCTACCAGCTCTATCCTTCACTTCTGTAGTAATCTAGGCATGGTAGTGGAGGTCAAACAAGTTACCAGTGATAATGCAATAGTAATTAATGTGAAGAAGACAACACAACAAGTCATACGGCACTGATGAGTCATACTGTTGGTCTCTTAAAAGCAATGAGACCAACACTGAGTCATCACAGTAATGTAAGATCTGATACTGATCAAGTATGCAACAAAACAGCATAAAGACATCCCAGCTTAGGGATACAGACCACTTTTATTTTTTCTTGCAAAGTTTATCATCAAAATATCATATGATATATGACTTCTTTAATTGTGTTGCAGTAAGTAGTTAATATTTGTAAAAGTTATACTAGAACTAGACAAAAACACTCCTTCATTCAGAGGGATTCTGCTGATACGAACAAATGAACATGAACAAATTTCATCTAATGTGATGTACTACTGAACTATGGCAGCCTTATATGTTAGCCTACAATTACACCTTATTAGACATTGCAGACCATTAATAACGAAACAGTCTAAAAGACAGCTAATTGCAGATAAATGTCTATCTCTTCAGTTATAAATCTGGTGAAGTTATTTCTAAGATAGCCCATTAGGAATATTTGTCATGGTGGCAGATAGACTGTTCCCAACACAGCATGTTTACGTTGCAGCTTAATGGTTATTGTGAAGTTCCACCGAAATGCAGACACATCACACCCAGTACTATGAGTGTGGCAAGAGAGCCTTGGAATACTTGGAGAAGACAAGGCTTGCAGGGTCTCCTGTCTGCAGCATTTCACGTGACATTGGTGGCTAATTATGGGTCTTTGCTGAGAGTTGTCTGACTAGAAGACTAGAGGTTATTTATTCAACCTCAAGATAAGCAACGTAATGTTGCTGATTTGAATGCAAACAAGGGCAAGACCTCATGCATGGAAGGCTCTCTGATGTGGTTACACTGGAAGTTTAGACTAAACACAACTTGAGATCTGAAGCACAGTTGTCAAGGCCTGTGAAATCAGGATGCTTTCTTAAAAATATTTAAATTTTTTGAAGAGTTGCCTACAACCAAACTGTCAAAGTGTCATTGCTTTTATCTGCAAATTGTGGCACTTGTACTTATATATTGCCTATTAAGGCCTATTTTGCTCATTCACAAATACTCTCCTAATATTTTCTATTATCATTATTTCCATTCTGTGTTCATACAGGAGTTATTACTGACCTAAAATGATCAACTAAATGCCTTTCATCTTTCTTAAAGGGCCTAGTATTATCTAATCTGTTTTAACACAGTTACTGGGCTACTCTCAAATCAACACTGGGGCTCAAATGCTTGTGAGATGTCCAGGACCCAATCCTGGGGTGCTTAGTTTGACCTTACACAGCTATTTCAGATTTAAAGTGTCTGGAGACTTGTAAAAACTGAACAGTGAAAGCAAAACCTCAGCCTCAAAGTCACTAAAACTTGTTTCCTAAACTCAACTCTAACCCATTCTTAAAATGATGATACTATATTTCAAAACTGATCAGGAACTCAGAACAAAGCCCTTCTGTGGCAGCACTTCTGTGCAAGGGGTTCAACCTGAAGCAAGAAAAACAAAGTTCCCTTTCTCTTCATGAGTGTGAATCATTGCCAAAGCCTTCCAACTCAACCGATGAGCTACAGATGCAAGTATGTGTGCAAGCTACAAGGGCAAGTACATGAGAAACCCCCACAGCTGCAGACCGGAGAGTGACCCTCAGTTCTAATGGGAACACACAACAGAAGGAGTTGCATTTTAAATTAACCTTTACATTCAGAATCCATATGATCTATTCACTCTACATTTGCAAACCATGCAGAACAATGATGCTCTGGTTTAACAAGTGCAAACAGCAATTAATACAAATCTAATAATGAAAAAAGTGAGGGAAGCATTTGGTATTTAGGATGTTTAAAACTGATTTTACACAGTATTGCTACAGAATCTTGAAGCACTGTCAATGCTAACTTCTATCAAATATAATGCAATTCCAGTGTTTGAGCACTAGAGGGTCAATAAGTGATGAAAACAGAGCCTTACCTCAGTTTCCTTATTTTTATAGGTAAGCAATTTGACCTCTTCTCACCTCTTCAACTGTCACAAGAAGTTCTGCTAGCTGAAGCTCTCTGTGATGCCATGCAGCACTGGGGTGGAGGAGCTGCCACAAAAATGCAACCTTTTTGCCAACTGTACCACCAATAATTTCTTGTCACACCAAGATTGTGACAGAATTCCCTGTTCAGCTGTTGCATGCACACCTTTCCAGTGGATCACGGGGTTGTTCTACAAGTTGTCTCTTTTGACTGGGGGGACAAAAGACCAATGACGTACTACTAGCCTGTAGCCCATTTTCAGAAATACTGATCTTGTGAATTTACAGCAGCCTCTTTTCATATCTAATGATCATCCTTTTGAATCATACAAAGATTTCAACTACTGTCCATTTAAACAAATTAAATCCTCAGCACCATCTGTAATGCACTTGTGCCCAACAGGAATTACTGAGATGGCAGTAGAAAGGTAGGCATCATCCACAGGGTAGAATTCAGGCCCTGTAGACTGCAGCTTTTCCACTGGATCAGGGGGAGTGGGAAAACAAAAAACAAACAAACAAACAAAAACCCCAAAAGCAACACTTTTTGAAGTATATGCATCGACTAGAAATTTGGGGCATTACGATATGAACTAACCAGAAATCCTTTCCCTTACCAATAGGATTTGTTATGGAAACAGCATATAATTTCATTCCAATACCACAAATTTGCCACTACATTAAAGAGCATTACTGTTACTGAAGGATGAACAGTAAATCAGCATCCCCAGTTCTCCAGGCTACAGCCCTCTTCAGCAGAATGGCTAGAGTAACTTGGTAATTCCCAATGCCCCTTCATTTCAGGCTATAAATATACCCTGTGAGAGACAGCAAAGTTGTCGACTAAGGAATGCCTTAACAAGTACTTCTAAACGGAGGATACTTTGCTATACCACAGCTTTTGTTCTTACATTATTCATCTCGTCAGGGAGGAGAGGAACTGGGCAACACTGCTTCTTTTTAGACAGTGATGCTGTCTCTGGAAAACACAGTACATCAATTACACAGATGGTGCTGTAAAGAATCCTTTCTGAATTCCCTAGGGCAGTGGACAGATTTGTTTTTGCAGCAAGGTAAAAGTATCGGTGATCACCACACTATACCTGTGCAAAAGACACCTTTATATCATACGAGAAGAAAGTCTCAAATAGAATGATATTTGAGACGTTGAGAAATAAAAGCATAAGAAACAAGGAAGATAGCACCAGTGTTCAGTAATGGCTGTGACCTTTCAAATTACCGCAATGTGAAAGTTCACAAAAATTAGCCAACAAAAGGCAGAGGTTTGCTCTTCTAAACGAGGCAAGCCATTGAAATGACTGTACTGTGCTCTTGAGTGTATTTATTGAAATAACCAAGATTGAACGTGGAAAGCAGCTCGGCAATACATGGAAAAAATCCTCAGAGCTGGAGAGGACCCATATCTGTTGCAAAGCACAAACTGCAAAGATTAACAACATTTTACTTCATAAAGAAACAATTCTATTACTGAACTTTCCAAAGTATTTTGTTTTTAAATTGGTCCTCTGTCCCCTACCATAAATACAAAGTTTCTATTACAATTAAATGTGTTCTCTCATGCATAAATAAACCACATGCATTCAGCTGTAAGAAGACAGATCAGTCAAAATGGCTCAAATGTAATTATACATTGACCAAAAAGAATTCCATTGCAAATGAAACTGAATGGCTTGCAGTTCAGGTCATTAGCTGAATGCTGACCAGTACAATTTTCAACGCTAAAATTCTGAAGAAGAAGAAAAAAAAATACTGAGGAAAAATGGGGAAAACATCTGAGAAAGCAAAAACTGTGGTTATTTTACACAAATTAAAAATTAGGAAAAAAACCTCCATGCTCTCATCTCATGTCATTACAGGAGGCTGTAAGCTTTCCTTATTTCTCTATGGCTGTTTATGCACCACAAAAAAAAAAGAAAAAAAAAAAAAAAAAAAAAAGTAAAGGTGCCCCAAATTATTTCCACCTTTCTCTCGCTCTGCAGAATGAGATGCTGTACTGGGTTACAGCACTGGAAATCAGATCCCCGTAATTAGGCACTCTTTCCTAACAAAACCACGCGTACAGAACGGCGCTTGGAACAATGAATACTGAGCCACAAAAAAAGTGATGTGTTTAAAGAATGAGCGCAGTTTTTGTAAAGCTGGAATATTTCCACGAACCCGTCCTTTAGCTCTGGATTAACCAAACCTTGCAGGAAAACAAAACTATTTTACTCATTAATATATTCTGACAATATTGCAACATAATCTGAGTTTCATTCGGAGCAGTGAGAAAATCTTTTTATTTTAATAGGAAGGAGAGAAGAAAGGCTAAGTTGAGAGAACCCTTTTCTTTAAGGGAAAAAAAAAGAACTGGCGAGCTTCTTTCTTCTCCTGCCATATAGCAGATCTCTTCTTGGATTTCACACCACCAACCATACCCTGTCAGAGATCTTGAACAGTTTACATTACTTCTTTTGAAGGATTAATCTAGACCGGCCCAGAGATAAAAACCAAAATGCACAATGAATTCCTGCACTGAATTCCAGCTTGTTACTGTGAACTCAACACAAGAAAAGAAAAAAGTAATCCCACACATCTTGTAGCATACACACTGCTTTCACACAGCATCTGACTTAGACAGAGGAATACGTAAAAGGACAAGATAGTTTTGTACAAAACCTCAATTTATTTCAGAGAAATTAAAAATATGGTATTTAATATATATAAATTTCTATTCCTCTATAAATATAGATGATCTTGTGATAATGAACAGAAATAAATGCATACCAAATTCAAATAATTTTGCATTTCAGGGTATGGTAGCCATAGATAATGTTTATGAACCTAAATACAGGCATTTGTAATATAAAAAGTTTAAAACAATACAATCAGGAGAGAAGCATTCTGCTGTTTTTCATACAGAGGACTAAATATTCAAATGCATCTGTCGAAAGTTACATTTCATTTTTAACCTTTTTAATTTTTTTTTTTTTGCAAGAAGAAGCACATTCCCAGGAGCATATAAGGGAGTAGATATACTGCACACATGGCATCGGATCTTTGTAGTGTGCAATGTTATTACCGTAGTGGAGGAAAAATAAAGGGAGAAAGGAAAGACAGCAGAGGCTCTTTAAGGTCTAACATCCCACTAGAGTGCTCAGACATTCTGGTTTTCTGTTTTCCCTTTGTTTTTACTACTGGCAAAAATCATCACACCCTCATAATGTGTAATGAATTAACTGTCAATGAATTAAAATTCAGGGGAACGGCAAGGGCTCAAACTCTTCCAAACTGAGGAGCCAGCTTATGGATTTAATTAAAAAAAAAAAATCTGAACGCTGCATTTTATTCCGATGAAGCTCTTTTTACTGAGCTCATATTTCCTGATCCTGTTTGCGCAGAGCCCGCAGTTAACCCCAGTGAGCACCAGCAGGCAGCAAGGCGTTCCAGGTAGTTCTCCTTCAATGTTTTCCTTATGGGGAGAACACCAATGCACACAAGCTGCCCTATGAGGACAGAGGAAGCTGCAACTGACTCCCAGATCTGGATTTGTAGGTGGCCTTTTATCTTCTCCTCCAAAAACTCTGCACTTTGTCAATGACAAGGCCAATATCTCATTCCTGAGGGAGAACGCAGAGCGGGCACCTCCTGGCTCTACAGCTCAAAAGTTCACTAGGGTGGCTATAATATATATATATATATAAAGGAAATTTGGTATAACTGTGTCCCCATTCACCTCCAAAGCCATCAGACATGCTACAAGTGCAGACAGTGATCGACCTCAACTCCTGGCCAAAGCGCAACGGAACAGCCAACTCCTTCTTCAACTACGTGGTACATTTAAACCAATTTAACAAGGAGAAAGGACAGCCAGCAGCCAGTCCCTAGTACAGGACACAATGGTGATACCCTTCCTTTGCAAAAAGGCTGAATAGACCTTCGAGCAGGACAGGCTATTGTTCCTCACCTCCCAGAAAATTGGGCCCCGTGGCCAAAGCTTGGCCTGGGAGGGCTGGGGCGTGCCAAAGTGTGGTCCAACAGTGGTGCCAGGCCACATAGGTGGCTGGGTGGCCCTCCCAGCCACACTGTCCCTGCATGGTGTGGGGCAGGAGGCCATGAGGCAGCATGCTCCTCCCCACCCTACCACCCTCGTATACCTCAGGCAGGCAGGGAGCGGTGCCCAGGCCAAGGTTGGCCAGAGCTGCTCCACTCCGGCACTGGGCACCCACCCCAGCCCAGGCTCTGCTGCTCCTGAAAGTCTGAGCAAAGCCATTGCAAAACCTGCGTAGGGGAGAGGGAAAGGGGTCGGTTTGGTTTCTTTTGCTGGAAATTTTTCCCATCCTGCCCTACAAAATAAAATCCCAATGCCTTTTTCTTTAAAGTTAGGAAAAAAAAAAAAAAAAAACAAGCGGTGGCAAGGAAGTAAAATCTGCAAACGGGTTAAAAATGTCCTAAATAATTAAAAAAGTGAGTTGTTTTTTTGTTTTTGTAATTTAAATACAAATATACTTACAAAATCTTACAGAGGTTATTTACATCTCTCTCCCCCAGCCTCACAGTACGTTCAGTTCCTACAGGAGACAGCAAGAGAGAGGAAAAGGAGAACAAAACCCCCAAGTCTGTCCCAAGCGCAGAGTTCCCCACCTGACTTTTCCTCTGCAGGAACGCCAGCAGTCCGCAGTTTTCCAGCCCGGCTGTGGGCTCACACGGTGGTCTCACCCTGCTTGCTGTTGGTGAGCCTGGTGTAGAACTTCCGCCAGGAGTTGAGCGTTTTCCCCGACCAGATCCAGAAGCCTGAGGTGATGCCCACAATTAAGGTCATGAGATACTTGATCATGAAGACAGTGAAGTCAGGGCTCATGGGTGGGTGATGGCTGCTGTGGTTATTGGGGCAGGGGATGGCATAGCTCTTACAGCTCTGCGTGACCCAGCTCCTTTCCCACTGTTCCCTAAAAGCTTGCTCGTAAAAATAGCAGGCAATGACGATGGTGGCCGGTACCGTGTAGAGGACACTGAAGATCCCTATCCTCACCATGAGCTTCTCCAGCTTCTCTGTCTTGGTGCCATCATGCTTCATGATGGTCCGGATCCTGAAGAGGGACACGAAGCCGGCCAGCAGGAATGAGGTGCCGATGAACAGGTAGACGAACAGGGGGGCTAGCACGAAGCCCCGCAGAGCATCCACGTTGTTGATGCCCACGAAGCAGACGCCGCTGAGCACATCTCCGTCCACCTGCCCCAGGGCCAGGATGGTGATGGTCTTGATGGCCGGCACAGCCCAGGCGGCCAGGTGGAAGTACTGGGAGTTGGCCTCGATGGCCTCGTGGCCCCACTTCATGCCGGCCGCTAGGAACCAGGTGAGGGAGAGGATGACCCACCAGATGGAGCTGGCCATGCCGAAGAAGTAGAGCATCATGAAGAGGATTGTGCAGCCCTCCCGCTTCGTGCCCTGCGCCACGGTCCGCGAGCCGTCCTCGGCGAAGCGCTCGTTGCAGACCACCCTCTCCTCCAACAGAAAGCCGGCGATGTAGGCCACGGCCACGGCTGTGTAGCAGCCCGAGAGAAAGATGATGGGCCGCTCGGGGTAGCTGAAGCGCTTCATGTCCACCAGGTAGGTGAGGACGGTGAAAAGCGTGGAGGCGCAGCAGAGCACCGACCAGATGCCGATCCAGGTGCGGGAGAAGCGCAGCTCCTCGGGCCCGAAGTACATGAGCCCGTAGAGGCGTCCGGGCTCGCACGGTGCCCCGCAGTCCTTCTCGCCCAGGAAGCGGTAGTTCAGGTAGGAGGGCACCTTCAGCGCCCGCGGGCAGGAGAAGCGCCCGCGGGCCTCACCCGGCCCCGAGCCCCCAGCGCCGCCCCCACGCTGGGGGTTGCTGGTCCAGCTCTCGGGGCGCAGGGCGGGCGTGGGGGTGCCGCGCTCGGAGGCGTTCTGCCCCACGCAGAGCTCGCCGGCCCCGTGCACCGGGAACTTCTCGCAGCGCAGCGTGTCGGGCCACTGGAAGCCGAACTTGTTCATGAGGGCCTCGCAGCCCTGGCGGGCGCGCTCGCAAAGAGAGCGGCAGGGCGGCAGGGCCTGCTCCAGCACGGTGCACACCGGGGCGTACATGGAGCACAGGAAGAACTTCAGTTCGGCCGAGCACTGCACCTTCACCAGCGGGTAGAACTGGTGCACCTCCAGCCCCGCGTCCTCCTGGTTGGTGTGGCCCAGCAGGTTGGGCATGATGGTCTGGTTGTAGGCGATGTCTGTGCACAGCGGGATGGAGATGGGTTGGCAGTAGCCGTGGTCCGGGATGGAGATGCCCCGCTCGCTGAGCGCCGCGGGCTGCGCCGCGGGCTGCCCCCCGGCCGGCAGCGCCGCCGCCCACAGCAGCAGCAACAGCGGCAGCGCCGGCGGCCGCCGCGGGCACCGATCGCCGCCCGCCCGCCGCCCGCCGCCAACTTCCCCGGAGCCGCCGCCCGCCGGCCCGCGCCGCTCGGCCATGCTCAGTCGGTGCCGCCCGCCCAGCCGGGCTCCCGCCGCCGCGCCGCCGCCGCCGCTGCTCCTCCCGGCCCGAAGTTGCGACTCATGAAGGGAGCGGAGGGCAGGGACGGGGCGGCCCCGGCCGCCGCTCGCGCAGCTCTGCCCGCTCCGGCGGCAGCTCCCTCCCGCCGCGCTCCGACTACCGCCGCCGCCTCCTCCGCCGCCGCCGCCGCCTGACCATTTGTGCCGGCCCCTCGAGCCCGCGCCCCTCGCCTCGCCGCGCCGCGCCGCGCTCCCTCCGACCGGTTTCCAGGCGCCCCGCAGTCTGCCTTTCACCGGGAGGGAGGAGCCTTGAAACCGACGCCGAACTTTCCTGCGTAAGGGACCGTCTCCCAACGCCTCACCCGGGGGCGGGCGCAGGCGGGCGCGGGGCAGCACAAAGGCGGCGGGGGCGGCGCGGGGGCGGGACGGGACGCGATGGGACGGGGGCGGGACGGAGGGGCCCCGGGGCTGAGCGCCTCCCGTGCTGCCGGGCGCGGGGGGGGAGGCTGCCCCGGGGGACACCCTCCCCCCCCAGACTGCCTCACCAGGCAGCGCGGTCCCGCGGTCGCCGCTTCCATCGGGCGGGACAAAGGGCGAAGCCTCACACAAAGCCCCGGCCCCGCGCCGGGCCCCCGCGCACCACGCGCTGCCCTCAGCGGGCGGCCGCCCCCCTCCGGCGGTGCCGCGGCCCGGGGCCTCCTCTGCTCTACGGAGATGGGGCACTGCTGATCCCCCTTGGCGTCGCCCTCCCAGGACGGGCAGCTGCGCGAATTTCAGCTCCCTGAAAGCCCTGCGGGAACTTGAGAGGGGAAATCGATATTTGCCAAATGGAGACGTGCACGGTGGTGTGGGGAGGAGGAGACGGGACCCGGAGAGGAGGACCGTGCTGCTGTCGGGCTGCCAGCACTCTGTTTGCAGGGGGTGAAGGAAACTGGAAGCGGGGAACAATAGCGGAGCATCTTTGCGGGAGTGGTACGGGGACAGATCGATTGTACGGGGACAGATCGATTGTACGGGGACAGAACGATTGTTGGGACAACTTTGGAGGAGAGGCGGCAGTTTGAAGGCTGAGATGGCGATAGCTGCTCTGAGCTGTGCAGGGGGATGTGGGAGCAGCCAGAGCACGCCAGAGGCATCGCAAGTGTCTCGCTATTCGATGTGTGTATTTTACGTACATCCTCTGTGTAGAACCTCTACAGCAGTAGCCTGAAATACAAATCAGGAAAATAAGGCTTTGCCATCACTCTTGCTCTACTTGCCCAATGGACAGCTGTTTGAGTTTAATTTAAGGTGAATGCTGCCTGACTTAAAATACTTCAGGTCAGGGTTTTGCAATACTTGCTATATCCTGAGTAGGAAGCGTTCTGCCATGGGCACACCGTAGTTGCCAGCAGTGGCCATTTCTTCCTGTGTGTCTGGAGTGCAGAGTCGCAGTTCTGTTCTTCCAAAACGTGTAACCAGAAAAATGGTAGAGACTGAATGGGGGATTTACTGTACTCACTGAAATTCAATGTGAATAAGAAACTGCTGCTGGAGGTGAGAAGAATTCTAGCACATTTGCAAGCAGTGAGTAACCAAGCCTCTGTGCTGTAGACATAGAATCATTAAGGTTGCAAGAGACCCCTAAGATCACCTAGTCCAACCATCAGCCCATCCCCACCATGCCCACTGACCTTGTCCCTCAGTGCCACATCTACACATTTCTTGGATGCCTCCAGGGATGGTGAGCACCACCTCCCTGGGCAGCCCATTCCAGTGCCTCACCACTCTTTCTGAGAAGAAATTTTTCCTAATATCTGACTGTTATGACTGTCTTTCAGAGCAGAACCAGGTGTGGTGCTTCCCCAGCTAGCTGTCTTCGTCCCCTGCAGCGTGCCACGCACACTAATGGATTGCAAAAACCCATTAGGAATAGGAGAAGCCCAGGGTTTATTCCAGGCTGCCACAGGTGGCAAGGGTTAATGAAAGACAGTCATATCTCTGGGAGAGCTGCAGATAAAACTTGGACGTGCTATTTAGGCCACTGTCTTTCTCCCAGCAGTGCTGTCCCACATTCAGACTAATTAATAGCGAGATCTATGCTGTGTAACGACTGTAGGAGTGGG
Organism: Gallus gallus; assembly: GCF_016699485.2. Classification (NCBI taxonomy): domain Eukaryota; kingdom Metazoa; phylum Chordata; class Aves; order Galliformes; family Phasianidae; genus Gallus; species Gallus gallus. Next base: position 22,036,249 of record NC_052533.1, on the reverse strand, counting down.
ATCATGTTTAGAAATTGCACAGCCTTAAATACGTCGATGGCTGATGTCCTCAGTTACTGAGGTTCATTGGATTCTTTCAAGAGCTCTCTTCTCTGAGGACCTTAGTTCAAAAACGATGTGTGCAAATGCTGCCTTTTTCCATCGTTTACTGAAAAAAAGTTTGATTCATTGCAAAACATATTTACAGGTTTAATCCGTAGATTTTCCTCTTCAGATCTACCTCCATAATTAAAATTACTAGCTCCTTTCTAGCATGAAGCTTAATTTGTATTCAGCTAGAATTGTTTTTCTATTCATTCTGAAACAATTGAACACTGAATCTTTGGACAGGAACATGTATTCTGCACGCTCTTACTCACTGAAAATGAATATGGACTTCAAGCCACTCTCAGGAAGCCTCTGTGGCTTTCTGCCTGTGGTGTCTAGTCTTAGGAGCGCATTTTGCTGTCCATGAGAGGTGGTTAAGATACACGAGTCCATCCTCAGTTGTCTTAGATCTTCTCTGCAGGGATCGGTGTTTGTAATAGTTAGAAGAGATTTCTCAAACTTAGAACAAACAACAATGACAACAAACAACCCACTGAAAAGTCACAAAGTTGCTGTGTGCAACAAGCCAGAAGTTTTCTAGGAGAAGGATTGGTGCATGCCAGACAAGGTTTGCACATACTTGTAATACCTGTTATCAGACCAGCTGGTATGGAAGGAAAGCCAGACAAATGTCTGGGTTAACACACCGTTTTTATGGTTCCGAAGCAGTAGCTACTAAAGCAAAATGCAGCTTGGGAACAGTTGCTTAGATTTCAGGTATGGATGTACTAGTGAGACCAGCTTAGAAAGAAGGAGAGGGAACTGGCATGGATGGGGTGCTGTGGGGAGAAGAACTTGGCTGAGAGCTGTTAAGTTCATGAACATTCATCCCAGGACTTGATGGTTTTAACTGTTTTGTGGCTTTTCCTGTAACAAAAGAAAATTCTATGTGGAAAAAATCCTCCCAGCAGCACTTGTCCTAGATTTCAAGTACCCCAAACCACAAAACTCATCATTAGAAGCATAATTCTCTGTGGCTCAAAACACCAGCTTCATTTAAACTGTGCCAGAGCAAGTTTATGTCTATCAGCTACTACTGCTACAAATGACCCTGCCACCAAACCATCAGCATCCTCCAGTCTCACATTTTGCAGTTCCAGCAGTGTAATGTACTGTGTCCTGCACATGGCTGCTATCAGTGAATTAAAGATTTCCCCCAGACAAGACGTTCTTCCCCTGATTCCATCATCCCACGTATCTCTCTCTGAAACAGACCATCAAGTAATTGTTCCTCCTTATCATAAAATCGTAAATCATTTGAGTTGGAATGGACCTTTAAAGGTCATCTGGTCCAACTCTCCTACAATGAACAGGGACAACTACAGCTAGATCAGGTGCCCAGAGCCCTGTCCCGCCTGACCTTGGCTGTCTCCAGGGATGGGGCATCCATCACCTCTGGGTGACCTGTGCCACTGCCTCACCACCCTTATTGTAAACAACCTTTTTTCTTATATCCAATCTAAATCTCCCCTTTTAGTTGGAAACCATTTCTGCTTGTCCTATCACCACAGACCCTGCTAAAGGGTCTGTCCCTTTCCTTCTTATAGCCCCCCTTTAGATACTGCTCCCCCCAGAGCCTTCTCTTCTCCAGGCTGAACAGCCCCAGCTCTCTCAGCCAGTCCTCACAGAGATGTTCCGTGCTTTGGTTCATTTTTGTGGCCCTCCTCTGGACACACTCCAACAGGTCCACATCTCTCCTGTACTGAAGACTCCACATGTGGACACAGTACTCCACGTGAGGTCTCACAGTGCAGAGTAGAGGGGCAGGATCACCTCGCTAAACCTGCTGGCCACGCTTTTGATGCAGCCCAGGGTGTGGTTGACTTTCTGGGCTATGAAGGCGCACTGCTGGCTCATGTCCAGCTGCCATCCACCAATATCCCCAAGTTCTTTTCAGCAGGGCTGTGCTCTATCATTACATCCCCCAGCTTGTACTGATAGCGGAGGTTGCCAAAACCCAGGCACAAAGACCTCACACTTGGAGTTGTGTAACCTCATGATTCACCCGGTCCCACTACTTGATCCAGTCTAGGGCTCTCTGGATGGCATCCCATCCCTCAGGCATGTTGACCACACCACACAGCTCTATGTCATCCGCAAACTTGCTGAGGGTGCACTTGATCCCACTGTCAATGTCACTGATGAAGAAAGAGCACTGATCCCAGTTCTGACCCTTGAGGAATACCACTTTTCACTGATCTCCAGCTAGACATTGAGCCATTGGCCACCACTCTGGGTACAATTTCCCAACCAGTTCCTCATCTATTGAAGGATGTTGTGGGGGATCATGTCCGAGACTTGCTGGAGTCCAGAAAGATGACCCTGGTGTCTCTCCGCTTGTCCACTGACACAGTAATGCCATCGCAGAAGGCCACTAGATTGATCACACAGGACCTGCCCTTGGTGAAGCTGTGCTGGTTATCCTGTATCACCTCCCTCTTTTCCATGTGCCCAGTAAAGGTGTTTATGGTCTCAAACTTACATTATTTCTATATCAGTAGCATCCTCACTCTGTTGCTGTCATCAGGGTGCATTTCTGTACTTTTTTTAATTGTTTTGATGAGAGGGATGAAAACTAAAAATATTTGGGGGAAAAAGAATGAAACTAGCTAAATTTCTAATTTTGGAAAGAGAAAAAGAAAAAGTAGTTGCGCTATTTTCTTGTTTTCCTGTAAGTGGTTGGCAGAAATAGAGTGAATGTTTCATTTCCACAGCATTGAAGGAAAACTTTAGAGGAAGTAATTCAGCTTCATATCACAGACCTATGCTACAGACAGATAATGCAGTATGACCACAAATGATGTGTGTATTAAGGTTAGTGACTACACATATCAGTAAAAACTAAAGACAAATGATAACATAAATGTATGTTTGTCCACTAAATTAAAACAAAAGCTAATGAACTTTTTTGCTAACAAAGTTTTTTTTTTTCTGGGAGGTGTGTGTGTGTGGGGGGGGGGGGGGGGGTTGAGGGGAAGGAGAGGGAGTGCAACATTACTGCTAGATGGAAGGAAAGGCTTTTTATTAGCTCAGTAGAGATAAGTATTCAAGTACGTAATCTACAGAGATTAGTAATATGTAGATGTAATACATAGAATGTATGCTGCATTCATGAATCTTCTCAGAGTGACCTAGAATCCCCCTAGACAGGGGATTCTAGATGAAACAGAACAGATCTTCAGTTCAGACGGGCCTCATTTCAGCATCTCTCTCTTCAGTGCTGGTAGCACAGGTCCTGTCAAGTCCTCACCATGCACAGACAAGGACAGTGGCTGAAGAATCAGTATGGACAGCCTAAGTGTGGTGAAATGAAGGGCACAGGTGATTGCCCTTGAGTGTCATACATCTCAAACTGTATGATGAAATAGGGTACCTTCTTCCATTGCCATGCTAAAGCTACTGCATATTTCTGATGATAAAATCCTGAATACACATAATACAGACTCCTTAGACGAAATTGTTTGATTCTCATACGTGATACAGAGGTGTGCAGACCAAACTTCTGGATAAAAATTATCCCAATTTTACAGTTGCATAGTAAGATCATTTCACTTTGCAACAGGCCAGTGACATAGCCATCTTCCCAAAGGCCATGAGCATCTCACAGATTTAGTCTTGCCAGAAGAATAAAATCCTGACAACGCAAAAGCCTACCTTGGTTATTGACTATTTCTTGGAACAACTAGAAGACTTGGAAGTATTCCTGCACAGACAGAAATAGCAAACACATGCAGCAACTGGCAGAGCAGATTGGTAGGAGCTGACCATGAGCCCTATTTGATGGTGCAGCCAGCAGCCAGAGGACTGCAGCAAAGCATCTCACAGCTGTACAGCCAAGTGCTCAGAAGGCCATTTCAGCACTGAGGCAGTTGTTATTCACAGGCGCTTGACAAGATACCAAGTAATTCCCTTACCATCAGGTGTCCTAGGTCGTCTCACTCTCAAATTTCTCCCAGATGCCTTTGTACGTGCCTTTTATTAATTGGCTGCATTCCTTTGTGATTGTTGATTTAGGTAAAAAATGTACTTTGTATTTGGGGGTTGTGAGAATAGGAGAAATAGAATGGAAATGGAACTCTAGCCACTGAAGTCAGTGGTAATTTACTCCTGCTGTGTGACACCTATTGTAACCCAAACTCCTATGGTGTAGCATGGGCGAGGAATAAAGAGCAATCTCTGACTGGCGCTCCTGTGAGTCAGACCCCCATTACAGTTAGTTTATACACTTTAAAGAGGCACAAGGAGAAGCACTGTGCACAGTCAAAGCAGACTACAAAGAGTCTCTTCCTCCCAATACCAGCAGCATTTTTTTCCCTTAATATCGTTTATTCAAGATAGATTGAGTATGTGGAGATTTGATTGTGTTTTCTTTTCAGAAGAAATGTAGATGCTCCCTTGCAAATTGAAGCCTCATGTTGCCTGCCTTTCCTGACGTGTCCTGCGCTGGGTGAGAGGCGCGGGGCTGCAGCCTCTCTGCTGCTGCTGCAAGAAGTTTTCTGGGGAATGAGGCAAAGTCACAGCTCTTAAAAGGGCAATTGCAGATCACAGCTCATTTTGTTCAGAGGAAATGTGAACATTTTTACTCTCTTTTTATTTTCCTTTCTTGGGTGAATTCTCCCGCAGCTACGTACAGTGCCTGAGAACAACACAGCCTCTCTCTTGTTCCTTAGACACAGATGCTGATTTAAGGGCTGGAGCCTGCAATCCTTACTCCCCAGAGCAGACCTGCTGCTTTTATTGATGCAAAGGAAGTGAGTGGAACTCTGTAAGGCTGGGATGTGAGGAGAAATTACAGGACGAGCTTTCACTGCTTCTGGCCTCACACTGCTTTTGCCATGCTTTAAGCACATTTCCCTTAGCGAAATTACTCCCTATTTACACTGATGTAAATGAGATTAAGATCATATTTATTTGTCATATTTATTATTTCAAAACATCACATTTAAAAGGCGTATGTGTGAGGTGAGGGGATAGAATGGAGGGAAGTTTGTCTTCTTTGTCCTTTAGGCACACATGCATTTTCCATGAATGTTATTGAGAGAATGAGCAGGATGAGGTCAGAGCTGGGAGTAATTCAGAGCTTGGATCTGCCTTTATCTACAGAATGTGGCTTGGTACAGATTAGAAAAGAATCTCAGCTTTCACTTTAAAAGGAATCTTTTGGGTTTTTGTTTTACTTTGGAAAGACAGCTTTAAATATTTAACCAGTGTAAACAGAGGCAAACTGCCCAGGAAGATTGAAAGGACTGAGCTGCTAGGATCTGCTTGTAAGCATTTCTTCTCCCCTGAATACATTCTTCTTCATGTCAGAGGAGTCAGCTGTATTTTGAAGTAAATTCTTTTCAGAAACTTTGGGCTGGTTTTGTGAAAGGAAATGTCCTAAGGATGGAGAGCACTGGTTTTCTAGGCCTTCCCTGGTTCTGCAGCTGGTTTTTCCTGCAGGAATTTCTACTGCTCTGTGACGCTGGCTGCACAGCCACTGTTTGACATGGCAGCATCTCCAAGAGTATTCAAGAAATTGCACATGGGCCCCAAATAAACCATCCTTAGCCTCATCTTGGTGTCCTGAGTGATCTGTCCTCTTCAGCTGGCCATGTGCTGAATGCAGGATCTGAATCAAGGTTTTCTTCCTTACCTTGGAGTCTCATACTCAAGTGTCCCAAGTCATGCCTGGGATGGCCAGTCTGCAAGCAGCCATGGCCCCATATAGCACAGTGACACAGCCAGCCTTGGGGCTGCTATGCAGGAGTCAGCCCATGCACATGATTTGTTCTGGCTGGACAGAAACACATAATATTTCTGAAAGGCCATTGAGTTTTTGTATTTCTATTTATATACTTTTTTAGAATTATATAGCTTTCCCTTGGATATACCTTAGCTTTTAAAAAAATGCAGACTCTGATGTAAATAGTTGCTTAGAAATTTGTAATAGGAGTGCACTGTGCTTACACGTACATCCTTCCAAGTACATATCTGAAGGCAGTTAAGTTTTGGAGATTGAAGTCTTCCGTTTGGCAGAGAAGGGCTAGCAGCATCCTAAACTTTACCTACAATGATACAGGCTGGTTTAGCTACAGGAATCATATATATTAGTTTAAGGACTGATATATTAGTTGAGCAAAAGGAATCAATGAGTGCTAGTTCTATAACTTCCCATTTTAACTTTGCTTGGTGTGTGAACAGCCTTGTTTTTCTCAACCATTCTGTTTCACAGGAGAACTGGAGTCACAATAACTACTTTTATCTTTGCATCCACCAGGTGCAAGGACTTTTTCCTCAGATTTCACATATATTGTTTTGGATTAGAGTGTACTAAGATAGAAAGTTGTTCATTATGGCCTAACAAGCAATGGAAATTTGCCAAATTGGGGAAAAACAGCTAGAGGTCAGCCAAAAGTCACTGCGATGAAGCTGATGATGGAAAAATGAGGAGAAAGTACATGGTTGTACGACCACCTCAGATGCTACCGCACATGCACAGAGGCATATTAGCATATATTAATGAGTTCTTGCAAAAGAATGAATATGTATGGGAATATACTGCATATGTATGCATTAACTGTTTAAATGTAGAACCTGAACTCTGAGAGGGTGCACTTGATTTGTCCAAGTCGCCTGGTACATTTTATAAGGAATAAAGGAATGCCACTTTCTAACACCGTGTTGGCTTTAGAGAGTTTTCTTCCCGGATTTTGGATGACAACACCACTGCCACAACAAGCAAAAGGGTTTAGCGAACTGCTTTAGGAGGTACTTTTCCCTCCTTCTTACAAATGTTGTATTGGCAGCTTCCAGGTTACATGATGGAGACATTTCACAGCTGCAGTTGATGTGCAGCAGCAGTTCCAGTGAAACTGCTGTGAAACCACATCCTTGAACCCACATCTCTGGGATATGCCAGTCAGCATCATTTCAGCTGTTAAAAAGCTGTGAAGAACTGTGTTCCCAAATGAAGTGCTAGACAGGAGAAGATTTAGAGATGCTTCAAATGAAAGCAAGCTTGATTTTGAGACAATGCAACACTCAGAATGCCAAGGAAAAGATATATCTTAAACCTAATTGTTTTGCCATGTCTACTTTACCACTTCTCTTACTATTTTTTTTAAGTTCTTTTGAAATGTTCCACACTAGGGATATGAGGCTTAAAGGCTTGTCTATTTCGGAACAAAGTGTCAATATTAAATGAACCCCCTGTGTAGACACTCTTATTTCAGTTTAAAAGTATCTTTCACGGAATTAGCGTGTTGATTCCTTGCTGACATAAGCTTAATCAATATGAAGCACTCAGGCTGATGTAAATTTATCTCCTCGATGGGGTTGCACCAGTTTCTCTAGATCTCTTTCAGAAAGCATTTAGTTAAATCAGTTTTTTCTTCGAATGGACAAGTCCACATTCATTGAAGATTTGCATGACAACATTGTGGCCAGCTAAAGAAATGAGTCACTTTATTAGTAGATAAATAACTCTTTTCCTTTGTTAAGTACCACCCATTAGAGATCTTGGAGCTGAAAATATCAGTAACTTTGAACAGCTTTGCATCAGTGGTCTTAATCCCCATTTTCTAAATGCAGGAGCATAAGCACAGAGAAGCAACGTGTGTTTCCAAGGTCAGGGAAAATGTGTATGATAAAGCTGAAGAGAAAATACAGGTGCGTGATTTTGAAAATAGCCCATGGCTTTGAATATCTTTGGACCCAGCATCTTTTGAGGACCATATACTTAAAAATTGGTGATGAGCATGCTTTCTGGTAATTGGCCCTTTAAAGTCAGATTGCCAGAGCTGGACTGATGTATCCCAGAGTAACTAGTCTGTAACCTCTCGTTTGAGTTTTGTAAATACAAGGCTGACTTTTTCCTTTTGAATGATGATCTGTCCTTGTAATAAAATCACCAACTTGATAAATATTTATTTCTAATGGTATCCTCATTTAGCTATACATATAGACCTTCTAATCTCAAATTCTGAGGCAAAAAGGCTATTCTACCACTTGTTATGGCTGTACCAAGTATATTTTCTCTAGAAATAAACATTTCAAATATTACTCTCAGAGTAGAGCTTTTTAGACTAAGAAGAGGAACGCGATGACAGTATTTATACAGTACTATCATCCATTCTGGAAAAATGGTCAAGGTCCAAACAACCATTCCATCTGCTCTGTATTAAAGCAAGTTTATTATTTTGAAGTCCTGTAAGTGTTGGTTCTGGTCTAGACCATCCATTAGCTCAGCTGGAAAAAAAGATAACAAAGGTCTGGTGAGCTTGAACTGATCTCCCCCGATCAGCTGTGGGTTCAGAAGAAGAGGATAATGCTATGGTATGAAGGATTGCAAGGTAACGGTGTGTAGAATAGACCAGAGCTAATGTTGTTCTCACCACAGAGTGCTTGCTCATTCTTTTGTTGAGTGATGTTACTGGAAATTACTGCATCTTGAAACGCACAGAAAATGCTTTCAAAGCTTGAAAAAAAAGCCTTCTGCCCTTTGCCATACATGTTGTTTTTACACCATGAAGTCTATTTGGAGTTCAGTTACACCAATAATTTGCCAAAAGAATGGAGACTTACAGCATTTTTAGCTACAAAGAACTTAGCTGTGCAGTACTAGTGCAGTATTTGATTACTGCAATTAAAAAGGGAAGCTTGAGACAAAAGCTGTTTAAAAATATTTGGAGACCTCTCAAATCTGTCTGTTCCCCTGCTCCCTGGGTACCTGGACACCTTGGCACCTCAAAGTCTCTTAACATATTTCTTCTGAGAGATAAAAGCACTGCTCTGTTATTTTGGAGAGGGAAATCTAAGGCAGAAAGAGATGAAAATGGTCTGAATCAAATTCAGGTGGGAAGTCTCTGTTAGAAGAGGGAATTTAACCTAAAGCTGGCACATGCATTTCTTTTTCAGGAGACTATTTTCCCTCAATGGAAAACTTTAGAGGGCTGTGAATTGTGATTTTTTTAAGGTCCCTGATCCACACTTCATTCCACTTCTGGCCATTTCTCCCAGCCTTACCGTGTGCTCTGCTCAGCGCAGAGAAGCAGAGTAGCCAGCTGAAGGCTTCGCACCCAAATCTACTTCTCCTCCAGTGGTATCAGTTCCCTCTCCAGCTTTGGGATAGTGCAGAGGCTCTGGTACAGAGGGGAAGGCAGGCATGAGCTGAAAGGTAGCAGAGGAGAGGGGGTGGCTCCTGCCAGCAAGAGCTCCAGCTTTGATGGGCTTCAAGCAGTAGTGAAACCGCAGCTTGGGCTGCACCTTCATGGAGCAAATGCAGTCATTAGTTATTCTGATTTGAAAAAAATAAATAAATCTGGACTAACCACTGAGGTGATAAATATGGGGAGAAAACCCTCTGCTTTGTTCCTCCCAGTAGGAAGCAGCTTGTTGAGGGACCCAGGAGAAGAATAGGGCCTGAGTCACCTTGAGCTATCTGCCCTGAGAATTGAGAGCTGGATGGCACTATTTATCACCCTCCCTCACTGTGCATGGCAGGGCTCTTTAAAATGGATTTATTTAAACTCACAGGGTTGGTCTGTAGCCAAGATAGGACCTTAAACTGTATTCTCTCATAGTAGCATGCCAGCTTCTTAATGTATCTTCTCTTGTCTTACAAGCAATCAGTATGATAGATGAACATCCTGACTAAGCATTTTTGTAGTTATATATTTATTTCTTGCTTCAGCTCCAGTTTCCTCTCCCTACATCCCTCATGTGCTCTAACTAACAAATGTCTCTCTCAGCATGCACTGTCAATAGCCACTGAAATACCTATCAAAGCAGCACTCATGTTGTCAGTTAATAGGAAGGGAAGCCTCAAGGACAGGACTGTAAGCCTGTCTTTCCACCTCTACTAACCTGCCAGTTTTTACAGGGGCTCTGGTGCTGTGAGGGGGTAGCTGCCTGGCACTGAGGCACTGCACTGCCCACCTGGGTTTAATTTACACACCAGACCAGCTGTGAAACATCTCAAGTGACTTACCACTGGTCACTCTAGAGAGCAGATATCTTCCTGAAAGAAGGAGAAGGCCAAGATGAGACTGTCACTTTTTCACTGTGGATAGAAGAAAGGAATCCTAAATGCTTCTCAGCAAGCCTAACTAATGAGGTGGAGAGCATGGAGCGTATACCACTGGCAAAGAGATAGTCGTCATACTATGCGGCAAATCCTCCAGGAGTAAATTGATATAAGGCTCAAAAACAGAACAAAAAAATAAATAAAAAAGGGACCAGAGACATCGTAGCAATGATCAGCAAACATCAGCAACACAGCTCTCCTGCAAACTGGTGTTGTCATTGTCAGAATTCGTACCTAAGCTAGACTTGAAAGTATTCTTAGTAACTATGCATAGGAAGTTTTTAGATGCAGAATTGCTGAATTAAAATGGAGGTTAAATAGAGGTTGATAAAATCACTATTTGAACATTGTTGATTAGTGGCTTTGCTATGCTAATTTGTCTATTGGGTGACTAGTTCTCTGAAGCTACTCAGAGAAGACTTGGCCAGGGTTTGAAGTGGAAGTTTCATGGTTACACAGCCTTTGGTATGTACCCAAATATTTCACCTTCTCTTACTTTGACCTGTATATGGGTAGTGGTACTTTAGCAAATGCTGACAGCATGTGGAAGTAAGTCTTCCTTCACTATGTATATGTACGTTGCCTTCAAAAGTCTCATCTCCTACTTTTTTATACCTTCCTTGGGCTCAAGAGCCCAGCAGAATTGACTGATCTTTTAAAACAAGTAGACAAATAATGATATTTGGCTGAGGTAATGGACCTAAAATCAGCAAAAGCAATGTTTTACAGAAGTAACTACCAACATAATACACAAATTCTGTCTGCATGCATGTTGTTTTCATGGTAATTGGTTCACTATTTTCAGGTTGTTTTTTTTTAAATTCCCTCTCTCTGTTTCTCTTTTCTTGAAGCAGAAAGCAACCAAAGTACTCATGACCTCCTGCTTACGCTAACAGCTTTTGACCCAAGAAACATAATATGCCTTTATGTTTTATCAAGATAAATTTCAGACATAATTAGTTTTCATAGATCCAAGTCTTGGCCGTTCTTCTCACAAGAGGATAACCATGCAATAAAAATAAATAAAATTGTCACCCTTCTGAATTCAGAAATTCTGATAGTATCTGACCCCGTTCAGAGATCTCTTTCACATTTGCTGCTGACAGCTGCATCTTTCTCTGTTCTGCTCCTCTACCAACTCTATTCAGCCTGTATAGCTTCTTCCTCTGAATTGGACACGTGTAGCTTCTCATATTGCTGTACACTAATGACAAGGAAGTTTTCGGAGATTCTCATGCAGTAACCAGGCATCTACCCTATATAATACAGTGCTACACAATTACAGTTTCCATGCCGTGCTGGGGGATTAGATTTGAGGTTGAAGGCCAGAGTATTTCAAATGAAGAAGCCTCTTCTGCAAGTCCTTTCTTTAGAACTGTGCAGGATACAGCCTCTTTACTGAGGTTTGTTTGTTGTTACAAAGTCCCCAAGTAAAGCATTTTTATCTTTTTGTTTGTTTGTTTGTTTTTGTTCTGACATCTATATCTCCTATCATAGGCTGTCCACATCTATAGCCAGGAATATGCCTCTGATCTGAATTGCTTTTGCTCCTGCCCTGGAGAGCTGCTGGGGAGGCTGAGCAGTAGGGAACAGGCAGCACCCCAGGTGATAAAATGTCCCGTTTCCATTCTGCTCTATGGAAAAATTTAAAAGCTTTGATGTCTGAAGGCATATGCACTCCAGCAGAGAGAACTTCACATCTCATCCTCTCCCTAGTCCAGAGTAGATCTTTTCCATTATCTCACAAGCTGCCTAACAACACAACACATACAAAAGTAGGATCACCATATCAGATCATGATCACCATATCAGAGCTTTCCTGAGTGTTGTAATTAAGACAATTTTTAACCAAGATAAAAAATGGTAGTTTAAAAACTCATCCTGAGAAGGATGCTCAAAAAATGGTAGTTTAAAAACTCATCCAGAAAAGGATGCTCGGTGTACCTGAAATAAGGCTCAATGCAATCAATTTGACTAAACAATTCCAAAGAAATTATCATATTAATATGAAAGGTGTAACGGAGGAGTTACTACGTGAATGCTCTGATTACCTGCATTCTAAAACACATAGGGATATCACGGAGCTGGTGGGCACTGAAATCCATAATTTCCATCATATGTTTTTGCAGTAGAAAGTAGAATTAAGCAAACACATTCTTTGCTATTTAATAAAAGCAACTCATAATGTTACAGATATTAGTCTTGATACTGACACAGAAAGCACAGCCTTGCTTCCATGCTCATAGCCAAGAAATTACTGGCATTTCCTCCACAGAGTATACTGTGGTAGTTTATCACCTTGATGCTGAACAGGTAAATTATGCTCTCTGCAGGGCTACTCTTTAAATTCATCTGGAAACAGAGGCAGAATTCATCTTCTCATTTATGCTTTGTCTTGTAGTCCTGCTGCATGCTCAGCTTAAGAAGTGGGAGAGCTGCATACCCAGCAGTGCAATGGCTGAGCTGCTGAAGGCTGTCAGGACAAGAGCCAACAAAGCAGTACAAACTGGCAAAGGATGCACAGGAACATGAGGTGACCAGGGAGCAGCTAGAAGCAATACCTGTACTGGTTTTAAAGAAAGGAAAATCCTGCCTATCCAGATAATTACATAAGTTTGGTCTTAGTCACTGGTAGGAAAAATAATCCCGCATGTAATTATCAACAGATTAAAGCCAGTTTCAGAGGAAGCAGTGGGCCTGAAACGGTGTGACTACACAGCAGTCACAAGCTGTATTGATCAAATTATCACTCTTGACAACTGATGGGGGAAGCAATAAAGCTGTTTTAAGAAAGCAACCCACTTGGTTTGAGTAGATACAATGTAGAGGGCAAGGTTATCATATGGAGTTTCAGATAACTGTGATTATAAAAGCTGTTCATTGAGGCTCCTGTAGTGCTGTAAGAAGTGGTAGGAAAATCAAGCAATTGGGTAATTCAGAATTTAATTTAGGAGTTGGAGACATGGAATCACACTCACTTTTCTTCACAAAGCTGAATGTTGGTGTTAAATGGCTTGGAGGGCATAATTTTGGAAGATCTACAGCAAAACATTTCAGCAAATGTAAATGATGGGGCACCAGTGATAGATATGTCTGATGTAAAAGAAAAAACAACCATTATTTGCTGCCTTGGGAAACTGGTTTTGTGGATCTGAACTACTAATTCCAAGAAGATGCAACAGCTGCATCTTGGAAAATGAAGACTACATCCCATGCGGACATGCAGCACAAGGAAATTTACAGACAAGTTAATATCCACATCAGTGTCAGGCAGCTCAGCACTGATAGTTCAGTAAAGACTAATTTAAATGGGAATGTACCTTAGTTACACTTGTTGCACAATAGCTGGTTAAATTATGGTTCAGTAAGGATAACACGTCTAACATGCATATGTATTTTTCCTAGCTTTTATATCTTGGGTCAAAGAAGCTCAGTTGAATGAGATAAAATGGCAAAAGACTGGAGACAGGGGAAGTTCTTCAAAAGATTGCAGGCAGAAATGGAAAACATTTGAAAAGATCACAGACTGAGACAGGAAATCAAGGCAAGGGATTGGCTTTAATTAAAAAGATTATAATGATGATAATGGTGCATCAGACAACAGCAATACATGTCCAAAACAAAGACCAAAGAAATGCAGCCGAGGCCTAAAAGCTGCTATAAAGTTCATGACTGAATATTACATTACATTAGTCTATTTTTAATAGTGAAATAATTCCTGAATGTGAATGAACAACAGTGTCATAGTGTTCCCCACATCAGGAAGGACATTCTAAAACAGACAGAGAAGAAAAGGACCATTTACCTAATTTTGATAATTAAAATTCCTAAGTTTTGTACAGCTCCAAAATTTAGCTGACTGGCTATAGAAATCAGAAGTCAGAAAGAACCACCACCAATTGCAATAAAACCACAAATTCTGAAGTTTTGCTGGACAAAGGAGGCAGTGTAGATTCATTATCACGTGTATTTAGCACACACACACACATGCAGGACACAAATTTGCACAGTAAGAAGAGACAACAGACAAATCAAATACACAGAAACTGCAGAAGTATGATGTGCTTGCCAAGACTCAGACACAAGTCTTCACAGGAATCTGCTTGTGAGCCAATTTTGTATTTGAATAATTAAAACGGCATCTAATGAAAATTAAATATACACCATAAAATACATGTGTGAATTCACCTTTATGACAAAAGTATTAATACAAAGGTACAATATTGAGATTGTCTAGGAAAACATCTTGTCCTAGAAAATGTAAGAGCTTTGTGTTCAAAGGAATTAGAAAATAAACTCCCTTTCTATGGAGCCCCTGTCCCCTGGGATTTGGCATAAGAAAGAACAGAGAATTTCTAAGAAATGCCAGGTTTTCTTTGCTGGCGTATTTTTCACTTTGTTCTGAATGGAAACAACTTGAGCTCAAAAGGTAAATTTCATTGACTGTAGATTTTACTAAGTGTGAGTTTAGCAGAGAAAGCAGAAGAAAGCGAAGGATGTGCTAAATATGACTGCATTTTACAACCCCTTTCTTCTTCTTTTGATAAGCACTTAACTGAAGTCTATTCAGTGAGAGCTGCCAATTCTTATTTTTACCATATGTACAGATCGAGAGTGTCAGAGGAAATGTGTACGGCAAATTAGGGTGAACTCTGTGGCCTGAATGTTAAATAAGAGGGCAAATTATACAGGATTTGTCTACTATTTTGCTGCTCTCATTTGTGATTTCTTTGGGCAGGGCACCTTTATAAGACTGTCCTAAAGATATTATCATAATGGAATGTTTTGCATAATGGAAAACACAATCACCTCAGATCTTCTTTTGCATGACAAACCCTTGATTAGAAAAATAATAGGATGGAAATGGAATTTGTATTTATACAGGCAGGCATCGGAACCAAGGAGAATGGCAGCTGACCTCAATACACTGGAGAACTGACATAGGCAGATGCAAAACCTCTCTCTTTACAGTAAATTTAGCCTAGAAATAGATTGGGAAATGAGTGCGAGTCATATAAAAGCCTTCCTATGGTGAAAAGTTTCTTATTCATGAGGAAGGCATCCGAGATATACAAAGATAGCGCACATTTTCAAATGATTCATAGCTGTTTTCATACTGTAAAAATCACATTACACCACCATGAAAACAAGAATGTTTTGATATGGAATGAAACTTGAAATGTCTGAGATTTTGTAATATACATCTGATTCAGCTTTTGCAACTGAGAGTGTTTAGGTTCCTCGATGCGCTGTTACAAAACAAAGAATAAATATAATGGCCTAAATCAGCTTAACCAACCAGCTATCTATGTGGTTAGGAGTTGTTGGATTGTTATTTCAGAGCTGAATACAGCCACGCTCCTATCCTCGTCCAGATTCACACTCACATCTGCATAAACATTTGTAGGATCATTGCTGATATGCCTTTGTCATAAGACACATAAAGCCATTGGATTTATTTAATTATTCAGTTCTAAGAACAAGGTTTATTTTGCAAGCAGAAGCATGGAAATAAAATGCTGTACTTTCAGGGACATTGTAAAATCAGAAGATGGATTTTGTACACCATAGTTTTCTTATTGATCTAAGAATATAATGTGGCTCTGTGTGATTGGATGTAATGTGTTCAGCTTAGAATATAGCAACATAATTTCATTTCTGTCAACGAACTTGATGGCACAAAACAGTGTTGTTCTCTGCCAAGTTCATACTTTGCATAGGTCTGACATTGATTTCGGTTGATAAGGATTCCAACACAGCTGGTTTACAGGAGAAGACTGAAATGCAACTGCTTAAAATGTGCCTCGCTAAAAAAAATGCTACCATCTGTGATGGAAAGATAACGTTGTGATAGCAGGAGTTACATGTGCTGGCAAAGTGCTAATTACAGATGTGCTCATGGTTAGTTCTGCAGTTGTCCTGAACTGGTGTGTGTTGGCCAGTCTTGATGCACCAGATATCCTGGGAAAGGATCAGTATATTTCTGTGAGCCACTTCACCTCAGCCAGATAAGGATAAAACCTTGGCCTACCTTTGGTTTTCTGATAGCCATTTCCTCTGTGCCTTCCTCACTGTGATTTGCTGGGAGGTTCTTAGTCTAATCCAAATTCTCCAGAACTGCCGTTGAAAGCTGCAGGGATGGGTGTATCCGGCATCACTCAGGATCAAGCTTATCATTTTAGCTGTACATATCTGTATGACTAGAGTTACACGTGTTAGCTTTGAGATAATGTCACAGTTTCATTGTGGTCAAAGATCCTGAAAAAGCAAAGCGTGGCTGATCTCTGCACAGTGCCTCTTCATGTTATTATTATCTTAACAGTAAACTCTCAGCTGATTGCAGTTTGGCCCTTATCAGTTTTACCTTCAAGCAACAGATAAAATCATTTCAGTTTGCTCAGGAATAGACCCACCCTAAATGATGCACATCTTTACAGACAGCTGACAGGTAATAGCAACCTCTTCAGGAGAAGTATCCTTTCAGTATAAAAAGTCACAAAATTGGCCACAACAATTAACACACGTACATGAACAATGGGTAAAGAAATCCAGGTCTGCGGCTTTTCAGTGCCTGAAGATTTAACTGGGGATTAGTACTGCAAATTGCTTCACCTGGCTTCAAGCAAGCTCTAAATGGACTGGTTGATGAGAAGACTAAAAAGATAAGCCAATTTAATGATCATACATAACATGCCTACAGGATCCTCTACCTGAACAGCAGTATAGCAACTTTCTTTGAGGAATAGTTTGCAGTATATTAGAGAATGAATCTCTCACGTCACCCAGCCAACTCCTTCCAGTTGTCTGAACCCAGAAACACATTCATCCATGTTCATAAATGCTGCTTAATATCATGTATTAACCTTCTCTAAAGTGCTAGGAACAAATCCTGTGCCAACACTGCATACTCAGTGTATGTATTTGTTCCCTCCCTCTGCTTTCCTGTAATTGATTACAAAGCTGCAAATAATCCATCATGACATTAGTTTCATTTGTGGGAAGGGGGGCGGGGGGGGGGGGGGGGGGGGAAGGGAGGGGGAATTAGTGTTTATGAAACATATTCTGAAGTAGGAATGTGAGTTGTAGCGGTCTGTTCAGCCCAGCTCAGCAGCAGCTCTGAGCACATCCCCAGATTACAGCAATAAGCCAGAACAAAGCCAAACTCTGTAATGACAACCACTTTCAGATGCAACATTCCTTTCTTTCTTTTTTTTTTCTCTGTTCTGCACTTCCAGTAAACTGATCCTGGATGCTGTTTTGCTGTTTAGCCAGCTCCAGTTTTGGTGTCTTCTCTATCCAACCAGTGAAACACAAGCAAACAAACAAATCCCGTAAGGAAGGGCAGGAAGTTGTGAGAGCAGTGTCATGGTTATTGTTACTAGGGAAACCACTTCCTTAGTATTCATGTGTTCAGCAGAACTGTCTGGCTGTGTCTCCAAGTCTCAGGCAATGTCATGAATGGCAACCGAGAAAATAAACTCAAACCAGCACAAGATGCGCTACCAATGTCCGTGATGCTTCAAATGAAAATCTAATTTTTGTAAATCAGCTCTAAGCAGAACTATCTCGCCATAATGTGCTTTTATGACAAGAGTGTGTGTGTTTGGAAGAGGAGTCACTCCTTTCTCTGGCTATATACTCTGCTCCTCTTTTCCTCAACATTCATACAATGTCTGTCAAGGCAGTCCATATTGAGAGGCTAGAATTAAAATCCTAAGCTCATATACTTTCATTTTTTTTTGGTGCTGACCCTAATTCCAATTTCACAGCCAAGCTAAGGAAGGGTAGAGCTAGGATGCTACTGGTGAGGTGCTTGAAAACTGGATCTTGATGTTGGGACTTAGCTCCACCAGGACATAGCATGCTCCCATTTGTTGTGGGACAGGGGTTTTGTGTGTGGGGCTTTTTAGTTCTCTTTTTTAAAACACAACTTGTTTCTGAGCTCAGTCACAGATGAGTGTGTGTTGACTTTCAGAACAGCGGTAAGAAGCGTCTCAAGGATGATGTCTGTTAACACCCCCCACCCTTATCCTTGCACTGTTTAAACAAGCAGCTGCTTTCACAGCTTCAGTGACAGAAAGCAGGAAGGGCTCTCAAGAAATCAGCTACACTGAGTGGGTTGCAATATATCTAGCCTGCACACAGATGCTCACCAGTTCCTTAATCTCCCCAGTGGTGGAAATGTACCTTGTTTTTCAATCAGAATTCCACAGCTGATAAATTGATTTTGCCTCTCCTCCATCTTGCTGAAAATCTCAAATGACTGATAAAGCCTGAAGATGGTATCACACACCTTCCCTGAGCATTTTCAGTCCTGTGCTGTCAGTTCCAGTGCTGGCCTTACTGCAAAGCAGCTCTGTGGTATTGCTGTACCTGCTGGACTCCAGACACAGCGTGGGTTTCCTCATTCAGCAGAGGTCCAGGCTGGCACTTGAGAAAGTTATCATTCTCGAGGACCTCAGTAACCCCAAGCTGAGCCAGAACCAGCCATCTCAGTAGGCTTGCTCTTGCTTTAGAGCAGAATGAATTGCAATCAGGGACTAGTGTGCAGCATCTCTGAGTGTTTGAAAGTTCACCTTGAAAGGAGGACTTTTCTAACCTGACTTTTTAGAACACAGCAAGGGTGAGGCAAAGTTACAGGCAATGCCGCAGGAAGAATTGCAGTGCATGGCTTTCTAAAGAAAAATGGGGGGGAAATAGCACAAAATGAAAATACCTTTTTCTAGTGTAACCAGATGATCAACAGCTATTTGAGCCTTGCTGAAGCAGTAGGCTAACAAAGAATAAGGTAAAACTCAATCTATACATTGAGATAAAACTTAGCACAGTGAATGGATAAAGAGGAACATCCTTTTGACTCCACCAAAGTCAATACTGTGACAGAGACAGACATATTTAAAAACATAGGGCTTGCCATTTAACAAGTTTTATCTCTACAGCTTAGCAACTATAGTGAACATGTTTTGCTTTATACTGGATAGAGTAAAGGAGAGAATAAGGCCCATGGGATTTAGAAATATCCCTGCCATGAAGACCTGCAATACTGAGCAGCAGGTATATCAAGATGCAAAACCTGAGTGCAAGTACAACTCCTTTTCTCTCTCTGCATTTTTGGCTTTGCGTGTTCCTCAGCCTGATCCTCAGTCTACAGTGTGATGTGAACTCACCTTATCTACAGTCTGATTATATAAAACATGCAATGAAAGCCTACTGGGAAGAGACTTTGGCAAGCAGAAATGCCCAGCACAGACCAAGAGAATCTAGTTGTTAAATCTCTGATGAATAAAGAGAAATGTGTGCTACAGCATACAAGAGCAGTGAACTAGAATTCATACACACAGGTAGAAGATATTGGAAGAAGGTGATTGAAGAACACACAGAACCCGCCCCCTCCCCCCCAATTACCAAATTAAAGATGGTCTAATAAATGTGAAAAACACTTCTAGGTTTCCTTTGACAGTACAGCACTACATTGCACGGTAAACAATGTCTGCCCTTCAGACTTCTAGAAGTGATCATTCTTCTGTACTCAGCCCTGGTGAGGCTGCACCCATGTTCAGTTTTAGGTCCCTCACTACAAGAGAGGCCCTGAGGTGAGGGGTCTGGAGCACAAGTCTTATGGGGAGCAGCTGAGGGAACTGGGGTTGTTCAGTCTGGAGAAGAGGAAGCTCAGGGATGACCTTATCACTCTCTACAGCTACCTGAGGGGAGATTGTGGTGAGGTGGGTGTTGGTCACCCATGTAACTAGCAATAGGACTAGAGGGAATGGCCTCAAGTCGCACCTGGGGAGATTTGGGTTAGACATTAGGTCAGGCACTGGCGTGGGCTGCCCAGGCGGATGGTGGAGTCACTGTCCCTGGAGGTGTCCAAGAAATGTTTAGATGTTGTTCTGAGGGACGTGGTTTAGTGGGATATATTGGTGACAGGTGGATGGCTGGACTGGATGATCTTAGAGATCTTTTCCAACCTTGGTGATTCTGTGATCCTATGTAAAGGACAAAAAGGCGATGTGCTCAACACAAGCAGTTGCTGCAGGAAGGCTAGGTAAGGCTTGGGCACTGACAGACAGACACGCTGTTGTCAGTTTGCTGTGACTCCTGGCCTTTATTTTGCCTAGGTTGTACCTAATGGCTTCCACCACAGGCTGCACTTGAGCTGGACACCACCAAGAGTGGGGAGACTACAAAGAGGCAGTGCTGACCTGCGCCTGATGTATTCACATACCCTTCCTAAGATACTGGCTGCCAGCTATGGGATATTGAGCTGGAAGACTTTTGTGCTGAGAATTAAGGTCATTTTGATGAGGCAGGATATATTTGTAACACAGTAAGCCCTGCAAGGTGCCCAGTGCTCCTAGGGCCCACATAACAGACCTGGGTTAAGTCTCCAGGAGCCCCATGTAGTGGCTGGTAAATTTCTGGGGACATTCATGGGAACAGAGATGTGCCCACTGGGGATCTCCGCGTGGCAAAAGTACCCCACATAAGGAAGCTGCCACTTCACTTTCAGAGGAACCTACAGTCACGGAAGCACAGCTAACAAAAGATGATGACAAAAGGAGGGCCCACATGTGGTGGTTTGGACAAAGAGACAGCCTAGGGAGCCGAGAAAGAAAACCTGCTCATTTGTCAGACAAGGAGTGCAGGCAGCAGAGCTGGAAGCACCTCCTGTGGTTCCCCGAAGCTGTAGCTGTTGGAGGAGGGCAGGGGCCAAATCACCCGCCTCTCTTGTGCTTTGAGACGTACAGTCTCTAGCAAGTTGGAAAAGGAAGCAAGCCCCACTCCAGCTGTGTTCACACTTGGCAGGAGCTTTAATAAGAAGCCTGGTTGGCAGGGGAGAAGAGGAAGGGGAAACAGAGGGCAGCCCTGACATACCTGCAGAAATTCTCCAGAGAGATTGGACATCTTGCTGTGGTGCAAATGAACAGCATGGTTTCAATGCTTCCTGGCTCAGAATGTGCCTGAAAGCCCTACATTCTGAAGATGACTACATCTGTCTCTGCTTTCCTATCTTCCCATCTCTCCTTTCAATATCCTGAAGAGCAGCAGAAACCAGCTGAGAAGCTCGTAATGGATATTGATGGTTACAGGCTGCAGTTCGATCAGAGGACGGTGTGCCTGCAGTGGGCCATGCTGACAGTCAGTGCAGACAGCGGGGCTTCCAGCCAGGAGCTGCACAGAAATCAAATCTTCCAAAAAGACATTTATACTCTCCCAAGTGAAAAAAAAAAAAGAAAAAAAAAGAAAAAATGAAAAAGAAAAGCATTGTGAAGCATTGTGGCTGTGGCTTTTAGCAACGCTGCTGAGAGATCCATTCTTAATGTTCTCCACAGATTATCGATCAAATGAAATGTTGGTCAAATATATATAGGCAACAGTTGTTCGATGCAGATTTGGGAAGGGGAGGACTGAAGTTGTATTTCTTTAGTTTATCACAGCAAACATTTTGCTGGAGAAGTCAATGCAACTGCAAAATGAGCACATCCACTGGTCCTTGCAGAGGAGGCTGCAGCGCCGCGATGCAGCAGTGATCATGGATGCTCCTAGAGAAGAACCTGAGGGCAAAGCTTGGGAATGAAAGAATGAAAGAATGGCAGAGCTCGAGTTAGGGCTGAGCACAGGGTGCGTAAGGAATCACTGTATCACAGAAAAATGCACACACTTTGTAACCTCAGGACAAATGTGGCCAACAGTTTCACCTGAAATAAAATGTGGAAGGGGTTGTGTTGGTGGGTTTGCAATATATATTTTTTTTACTTTGGCATTTCAAGCTGACTTGGAAACAATTTCTGAAACAGTAGATATTGGGGATAGAGCACCTGTGTGCTGTACCAACTGAATTGAGACTGGAGGCTAATAACTACTTCTCTTTCTACTCAATTGAAAGCCAGGTCATGGGCCTCCTACATCTTCCACAGTGATACTGGTTCTAAGTGGAATGCCTTCAATTCTTTTTCATCTTGGAAGCAGAGACTGGAAAATTCAGATGAGTGTACTACGCACATTAGACAGCAAAATCCTCACCTGTTTTTGTAGTGAATATTCAGGCTGGACACCTCAGCAGTGTCCATTCAAGAGTGGATGCTCCCTATCTTCTTATCTGCTTTAATGAAATTTCTTCACTCCAGGTATCAAAACCTTCAAGGCACACACCACAGCTCCAAAAATGGGGAGTGGGGCTGGGCTGGTGCTAGAGCAGGGAGGCAACAGGCACGGCTACCACTGCAGCTTCTGCCGTTTTACCTGTCCTGCCCAGTGGGTTACAAAAGATCTCTGGCCTAGCAGGACCGCAGTCTCAGGCAGGGTCCATGGCAGAATTTTTATTTGATCTGCCTGTGAGGCACAGTTTGGGTAGCCAGCCCTACCACTTGACATTTAGGATGTTTTTGTGAGAAGAAAACCTGGAGATTGAAGAGCAGCTGGAGCCTCCCACATAGGGAGGGGAAGTTTTCATTGCTGCGTGCCAAGGGGTATGTCCTCTTCCCAGCTTTGTGAACGCTGCTCCATTTACCCTGCATGAGTTTATTTCCACATTGCTTTCATGTTCTTTAGAATTGTCTCAAATCAGTATGTAATGTTTTATTCAGCCTGAAACAAAACCTTTCTCATTTGCCATGAAGCCTGAAAAATTCTATTTTCTTGTCAATACAAAAATGCTTTTACTTCTTTTTTTTTTTTTTCTTAAGATTGATTTATTGTTCTGGAGCACATGCACATACTCATACTGCCTCGTGCTGTCATTTGACACCAAAAGTAAAGGTAGACTGGTAGAAAAAGTAGGCCAGAGAGCAGGAAGCCTTGCTGAATGAACCAAACTCTTTGAGCTCAGCAGCATCAATAAGTGTGTAATGATCAGCTTGTCCTGACTGCAGGCAGGGAAAGAAACGTCCATGGGCAGTGCATTGGATGGGCGCTGAGCACTTCCCATCTACAGGATCTGCCTAAAATCCTTTTATGACAAATTCAGATGAATTGTGCGTTTCTGCTGCTGCCCAAAGCAAATGTCTATACTTGCTCTGCCCAGCAGTAGTTTGCTCTCTTTAAGTTCTTCAGAAAGTTAACAAAAAACCCTCTTCACAGTATAAATTGCCTAAAAAGGCCAAATTCTGATCTCATGAAATTAAGATCCTATTCCAGTAGGATCAGAATTGGCCAAAACCAATGAACTTAATATGTCTCAGACTCCCATGGTCTTTGGACTGAAGATAGATGGAGACAGCATATTTGGCCACTCATCTTCTTTACCCCCAGGTGGACAATCCAGCAAAGTGAGCAGAGGTGTGCCACTCGAGGCCACAGCAGACCTCTCTGGCTTCCTCCTTACACCAAGTGAAATCATTTTTTTTTCCATTTATAACCAAGCTAAATAGCATTACCTTGGTGATAATTTTAAAGGTGATGGTTTAAACATTCCCTGAAATTTGGAACTGATGAGGCACAATGTTTGCAGTATCCCACATCATAAGCAGCCATAGCTGAGCTCAGACACAACTGTCTTCATAGCAGTGTTCCCAAGGATGAGCTTCACACACCAGGGCTCCTGCTGCAGAGGTTCCTTGGTAGGAGCTATTTGGGCAGTTTCATGTCCAACAGTAAGTCTGTGGTGTCCGAAACCAAAATAAACCTATTGATTTTCAGTAGCTGCACACACTGGTAGGTCGCATTGGCTCCCAGCTGTATAGTGAAGGGACAAGGATCCCTGAGGTCTGCAACCCTGCGGTAGCTCAGCTGGAAACCTGTCCCTAGAGCATCTGGGAAACCCCATCTTTTTAGTTGTATAATTTATGTTTAAATGATTTAAAAGACAATATGAAGATATAGGAAAATATGCGTGCACAGTTATCTAATTCCCCGGAGTGTTACCCATATAAACAAAGGGGAATCAGTACGCACACAGTCATGTAGGAATTTCTTGCTTTCTCTTTATGGGTGAAGCATGTGTGATGAAGCAAGCACTTGTGTCCTGGGTAAAGAAAGCAGACTGCTTTAAAGGAGAAAATAAATAGTTGGCATATTCTCCGTAGTAAAATGAGACTGTCCAGATCTTCCTATTTTCACTTAGCATTATATTTAAGAGCAGTATTAGACTAAAAACCAGCAGATTTCACTCCAGTTGATTTAAAATACATCTCCAGTGCATCTGAGCTACTGTCTAATCCTTTTGTTGGAGATGTTCTGCATTAGCGAGCCACTTTTGATTCATGTGCTAACAATCCCCCTGAAGGCAGGTAATTCACAGGCGATGTTCACCATGTGCAGAGTGGTGCTCTAGTTCCCACAGACAGAAGTCAGTAAACTTTAAATCCCAGAGAGCCTAAACTTACTTTGCATAAATTGCCCTCATGGGAGCTGAGATCTGCTTATATTCATCTCCTCTATCAATTTAGAATTCAAATAATTTTCTTACAACAGTGGGAATGCAGATTAGAGACAATCACGGCAGAAAACAAAGGTTGCAACCAATTGTGAGTACAAATAAAATGAAATGTGAATTGCCTCACTGTAACCTTTATTCAAGCAGATACATCCTACTGCAGTATGTTTGCAATGGAAGGTTTATTAGAGGAATGATTAACAGAAGGCAAGTGCAATTTTATTAAGTAACAGTTAAGCCAAAGAACTGCTGATTTTCTGAAGACTGCAAATGAGACCTTCACGCTATGGGGAATTCAAATTTCAGTCTTTCCACTGTGAACATGTTGAGATAAATCTATTACAAACAATACAATACTGGCCATAGCAGAGAGCTTCACTTCTTTTTTTCTGAGCAGTGGTGCTCAGACATTGACATTTCTTTTCCCTCAGTAAGATTTATATTCACAGTAGACAACAAATTTGTTATCTCATACAGGTAAAAAAGAAGACTATAAGCCAATGCTACAAGACCATCTGCAAATGTGTTAAAACAGAACAAAATGTAAATTCTATCATAGGTAAACCATAGCCATTGCAACCTCTTATATAATTAACAAATTAAAAGGCTATCAACTGTGACTTCTCCCTTGCATACACCACTGACATTCACAGAGTGGAATCTAGCCTCAAGCTCCATTTTGTTTTCAAGCTGAAGCATCTGTTTTAGTATAGCATATGAGATAAAGTCGTCAAACTACTGAAATCAATGAGAAAAAAAGAAAAAAAAGAAAAGAAATAATCATTTACTTCAAGACTGCTAGAATTCTAATTGATTTTAAACTTGATAAAAACACACCTTTCCTGCCCAAGTCGTGATGGTCTATTAAGTCATTATTTTCTTTAGGAAGAATACATCCTATTTGTAGGGTGAATTTACTTAGTGTCTCTGACAGCTGGTGAAGCTTGTGTCCCCTTTTGATAGGTTACATTGCTAATGCTGATCAGTAATTCATTCCTTCATGAAGCCAATGTTTTTTAGAAATACTTCATTATGAACTAACAGCAAAACCATGAATTTGTGGACTTGAAATATGTTCAAGCGATGAAATATTGATACATTTGGGGATAACTATTTGGCCAGTTTCATGTCCAACAGTAAGTCTGTGGTGTCTGAAACCAAAATAAACCTATTGATTTTCCATTGCTGCATATGCTGGTAAATCATGTTGGCTCCCAGCTGTACAGTGAAGGGACAAGGATCCCTGAGGTCAGCTGGAAACCTGTCACAGAGCTGGCAAATTTCAGCTCCTGGCACCCACAGGTGGAGGGAATTAACTGGAAGATAAGTGTTTATCTCCTGACAAATCATGGTTTACCAAAGCTGTTGAATAATCTTGCTTTGTTGGGGAAAACTTCCAACCAACTCTAATTAGACAGCCCAAATTAAGTTAAGGAAAGTAATTTAACTGGAAAAAGGTGTAGGGAGGTCTGGGAGATTTGTAGAAGTGCTGAGGGACAGCGCTCCCTCCAAAGGAAAAAGCATGTGAGCAGCTACAACGCTGAATTTTCTGTTGGGACAATGCAGTACTGTGGGACATGTCAGAACAAGAACGTGTGGATTTCATTTTTTACCTGCATTGTATCCCACAGCTAGGAGCATCGCAGGCTGATCCCCCCTCTGCTAATCACTTGTTTAGAAGACTGCTACCAGAGAACAAAGGAGACTGCATGGGGGAGAATAAACCAGGTAGAGACTGAGGATCACATGAGAAGAGAGATTAAACAGCACCTTTTCTGCTTATCTTTGTAGTAAATGTCCAAGTTAAAAAAAGAAAAAAAAGCCCACCTAAGGCCTTTTCTCTAACTCAGACTCCAGAGACATCTTTAAAGGAACTTGGTTGTAATTTTTTTTCTTCTCTGTATGGAAGAAATTAATAAAAGATCAGGGTCTGGGGCAAGTGTGACTTTGATACTGTGTTTTATAGATGCCATGATGTCCAATTCAGGTTTCGGGTATTCACACTAACACAAGTGCTTGCTACAGCAGCAGCTCGGCATGGATGCATTTTAAGGGTGCATTATGGATCTGAGGCAATACAGTAAATATAAGTTAAGGTGTTCAAATATATGGATGTTGCATGTGAGCTGCTGGGATGCAGCAAAGTATCTTCAAGCACTTGTTGAGCTGGTGGAACCCTGGTCACATTCAGTTTTTCAATGGAACGGGGGAAAGCTTACTGGGGGGTCTGCCAGAGCATGATATAGGCTCAAGTGACTTGATGCCAGCTTGCACCTGCAGAAGCTTCCCGTTGCACTGTATGTGTTTTGAAGGTACAAGGTGCACTTTAGGGGCAAGTCAGGCATGAGGAGCACGAGGAGCCTGAGCTGTCAGAGCAACCAAAACCCTGTGGCTGTTCTGCCCTGTGGGTCTGTGCAAACCTGGTGTTGTGGCTGAGGTAAAGAGGGCCTGCATTCACAGGGAGATTTTCTACAACATTCCAAAAAACATCAGTGAACATTTTTTGCAGGTGTGGTGGGGAGCGGTTGGACAGGAGGGGCAGTTCTCCATCAGGGCCCTCTCTGAGCCGGGCAGGCTGCTCACCAGGTTAAGGCTGCAGCATACAACCAAGCAGGAGCTTGATGCTGCCAATAATGAGCACTTTCCAACCAGAGGTGCCATTTTCTGTGGGATAACCCCTGAACGTTGCTTCAGTGTAAGGTCCCATCTTGGTGGTGGGCCTCCTTCATGCCTTGTGTGCAGCAACATTTCTGTGGCCTTACCACCATGACGCCGAGCCCACGCCGCTGGGCCTGAGCCAGCAGGGCTTCTGAGAAGTGGGTGTTTGTTCAGAACAGGGCACCCAAAGTGATGTTCAGCGAGCCCAGCAAACGTAAATGTGCTCCTTGTTTGTTACTGGCACATTCTTGTACCAGACAGATTCCTGCAGTCAAAATATTTTGGTGAGAGGAGAGCACAGCAGCCAGATTTACAGATGCAGGAATTCACCGAGCGCGGTGTTTTGAAGGGCACTGCAGATTTCTCTCCATAAAGTTCCTTTATTCCTGATACAGTCATATCAGGCAGGTGGGATGAGAGGAAAACAAGTGAACAAATGATGTGCTGTGTCACAGAGGTTGGATTTTGATTTATGCGCAGTAACAAACACTGCACTAATAAGTAGCAGCTGAGAGTCCTGATGGCAGGAGGTAAAGCTGGCTTTAGCTCTGATTTGTCATCCGTTCTCTGGTAAGAGGCTCATGTCATTTCCAGGCTCTGGCTCCTTTCTTTCCCTTGTGAAGTCGGTGTGTGCTCCAGCCCACGTGGCACTGCTGTTTCCCACAGAACGGGCACTTGTCACAAGCCTCCCCTCCCCAAAACCAGGTATTCTCACACTTGTTTATTTCTGCAGTGCTGGCACAGGAAACCAAGCTGAGTAATACTGCAGAAATACATTGAGGTGTTCAAAGCTCCATGTTATTACAGAAGGTGAGTGTATAGCACACTTCCTCATATTTAGGGACTTGTAAGGGCTCATCCAAAACCCTCTTCTTTCCTTTGATCAATTGGTTGTCTTAAATCTAAACTACAGTTGTTTGGGGAGAGGGCTCAGGAGGATATCCAAATGTCCTCTTCTCATCTAGGGATCAGAAAAGAGCAGCCCGGTTAGCAGGAGGGTGAGCATTCAATTGATTTCTAAACCAAGGAAACTTGCCTATGACCACTTCCTATGAACTACCGGGCTCGTGGCCTTGCCCCCAGACGGCACGCACATCTCTGTCTGGTGCCCTCTCTCCTGCTTCCTCCACCTCCAGTCTTGCTGCACCCACAGATGTTGTGTTTGAGTGGAGATCAAAAAAAGCAGCTGGAGCAGAGGTGCAGTGAAAGGCCAGGCTGCCTCACACTGCCAAGCAGAACTCGCTCCCTGCTGTCCTGGGCTGGCAGAGGAGTGAGATACCTGTGACTTCTAATGGACTGGCTCCAAAATTATGGGTTATGCTACTCTGGATTAGTCACTAAATATGCACAAGTGTAAGCTAATAAACAGCCTGAAGTAAAAACACTGCTGTCACCCAGATGCATAATACAGGTTTCTGGAAAGGACACGGTGGATTTGGGAGTCTGGAAGTGCAGTATTGCTTTCTCCACCAAAGAGGTATTCCAAAATGTGCTGGGTTGCTCTCCGGGTGTTCAGTAGATAGATGAGCACTTGTAACAGTCAGCAACGTACATAAAAAGGGCAAGTTGTGGCTATAGTGGTTTGCAATTATCAGGTGTAATGGGCCAGAACAACATGCTGGGAAAGAAGTATCTATAAAATATCATCTAGCTATATGGAAGGGGCTTCTTCCATAAAATCACAGAATCATAGAATCATTAAGGTTGGAAAAGACCTCCATGATCATCTAGTCCAGCTGTACACCTACCACCAACATTTGGCCACCAAACCATGTCGATAAGTAGAAAGACACTTTTGCTTTGCTGTATGGATTCAGGAGGGCAACTGAAACAGCCTCTGAAGAGTTTGACAGTTGTACCTACATCTCCTGAAGTGTTCAAGGGGCAGTTCACGTTTGCAGTGTTTCCCAGTGAAGCTGACATGATGGTTCATGTGGGGTCTCCTGCTCCGCAGTGACATCACGCTCATCATCTGGGCAATAAACAACTCTTCGCAGTTGATTACATTTTGTCATGTAATGTGTCAGCATCTTTCCATCTGTTTGCACAGAGAAATGTAACTTGTTCTGAAGACAGAAGTTTCACACTTTTTTGTTGTGATAAACTATTCTAAAAAGTATTTTAAATGCTCAGTCTTCACAAGACAAAGTACTCTGTTGGCTGCTTGTGCCCATGAAAAGCTTTGAAGACAGAGAGCTGAATCAGTGCCTTGATTTTTGGGGGCTGTTTATTTTTTCCTTCCACAAAATGTGGATCTTTATATATTCACAGTATATCCCAGGGCTGTGTGTACAGCTCATTTCATTAATGCATGAATATCTCTGAGCTCCTCAGGTGGAAGCTGGGGGCAAACTATTGTAATTAGCTGGATTGTACGCTGCACGCCTACAATGCAGTCCTAATACCAGTTGAAAGGTGAGGCTGTCATAAACCTCTTTAGGCTTCAAGACATTACTGGAGTATAATAGCACAGTGGCATTTGCTTGCACAACTCTTAAAGCTGTTATGTGTCTTATGTGAATCACCATATCGATCCTTGGAACACTTACGTAAAAATACGTTTGATTTTAGTTTGGCGGTTCTTTCATGGCAGCGCATCCCCAGCAATCACCACCAGGCTCTCTGGGAAACAGGAGAAAAGGAAGAAAAGGAACATTTTTTGGAATCCCTTTCTCTCGCCCAACTCAGTCTGAACCAGTGCAGGCAATAACGAAGGGGCTGCAGGACTGCTCTCCACTATTATTGTGCCTGGCTCGCTCTCAGCATGACTCACTGCAGACAATATGTAACACCACTCACAAGGGGAATGAACAGTAAATACTTGGCCCTGGATTTTTTTTTTTTTTTTAATCTCTTCAGGTTTTTCTCTCTGATTTGTATCCCTTTATCCTCGCCCATGTGCTATATAAGCTTCTCAAATCTAATGTCCATAACACCACCCCCCACTGGTAGCAGCAAGCCCTTCCGCTGCTGTAGGGTTTACTTTGCAAAGGTTTACAACGAAAGGCATTATTTAGAAACTGTGTGTGTTAACCTAGTGGCAGAAGGTTGCTCCAACACCTTCCCCCTGGTTTTTCTTCTGCCGGGGGAGGGGAGGCTGCTATTGTGGTAAGTGCATCTCTTGCTTCGCTGCAGCAGCCAGGCCAGCTTGGAAAGAAAGCCCTGGGGCTAAAGAGGCTCGGAGTGCAGCCAAGAGGGTCAGGAGACGGTTTTAAGGATTATACTACATAATTAAAAGCTCTCTCCGAATGTGCTTCCTGGTACTCAGTGCTCAAACATACAAAGCTTTTACAGTAATAATTCCTGGTCCTCATTTGTATCCAAGAGATTTGTAGGGTGAAGTTGTCACACAGGTAGTGAGTAGGGAGTGCCAAACAAATCACCTACAGAACTGCAAGCAAAAGTCTTTCATCGAGGCTGTGGCAAGGCAACAACTCAAATGTGCCCTGGTCAGTGAGGTTGGGGGGGGGAGAGGAGGCTAGAAATAGATGAACACATGTATGTTTCCTTGGGTGTTTTTTTTGTTTTGTTTTGTTTTGGTGCGATTCCTTTGGGGTGTAGCTGATGTCATTTTGTGTCAACTAGATTTAAAACTGGGGATTAGCTTCCTGAAGATTTCTGCCATTGGAGGTGAGACAGAACATGATGCTACCCAGGTAAAACCTGGAAGACGGCAGCCCCATGATCGAGCCTACGTTGTCTTAGCCCTAAGAACACTAACATTTTATCTTCAATTACTCCTAGTTGGCCAGAGCCAAGACCAGAACTTTGGTCTCCTCTATCCATTCTCCAGGCTGGTGGCTTCCAGTACAAGCACCCAGCCCTTCCCCGTGCAGACCAAAGTGATGTTAAAACATATAGATTCCTATAGACTCCTGCATTTGCTGAAAGAGCATATTCTGACATTTCAGTCAAATATTCCAATCAAGTCTGTGCAAGCTGCATCGATTTAATGTGCGTTGTCTAAAAATAGGTCTTAACAGGATGTTGATATCAAAAAGCTAGAGGTAATGGGAAGAAAAGTACCGAAGGTGCATATTGATTATATACACTGTATGTGAGCACTTGCTTATTGAAAGCTGTAATACACAAATAAATAACTGGGTTAAGAACCCAAGCAGCACTTTCTTACTGACTGAGATAAATAAGCAGGTACAAGCAGGTGTAAATCCAGCTCCTGCATCAAAGTTGTGAAAAACTGTGCTTTATATAATTTCCCAGCAGAACTCTCAGGTCTGTGTTTCAAGAGAAGCTGCAATAAGCTGGAGTTTATTCTCCGTACAGTGTACTGTAACTATGTTGTCACACAGGGATATAAGGCATGGAAAGAGACACCAGACAGTGAACTTAGTAACTGGAGCAGGCAGAGGTGTGCTGTGCGCAGAGCCTTGCCCCATGCAGCCTGCTAATTTTGATTAAGCTCGCGTGTTTGGCTGAATTGGTGCCTGATCTCTTCAATTAATTGCCGCGTAAATGCCTGCCTGCTTCTGGGTGCTTTCCATTTCATAAAAATCTGATGTTTACAACCACCTCTTATTCATTTGCTGTAGAACAAAACAGAAAAGAAAGGCTTCATTCCATTATTTAGGTCTATGCCACATATACAACGGAGAAGAGAGATTCTGCTACACTTTATTCAATATGATGTTACAAGAAAACAACAGTTACAGCTGACAAACCATTACATCTTTCATAATACAGACAAATTACAAGGTGTAACAAATAATGCAACATTTATTTACTGTACTGCTTACTATGCTGTTCTTCTTTAGTATATATATATATATTTAATTACATTAACATTGTTTTCATGTACCAGCCCTCCCTTGTTTTATTTGTTAAAAAAAGAACACCTCTTAGTGCACCATACGAAAACCCGCGTGGAAGCTGGCAAGCTGGGATTTTGTATGCAGCACCATTGAAATGCATTCTGGGGGATGGGAATTTTTAGTGCATCCTTGACTTTTAGATTTTTTGCTCACGAGAAAAACGCAAGGCAGTAACATACGGTCACTCCGCCTAACTGCTGGTAGGGGAGAGTTTTGTTACGCTCAGTAATGCAACGTAATTCTATTTATATGGGGTGTCAGTGTTTTGCTCCCCGGTCTGTATAGCCTCAACATTTTATATATCAAAGATTACAAAACCCAGTTATATTCACAGATGAGTATTTTGTATATGAGCATACCGGAGCATTGACTACACATTCAGTTGTGTGCACTGACACTGAGCACATAGGAGTGGATGTCACCCCCCAGCCAAGGGGAATTTATTACCCTACCCTCTTCCACGGGAGTCTGAAGTCTGTAATCTCCACACAACAAAGTGAACATGGAAACCCCGGTGCCTCTGTCTACTGCAGATTGAATTTTCAGTGTTGCATTTACTGGCATTATCCTAAAACAATAGTGAGAATTGGAAGGACTCAACAACCCGGGATGTCATACAACAGTGTAAAGTTGAGTGCTGGAGTGTCCTGCCTGGTGCTGTGCCTGCACAGTGTGGATTGGAGCTGAGCTGACCCCAGCTGGAGTGGGACCAAGCCATCTTCAGGTGCTTCACTTCTAATAAAGTTGGGTTCTGTGAATGTGAACTTGTAAGGAATCTCCGTATCACACAGGCCATCTCTGTCACCACCTTCCCTTCCCCGTTCACCTGATATTGTACAGAGTCAGAATACGCCCTCCCACTTTTGTCTGCCCACTGCTGCCCTGTGGCTGCTCGTCCCTCTTGCAGCTGAGCCACATCCTCTCCATATCATCAGGAAGGATCTGCTGGGGCTCAGGCAAGAAAACAAAAATTACACTGCTGATGGCTGTCAGCTCCGGGCGAGTCCCACAGTTTCTCAAGGACTGTGCCCCACAGAATACCATCCATTTAAACTAACTTTTGACTGCTGATGGCATGAAACACTGCACTCCCAAGACCTGCAGTATGTTTGGAAGACCAGGCTGATTGTTTTCTTCTCCCTTTGAATATTCTGCAGGGAACTGGTTTGGGAAGGATGAGAATAAAAGAGGGTAGTGCTACTGATATTCCCTGACTCTGCCTCAAGGACACTGATGGGGCTTAAAAAGTCCATTCATCAGCACTGAAAAAGGCTGTGCTGAAAACCTGCAAGATGCTGGAGAGGTGGGATGGCTGCCAGGAACCCTAACTGAGGGGGTCTGTCAGGTTGCTGATGCAGGACAGGACAAAAAGGGTAAAAAGGGAGAAAAAAGACTGTACAGTCAATTCTCTGCATAAAGCTACTCCCATTTTCTCAAAATAAAATAAAATACAATAAAAGTTTAGGTTTCCCAGAAGATTTCATGGTCCGGGAGAATAATGTGCAGCAGGTCCCCTTAGTGCTGGGAGAAAGACCTCTGCAGGTGACAGCAAACCCGTGTCACCACAGGCAGTCAGAAGAACCAGAAAGGAGGTGCTCAAGAGATTCGGGTCATTCCTTAACTGATCGGTGGCCAAGACAGACCCACTACTGCTGAAAATCGAGGTACTGTTGAGGAATTTAGATGTTTGTGCGCTTTGGGCAACTGCGTTTGAAGATTGTGGACCAACTCTAATTATTTCAGTGGTTGCTTAAAAGTGGGAATGGGGCAGAGAAGATAATCTCACACGCATGTGTGTACACACACATACACACACACACACACGCACACACCGTAAGCAAACACGACGTGATTCACTATGGACAGCAATGTGCTGGGCTTGTGGGAACAGTTAGGGTATCAGTCTCTATGTTAAACCTTCAGATGTTTAGTTGAGCAGCGTAACTGCGTGCCTCCCGATTTAAGCTGCCCAGTAGATGTGTCTATGCAACTACCGTTATATTCCTAATTGAAATCTTACATTTTCAAAAATTCTTCAGATTTTTTTTTTTTTGCAGCATGATTTTTTTTTTCTAAAAATAGCTAATTTCAGTCATCAAACTGCACAGCGTTTCAGTAGCAAAGATAATGTATAAAAGACTTTTCTCTTAGAAAAAAAAAGAAACATGAAACCCAAACAAACCACGTCTAAGGCAGTTTTAGTGTGTGATAAAGTCAGAAGTTCAGTGGTCACTTTTTTTCCCCTCCTAAATACAGGAGGAAAACTGTAGTAACTTCTAAATAGGATTGTGACTGAAAGTGGCTTTCAGATGGCTTTTACCAGATCCTGAAAGAGAGACGTCATTGGGGGAAACTGTGTTTTAATGGCTGTGCAAATATTGAGAATATTTCCACGGTTCAACTCTTTGAAAGTGTAGACTCATATGCTAGTTCATTAAGAGGCCTTTCGTAGCTACTTGAGCATTCAAGGATTTGCCTTATTGGGTGTTCTTTTCTTATTAAACACTGCTGGAGTTTAATAAGATGGCAGTAGCACAAATCCTTTTCCCCTCCTTTTAAACACTGAAAGCTAACCCAAGTGTTACCGCACTTCTTAAAAATGTAATTCAATGCATCCAGCAACAAGGGATGTCAAATTTATGTGTAGAATAATATTGCCTAGCAAGCGGTTCTGTCTGAGCAGGAGCATAACTCAGCAGCAGCTTTCGCACCGTGCCCTGCTCTTTCTGAATGCAAAGCATTGTATATGATCGGGGCAGTTTTATCCACCCCTGAACACAATGTTCTCCCCAGCCACAATGTGGCAGGGGCTTCCTCGCCTAAAATCACACAGCTTTGTTTCTTGCAAAGTTTGCATTTGAATGATTCATTCAGAAAAGCGATTTAAAGACACATCATCTGGTAGTGCCTTCCAATCAGATCGGGATACCTATAGAAAATCATTTGAAAAGTGCTTTGGTGTGGAACAGCAAACCGTCTGGGATAAGGAAAACTCTCTCTTTTGCTCCGTAAGCAGCAAAATAACACAGCTAGACTTCATGGCTCATTCAACAAAAATTTCTCTGTACCTTAGTATCTGCCTTGAATTAAATGGAACCGTTTCAGAATCTCTGTTTTCTTTTCAGGAAAACATTCCAAAAGGTAAACAGCATGAGGAAAAACATGGAGATGTGAGCCAAGACCCACAAAAGAAAGAAATACTCACAAAGGGAATAAAACCATAAAGAATTTGTCGTATATCTGTCAGCTCAGCGCATCTCATTTTTGCTTTGTCTTTCTCACAGGCCTATTTCCAAAACTGGCATGCTACATAGCCTAAGCAGAGTAACCAAATTCAGAGTGCTGAAGTAAACATGCGGTTATTGCCGTGTTTTTAAAATGGATATAAATGGTCTGAGGATACAATGAGAAAAGAAAGAACCCAACACCACTTCAGGAATAGTGGCAAGGTGCTGTAACTGTCAGCCCGAGTCGGCCTTGCTCTGGCAGAAATTGTCTTCCCATTGGTTGCAATATGTGCACGACTCTCAAAGAAAGCACAGTCCTTTATGCCACCGCTGGCTTTTTTGTACAGTCATTACTGAAGAAGTGTGAACACCGAATGTGTTGTCTTAATGTATTTAAGACATTGCTGGTGAAAGCATAAAAGTCCTTACAAAGATGCAGCGCTGCAGTGGAAAATCAAACAAAACCAAACACAAAAGACTGAAAGAGTACATGCCATGTATCAGTAAGCAAAAGCTTAATCTTCACATAGTTCTCTGAAATCACAAGGTATCCAAAATGCGTGCAAGGTTTTAAATAAATTGCAGGGAAAAACAGGGTCTTGCCAGCTTCAATTTTCTTTTGAATGAAATCCACCATACAGAAAGAAAGGAAACAGGCCATGGCTCCTTCCTGGTGTCGGCCTCCTCATTAGGTTTTTGTTTCCCTCCTCCAAACTGGTAAATTTAATCCTGTAAGGAAACAATATAAATTATAATAAGCTTCATGACTTGCATTTTTAAATGATTTTTTACTTATAGTATAGTAGATTAATCCAAAGCCAGTTCTGAAGACATCAGCTCAAAGTGAAGGACAAACATCCAAAGCACTTTTAGAGCTGGAACCTCAAGAAGAAGAGCTTAGAACACTGATGTTTGCATGGTGCCGTTTGCCTCAGTGAGATATGTTTATCCATACTCATGCCTATCTGTCTCAAGTGCTAATCTTCAGAGGTGCCATCAGCGCTCACATTCTTCATGGAAATTACAGGAAGCTATATATAGGCTGTCAGCTCTTCTAAAGGTGGTCACACCCGAGGAATGCAAAGGAAGGTTACTGAACGCTGGCACAGCTTCAGGAGTTTACAAGCTCTTTTTACCCCTTTTCTTATGGAGTCCCCAGTGATCAGCTTCACGGGAACACTTGTGACCAGGTCGTGGAAAGGTTTCCTGAGCTTCGCTTCCTAAGATTTACTGGAGGTACCTCATAGTAATGCCACTTTCTGTAAACAGTGCGGGGTTACAGAGCAACATGGCGCACTGCATTCAAACACCTTCACCTTTGGGTGCTTTTCTATTTATGAAAAGATAACAAAGACCTCTCCTTTCATATACAGAAAGTAAACGTACCAAGAGCTTTGCTTATGTTGTCTTTCCCTCTGCTAATGGTTCCTATAGAGGCTATAGAGGCCTAATGCAGTGACTGGACCTACGAGGACGTATTGTGATGTCTCTGAGATTTACACCAAGCAGGAGGCAGGCCAACAACGTGGGAAGCACTACTTTAAAACAAAACT
Organism: Gallus gallus; assembly: GCF_016699485.2. Classification (NCBI taxonomy): domain Eukaryota; kingdom Metazoa; phylum Chordata; class Aves; order Galliformes; family Phasianidae; genus Gallus; species Gallus gallus. Next base: position 21,999,455 of record NC_052533.1, on the reverse strand, counting down.
AACAACTGCAGGACCAGCTTGGTGAGGGCTAAATGAAGGCTAGATAGACTGGAGCCATTGGAATGATTTTATAATTAACATACTTAGCTCTTAATAAATGTTCAGGTAGAATTCTATGCCAAGTAATAAAGTGGTACTGCATTTTCTGATAATGTTGAGAAATTCTGCAGTTTTATGAAGTTCAAAATGTATTTGTTTTACAGAGATTTTCAAAACCAAGGATTCTAAGTACAAACCTGCTACCCTTCTAAAATGCAGTTTCAGGAAGACAGTCAGATATGGAGAAATTTTAGCACTTAATTAAAAGAAAACTTAAAATTAAATATTCATTGAGCTTAGAACTGGTTTGTATTAGCATGTCCTAGAACTATTTAAATCAAACTCAATGCAGGTGCCAGTGGATCTAGTCTAGTCCTCATTTCAAAAGCAAGAGAAAAACAAGGCATCAGTTTCAAGCATAAATTTTTAATTGTGGCTTTCATCAAAACAGCCTAATCTCTACACTACATCTGACTTTCATAGTATGCAGCGTTCCTGTCGCGGTTCTCGAGAGCTCTTCTTCTGCCCTTCAAGTGCCAGAACTCCTGAACTGGATTAACAAAAGCCTGTTCTTAATGATGCACGGCAGCATCTCCTGGAGCTTGGTCTGCCACCTCCTGAGTCCTGCTTGGATTGTTTCCCAAATGCCTCTGGAATGTCTGTTCCACATGAAAGTCCCCAGGGTCGAGGAGTCTGGCTGAAGCCCCAATAAATCTTGTTTCAAGGAATAAATTAGAGTTTAGTTTACTCTTCATAAACTCAAAAAGAAAAGCAATATTTGGAACATGCTGAGATTCACCACTGCTCACTGGTGAAACATGGTTGACACTTGCCAAATTCTACATCTGCCTTCCTTAAAAAAAACCACAAAAACAGACCAAATAAAATAAAACCAAACCAAACCAAAATACTTTTGGGGGATGACCACTTTGGAGCCCCCCTTACAAAGGAGGAAGCTTGCAGTTTGGAAACCTGGGTCTGTACAGACGCGGGACAAGTGCTTGATTTCAGGCTAAGCCCAAACTGCTGGAGTTCCAGAGCCTGCCATAATGTTGCCGTAACATTAAGGACAAGTGACTAAATGATAAAAGACAAAGAAGCTTCTCTTAGAGTTACCAAACTCCTCATATTTGATGAAAATTGCATCTTAATTAGACAATTACATTAATTAAAAGAGAGTTTTTCCTTTCTATCAGTTGCCCTCAAGGCACTATCCAAAGGAGGCCAGCATCACTCTTCTCCCCGGGATATGCTAAAATTCACCAATGACAATACTATGTTTTCTAGCTTCAAGTATGGCTCTGCAGGCAAAGCTGATCACACATTCCCAAGCCAAAAGCAGGCCTTGAGCCTCAGAGATGGGGAATTCCTTCATCAAAAGCTTGAACTTTCAGAATCAATCCCCATAATGCTAAAAGCTTCCCTAGAAATAAACAAAGCTGCCACCATTTAATACAGGGAATAACCTTAGCATAGCGCAACTGCTGCCAGCATCAATGCAGAACCAGGCTGAGATCAAACAGGAAGCTCAGTGGAAAAAAGAAAGGTGATTTCATTCCAAATTTCCCAAGAGGATCTGGCTGTGGAAGACTGGAAGACAGAGTGCAAGCAGAACCAGAGCATGGCTGGTGATCCCCATCTCTCTGAAGACGCACTCACCTGCCCCATTCAGGGCACGACGCACACCCCTCCTCCCCCCTCCAGCACCCCGATGGCCAGGTGGTTCTGATGTTGAACCCTGAGTTTTGGCCGCTGAGGCAGTTCTGCTTTGTATAAAATCCTTACAGGAACAGTCCCGGTGGTTAGGAATGCATTTGCTGGGGAATACATAATGGTTTCATTGGATTCCCTAATTCACTGAATGCTTATTGATGATTCCAAGTGGAGTCAACAGGTGAAATCCCTTCCCTCTGCCTTGTGGTTAACGCCTTCTCCTGGGAAATGGGGAACAGAGGTTCACCTGTCCTGAGGCAGAGGAAGGAGCTGACACAGGGAGGCCCTCTCAGGGACACACTGTAACCGCTGTGCCATGGGACAGAAGGCCTCCTTCCATTTTTGTTTGCCTTACAATAAGGCTCGCTGTGTCACATCCATAGACACCACCCTACGCTGGAGGAAGAAGAGGGTCACTATTTGTCCACAGCAGAAAACTCACAGTAAAACAAACATGAAATTGTAGATTGGTGGGAACCAGGCTTTTTATTAAAAAAAGCATTGTTTCTCCAGTGAGGCTGTGGAACTGAAGCATGGGTTGTTCACACAAGCAGGACCCGAGGCAGTTCCTGAAGCAAGGCTCACCACACAGTGCTGCTGTTCAGTCCCCAGATGGCCTAGTATTCCATGTTTGCATTTTTTAAAGATGTATTTTAGAAATACCCTTGCTTAGAATTTAATACATTTTCCTGATCATACAAATCAAAGTTTTGCTTTGTGACTTGGCAGATTGTGTTTATGGCCTCTGGTCACAGCTTTGCTTATAAAAGCATAAATTGTTAAATGGAATATTTACAACTTGTGATTTCCCAAGAGCAAAATAGGGTTCTTTCAGATCTCCTTTCTAAAAGAAAAAGAAGAAAAAAAAAGAAGAAAAAGAAGAAAAAGAAAAGAAAAAAAAAAGAAAGAAAAAAGAGCCCTGAAACAGACCACCCTAAAAATGAACTTATACTCTTTTTCACCACAGGTCCAGGCAGTTTTGATTTTCATGATGTCTTACTGAACTGAACCCAGTGGAAGATTACAAGCAAGGTAATGATGCACTTGAAAGAAAGAAAAAATCAAGGGACCTAAATCAAGTAACTCAATTGTATATTTGTTCTCTAGAGAAATCATCTGCTGCGTACATCCTGCTTGGCACAGATCCTAAGTGGGATAAAATAAGGTATTCACCCACCTTAAAATGGTAGCGGCCAGTGTCAAAATATAGGAGCTCTTGATGTAACAAAGGATACCAAAGCTTATAATTTTAACATTAATCATGTACTCAGCACATGAGGTGGAGGAGGATGACTCAATGGCCCTCAGATCCCAAATATTTTCCATTATTTTAATTAATAAAAGAATGCCATTTCCTTTAAAAATGCAAATCACCAATTCAATACATGCCCTTTCTGGCAGCATCAGCACCCTTCTCTAGGTGCTTTTAATTTCTGTATAAATTATGAAATTGGGTGGAGCTGTGCTCCCGCAGTGTCCTTAGCATGCAAAGCATACCCAGAGTGCACGTCTATTTACGTTGCAGCTGATTTAGCATTATTATAAGAGTATTCATTCTACAACACCAGATTTAAAATCAAAATGTGAGCTGACAATTGGAGATGCTGCATTCCTGTGAGCTGAAACGTGGGGTATTTAAGATCATCAACAATATAATCATTCTCTCCTTCCACCAGACATGTACACGCTGCAGACACCGTTCATCCCCTCTAAAAGAGGGAATTATTAACAGGTGATTTTTCCCCTACTGCTTTTATTCCTCTCTTCGTTACAGTAGTCATTTTAAAAAGCCTACCAAACATTATCAATATTATTTGCACTCAGGTAATATCTGCATGCAATTCGTTGCTATAAATATTAATTAATTGGATCACCGATACCCATAATGCAGTTTTATTGTGACCTACATGCCCTATGAACCAGATATTTTTTGGATTCCGTTTTCTTAAAACCAACTGTCAGCATCATGTGATGGAGGAGATGAAAAATGAAAATGAGCGTTCCCGCTGTGCAGGTGAGTGACCTGTGGGAGACAGCTCTGCCTGCCAGGATTTTTACACGTACCATCAGACACAGACCAATTGATTAGATCATTTTATACCCGCCACCAACTAGGCTCAAGAGACTAATTAGAGAGAGTACTGCCTGCGCAGGCACCCCATTGACACCTAATTTGCTCAGCCAAAGCCTTTGGGGAGAATGTATTATCTCTGCAGCTGCACTTCATGCATTTCTGATTTGAGGCATAAGCAAGGAGTACTTCTTCACTCTTTTGAGCAAACTGAGTATATAAGCCCTTAAGTGCTAAATACAAGCAGACAAATTAAATCCAGCCAGCCTCCCATAAATTCTTTTTCCCCTTCAGATCCGTATATACATATGTACATACATACACATTTTATATCTGTCTGCAGCATATGTACACAAGCGTACAAATAACATGTATGTATGAGCGTGTGTGGAAAGCTTAGGTGCATAAAAATATATTTCTATGAGCAAATGCTTTAGAATATGGAATTGCTCTCATCTGTGGGAACTTTTATTTCTCTGACATATAACAGCAAAGCAATTGTTCTAATATATGAAAAATAAATGATCTGCAGTACTGTTAGCTCAGGCTCTGAATTACCCCATGGACAAAGCTCAGCAGACTGCTGCCTGTAAAGTTTCTCTGCATAACTTCAGAGGTCTTCAGTGCACTGCCTAGCTTTGTTGAAAGCTTTTCTTCGATGGACTGCACCTCATTTGTGGTTCCTGAGGAACACTGCTCACTAAGGCTAAATATAAGATTGCTACATTTGCTTTCTGCTGGGCTTTGGTTTTGTCTAGTTACCCAAGCCCCGAAATACACTGGAGAGGTAAGACTTAAGGCTGTCATTAAAAATTTATTTAAAAGAAAAAAAAAATGTCACTAGAAAAACTATGGCTGTTGTTTTTTGTTTTTTTTTTTAACAGACTGAGAAGTGTTGGAAGAAAATATTCTTTGCTGCAGGTTGGGATGTGATTCCTGAACTCAAACATATTGTAACACACAGAGAAAATGGTGGATTTATATCGCTTTTAAAATAGCACTGAAATGAACTCTGAAATGAACATCTCTTCTCTGAGATGCAGCTATAAAGGAATATTCAGGAGTTTAATGAAGGTGAATTAATAAGTCAATTTAATTTCAGCTTACGCAGAAGCCTGTGTTGATACGGTCAGTTCACTCAAGATTTTGTAGTAAGGAAAGTATTAAAGAAGCCTTAGCTTAACATGGGTGAGGTACCAGTGTGGCAAAAAACATCAGTTATAGCCTTCTTTGCTAAGTGCAACATGAATGTGACTTCCAATCTTTTTCTTATGTTGGCACATTACAAAGAGAGAACATTCTCACCTTTCTCTACTTATACACACCTTTTAAAATTTGCTTTACATTTATTCAATAACATTAAATCTCACTGAACTTTCAGCCGACACCTCTGAGTTATCACGGCAAATGCTGGCTGTTCAAAGGACACAGTACTGCGTGGGATACTTACACATCATAAAAATAACTACTAACAGTCAACAAAAGTAAAGCACATTTGACAAGTAGCTAACAATGCATTTACTGATGCTATTGTCCATTCCCAGCTCTTCCCCCTTTCCTAGCTCTTTTCTACTGTGTCTCATTTTCTGTGTTTTTATTCTTATATGTTCTGGATCTATCAGACTGTATCTTCTGCTATGGATACTGCTGTATATTCTTTCATACGCTGCTCATGTATGAATTAGAGTATAGATTCTATATCAACACATCACTGTCTTCAGAATTTGTCTTCCTGCATTTTTTTTTTTTTCCCAGATAGGCATTGTGCAGATCACTGCAACTCCAGACAAAGTAATTTGTGTGAGAAGGTGACCAAAGGATCACTGCCTGCTGCCAGGGTGGGCGAGGGGATGACCCTGAAAGAGTTGAGTGTTGGATGAGGGCTGTACACCAGTCAGAAAATAAAACGTTGGAATAGAAACCCAAATTTAAAAACAAACCAATGTTATGAGTTTACATACACTGAAGTAAACAACGTGGCATAACCTTAGGAAAGGTGAACAGCCAGTGGCTCAGTGGGTATGGAGCCGGGAAACAGGAAACCAAGATCTGACTTTGCTACTGAATGTCCCCATTGGCAATTCACTTTATCCCCCTGCAACTTCTGTTTCATAACAGAGGTTTTGTTTTACATTCCAGCCTTTGGGTTTACAATGTCTCCCCAAATGAGTGCCCAATTTTAGTTAGAGCCAACAGTTCAAACTACATAAATACAGTTAAATTTAACAAATAATATAGCATTAAAACAGCTGCAAACTTTGGTGCTTGCTGAAATCCTTACTTGGACTGTCAGATTTCCAAGTTGTGCCTTTGTGTATGATAGTAGTCCAAAATGGGAATCCTGCATCACCTAGAACTTTGTGAACGTCTCTCTGACAGGCAAATGTGGGAGGTTGATTCTGCAGAGTGAAGACTAAACCTTAAACTACACACTAGTTGCTAAGTAGCATTTATGCATGCCAATAATTGCAAATCAACCAAGCATAATGTTTTGCACACAGCTCTCTTCAAAATATTATAATTAATTCCTTCATAGTATGTCTTGCTAGGAGAAAAGGAATACAAGTCCTGACCATTACTGTAATATTTTATCAACAGTATTCACTTCCAATGACATTTAATAACATGTTTGGTTTCACAGTTGATTTGTAGGTATACCTTAAACTTTTGAGTGGTTGTGGTAACTTCCAAATTAGTTTTCTCCAAGTCTTTCAGCAAAAATTCTTTACTGCCCTAGCTGTCCACAGCTGAAGTTTTTTCTTTGAGTGGAGAACAAAGTCCACAAAGCCTTTTACAATTACCATTTGAATAAGGCTTCACATGAAAAATGGCCAGGACTGAATCTACTACGTCTTCTAGTTTTTGAGAATAAAGCACAGCCCTCTGTGAGTGAGCTCTGGGAAAACTAATACTTCAGACAAAGTTACAAAAATAGCAGTGTTATTGAGCTCAATACAGTTTGCAAGCACAGCCACAGAAACTTTATTAAAAACAAAAAAAGAAATCAGAAAAGCAAGCAAACAAAAAAGGCATACACCGTGACCAGAAAAATATTAGTGTCGTTTGTTTGCAAGAATATACTTTCCACTTGTGATTATATGAGTAGAAAAACTCAGATGTAATATAAAATCCTCCAGATTCCTATATACAGGAAATCCAAGCAAGCCCCAACCCATCTCCTCCTCTCTCTCTATTTTTTGATTGATGTGGTGTATCTAAAGCATTATGTTTCTAACCCTGATACACGCAAAAAAGTCTGCCAAAGTGACTGAATGTGAACTGGAGCTACAACGAAAGAAGCAAAACCTGATTTTTGCCAGTGTTTGACACAGTGGGATCCTTACCTCAGCTGTAGCACCAGATCTTTACTCTGAAACAGATCAATAAACGCTATGCCTGAATCAAATTTGCATACTTTAATTAAAATATCTAAAAGAAAGCAAAAATGGTCTATCAGTTATGGTGATAGATTTCTTCTTGCAGAAGAAGCAAAGAGGCTGGAGATTCAAGCACAAGCAATGAGGTGCAAGTCAGATGAGCTGCGGTACCCTTCCACAGTGTCTCATCTTTGTGGCAAAGTCAAGAAATCCCCACTGCCTATAAAGCTCACTCACTATTAATTCCTGCCCTGCAATTTGTATTCCTGCTACTTCTCCTAATAAAACTGCCTGTGGCTCCCCCGTGCACTGGATAACTAGAAGTATCAGAAGTGACATTATGTTAAACCCAGGTCTTCTCAGTGATTCAGTTTGATATAAACTTATAAATAGTTGCATCAGCACAAGTAGAGGGACTGAGAACTGGTAAGGGAGCATGAAAGAACTGCCTGGATAGAGCTGGGCAGAATTTTTTTCATGCTGTTCTTGCCTGTAAAGATAAAATCTTGGAATTACATCCTTATTTTTCATTAGCAACACTTCCCTAGTGCATTGCTCATAGCAAAGCTTCACTTTCTGAAGGCTGAAGCCACCTCCAAACCCACAAATGGCTAATTATTTTCAGGTATCCAGAAACACAGAAAAATCTGCCTTAGCTGGCTACTTAGGGAAGCAGACAGAAGTCGCATAATGACCTACTAATTAAAAAGAAAGCAAACTATACTCAGAAGGTCTGGGAATACCCCTAAGATTGCCTAATAAGGATAATCTCCTGTGCATGTTTCAAGGGAGCAGCAAACGAGATGGCTGAGAGCCCAAGCATCTAACTAAAAGTTTCTTGCATTTTTGGGGTTAGTTTCCATTTCTTCGCAATACAAATATATTGGCCCACCAACACGCCAAGGAGATGTTAAACAGATTGTGCAGCTTCAAGTTATATTCAATCAGAGCTCAGAGACCTGAGAAGAGATAGAAAAGCTTCAGATTCTTTATATAAAGGTATTTAGCTCTGGATGAAGAAACCTTGTGTTTGGGGAAAGCAGATAATTAGACCCCAACTCAAATACCATACCATGCATGAGGCTTCCTGACTGCCAATCTCAGGTCTGACAGTCACTGTTATTTATGAACTTAAACTTAAGCACATTTCTACTACCAGCTGACCAGCTCACAAGTCAGATGTGATGACATGCCTGACTGTCTCACTCCTCTTCCCCCATCCAAATAGTACTTTCAGAGAAGTTATTCAGAAATTTATTCGTGGTTCTCCCTGTCATGTTTTTTATCCCCATGGTTGCCATAGAGCTGCTAGGTTGTACCCTGCTGGAGCAGTCTGCTGGAGAAAATGATGTACAATAGACTAAATGCCTGCCAGATGACTCATTAGCATTCACCTCCTCCTGAAAATCAGGCACTACCTCATGCAAAGATTGATGTATCCACATGTTCTTTAAAATAGGGCATTTTGTATACATATAATTGCTAATATTACACATGTTGCTTTTTGAAAGATAAGTGCTCTTGGAACAAATGTAATGCTTCTAATGCAAACCAGTGCAAAGCAGCAATGGCATAGTCTTGACATTGGTGTGGATCAATTTTCTAATCAACTTACGAGAACCAAAGACAGCTTGGAACCTACAGGTACCTCTGTGACGGATCCGCAACACTATAAATTATATAAATAGTTCCCAAATATTAAACATTAAGAAAACAAAGTGAATGATTATCATTATCAAAATCATTGAAGTAGCTTGGAAGTATCTACAGGCACTTTGGGATTAAGTTATGTTTGTCAGTTTTCCTTTGGAGAAGAGAGTTTGAATGTTCAGGCAAAGGAAAAAGAAGAAAGAGAGAAGGCTAAGTTAAGGAAAAAAAAACACATTTTCACCTGTATTTTTTTTTTGTGTGTGTGTTTTTCCTAGAGTTTCTTTTCAAAAAGAGTACTTTTTAAACCAGCAAGCAGTTTTTAATTAATCCAGAATGTGGAGTTATAACAGCTTTTGTTTTAGCTGGACCGAACAGACATCATTACAGTCACATTCTGGATAGCTTAGATCCTTCTAGCTGAAAGCTGCTATTTGTAAGAGCCATCTGGTTATACAGCCTATTTGCTGCTGTAGCTTTTCAGAGACCAAACATTGTGCCAAAATGGTCATGTCAATTAAAATAAAATGTTTAGGACAGTACTGCAAGTCTTAAGCATGCATACAATTAAACAGAATGCAGACCTCACAAGCTGAAACACAAGGATCTTTCCCACAATTACAGCATATTAAATGAATGGCAAGATTAAGTAATAGATATATTTAAATTTTGGAATATGTTTCCAAATACCATTATGTCCAAAGCTCTTAAGCTATGTGTCCACCCATTCCACAGACGTTATACAATATGATTGACAGAGAGATCAGGAAGTCTTCAGAGCTGACCTTTCCAAGCTTGAATTGTTTCCCAAACTAACAGTCATTAAGACTAGAATGGGGCAGGGCAAAAGCACTGGCATCTATATGGAATATTAGCTGCCTCCATGCTCAATCCACGTTGGCTCTGCTAGTACTTATTGTAGCCCTTTCATCTGTACAAACCCCACTTGGAATTGTTGCTAAAAATCTATGACATTAGAAACAGTTACTGGCAGCTTCAGACCAGCTGAATTTTTCCCTGTCGGTTTCATTTTTACATACAAAACCATATGGAGCACTGAAACAGATATATTTCCACAGTGTGGTCTGGTCTCTGTGGCATTAAATTGAAAAAATGTTCCAGAATTGGCATCTCAATAGAGCATCAACACAGCAGTGAGGATCTCCTGTCTAGTGCATAGAGAGATCACAAAGCAGCTCAGTGATTTCAGTTCTCATAGTTCCCACTCTGGCTGTGGTAAGAGCTTTTTCCACTTGTATGACTAAGATGCTCAAATATAACACATGATTTGGGAAACTCAAATTGTGGTTATTTCACATAGACACAATTTTTAGAAAATGTGGAGCAACTGCGTCCTTTGAAAATCAGGCCTCCTTCAGATAACACAGAGGCTTTCCCCACAATCCTGATTGTTTCTGAAAGACATGTTTTTAAAAAGCAGTTCCACACACACATGAGGTTTCCTATATGTGGCAAAAATAGTAAATGACAAATCAGGTGTAACATTCCATGCATTTTATGGCATGCAAGGACAAGGATCACGGTCAGATAGAGGACTAAAGGCTTTTCTTGCAGTACCATAAGCATCAGTTTTCTTGGAACCGCAAGAAATAATCTTTTGTTTTGAAGCTTCGTTATAAATGTGAGGTTTTGCATAGCTCATTTAAATAGTTTAAATGACACAAGGTTAAGCACAGGAAAGCCTTTCACTAAAGGTGGTTAGACCTTTTCAAAGATTTCATATTATTTGAAGCTTACTTTCACTGCATTATTCTACCTTGGCTGCTTCCCAAGTGAGTATAAGTTAATTAAATAGGATTTTGACCCTCTAAACTCTCTACAAACTGCATCTTTACCGAACTATTTAAATAAATCAGATAAAAAAAAAACAATCATGCAGCAGAATATGTATTTTTACAGCTGTGGAAAAAACAAACATGTCTATTAAGCTTATTTGTAAGTACTTCATAGTCAAAGCAGCAGCCAAGAATCATAGATGATTTTAATTAAAATAATTCTGGGTGGGCACATAAATTCATTTACCATGGATTTTCTCAAACTGGAACTTCTCTAGTATTACTGAATAGCACGACACTCCCGTAAGTCTTCATTTGTTCATGGCAACTGAAGATCAAGCTGCCTGATTTGCTTGTACTCATTTTATGAGTCAGGTAAACTATATCTGGGCTCTATGAAAAATACCAAAGCCATATGGCTGAAAACCCCTACAGGAAAGGAGAGAAGTAAAGGGGAGAACAGAAGGGCAGATAGCAACAGTACAGAATGATAACCAGCATTTCCATGACACATGCTCTGGGACTAATTTTCAAACAAAGGTGAAAAAGATGTACTGGGAGAGTACTGCATAGCTCTCTACAAGCAGAATTCTTATATACACTTATTCCTCTTCACCTTAAAGTACAAGTTTTTGCATACAAACACAGTCTACAATCTCAGATTATTAGACTCTTCTGAAACAGTATGGCCTTCTTTTAATTTTGTCTGGGAACACAATATAATTTAGGTGTGAAAGATTATAACAGTTACACATGAGTAAGTTAGTACCTACCTCATTTGTAAAGAATGAACAAAGAATTAAGCGACCTCTTTCTCCATAGGTGATGTGTTCAGATCTTGGCATAGGCAGTAACAAAGAGGCTACCACTGGGGCCGGAAAAGTGATTACATCTCTCACCCTCAGCAGGAACTTCATAAATTGGGTTACCATAGAATGAAACCTATCCAAAACGTAAGTCTTTGGTTTGATACATTAATAGTATAGAACCTAACTGCCTTACTGATGCTTGATGCTCTAATTTAGTAGTCATTTGATGACAGACACATATTCAAGAGTGCTTGATTTGGATCTGGCTGCAGTTCACTGACTGGGATGGATTTGTCCATTTCTCTGTACTTCTCTGAACTTGTCATCTCTGCACTACAAGCAGGAGGACACCAGGAAGTCATTTCAGGTATAAGACAACCCTCTCACTGTAGGAGCAGAGAGGAGGGAGACCTGCCCACCAGGTCAGATCTTCTGAGGTGAATCACAGAACCATGGAGTATTCTAAGTCAGAAGGGACCCACAAGGTTCACTGAGTCCAACTCCTGGCTCCACAAAGGACCACCCAAAATTCAAACCCTTTGTCTGAGAGCGTTGTTGAAATGTTCCTTGAACTCCAGTTGCTTGGGGCCATGCCTGCTGCCCTGGGCAGCCCGTTCCATGCCCACCACCCTCTGTTGCAGACCCTGACCCTGACCCCCAGCTGCTCCTCCCCTGGCACAGCTCCATGCTGTTCCCTCAGACTCTGTCACTGTCACAGAGAGCAGAGCTCAGTGCTGCACCTCTACTCCCTGTGAGGAGCTGCAGCCACCATGAGGCCTCCCCTCAGCTTCTCTGCTCTGGGCTGAGCAAACCCAGGGACCTCAGCCACTCCTCATCCGTCTTGCCCTCTAGACCCTTCGCCATCTTCATAGCCCTCCTTTGGACACTAACAGCTCTATGTCCTTCTGTTGTGGCACGCAATACTGCACACAGTGCTGGAGGTGAGGCTGCATAGCACAGTGCAGAGTGGGATAATCCCTTCCCTCGCTCAACTGGCTGTGCTGGGCCTGATGGCATCGCGCATCATGTTTTGTCCACCTTTGCCATTACATTAGACCAGAGCTGTTAGCATGCACAGACTGTGGTAATAAAAGTTGATAGGAATACAGTCTTCCATTTTTTACATTGCATACAAGTAGATCATAAGGTCTCACCAGCAAGGTTTCTCTTCTCCCCTTTTCAGTATTCCCAAAACAAAGTATTCTAAAGTAAGATCTAGCGGTAGTGTATGTTAAAAATGAAAAGAAAAAGAAAAAAAAGTGATCCAAAAAAGGCACTGGAAGTTCTGAAAATTATAATAAATTGAAGGAATGTCAACAGCCTGTAACTCTCACGTATCAGAACATTTTTATCCCTACAAGTAAAGGCTACAATAACGGTACTGTAAACTCAATGAGATACATACTCTGTACTTTGAAAGAGCTTTGCACAGAGTTATTTTAATTATTTTCCTTATGTAGTAAGTGGAGGCTGAAAGGGAGATTTTTGAAATAAGAAATGTTATTGTTAACTCACTAATAACAGCTTAGGGACTTGGGAGTAGTATGGTTTCTGAAATACCTTTAAGCTTATTTTACTTAATGGACTATGTTGGTGGTATCCCTTTCACTTGGATTTTAATGTAAGGCACCAAAACTTCCTTTATGCAGAAGTACAATAGACAACACTGGACACTGATATCATATCCTGGAAAATTTTAGAACACCAGTATTTGAAACAAGGCGTTTTTATTAATTCAAAGAAGTTAATTTTTCATTTGTAAATGCCTAAGAAGTGATTAAGTTTAGAGCTTATGTGTAACATACACAGCACATTATTTATTTTTAGAATATAAAATACATATTCCCACTGCTTTGAGAAAATACTGATCCTGAAGAGTGAAAGTAAGGGTTTGATTTCTCTCCTTTGATTCTGAAGGCCCCACAGATGAGAGGGTTATGAGCTTCCCTATTTTGCTTCTGACATTCAACCTGTGTATGGCTTGCAACCAACGGAGTCACTAGGGGCAATACAGGTAGCAATACTTAGGTAAAGCTGCTGGAAGGGATCTCAGGAAAAAGCAGAGGTGACAGCAAAGGCGCCCAGCAGGGCAGGGCAGGGCAGACTAGAAGGACAGACTGCAGCCGATGCCAGACAGCAACACTGCTAACAAATGATGAGGTATCACAGCAGAAGCTGCTATAATATGGAAATAGATTCTTACCCTCCAGGCCCATATGTCATCACACCAAGCTAAACTGAAGCTGCCTGCTAAAATGGGCAATTTCACATGAACTTGGCAGGAAAATTGCCAACACAGGTCTTGTTTTCCACTGCTGCCACCCACTCTGCTAATTCAATTTTGCTTCCTGATTTGCTTTTAAATAATAATGAACGAAGCAGATGGGAGGGGAAAACGTTCCTGGCAGTTAAGCAAGCATATGAGTGAGGCTCTTTGCTTTTCATATACCTTGTGCAAACTAGGCTCTAAACATGATGTCAAGTGAGTAACAGTGGTTAAACAAGAAAGCCAGGATTTACCATGTTCTCAGTCATTCAATCTTTGACCGGGACAGGCAGACAAACAAAACAGGCAGAAGGATAACGTGTTGAAAGAGAAAGCAGCACCTTTCATAACATTTAACTTTTACAGGCAGAGGGATGGACAACTCCTCTTCCCATCCTCACAAATACCAATTATTTTTTGGGAGGGTGAAAGGAATTAAACTGCAGAGCAACATTAAAAATATCTTTCGAGTCAAACTCCTAATAGTCAGGACAGGCACCTATTGCTGGCGCCTTTTTGACAAAGAGAGGGGAATCAGGCTGAAGCACCAAATTATATGACGGTAAGAAAAAGGGCAGAAGGAGACTCAGAAAGGCAGAGGGCAGATGGCAAAAAGCATACAGCCTGGTGGCTACATGTCTTTTCAGCAGCAGCAATAGAAACTATTATTCCTGGGTCACACAACATTATTTCCTGTCCAACAAACAGCAGGTAAGCTTGTTTGCACAGTGCATGGTGTTTTCTCTTGTGTCAGCCTGACATAGAGGACAATCACCTCCTACTGCTACCGACTGGCCTCACACTGTGGGTTGAAAGGTAAGAATCCTACAGACAACACATCTTGATGAAGGTGAGAGAGGGCATTGTTGTGATTCACTCACTTTCTTCTTCCAACCCTTTAGTTTCTGAAAGTTTTGGATATTAAAAATGCTCGTGCAACGCTGTGTCTATTCCTTCTAAATCTGTATTACGCACTCTTTAACTTATGGTTATTTTCTTCCCCCATGAGACCTTTGACATATTCACTGACCAAACTATATGCTGCTTTTGTAAGACAATGAGTTTTATTGAAAATTAGACCCGTGACTCCTTTATTTTGGAAGCTGGAAGGCTTCAAGTAATTGGAGCAGGAGACAAGAAAGAGTTTCATTAGATGAATGCCTAGAAAATTGCATTTGAGTCCTTTTTCTGCCAGAGCTCCAATGTGATGCTAGAAAAATTATATCCCAGCTCCTACGTGATGCTAAGGAAGTTATATTAGCCTATTTTATTATTATTATTTTTTTTCTAACAGGAATTTGGCATCTCTAATTTTCCGTATAATACAAGATGGTTCCTGGCTTGGACTACTGATACACTGAGCATTCAGTGCTGCAGTTGAGGTCACTGCAAAATGAAATTCAATCTGAACACATTAAGCACTAAAAGATGCTAGGAGCTCTGAGAAATCAGGCAGGGAAAATTGATTTATTTTTAACAATTGTCATTTTAATACCTGCGCCTCAGCTCCCGGTGTGTAAAATAAACACCTCTGCACCATCTCCGCTCATGGATGCACTGTGAGGGTAGCTTTCCAGCGCTGGGAAGGAGCTAAGGTATAATACATCACAAAAAGCCTCCACTGAAGTTAATGATTCTGTATATGCAGTCTATGGATATTGTAGCCACAATGCATAGGATCAAACGTTGAATTATGAAAATGAAAATAAACATCAACTATTTTTCAATATTTACAATCTATTATCTTGCAAAACAAACAAACAAACAAAAGTGATTTGCAGTCCCAAAGAAATGATAGCATATGATCCTGTAAATGAAGACTGTAGATGCATAAACAACATCTGGAAGAAATTAAATTTGAAACCTTAGTTATTTTTTCTTAACTACTGTTTGTATTTGCCACTTTATAAAAGTTTTTGAGACAGATGCTTTAGGAGAAAAGAGTATTGCTTAGAACAAATGGATTGTTTATCTTCCCACTTAGTCACAAACACGACAAAGAGATCCATAATACAAAACACAAGCCTGACTCAAATTTACTATCAACTTCTACTTCTTTCAAATGAAATATTGTGTCTGGTTTGATCTTGCAAGACCACAGTAATTTAATTTGAAGCAGCAGTCTTTGAAAACACAGGATAGCATGTATTCTATTGTGTCAATTTTCTGATCTTTGTTTTTCCATCTGATGTTGCTATTTCAGTGTATGGCTTCTAAAAACTGAAAGAATTTTATACAGGCATCAGTACTGGCCTGTTGTTTGTACTAATTAAATTAGTTTCCTGTTGAGTAAGTAAAATACTGGCAGCCAGGGATAGCTGGGGAGACAGCTCTGAGGCTTAAGCACTGAACCATGAACTTTCCCGTTCACCACAATATGAAACGAGTAGACACTCTTGCTGACATTATGGGGTATGAAAGAGCATTCTGTTAAGATATTTGTTTCATTCCTGTTCATGAGCTACTGATCTTCTAAAAGAGAGATTTCTAAAGATACAGTAAGTATTCCATGTTATAGAGTTAACCAAACAAATGCATTATTTGGTTTAAAAATACGCACGTCACTGTTAAAGCTGAATTTGAACCTCACATCTAAGGGGTCAAAACTCAGAGGGGAGAAAAAAAGCCCAACAGCCACACAATGGCCATGTCTCATCGCAGGCTCCTTGCCTCCATCCTAACAATCACAGAAGTGAAAACTGATACAAGGCACAGATCTTTGGCCCAAGCACCACACAAGTGGTGCTGACACCTTGAAGGATTAGGGCAAGAGACATCGCGTCTCTGATCTTCTATTCTAGTGCCTCTCAGCAAGTGCTGCAGAGTTTGCTATATGGGTAAATAAGGCATAACAGCAAAGTAGCACACACAGCACATGAATGGGATGTCTAAATATCCATCCTTACTTCAGTTTCATTTTCCCTTGTAATGCAAGAGTTCTTAAAGCATTATACATTGTTTACATTAAAACATGCATGCTTACTACAGTACATGTACACTGAGACCTTGTGTGCATATATTTAGCTTAAAGCTAATCTCTGAGTAAAAGCTCCTTCTGAAAATAGAGATTTATAAAAAGAAACACTGATAAACCTTTAGCTACAGGGACTGGTGGTCGCTGCAAAAACAGCGCTGCAACACAAAACCTGTGTGATTTGCTGATCACCCCATAAATCTTCCTTTGTCCCCTGAGTTTAAGTTTTCAGCCAAGAAAAACAACATTCTTCATAAAATTAATGAAAACAAGCTGCTCTTTGCCTACAGAAAAAGATTTTTCTTAATTACATTTTTTGCTTTGAATCATATATCCTGTAGTTTGATTAAATCCTCTTAGAAGTCAACTAAAAATTAGAGCTTTGCAGCGTGAACCTCAAAGGTGGTGTTTACTTGGAGAATATAAACCCACTGTGCCTTTGGAAGCCGATATTTAAAGCAAGAATAAGAGCAATATGCAGGACAGTTTTTATTATTTTCATTATGTCACTGCATAAATTTATTTTCAGGGCTTAAACTTTTCAGAGAAATACGATCTGGCCAATGTATTTATTAGAAATAAATGGGCTGTATAAATGAATGTAGATAAAGCAAGTATACTGGAATTCTGGTTAATCCCTTGAGGCTGTAAATCAGGATTTCTAAAGCACTTAATGCAAAATATCTGCATCAAGGGGTTAAATATATAAAATATGAAAAGTCAGAGACAAGAACTAGATTAAAAGGTTACATGGAGACGGTGCTGTAAAAAACGGAGCCCGCTGCTGAATAGATATCCAACAGACATTTATTTAGGTTCACTGGCTGCAGCAGCCGCTGGCATACTCTAAATGAACTCATACAACAAACAAAAATTGAATTCTAGTGACAGTCTTTGATCATTTTTAGTACCAAAGCAGAAAATTTCCTTATGAGAACCAAGCTACATAGACGTGATTGAGCTAACACAACTAATTGCCCTGACTGAAAACCCTCACTGAATCCTTACAGTCCCAGCAGTCCAGATGAGCCTCACACCTTTCCTAGCAAACAAGACAGCAGACAGTGAGAAGACATCGCTCATTAATTTAAACACTAATTTAATCAATTCCTATTCTCCCAAAAATCTCCCTTTGCTCAAGGGTGAAACTAGCAGAAGAACTATGGCTTTGCCAGGCCTGTGTCACGTTCCATCGAGGTCACCCAGCTCCCTGCTTTTACAGCCCTTTTCAGCTCTCAGACACAACAATGTCCACCGGCTTCAGCATCACTATGCCCGTGCATGTCATGAGGGAAGGTGCTTATACAGCTGCCATCCATCTTATTTCTTAGAAAGTTTCCACACATGCAAAGTGTTATCACCACTAAACTACTTGCACTTTGAGGTTTATTTTTCTCCCAACAAAACTGCAGGCTGAAGAACAGTTTTCCTTTCACTCTAGCTCATGATGCTTTCATATACAAATGTATCCAAAAATCTTGTTTTTATGGACTAGTAAGATCAAATTAAAAAAAAAAAAAAACTAAAAAAAAAAAAGAAAACTCAAATACTCTGACCAACAAAAAATTAAAGTATTGTTTCATACAAACACAGTCTTCCCTTTGATTCTCAGCACAGGTGATTATTTCTAACACAACTACAACCATCGCCCAGGACCAGTAAGAGTTGGCTCTGAAGCCAGTGTAGTACACTCTGAAGCTGAGTGTACATTTCTGTAAGGCATAAAGCAACAAGACATACCTTGATGCATATATTCCTGCTTTCATGCACACGCATGGATAAATCTGAACTTCACTTTTGTACTGCCATATGAAGATGGTAGCCCTGATCCTTTAAGGGACTCCATGCAAAGAAGCCAGTACCGACACAGAGCTTGTTTGAAGTCAATGTGGTTTTCCCAGTGGGAGACAGGAAGAGACAGGAATTACTGAGTTAAAGTTGTGTATTAATATTCTCAACATAAATTAAATACTTGCAGCTAAAGCAATAAATACTGAAATCCTACTGTGAATCAATACTTTTTAGTTCTTTTGGAAGACAAGTGACCTTGATCCTGCCTCTAAGCTTAAAATTTTTAATTTTTAAAGGAAATTTAGTCCAGATTGAGAGAATTCCTGTTCCCCACTCTGGCATCTCCAGAAACTTCGCTTGCTTCAGTAGGTCTTAATCACATCCCTAAAGCTAAATATTTGTTCAGCTACATTCCTAAATTGAGGTTTGTATGAACAGGAGATGAAAGGAGACTTTTCTTTGTATGACAAATTACAGCACTCATCACTTTTGTTCAGCAAGGTCATATCAAATACCATTTCACAAATCAAGTAATACCTTAAAATTCCTCTGAAGAGACGCAGAAGATTGCATCCTGCATTTCTGTTTGGGACAAGGCTGACAGAATCCAGTAAAACCCTGAACACAGGTAATATGAGCTCGTTAAACCTTTTAACCTAAATTTGATAGCACAAAAGTGAGTTTCAAACACTGTATTTTCTTCCTTTTTCCACCTCTAATTTTTTTTGCTGTTAAAGATACATGGCTATATTACAGTCAAAATCATTAAAATGAACATTAAAATGAACTTCTACTTTATCTCTTGAAAGCTCTGGTACCTTGAAAATACTTTTTAACAGGATCTTCAACCTTGTTTTATTTAATGTTGTTACCTCTCTATAGAGAACCCATATCACCTGGATGTTGTCAAGTTAGCCCTGCTGAGCAAGCTTTAGGGCATCTTCTCACTCTTTACTTATTCTCTTGATTATCACTCATGCACAGGAAGAAATTACCAAAAAAATGCCCAGGGAATGGTTATTAGACTCAAAGCTACTATTTTAAGTGACATTATTGATAGAATTAGCTAACATATAACAAAATGTGTGAAATGTGAATTGTGCTCACTGTGCATACATTTTATTCGTGGAAAGTGGCTATTGTGATTACCATACAAATGTCAAAATTCATTGTAAACTATTCTTTTCACAACTTAGTTTTACAGTGACACTTGAAAGTACTAAACACAGACAAGTACACTGAAGAAGCAAATACTGAACAAAATGACACTTTTGTCACTAGATTCACTCATCTCACAAAGCGGATACATTTACTCCCATGGGTCTGCATCAGTGTGGGAATGCACGGGGAATGTGCTATCACAGCATTGCTAATTCATCTGTATTTGACCTCCGAGGAGCAGTTTGTGTCATTGTGGAGTGGAAGCGCTGGTAAAACATTTGTCTAGATAAAAGACCTCAAGCAGTTAACCTGCTCAGCAGAGGCAACGCAACCAGGCACCAGGATAATGACCTCTACCCAAATGGGGAAGGTACATCAGTGTCATACCATGACAGCAAGACAAAGGATGATGGTAGCTCAGCAGGAAAACATTAGCAATGATATAACTCTTGGTACTGTATGGGAATGAAATGCCTTAACAAGTACAATAGCAACCTGTCTTTACCTAACAACGATTTAAAGTTTTGGTGTTTAAAAAAAGCAATAAACCACTTTGTTCTTCAGTTGTCTTTTAAGCTCCTGCTTTCATTCCATTTTACTTTTCCCTAAAAAAAAATCCTGATAAGAGTAAATCTACCGTGTGGGTAAAAGTGACAATTCAGATCAAACCAGCTTTTCCCATTTGATACGTGAACTGCAGGATGGCTGAGTTTGTCTCACTTCAGTCAGTTATGACACCATTCTCTAGCACAAACTAGAAGAACCTGATGAACCTCGTTCAGCGAGTCCAACCTGTCCCAACAGACAGATTAACTACTTTTTTATGCAGATTATTTAGGTTTAAGATGCCTTTTGTTGTTTATATGGACTCTTTCTTTTTTTAAAGAGAGACACTGTGTCACATAGCCATTATTTTTACCGTAGAGAATGCCTCGAACACTCAGCTACTGCTCTTTTAGCCCCACACAAAAAGTGCTGGCTTTAAACTATTTATTTTTAAAGTAGTAGCATGATCGGACTTGCATGTTTATCTAAAGATCTTTACTTTATGAGAGTGATTTTAGTCTGTGAGGTTTCCTCTACACATGGTAGGCAGCTGTCAGAAGCAGTGAGCAGGGCGAGGGGTCACCACAGCTGCTCTGCTAAATCACAGGGTTCCATCAACATCGCAGAAATCCTGCCGAGTGGGAGCTGGGAGACCATGGATTAGAGTGCACTGGAGTGTGTATATAAGGTCACACCATGTCTATCAAAGTGATATCAAACTGGTACGCCGTACAATACATTTTACTGTGTTCTGTGTTCAAAGAAAATAAAAGGAAAATGGACATGTGTGTAGCAGACCACAGTTTAACACAAAATTTCACATTGTCCTTTCAAACAGATGGATTTACTAGGATCACAAAGATGTGAATACATATACATAGTGGAGATGTGTTGACCAAGAACTGCATTTCATAAATTCTACAGGGCAAACATGAATTAAAGTAGCTCTCATTAATTAAATGGTAGAAGAGACTATTTAGAGAAACATTCTCTAAGTGCTTTACCTTCGTATACATAAGACAACAGTTTCCTATAAAACACTTAGTGGTATCTCCTCATGAAACTTCACTTTTACGAAATGAGTAACCTTATCATCTTAAGATAACATTCAGGCTAGGCTTGATAGGTAGCAAACACATACTTTTGATGTGTAGGTCAACAGAAATCACCCTCAAACCTGCCTGCTTCATAGGACAGCTATGACTTTGCATGTTGCATCTGTCATGTAGACAATCCACAGAATTGGGGTGTATGCAATTCTCATTGTTAGGATGTTCCAACCAAAGCACAAAACTATGTTTCCTGACCAAAAAGAAAAAAAAAAGATTCAGAGCTCACATCTTGCATGAGGACAGAAGGAAATGGGTAGGGCTATAGAGAATTTATTTTGGCTGAAGTGTGGAACAAATGAGATGACTAGACAGTAGACAATGTCTCGTACTTCTGGCAATCTTGTGCAAGCTGAAAGTTGGTAGAAGTATTGAGACAAGAAGGTTTTATCAAACCACATCTGTCTGCAAAGTTAAAACGTTGATGATGCCATTGCAAAATAGTTTCCACAATTTTATAATTACTGGTAATCATTTTCTGCAATAGGAAAAATGAAAATAGGTGCAAAGATTAAAACACTGCAAAAGCATCTTGATTAGAAACTATTTAGTTGTGAGGCAGGAACTGCCAAAAGAGTCCAGATCCTATGATTTAGAAGAAAGTCACCCAAATATCTGAACCAACAGATACTTCTTCTCTGTAAAGTTCTGAAGTTTTACTATTTAATCTGGTTCTGTGAGGTACCCATCATGGGCATGTGGACCACTTCAATTGCTAACCTTGGCAAAGTTTGCAAAGTTCTCAAAAAGAAAAAAAAAATACCACCTTAAGCAGAAGTAAATTACAAACCTCCTTTTCTCCTTCCCATAAGTACCAACACCCACTTGCTCAGTAAACCCTTTAATCTGTTCGTCACAAAACCCTTCATGCCTGGCATTCACTCACACATGTATCCACAGTTCTTTTTCACAGCAGATTACCATCCTCGCCTGTTCATTGCTCAACCTTTCTGGACAAACACATCCTCAGTTCACTTGCAGGCATCCTCCTCCACCTCACTTCTACCCATGCCGAAGCCCTGTCTTCTTAACCACTGGCCCATGTACACCTGAGGTGCCAAGAGATTTTTTCTCAGCTGTTGGAGCTCAGCCTGAAGTCTTTCCTACCTTTGGATTTCTCCAGTTTTGTTTTGTTTTAAGCAGAACGCTTTGATTCTGAACCATTTCTTCCTGGGAAAGGCTTACCCTTATACCGGACAAGCACGAGTTGGTACAATTGAATTGAAGAAAAATTCAGACAAATCTTCCTGGCAGAGCCAAGCCCTTCCCTCAGCTCAGCTGCTGCTGGCTGGGGTTGGCCTCCAACCTCTGTGGCTCTTTGGTCTTGGACAGTTGGTGGCAAAAATGAGAGAAAGAGGGAAGTTTCCCATGGCTCTCAGTCCTGTGAGTACTCTTCTAAGCCACGGTCTTGCAGAAACAGATATATATATACACAAAAAAAAGACCTAATCCAAGAACAACAACAAAAACCACTCTTCAAATTGCCCCTTATTTACATGTAAGAAAATAATCTTATTTTGATGGAAGAGTAGGTTTCTAATTTTTAATCTTTTTTTTTTTTTTTTAAATTTTCAATCCCTCCTAAGGATTGCTCTTCCTCAGAAAAGAAACATGCCAAAGAGATTGGAAGAAGCAGTGAGTTGTAAGACAAAAATATATATAACACAAAAACAAACAAAAAAACTTTACACCAAAATTATCAGAAATTCTGTCACCAATTTCACTTTGAAATCCTCTCTCCCCATCCTCTAGTGAAAAAGCACCATGTGGTAAATACTCCTTTAGCCTGAAGAGCACAAGTCCCACAGAGACAGTGTGTATCTGGTATACCAAGCCAGTTCTGCCACGTTTCTGGGCACAATTTCTGGGATGACCATTTCCCTGTTTTCTGTGGGTCACAGCAATATTTCCACAGGATAGATGAGCCAGCTACATAATCAATACATGCAGAGCTGAAGGCCCTGAGAGTCATCCGGTAAGCATGATAATTACATCTGAAACACTGTAATTAAGACCACGCTGCACTACAAGTTCCACAGAACCAGCGGACGAGGGGATGACTCAGATACAGCCCTCTGCCCAGCTCCCTGCCTGGGCTGCACCACTGGCTTCTGCAGGCTGAGCTGGGAACAACCATGCAGGCTGCATGCTGGCTCCATGGGCTGGCCTTGACATCAGTCAGTTGTGGGGCACACGATTCAGAAATCTTCCCTGTGGCATGCTGTCAAGCTTTTATAAGTAACAGCAAATCAGCCAAACGTTTCACAGATCAGCTGCCACACTACGGTCTAAATGAAGAAGTCTGTAATTAGCATTACTAGTTTAATAAGAACTTTTCAATAATTCTATATTAAAAATGTCCTGGTTATAATTATTATGTTAGGCTGGTAACATAATTATGTATATCATTATTAACCCATATTAGAAGAGTAGGGCAAACAGCAGCTAGCTTATAGCAGTTAGCTCACAATTAGCTCATAATGATTTCATTATTTGGCACATTGTTTTCTACACAAAGCTCTCATGATTTCTTTTCAGAAATTACAGAGAGCATTGCTGATTGAGAATCTCTGCGTGAGCCTGGAATTTATGCACTTGCTTCATTGCAAAGTAAATAAAACTAAATAGTGTACTTACGCACATGTAGGCCAGGCCCACTGAGATCTTCAGGACAAAGATATTTCAGGCTTTCAAAACAGAGATACAGCCACTAACAAAATAATCTCTAGATGCAAATCAATCTTTCCTTCCCTATACAATAATTTAGGAATGAAACAAATATTTTCTAAAGCAATCTTCATGTTTTAATAGATTTTTAAAAGTTCCTTATGGTCCCTATTTTTTTTTTTCAGAAGGAATAGCTGTGCATTTGGCAACCATTCTAAATGTTGTACTTGAAGAAAATAAAAACCTTTTATCAGCATCTTTAGAAAGATATGAAATATTACTTATACACATTTAGAATTTTTTTCAGGAAAATCCTTACACATTTCTAAACAGCAACAAAGAACCCCACTCTTCATGTTTCCTTTTCTTATTCCTGGTAATTTCATCCCCGTCTCCTCACTGATTTCCCTATCTGCTCTTCTTTGGCAAGAAACACTGCGTGTCTGAGAGAGGTGGTAAGAAAAATAAAGTCTTGTGGTGACAGAGCTTCTCTGCATGCTGACTGTGCAAGACATGGCCTCTAAATAATTCAGTTTGGGACCAGAAATGGCCATTCTATGTAAATAAAAATAACTCAACTTGGAGGTCAAACGCTTCACATTCCTGAGAACTCACAATCAGATCTCTGTTGCAACTGCTAAGTGGAATTTCCACATTTTGAAATGGGTTCATCATTTGCTTTCAACTATGAGTAAGAAAGATCAGCATATATAGAACTCATGTCAATATCCTTAAAAATATTGCACCCCAACGGCTGCTATTTTAGATTATTTGGGAGTTATTTGATTTTCTTATACATTTCAGCTTTTCCATAAAGGGGGCTAATAAATAGGAGAGAGACTTTTTACATGGTCTGATAGTGATAGGAAAAGGCAAAACAGTTTAAACTAAAAGAGGGGAAATGTAGATGAGATGTTAGTAGGAAATTCTTTACTCAGGAGGCAGTGAGGCACTGGCATTGCTGCTCAGAGAAGCTCTGGGTGCCCCATCCCTGGCGATGTTCAAGGCCAGGTTGGATGGGGCCCTGGGCAGCCTGAGCTGGTGGAGGCAGCCCTGCCCATGGCAGGGGGTAGGGATTGGAGGAGCTTTAAGGTCCCTTCCAAACCAAACCATTCTATGACTCTGTGATTCATTTCATATTTCGTGATCAGAAAAGTTGAGAGGTAAAAGAACCGGGCATAATACATTCATTAGAAGACTAAGATACCTTAAAAGAAAAACATTTCATACACAGCATAGTGGTAGGATAAGAGTGGGAGGTGTTATCTATAGCCTTTAGGGTGTTAGGGGTGGTACTATTAGAGTGTTGGACACAATGCTATTAATCAGAAAAGGCAAGAAAAAGGTATGTTATCAAAAGAGAGCACTGACATACCATGGAAGCACCTATTTCACGTTTGTACATCACATATACATATAACTACTTTTTTTCTTAAATATATAAACACCAGTCTACTTCCATTTCGACCCTTACACTTTAGACAAACCCAGCGCTATAAGTGCAATAGATAGCTGGAAGCCACCCGTGAGCTCTGCCCTCCCTCCAGGCGCACGCAGGCCTCCCTGCATACAGCTGGCAGATGAGGGCACTTCCAGCCCCTGGGGAGGAGAGGGGCTCTTAGCACAGCCCTTTCTGGGCCGTACAAGACAAGGGCTGACGACAGCAACAGGAATAATACTACCATAACAAAGGAACTGCTTAATTTAAGTCCACAGAATACAAGTTCACATTTATAAATATGTGCTATTTAGCATGCAAGTTCTTTTCACCTAGAAAAAGCTTTTTTTTTTTCTTTTTTTTTTTTCTTTTTTTGCCCTTTTTTTTTTAAACTACCTCTCTTTTGTCTGGAAGCAATCAAACCAAATGTGAATGTGAATGTGAAGTAGAACTCCAAAAATGCAGCACAACTCTGGCCTATGGCAGAGCTGTTATTACAGCCCCAGCTTCTGCTGGAGCTGCCAGAATGAAGCTGCACGGGAATTGCTGAAGAGTGATCACAAAAATACCTCTTTCCCCACTGTCCCTCCAGAAGCACAGCTCAAATAACTGCTGCTCAGCTGTCTGTCTTTTAAATAAAAATATTTTCATCATTGTACATGTCTCAGTGCCAGGCTGGGGAGTGTTTCGCCTCCGTTGTTTTGATTTCCACACTCCCAGCCTTGGATCACCAGGCAACACTGCCGCGATAAAAGGTCCGCTGTGTTTTACAAAGTATACTTGTTTCCTTTAGGTAGAGGAAAAGGTGTGTCCATAGGAGCTCATAACTTCTTTTCCCTTGTTTAGCACAAACAAAAACTGTTAGAAAGCAGTAATTATACAGATCGGACAGAAAAATGGTAGAAACATACCACTATTTCACAGAACATTTTAGCTATTCTATGGGACATGCCCTATACCTAATGACAGGCATGAACACCCAGTACTATTGTTTTTCCTCTATTTTATGCTACTATCATGAATATTTTTAAGGAAAATAATTCCAGCAGTGGCTTTATTCTCAAAAATATGTACATCTTTCTTACAGAACTGGAAGCGTGGGGGGAAAGATGAGCACCGTGTAAAGTGGTTCATAGGAAGACGAGAAATAGAATCAGGTTGGTGGAAGAGGATGTGGGAGTGGTTATGCCATCTGCTAGAAAACTCCAGATTCAATCTTCTTTAAAAAGTTTCCACAGTGAGGATTTCTTGGGAGGCATACTGGGAACACAGCAATAGGTATTTCTGGCATCTTCTCCCCACCCTACCACTTGCACAGGCAACTGTCAAGGAGAAGATACTTCTCTAGATGAACTCTCAGTCTGCCTTAATATGGAGTTTTTGTGTTTGAAAGCTCTGTTTAAGGAGGCAGGTAACCCTGACACCCTGAGACAGGCAAGCCAACTATCTGCCTGGTGAAGTCATTCAGATACTCTTTTGAGAAATCATAGAATGATAGAATGATAAAATTGATTTGGGTTGGAAGTGATCTTAAAGACCCTTCAGCTCCAACTCCCTGCTGTGAGCAGGGCTGCCACCCACCAGATCAGGCTGCCCAGGGCCTCATCCAAGCTAGCCTTGAATGCCTCCAGAAATTTAGTTTTTAAGCCCAGAACATTATTTTAAAGTTGTACTGCAGTTACTTACAGGGATTCTAACACTAAATTTCAAGCTTAATTGCATATAGTCAGAGTTTTCTGAATTGCGATTCAATTAACTCCGCTATTATGACTAGGAGATAGGTAATTACAAGATCCGATTCAGTATATGTTCTATAAATTCCATTTTTTCTGTAATTAAACATAGCACTTTATAAAGAGAATGTGCATTTACTGTAGTAGACAAAAATACTTCTAGCAGTATACAAACAACAAGAACTGTTCTGACTCTCCGGGACAGCCTCTAAGTTCTTCAGCAAAGAAAATCATTCAGTGGTTGTCCACTTATGAATGACAAGCCTCCTCAGATGCCCAGCTATTTCCCTTCATCATTGCAGATGCAATGCAGTCCTTTCAGCATTTATCTAGCTAATGCTTTGAAGTGCTTGGCTGAGTAGAGGACCCAACCCACACCTATGCCCCATTGCCCATCCTGGGGATGTGGAAAGGGCTTCGCACAGAGGCACAATCAGCCCCACTCAAGAACATGAATGTTGGGAGCTGGAGATAGAATCAAGCCTTAGAAGTGGTGTACAAAGTTTAACTCAATTCTTTTACTTATATGGCAAAGCTGAGGAACAAGCTTTTTATACATATTTTCTCCCTTTACACCTCTTCTCCTCCCTCCCCCAGCAAATACTGTCCCTTGTGAGGACAGTAGATGGGAGCGGTTGAGGGAAATGTTCCTATATATGGAAAAGCTCTGAGTTAAAGATAGCTCTGGATGACAGATCATGTTAAATTCTCATCATGCCCAGGCTCCTCGCAGTTACAGTAGTAGAGATTAAGTGGCGAAGGAAAAACCCACTATTTAATTCCAGGGGCTTCCTGACAGGAAAAAAATACTTCAGAAACTCAGAAAGAGTCCTAAATTCCCAGCTATTTCCTCCCGTGATATCATCCATAATGTTAGCCTATAGTTTCCAGTGAACCTGACACCTGAGCAAGCATTTTATGTTTTCAGTTAACAGCAGTTCAAAGGTGCCAGATAATATTTGTCAAAAAAGGGTGCTGTTTCTCATTTAGGAGAGCTATCTTCACAGCCAAATGACTGCAGGATCAGTGTTGCACTGTAGCCATAATTCAAACCACAAGTCTGTAATATGTTGTTTCTACTGCCAACATGTAATGTTTGCTGAATATTAAATAAAGTGTTCACAGACTCTAACACTGTACACATGCATTTTCCTTAAACGGATAAGGACACTGATAAGCAATGTAGCTGCCATTTTTATTGGCAGCTGTGAGGTATGTGTTTAAAGTCTTAATCTTTACAATCTGGTTCTACACAGACAGGTCTTATCCACCTACTTCATCATTTTAAAATTAGATATATTTGCTACAATAAATATTTCTACCGTGTGCATTTTATTTCTATTAAGGTTAAAGATTTATCCTCTCTTAAAGATGACAAGTTTTCAAACCATTCTTTTCCCCTTCAGTTCCTGTTCCACTTAAAGATAAAATGAAGAATACTTCTCCCAAAAAAATATTTTTAAGGAAAAAACATCTAGTACCTAAATTTTAAGTCAAACAGAAGAGATTTTAGTGTGTATAATCCAAAATCATACAAGTCAATTCTCACTCCCTGTGCCATGCTTACAGAAACTGGCACAGATGAGGACCTTGCTGTTCTGGAGATGAGTCTCCTCCTCCTGCTTTCCATTCCATAGGAAATGAAGAACAGCTGGTTGGTCTGCATAGCTGCAAACCCATTATTACTCCTCACCTTTTGCCTATCATCCCATCTGCCTCCAAGGCGCTGCAAAAGACTATCCCATGGAGCACAACTCCTTGGTGTAAGGGCAGGTAGCATTCGACATGAGCTCCTATATCATGGATGTGACTCCTCTGATTGCAGCTGGAAAAAAACATTCTCTCTACCATGTGCATCTTGGTTGGTTGCTGAAGGCTTTCTCTCTAAAGATGCTGCTCTACTCACAACACCAGATTCAGCAAAGCTGGTCCCAGGAGATGCAGAACGCCCTTTTCTCTTACTGTGAGAGAGCAGATCCGCCTGTTGTTACCGTTTTGGTAACAGCACGGGACAGGAGAAAAGCTTTAGACTGCCAGAGGCTTCAGAGGAGCTCAAGCCCCAGGCGCAATGCTGGACCAAAACCAGCATCTCCAGCCCCCAAACTCTCCCTCCCTCACTCCCATGGTGGCCTTTCCATAGGGGCCTTCAGAGGGGCTGTGAAAGCAGAGCATAGTAACTTCAGGATGAATATTTAAAGGCATGTGTACACGGGCATGCATTCAAGATGTACATTTCACAGTTGGATTTCAAAACTGGCAAAGCCAAAATGTAAAACACATTGAGGAGTTTGGTCAGCTTTATCTTGTATAAAGAAGCAGTATTTGAAGGATGAAATAGCACTCAGGGACTCCTTTTGATATTCCTGCAGCTTCTATCCCGGTATCAGCTATTCTCTCTGTCTCTCCATGGGTAATGGTAAGTATCCCATAAACACATCTGGTTGGAATGGAGAGCAGGACTGAGAAGAAAACGAGAGCAACTTCCATTCTCATCACAGGCAAATGGAAAAGGAAAAAGCAGTCCAAGTACCAAAGCAATTTTCTGTATAGCTTAATGGCAAAATTCTATGCTCTGGTAATTTCCTAAATGTTCTTTAAGCAGATAATAATAATTATTATTTAATAAGAAGCTGAATATATTGTGTGTAGTTTGGTTACAAGCTGCACAGATTTCTTCATATTTTAAGAGTGGATAAAATAAAAACTTACTATGTGCTAGAAGCTTCTTTCTTTGCTGACAGGAACCAACTACACTTTTGCCCCCTCTTAAACAAACCAGTGTACTTTTCACTCCATAAATCTCATATTACTTCCTTCCTTTTCATTTATTTTGAACCAGAAGGAGGAGTTTTTAACAGAAGTGCTCTATGGCAGCAGGAGGAAAACAGCAAATGAGGATGGAAGCTGCATAAGGAAAGTAAATCAAAAGTAATAAAATCACGCAGATCCAGCAAGCTTTGTGGGGGGAAATGAAGTCAAAGTTGACTGAATCCAGAGCTGGAGAAACATTACACATGAGAAAACACCATTAAAAATAGGCTGCTCTCTTAACAGATGATATGGGAAATGAAGCAATAATTTATAATGCAGATAGGAAAAAACCTGCCACGCTTGCAAATTTCAAATGAGATGCAAGTTTGAATAACAAGTGATAATGAAATGCACGCACACAATCTTAAGGGTAGAACACCATGGAACAATTTAATTAAAAGGAAAACAATATGCTCTGCAACCCAGGATCAGAAATAACATAGCGCCTATGCTCCTGTTCATCTAACCAGACAGCTATTTAGCAGATAGAGTTAGCAGTGCATTCTGGGGCTTGAAAAATTGTGCACGAAGGTTTGAACTTGACCTGGAAAATATCAGTAATGATGCAAATCTTTTCAAGGAAGTATTTTAGAGAAAGTCTTTCAGCTGACTTTAGGTGACACAAGTATAAAACAAATTGGAATGTCTCTGGTAATAAGAACTTCTGTAACGCGTTTATAATTTTTAAAAGTAGTTTTACTTTCAAAAGCAGAATATGGTAAGCATTTACTGTAATAAAACACAGCTACTTTTCCCAGATTTCTAATAACGGTTTTAAAAATATTTGCACTGTTCTGCACCCTGAAAACCTCCTATAGCCATGATATTAAGCAGTACAATGAAAGAATAGCTTAGTTTATGTTAAGGGATATTAACTACAGCAAAAGATACTGTAGAAGAAAAAGGCCTGCAGATTTGCAAATGAGTTTCACACATGATTTATAAATGCAAATGTGAATAGTAGGTGATAATGGAATCCAAGCAAATGTGTGCACATGATAGATCAGATATCCCGGAGAGGCGGGGGAATTGTGCTGCACTAAATGTAATTTTTCAGACTCAAGAATGCCAAGTACTTGGGCCTAAGTAGCATGAGAAAGAACCATCTTGATAGAGTGGAATTATAGGAAAATAGCATCTGGGTAACACCAAATGGTATCAAGAAGATAAGGACAAAGTAAGTATTAGCAGTTGAGAGAGAAATTATAGCACCGAGATATATTAAAAAAAAAAGACATCACTCAATTCTGAAAGAGAGAGGACTAGATTTAGTAAAGATTATAAAACCTCACAGAATCCACAAAAGAGGACAATGTGTGTGCATGAATATAATGGTTCCCCCTAAAGAATGGTTTAAGCAAATGGGTATTCTTGAGTTGCCATTACATTTAACATCCAGATCCATACAGGAAATGTATGTGGAATACACAACTGCAGCTTCCAGGTTTTAATATGTGAGTTGAGGATTAATTACACAGGGCTTTATTAAAAATTAATTATTAAAACAGAACACCAATAAAAACAATGAAAGATAAAAAAGGTTAGGTATATACAACTACCTGCAATTTACAACTCAATGTCTCATGCAGAGCATACGTGAGATTAAAAAGAAGCCTCAGATAATCCTCAAGTGACATAATGATCACTAGACAACTCTGACAGTTGACTTTTTAGGGCAGCTTTAAATCATTTAAAATCAGAGATCACCTGAAACTGAGCTCTATAGGGGTTGGCCATCTAGGCTGCTCTTCTTTTGGACATGAGCTCCACCTGCAGCAGCTAAACCAGGCCAAAGAATTTAGCAAAATGCTTCAGGTGACACATGGAAAGATGCATTACATGCAATTACAGCAACACTGTAAGCCAAACATGGAGTGTAAGAAGAGGGAAAAACTGATCCTTATAATGAATATATGAAACACTTAAAATATTTATATGAAGTATATTATAGACTGCCAGTATTGCAGTGTACCTTGAGTGACTGAGATCTCTCCAGGCTGTTCCAAGAAACACATTCTGAAAAAGGGCATCCTTCTTTCACACAAGCTGCACCATGTTCATGACATTCAAAGGGTTAATTACACAGCTGAGCATCTGCTCCATTTATTGATAAGCAGAGAATGTTGCAATTTTTTGGATTTATGAATTGCTGGGGTCAGTCAGCATCTTGTGCATAACAGCTCCTGTCTAGATGTATCCCTTACCTGCTGGGCAGAGACAATTTCTCGCTCAATGGAGACCTTGGAACCCTGAAGCCCTTTAAGCCATTTGCTCTGTAACCTTGGCAGCTGGGCCAAACACAGTTCTTCTTCTTCTTCTTCTTTTTTTTTTTTGCAACTGGGCCTCTCTAAATAAAAACTATGGAGCCTTGTTAGCCAACAACAGAGCGTGAAATCACTACATTGCCGTCCCCTACTCTAAGAGTTGATCAATTTTTTTTCATTATAGATTTGTGTGCTAGGGTCAACAAGTAGAAAAAGCACATGCAATAATCTATACCAAGCTGTAAATTTATTTTCACTATAATGAAGTACAGCTTGGAAAAAAATATGCTCTTGATATAATTTATAAAAACAAAGAAAACCTAGCAGTTAATACTTCGAATGCTAGCTCAGACAAGGACACAAGGCTGGACACAGCTAAGGAATCAGTGCAGCTTGCACTCCTATGTCTTTATGTTCAAAATTTTTGCTATTCCTTTTAAAAAAATTACATCATTTTACACTAAGCAGAGAGTAAACGTCAGTGACAGGTCTAAACTGCTACATTTTCTGGGTGATATTTTCATTGCATTAATTAGTAGGAAGGAGGATTAGATAAAGGCACGTGGCTAAGCTGATATATGTTAGCTTGAGAATCAAGGCCGATCTGCTACACTTTCACTTTGATCCATTTCCAACAAGTTTTTTTTTGCTTGGTAGTGTCCACTGGACCATGCATCCACTGATGCATGATAAAAAGTGTTCGATGCAGCCTGAAATAGGTCCAAATGCACCTGAAGTTGTTGGTAATGTAAAGGTGGTCATCAAAGACCTCTGCTGGTTTTACTAGGCAGTCCATCCACTCTTTGGATGGTTGTCAAACAGTCCCTACGGTGAGGCCTGATGCTAAGTCAGGACAATTTGTCTCTTTCAGAAAGACCATGAACATGCTATGTGTCCTATAGAAAGAACAGGACAAGAGTCCTGTTATGTATGGTGCTCTTCCTAAAATATTTTATTTTGTTTTGTTAGAGCACTTATAGCTAAATTTTTACAATGTAGCCCCTTCATAACCAAACATTTTTCTGAGAAAATCTTTTTTTTTTTTTTACATCTATATTTGAAATGAACCATCCCCATGTGTCTTCAAGGACTCTTACTTCTAGTAAATATTCTTGCAATAAGCCGAATAGCGTCAGATGTGAACCCATTTCAGAGATAGTACTTTACAATGTGAGTTGAACCTCATATGCCTGTGCACTCTTGGTAGAGGCTCACTGTTGCTTATTACTATTAATATGAAATAATGGTCTTGATGTGAAGGATAGCCATCTCAGAGGCATCTCTCAGACGTGCTGAATATAATCCTGAAGATCATTTTGCCCTAGTCAAGTTATTTGCTAAAAACTCTGAGATCAGATTTTCTCCTGATATAAACAGCTTCGAAAACAGTGAATTTATTGCTACAGGTCTATACAAGTAAACTATTTATCTACCAAATGGTCCAAAGAAAGTCACCCATCTCACTGCTGGGTGGGAATTTGCCTCTTCACACTCCAATTCTCAGAATTCTGAATTCCAAACCCTCTCTCTTCAAACTTGAGTCCTACACAGTTC
The DNA here is from genome assembly GCF_016699485.2 of Gallus gallus. Lineage (NCBI taxonomy): Eukaryota > Metazoa > Chordata > Aves > Galliformes > Phasianidae > Gallus > Gallus gallus. Next base: position 21,965,689 of record NC_052533.1, on the reverse strand, counting down.
AAAAAAAACAAATTCTGAAGACTGAGAAAAAAAAAAGAGTTCATTTACAATCTAGAGAAGAAAGAAGTGTTTATATATGTATATAAAAGAAGGCTTTTGCAAAACCAGCAGTTCTCCATGTTTGTAGTAAATAGGAAAAGTAACAGTGGACTCAAACTGCAGCAGGAGCGGCCAAGCTGGAAGTATTTCTTGATGTATGAGAGGATGGAAAGCTCTGGAAAGGACTGCCTGGGGGAGGTTGTGGAATCTCTATTATTGGATGTTTTTAAAAACAGGTTAGTCAAACATCTGTCAGAATGACACAGATACAGCTGATCCTGCCTTGGGGAAGGCACGATAGTCTAGGTGACCTCTCGAGGCTCTTCCTGCCCTATTTCATATGATTCAGTGATTCAGCACATACCTTTGAAACACCCTGGGGCTTGATTCCTTTCTCATGTTATTTTTAAACTGGTGCAACTTCACTGATTTCAACAGAGCTTTTCCTCCCTCTCTTGCAGTAAGTGTGAGAAGAATCTACTTACCACTGCACTGCTCAGCTGGTTTCCTAAGATCACTTTTATTTTTTAATCTAAATCTCTCTAAGACTGTCAATATCACTGATTTGATTCAAATTTTGTACTATTTCAGTAAAAATCTGAGTCCCATCATGTACAGCAGAGGCAAAAAATGTTTTGTGTGGGAAAAAAATTGAATAAAGAGTCTTTCAAGTTGCCAGCAACTCTCAACATTTTCCCCCAGTGCATTTCTCTTGAGGTACAGAGACAGAGCTTAAAATGGGCAAAAAGTTCACCTCATCTACTAGAAGAAGCCAGAGTAGAGATGGCAAAGAGGAAATGATGCAGCATGAGCCGTCCTAAAGTACATAGCAGTACCTTAGAAGGAAGGACACAACCTACCTCAGACACAAGGACACAGTACGTTACAGTTGGCTGCAACATCTTATTGACAGAGTATTCCAAATACATTAGGGAGTGGGGGTAGGTTTAGCACGACAGCTAATAAGCATGGGAGCTAATCACATTCCCATCTATCGATATTCGAAGAAACAGATAAAATATGTCAAAAGCCCCTGAAGCTATGCAGAATCTAGAATACTATTTATTTTAAAATAATGTCAAAGCTATCCACATACCACACATCAGCAGCAGATTACACAGAGCTTCAAATAGCCAAAAAATTGTAGTCTCTAACCGTAAGAGAAACATAGTTACATTGCACTAGCTCCAAACAACGGAGGAACCACAGAAAGCACATTTCAGATCATCTAATTTGTTCTTTGGCCATTGCCATTGTCCATAGATTTTAAATATCCAGACTGTAATCATTTCTCCTATAGCACGGCTATATATATGTAAAATATCTTGACTCTTTGCTGCTCTTTTTGTTTGTTTGTTTTTCTGCTTTCGATGCATGATAAATTGTCTCTTGTTCTCCAAGTGTTAAAAAAGATACAACAGCAAGAACTAAACTGCATGTTTCAGAATTTTCCTCCAACCCAAAATAATAATAAAGGATTCTGGCAGATCAACTATATATACGTATATACATGTATATATGATATATATACACATACGCACACACATATCTGTATGTGTAGGTGGATTTTCCCCTCCAGAAAATTTCATTTACAGAATGAAGATTTAAAAAAATGTCACTCTAAGAATTCACCTGAAATGTGCTGCTTAGGACTTCAGTAACTTCTGAGACTTCTGGCTGATTCTTTCTTCTGACTGGGCTTGAAGTGGCCACCCCTTTTCTGTGATCCTACAGCCCAGGAAAAGCTTACATACAACTTCATGAAAAGGATGGTAAAGATGCAAATGAAAAGAACTCAGAGGCTGATAACTCCAGTGGTAATTGAACCTGACGTATTTCCTCTCTTCAGGTCTAACAGGGATTTGAATATTTGTTTCCCTCAAGTAAAGGTTGTGAAATCCCTTGAAACACAAAACTATGATGAAAAGGTCTCTAGTGTGCAAAAGAAATTTCATTTACTTGTGCAGTGCTTTGAGATTTGATTCTTCACTTAAGACTAGTCAATTTCCTTGGGATGATGAAAGATTGTATAAACCCCAAAGGAGCACAGAAAGGTTTAACTCCCACTTCTGAATTCCTTTAATTAAGAAAATGTTATCTGCAGATTTGTCAGGAGTGGGGGTGTCAGTTCTTGGCTTGAGGAACAGTGAAAACATAGTGAAAGCTTTCAAGATGCGTTCAAGAACTATATTGAAAGAAACAGTTTTTGACCCCTTTAACAACAAATCACTCAGAAAAACCTGCACATTAAGTTTCATCCAACAGTGAGCTGTGCAGCCTTTTAAAGATTCTTCTGACTACCCAAGGACCCTCCACATGATGTCACATACATGTGTTCTCTTCTGAAGGTGAGGAAGTTTTGCCTCATTCCTTTGGTAAGGCCTGCTCTGCATCTGAGTTCATCACAAGGGCATTTTCCTTTCTCCTCCTTTTTATCTTATTACATTTGCTTATCTCTAATAGATTTTGTCACTTCGTTCAAATGTTGAAGCTTGAGTGATGGCAATCAGAGATACCTGCATGCTATCATGTTAGCTCCTACATGCTAGTTCATTTTGAACAACCTGTCTCTTCCAGGATTTAATGTCCCTGTACTTGAATGGGATCTTTCTTTTACATATTTTTTTCTCTTCCAATTGGGCTGTGTGCATGGCAAGTGCTCTGGCAACAACAGACAAGGCTATTCTTTAGTCTGACTACCAAGCATTCTATCTATTTTCTGGGAGATGAAAACAAACTTATCTGGAGCATGTGATATTTGAAAGCTTTTGCCTTATCTTAGTGGTCAGCTATCCATCAGATATACTCAGTGCTAAAGATTGGAATATCTGCAACAATAGACTAGAGGCAATAGAGTTGAAATCTTTATAATTGCGACCAACTATAATGAGTTAATGACAGGAATGTCTTTGTATTCTGCATTCTGTATTACATCTCCTCTATTACTGGCCAATGGCTCCTGAATCTTTTCTAAAAAAAAGAATCACTCAGTGTTTCCTCATTCAGAAACTCAAATCCAGTGTAGTTCAAACAGTAAATATAGTCTATTTAACAGAGCTGTTGAAACAATCTGGGCTACCTTGTGTTCTACAGGCACAAAGACAATTTCTGACCGTGTTCTAATGAAAAGGAATGAATTTTTCTATTCTTCCACCTTTCCTGCTCCTAACAGCAATTCTTTGTGCCAGCAGTGAGACTTGACAGTGACTTCTGTCCCTTTGTGCAAAGATGGGAACACCTTCCATTAGCTATCTGTATGATTGCAAGTTCCCCTGAGTTTCACATAAAGATCTGGAACTTACTGAAAGAGATATTTCACCATTCAGCTAAGGAGGTTCAAACTTATCTCTCCATTATCACCTCCTACCTAAATAAGGGATGTCAGAGGGCTTTTTTTTCTGTTGTTTCAAAGTACTATGACAGAGAGAAAAAAAAAAAAAAGAAAAAAAAGCCTGGATCTCCTTTTCTTCAGATGGTGGAGTTACATACACTCAAAAATGTGTTATAGGAAGCTTACTGTAAGTGACTGTGATGCCTGTGAGGGAGATGACCTTTTGCTTTGGAGATGCACAGACCATCCAAATCAGAGGAAAGAAAGAGCAGAGTGAAGCTGAAGGAGAAGCAGTTAGCTCATGTTCCAGTTGCCATCTCTGAGGAGAATGGTACTTACCAGATTTAATGCCCTATCTAAAAGTTAATTTCACCTATCCCAGCACTATTAGTATCTGTATTTTGAACCCTTCTGAACTATTGCTAACAGTCTGCCAACACAAATGAACGGCTATTTGGCTTATTTGTTGTCCTTTCAGATTAATACTAATATTTTAAAAGCTCAAGGCACTTATTCAGCCTAAGGAATGCTTAATATAATGAAAAGGAATTAATCCAACTGGACTACTATTTAAGGCAATACTTGTTTTCTCATTTCTAATGTCCATGACTAAAAAAATAAGCAAGCCAAGTTAAGACAGAGTATTGCTCTATCGTGTACTTGAAATACATGAATTAAAGTAAATCCACTGAAGTAGATAAGCAAGCGAGAGTAAATCTTTACACTGGGGACCCAGCAGAAATGTTTTATAGCTGAAAAAAGTCCTCTGTTTGATTCTGCTGATGTTGTACGTTTCAAATAATTAATTATAGGTAAGAAAGTTCAACAAATTTTATTTACTTCTGTATCAGATTTTTAGTTCTTCACAATAAAGTGAAGAATTCAATATGCATAAATTAACATTTCTCCTAAAGCAATATTCTTTTTATCTACTTGCAATTGTCCTATCTGTTGGCATAAGCAGAGGGCCAAAAAGATGATAAAGGGCCTGGAGCATCTCCCGTATGAGGAAAGGCTGAGTAACCTGGGTCTATTCAGCCTGGGGAAGACTGAGAGGGGATCTGATTAATGTTTATAAATATCTAACGGAATGTGGGAGGCAAATGGATTAGGCCAGGCTCTTCTCGGTGGTTTGGGGTGGTAGGTTAAAGAGCAGTGGCCTAAAACTTGAATATAGAAAGTTCCATACAAACATGTAGAAGAACTTATTTATGGCAAGGGTGATGTGCACTGGAACAGGTTGCCCAGAGAGTCTCCTCTCTGGAGATATTCAAGACACATCTGGATGCCTACCTATGTGATCTATAGTAGGGAACCTACTTTAGTGGTGGGGTTGGACTTGATGATCTCCTGAAGTCCCTTCCAACCCTTGCAATTCTGTGATTCTGCAATAAGACATCTAGAATATTTCATAAGATATAGAAATCCCGTAATTTCTCATGAATCCTGACTACAAATTAATGTGATGATTGGAGCATTTAAGTATCATCAAACATTCAGGAATTAATCCTGAATTGACAGGCCACACAGTTACTTGAATAAAAGCAGATTTTATGCAGAGAGGGGTAGCAGTCTGCAAAGCTGGAGGCATGGCAAGAGATCTCTGCATGAAAGAATTACTGCATGATACTTAGCATCACTGAATTTCACTGTTCTGAGATAACTGAGTCACAACTCAAGATAAACACAAAACAATTAGATTACCCTCCCATAATATGGAAAACATACTCCCAAAGTAAGCTCAAAGGTTTTAGAGGAAACATATTGCTAATTTGTAAATATTAAAATGTCAAAAGCTTATTTTCTACTTCAGACAATTGAGCAGCCACATTCTACAGATCATGAAGCACTTCCAAATAGGAGCAAATAACAAAATTAACAGCAAATACAGGGACTGATCATCACAACATAGTAACTATAAAGAAAAGAAAACATGACACTGGAATCAAGTAGAAGTTGATAGCATAAAGATGACAACTTCTTAGCATGTAAACGTTGTGGCTGGAGGCAAGTTAATAAGTCACGTATGTGTAAGTCATTAGGATTTCCTTGTGCTAGCCCTGTAAATTATACATGGATCTGCTTCTAAGGAAATCACCTTTTTGCGCTACTGTAGATTTTATGCCAAATCAAAAAGCAAGGAAGCAAGCAGAATTATTTTTTCTTAAATAACAGTATTAAGAAACATGAAAGACGCATCAGTTAGGAAAAAAAAATGTTAAGGAATATCAGATTACCTAAAAATTAATTAATGTAGCATAGAGTAAAGGCAGACCAGTTTGTCTTCTTTACCCGGTGGCTGCTGGGGAACTGTTGGAAAGCTCCTAAATAAACACGTTTACACACAATTCAGTTTGTGTCTACTATTAGTCAAGCACTTCAGAAACTCTCTATATTAAGACATCTGTAGGGATGATATGGATGATATGCAAAGCTGCCAAAGTGCAGCATAGCCTATATTCAAAAATGCTAATGAGTATTAAACCATGTGAATTAATAAATAATTAACATGCATCAATCTCTTTGCATTTAAAGAAGACATCTGAAAATCTTTCAGTGCACTCAGATTAGATTATAATCTCTTGAGCAAGCAGTTTTTTCAGCAGCTTCAGCTAGAACAGAAACCCTTTCTTATTTCCATGACATCAGGATTTCCCAATCTGATTGAAGATTTTTATCACCACTTAAAATAAATTATTCAGCAAAATTATTTTAATGTAATCAAATATTAGAAGATAATTTTTCAGCTAACAGTTCAGGAAAAATTGATTGACAGAAGTATGTGTGACAATGCCACAAACCCAGCTGTAAAACTCCTATGACTGAGTGAAAATCATTTTGACCCAGTATAACCTAATCCTGTAGTTTCAAATCTGATAAATAAAAATCTGATGGGTTTAATTTGAACCAGAAACTTTAGAATGGGCCAGGAACTCTGTTCCCCAGTAACCAGCATGAAGCCACTGTACACTCTGAAAATGAGATCAGATGTCCATTCTTGATCCATATCAAATTTGTTCTGCTGGGCAAAGCAGGAGTGCATAGACTCCATGTTAACAACTGTGGAAGCACAGCTTTACTGTATTAAATGGAAATCTTTATGTGCAGTACATACACAGAAGTCAGTGGGGTGGAATTAGTAGAAAAAAATCTCAAAGCCCTTAAAATAATTAAGAAATCTATTTCCTAGAATAAAGTTTCAAGTGATTTAAAAGAAAAAAACGTAGAAGAAAGAGGCTCAGATAATATAACAGTTCTCCCATATATATTACCTTTATGCTAAAGAAAAATAAATCTAACAAAATAGAGAAGCTTTATTTAGAAAATAATTCTAGTGAATGTCTGGGCTCAGAGATGACCTAATTCAACACTTTTAAAAAATTATTTCTAATGACTTTGCTGCTCTCCTAGCAGGAAAGTAGAATACAGCTTTCACTGCTAAAATATAACTGACCATACGCATGCACTCTAGTACTACAAAGGCAAGACTAACACAGTGTCCCCACTCTTCCAGGCTGAGGTACATTCCCATACCTCAAGAAACAGAATAGAGCAAATGCTGACTTCAGTGCAAGACCTAAATAAATAGTTGCACTTAGAGAATGCTTACACATTTCAGCTGGGACTAAAATGCCCTCACTTCATGACAAAGAGCAAGGGTACTGCATTTCTGTACATCTGACAACAGCTTTCCAACTGCTTATCTTTTGGCCGAGTACTCCAAACAGTTCTGGATGCACTAGGCATGCAGTGAGCATGCTTCTGGGTTTCACTCAGAAGGAGGAAGGGTGACCAGCTAAATCCAACTCCATGGTTCAAGAGACCCTGTTCAGATTATTTTCTCCTTTGGCACTGGAGATCAATTTTGGAGGATTTGACTTTTGGTCTTGAATGCTTTATTACCCACTTGAAATTCTCTGTAAGAGAAAAGTCACAAAACCAAAAGCAAAAAACATGAAGAAAATACTTTTTTCTCCTTTAAGTCAAAATCACAGTGTCAGTTTGGAATACACACATGACAACACCAGCTCAGGACAGAACAATGTCACAGCCGCTTGTGCTAAATATCAGAAAGTGAAATCAGTATTTCATAGATGGAAAGCAAAGGCCTGACAGGAGGCTACGCTTCTGTCAGAACGTTATTCCTAAACACACTGTAGCTCACCAGAGTGAGCAACCAGAATGCCAAGAAAATTGTGCAACTCTTTTGATGACCTTCTTGTGGTCCATCTAACTCATCTCCAGAATGCATAAAAAGAGAGTGGTAACTACTTTTGGAAATGAGCAATGATCTACTTCCTACCTGCTCTGCTGCTTCTCAGTGAATTTATGTGCATTTGCAATATGAGTTTCTACTTAAAGCCTCATGCTATGGCTTACAGCTCTCCAATGTTATAGTCAAGTCCATGGCAACATGCATGCATGTATACATGGTCACGACCTCTTCTCTTCTTCTAACTTTTCTCCAGTTGTATCCCATTGGTCCTGCCCAAAAATTTCACAGTATTTCCAAGGATTTGTTTACTCTGTTTTATCACTGGTACCGCAGTCTGTACTTCACACATAGCATTAGGAAGGTCTCAGTAGTATACTTTACAAAGTTGCATCTTCCAACCTTATGAGTTAGCAATTCTTTCAACAAATTGTGCCCAGAGAGTAATGAGCAGTTGTCTGAGCATTGTGAGTCACGCAACCTCCCTGCCATTACTGTCACAAAAAGAAATGACCATTCCTTTATTAATATTCAAGTTGATAGCTTTTGATATGAGCTTGCATTTCAATTTCTGTATTATTCCAAAAGACTGGAACAGAGACTTTTAAAAGGAATTCTTACATTACAGCCATAAAAGTATCTTTTATTTTATACTCTCTTTAAAACAGCTTGCTCCCTGTTTAAAAAAATGCCCTGCATAAAACCCATTACAACAGCGAATCAGAAAATAGATGCTCTAATTTTCTTTTAAAATAAATAAATAAATAAATAAATAAGAAAATGTAATAAAAAGATAAAACCTTCATAGAGAATTGCAGCAATTATATCTCCACAGCTACAATATAACCCAAAACTTTGCAAAGCCTTTGATTATTGAACCATGGCTGAAGTGAATAATTTGGCTTTCACTAAGAAAACAAGCACATTCATTCTCACCACAATGGAGAGAGGCAGTTTTAATTAAACCTTATCAAAAGATGAATAAAGAATAAACTCAATACCCATTCCACAGGACTCTATTTTCATCTGTTTAGTTTAAGCTTGCCATGTTCATGCAGTAATTAACCACTGTCCAAGGAATGTTGGAGTTGTGTTAATGTTGGTAAAGATTTAATTAGTTCAATTATCTGGAGAGTATTGAAGGCTCAGCACAGTACCAATTTCTTCAGGCTCTATACATACCTCAGATCAAAATATATTAAGCTGAAGTATACGTGAACAAAGAAAACTTACTATTTCACTTCAGCTACTGAATGGGAGTGTGTTTAAAAATTTTATTACCCTAATTTTAAAATGAGGTTTCAGAAATAGAATGTAAGCTGTGACTCGCCCATTCTTCCAGATAACTTGTTTTCTAAGTCAGCTTATAAATGTATTTTAAACAGAATTCAGTTTACTTTAGAGAAAAAAACCCAGTCCCCCTTTATACAGGAGAAAGCATTGCTCCTCTAACACTTTTTTTCCCCATTGCCTACGTATTTTATGTCTTTCATGGAAAGTGAGGCATTTAAAAAGCATTGAAAGCTGTGACACAGACAACTGTTTCAATCTGTCAGACAGCATGGACAGACAGTAGGGATCATTTCAGAAAATAGCCCGGCCTCCCAGCGGCCTTGACCTTCCTGGTGGGAAAGCGAGCGCTGCGCTGTGCTCAACAAGCTCGCCAACAAAGAAGTATATTTAGTTCCCCCAAATTCTGACACGCTTCTCACAGGAAAAACGCAAACTGGGATGAGGTGCAGATGACTACTGCTAACAAAGGGTAATTTCTAATTGGAGACCGCACATTTACCTTGAAACAAAAAGGAAGAGAAGTGAAAACAGTCCTTCATCCTGCTACATGCTGACTGTAAGTGCTGGAGCGAGCCTTGCTCCTAGTTTTTAACACTGCTCAGCTTCATGTTAGATGCTGTTCGAGATGCAAGCACTGGGAGCTGTATGTGCAGCTCCTGCTGCCTTCAATGGGAACGGAGCCCGAGAATGAGAGCGGCAGCAAATCTCTCTTTGTGTTACTAAAATATTAGCATTAGCTATTATTTAAAATGGATGTTTAAATAAACCATGCTCATTTTCCTGTAAGGTTTAAATGACATGTTTATTACTGCCACGTCCCTGTCTTTGTTTTCCCAATACTGTTTCTTTCTGAGGTCGGGTTCTTTATAACCACTGAAGGCAGCAGAAAAGATGGCCAGCATGCGAGGCATTCACAGCAGTTTATTTCCTTGAGGAGGGAAGAACTGTAGGAGGATGCTATCACTTTCTTATGAAGCAATAACAACTCATGAGTTAATATAAAAGTAACTGCTCTGAAATTGTGTATGACATTATACCCATGTTGGATTCAAACTCTTTATTCGTCTCTGTAGCCAGTCAAAAGCTACTTTATGGATAGAGCTGCTTTGCTTCCTGGCAGTGGATACCATTTGGTAAATAGCCCTTATAGCACAGAGTTTCTACTACACAAATTAGCTAGAAAAATGTAAACACTTTAAGGCATAAATTAAACTAGTAGAAGAAGGTGTGAAGTGCACACTGAGTGCCAGCTGATGCCTCAGTTTAGCACCCGTCTTGGCCAACCTTTGATCTCTCTTTCCAGTTTTCTGTAGGGTGGGAGAAAAAGGGAGATTCCAAAATTCATTCAGGCTTTTCCAGAGTCCAGATGGCAGACAATGTTCAGCAAGCAGCTGGATACAGCACATTTTCCATTACTTGACCCCCTTTCTGGTGCTTGATTTTTAAGTTGCATCAACACTCTGAAGAGTGGAGGTGCCCTGGTGTCTTATAGCTCATTCCTCACAGACTTTCTTCTGTCTCATATTTCTGTGAGGTTTTATGATCCGTGTGGGAGCAAACAAGGCTAAATATTTAATGATTCATGTTTATCATTATTAGTCGAACAAAAGTTATGCTGAAACACCAGCATCTGTCTCTGAATGAGCATAATGAACTGTCTGAGGTTAAAAAAAAAACAAGCACCGGTGACAGTATGTACAACTGAGTGCCAAATTTCATCATACGTTCAATCACTTACTAATATTAAAGAGATATTTATTTTCTCCTTAATTATAACTATTAAACAACTGCAGAGCAAACAGATAAGTCTGTACAGATATATCCAACCTCATATTCCAAGCTAACTTAGAAATTGCTCTGCATGTTCTTTTGGAGCATTTGACCAAGATAAAGATAATATGCACTTCCATTAAAGAAAACGCAAGCTATATTCAAGCTGTCCATCACACTCACAAAGCGTGACAGGGAAACATATGTTGCTTTACAATGACCATTAAGAAACAGAGCTGAAGGGAAAATGAGTAACTAGATGTTGACAGAGATATTTATAGAATAGATTTTGTAATATTATACGTTCTGCAAAGAATGGGATCTTTACTGAGATCAACATAATTAAAAAATATTTTGAATCCTTTGGACTATGGCGGTGACACAGAAATTACAGCAACAAAACCCAAAAGCCATATATTTCAGACGCTGTGCTGTTATGCAGCTTATTTGGTCCCTAAATATTAAAATCATATTCCTGAGATGATGCACTTTCTTCCATGTGAAAACCTCGGAAGGTGGCTGTGTGCTCTGTCAGCAGAGTTATTACTCCAAGGAGGAGTAATTTGCCTGCCAACACTTTTAAATAGGTTTTGGCTTTGAAACGCTAATCACTTATTTTATCTGGAAAAGTTCTAGGAACGGAGTAGTTCTACTACAGATTTTCTACAAAATGGGTTTAGCTTAGGGCTTCTGACCCATCTCTCAGGTGAGAAAAAAACAGGACAGAAAAGATCCAAGAGGAAGTGCAGTCCTTTACCCCAACTGACTTTTAAAACACTATTTTTAGTTGGCAGGATGCTGTTCGCTTAACAAAGAATTGTTTTGGAGGAGGCAGCAAGCATTTGGCTGCCTTAAGCCTGGAGGTTATCTGATTTCTCTGCTATCTCAACTTTGAGAACATAATTCTCGTGGTTTTATTTTTACTGGTCTGAAAGAATTTTGTGATATGTGAGCATGGCTGGGAAATAGCAGGAAACTTTGTCTGCACCAAAAAAGGAACTTTAGGGTATTTTGTGCACATCATGAAAAGAACTCGTTCAGTTTTGCAGAGTAAGTCATTTTTACCACACAAATTCCCCGCTTTTGTGTTGGCAAAGAAGAATACTTCGAATCTTTCAGTTTAGAAGATCTCCAAACAGACAATAGTGTGTAAACAATCCCAAAGTACATAACTTTACTAGAACAACCTCACGTCTGTGAGTAAGGGCTTCAGAAAGGCCCCTTCATCAGATTTCCTTCTGCTCTTCGCCCTGAACAAAGCCTTGGCTGACAATACAGAAATCTCCCTCTTTCTTCGGATTAAATCCCCTTTGCAGGAGAAGTATGCAAATGCCATACGTGTTTCCCTAGCTGAGGCTACCCTCACCCAGCTATCTTTTCATTGTCTATTTTACTCAGGCAGACCATCCTACTGGCTGACAGGGAGCCCAGCCTTCCAATTCAATATCTTTCACAACACTGACAGTTGGATGCTGGGGCCTGCCATGAACTCTAAAAGGAGCTCATTTAGTCATAATTAACTATTCCCTGCATATTTCCTAAGGTATGGTAATTGTGCTAAAAGACAACAAGTGAAGCATTCATTCTGGTTTTCTTTTAAACTTTTATTTTTCCACAGCAGTCTCTTTCTCCCCCAGTCTTTTTTTTTTTTTTTTTTCCAAATCTTTTCTTTCTTTCTTTTCCTCCTCCCTGGAAACATTTAGAGTAAAGAAGAATGACAGTGGAGATAGGGAGCCACTGAAAACTGTGATGTAGGCAGCTCAAAAGGCAAAGCTGGCCATATGATACAGGGCACCATGGCAGCACGGAGCTATTCAGCTGAGTAAAACATAAAGAGAAATGAAATAAGTAGAATAAAGCTATGTCATTAATACAGAATGATGGGCATCCTATTTGGGTAACAGGGAGTAATGAATATACATTTCTAATTCCTTAGAAGTGGTGATAACTGATCTTTTTCTATTAGCACCAGAGTATATGTATTTGACCAACCTAAAATCTTCAAAAGTTATGCAGATGTGATGCATTTTACACACTACTCTTCCCCCTCCCCACAAGACACGCACATACCAAGTCCAGGCCTGCCTTGTGTTGCACACCCCATGTGTGTCGAGGTTCTCACAGGCATCAGGTTTGATAGACCCGGCCCCATATAGCGACCGCATTTATCCTTGTTGAGGCAGAATGCTGTGGGAAGCTCACATGGGTTATTTACCTTAAAAGGCAAAATGTGACCTCATGTCTGCCCTTATCTGTTTTCTATTTTAGGTTAAATGAAGGAAAGGCTGACAGCACTTTCTATTTAATTACTGAGTTTACATCTGCTGGAATTCTTTTGCCTTTCAGAAAGATTGGGACTTAAAGGATACCTATCCATCATAACTGCATGCAGTCTATATACAAAAGCGAGTGACTACAAAGCTAAGTCTCTTCACATTCCAATCTCCCCCTTGGATGTGCACCAAGAGCAAAGAAATTTCTGTCTGTGTAAAGAATCAACAATGGGATCAGTGGGCATGCATGCGTGTGTGTGTATGTGTGTGTTTTACACATTACAAATCCAGTAACTGTACCAAAGGGGACAAACACACTGAAATTCATTACTATGAGGCATTTTTTTCAGTGCCACAAAATGGGTTGTGATCTTCCATGAACAAGGTAAGTAAAGTTTGTGATCTACAAAATGTTACATTCTAGGTTTCTGAGTTTATAAGTTAATAAAGAAAGAAATAAGGGAGAGAGAGGGCAAAGCTTCAAACAACAGTCATGGAACAACTCATTTTACTTATGTTCACAAATTAATCATTATCGTTTAACTTTTTAGTAGTATCTACACCTTTAGCACATAACACTGTGATTGCTTTGAACTTGGAGACTATTTTATGATTTTAGAGAAGTTGCCATTTTTTCTTCAAACACTGAAATGCAACTGGCTTTTGAGGAACATGTCATAATATTAAGACTAAGGTTAGTTATGTGTTTCTAAAATCCACTTTATTTCCCTTTATTTCTTTACCACAGAAAATATGTGGGGGGGTGGGTGTTGTGGCAGGCCTGTCTGCTAAACGGGCATTACCATGTGCATTACCGTGATCATAATTCACAGTGGATTCATAACAGAAAGTCAGAATACCCCGTAAAGAGTATGTTTCTTTCACAGATATGAGCTGAAAATTTTGTTGAATCCACCAAACACACACTAAACAAAGAAATTTTATGGATGACATCTGGTGGACCTCCTGCCTTTTCTTGGCCTCCAGTGCTTTAGGAGCTCTTGAATAGTGTATCTTCCTACAATCCTGAATGTGAGACGTTTTACCCTCTTGTGTTCCTGTAAGGACTTGTGCATTCAGACTGAGCTTCGTTTACTCTCTGCCTTTCACAGTAGCTCAGGGAAAGAGAATTAGATTTCTGAATCACTTTGTTCCAGTGAGACACATTTAAAACATCCACCTAAATCCCCAGGTGTGTTGCAGTTTCTCTATGCTGCATTTAGGATACTCAGAGACGGGGGAGATGACTGCCATTCCATGACGAAAGCAGTGCTGTGACTTACTGGTAACCTTCCTATTTTCAGTATCACACAAGCTGGTACAGTAGCTTCCCAGGAAGCCAAGAAAGAGGTTTGGAGACGATTAAAGGAAGTGAGGAGTGCAGTCTACACAAGAGAGCCTATGCAGTATTTGAAAAAAACAGAAATTCTCAGTTTTTAACTTCTCTGAGGAAATGTGGCAAGAATTAATGATCCAAAATAACATCCCATTTTCTAAGTATCAAATTTAGGACTTACACTTAAAGTTCCTGATCAAGGATTTTTACAGTCAGATCAAGAAACCTCCCATGTGCCTTACTCTATGTAAACATTCCTACAAAAAATTTAGTCATATATGTAAATAGCCTTCTGGGAACTGTAATGTAGGAGAAAAAGGAAAAAAAAAAGTGTGAGGCAAAGTCTTAGGAAAAGATTTTGAGAGAGACATATCGGTTTACTTCAACCCACAGGTTGGAAACAGTTGGAAAAGAAAACTACAAAGTGATTGATATCAAAGTCACAGAATACAGATTAAAAAAAAAAATAAAGGAAGAAAAGAAAAAGGACATGACCAGATCCTATGTTCAAAATATGGATTGTTTTATACTTTCCTATTTAAGTTGAAGCATAATATACAAAAACAAAAGTTGAAATCTTATTGATTGAACCAGCTTTCATCATCAACTGCTCACATTACAACAGAGCTGTATAGATGACCTCAAGCCTCATTAGATTTTTCCAGCACTCTCTATAAATCCACCTCCCCCAAAAAGACATAGGCAATTCATATAGTATGTGTTTTTACACACAAATAATGATAAAAGGAGCCACTGACATGGAATATGGACTGGGTGTTGGAGCTCCTTTCTGGCTGAAAAGTGGTTCACAAAGATGGGTAACTTCACAAAACGCATACTAGCAGGTTCCAGTGATGTCTCAGAACTTTGGAGCAGAGATGTAGAGATGAAATGATGAGTGTGCGATTTTCCCATTACTGCTACTCCCTGATATTCCCCAAAGAGTCAAGGAACAAACCAGGATTTGATATGGAAGTAAGTCATGATTTGAGTGAAAGTCAAAGAACTACAGGAATTCTTTCCTGGTAAGTCTGAGGGACAGTGGGCATTTACTAAGTCCTTCCTTGCTACCATTCTTCATTTTGATTATAAAGCTCCTGGAAGCTAAAAAAACACTGAGTCAATAATGAAAATACAGAAGCCATCCAGTTAAAAAAAAAAAAAAAAAAAAAAGAAGAAGAAGGATTAAAATCCTTCTTCTGCTTCAGGCTGCTTTCTTTTACTTGAAAGAAAATATAGATTTGTGGGAAACATTAGCTGTTGAACTCTAACTACATTCTTCTAATCCTGAATGATAACTTCCTTGGTCAGGAACATAGGACGTGCACAGGTCACCAACCTGTGGAACACAGAATCTGAGCAAAAGTGATTATCTATACTTGCCTGATTTCCTAGCCAAAACATTTCTCTCGTGTCCCAGCAGCTGCTGCCAGATATAGACAGACACCATCGGTCCCTCAGATACATCTCAGGGTTAAAGTCTAGCAGGTCTTCCCAGGTCTGTGTGCTTACTGGTCCTTGCCTTACTCCACTGAGCTAACATACTTGGAGATTTCCAGACAGCTCGCTCTCTTTTCCTAATAAAAGTCTCATTGTCAAACTCCATTCAAATAATTTAAATGCCTATCACTTCCCCAAACAAAGCACCAGAGCAGATACTGAGTAATGAATACCTTCTGTACTTTTCAAACACACTTCCAGTTTTTTACTTAAATAGTAGCTGGGCAAGTGCAGAGCTACCCAAGGTGTGAAAAATTCTCCTAGGGGATCTGTATAGAGGATATTTTTACTCCAATATTTTACTCTCTGTATTGAACTTTGCAAAGGTCTGAGGCTGTGCATTCATTAGAGCAGACTATGGCAGCCAATATTCACAGTGCGTTTCTGAAAGAAGGTTGCACTGAAAAGTTATGTGAAAGGTAAAGAATGCCTGTGCTTACTGTGCTTTATTAACTCTTTGTTTTGGCAAACTAGCAGAATGTTAATGCTAAGCTTTTTATATTAAATGCAAAACAGAAAACACTGATCTGTAAGTCTCTGTACAAATATTTTGATTAAGAAAGTCCTTTCAAAAAATCTGATTCTGATTCACATTAGGTAGAGAAAGGGAAATTCAACAGCCTGTGGTTACTCAATAAAACAAACCCTGGCTACTCCATTACTAACTGTAAATCTTTGATGGATGAAAGAAAATGAAAGCTGAAAAAAATCATCAAGGATCAGAACACTAAGCAAACACTCCTCAGTATTCAGCCAAGGGACTGCATAAGCACAAGCTGCAAACTTCTGAAAGAAGTTCACGTTTAATATATAAAAGACCACATTCCTCAACAATAGGATATATAGTTCGAAAAAAAAAAGACTGTCAAGGAAAGCTTGCAGCCTTTAAATCTAATTTCCTCAACCCGTGATGGTATTGTTGTCTCTAAGTTAGTTTTGATAAGGAAGCCAGCTCTGCTCCCACTGAAGAACATGGCATCCTCCCATTGCCTTTAGGAGGAGCAGAGCTAGAATCAAAGCCTCTAAAAGATGCTGTGATAAAAAAAAAACTCTGGAAGGTGCCATGGTCCTGTACTGCTCTTCACGTTTCTGAAAAAAACTATGGGGGAAAAAATATATATGTATTTCATTTCCATTGATATGAATTATGCCTTTTATACAACAATATAGACCAGTGAAACAAATAACTCTTTAGCGACATTAATGACCATGAACTAGTTAAAGCGCCTGGAATGGAGAGTTTCCCTGCAATTTTATCATTACAGAATGCCTCAGATAAAGTATTTTGTAACACTGGTGTTTATACAAGCATTCTTTTAGTCCCTAACAGCCAGCAAAGCTTGCTGTCTTCATTTCAGATTAAATTTCAAACACCAAACCTAAATGCTTTATTTATTTTTAAATCCATACTTTCTAGAAGTATGCACTCCTTCCTGGAAATGAATTCGTATCATGCAGCTGGAATTGGCTCCTGATTTTATGCAGTCTGATAAGGGTTAAGAAGGAGCTACGTTATAAATCAACTTACAAGAGAAACAATAACAGCTTGCTAAAAAAGCCACCAACGCACCCAGAAAACAAAACACTGCCCCATGCTAATAATGAATGCGGCTCATATCTACCACGTTCTGTTAAATTGCTAAAATTACCCAGATAAACCATCGGAGAGTATGTCAAGTTTAATTAATACAACATGACCTGATCATTTCCACACTTAGGAAGAAAGAAGTTCGCATTCTTTAAATCTGGAACTCAACCTGGAGATTATGCTAAGATGCTTCATTCATAGTCCACACTCCTTCACACATGTCAGGAGGACAGCATTTGTCCCCTCTAGTGATAAACAAATTATACATGAAATCAATTCCACTTCACAATAATTTTCCCTATTGGGTATTATCTTTCCTCCTCTGCTCCCTCCAGTTAAGCTTGCGTCCTGTAACTTGCTAATGAGCTGGGGGCTTTCTGTTCCAGGTGGCACCCCCTGCCTCGAAGTCATGACATTTCCCATTTCGAATGCTGCTGGCATTTTTCGACAGCTCCTGCTAACTAGCCTTTTTGACCTGCACTAAGAGGAACTCATCTGATCGAATCCTCTAACCTGCCAATCATTCCAGCAAATGATCTTCACAGTCACTCCCAAGGCAGGAGCGGGGGGAAGAGAGAGAAAGAGAGAGAAGGAGATGGATAGAGAGGGAGAAAGCTAGCACGAGCACGATGCAGCAGGCAGGCAGGCAGGCAGCTCTGCAGCTACCTAATGAGAGTGCTTTAAGTCTCTGAGGCAGCTGAAACATTGAAAAACTGGGGGGGGAAATTAGGGCAGAACTGAATGCCTGGTGCTGTAATTACTGATTTCTTTCCAGCCTGAGATCATTTTGAGAGCAATACCTCCGAGATATGCCATTTTCTGAAGAACACAAGTTAATTTTCCATATCAATAGAAAACAGATATATTTTTCCCTGCCACCATCAATATGCAAACCTCATAATTCTGCTCTGCCAAATGGCGTTCCTTACAGAATTAATTAGGAGCTGTAAGCTTGTTAAATGAGTGTCTTCACCTAGGGATGATTATGAATATTTTTTGTTGTAGATGTAAGCCATAAATAGCATTTCTAACCTAATTTAAATGCTGACAACATTTACACCTCTGTGTTTACAAGTGTCTGCACACAGACACATAAAACAACAAATACAATATCTACATAGTCTAGATGAGACTTTCTGGGCTGAAACCAAGCAGTGTCACGATAATGACTAACTCGTTTTGATTTTGTTCTTTTTATGATGTGGCAGATTACTCACTGTTGAAGCTTTCAAGCACACAAGGACAGATTTAATTGTGTAGACTTTCTTTGCCCACATATAGCTAGTTTTATTCTTAATCAAACTTAACAGGTAGACCGTAAAATACCCAGATTTCAGTAGATGAGCAATACATAAAGTGAAGATGACAGATACTAAAAGCAATTGTATAATATAAATTTCAAGGAGAAAATGTGAACAAAAAGGTGAATACCGTGACATCACGTGCTGCTGTAGTATTGTTACGGTGTCCATGTAGGAATGTACAATGCACAGTTAGTCCTTACATTCACTTCAAGAGAGTTATAGAAATGTCTGTACAGAACTAATGGCAAGGTATTAATGGCAGAAAATGGTCACTCATAATTCCACATATGTTCCAAAACAACGTTATTAATTTATAATAGGGTCACAAAGTAACAAAAATAGCCAGTTTTGTCTCTGCTTCTTAAAATACTGGAAGATACAGTTTCAGACATATTCTTCCGTATTATATTTCTATTGGAGATCTTAGAATATTTTTTCACAAGGGTTTTTTATATTGATTTAATAACAGAAGCATGAGGAACACCTCCCTCATCCTCAATGATGAGGCAGAATAGATTCATCTATTTTTATTAGTTGAGTTTTAAACTACTGCTGCATTTTTAAGTAAGGTTCTCCCCACACCCAAGAGCATTCAGTGCACATATTTTGCACTGGTTGGGTTGATTTCTATGTTTCATAGAGAATCAGGCAACATAAACTACGCACTCAATACACAAACATAAAGCTTCATATAAAAATTAGGGTGTTTTTTTGTTGTGTTTGTTTTTTTTTTTGGACTGCTGAAAGTATTATGTTTTGGTACTTTTGAATGCTGCAAATTGTGCCTCAGAGGCAATGCCTCTCATTAGCTGTGCTGTCTCTCTGGGTTACAGACCGTGTGTCAGCACTGGAAGCCTCTGCTTTGTCTGGAAACCTCAGTTTCTCCCCTTCAGTGGTTCCACTTTTCCCCTTAGACAAAGCCTAACTGAGGAGTCACGTGATGAAATAATCCCAGAGGAGAGGTGACTGTCCATGGGAGAATAGGGATAGCTCAGAACGGCTTTTGCCTCCCTCCCAGTCATTGTCATTTATACATTGTCCTCTCTGTATTCAAACGTCATCCCAGGCTATCAGCCCACTCCAACTCAAACCGCCTTTCATGCCTAGATACTTCTTAAAGCATCAGCGGACCACAAAGCCTGTCTAGTAGGAATCGTTTGCTATCCTTATATTAATAATACAATACAGTGCTCTTCTGGCATAGAGGTTCTACTTTCTGTGTCCTAAACAAACCAGAAGACAGATGAACAGCACTGCAACTGAGCACAAGCATTCATGCAAATATCACTAATATCTTTCCTACAGCTTTAGCAACAGTTAAATTAAAACCTCTACACTAAAAATCATTTCAAAAGTGAATCTCCACAGTGCTGCAGGCAAGTCATTGTGCATTAGAAATGAACTAAAAATAGGCTCCAGACTATGCAATGGAACAAGAAAATACGGTGTTCTCCCTCAACAAAAGTACATCTGTAATAGCAGCAGTGTACCTTTTTCTTCTGCCAGCTCTGTAGTTGATATGGTTATGAAACTCTGTGACTTAAATAGATCATACCAGTAAGTAGCCAATAATTTCATGCAGAATAGCACAGGATCAACCTCTCCTGGCTATGGAGGTTGGAAATTCTTGTTCTACCAAGTGCAGTTGGTAATAACAAGAAGTTGCTTCTTTGTTCTGCTTCCTTTCTCTTCTTCACCTTCCTTCAGCCCCACAGAAACTCCCAGGCTAACTCCCCATCCAGAATACTATCTATGTTTCTGGAAATCCTGTTCATGCTCACTTATTTCCATGCATTAGCCTTCCCTCTCCTCAAATCCCTTTTACTCTCTTTCCACATGGCGCAGGACACTCATGAACAAAGCTCTTTTGCTCATTAG
This sequence comes from Gallus gallus, assembly GCF_016699485.2. Lineage (NCBI taxonomy): Eukaryota > Metazoa > Chordata > Aves > Galliformes > Phasianidae > Gallus > Gallus gallus. The sequence continues at coordinate 21,945,164 of NC_052533.1, read as the reverse complement.
GTGATGCCAGATGGAGGCCACATCCTCCCAGACAAATGTTTCCCCCAGACACTTCCAGAGCTCCCTGACCATTCCACCACCACAACCCATGTTCAGCACTCATGTTGTGAAGTGGTGCTTCTGGTTCAGGAACTTCAGGCACAGGTGCAGATACTGTTATATCCTGTGTATAGGAAAGCTCTGGACCCCAGTGCTCGGATGGCCAAGTGGGATTGCAGAAGGACTTCACTGATTCACTTTCCCCAATGCTATGCAGTAGAATATCCATGCTCAGAAAGGATTTTTTATCAGGAAGTCAAGAGACTACATTTTGGCCTGTTTCTTCTGAGTGTGGTCAAGTAGCAGTGTATTTATATTGCCATAGCCAATGGAAGCTGTACTGACCCAGTACCGATACAGTACTGACACAGGATTGCCATCACACCTATTTCCAGCTCCCACCAGCTCCATGATGGGATAGTGGGTCACCCTTCCCTGTGGCACACCACAGATACCGTAGGACTTCTACGTGGGCACCTGCTCCACCTTCCAGCCTCACATATGCTTAAGGGAGATGGGGGGTTTGTATGACAGGGGCCTTGCAAGGGCCAGCAATTTCCTCAGTTCTTTTCACCATCTGAGCAGATTTTACTGACAACAGTGGGATTTTCTTTATGGCTGAATAAAGGGCAAAATTCAGTCTATAACTCTCATTTTACACTAATAGGAATGAGATAATAAATTCTTAGATATGAAGAGGAAAACGTAACCCGATGCCTGGAGTTTCTCCCTTGTGTGTTAAATTTAGGGCATATTCTATCAGTGTGGTGATCTTATTCTTTGATATTAAGTAAAGCACAGCTGGAACAGTCTCATAAAACCATTATGTTGTTAACATATGAAAATAATGGCACCAAAAGTATTAAACAGCCAAAATATGTCTTGGATCCTGCAGTCATCTTTCACAGCTTAACACTAATTTAACATTTTACAAAATTGATGCTACAATTTCAGCTCTGTTTAGTACTATCATTACCGGACTCAAACCCAAATTACTTTCAGCTGCCCACCACAACTGCATCTTATTAGCCTTTTCATGAAAGCCAATTTATGTAAATCCAGTATTAGTTAAATAATTAAACTGACCCTCAACATTCATGTATAGACACTGTCTGGTACTAAAAGATGCAATTGAAATTTAAACCTCCCATCTTCAGTACTTAGCACTCCATCTTTTTCAGCTGCAGCAGCACAATGACTGTATACATCTACCTGGATCTATTAAGAAAAAAGTGCATTTAAAAATGAGACTGTTAACCGCTGTGCTTTCAGGGCTGAGCTTTTCTCTCCCAAGCCAGGCATACACTGAATTTGTAAATCTAGCACCTCCAAAACATTACTGGCTACTTTCAGCTTTTTACAATGACAAAACGTGGCTGACACACAGTAACTGCCCAGGATTTCTCTTTCATGCAGACCTTCCTTCACAGTAATTACAGGGTTTTATCCCCTGAAGCCGGACAGATGAAGACTCAGAAGCACAGCATACCGTGTTCCATGGTGATTCAGCAATGCTGGGATACCCAGGACAGAGTAAACATGGGGAAGCAGTGAATTAGAATGACTTTTCAGTACTGACTGCTGACACATACGCTGCTGGGCTATAGCTTCCCTGCAGCGTGACTAGTGCAAAGCAGGCAACAACTCTGTTTCCACACAGCAGTGCTAAAGAAGCATTCATACACAATTTGTAAAAGCAACATTGAAGATTAAAAAGGGCCAAAAATCAAAAATGAAATTATGTGGATAGGGCTGAAATAGTCCCCTCCCCAGCTAGCAAGTACAAAAGGGTATTTTTATGTAACAATTCTGGGCTTTGGAACGCTGCTGGTCAGAAGCAAGCAAATGAGACAAGCTCTTCAGTAAGCAGCCCTTTTTACCATTAGACTGGTAACTGTCACCTATTCAGCTTTATTTTGTTTTACACAGCTGAGCTGACCCGAATGACAACATCGTCCCTTCCATTGGCTGGGCTTGTGTCAGTTGCCAGCTTAAATGGGCAAGGAAGAAAGAATTCAGCATCCTGCAATTGAAATTCAGGATTGCTCGGATGCATGTGCGTGTGGTGAAGCAATACAAATAAAGCCCACTTTTTGTTTTGCTCCAGTGAATTGTCAAAGTGATTTTGAAAGCCAGGGGATTTCATTATGGTAATACAGGTTAAATACTTTAAAAGCATATGGTGTTACCGTCCTGAATGAAGCTGTCCCTGTGGCTCTGGGAGGCACACAATAGGTCAGGAGCACATCTCATGTCTCTGGTCAGCCAATGAGAACCGGGGATTATAAACCACCACGAGAAAACACCGCCTGCTATCTGGTACCAGGTAATGCCTTGTCTTTCCAATTACAATTTGACTAATCCTGCTCCAGAAGGGAACACACTCTAGCCATGTATTCCACCAACCAAAGGAAAAAGCAGCTCTAGAGGTTCTTAGGGTCTACCCCCATACTGATAAAACAATACACGTACAGATAGATGACTATTATATACAGTATATCTCAACAGTATATGTAGAGATAGGGAATGTTTCCACAGAGATGCTTTCTGACCACTGGGAAAGGAAAAAAACAAAGACCAAAAAACAAAAGGCAAGTCAGAAAACCTGCAGGCACAAAATAAAAATATAAAAATCTTTGGTGTTACCACAAAGCTTTGAAGATACTTGGATATGGTGAAAAGGTTTCTTCCCTCTCTCCCTGGAATGCCCCATCTAATTCACTGCTGACAGATTCTTCTGTGTAAAATAGAGCCCATTACTACATATTTACTAATTTTCTCCAATAGCAACCAGTCTGAAAATTGACCTTGGTAACTTCAAATGCCAGCTCTTTCCCCACAGGCACTGAAATAATGTGTTGTCTCCTGAAGTCCATGACAATGACCATTTTGTCCACAAAAACCCAATTACCTGTACAGGTCTGACACAGGCATTACTTTTCAGAAACATGTCCCACGTCACCATTATTTTAGGCCATTTTTTTAGTCCAGGCGGGCAATTGAAGCACTGCAATATTTTAAAGAGTAGAAATTGTCTGGGATGCACCAGCTTCTTCATCTTCTTTGAAGCCATTTCTGAGTGCAGCAGATGAGTTCTATAGAGCCATTTACAAAGTTGCTGCCTTTAGCTCCTCTCCCTCACCGATCTGCCAGAAATTGCTGCTTCCAAAGTTGGCAGATGCTGATGTTTGCTCATGCCTCAGCCTCTCCTGGGCAAAGCCCACTCTCTTTGCTCTCCAAAACCTAACGAAAGGTGGATTTAATTCAGTGGGTGTACTGTTAGGGCAGCAGCTTCTGGCAAGCATATGGAGAGCACAGCAGGAGATGATAACTTCTTAAATTATCACAGCAAGATTTGGCACTGTTTGTTTGTTGGAGCTCTCTATTTTATCCCCTGTTCTACCCTGACAAAGAAAACGAGGAACACCAGGATGAAAAGAAGAGACATAACAGATACAAAACTAGAATTTCCTCCTGCACCATTGTGGTTTTGGCATTGATTGAAAATGGTCCCTTGGTTTTTTTTCTTCGTTGTTTGTTGCTTTTGTATATATACATATAAATTTTGCACGTCTTCCAATAAATAAATACACAAAATCCAGAACCATTCCCCCCACCTGCGCTTCAGAAGATTTAAAGATCAACTGCCTACAAATATTTCTTTTCTACGGCTTCCTGATGAATACTGGAATGCTTCAGCACATTTTCAGTGGAAATACATAGCTGCTATTTTGGGTGGGAACTAAAAAAATGAAACAGATTGTTCATACTCCAAAATTTGGATCTCTGCAAACAGGCAGGAACAGGGATCTTGTCCCTCTGACAAGGCCACTGCACACACTCTGCTGTGTTTCCATGCTCACCAGCAGTTTCACAGCTGGATACTGAGGCACACAGTTATGTTTCTGAAAAAAGGCTCCCTTTTACACCACATGGTAAGAAATAGTTGACTCAAGAGTGCAATCAGTTGGATCTGTTTAAATGGTAACTTTGGCATAAGAAGATCCAAGCTCTGGAAGTACTTCTTTCTCTGTATCTGAAAGGATACTCTAGTGATTAGTTCAGATGCCAACATGTGATTAAATAAATTCCACCTCTTCCATTAATTCCTTACCAACTCTCTATATGCAAAGTCCACTCAAGAAGACGGATAAAAACATGCATGTACTCATCCAGGAGACGGGCTACAAGTATTTAGTTTCCTCTGTTTTTTTTTTTTATAATCTGATCTATTTCCTTGGAACATTGGCAATTTTTAATTTTCCTTTAACTCCATGGGGTATTAAGTTATCCAGTCATTCTTGCTGAGACTTAAACAGCTCATTCTGTTTGCCTCCGTCCTCACCTTACCTATGTTCATGGCCTTGGAAAGCTACTGTCATCTTCTCACTTTTCATGCATCTTCCTGTTTCACTGAGCCTAATGAATGGTGACTTTAACTGAATATCTCACACTACAGTACCTGTTACTATACGTTTACTACAACTCTGCTCCCCTGCTAGAATAACTGACTCAGCTCCTATCTCATCCATTTTTTCTGCTCACTTTACTGATTGAACATTCTACTTGTCAGTCACTACTCTTCTACTTAAAGTCACAGCCATCTGCTATTCAGATTAAGCCTTCACCAGGCCTCCCTTTCACATGATCAAGACTTCAGCCTGATTTATCCTAACTTGTTACTCTCCCCACACTGACTGATCTTTCCTCTTGCTTGCTAGTCTCACTACTTTGGAGGTTTTCCCATCCTAACAGCTCCCCACTAAGGTCCAGGTTCCATGCCCATATATCTTCTGCCTCCCCTGATATTCCAGTTTCATCTGAATGAGTTTGAGTTTTCCAGACAGCGCATGTAAGAGAACTTTTATGTTGTACTTTACACTCTTTGAGTATTATCTGCTTTTCTCCACCTTATGGCTCAAGCCAAATAGTACAGGCAAGAACTGACTTTTTATTGCACTGTACACATCTACCACAATGCAGTCCCAAGCAGTGATGGAAAACTGTAATCAGTAATATATACAAACCGCTACTTAATATTTGTTGTGTGCCCCCAGCTTTAATACAGAGAAAGGTGCTATTTTGTATTAAAGCTGTGGTTAAACAGCCACAACAGTACAGCAATGTACATCAAAGGTACACATGGCCCTCTCTTTCTGCTTACAGATAAAATTTTTAACAGCCATCTGTATCTGCTTAAACAGATTCAGTAAGAACAACCAAACTCTTTTCTGTTATCTTACATGCTGGCTTAAAAAAAAATAAATTCTACCATGCATTTTGTATAAATGAAAACTTTCATTTGTTTGGAGGCAGCAGACAGAAGATTCTGTACATTAGGAGTAAGATTCTGTGCATTAGCTCCCACACAAAAGGTCTTTAGCACATGTGGGCACATTTGAAGTTCACTTTAGATGGATGATATGTCACGTTAGAGCAGACAAGGTTGAAGAGATGCCTGCAGGGACACACCCCCAGGAAAAAGTAGGGATTAGCTTGTCAATAAAGATGTAAACAGACTGCTCTGAGGCAGCCTCTTTTCTGACATTAGAAAATCTTAGATGGTTTGCTGGCAAAGAGCACGTGTGAAATTGGGGCAGACTGTCAAGACCGGAATCACTTCTTTTCAGTATTCAGCCATTGCTGTCTGCCAGGCAAACAGCCTTCATAACATCACAGGTTAAAAAAAAAAATTGTGTGTAAATACCAACAGTAAAACAATGAAGGTAATTCATTAGGGGAAGTAACATCTGATACCACAACAAGCAGAAATAGCAGAAGATAGACTTCATATGAATATATGCCACATAAATATCAGTCTATACCTTTGAATAGGTACAAGAGCAACAGAAGAGTTACACAGCAACCGCTCCCTTACTTCAAGTCAGTAAGCAGCCTCTCTACACACTTGCCCTTCTCTGTTCTGTTCTATTATTGGAATATCTGGAGCCAAATTACATACTGTTCCATCGCCGAACAACTGTGATTAAAAAGATCGAGTATCAAATCCCCAATGGGTATCAAAGCTGTCCAAGAACAAAAACAGTTCTAGCAGATCCAGAGATACCAATCAAATTTATTAACATGTCAACACTTCTGTCTCCATCAAGAACACTCTCCTGCTATCAAGTTTACCAGACCTACTAGAGGAACCATTCCTTTGTCCTTGCCCCAGATTTTAACAAGAGAATTGGTAAAAGGTATTTTATCTCTCCCTATCTTACCAGGGGGAAAAGCTCAGTCCAAATTAAAGGCAATTCAATGTTTAATCTGCTGGCACTGACTTCTGCGATGTTTTCAACCTGTCAGTCACACTGATCCTGCCCACAAGGCCAAGAATTTACACTCATCATATTGACAGATATATACTGCAGAAACAGATTATCTGCTCGAACACGTGCAATTTAAGAAACGTGCAGTTCAGTTTTATAATTGATCTACCGAAATCTAAAACAAATTATATTTTTAAAGACGTACTTTCCAATAACCATTTCTTACCTGCATTATCTATCACAAACTCAGGTATTCTTCAATGTTTGCTGTTTGATACACCTTTGCCATAACTATTGTTTTTCCCAAAGACTCTCATGCTTTCTCCGGTCTCTGCTTGTAATCTTACATTCGGTACAGTAAAAATAGAAGACACTGCAAAACAGAATGTCAGTTCAGAAACTTTGATTTTTCCCCAAAGAGTAGCAATATAAAAATAATTGATTAATATCTATGCCAAACACAACACTGAATAAATACATACAGCTTTTATGTATACCACCCATGTATGCAAGTAAGCACTGTAAAAACTGTGAATGGAGAGGAATAGCAAGCGCTATGATGGAAGCTGTCTGATGCCAACATTTTCTGTTGCATATGCCTTTATAAAAAGGATACAACAGTTTCCAGGGCATGTATTTTCTTGCTTACTTCACCTTGTAATGCTTATAATTCATATTTTCCACTTTAAATTTTTCCTGACAATGTTTAGGGTTAAATATGAAGATGAAAAAAAAACAGGAAATTTTTGCAGTAATTTCACATCACATATACCACCTTCAAAATCTCTTCAAGCCTGTAGAAGCGAGCTATTTCATTAGACTTCGTTTTACTAACTGTTAAAGATAATTAGGTTTGTTAAAAATATTCCAGAAATTCAAAAAGCCTTCACATAAGGCAAATCCTTTCTGCGTGAGTTAGAAAAACCTTGAGGATTTCCATGTAACACCAGACAACTAATTAGCAGCAGACACGTTAATCACAGGGGTCAGACTGCAAATGGTTAAGGACTCATAGAGCGATGATATGAAAACTCACTTTTACTCAGGATACCTCGAACTGCTGGGGAAAAGTGACTAATTTTTGGTACCTTCTGAGAACAAATGTGCATACAAAAATATCCTCGGATAGCTGCCAGTGCATTACTGCATGAGGAAATGTTAATGGAGTGTTTGTTAAAAGAAGTAATCAGGACCATAACACTTTCCTTTCTGTTTGCTTGTTTGCACTAAAGATTAGCACAGCTGTATTTCATGCATTTAAAAGATGAGGATATTTTTTTATGCAGGAGATCTTCCCACCATACTTTTGACATCTCAACTTCTATTTGATATTCTGCTTTCCTCAGTAGCATATATTACAAATGACAAATTCTATGCAAATAAATCAATATGAGCTTTCAGATATGAAAGCAGGAAAGGGGAAGGGCTGAAATTACTTTTTTCAGTAGCAAATAGTAAGTAAACATATACAGTAACGGGTTAATCTATAGATTACTGCTCATGTCTGAGATGAATGAGAACTGTGTTGCTTCATAAACTGTATTATATTCTCAGACAAGAATGTTTTAGCTGAACTGCAAAAGTCTTGCATTTTAATGTAACATTTTTAAAAACTGAACGTGGTTAGATGACAGACAGCTCCTGTCTGGAAACCTTACTCCCAACTGAAATTGTGCCACGACTTGAAACCAAAGCAAAACCCAAATCAACCCTTTTGGGAATGAAATTTCAAATAAATTTCGCAAGCACTTTTAAAATAAAGCACAAGATTAAAAATCTTATTCTGTAAAATATTATCCAGAAGATAAATACCTAGTATTAAACCTCAAAAAGAGACAGTGAAACATTTTTTTTTACATTACTTGTTTAGGCCAAGGCACTGCACTTTTGTGAAATACTGAGTCTGAAGAAACAATATTTTCAGATGGAAAATCATACAACTGACTTTTTTTGTCTCTCTCTTCCTTCTGCCTCACCCATGTGTCTTTCTTTGGTTTTGGTCCTAAATCCCCAACTTTGCAATTCAGTACTGGAAATGGACAACATTTTGTGATGGATACTATCATGCACACACTTCTGCTGTGCACAGATTCTCAGGGCGTTCATGCCTGCATTTAATTAGCTATGAATAGCAAGTCTTTCTCAATGTAAAACATTAACCCAGAGAACCAGAATCACAAAAAGCGGTGATTTCTCTATACAGCAAACATTTTTCAAACTCTCCAAAGTATATGACTTCTTTGTTTTGTAAATATGTTTACAAGTATATCCAAGTCATATTAAATACAAATGATTGTAGTATTTGATACTGGGATTGTCCTTTCTTGCATCTGGATTTATGCTTCATAATGATTATCTACTAGCCACAGAAATAGTCTTTCTGTAACTTAAAATTTTACTGGAGGCATTTAGAAGAACCTTACTTTAAAATATAATGATTTTTCATCTTTATTCTCCCTCCTTCAAAAGGTTTCACTGCTCCTGATGTTTAACGTTATGCAAAGACGTGTTTCTGCCAATGAATATCGCCTTATGGTTATGCTTCTGCAAATAACCTGCTGTGAGCTGATAAAAGGATTAATGCAGCCAAAATTCTTAATCTGTGAAATTACAAATTAAATTCTCATATTAAAAATACCACCCTGAGGTATTTTTTGTGGTTTTAATTCCCCTCTGGTGTTCTGCATACATTGTGCTTGTTAATGACTAGGACAAGACTGTCTCTGTTGGCAGCCTTCTGCAGAGTGATAATGTGTAGGCATTTACTTCACTGATAGAACTGGATTTAACCACTGCCTGATAAACTAAGTGGCAAGTGGGTAATAAGTCCATATTAACAGAAAAGTACTACTGCAGAATTCAGAATTCAAAATCCTGGCTAGACTAAATCACACAGTCAGAAGGATTGAGATGTCACCAGTGAAGAGTGATTTTTGTTTTCCATTTAGAGGAAAAAGGATAAATGAACTGGCATTCTTGATGTTTCATTAGTTCTGAAGAAATGAATCTCTTTGCCTCGATTTCAGCAAAGGCAGACTTTCAACGGTACCCTTAATTTACACTGCATCTCTTGAATTTTCAGCTTATGAAGGGCCACAGTCAGAAAACTGAGCGGAGTGGGCAGGGGGTTTTCATGGCAGAGGAGGGAGCTGGGCTTTTTTTATATTTTTGCAGAGCAAAGGCAAGATTTGTGACATAGCCTACACTGTACAAAAATTAGTGTTGTCACTTCAGTATTAGTGTTTTGCTTCTGCAAATGAGAGAGAGCTCTTCAGAGCAGAGTCAGGAGTGGGGTACTTAGAGTGCCGGTCACAGAACTAGCTCAACACATGTTGAGATATACACATATTATGCATACTGAGAGCAGAGAAATGAAACTTTTGGAAGAGCTTTCTTATTGAGACTGAAATAAACAAATTCCCTTGAGGATTAATATTCAGAAAATAAACTCAATTTTACAAGCAAACTTCCACATTAGCTATAATTAAGCGCGTGCACCACTGTTACACATCCAAAGATTTTACCTTGAAGTACTGGATTTAGATCTTTTGGTACTGGATGCATGTTTGAAAAGAGCAACACACGAGAACAGTTTTCTCAGGGAGGTTGTGGATGCCCCATCCCTGGAGGCATTCAAGGCCAGGTTGGATGTGGCTCTGGGCAGCCTGGTCTAGTGATTGGCGACCCTGCACATAGCAGGAGGATTGAAATTCAATGATCACTGTGGTCCTTCTCTACCCAGGCCATTCTATAATTCCATGATTCTAATGAGAGCATGCTCCTCTTCCTCATATTAAGTTAAATTAAAATAATGATTTGTATTCTCCTGTGAAACCTATCTAGAATTCTAGAATGTTCTCAAAAAATATCGTGCATGATGATATTTTCCCATAGAATAAATAGTAGGGCACTTTTAACACTCTGGACAAGAATTAAAGAGATAAATGCCAGCTGATTTTTTCCACGTCAATTGGAAGGCATTTTTGTTTTATAAAAGACATAAAAAGATGCACATAGTCACTGACAGCATTCTCAATTGGAAATATCATCCCCCATCTTCTACTTATGCTGTTTAATTCAGCAAATTAACCAATTGTCTACTTTGTGTTTTTCAGACTTCTCTATGCCAATTCCCTTCTTGAAGGTTACTGTTATAACAGATAGAGATTCTGGATTTTTATCCTGCGTGCTGCAGCTAGTTAAGAAGTACTGTATGTCAGAAAATGAAAAGCACTAAATATGTAAATTGTATTTTTCCTTTTGCTTTATGACAATTCAGATAATTCTCTTGGCTACACACATAATCAAATACAAAGATAGCTAGCTGCAGACTGCAGAGCAGAGATAGCAAAAAAAAAAAAAAAAAAAAAAGAATCCATTTTTCCTGTCTCAAGCTAACTACAAGCTAACTGTGTAATTACAGATACACAATTGCACTCATGTATTTTGTGTGTGGATGTGCACATTCGTGAATGTGTTGCACATGAGTGTTAGCATACATACAAGTATACACACATGCATCTGTATGAGCTACTGTATTTGCTTTTAATCGATTCAGAGGAGGTTATACTCACTATCGGTTAGCTCCCATAGCCGAGGGGGCAGATCACTGAAATACTCGTGGCTCAGGGCTGCCTGTGCTGACAATCTGTTCTTTGGGAAACACTGGAGTAGTTTGGAGGCTAGATCTTCCGCATGATTCACATAGCTCAGCCTGAAACACAAACAAGAAGGTTCTTCTGAAAAACAATCTTATTATGCTGTTTACTAAAACCATCTGCAGTTGGCCCAGCTGAAACAAGCGTCTTGCTAGCCAGTATAAAACAAAGTCTGTTTGGAAACACTGCAGGGAAACACGTTCCTTTGGTCTGGGAGTCAATGAATTATTTCTGGATGGATAGTGGAAAATTTATACACATTTTTCATACAGAGAGCATAAAATGTGCCATATCACACATGCCCTACCTAGGACACTGAAGGATCGTGAGCAGAAGCATCTTGAAAGCAACTGCTCTCATTTCTTCATTTACATTTTATTTGAACATAATGACAGGCTGAGGGTTTACAGCACTGGAGACAAACAGTTATTTCTATCTAAAAACCTGAAATCCAAGCTTAAAATAACAATTACTTATAAAACTTTGTAAGGACCAGATTTTAAAATCCAATGATAATTAACACAAACATATGCAACATGTTTCATAAAGGCATTTTGGGAAGTATTGGCTTATTTTTCATCTATTCACATGGCAGGAGGCTGACTTCATTAGGTGTTAATGCAAGGTAAACATTAAATTGAAAGCGAATTATCTTCTGTAAACTACCTAGGGAATTCAGAGAAAACTCATTATTTTACCAGGAGTTATATGCTTGTGGTATAATATGAAAATATAAGCTAAAAATAATAGATTCTGAGAAGAGAGGGTAAAATGGCGATCATCAGGATGTAGCTTTGGTCTAGGATGGTACAGCCACCCTCCGTTTCCAGAGCCAACAAATTTTTTATAATACACAGTTACAGTACACAAAAGAGGTGCTGAATCATGTACACATCGTTTTACTACTGCTATTAGTAGGTAACTCTATAAATACTATGAATTGCTCATCACAGATCTCTTATCAGGTAAAAATGTCAAGATATATCACAGACCTTCTATTTATTGGGAAGTCTATACTTATTCTTAATATAGGTATAGACCTATTTACTAAGAATAGGTATTAGTTTACTAATACAGAAATAGCAAACTGCAGTCCAAAATACTGCAGTAATTGAAAAAGATTGGGTCAGTGTGCTCTAAAATCAATAAACCTACAGCATGCTTCATACAGATTCTTCTCCTTGCTCAGCTCAAGATGGTTTTCAAGAATACCATTCAGAGAACATGGATAAAACATAGGATTTTGTCCCCATCCCTCTTCAAGACCCATATCCGGTCTTGAAGAACAGACAGAATATTTGTCCAAAAATTACCTGGGACCAACTCCTCGGAAACACTGACCTTTTAAAGCCATTACTTCACATGTGCCATAAACCTAAAGTCCCAGGATATGGATTTGGAATTAGTACTCTAGGTTAAACAGATGCAAAACTCCAGTGTTCATGATTGGCATAATTTTTGTGGTTTTGGTTTGTTTGTTCATTTTTGAATTCATGACAAAATACAGGCACCTCAAATTAAACAGTCATTGCCTGTAAATTAGGTTTTACAAAAGGATTAATTCCAGACTCCCTAAACTACTAGTACGTAGAAATTCTTTTATTCAACTTTTTTGAAAAACACAGCAAAGTTCATTAAAGAGCACAGCAAAATACCAAGAAAAAAGACTATTCTTCAGAGAGAAAGGGGGAAGGATGACTAAATACCCACTGAGAATTGGCATTAGTTCTTCTAGACACCTAAATTCCCATGGACCGGTGATTATACTGAGCAAGTGAGGCTTGTTTTGTGTCTCAATCCCACCTGCACCAACTATTTTGTTGAGAGGCCCTGGTAAATCATTTCATCTAGGTATTTTTTCCCATACACAGGTAGCTACATCCTTTTTGGTAGCCAAAGTAAACCTGCTGTCTTGAATGAAAGATAGTGTTAAGTTAGAAAAAAGTGGTCACTTCTTAAAGTAGGGAAATATTAACATCCAATATGAGAAAAAGAATTTTATCATCCTTAGCTGTATACTGAAGGTATATTGAAGATGCTAATTAAGACTGGCAAAGCGTAAGGAAGAAAAAATTAAGTATAATTCAAAAATTAATGAATTCTGAACTGCAGGTGAAATTTTGGATGATGACACTCTATTTTCTTGGTGTTCCAGAATAAAGTGGTGTCACTGCTTTGTTTCCATCACCAAAGTATCTGATATGCTACTAAGATTTGTTTAAAAAGAAAATCAGATTTACTAATAAATTGAAAGTAATTTAAGTAGGAATGATTTTTGAAAGCCAAAATCACATTCTCAGTTCAGAAACCAAAAGGGTACCAGCTAACCATGAAGCCAAGTCAAAAAAAAAAGAGCAGATTCTACATAAATACAATATAAAAACAACGAAAGTATCTAGGGCTGCAAAAAAAAATCCTATCAACTAATGAAACAATTGTGAATAAATCAGTCAAAATTAGAACCTGGTTTATAATTAATAAATAGAAAAAAGACTAAGTTTATCAAACAGTCTGCAAAAATATTTCAATCTGCTCTTATCATTACATTTTCTTGCCCTACTCCAATTAGAGCTGTGGGGGTTAGTTGCTTATACAGTGCTTTGAAGATTCCCGTTGCTACATTATTAGCATCAAGTTCCCAAGCATTTATAGGTTTTAAAGTAAGAAGGGACCATAATGATCAACGTCTCACCTCCTATGTACTACAAGCTGAAGAAGATCATCCAAGTAACTCAAGGTACAAATCATTACTTTTAGCTAACTAAAAGTCTACATAAAAGTGGAAGTTTTGTTTGTGGAGATCTGCACAGAAATGAAAAAGTTCTTCTCCAAATAGCATGTCTTTTGCTAAGGTCATCTCTGGCATTGGATGGACATTGCAGCAGGCATATGCATGTGGAATCCTAGAGTTGTCAGTTTTAAAACTGATGCCTTAGAGGAATGCATGACAAATTTTGTTGCTTTGTTTGAGGTCAAGCTATTATTTTACTTATGAAAAATGCACTGTATGATCATGTTCATCTACTATACCAGGATGGCCTGGAGAAGCCCATTTAGTGCATAACCTCAGCAGTTTGGAAGAGCAGAACATTTGGTTTTGTTTCTTTTTTCTTTCTTTCCTTTCCTTTTTTTTTTTTTTTTTTTTTTTTTTCCCAATAGTCTCTTTAAAATATCTTCCTTAAAACACTAATGATTTTTCTGATATAAGTTTGAAACAACTCTTCAATAGGGACAAAAGATGAATGTTCTGATGGGGTTCAGTAGTTAAGTATCTAATACAGAAAAGTTAACAAAAAGGAGTAAAGAAGAAAAGATTTGATTTTTAAATACACCTCCTTCAGTATGTGACAGAATGGAATTTCATACAATATGGCTTTGTGTCTAAAACATAATAGCATGTTTTGTCTCACAGCAGTTGGGCCATATAGTAACTTGGCATGCATGATATGGCAAGTCTCAATATTCACGCTTCACTTACTGTCACACTAATCACCAAGGAATAGTTACTAGCCATGACAGCATACATACTTTCAGAAAACGTGGCATGCAGCAGAATACAGATAAATCTTTGACAAAGAGTATTAGATAGTACGTATATATTATTCTGCGAAATATTGGGGATATTTTTACAGACCTACTCTGGTGACACTTGCAAAAACACGCTGATTTTCAACTTAATCTCTCTGCCTTAGTTCAACAAAAGCAAACACTAGATGGACCTGTCTCACTTTAAACATATTTGAATCTGACTATACTTGAGCAGTTGTAAATCTCACTGGATTACATGAATTCGATTTAATTTTATAAAACAGGCTTGAATGTCTTTCTACTGCAAGGAAGGTCAGTATTTGGTCAAGCAGAACATGACTAAGATCACTGAAGTCTGGTTTAAGCACTTGAGAAAAAAAAATAAGTTTGGGGCATGTGCAATGAACTTCTGAACTTGGGGTGATTTGCTTTTAAATGCGATGAAGAATGCAGCTCAAATTCACATTAATAATTAAGACAAATGGGCATTAAAACAAATGGAGATAATATGCTGTCTATGTACTCCTAACAGCATGAGGTAAATACTTCCCAAAGCAAAAATCGTTTACTGTGCGTATTTTCCATCTCAGGATACAACTTTCACAGCATATCACTAATTCATTTCTCAATTGGAGCTTACAGCATGGCCTGGAGGAGGAGGCACCTAACTCCCTGTGGGACCTCCAGCTCTGCTTCTTTATTCTAAGTAGTCCCTTGTCACCTGAAGTGCTGAAAGACAAAACAACAGCTAACAAGAACAATCGCATCATTTAGCGTAGTTTAAAGCTTACAGATATTTTACCTACAATCACAGCCATGAGGGCCATATTCCAGTTTTAGGATTCTCACCCAAGCCTGCTTGGAGCTGGCAGTCTTTCCACCTTCTCTCAGGCTGTAGGCCTCTCCTGACACAAAGCTGTGCCAACTTCAAGTATTATAGTTAATGATTGCATTGCAAATCCCTTTATCTTCTGACCAGCTGATGCCCCTCTGTGCCTTGATTGCTTTGCATCTCTGAATACATGCGTGACTCTGTTCAGAGCAGCCACACAGCACACAGACCAGAGCAGAACCTACCTCAAGTCACATTTTCTTTTTACTAAATACAAAGAGCATTTTCAGTTGTTACAGCCCTGCAGAAAACACATACCATTTTCCAAGAACCAACGTGCCAGCTCCAGCATAAAAAAAGCATTGGGGAAATGCTTCCCCAGCACACCCAGAGGGCCTCCGCACTGCAGCCGCACAGGTCAGTCAGCCATCATGAACCAACAAATGAGCCCAAACTGGGTTGCCATGCTTTCAGTTTTCAATAGAGTTGAAGGGATGGAAATCTACCAGAATAAAGAAGATGCCTTTGTTCTTAGCGTTTTACACAGAAGGTACCGAGGACTAAAACTGATGAACAAATTGAGGAGACAGCTTTCAAAGGTTTACTGAAGCCATGGTTTACTCAGTCTGGTTGATCAGTCACAGAAAGCAGGATTTGCTGTACAGCACAAGGTAGAGATACATCAAGCCTAACCACACAGATAATAGTTAACCTACAAGTGCAGCCAGACAACCATATTTCAGCCTGGGGATCATCCCCCACATCTGTTTGAGGCCACCATTTTGTGCAGGGCCTTCTTTAGAACAGACACATCTCCTGACGTCCAGTGTTCCTCTCACTCTTGACAAACTGAGTTGCTGGCAGCAGTTTTAGTTGAGAATCACAGAGGTCTCTGCATACAGAATAGGAGACCATGCTCTCGAGGCTCTGTAGGCCACCAGCTCAATGGCATATTTCTTGGTTTCCCTTACAACAAGTAAGATAGCCACATGAGTGCAAAATGCTGTTCAGGCTTCCTAGATGAGCAAAGCTGGGGCAAATCTGGCACTGAGGTCTGACACTACACTTCTTCCAGCATCCTTGCTCTGTTTTCTTGTGCACAACTGCACACCAGTATCTTTAGATCTTCACAGTTTCCCATAAGGGTGTTTGAAACAATCTCTCTTTGGCATTTTAGAAATTAGTTTTATCATTTTAAATTATATTAGCATATGACAGCATCAGCAGTTCTATCTCTTGAAGTACTGAAAGGGTAATCAGAGTGTTTACTAGCAAAATAAAAGTCATTACAACCACTCATGAGTGCTCTCCTCATATGTGCACAAAGCTAGAAGTATCAGTGTTTGATTCTTCTTGCTGTTCATACAGATGTAAAAGAGGTCATACCCCTTTTTGGGAGGTGGGTTCATTCATTGTATTCCACGAAGCTAATAACCCTGACACAGCTAAACTACTTCTCAGTAACTGGAAAGCAGGCATGGAAATGCAATAGCATTTCATGAAAAAAATGAATGTGACAAATGAAGGTTCAGAAGAAGGTACAGAAGAACTGTATACATTTTTAAATATAATTACTGCTCATTTACATCTAGATAAATTATTATATGCTTGGTAAATTCTTAAAAGAACCTACTGAACCAGTAGATAAACATTATCATACGTAGCTTCAGCTCCTGCACTTCTCAGAATGGAGCAATACAACATCAATCTCTATTTCGAGAACTGTTGGTTTTCTCGCAAGCACAAATAAACTTAACTATCAAGCCCTGTAGTGCTCTGGTCCAGGAAAATCAGGACGGGCTGCTTCTGAATGTCTTCAAATAGCACAACTGACCAGTGTTCCCAAGTTTTAGTCACATAACTGCAACATTTCTGTGTCCCATAGGGACAAACAGGGAAGAGACAATGGCAGCAGTAGTTACAATATTGCTTCCTGAAGTGACAGTGATTTGCAGTCTTCTCCTCCACTGGCAGGTTAGGTATGCAGCAGGCAAAAGGTATCAAGGAGTGGCTTGATTCTTCTACAGATGGAGATGATTACTTCTTTTTCGCCAGGGCTCAAGCAACTTTGCTACCAGTCATGTGGCACTGTCGTGGTAAAATAGCTTTGTGAGCCACCTGAGGCATCAGATACTCAGTTTGGCCACATCTAAGCTAGACAGTAAAGTAATCCAGAATCACAGCAATTCTCATTTGATAATGGCTATTAACCTTGGTTGTGACTAGAAGATAAAATCCTTCAGATCTGCCTATGTGTATGTCACCAGATGTAATTCAGGACCAAAACTTCCCTATGAATCTACTTCTCCCTGACTTTTTCTCTGCTATATTTGACATGTTTTGGTGTTTGTTTCAGATGTGTTATTGTACTTCTACTACTTGACATTGCTGGTGATATGCAGTTTGAAACGTTTGCATCATACAGGATATGACACCCTTACAGATCACAATACCTTTAAAAACTGAATTTGGTTGATTTGAGCTTTAAATATTAAGGCTATAGAGAATCAGTCAATATACAACAGACTTCAAAGCGTCCTGTTTTTCATCCTCCTATGATCTGACACACATCCAGACTAGCTCTTGCTCTGATGTCTCCTAATAAATATTTTGGGCTACGAAACATTTCGAAGAAACACATTGCCAACTATGGAAGGTGTAAAGCATAAAGAGAGTAAAAAGTGCTCATTGACAATGTATACTGTTCATTGATAACATACACTGGAGCATCAAAAGAAGTGATTGAGAACACTGTGGTGGACAGGAAGGAGAAGACAAATTTAAGCAGCAACTGTGCAGTACATGTCATGTTATAAACTACTCCCAAGTGTGGTTTTCTGTGATAAGATTATATGATTTCCTGAAATTCTGGGAATTCTCAGGTTATGATATTCCAAGCAACATGGTTACTGAGTATAGTATTGTGCTACTGCTTAAAATAGCAACAAATTAATTGAACACAGAACATTTTCTAACTTGAGCATTTCATTCATTACTTCACCCAGTTTTCAGCAGTTTCCTCTCAGAAACCTATATTTCCCAGGGAAGGCACTTCCTAAGTAATTTTAATGAGAACATCCCTCACCATTTTGCTCTAGAAAGAATTTAGCAATTACCTCTTTATGATTTTACATGCCACCATCAATCAGGCATCTCTCTTAATTCTTTCAGCATCGCAGTAAGTCCAGCACTAAAGATATTCACTATGTAAGACATGGTATATTAGTTAAACCATCACAGACTACTACTGAACATGCCAGATTTGCAGTTTACTGGAAGGTCTTTGCTTGCTGTAAATGTAATTAATGAAGAACAACATGATGGTGACATCTAATCAGGAGCTTCTGATTATTTTGAAATTCTTTAAAGAGTATAAATCTTATGATCAGTAGGGCATGTTTTAAAAGTCTTCATGCATCTCAGCAAGCTGTACAGAATATCCTTGGAAAATAAAAATATCTAAAAATAATTACAAGCACTCCAATCATTTTATGAGCTATTATTTCACCAGAAAATGGGGAAAATATATCTTTAATCCTGAACAAAAGCTCTTCAAGGTTTATGTTCTCTATAAACCTTTCACTGAGAACTAAAAATATAAGTTAGTAATGCAATAAATGCCCTAACAAATATATCAGATTTTTCACTTAATGCTTTTTACAGGCTTAAACCAAACTGAGTGAAAGAAAATCACCTTTTACAGTCTGACTCTTAAAGGAAGAATGCCTTTCTGTTATGCTTTTTAAAAGAAGGCATGGTGAATTTATATCAACTTCGCTGAATCTTGGGGCGTGATAAAAGGAAGAAAATATGGCAGTGAAGTTAACATTCCGTAGCATTCTTTCTTCACATATTTATTTCCTCCCTGGCTGGACATGAGCCAAAAAAAAAAAAAAAAAAAAAAAAGGAGGGAACACCCCTCCCATCCCACTCCCAACACAGAAATAGCTGAAATTAAACTTTGGCACACGATGCAGTTAAAGCTTGTGCTCTTCTTCCTCTCACCCTCAACACCCCAATTGTTTTTAAAGAAATCCAAATTAAAACACAGCAGAGAAAAAAAAACAACCAACTTCTGGATTTCAAACTTGTCAGTGGGTGCAGCTTTCGGGGCAGTATAGAAAGCTTCCCCTATTTTCATGTATTTAATGGCTACAGGAAGAAAACACAGTTGGCTTTTTGGACCTATTACCACTTGAAAGCTAAAAAAAAGAACTAAGTTCTGGTAAATAAACATTAGCACTGCCTTATAAATCTCTCCCCTCCTGTCTGATATTTTATCGTCTTGGGTTTGAGAAGTCTTAATTTCATCCTACTGTAAATAAGAACTGGTCTGTTTGCTCAGTACTGCCACAAGAATTTGCTGCAAGGTTGCAGCATGCCAGCAGTGCCCCATGAAGAGTAACCTTGCTTTACTCAGTGAAGCCAGAGATCATTTATCACAGTTAACTTACAAATCTGTCTTTCTGGGGCCTCAGGTCTGTCAACCACTTGGAAACAGCTACTTGTCCTGTCCTCCCACAGCATCCTAAAACATCAGACGATCTGATCTTTTCTATTATTGTATACCTCTCAGCTAATAAAATGTATTTTATGGATATGGAATGATCAAGAGTACTCTGTATTTATTTATACAGCTCATTAAAGGTGGATAGAGATTTGGAGGCAGAAAGAATGCCTCAAGCCTGGAAAGCTCATGAAGATAGACCCCAGGCATATGCATGTGTTTAACTTTATGTATATGAGTTGCCTGGTTGAACCCAATGAGACTAAGCAATTATGTGCAAGTAGGTATCTTGGTCTTTTTGGAACTATACCCCTAAACTCAGATGTATGACAGGAAAATGATGTACACCTAACAGACACTGAGAGGAGTAAACCAAGGTTATTATACTGAGAACATATGGGTAATATATTCAAACCATTGTATGTTATTATGCATATATATTTAGATATCATATAGAACTAGCTGCAGCTCTCAGGTACCAGGTACTGGTTCAGGTGACATCAGAAAAGATCCCAGCATGGCAAGCCACATTCACACCAGCACCATAGTGCAGAAGGTGCCATTCCTTCTCCAAATTCACTCTCACTGCTATTTCTCATTACTTTAATGGAAATACTTTCTAAAGGAAACATAGGGAATCATCCAGAAGGGAGAATTTAACTGACTGAAAATCCAGTGCCTGCTATTGCCACTAACAGCAACAATACTTGTTAAGAGACAAACATGCACGTGCCAACCTGTTAAAAGAAGTATGAATTTAACTTTGAACTGGGAAAGAAGTGTTTCTTAGGCACAAGACTGCTACAGAAGAAGAAAACAGCAATTGTTCTTTAGTATGCAATTTGGGGAAAACTAAATGCAATTTTGAACTTCTCTTTTTTTTTTTTTTTAAATGAGACAGTGCATATCCACACATACCTGTACTGAAGTGTGCTTTACTTAATTTTTAATAAAGTTGTTCAGTTTTAACACATCAGCTTAATGCTTTTTCAATTATGAACAGGCTGGAAATGACTGACCAAACTACAAATTCCATATATTTTAGCTATCAACTACTGAAATATATGAACTGCAAGTGCTTGCACTCATGTATGTGTGAGAATGGACTGCTATCTGACACTCAGATTTCAATAGGGAAAGACTCAACCCCAAACAATTTTTGCAAATCCTAACCTGTTGAAGTAGCATGAAAGAGATACAGTTAAGCAGGGAGTTACTGCTATTTAGACATAAATCAGCATAGGTGATTTAAGAACTAATATCAAAACTGTTATCTACTACAGTGACCATTAAAGGTCAGGTTTCCCAAATAGCCAGCTATCAGTAGAACTGACTGCCAGAAGAGCTAAAGCCACTTCTAATGACCTAAAGTAAGTAGGTGGATTTTCAAAAGATTTCACATGTAGAAAAGTCGCATCCATGGAGCTCTGCTACATGTCTGGTAACGTGTGCTGCCACTGAGTCAGGACAAGAAGGTAAATACCTACACGGCTGTTATGCTTCAGCAGAAAGAAGATAGATTTCAAACATTCAGAGCACATCAGGACTGATCATATCAGCTTCCATATTGAGAACAAGAAGCCTGGAGAAAAGGACTGCAAAAAAGTGGTCACAGGGGACACAGAAATGTGATTCACAGAAGGGAAGGCAGTAGTTGTGATTCTGTCAGAGAGATCTGGGGATCAGGAGAAGAACTAAATATGACTGAGAGAAGAGTGGGAGCACAGAGAGAGCTTGCTGAAGGAAGAGGCCTAATTATGGAGCATTCTGAAAGGGATAGGAAGGTGCTCAAGCATGATGGACTGAAATAGCCAGTGTTGGAAGGGGAGCTCAACTCAGGAAAAAGAAAAAATAAATTGAATGATCTGAAGAAGAGTGTTGGGCAGGAGAAGATGTGAGAAGTATACTGTGATAACAGAAAAATAAGGATGTCAAGATCTGAATGACATAGATGCTTGGAGGAGGAAAAATGAGTATCATGGAAAAAATGTTTAAAGCAATCGGGATGCACAGGATAAGGAAAAGATAGATAAAAGCATCTCTAAGTCTCCAGGCCCGGGCAAGAAAGGATGCTAGCATTGTAGAGAGAGAAATGTGGGAAACTTCTCTGGGAACAAGCTCAAGAGTGCAAGGGGCAGAGATGTTAGCATCTCTGTTAAAGCATGGTAGCGCTGACTTAAATGGGGCTGGGGTGAGAGCCTGGCAGCTCAGCTGCTGAGTGCCCACACTGCTACCTGGATTATTTTGACCCACGCCAACCAACACACTTCACGATCATTCCTGGTCACAGCAGAGGAGACAAGCCATGCCAGAATCTATTCCCTGAAGGTTGCACCTACAAGTCTCCTACAAACAGGACATGCAACATATTTCCTCCAATCTTATGCTACAAAATACTATTCCTGCAGTCTGAAACATGGTCTTGTCTTTTCCTGGAAATTCTGAATTCAAAAACCAATACTGAACACCCTAAAAATAGTAATTGCACCTGCAGCTGCATGGGAAGTGCACAAAACCCACAGGAGATGCATGCCCAAGCGCTTCTTCCTACAGATGTAGCTAAGGTCTGCCACATGGCCTCAGGGCCAGAAGATAGGGCCTGGCTCTGCTTTAGTTAGCACTATAGACATAGGCTGTATCTGACAGAAAAATGATACACACCAAACACTGTCTGTCAACATCTCAGGAAGGATTCATGCCCTCATGGTTGCAGAATAAAGCTTGACTTAGGGGCACTTTAAAGATCAAATATGAAAGAAATAAAAGGAATATAACAATCTATTCCAAAACAGTCATAATGCTGAAAGAAGGCTGGCTATATTCTGGAGATGATTGTTTCATGTTATGGTGGTAAAATTAATTTGAAGCACACTAACAGTACACAGTTAGTATTAAGTAGTAAACACAGTTTTAAGATTGCTCCAACCAAAGGAAGCCAAATGAAGGACCATTCTTAACTGCCACCCGAGAGAGGAACATACTTTTCATCTATTTATATGAGATTTCCCTGGATTTTTTTAAGTTTGGTTCAAAACAACAGCAGTATTTAAAAACTATTCTGCATTCCTAAAAAAAAGCAAACAATACATTCATGAGAACATGACAGATGAAAAAAAAATCTTTTTTCCATTTAAATTCTTTGGAGTAAGATTCTGAGTTCACAAATTCAACATGAAAAATTAGAGCTTTTATTCGTCTGTATTTCCACCCTCCTACTGCAGCAGTGATCATAAAACACACACAGCTGGCATCTTTATTATTTTATTCACTGAAGGATTTAGCTGGACAAACATCACAAAGATGGTGGCTGCTTTCATTGAATTTATGATCAAACATACTCCAGCATAAGATCAACTCTGTAAGATCAATTATTATGAGATGTGAATAATTTAACAGAAAGTTTTCTCTATTTGTAAATCAGATCTTACAGATATAAATTCAGCTAGTAGCAGCCCTTAGATATACACTGTATTATACATTACAGTATTTAAAAGGATGCAGGTTTTTGTGTGAATTCATATTTACTGGAATATATTATCATTTACATTTTGATATCAAGAGACCTGCTAACTCAGACAAACAACATTTCACTTTTTTTCCTAAACTCCAATTAAATTTATCATAAACAGAGAGCAAATTAACTGTTTTAGTGAAATCTTTCAAAATTACAGAACGTATCTCCTATAAAGGTTTAATTTAAAACAACATAGGAACAACCACCACCTTAATTTTATGTATTCCTTTCATAGGTTCTCACCACAGTCTGTTGTTCAACCTGATACCAGGGGAGTTATAATAATTTTAACGCAGAACATGTGCCTTAGGATATGGGATTGACTCAATGCCTAAAAGAAAAAGGTCAGATCCCTTTGGAACCACTTGCCTCTTTGCCCTCCAGCAATGACAGGTGCTCCAGTCCTATGCCAAGTCCCTTTGTTCGCCAGCATACTGCTGAAGATACATAACCTAACATCTCCATTTTAATACCTCAGTAAGGATTATTACCTTCCGTCTTCCCATATTGACAATTAGCTCAAGAGGGCACCGAACCTTTCTATATACATGCTGGCCTGCCTGCAGCCAGCATCTCTCACAGATTCTCAAACAGTAGCTCTAGACTTTCTAAAACAAGCTATTGAAAGACATAAATTTAGATATGAAAGTTATTAGTCACTTGGCTAGCAAATAACTGCAAGTTTCCTTGCAATCACTGCCAATCACTAGTTTCCTACAACATCATGTCTTTTTAGATCCCTAATTCAAAAATACCGCATGAAAAAGAGAAAATTCTTGTTTCTCTGTTCTACACATCAGGAAAGAAGTGCCACAACTGGTAACACAGGAAAGGAAGCAATGAAAAAGAGGTGTTTTACAATTTTCTAGTCAAAATGGCAATGAAATTTGGGAGATGGTCACAGGAGGTCCTGATGAATGACAATATCAGTGATCACAAAAGCTATTGAAAAACTCAAATCAACGTAAAAGACAGTTAAATAAGTATTTCTTCTAGGTGAAGCTACTTTGTGGTGTTTTCACTGCTGCAGAAACCTTAACTACTCTGTAATTCTTTGGTGGGCAACGGAGCCAAACAGCATGGGTTTTGAGATGGGCTTGAAGTATTTGCAGAGGTGAGAAAGATCAGTACCATTATTGATATTTATAACACTTATTGCCTGTCTGCACCATCACCCAAACTGATATCAATTTCTGAGACACCGAGATAAGAGTCAGAGAAACCGCTGAGTTGAAGAAAAATCCATGATACCTGACAATAAGCTGCCGAAAATATCAAGCCACTGAAGCCAGCGGCAGCTGCTTAGCACTAAGCACTTTTGAATGCCAGCCCAATTCTTAAGATGCGCAGGATATTTTGGCACTCATTTTGGAAAAATCTTGCCCTTAGTGGACACATGCAAATAATGGGATACCCAGCAGCAATTGACTTCATTTATATTGTTGACTTCAAAGTATGTCTTCAATTTTTCAGACAAATGTTTTTAAAACACATCTCAGAGTAAATTTTGTCAGCAACGTTATTACCTAGAGAAGAAAGATTTCAGCACAAAGGCCAATGGTACAGAATTGTAGCAACAGGGCAGACTTTGAAATGTAAGGATATAAAGATGCTTGGTGCCTCTGATCAGAACATATTAGACTTCAAACCAAGACATGAACAGAGACACTATGGCAACACATGAGTAACAGACTACCAAAAGCACAATTCTGAGAAATTAATAAAATGTTGGCATGTAGAAATGCATAAGCAAAACAAAACAAAACAAAACAAAACCCCAACAACCTAAACCAATGAAATAAAACACCAAAAAAAAAAAAACAAAAAAAACCCAACTGGAAACATCTGAAAATGGTTGATCAGTACTCAAAACCATTAATAAGGAACATACTTTGAAAAAAAATCATACCTGGAAACACCAAATAAACATGTCTACCTGATATACGTCTCAATATCTTAAGGAATTCTTACAGAATCAGTAAATATCACAAACAAATGTAAGGTGTCTTTTGATTCTTTCTATGAAATCCACCTGAGAACAGTTTGTTCTCTTTCCTCCTTTCTCTTCACAGACTTACTGCTGCAGATAATTATAGGTGATGTTTACTAACTTTGCTTTGCATTCTGAGTTATTTCTTGCTTTTCAAAAAAGGAAGCTGGACGCTGACACACAGCAGTAGTAGCAAAAGATAGAGAACAGAAACAGAATATGGACGATATAGAAGCAAAAGTAGTTTTAGAAAAAAGGGATTTGTAAACTCTTAAGACAAAAATGGGGATTAAAAGAACAGATTACTAACAAACAAGACATCAGATGAACTGATTAGCTTTAAAAATGGATAAAAATGGATTTGTCATTGGTGGAACAAAGTGACAAGAGAACTTTTCATGCAATTTCTCTAAAAATCCTTCTCTATAGACAGACTCAGAAGAGCTGGGATGTGATATGCCATCTCACAGTCTGAAAACTGTCTGACAGCCCATAAGGAAAGGGTAATGGTAAGTGGCAATGTACTGAGTTGGAAGGAAAGTGTCCAGCTGTGTGCCACAGGGATTAGTGTTAGTCACAGTTTTATTTAACATCTTTATTAACGAACTGGACTAAGAAATACACTGCATTCTGAATCAGTTTGTAGATGAAACTGAATGTGAAGACATCAACAAAGACAAAGAAAAAAAAAGAAAAAAAAAAGAAAAAAGAAAGAAAGAAAGAAAAAGTACAAAGAGACTAAGAGAAGTGAGAGATGTGGACAGAAAATCTGCCCACAAGATAGAGTGTAGAGAATTACAAACAACTAAAAGAAATATGGATTGGTTCAGAAATAATAGGCTAGCCATAAAGCCAACAAGCTCCAATCCACTGCTAGATAGAATTAATGTTGCACAATACAACAAGGATTATCTATGCTGTTTTTGGCTGTATTTTTACAGTTGACGTGGATAGGAAAGTTATAGAATGGCAACTGTGATTTTACTAAATAGCGAAGTAGTATACAGAAGAAGGGGACAAAGGCCTTTGTGGACCAGTATAGGAGGTTTATTAATACTTTTAACTGGGCCAAGAGGATGTAACACATAAAGCACATTAATATCACTAAAGACGGGGAATTAAGTGTAAAGCAAAAATAAATTGAATATCAGGATAGGCATTATAACAATGAGACTGTTAGGCAGGGCAATAAGCTCTGCCCGAATGTACAGAAGCTGTAACATTTGTGTCATTTACAACTAGAATTAAAGAAACATTCACATGTAAATTGTAAAGAATTTTTGATCATGGCCAAGGAATAAATAGAGGAACTCTAGAACTCTTCCTCAGTCATTGGTTTCAATCAGGATGATATAATTCATTGTACAAAGCTGGCAGCACGAACATTTCTGAGCTGAGCTGAGCACTTTGACTTCTGCACTTTTCCACTTTAGCCCCCTTATGACGCCAGAAACATAAAATATAGTATTAAGTGGGTTCTATGCATAGTAACAGACAACAAAAAAAGGCACAGGCGCATAAACACGCCACTTCCACCCCCTGAAATCTATTTAATAAACCCCACGAGGCAGCGAAATAAACAACAACGATAACAAAAAGATGGTGTTAGGAAGATAGAAAGAAAAGTCTCCTCTGCTGAGGAGGGTCTGTGCCTGCAGTGGAGCTGCTGCTGCCTCGGCTCAAGCGCTCCTCCTGCTGCAGGGAGCTCCGCAGCGCTGCAGCTCGGCCGCCCCCGGTGCGGCTGTGTGCGGGGGGATCGCTGTGGGCTGCCCTGCCGGAGGATTCTGTTGCATTCTATGGCATTTTATTTTTAATAAAATAGGGTAATAAATTCACTGTCACGGAAATGGCTTTTTATTTGTATCCCGTGTTAATGTAGGTTTCATCATGATATGCTTCCTAAGGTCCCTTGGGGAAAAGATAATGACTGATAAAGGAGGTATTTATAGGAAGCAGGAAGCAAAATAGGAAATGAAAAAGCATGCAGCAGGATCACGGCAAGCAAATCACTGGGAGGCTGAAGCAGGTTATATGGCTTTACATTACAAACACGAAAGCTCCTCATTTGTGTCTGGTTCCCATCTTTGCCTCCCCAGTTTGGTCCTGAGCTCCCCTGAGATGCACGCACAGAGACGGCCCCAGCACAACCATAGGGAGCACTCCGAGTGTGCACTCGTGTATCACCCATCCTTGGTTAAGGTGCACTCCAGCTTCTGCATAGGCCTGCTTTTAAACTATCACTACTTGCTTTTGTCTGTCAGAAAGGTTTTAACCAAGAACACTGGAGAGGTTTTTGCTTCTACTGTGCTCAAGAGCTTGAATATTTTTTCAGTGGCACTACAGACTGCATTGCAGTGAACAAGGTAGCTCACGGGGTGGTGGGTGAAAGGGATAAAAAAATGACAATTAGAAGAATTTTCTTTTTAGTCAAAACCTCATTTAGGCAAAAGTTTTCTTAAAACAAACAAACAACAAAGCAAACAAAACAACAAAGCAAACTAACAGCAAAAAACCCCATCCCCAAGTCTCAGCTTCGAACAGTTCCAAAGTTGAACTTTCATGGTTGAAATGAAATACAGATTCAAAGCAAATGGACTCATCTCTATCTGCTCGCTTTGCTTTATTCAGGAAGTTTTCAGAGAAGCAGTCCCAAAATAGGCAAGGCCATCCTGGAATGCAACACTGTGTCCTCAAGAAGAGCAGTCCAAAGTACAGAGGCCATTTTGTTGGAGGAAGAAATCCTCAGCAGTGGGACTAGCTGTAAGAATGAAGTCTTATTTCTGCAATAAATACTACATGTTGGAGAATTATGAAGTAGCAGTGCTATTTATGCAGAGCAGAATTTGTGTTTTCAATTGCACCTTTTCTTTCCAACCTAATTTCTCACAATGCAACCCATTATGACAGAAGGATCTGAAAAAGCTTTTTATATCCTACCAAATACGTACAAGGATAATTAGTTCTCTTTTGTCATTCGTCCGTAAGGGTTTATTATTGTGGAGAAGCTTTTGCAAATTGAAAGAGGCTGCACTGCATTCTGAAGACAGAGCTGTTCTTGGTTTTTATTGTGTAGAAGTAATTGAACAGAAAAGTTCAGAAAAAAGGTGAAAATATAATTCACTATGGTCTCTATAGGAAGATCATATTACCGCATCTTCATTATTTTTAGACCAGCATTTTATAATCACATTCCACAGTGTTAGGTCACACAATGTACAAGAAGCTTTATACTACAGGGAAGTCAAGGCAAGTTTCCTTTCCTAACACAATAAGCATTTTCTACAAAACTTATAAGGCAGATCTTACCTGGTAAATACTATCTTTGTAATTTTTAGATGTTTTCACAAACAGTGAGGAACAGCCTCAAAAGGACTTAATTCATTATGAGTGCCTCTTACATTACTTCCCTCAAACACTGTCCAAAAGTAGGCATAAATATTGACCTGTTCCATTAAGGGATCTGAATCCTTATATAACAGGGGTGCTGGGTTTCACTTTGATAATGCTGTTACATTCCACACTTTCTGCTAATGTTCACTTGGTCTGGGAATTAAAGTGTCACTGTCTTATGTGCATCGTTACTCCATTGCCCAGTTCTGCCTTTAAACTCCACATCTTGTGGAAGCTGGTATAGTCAGTCAAGTGTAAATATTTCACCTTCAGTTTACATCCATGGCTTTCTGGGGGTTCTTGGGTTGGTGTTTTGTTTTTGCTGTTGTTGCTGATTGGTTGGTTCTTGTTTGTTTGTTTGTATCTTCTGCCTTATAGACATAAGCCCAGTTCTATGGAAGCTGGAAGAGCATTATTCTTCCTTCTACTAACCTATCCTGACATAAATTGTAACACGCATTTTGAGGTAAGTCTATCTGAAGACTTCTGAAACCATATAGTTATTCTTCCATGTTAAGGCCTCAAAAGATATACACAAATAACATGAAGAGATGGACTGATGCG
Source organism: Gallus gallus (assembly GCF_016699485.2). Taxonomy (NCBI): domain Eukaryota; kingdom Metazoa; phylum Chordata; class Aves; order Galliformes; family Phasianidae; genus Gallus; species Gallus gallus. Next base: position 21,915,870 of record NC_052533.1, on the reverse strand, counting down.
CATGCTAGCCTCAGATTGCAAAGAGTCATTTCACTGAAATTTGTAACTTTATCCATCAAATCTGAAGTTTTAACACACATGTATATCCTTCTAAGACCATTAACACTGTTCTTTAAGGTTTATCTATCAAAGGTGTTTTGCTAGATGTATAGAGAAAATATATTTGCAATAAAACCAATATATATTTAAAAACAAAACGTTATATGCTTTTCTTCATGGTTTAGGTTTCACACTTAACCCAATTATCCTTAAAACAACTCTGTTTTAAATGGGACATTTTTGCAACATCAACAGTTTTCAGTGAATTAAATCAGGATGTTAAAAGGGATCATTTTTTTAGAATAGGTATCGCTGCTATTTGAAACATCCTAATAAAAACAGGAAAATTCAAAGACATATCAGTCTGTCAATGTGTAAAGTTTTATAGTTGAATTATAACTACTTGTTATAATTGACTTGGAAACCAGGTCTTTATAATATGATGCCTATAACAGAAACTTAACTACAACTGTGTGAGCCATAGAACTCTAATACAGCACGCAGATAAAGACTGACAGCAGAAAAAGAGAAAATCCTTTACATTTTGAATGTAAATGATACATCATTTTGGGGCACTAAATATTTCCTATTATAGTAGAATTGCACATGTGAAGCACTGAAGTTATGTATTTTTCCTGCTTTCAGTCTTTCAGTCCCTATATTTATGCTGAAAAATTGTAAATCCTTTATGCACGGAGCATTGAAAATGTGTAAATATTTTTGAAGGCATTTCTTAGAAACGAAGAAGCTCTGGTCTTCTTTGAAACAGTCTCTGATGTGATCATAACTTGTGTCAATTATGAAGTCTTGGAGACCTAAGAGTTGTTTTAAGCAAACTGGGTTTTGTTCCTTTTTGAAACTTAAAAAAATGTATCGTGAAATTGAAAGAAATGTAAGATATCAGCTTTTAAATTCAAATCTATTGTTACCCTGATTTGTGCACAGAAGAAACTGTTAGGTCTAATTGCTGTTAAATATGGAAAAACAATCAGTCCATGCTTGCCGAATGGATGGAGTAGTGTGGCTGTATCTATTCACATTACTCATGTATATATATGCCCCCAAGCAAACACATTCACATCAGCATTAGTTTCCTTGTCCCTCTTTCCCAATCCAAATCTAATTGCCTATGTTGTAATATAGTTGCTTCTTCCAAGGTTTTGTATTTCATTAACTACTTTCAAAGAAAAGATGAACTTGCTAGTTGGTTCCTTGTTAAAGGAGAGAAAATAAACAATTTTAGTAAGTTTTTAAATGAAAGTTGTGACTTTCAGGGAATTACATCCGTCTAAGCAGCATGACTGAGGTAGACGGAGATGCTGCAAGATGCCTGCAATGATCACAAAAAATTGGTAAAACTTTTGAAATCTTCCCAAAAAGTAATAGTAAGAGAAGATAATCCCTCTATTGCTCTTTGTATGGTAAACAGGAGGTGGTCTCTTCCACAAAAGCCACTAAATTAGGCCTCCAGTCTGAACTGGACTACCCAGTAATTTGTCTACAGACTGTTGGAAGTCAGTTGAATATGGTAGGTGACACTCAACATTTGTGAAGGCCTGCACTGGCTTTCCATTTGTCATCTTTGTGTCTCTAATTGCAGGAATGAGAAAGTAACAAAGGAGAATGCTGTAGTAATGGAGAGTAAGCTACACAGTCATGAAAGGCATTATAGAAATGCAGGTTCTGACCAGAAGGATGGGCATTTGATGGCATCCCATCTGAGAACTAACTTCTGATTTTAGCAATCATCCTGGCACGTCAAGAGATTTCTCCTTTCTCATTTAACCACAATTTCAAAAATTTTATTCTGCTTGGTTTTAATGAAGAATGCCTTTGTGATTCAGTCCATCATGTTGGACCAAATGGGATGGGAAAGAGCAGAACTAGAAGGAATAACAGATTGGCAAATTGAGAATAAAACTAATCGCATCTTGGGCAGATGGCTGTGAATTTTAGAGTTGTAGGCACACACTGATGTTAATAAATTTGATACTGAAAAAGGATTTCAACTTTTACTGCTGGTTGTTATCAACAGTAAAACTTGGAATGAGTATCAGGAAAAAAAAAGAAAAAAACAAGAAACCAAGCAGGGACCAAGCCCTGCAGCAAAAAAATAAAAATAAAATAAAATTGTCAAAAGGAGGAGAAAAATTCTGATTATTCTGTCCAGCAAATTTGTTGATATAGTTGTTATCCTACTCATTCAACTGAAACAGTATACGCTTTCTTCAAAGCATAGGAGATATTAATTACTCAAGACAGTGCTGCCCAAATATTCTGTGTACAAAGAATCTGCATGTGCTGAGAAATCTAGTAAACTTTACACAGATGGTGGGTTAGGCACTCCTGGTTCAGTAGGCAGTGTTTCTGGATTTGGAGCACAACACGTTTATATCAGCATTCATCTGATGTAAACACAACAAACTTCAGGAAATATTAAAAGGAAAAAGTAAACTCACATTGACTTTCTCAGTCAAATTAATTAAAATATACAGCAGTATGGCTGTTAACTCACAGCAATGAACCTGCAACGCGGGATAATTACTTGAAAACAACAATCCATTCAAAGTTGATTAGAAACAGATCATTTCAAAGTCTCATAACGTTTATAGTTGAATGGGGAAAACAAGATTCAAAACTGATGGTCTGAAGCAATAAGGAAACATCTTGAAGTAAGTTCAACAACTTTGCTAGTTGACATTCCCATGAATAAAGTATTATGTAATGCAGTTTCTCCCTATTTACAGAAAACTGGCAATTCAAAAAACATTCAAAGTTGATAGAAGCAGGAAAGAACAATATTTCAGCAATTTTATATATGTACTGTGATTTTAAAAGTTAAAGCCATTATAAAATAATTGTGATAACTTCAGATTGGCACGAGTCATATCCCTGAAGAGTCGATATATATATATATATATAAAAGTAATTAAAACAAAAATGACTTACTTATTCCATGCTTGTCTAAGGTTTTTAGGGCTGTACTGTGTAAACCGTTCTGTAACAAAAAGAAAACGTACATTCAATTATCTATGCTAAAACCAGTTATTTCTATCTTTTTCAAATATAGTTATTTACCCTCATTTTCATCATTTCTGTGCAACTACAGCAGCTCAAGTCCCTACACAGGGAAAGAAAAACAGCATAGAAGCAAATGCCATGCAAACACAAAATTCTTATAAAAAAAAGTAACCCAAGATGTCATGACAAAAAGCTCACTGCTACATCACCAGAAATGCAAACTTTTGAAAATATTTTAAAGATATTTTGGACTGCTAGGAAAAAAAAAAAAAAAAAAAAGATGCCTGACATCTAAAATTAATTTTATTTTTCTTAATCATGAATACAGTTCTTTGTGACCTCACTGTCATGCTCCCATGAGGAGTTAATGTGGGTCTGTGTGATGTGCAAAACATGATGGTCACATAAGAGTTCACTTTCTAAAGAACACATACAAATAACCAGCAGAGGTAACATGTTGGCAGCTTATTCAGATGTAATTACTTTCCCTCCCAGATCCAAGAAAATCCTTGCTCTGCATTAGGGCTCTTGTTGGCTGAGGATGATGCTATGAAAACTGCTGCAAAATTGAAGAGCCCACAGTCGGCTAATGCTTTGAACAGGAGCTAAATGCCTCTCAGTAAGGAACAAATGCTATTTGGCTGAAGAATATAAAAACATTTTCCACGAAGCCTTATCACACTAAAATGCAGACTAGTACTCACCCTGGCCATCTGCCCCAGCATGATGGCATTAGGTGTTCTGAATAAACTCTACATTTACAAACTGTTCAAAAAGAAACCCACAAAAAACATTTAATTTTGTTTCCACTCTACTCAAGAGAAGGACATTTAATAGATGTACCACACAGTTACAAGAGTATTTTTACATATACACCTGTACACATGCAGACCTTACTGTGCAAAGTGACTATAAAAGTAACTTTTGGCGGAGTGAGGTATTCGACCTCTGTATTTGTATACTTCACTTATGTCAATACAGTCAGCTCTGAAGTCGTAACAAAGCATGGTTTCTGATATGTCTGATTGTTAAACATGTTACTATAGCTCTTAGTGTGAACGCGAAAACCATTTATACTGAATAGCACACCACTGACATTATCTTAAATTTTGTAAATTACAAATACTACACTGCTGATACAGTCAGTTATCCCAGGCAGTTGGCACCTTGAGGAACTCTAAAAAAGATAAGCATTGTGGTAGTTTTAAAAACTGTTTTCTGCTAAGCCTCGATACCGCAATGAGTGCAGAGCACAGGGTTAAACTGAGAAAAAAAAAAAAACAAAAAGGGTACTTTCTTACCAAGAGACTCCATTACAATCTCCTGCCTGCATGCACTGCAACAAAATAAGCTATCACACCTGAGCAATGGAGATTAAAACTAGAGGAAATGCCTTCTTTTTATCATGATTACGCATTGAATATGTTGCATCTCCTAGAGCTGTGGCAATTCACAAGGGCAGATCTTTAAATCAAAAGAACAAAGCAGTCAAGATCATTATTAGATGCAACCACAGTTCAGTACCAGTTGCATGGCACAGGAGTCAGTGCCTCTGATTGGCTTTAAAGATCCAATAGCATAAATAAAAAATTAGTACTGAATTCCTTGTTCTGTACTAAATAGTTTGAGCATCATGATAGCATTGCAAACACAATCCAAACTTACAAGTGAGTGTGGTGTAATAATTGAAATTGTATCTGACTGTATTGTATCTGACTCTGTATTCAATGACAGCCTGCTACTCTCTATGGTAGAAGCTTGAGCTCCATAAAGGTCAACAGCTCACACTGACCTCAGCAGGACCTGAGCAAACCCTTAAATGTAATTTTATACACGTGAATTACAAATGTCTATACAAGCAGATACATATACCCATAATAACTGGAAGAAAATAACATTCTATACTGGGTATAGAACGTAACATTCTATCCTGGGTTGTGTCAAGAGAAGTGTGACCAGTAGGTCAAAGAAGGTGATTCTTCCCCTCTACTTTGCTCTTGTGAGACACCACCTGAAATACTGTGTCCTGTTCTGGGGTCTCCAACATAAGAAGGACATGGAGCTGTTGGAGCGGGTCCAAAGGAGAGCCACAATGATGATCAGAGGGCTGGAGCACCTCCCCTATAGGGACAGGCTGAGAGAGCTGGGGCTCTTCAGCCCGGAGAAGAGAAGGCCTTGATGTAACTGAAGAGAGACTACAGAAAAGCTGGGGAAGGGCTTTTTATAAGGGCATGTAGTGACAGGCTGAGGGAAAATGGCTTTAAACTGGAAGAGAGTAGATTTAAATTAGATATCAGGAAGAAACTATTTACTGTGATGGTGGTGAGACACTGGAACAGGTCGCCCAGGGAGGTTGTGGATGCCCTCAGCCTGGAGGTGTTCAAAGCCAGGCTGGATGGGGCTTAGAGCAACCTGGTTTAGTGGGAGGTGTCCCTGCTTTTAGCAGGGGGGTTGGAACTAGATGATCTTAGAGGTCCCTTCTAACCCAGGACAAAGAAACAGTCTGCAGCTTGGAAGTGCTGTGTACTGAATGAGGCTGAGATACACATTAGAGTTCAGCTACTACAGTGCAGATTTGCAGATTAGTCTGTGTTGGTGCAGGAAAGTGCTTGGTGAAAAGAGGACCGAACTGGCTTGAAGCATCTCTGAAGAGCTAACCTAAATCTATGGAAAGACACATCTTCATTTCAACCCTCATTCAGGTTAGGTCAGATACTGGCAGAGCTACATACACAATGTTGTTTTTACAGGACTGACAGAGGTTCATTCTAAGGAATTTAGCCTGTTTTCACAGTGAAGCACTGAGTCAACTATTTGGCCAAATTGCTTTTAGGTCCAAAGATCTGTTCCAGCTCTGCAAGAAAATGAAAAACTATTGCTATGCCAGATGAGATTTTACTACAAAACTGAAATATTGGAATCAGTTATGTAAATTCTGGGTATACATAATCAAAATGAACAGACTTTTCAAAGGGATCTTCCTTCTTTATATTCTCTTTTTAAATAAGTACCTTTTCCATCATATATGTATCAGGCAGTGAGAGAAGGAACTAAGAAAAACACAGTAAGGGTGAAGCCCTCTATAAGAGGCCAATGTCCTGCGTCCTCTATTCATTTGCTGTGTGACTGCAGACCATGCTTCTCCTAAGCGCTGATATCAACTCTTTCCCTCTACTTTAAAGCAGATTAGAAGCTCCCCTCTTAAAATTCTGCAGAAGAAAGGAAAACGCTTACCAATAGAATAAAGCTCTCATTTTTATCTACCAAAGTTTTTGGTCATGCCTCCAGCCAGAAGTTTGTTAACTTTCACAGAGTAAATGGGACTACTGTGAAAGTACTGTGGCAATTAAGCCAGTCTCCTGTACATCCCAGATCTTAATGCTTACCTTAAGTAATCCTTCTTCAAAGAATAAAAAACAGAACAACAAAGCCAATTATTTTGATTTTAGAGCTGCCAGAATAGAGGAGCTACAGCAGTCTTGTCGCTGATTTTCTCCACCATGATCCAATTTTTTTAAGTCCTGAATTGCGGTAACAAAATAATTGACAGGCAACATGCCTGTCAATATCAGCCTAGTAGTCACAACACAGACAAATAAAGAGGTCATTACCTCCTTTTATCTGAGAATCTCCCTTTTGTGTCCAATTAATGAGAACTGGAATTCAGTCTCACAATTACATCCCTGAATTTTCCTCTGAGTTATTTTTCAGGGTGAACAGCTTTCACATACCTGCATGGATGCCCTGTCTTTTGTTACTAGATGGATTTAACACAACTGGATTTAAAGCTAGGCCTCTGACTGTGACCAACAGTATGAAATTAAATTTTATAATATTTTCAAGAATCTAATGCCATTTTATTATTTATTTTTCAGATTTGACCATAAAAATTAGTAATATTAGTTGGCAGATTTTGACTATATGAGATCCTGTAATACTGCAGAATTGTCTTGAATGCTCCTCAAAAAAAAAAAAAAAAAAAAAAAAGGAAACATTTGCCTGACACATGCTGTGGAAGACAACGGAAGAGGTGGTCAAAATATCAGTCCAACTTTACAGAAGGAACCCAAAACTTACTACCATTCCCTCAGAACTGTAAGGCAAATGGTCTCAAGTAAGAGTTCCCTACAAACATTTGCATCATCACCCACCCATGTAATCATGCCCCAGTGCAGACATGCCACTGCCAGCTCTGGAGAGCACACTTTCTTACTGTCATAGCTGCCACTCTCATCAACATCTGAATTAAAAGAAACTTGAAAAATTGTACATTCACAGATTAAGACTTGACTTAAGGTATTTTTGCATCTTTATAGTTCAGACATTTTCTGACTGTGATTTTAAAATATGCTTATTTTGAATAAAAACATTGGAAGACAAACATGGTAAGCTCATCTGAAATTCAGAGTAAAAAGCACGATTTTAATTTACTTTATGCAAACACTTAAATATGTGCAAATCTTTAGGAAACAAATTCAGGAAACAAACCTTGATCCACTGATTTTTTATCCCAGATATACACCATCATCATCACAAGCTACCATGTCTCACATGGATGCTGTATTTCACTAGCAAAAGGTGATTTTTCATTATGTGTAACAAAAGAAGGGAGACCTCACTTTTTATGGCTCCAATGGCTTCAAGCTGCGCCAGGGAAGGTTCAGGCTGGATGTTAGGAAATACTCCTTCTCTGAAAGGGTGGTCAGGCACTGGAATGGGCTGCCCAGGGAAGTGGTGGAGTCACCGACCCTGGAGGTATTCAAGGAACGTTTGGACGTTGTGTTGAGGGACGTGGTTTAGTGAGAACTATTGGTGATGGGTGGATGACTGGACTAGACCCACAAGATCCTGTGGGTCTTTTTCAACCTTGGTGATTCTATGATTCTATGATTTATTTAAATCCCATAGCATCTAGAAATGTTCTACCTTTTACTTCTTAGAAGGCCAAGTTAGCTAAATTTTGATTAAGAAGTTGTTCGTAAGCAAACACTGTGTAAAGAGAACATTACACAGGACTGCAGAAACAAGAACAAAAATACAGTATTAATATTCCTTAGTGTGACAAAGTACCAATCATGTGACCATCCTGTAGCGTACCATTTACTCTCAAGTCTTTAACAGAGCACAGTCTGTAGCACAGGCTGTAGGCTAACATGCTACATCCACACCTCCAGATGTGGCCCTTAGATGATCGCCCTGGAGTCAGCATTCACTGTTCTGTTGGACACCAAACTCAGCCCACTCGGACTGCTGGTTACACAACCATTCTTCCTGCAGCAGATGAATTTGAGTTTTTATTTGTTTCAGACTTTTTAGCATAGCACACTCAGTGCCTGTTGTGCCACAGAGGATTTTATATCTCTGCCCCACAAATGAGAGCTACTGGAAAGAATAACAATCACAAAATGGAACCAGAAGTGAGCAGCCAGAGGTAGGAGAGGGAGATTTCTTGAGCTGGTTAATAAGACAAATCTGATGCATCAAAAAGCATGCTTTCAAGCAACTTCTCCCTAACTGTTTTCAGCTTGAAGATACAGAAAACTAAAGAAAAAAAGGAAAAGCTGGTGCCAGAAAGCTCATCTATTACACCCAGCTGCATTTAGTGGTCTTAGGAATAACAATATTTCTACGGAGCTTGCCTCTTACTTTCTTTCTGTTTTCTTCAGACATTTGCTCTAGAGCAATTCTGTTATATATGCATATTTGTGTGCCCACATATATACCTATGCGCTCTTCACTGCAAACATCATTATCTGCCCAATAAACACACTCCATCTGACAGCCTTGCATCAAGGGCAGGTTCAAACAGAAGAGAATTTCAGCAGAACTCACTAGTGAGCTTATTAGCAGACCACTGAAGAGCTACTGGTCTGCTGTGAGAATTGAAAAAATAAGCACTTGCATTTTAAGTAACATAAAACACGATGAGGTTTAATTCTCCTTTATCTGTCAGAATAACACATGAACTATTGTACCTTTGGCACATTCGCCTTGCAAGAACCTAAAATAGGCAAGAAGAGCTACATAAGGATTAGAAGCAGACTACATTTTGATTTTTAGCTCCTTTTTAACACTATTGATAATCAGCTTCTAGTCTAAACCAAAGAATTTAAAATGCAGTTTGACTTCAAGGCATTTTTTATGTTGCTAATCAAAACATGCTGGCTAATATGCATTCCTTGATTAACGTTCTTCTGTATTTAAAACCAAATGTGATTAGCTTAAATGCAAATATTTAAACACCAACATAATTAACATTTTGAAAAGTCTAATGCACAATTTCTTTAAACTATTTTCTTTACATTTCTTTAAATTAAATCTAAAGTGACTAATATTGCATTGTGATGTGTAAGACTCAGATATGCTATTTTTATTAAAGATTTGATCCAAAAAACATTTACATTATGAGAGCTAAAGACATGAAGACAAGAGTCCGTGCTGACAAGAAAAAATTTCAAGCTCTATTTGCAGCTCTAATGTGCAATTTGAATTTTACTGAAGTTAAACCAAACGTAGAGTTTTATTGCAATAATGAATTAAACTTTGTTTTCTTTGTATGTCAAATATCTTGAGAAAAATTACTTCAGTTCCCTGCCCTCCATCCCCACTGCTTTTCCTCTCCTCCTCTCCCTTTCAAAAGGGAGGGGACAGAGCAGAGCACAAGGTGTGTAAAGAGGAAGCAAGAGAATCTGTTCTAGGATCTCTATTGAGTATGGAAAGGAAGTTTATTAGCTAGCATTGTCTAAAGTAATGAACTGAATTACGGTGCCATATGAAATGGCTTTTGTCAGTGCCCACTGTGGCTCCCTTGCATATATACTAGTTACTTTAACATTTAGTTTGATGCAATTTTATTTCAGGACTGATGAAAACACCGACAGTGCTGCTTCCCTTGGGTCACCAATACCAGAGACTTGAGCAAACGTGAATATTACAATTTTGACAAAACTAAAAAAGAATGGGAGAAATTTCAAGTTAATTCTTCTTTCCAGATACCTCTCTGAGTCAAGTACTTAAATTCCTTAAGATTACACCTATACCAGTAAGTGAAATGTAGCTGGGACTTGCAAACTGAAACCATTATAGAATGTCTGTGCTACTGCAGCAGCCTCCCACCCCCATGATAGGTGTGAGGCCTCCTCCTTACTGGGTATGGACCCCAGCCTATGCTAACTCCCAAAGAATGTCTGGGAATTAATTATTTGGAAAATATGAACTAAAGATATGCCAGAGAATACTCTAACAACTTAACTGTAGAGATTCTCCCTTTGCCTAGAAACATGTGCGTAGATATGCCAGAGAATACTCTAACAACTTAACTGTAGAGATTCTCCCTTTGCCTAGAAACATTTGTTGGCATCAGCCTAGATGCAAACAGGCAAGATATTGATTCAGTGTGTAAGAAATTGTTGACAGGTTTTGGTGAAAGCCTGTAGGAAAACCTGTTAGGAAAATTTGAGAAGCCGTATGTCTTCATATGCAATATTTGCATGACTTTGTGTCAAAGGAGTTTCTTCTCTCAATCCAGTCCTATTCTGGACTGGATTAAGTGAAGACTTAAGTCTTTGAAAAATCTTGGCTATCAGTCAGCTGTTAAGATGCACGTAGTCAGATTCTATTTCTAAACTAAATCTATATTTATTGATCATTTGCGAAGCAAAGGAATTTTTTGTTGTTTTGTTGTTGTTGTTTTAATAAATAATAAATCCACAAAGTTTCTATCAATCTTTTGCAAACTCTGTAACATTTCCTATGAAAGTGCAATACTTCCTATGAATGCTGTTTTCCCTACATAGTTTCCTTCTGCTTTCTCCTTAAGGAGAGTCTCTTTCTCTTAAGTGTTTTCATCTTCACCTTACGGATTCTGTTTAGGAAAACAATAATACTCTGTAAATGTTTCTATTGTCTCATAAAAGGCACCCATTTCAGGTATATTACTTTATATTATTTCTGATAGCCTGTTGAACACAGTCAGATTCAGGCTCCCACATCACCAGCCCAAGATTAAATATTAAACGTTCTCTCACCTAGAGACAGTATTGTAGACTGAGGCACACACTGAATATTGCAAACCACTCTCCTTGACAGTTAACATCTCTTAATGGCCAGCATCACCTTGTTTATCTTCTGTTCTGACTTCTATCTCTTTCCTCACTGACAGGATCTTCTGCCAAATCCCTATTCAGCTTCCCGGTATGGATGCTACACATTAATAATTCCATAAAAATTAATCAAGAATGTAGGAAAAGTAGAAAATTAAGTGTGGATGTTGATATGAATAGCTTATCTTGCTCAATTATTTGGAAGGGACTCTGAATCCATCAGAAATGGCTGGAGAAAAAAAGGAAGATCAGAGTCTAGACTAAGAAAAATGGGAGATATAATGTAAACGGAAAGAATAATACACAAAACCCAGGAAGATTCAGATGTGAAAGGAAAAGGATCTGGAGATGTTGGACAGCGCTCAGATGAACTTGAGCCAGCAGTATGCCTAGGTGGCCAAGAAAGCCAGTGGCATCCTGGTTTGTATCAGAAACAGCATAGCTTGCAGCACCAGAGAGGTGATCATCCCTCTCTACTCAGCTCTGGTGAGGCTGCACCTCGCATACTGTGTTCAGTTCTGAGCCAGTCACTACAAGAAAGACACTGAAGCCTAGGAGTGTGTTCAAGAGAAGGAGCTTGGATTTTCCTCTTCTTTTAGGCAACAGCATAGCTTGAAGCTAATGGCTTCAAGCTGCACCAGGAGATATTCATATTGGATATTAGGAAAAATTTCTTTTCTGCAAGAGTGGTCATCCACTAGAATGAGCTGCCCATGGAAGTGGTGGAATCACCATCAGTAGAGGTGTTCAAGAAATGTTTAGATGTTGTGCATAGGGACATGGTTTAGTGGGACATATTGAAGGTAGGTGGGTGGTTGGACTGGATGATCTTAGAGGTCTTTTCTAACCTTAATGATTCTATGGTTCTATGAGGCTGGTAAAGAGCAGCATGTTTTGGAACACTGCTCCATCTTGTTATTTATTCAAACTGCCTTCTATTTGAGGGCAAATAAGTTATTTTCACAATAATTCTGTATGGCTGGGTTTCTTTGGTTCTATCTGAGTACAGAAAGTTACATTCAAGATTATATCATGAAAGCCTCAAAGTGAATCACAGAAGAAAAACCCTAATGTCTTACATATTTCAGAATTTTCAAATGCTTTTTTAGATCATTCATGAAAGTAATTTAGAAAGTAGGATGTGTGCATGTGTGCTTGTGGGCATATGTTTATGCGTCTGCAAACACAAACGGTGACAAGTGAGGTTGAGGCTGATCTTGATAAAGCTCAAAGAATAGGCCAAATTTTATCTATAAGTATCTCCCACATCACTTTCAATATTTGTGAGATGGAATGCAATCAAAGATTGTTTTCTCACTTTTTTAAAGGCAAAACAAATTATGTCCATTTTATTTCCATAGTTACAGGCTGTTAAAATTACTGAGGTTAGGAGTTTAGCAGATGTAGAGCCACCCACTGCTATCCTTAGAAACGCTTCTCTAATTCAGCATCAGAAAAGTTCCTGCATATTAAGATGTCAGAGATCATCATTTATGCACTGGCTGCTTACCAGAATAATCAGACCTTTGGCCACTCTAGGGGAGAAGAGGCTAATGTCATGTTTTTCTGTCATTACTTGTTTCTCCCATTAAAATGTGATTAGTTCCCTGCAGCACTGGACTGTGTCCTACCAAATCACAGCATGAAAATTAGCTATTTAAATCTATGTAAACAAGAAATACAATGAAATCTTGTTTATGCTCTCAGTAGTTTTTTTTTTTTTTTTTTTTACTCTAGTAGTAACTAGAGTTACTACTGATACCTCCTGTTTAAATCCCATTGTTTTATTTTCGCTTAACTCAGTTTATGGCATCAAAACCTTCTCTGAGTGGATGTTGATACTCTCATCACAAGTGCTATCTTAAAACTCACAGTCCACACAGACACACAAAGCACAGGAGTTATTTAACCCTATATCATATATATTCAAATGCAGTAATTTCACAGATCTTAAAGAATAATGGAATTGGTTCAGAGCTGGTGAGACATTTCAGGTTACTCTGCACTCCATGGCTAAGGAAAGGAAAAGAGTAAGTTATCCTAAATGTATTAATCTAAGAAATAAATGAAATCTTTCAATTTTGCTCTGAAGAAATTATTCAGGAAAGAAGGGTCTTTTGGTCCCATAAACTGAGAATGTTTTGTCTAGGGCATAAGATATTGTGTAACAACAATTTCAGACCAACAGGAAAGGGAGCGTGGCTGGCTGAGCATTGGTAGATGGAGCCAATCAGCCTTGCCATTGACAGAAAACTTCTGTGTGCAGAAGTGCACAAAGGAAATCGTTTTCTTAAGAAGCAACCGAGAACCTGGTGCCCATGACTTAACAGCTCTATTGACCCCAACAGCATGAACACACAGTGTAAATCCAGCACAGTCCATGGGTCAGAGCACTGTGTGCAGAACCTGCTGCTGGTGTCCTGGTATGATCCCAGAGGTGATGTCTTTTGCTGCTCTCACAATTCCACGTTCTACCAGCATAAAGTCCTATTACTCTGTTTTGGGGTATTTAGACCAAATTTTGCTTGTCCAGTTAGATTATTGTTTCTATTACTGTATTTTATTTTTGACCAAGAAACAAAGGGAATGTAGAACATAATATGTGTTTCAAGCAACTACAGAGAAGGGCTTTTTCCTTTAGAGTGCTCTTAGACCTCCACAGTATATGGGAATTAAGGAGCTCGGCACTTTGCATTAACAGGCCCTAGAATCAGTAAATAATTGCCAGACAGGATAATGTGTAGATGTGCATACTTCAGAGGTGAAAAGGATCAGAGAGAACAAAGAGTACACTGAGCAGAAACTGTGAAAATACCAAGTGACCATGTTCTGACTCAGGGGCACCTTCTCTCCTTTCCCCATTTTTATAACTATCATATACTCATAGCTGACAAAATTCTGGGACAGAGAAAATAAAAGCAAGTCTAATACAATGCCGGTCTAAAAATTAGATTTAATGAAGCATGCACTGTGGATTTATTTCCTGATGTTCTTCTGTGGTAATAAACCCACATTCCCAAACAGAGAAGGCACAGAAGAATTAAGCCAGTAAGTTTCTTGGCTGCCATCTACTGTTCAAAACTTTTGAACACAGAATGTGAAGGAAAATAAATCCATAGAACGTACACCAGCATTTCTAGGTTTTCTCCTTTCCTTTAATCTCCCTGGATAAAAGCTGTATCTTTGAAATGTTGTTAAAGACCACGAAATTTCTGTAAGGATTCTGCATCTCACTTATTAATCAGTAACAGAAATGAGAAACACAAAGTCTTGAATACTTAAAAAGTTTAACTCATGCTAATTTAGGAAGAATACTATGGAAAACTGTATTTGTTAAAAAGTTTTCTCTACTAATTCTCTACAGAGCACTAGATAGCAATTTGACTCAGCAAGCCGTTTGACATTGTCTCCCATAACTACCTTGTAGGTAAGCTCAGGAAAGCGTGGGACAGATGAGCGGACAGTGAGGTGGATTGAGAACTGGCTGACTGACAGAGCTCAGTGTTGTGATCAGCAGTGCAGAGTCTAGCTGGAGGCCTGTAGCTAGCTGTGTTCCCCAGGGGTCAGTGCTGGGTCTGGTCTTCTTCAACATAATCAGTGATCTAGGAGACGGGATAGAGTTCACCCTCAGCAAGTTTGCTGATGATACAAAGCTGGGAGAAGTGGCTGACATACCAAGAGGCTGTGCTACCATTCAGCAAGACTTGGACAGACTAGAGAATTGGGCAGAGAAACCTGAAGTTCAACAGAGGCAGCTTAGGGGCTGACCTACTGGATAGAAGCTCTAAAGAGAAGGACATAAGTGTTATAGTGGACAACAACAAATTGACTATGAGCCAGCATTGTATTCTTGTGGCCAAGAAGGCTGATTGTATCCCAGGGTGCATTATAAAAAGGTGTGGCCAAGAAGTTGAGTGAGGAGATCCTCCCTTTCTACTCTGCCCTTGTGAGGCACGGAAAAGACTCAGAAGGGATCTTAGCAACACAAGTATCTAAGGATGTCAAGAGGATAGGGCCAGGCTCTTTTTCGGTGGTGCCCAGCAACAGAAAAAGAGGCAATGGGTACAAATTGGAACATATGAAGTTCCATGCAAACATGAAAAAAAAACCTTCTTTATTTTGCGAGTTACAAGCACTGCAACAGGCTGCCCAGAGAGACTGTGGAGTCTCCTTCCCTGGAGATATTCAAAACCTGCCTGGATGCTTTCCTTTGCAGCCTACTCTGGGGAACCTGTTTTAGCAGGGAGTTGGATTTGATGATCTCCAGAGGTCCCTTCCAATCCCTATGATTCTGTGATTGTGTAACTGCACAGCAATAGGACCA
The DNA here is from genome assembly GCF_016699485.2 of Gallus gallus. NCBI lineage: Eukaryota > Metazoa > Chordata > Aves > Galliformes > Phasianidae > Gallus > Gallus gallus. Next base: position 21,900,384 of record NC_052533.1, on the reverse strand, counting down.
TAGTAGGGCAGAGACTGAAAAACACTGTGCAAGCAAAATGTCTGCCTGTCCTTTTCTCAAAGCTTTGTTTTATTACCAGAAGAAACCCAACAATATTTTCTCTCTCATTTTCAGAGCTGCCTTGATCTCTTGTCCTTTTCAAGTCCTCTGCCTCACTACCCACCAGAAGTAGCTAGAGTAGCCATTACAGTACTGTAAACCTAATGAATGAGACAGGCTGGAATGAAAGAGGAATCTTTTTCTCTAACTTGGACATACAGGAGGACTTGGAAATTAGTCTTAAAGACACAGAATATCAAGCTGGCACAGTTTATGACAAAAGATGAAGGGAATGCTGTCTGCAGTAAAGCAGAACCGGGAGCCTACTGAGAGCCCTTAGGCATGCAAGGAGGAAGATATCTGAAATGTAAGTCCTGAATTAATTCTGTCAATAACGTCATTTACACTGATGGAGGACAGGCCCCACATCAAACTTCACTGTAGCATAATGAAGGTGACCTTGTACTTATAAGTCTCCAGGGAACACACTCTTCGCTTCTTGCACAAATGTATCAGATGGTAGTACCCACATTCAAGAATGGTTGTGGACTGTGACAACTTAGATTACAGTGCCCACTAAAGAAAAGTAACTGTTGCAGAAAGGTACTAACAGATGATCCAGTAGTAGCTTCAGCTTTCACTAAATATTTTCCCTATTCTTTGGTTTCCTTCAGTATTCCTCAAAGTTCAGAGTGGTCTGTGGAAAAGTAAAGCTAATTGGGAATCAGCCTGTCAAGGTTTGACGCTCAGTAGCAAATCATAGTAGGGGGATGAAAGCAAGTCAGAGCTTATGCTGTTAAACAGGAGAAAAAGCAAAAGAAAGCAAAAGAAATTAAGCAAAAGGAAAAAAACAAAAAAAAAAAAACCAAAACAAAAAAAAAAACAAAAAAAAAACAACAAAAAAAAACAAGGGATGCCTTCACAGGCAAATTCCTAGACTGTGGGCAGGAATTACCTGTGTCCTGTATTTCCAGGTAAAGGGAAATGTGGATGAATGTGGTATTTATACCTACCTGGTTTGAAATGGGGTAATGAGTGGACTCCAGGCCACGTATCTTCATTTGGTGTTCCAAGTACCTGTGCATAACAGAAAAAGAAAAGAAAAAAAAAAAAAAAAAGAAGAAATAAACACACAGCTTTAATGGGAAATTGTGACAATTCATTGCATTGCATAAATCAATTCCTCCAAAGAGCTCAATGTACCTCAAAATCTAAACTGTAAATAGGCTTAATTATTAGAGGTACAAAAAGCTAAAAGTTACTGTGGTACCACTGGAGTACCATTGGAGCCAGTAAAGGATGCTGTGTTTGCGTCAGACAATTTGTTTGACCAATACATATTAGAGCTACTTTCCACTGACTAGCTCAAGCTACTTATATGATGCAGAATGCTGATGTTACACAGACAAAATTTTTGACCTTGGAAACAGTTTCTATCCTGTAAATTTAACTGAACAGATCCTTAGTAATAGATGTCAGGATAGGAGATTTATACAGATGATAAAGCAGATAACTAACAGCAACACGCTGGGAATAGCTGTCATTTTAAATGGATGTAGTAAGCTTCAAACAAGTGAATTTTTAGAAAATACAGGAATTATTGACTCAAATTGTGTTTTGTTTCTATTCTCTTCAACTTGCAGCACAAATCAGACTAACTTTTAGCAGGAAAGAGCTTAGCACTTCTCATTTGCATCTTACATTCTTTGCTCGCATGAAAAGTTCAACTCCTGGTGTCTTTGGCACAAAAGATAAATTAGTTGAGAGAACAGCTATATTTAATTCTTCCACAATTGTTTTTACTTCATGATACATAAGTGACAGAACTTGCTTTAAGTGTGGCTGGGAGGAACATTGGAAATAGCAGCTCTAAAAATGGGTTTCTGAATGAATGGCAGAATTTGGAAGTTCTCCTGTGGGATCTTCCCTGTTGCAAATTTTCATACAGTTTCTAGCATCAATGAAAATCCGAGGGACTGTTTTCAGTATTTGCTGTAAGCTCAGGCCCTGAAATAAAGGCCTGATTTTGTGAAGTGAATGCATTTCACACTGGTATTGTGCTCATTTTTCATTGTCATAAGTGTACAAAACCTCTCTGCCAGCCCTGCCCCTACCTGCACCACTGATCTTCTGAATAGATCTTTTATCCTGTGTAGCTTATGTCACTGTGACACTGTGTGGTCAATTACTCCAGCACAAAATGAGCACCAAGCTAGCGATTTGTGTTTATAAGTTAATGCTTAAAAAATTCTGTGGAAAACTAAAAAAAATCTTCAAAACTGTCAAAAAAATATTTTGTGCTATTCAGAAGTTGGCTTACAAATTTTAAGTAGAAGTAGTGACTTCTTAAGCAGTGACAACTACAAGGTGAGTTTTATGACTCTAGGGTGCCAAGTTTGTTATGCAATTCACAGTACTGCCTGTTTCTAATATGAAAATAGTAACACAAAGACACTCTACACAATGATTAATACCTCAAATAGAAGAAAATGCATCTAAGTTGGACCGCTTGCAAGAATATTAGGAATCGATAGTGGAACATCAACATGTCAGAGAAAAAAGACAACAGTCTCCTTTCTGTTAGACAGTATACATTCATGTAGTTATTTGGAGATGTAAGTTCGCTGATTGTATTTGTTAATATTATTTGCAGAATCTTGCTGTCAGTACTTGTGAAACAAGACCTAATCAGCATTTGAATGCTAAACCTGGCCCTTCAATCCAGATCATCACAACACCAGAACTCACTTCATTATTGCTATAAATGCTTCAAGAGCTACTGCTAAGAGGGGTATGATTAAACATAAAAGAAGTTAGAGACATCTCTGACCCATTATTACATGATTAAATCAATTTGCTTTTGTAAGTAACTTTCACCTCTCCGGTACGGAAGATGCAGATGTTGGAGCCAAGCAGCTCCCAGACCAGGAGAGGGAGCCCGTGGATTAGAAACAGAGCTTCTTCAGTCTGCTTGTTTAAACAGAAATGGGCCCGGCACTTTGCAGCCCCACTTGCAAGTGAGAGGAATATTCTCTCACTAAATGCTATGAATAGAATAAAATTAGCCACACCTATTAGCCACAAATACATATTTTCAATTTTCTTTTCTTTCAGATGAGATATAGGCAGCTAAGGCATTGTACAGCTGAATATTAAAATCCACTAACAAAATCTGAAGCTTACAGTAGGATACTTATCAGACCAATTTAAGGTAGAACTTGGAGCTATGGAAATGGATTATTCTGATTTTCAACATAACAGTAGACCCAACAACGGATGGGAGATCACTTCTGTCATGAATATTATGTGACTCACAGTTTTTCTGTTTCATGAGTTTTCCGAACCATTCCTTTAATAACATTCCAGCACGTCTGCTGTTATAATGTTTAAGAGCCAGCTACAGATGAGTGCTGTGCAATGCAGCACGCAGACTGCCTACAACATTTATACCTTCTGTCAAGGGTAGCAGCAGTTTAGAAACAACCAGGTTTTTCTATCATATAAATGCCTACCATTTCCAGGTAGGAGCAGCTGGTAGTTCAGGCAGTGATCCAGACCCTGTATTTCAATTCTTTCTACAAACACCAGAAAGATCATCCTTATTCCATACACACATTAACATGCACAGTGCAGAAATTCACAATATGTGACTATCAATCAACAAATAAGCAGGGGAAGGCAGCAGGGAAACAACTGTGTTTTTAATAAGATGAAACAATCACTGCCCACAGGTATGTCACTATAAAGTGATTTTTAGGCAGTACTTTGCACAAGTAGTGCTTCTAAGCAGCAATCCATCCCATTTTGATGAGCAGGGATTAGGCAATTTAAAGTGATGAGTTTTGACACTTGCTATAAACAAAGAAATGAGGGTTCACATCACACCACAGTGGAAGATCTGCCTTAGTTTGTGGCTTGCAAAAGAGAGTTAAGGGACCAATCTGAAGGAGGAAAGCAGAGCCAAACAATCTTCTGCTTTTACTTCAGAACACCATCCCGTAGCTGTTAAGAGTGTTTGTCCAGACGCAACCACTGCCAACACCTTGGCACTGCAGGTAAATTTGATTACATGAGGGATTTGCAACTGCTATGGAAGTGGAAGATATAGGAGACCCAACTGATATGGACATCCACCTAATGGCAAGGGCTGTTACTTTGTGGCTGACCTCACAGCTGTGACCATTCTTTCATGGGCAACCACTTTCCATCCCAAGCATGCCACCAAGAGTTCAGACTTTTCTACATATTAACACTTCTTTCAATTTCACACAGGTTCCAGAATCAAGAAAATAATCACTGCTGTCACATAATTTAAGCCCCTGTTTAAGACTGGAAATCTTTTATTTATTACTGGGAATTTTTTGGAAAAAAAATAACTTGTGTACTTTTTCTACTCATAATTTGCATATCAGCAAGATAAACACTCAACTTGTATTCTTTGATATCCTATTTTTAATTGAATTACTTACACAAAGCAAAACAAAACCTACAATTCTCAAATTTGGAATGGATTTAGTGTTTGCCAGAGGCCAAGAGTGTTATAGCTTCTGTAATGAAAAGTCCATGCCCTCATGGGGTTTTGCTCTTCCACAATACATACAATTACAACATGAAAAAACACCCTGAACTCATTTATTCCCTAACAAACAAGATAAAATGACCTTAATTTGTCATTTGAAATTTGATGTTCAAAATCAAGATTAGATTTTGATCTAATTTGCATGGTGAGAAATCTATTTATATGAAAATAACAGATTTACAGTGCATGAGGGTATTGAGGGCCAAATACCCTCACTGCCAGTTGACATTGTTACGGTTTGGCAGCAACAATACATGGAAAGTTATGAAAACAGAACCTGCTGTTCCAATATCCATATACAAGCATAACATAGACAGATTGCCCAGGAAACGCAACATAAATGCATTAAGGTCTACTGTATTACTGTAACTCTTTGATAAAAGAAAGAAGTTGCTTGCTTTTTACATCTTATTTTACAAAGACTCATAATTTACCTCATGAACGTGCCCCTTGTGTCCAAAGGAATCATTATTTTATGGTGAGCATTATGCCAATCTATCAACACAATTAGCCGTGATGTCCTGCATTCTGCTTAGAAAGCATTCCCTGTTACATCCATGTAATAAGGTCATTTTGGGTAACTATTTGTCCAGCACAGTGACCTGACTCTCTTGTGAGATGAGCAGTGGTACACATCTTTCCCACCAGCTCTTTCCTAGTGCCACAATTAGTAAAAAAAAATAAAAATAAAAAATAAAGTATTTTCATTTCTAGTACAGCTTTTGAATATATCGAGCTGAATATTCTTGAAATACTGCTTCCACTCTTTGCTAAATACAATGATACTCAAGAAAAGCGATGGTCTGGATTTCAACAAGACAAAGAATGTGCAGCTAGTGGATTATTCAGGGTTTTCTAGCAACAGAGCAGAATGAAAAACAAGATCAGCATGCAAATGAGATGCCTTTCCTTAGAAAAAAAATATGGAAATTAGGCTAAGCAATTTGCTGAATTTTCAAGTCTTTTCTTATTAGGTCAACTTGGTGAACAAACAAAGCTTAGTAAAAAATAAATATCAGGACAGTGAATCATACTTTTCATTTAATGAAAAGACCTTAGAATTTAAACTAGAACAAGTTACAAACTGTTTGCAAAAATGTTATTTTAATCTTTTTTTTTTTTAATTTTTCCTTCCAAAGGTCATCAAGATTGTCTTCCTATTCACTCACTGCATTTAGTGTGAGCCCTGGGCTGTGAGACACCACGGAAGAGTAGCTCTGTCTGAAGAACTGAACTTACTAAGAGGGTAAGAGAATAAGCATTGCAGAGCCACTTCCAAATCAGTGAGATTTAGTGAGATATGGAGGCCTCAGGCATTCTGTTTTTTCAACAAAAACTGCTATATTCATCCAAGCTATACATTTCTAGTGAAACTTTCAAACTTCCAACTTAGCCAAAACGCCAGGTGTCCTTTCCATTTTGGTTGAACAAAGGTAAGTTAGCTGGTTAGATCTGACTCTTGAGAATCAGGGCAAACTCCAGGATGCTCCACCATTCATAGAGCTTCTGAATGAGGAATCTTGCATTTGGGAAAAGACAAACTTATGTGATCATGCTCTCTTTCCTGGTGACAAGCCTTTGCCCAGCTGATGCAGCCAGTGCTGCAATCACCTCCTGAGGGTTCGCTGTTAGCTACACCTTAACCACATCCTCTTCCATCAGCAAAGCACTGAAGTACCAGCTGGAAATGTCAGTGAGCACAAAGTGAAGTAGTGAGGACTGAAGGAGGAACTTCGTCCTTCAGCTTCTCATTTCGCTAACGGGTTAAGTGAAATTCAGCAACTATTTGTGTATTATGCATGCTGACTCAGTCTGCTGACTGACAACTACAGCTACGCTTCCTTCTACTCTCTGCTGGGCACAACAGATGACAGCTGAGTGTCAAGTTTAATATCCAGAAGACAGAGACAGAAATGGAACTGTCTTAGTAACGGTCTTTTCTTCACTTTGGGAGCTTAGCTGTTCAGTTTCCTAAAGGGACAATAAATCTCTCAGTTTGTGTAATGCACTTACATTTTTGTTAGAGGATGAATCTATTTTAACTCAGGAAAGGCACTGGATATTCCAGGAATCCAGCTGGAACAATAAAGTAACCCATATTTTCTCTACAGAAAAGGCCTATCAGCTAGGATTACAATAATATATTTATTTGGATTCATGAGAAACAAAAAATAACCTTCTTCTCAAGGACCCCGGTCATTGAGATTTAAAATTCTGAAGTCTTTCTTCATTAAATGTATGGCAAATATTACACACAATCCCAAATTTGGAATTTCATATTAGATCAAAGTTAAAGCAACTGAAGTGAGAATCTGCAACAAAGGCACAGTCTTCCCCTATGCATAAAACACTTCTTCAGAGCCTGAAAACTGTATTTTGGTACAAATGACTTTTCATACTCACAGATCTTGCTGTATTTTTTCAGCCAACTGTCATCAAAGCAACTCTCCGTTATTCTCATGCAGGTAAGAAAGAAAATACCAGCCAAACATATTAAACATGCAGAAAATGATGTAATGTATCTGGTATGATTCCTCTTCAGAATGAAAGCGTTAATAAACAACATCCCATAATCCTCTACTGACAAAATCAGATTTTAAAATTCTTGTTTTGTTACATAAAGCAGGTTGTATTTTTTTCTTCCTTATGTCCCTTTAAAGCTACCAAAGTCATAAAAAAGCTCTAAGTGATGATATCTGGTAAAAGGAAGAAAAAACAGCCACAACTTCATATGCAATATGTTGCAGAATAAATTTAATGTGATCTGCATTCATTCAGGACATTAAGTCAGAATTCAGAATTTAAGAGAAAAAAAAAACAACTGCTTAGGAATCAAGCTGACTGGAGTATTTCTTTTGCAAGTTATTTTGTGAATGTTTTGTCTTAGCAGGACAAACAGAATAAAACCTAAATATGAAATTATTTCAAGAGCTGTAAGTAGCACCTGCTAAATAATGACTATGCCAAGAAAAATAAAAAGAGAAAGCACAATTCACCAACTCATAGTCTTGTTTCCCCTGTACAATGAACTGATGCTGTTTTACGAAAAACAAAAGTTACTGAGGCTTATTCCCTAAGGTGAAAAAAGAACAGAACCATGTGCACCTAGGGTAAGATGCCAGCTCCTTCAGGCAGTAAGTGGAATACCATTGTTACATTATAAGGAATTAAAAAAAAACAGCTGCTTTGAACATAAGGAGTGATCTATGATGAAGCTGGCTTCAAAAACGTTTAGGTAATGTGCTAGTATGGATGAGGGAAGCAAAACATGAAACTAATATCAACACCCTCCCCCCCCCCCCAGAATCTTAACAAAACACATTAATAAAAAAAAATCATGTTCAACAAATGTTTGTGCTTTTAGCTCTGCCATAGACCAAGAACAAGGCATTTGAAACAGTAAAAGACCCAATTGTTCTTGAGAAGCTTTTTCCCACTGAAGCAAAATACAACAAAATCTTAACAGGAATCACAGAGTCATAGAATATTTTGAGTTGGAAGGGACCCGGAAGATCATCAGATTCCATCCCCCTGCCATGGGCAGGGCTGTCCCCCACCAGCTCAGCTGCCCAGCGCCCATCCAACCCAGCCCTGAGTGCCTCCAGGGTTGGGGCACCCACTGCTCTGTGGACAGCAGTGCGAGAGCCTCAGCACCCTCTGAGTGAAAAATGTTCCCCTCATATCAAATCTAAATCCCCCTCTTTTGTTTAAATATGTTCCCCCTTGTCACATCACTATCTATCTGCATAAAAAGTTGATTTCACTCCTGTTTATAAGGTCCCTTTAGGTATTGGTAGGCCACTATCAGGAGCCTTTTCTTCTCCAGACTGAAGAAGCCCAGCCCCCTCAGCCTGTCTTTGTAGGAGAGTTGCTCCAGCCCTCTGAGCATCTTCCTGGCCCTCCTTTGCACCCTCTCCAAAAACTCCACATCTTTCTTGTGCTGGGGCCCCCAGGCCCGGATGTAATCCAGATGGGGACTCACAAGGTCAGAACAGAGGGAGAGAATCCCCTCCCTCTTCCTGCTGACCACCACTCTGTTGATGCAGCACAGGATACCATTGGCCTTCCAGGCTGCAACTGCATACTGCTGGCTCATGATAAGTTCATCATCTATCAGGAACCCCAAAGTCCTTCTCAGTTGGGCTACTCTGAAGGAGTTCTTCTCACAGTCTGTATATATATCTGGTAAACCTACTCAATATGTGATTTTCCCAAGCTTACTTGGTGCATTTAAAAGATATTCGAGTAGCTTTATGTATCAAAAATTTAAATTTACCCCAACACCGCTTCTGCTCTTTTTACAGCACAAATAAACTCAGGGCTCTCTTCATCCCTGTGTAAGCAAAGCTATCTTTCTGAGGGACACTGCCAGAGAGGCGCCTCTGCCACCTGATGGGAGAAGAGGACCAGAGACTTCCCAGCCCTGTTCCTCTGCCAGGCTGTGCCCGCTGCCTCGTGTCAGGAGCAGGGCAGGCACTGAGGCAGAGCAAGCCCTCTGCAGATGGACAGCACAGGATGAAATGCAATCCCCACCCATTTAAAAATGCACTGCCAAGGTTTGTCCTGTCAGCATTCAGCCAGGGGACAGTTTAGTTTATTCCAGAAAGGACCTGCTAAATAAATATTTTACTTTGAACCGCAGAAATAGCTCTGTCAATGAGATGACTGTTAGAAAATAATTCTGCCCATAATCCAATCTAAATTAGAGGGGAATCAAAGCCAGAATCATTTCCTCTAAATTTCACAATGAGACAAAAAGCCAGTGTGAAACAGCTTGTACTGGGCTGCAGCATCCTCTTCCTAAAGCTAATCAGTGCATCTCATTACAACACTCTGCCTTCATTAAGGTTCATATGGTGGAAGAAACTGGTTTCTGACACAGTGATTCTTAATAAAACGTTCCCATGAATGAGCCAAACACTAACAACATAAAGAAAACTAGATGTGAAAAACTTATTGAGAAAACAAATGGGTCTATGTTGTAGAGAGAATCCGAAATTAGCAGTAGGAGGTGGGAAAAAAGGTGAACTCCTGACAGAGACTGCACTTTCCCTCAAACCAGTGAAAACATGCAACAACTCAATTTGGAACAGCAGCACATAAGAAAACAAGACACTGTTTAGCTCCAAAGTGAAAAGAGGGCTCTCCCAGGCCCAAATGGGCTGAGGCAGCAGAGCTGGGGTCCAGTCTTTCCCATTCTCCCAGCCATTAGATCAATCAAATCATCAGAATAAAAAGTCCTTGAACTTAAACAACGGTGTCTGTTTTGCAGAAGCTATAAAAAACAACTCAATAGGATGAGACTGGGTCTTAATGCAAGAGAGTTTGAAAACTTTTGCGTACCTTGAAACTATGGATTAAGAAAGGGCTGGGAAGAAAACTCATTCCTAAGACTACTGCTAACCTCAATCGATTTCTCTTCCCTTCTTCCTTTCTTCCAAGGAGAGGAGTTTGCTCTTCAATCAATGCCGCTTGTGAGCAATCCAACAACAGAGATAGAAAGTCTTCACTAAGGAAGACCTTGCTGTTAATACATGCAAAGAAGCACCTGCTTCTTATTTCCGTGCTAATAGCTATCTTCCTTACCATTTAGGAGTAGAATTATTTCCTTCACCACATAGCAGAAGGAGCACTGTAACTGTCTGTCAGAAGAACCCCTAGCTCACAAACCATGCTTGTTTACGTATCCTTCAAAATCTGCTCTGATTTACTGTGTACAGAAAGGTAAAGATTCTGCAGGCAAGATTTCCTGCCCCATTTGTGTTGTAAAGCCTTTGGAATAGCCCATCCAAAGACAATCCCTTCCTAAACGTGCTCTTTAAAGATTTATCTCAAGATTTTTTTACCAACTTCTTTTCTTTAAGCTGCAGAGAAAAAAAAAATTCAAAAGCCTGTGGGAGGCTGTTATGAAATGTACTTCCACATGTCCTGCTGTGCTGCCTCAGCAGTTGGTTCATTTGAATTCCAGGTATGCACTACTGAGGTTTGTGTTGCTGTTGTAGGGTTTTTTCGAAACACCGGCTTATCAGAGGAGCAATGGTGCTTTTGGATCACAGCCCCTTTTTGAAGACCACAAAGCTGGATCAGTTCACACACACACACCTTCCTAGCAGTGTCACAGCGCCCAACCTCACTGGCATGAATAACACACCATCTTGTTAGGATGCCTAGAGTGCTTAAAGCCAGAGAGCTTATTTAAATAAATAGCAGACCAAACTTATGCAAATTCCTGTGAATCATCATAAAATTAGCAAAGGAAAAACATTTAAAATAAAATGGTATGTCTTCAGTATACCAATGTTTAACTGAAATGATTGGAACAAATCAGCATGTGTAAGATCAGACCTGCTCCTGACCAGGATCACCACTGCACCACAACCTGACCTGATGGTTTAGTTTTCATAGAAACTGATCTACAATTTCCCAGAGCAAAATCCCACTCTGAGCAGCAAAGCACAGCGCCTCTTGGGTACTGGAAACCCTTCCTCCCTGGCCTGGTGCCCAGTCACAGCACATCTGAGGAATGAGTTCGTCTCATTGTGACACTACATCGGGACCTGTCATTCCTTATGCACAAGCAACAACATACGCATGGCACAACGGAAGCTCATTACATGGTAGAAATATGTTTGCAGTGCAAAGGAAAGCTGTTGTACCGAGAGAGATAGAATATCGTATCTGGGCTAACAACTGCCAAGCTCATAGTCTGGAATAAAATGTGATATAGAGAAAATTCTTTTTCTCACCTAAAAATTCTGGGAAGATAACCTACACCGAGACCTATATATTAAACCAGGTGCTCAGCACCACAGAACAGTGTGATACTAGAATCAGATCAGACCATCCAGAAGTTTACCGAGCTCTTGTTTTACCAGTCAAGGTCTTGATCTTGCAATAATCTCAGTTCTGAATAGATTCATGCAGTCACATGGAGTCAAGTGAAGCAGTGGGTATTCTGTCAAGGTTTTTTTAGGCAGCCATTTGTTCAATCTGCAGCAAATGAAGGCAGCTAGTCGTGCTGCCATTTGAAGAATGTGCGGGTCCAGGTGTTACAATATTTCTGAAACAGCGAGTGCATTAATAATGAGCTCCAATTGTGTTGGGCATATGTGGTGGATATAAGTGCACTTTTCCTGGCTAAATATCCTGCCGATTCCCTGCACTGAACCGTATCAGAATTCTCAATTCAAATCACTTTAAAAAATGTCTAACCTTTACCACTTAAAAACCACCTCAAGTGATTCACTTTCAAGTGCGCCTCCTACAACAAACTGCAGCATGATGCTTAGTATATTCAGAACTCGTTCCAAATAGCAATATTTAGTGCTAAAAAATACAGAGTTTTATACTTCTACCTTTCTGATTCATAGCAACAGAACAGGAAAGAAGAACAAAAAAAAAAATGGAAGCCTCCAAGTAGTATTGAAAATTCTAAAAAAGGGAGAAAATATTACCCTATTTTGACAGACACTCCGTGGCCAGAAAAGCAGCTGGGGTATTTTATGTGGTGTTGGGGCAGAATACCACTGCTGTCCTTTAACACTCAAAGCCATAGGTTAGCCATGTGTTGCAGCCTGCTTTCAGGAGAAGCCATGTGTGTGTTCCTCCCCAGGAACAGAAAGCTGGTATCTGGGGGGTCAAAAGCAAACCTGTTTCCCAGGCTGGCAGACTTCCACAGCTCTCAAGAGAGAGAAGTAGAACCAATAGTATCACCAAACACTTTGTGGGTGAAATTAAGGTGATTTTAGCTAATTATATGTCTGTTTGCCATTGAGTAGCAATGTATCTGTTGTCATATCATGCTGTTATTTCATTTTAAGAAAAAACAGTACGTTATATGATTCTGAAATGACAATTTGATTGTACTTGCTTGATGAGGAATTTAAGTGGGGGGAGGGCAAAGATAGGAAGTGGTTTTTGAAAGAATGCCAAATTTTGAGACTCAAATTTCCTGAAAATTCAAAACTGTGAGATTTAGCAATTTATTGATTATTTAGCAGCTGTAGCTTTAACAATCAGTTGGCAGGTGGCCTAGGACTTCTCATTTTGCTTATTTAAATGAAGGTGGAAGCAGGTGTCCCTCAACTAGAAGAGGCAGCTGCACTCCCAGCTTCAGTGAAACCATTTGTTTTCTTTGACATTCGTTCACTCAGTAACTTTGCTCTCAACTTCTGAGCTTTCAGAAACTCCATGCAAGAAGGATTAGGGTGTAGTCATTTACTGTCTCCTCTTGAATACTCTTCAAGCCACGTGCAAGCTATCCACGTTGGCAGCCTGTGCTCTTTGCAGATTCTGTGTTGGGCAGAAGGGAACTCCTTCCCTGGAGCTGCTGACGTGCAGCCATTCCTCTCTGCTCACAGGGAAGGAGGTTGCAAAACGGAGCTATGAGGGCTGGGGGACTTGTAGAACACACTGCCTGCAGCTCCAAAAGGAATTTAGGAGGTTGCATTGAAACAGCTGGTGACAAAGTGTGAATGAATAAAGGCAAATCCCTAAAAGATCAGAGCTGCTTTACACCTGCATACCACACACTTTTTTCAGGAAAAAAAAAAAACAATGTTGACAACAGAAAAGGCTGAAAAATGATTGGGAGAAGGTACAGAAACACTGAATGTGAGCAATGCTACTATTGTAAGGAAAAAAATGCTTCAAAGGTAAGTTTTAAAGACCTCACTACATTATCAGAAACAAAGATGTTACATCAGTGAAGCAAGGGTAACTACACAAGTTAGAGAGAAAAATCAACCTCTCAACAGTATAGATGCAGTTGATCTCTTGAATTATGTAAGGAATTCAGAATAGCAGCAGGATTTTATCATTAGGGTAGTTTAAAGGTTGCAAAAGCAACAAAAATGTGGAAATATTGGCAAGAAAAAGATAATGTGAGGCAAAAGTGGTAGGCAGCTGTGCTGAATACTAGTGGTAAATGAAGCTCAAAGAAGTGATGACTCTAGGAAGAAACAGATGTTTCACTACTCTGAGTTTTCAGCTACATTTATTGGTCAGATAAACATTCTTTACATGACTGTGTAGTCTATGGATTTCATGGAAAAACAACACAAGACAAACAAAAGAGGATTTACTCTGGCTACAGTTTTTATCCTGCTTGGAACTGCTGAGCAGCTGATAAAGCAGTATGATAAAGTGAGGTCAGCAGCACTATGTCTCTACCCATCCCTCTCCGTGAGAACGGAGTGATACTGGTGCACTGTAACTGCTATTCACCAAATATCTTAGTCATCAGACCAAAGCTGATTGGACCAAAATGCCTACAATCTTGAGTATTCACATTATTGAGGCCTCTTGTGAAGTAACTAGGGCAACCTCCTGTATGTATGCATGCCAAGATGAGAAATTTAGAATAACTAAAAGATTGACAAATTCTCTGGCTGCATTCCTACTGATTTCACTGACGGGTTAGTTCAGTGATATATAATTTATGAACCTTTCATTTCTCTTATGAGAGGAGCACAGTTACCAGCTGCTGCACAAAAATTACCTTCTGGATATATGGGTGGGGGGGGGACACATAACAAATATAATATGCGCTATGATGAACATGAGATACAATACAATTAATTTTTGTAGAAGGTTCTTGTTTCCTTTTATAAAATTACCCATTTAACTATCTCTGTGTTTCTTCCTGAATCTTTCTTGAACAGAAATAACCTACTACAAAATATTATTAAGTAGGATTGTATATCAAAGTTAAAGCACAACATCTGTTATAAGGTTTCTCTTAGAACTATTTGACTCTGCCATTTGACTCTTTACAGCCACACAGCAAATATACTGTCTGAGAGCAAGAGATGATGAACTTTCCTATTGGTAAACATAACCTTTTCATCAACGAGAACAAAAAGCATTACTAGGAAAATGTGTGAGAAAGGATGGACTTAGCTCCATATTACCAGTTGAACTACTTAAAACTTGTCTAAAGCAAGCCTACTGATTTATATTCTTATAATGGCAACTCTCAGAAAAGCAACTGACACTCAAAACATTTTCAAAGCAAGACCTGAATCACTGACCTCTCAGATCTTATAGAACCATACACAGATCTTCTGCAAAAGTGGCTCACGAGATGGAAAGATTAAGGAGCTGAGGGGCTGTGGACTGAAATTCCCCAGCCCACTGTAACAGAAGACAACGTGCTTAGAAATGATACTAGCAAAGTCAATGAATACAGCTATACAGAATTTAGGTATAACTTTATCTTTTTATTGTTACTATTTTTTATTTGTAGCTCTCATTAATTTTCTAATGCTGTCGACTGAGTATGGGCAAAGCTATTCTTGTGCTGGCATATTCGTATCTTCAGCAAGGCTTCTGCCAGCACATAAATGGAACCACAAAAATCACACCCTTCTAAATACACAATGCTATAAAAAGAGAACCGATACTTAGGAATATAGGATTATTATCATAACATAATATGAAACACGGAAGGGAAGACAGGAGCTGAGAGCCTGAGGGACACTTTCTATAGAGGTTGATACTGTTCTGACACAAGACTACAACTCAAAACACATCAAAAATGTATCAGAGTAAGAACAGAATATCTTTAATGATCATGAAAGTAATTAAGCAAGCATTGTTTTAAAAACGTAAGTCTCTCTTTAAAAGTTTAATCAAATTGAAAGTTTACATGGTCCACTGTTTTTTGACCCAACTAAAGATACAGAAATTTAACCACGAACTTTCAGCACAATAAACAGATGCCTCAAAAAATTCCTTGGTTTCTCCTCCAGATGTAATTATTATGAGGACCACCACATTTATGTGAACACCACACTACTCTTTCTGTTAAGAATTTATGTTGCGCTTCTCTGCTCCATTAGTAAGAAGGTTTTAGAGTTTACACCACAGCTGTTTGGATCATGTTGTGTCCAGAAAAAGTACACTGGGTAGTTCTCATAATGTCCTCATTATACAATATATATTAATAGTTCTCTCTGATGTACTCAGGAACAGACCTCAACTGCCAGAAATACTGCTACGCAGTGATACATATATATGCACTCTAAAGACAAATGGTGAAAATTGGGCATTTTTCTTTCTATAACTGACAACTAGAGAATCAGTTTTGCTATTGCCTGTGAGTTATTTTAATTAGAGAACTCAGAATACTGTGAAGGAAGAGCCAAAGCAACAAGAATGATACATAATACTTTATTATCTGGAGCTATTTATTTCACACTCAAACACCTGAAAATACCTACTGCATTAAGAACCTAGTCAGGCAATTCTCCTACTCTCAACTCATTTATGAAAGTTCTTGTTTTCAACATCTTATGAAACAGAATTTCCTTCTTCTTCTTTTTTTTTTTTTGGTAGATTTTTTTTACTTTCTTTTTCACACTTATTAATTTGTACAGCACTTCTCAGGCAGTTTCAAACAAATGCAGCTTATTTTCCACGGGTTACTCTTCTAATAGAAAGACAACAACAATAAAAAGGAACAAAAAGAATAAAAAATTCAGATATGTTCTGAAATTCTGTTCTCTGTGCAAACCATATGAGCAATGACAACACCAACAGTGGACAGACACACAGGTATTACTTGATAGTACTTTAATATTCAAAAATCAGGGGAGATTACGTAGATATTTTTTTTGTGTAGGTCAAATTAATGCCTAGGTTATTTAACCACAGCCATTTAACACATTAGGAAAGCCGCTGATCTGGACTAGATAGACTCATGATAGCTCTTGAAAACCTGAAATCTCTATAAATCAGTAAGCTTATCTGAAGATTTGAACTTAGTTTAGATAAAGATGTTAATCAGCAGCTTGAACAAATGTCAGTGATAACTGACTACAGTCTTATGGCACGCATTCAGCATCTTGATAAATGAAGATATACTCCGGGGTGCTGATTCAGGAAACACGTAAACAGGTATTGAAGTCCATCTTTATTCAAATTAGCCATATTGCTAATTTGCAGTATTGCAAAGTATACTTCTTATGTACATTCATACCTTCTACTAACTGTGCTGAAAGGGGATGTTTCCCTGAAATAATATCTATACAATGATAAAATAGATATATATTTCTTCCAGTCCTTAGCAGGGCAAGAAAAATTAGTCTTGAAGTCTTCTAGGGAACATGTTCAGACAGATAAGACATCAGTCATATTCTCAGAACTTCCTTCTAAAAACATCATCTCAAATTGCCTCTCAATGATTTTTAGATGTTTTCAATAGTAACGATGTTTGACCTTGAACTACAGATTATAAGCAATAATTCTGGCAATCAAGATGCTCTTCAGAAAACCTGCTTTGGCATGCAATATGCAGTTGGATATAAGTAAATGAGGAAAAGAAAAAGAAGACTCTGGTTTACTAAGCATTGCTCCTTTATGTATGAAATGGAAAGAGAAGGCAATATAAGTGCTTGATATCTGATCATTTATCTTCTCTAGGAGATACAGCCAGCATATCAGAGCAGGTTTTTGAATAGTCCTGTGCACTTGTATAGCACAATAGTGTCTTGCAGAGTAAGTTTTAAGATAACAGAATAACACTACGGCTAAGAACAGGCTTCAATCTAATTTGTAATATGCACAAACTGCTTATCATTGCACTTTTTTTCAATGTCATCTGCATCCAAAAATATTTGAAATCACAACTCTGTAACACATATGGACACAACCTGAACAGAGGGAGATTTTACATGGGTACAATTTGTTTCTGTGGTGTATGGGGCCAACAAAGAAGGTGCCTGCAATGACACACACATGTAAGTAACCAGAGCTGCACTGATTTACACCGGCTGAGCCTCAGCACAATTTTTTAAAGTATTGCCTGTAACCACCCTCCGGAGGGACAGATGAGCCTGGAAAAGAAACAATGCTTCTTTATAATTATAGACCATTTGTCAGCAACTGAAATATGGCAGATACTGAAGAAACATTCCAATTTCAAAGAAAACCACAAAGCCATTGCATTTCACTGAACCATGTCTTAATTTGTTTTCTTTTTCTGATAGCCAATTACTCTTCACATTTTGCACTACCAAGCTGATAATGAGCCAAACTCTGGGGGTTTGGCTCAGAGTTAGCAGGCTGAATGAGAACAATTCCCCACAAGCAAAGGATGACACCTGTGTTAGAAGGAAGCCACCAAAATCAGTATGGCACATCAAGTTGTATGACTGTCTGATCAAGCACCCAGCCATCCTTTGAAAGTCAGCAACGGAGTCATACATCCATGCATTTTTTTCCCTTCTGCTGCCAGCTGGTAGGTCCCCCAGCAAACGTCTATCATATTCTACTGAGTGTTTTTATGACATGGAGGTTACATCTCTCCTCTCCTAATGGAAATGTTAATAGAGTGCAAGATATATAAGTTATCAACAAGAACCTTGTGCCCTCTTATAAGGAACAAACTATATTGTTTATACATTAAACAATATAGTGCAGGCCAAGTTAAAATTAAGCTGAAAATCTTTCTAAAAATCTCTTAAGAAGCCCATAACCCTTTACAACACATGAATAGATAAAAGATTTTGTTTGTTTGTTTTAAGACCACTTTATTAATTTGCCACATGCTAGTTTATAATAATATTCATTTTAAGTTTGGCAAAAAGCATAGATAGCCCAGAGAGGAGCCATGTAAAAGTGGTGTCAGTGCAAAACCTGCAGGCAATTACCCTAAAATACTGAATACGTGCGAATGACTTCAGAGAGAAAGGTTACATCTAGATAAGACTTTTATTGATTTAATTAATTTCAGCGATGCTAAAAAGCAGTGAAATATTTTGTGTATTATTATAATAACAAGAAATAGATCTAAATTTAATACCAAGATGTAACACATTGCTCTCCTCTTGTTCTACATACACGTTGTTGTTGAAGAGAACTCAGCAGTCAAGTTTCCACAGTTTCAAAAAAATATCATGTTGGCATCATGAAACCACCAGTGGGAGGAAAGCAGAGAGAGATGGGAGGAAAACAGAACTCCTTCCCCTCACCCTCACCAAGAACAATCACTTGCAAAGATGAAGAAATTTTCTTAAATCCAATTTGTCATCTGTAGCACTCAAGACACCAAAGATATCACACCTACACAAAATGAAATTCCTGACCAGGTCCAGCCTTACAAGTGCATCTATTCCATCTGATTTGAATGAGCTGTATTTCAGGGCCAAAGTACTTAACATATGACAGAAAAATGTGTATTGAATAAGGAAATGGGAATAGAAGACAAATAAAGGTAACTAAACATCTCATTACTGACATAAACTTCAAAAAAATCCCAATAGTTGGAAGTATTCCTCCCTTGGGGATGGCTAGTTTCCCCAGAGACATTATTAACACAATGTACGACACAGCAGGATTCCTATGGGCTCTTCATAAGGTCAAATGAAAGTGGGGCTTGTTAAAACATATTATTTCTGTCTTTAGAGGATGTACCTTACATGAAGCAGGGTTCAGAACTAGAGGGAGAAGCTTTGCAGCTTCACAAATGCCTGTTACCATCTGAATCTCAGAGGAAATTACCTATGATCCTACTTTACATGATGCATTCGGCATGTGGTTATAATATATACTAAAGAATATATTGCTAGCATTTTAAATCTTCAATACCAGAAGCAATACATATGTTTCCATTTTAAAACAAAAATTCCATTTGAAAAAAATATAGTTATTAGAAATTGCAAACCCTTGCAAATCTTTGCTGTGCAGCTCTATGAAGAAAGTGGTTTTGGAATCACCCTTTGGAATACCAGGCTGCTGGGCTCAACAGAAGCACATTGTTCTCCTAAATTATGTTTAATACTGTGCATGATGGCACGCAATAGCACCCAGGACCAAGAGCAGGCTCTGCTTTTTGCAATATGCGTGTTCAGAAGGAGAGGAGCTCCAGGCTCTGAGCTCCCCACTGTACCATGTCAACTACAGCAGGAGAGCCCACACGCGGCACCCACGCAGCCATCCTGTCTGCAGACTGAAGGCTCATTCACAGATGAAACATCATTTAAGAGCCATTATCCTGCACAGAGATCTGCAAAGTATTAGAAGAACTGTTTGTGCATTACTCTCACAGTGCAATGTAATTTTTAGTGTAGCTGGCACTAAGACAGAACTTCAGCCAACACAAAGATTATCCCCTTATCAGGAGGGCTTCAGAGCCCGAGAGGGAAATTCACTTTGATCTGCAGTAGCTCACCAAAACCTCACAAAAATTGGAAGAGACTGAAATACCTTCCCACTTAAAAAATATCTCTAGAAGAAAAATAAAGCTAGCACAAGGGATTCAACACTGATCTGGTTTGAATCTGTGAAGAACACTGAGTATAAAAGCATATAAAAGCATATCCTTACATCAAAACCACGCTGTACCCAAGCTGGTGCTTCCAGCATGGCTTAGGGTGAGGCCTGCACAACACATCACAGCCTCCCACTGGGAGCAGGTCTAGCACTCAGAACTAAGTGCTGCTTAGCTGTCAGCTCCTCTGGGGACAAAGCTCACATACAAGTATTTGGTGCAGTTATTTCTTCCTGATAAAATTAAGGCTATATTTCTGATGGCAAGTTCTCCTTGATACAGAAAACCTTTAAGTCTTCGTCTACAGAAATGCATACTAATAAATGATCAGAAGGAAGGATCTGTTCATAAAGAATGCAGCTACTGTGTATCAGAATCCAAATAACATTTCCCAGTTCTGCGTAGTTGTATTCAGATCCAACAGATTGCCTCACCTTTTCCCTTTCACCAGGGCAGAATGGTTTCACTCTTCACATGATCCAACTTTCATCAGTCTCGTGCACGTATCACAAGACTAAAGAGTAGTGCTGAGATTATCCTATCAGATCATTACTCCAGCAGATCTAGCATCTTGTAACAAAAGCTTGGGCTGCTGATCTCAGAAAATGGTGAAATAGTTTCCTGGATCTTCTCAGCTATGCTGGGATACATGTGAGGAATAATAATGGCACGTCACTGCTGTGATAATTCAAGACACTAGACTTGTTAGTTTTTACAGTCTGCAATTATGGATTTCTCTCCGATTGTATATAATACAGTTCTATCCAGGAAGTAAACCACGTCCCAATAAGTAGGGAAAAAGTATGGCTAAAGATGTAACACTGATTAAGCCAAATTACCATGCATTAAGACATATTTTTTTTGCTGTTAAGCCTTTCTGAAAAAGCAACCTACTCATAGGTATTATTTCCCTTCTACTTGGTAAGTACTTTTTTCTTTTTAATTATTCACACTTTTAAATATATGTGGGAAAAAGCAATCATATTATTAGATCCAAACTGTGACAATAACAGTATGCAGCCTGCTCATCCATAGGGTCAGCACCTCTACTGCTGCTCCGTTTCAGAGAAAAGAGTCAGGTTTATAAACCCTTGTCATTTTATTGAGGTCTACTACACTAATGGAAGCTGAGAATGTTTATTAAGAACAGCTATTGCAACATGAACATAAAATCAGTTCATAGTCCTGTTTATAAAAATCCACAAGTGTCTGAAACAATAGAAGTCAAGAAGTACACATTTGAACAGATGCCTTCTTTAAGATAACTGAAAGGCCAATCTCTTTTCCTAATCTATTATACACAATAACTTAATTAAGCCATTATTAAACGTAAACATTAGTCATAACCAAGAAGAAACACTGTGCTGTGCTGTATTGGGTCTACTCTTGCTATGTAGATATGTAAAGAATGTCTATGGTAGAGTTGTGTAGAAACATTTACAGAATCTCCTTGCCTTGCACTTGATAAGCACTGAAGCAGCATACATACAACATATTCTATTTGGATTTATATAATAATGGAGAACTATACAATAGGAAAATAAACAGACAGTAAGAATTTCAAACTGTTACTGGCATTAAATTATGTTTAGTTTTCCTAGTTTTCTTAGTTTTTAGGACAATGTTGTTAACATTGTACTGAAAGTTTTGATCTGCAACCCAAACTCTGACAGGCTATGGAAGTGTGACTATGTTTGATAATAGTGGCAAGAGATAAAACACTGATTAATGCAGCTTTTGGTGCAAGTAGCAAAGGAGGGGGCTAAAGACGAAAAGCATCAGCAAGAAGGTGGGCAGCAGCCTTTGCCATGAGGAACACATTACTGATGGATGTTGAAAAAGTGAACTACAGGAAGACTTGTGAGAGAAATCTTGTAGTGGTTGATCTGATTCTTTTTGGCTGTGAGTCTTCGCTGTGAGGAAGTTAACTGTTTTGGTTATCTTGTGTAACAACCTGATTAATTTCGTACTTTGGAGTAGTTAACTATTATACTGTACATGATTCACTGGAGAATGGATTAATTTAATCCTTCCCTTCAAATACAAAAGCAAAAAAGAATAATCCTTTGTTTTATAACTTTTAAAAAGATAAATTTTTAATGATACTTAGAGTACATTAGGAAGGCATTCACTGAAACTATTTAGCTAAGGATAACTAGGCACTTCCATTAGAAGGATTAACTCTGATTTACAACAGATCATAAACCTATCCTTTCCCATTTTTCTTCTAAGATTTGTGAAAGATCAAGTTATAGAAACAAGATCAATAAATTATCTCTGGCTGTTTCAACACTGTCCTCAGCTGCAATTTGAAAACAGAATCAAAAAAATTGGGAGACCTCAAAACTCATTGTGGGATGTATTTGTTTTGGCATTTTGACACAAAAACAGTTGCAGGGAATAGGGATGAGGAGAGAACATGGGAACGAACAGCAGGTTTATAAAAGACATATAAACATAGAATTTTATGACATACCTAGTACAAAAAAGTACGTGAAAAGGGGCACTAATTTCTGCTGTTACAAGTCTACTTAACATCCAACACAGACATGCTCGCTAAAATTTTACCCTAATATAAGAGATGAAGCACAAGAGAAGAATACTTACTTTCAAAGTTTTGTGTTGAACAACAGGAAGAAATTTCATCCCAATAAATGAGAAGCATAATTTTTAAAAAGAGGAACTCTAAAACTGGCCCAGCAGTTGCTAGCTTAAAACAAACACGCTGGCAAACTAACAAAGCAATTGAACACATCACAGAAACTCTTGAAGAACTGCTTCTGGTTGGGTACATTGCAGCACAGTTATTTTTCCTTAGCAGAGGATTTTGTATTAGCCAAGTGGGCAGAGTAACAAAATACTTTACATGAAATGAGATTTCCGTATCACAGTCAAATAAAGTCTTGTTTTATAGATTCTTTTTCAGTCACTCCTAAGAGCAGGTGATAAATTCAATGATGTGCCCCAAAAAAGAGAGGTAATACAGGCAAGTCTGAGTGAAATTAAGACCATAAGTTTTATAAACACAGTATGAAATCTTTTTTTTTTCCTCCTCCTCATATGCCATAAAAGAATTCCAAATAAAACATCTGCGTGTGAAATAAGTCTGGCTTATGACAGATTAATCTTTAAAAGCAAGGCTGTACTCATGTTTTCCTCCAAAATCTGTGGTCAGAATCAAAGCAGATTGACAGGCTGAGGGAAGATGCTGTTCTTACAATACTTTCCCCCCAGCCAATCCACCCACACACATTATGAAGGGTCCAGTGCACCCTATGAGCAGCATTATGTCTGTGTGAGTCTTTCCCAGGGAGCGCACACATGCTCCCAAAGAGACTGCAGAAGTACTAGCCAAGAGCAACCATTGGACTTGACTATAATCACAATTTCTGATTTCCCATTTTCTGTTCAGTTTTCTAGCTTGCTCTTTCCTTTGTATGTTTATCTCACAGAAGAATCCTTCCCACTGACATTACAACATTAGCATAACATTAACAGCAAGCCAATCAAAGCTGTAGTTTTTGATCATTTGTAAAGTGAACATAGCAAACCAGTTCAATTTCCATTGGCTTACAACTGGAAAACTATTTTTCTGCAGCTATATAAGAATCTTTATTTAGATTATTTGAAAAAATATTTTTTGAAAAAAATAATACTGTACAAGGTCTGATCATAGTGAAAAATCCTCAAGAATATACAAAGTAAATTATACCTAGCTTGTAGACTAGACTTCTGATCCTTGGCTCAATCAGCAACTTCATTCCTGACACAAAGACATACACGAACATTTGCCAGCCATTGTTTTGGGTACATTACGTTAGCAAAAAAGAACTCACCAGAAATATCCTTTCAAGTTGATCTTGAATGTCTTTCATTCCTGGAAAAGCTGCGACCCCTTGAATCATTTCTACAAAGATACATCCCACTCCCCTACAGAGGGAAAAAAAGAAAAGCATGCAACATTAGATTTATTTTAGATAAAAGAGCTATAAACAATGATTTGTCTCTATCACCAATATTCAAATAATATATTTTATTTGCATTATACTCTAAATCAATGCCAGGCTAAAGGACAAGCATTTGTACTTACTGAAAAACAATATATGCAAATACTTTGTTTTTTGGGTGTTTGAAAGCTAAGAGTAGAGATAAGAGGAAAATGAATGGTAGTTGTTGACACCAGTAAAGGCACAGCAGCAGTTTTCTGTCTCTATGAGTGCTTCCCAAGGAACACGCACATGCTCCCAAACAGACTCTGGGGATGTGGGAATGGCACTGACAGAGCATCTTTGGGAGAAGCTGAACAGGATGGGACCATGGCACAGAGTCACATTGGAAGGGCTCAGAGTGGAGGCAAATCTAGAAAAATGAATCAAAAGGACACATGGCTGCTCACAGACAATGAATTACGCTATTGCTCAAATGCAGGTGACTCCTGGGATAGACTTGCAGTCACAGCCTATCTCCTCTCCCCATCATGACAGCTGCCTTGCTACAGCTCCTTGCTCCATGCTATCAAAAAAGGTATTTCATGCTGGTCTCCTCATCCCACTCATTTAAGCCACTGACAGAAGTACTAGGAAACTGGGGAAGAAACATGCAGCCAAAAGAATGGATTCTGAAGACCTGAGAAAGGATTCTGCAGAACGTAAACGATAAACTTTGGACAACCTGTGTAATTATTGTGTCTGAGAAGCAAAAGAAATTAGAAATTTGCATTTGCTCCTTTTCTGAATGAAAGGAGCTCAATGCTTGTTCCATCAATAAAACTAATAGTAAGAGAGAATATGTCTCTCGGCTGCAATAGGATGCAGAATTCAACTAAATGCTGTAACTTGTTGAATTACAATTTCCCATACATATACAACTTGCACATGCAAAATCCTATGTATGACATATAACCCACATCTGTGCAACAACCACAGAAAACAAACTTCTCTCAGTGCAAATGTCAATTCAATAACCCAAAATATATACCAGAATGAAGCAATAACTCTCATAGCCAACTACATTTCCACCTTCCCCTTAAACTGTGAGTTGTGTCCTTTTAGTCCAAAAATTCCAGTAGAAATCTCTAAACTAACTCTGTTTTCAGAGGTAAATTACAACAACTGAGATTATCAGCAGCTAAGCCATGTTCTACTCATTTCTGAAGGCTCTGACTACTACAGAGCAATGAAATAATTCTGTGTTTCATGATGAGAGTGGATGGTCAAATCTCTTGGAGAGAAGATTAAACATGCATCCCTGTTTCCCATTTCTACATCCCAAAGCGGAGATACAGTTAACAAAGTTTCTCCCTAGTCACTGAAAAAGTGGATGAGAACATTGAAGGCAGAGTTCTGGTCCAATTTTAGAATAATTCAGGTGTTTATAAAAGGGAGAGGCTGAAATTTATGTTCCATATGCTGCTGCTGGTTACTGAATGAACAGAATTGATTAAACTGCCACTCATCATTCACTCTGGTTTGTGCTTCATTAGGCACAGATAGGCACAATACATCTTAGTCAAATACTTACAAACAGTATCAGGATCTCAGGGAAAGAAAAAATCAAGATTTCTGCTGGAAGCCGTTTATTCAAGATAAGAAATAAAACAATAGATCTACAGAAGAGGGGATTAGAGCTCTGTTGCAGCCAGAAAGATGGCATTTCATCAAACCAGGTTATCATTATAACCCTAAAATGATGTACTACTATCTGCAGAGAAACTACAACTAGCTCTGATGTAAAAGAAACACACAGAACATAGATTGTTCTATGCTTTTTAAAAAAAACATATTTTCAAATTTTTCCACTTCTAGCAGATCTGGTACAAGAATGAGCCAAAAATCTAGAAAAAACTACAAATACCACTGAAGAAAAATTTCCTGCTTGGAAAGAGGAATCCTATTATGTGGCTCAGGCTGTTGTGTAACCTAGTACTCCATTTGGTCATATGCTGAAATGAGGAGTTAGATGAGCAACTAATACAAAAATGAGAAGGTTATTAAAATCACTGAGGAGAGAAACACGAAAAAGCTTCCAGCCTTGGGCTGGAGGACTGCTGTTCACTTTGGCCCACTTGAAAATTATGCTTGGTTTCAAAGCTTATGGCACTCACCCAACACGCTGAAGAACAAGCCCACAGAAAGGAAAGATTAAATGAATACTAAAGAGGGAGAGAGAGAGGAGGGGGAAAAAAGAGTATGACATTGAACTGATATGAAATACCAAGAAAGACAAAATATCACATAAAGAATTTAAATGGATGGAATGATATTTTATATGCCTTAGTGTAGTTCATGAGTTTTGTATTAAGCTCACAGCAAGTAGAAACTAAATGTATGGCAGGAACTCTGAATCACAAACCTTAAATACATACCTGGAACATGAACAGACATAAAAGTCTGTGCAAGGCCTTTACATTTAGACTTGTTTTTGGAAAGCTCACAAACCGCTAAACGGGTTAGAGAGATTTTGGAGCAAAGTCACAATGATTTACAGGCCAGAAGAGCTTGTTTTTAAGGAAAGAAATAGAAGAACTATGTCATTCTTGGCTAAAAGAAAACACACAGGACAGGGAGAACATAGTGACTCTGTACTTAACATTACGTGAAATGAAAAACAGTGAAGAATTGGCTAGGATTTTAATGGTTCCCAGAACCATAGGTAGAACAAAGATAATCAGAAATGGGAAAAAGCATTTAGGAAATGAAAACTTCAGGATGTGTTAGAGAAATGCTCTTAACGATTATGCTGTACCCGGGCCTCCCAAAGGATGGGAACTCCACGGTTACAGTCATGTGAAACCAGGCAAGCTGCAACAACTATGAATATCCTTCAGGGACCAGATTTGCATTAACAGTGGGGTGGATAATCTTATCTCACAGATCACTCCCATCTCTAGTTTCTGTGATGCAAAGATTACATCTTGATATGTGAAATATGACCAATTAACTCGGTTGTACTGTGCACGAATCTCCAAGGGCATGTTATTTATGTATCATCTGGGCACACAGCACACATTGTCATTTCCAGGCAGCATTTCAGAAATCATTTTTGTGACAAAAACATATTTCAGTACATTCAAATCAAATTTTCCTACTTTCTTGGTAGGACTTCTGACTTTGAATAAATAAGCCAAATGCTGCTATGTCTGAGGTGTTTTTTTAGAGATCGTCCCCATGGAAAAGCATAGGATAACCTTACAAAGTAAAGTGACAGCCATTTCATGTTGAAATGTGTGGCTTACTCTCTGATGACAAAAAGCATGACTAAACCTACTGATGTATTGATGAGACCATATGTGTCCATACCATCTAATATCGTTCTTCTATTGTCCTGCTTAATTTGCTGGGACTTCAGCTGCCACCACACATCCTTATATGGGCTAAGAGTTAATAGCATGGCTAAATGAGTTACTCTTGCATTTGAAATGACACAGTAAATGAGCCTGTAAAAATGAAGTGGGATGCCTCAGGAAACTGTTTATGATATGGACTGTTCTGTTTTTCCTCTGCACAAAATCGATAACTTGAGAACTTATTGTCTTAAAATTAGCTTGCTTACTTGGAGTTTGGTTTTATATTTTTGGTTTAAGAGTTTGCATTCCTCTCTCTGTGTAGCAAAGATTCTTACTGCAACAAGAATAATCTACGGCCTATCTGTATTTGGATACTACAAGAAAATATAAAAACTTTGGTGAATACTGTCTATAAAAGATTTTAGGTTGTTTCCTTCAGCTGATATACTCTATTTTATTTTATTTTATTTTCGGATAGATTTGCAAGAGAGACTACAAACACATTTTGGAATAAGGAGTCATTTCCAAATTTTGTGTTACTTTATACTTAAATGGAGGTTATATAATGCCTGAGTGGATACTTGAGGAACATTTACTATGTATGTCAAAAACTGTTGAACTTTTTGCCTTGGACACACCTGCAGTGCTCTCTAACAGATTCCCTGAAGATGATGACATTAAGCATGTTCTTCATAGCAAAGATGTATGCTGGCTCTTCACATCAGATTTTTAGCTGGTCATGAAGCCTATGTTCAGTGTAAAGAATTTGGCTTCAGAGTTGGAAGGTATTTTATGAAAACCAAGTAACTACTTCCAGTAATCCTCCTGATAAGATTTTTGAAACTCACAGTTAACGTTCTTAGAGTTCTTATACAAAGCTTACCAAACTACACACAGTTTGTACTGTTAAATATATCACGGGAATTAAAACAACAACAAACTTGCTTGTTTTTATGGATTCTTCATAAGGAGGTAATAGTTTATCTTCCATAAAATTCACTTCTAATATACATTTCAGAATGGCATGGAAGCCTTTATCTTGCCAGATTTATTAGCCAGGTTAGTTGTATGATGCTTATGAACAGAACTATGAAAACAAGCTGTGGGGGAAAGGAGCAAGGGACTTCTGTCTCTTTAATTAATCAAATTCTGATTTTGTTCTGCAATGGCACAGAGTCAGAAATGAATGGAATAAGATAACGACAGGATGGCTGAGGTGGAAGGTAATTCTGGGTCCATCAGGCCCAGCCCCTGCTCCAGCAGGGCTATCCAGAGCAGATGCACAGCCCACATCCTGGCATCTTTTGGAGATCTCCAAGGAGGAGATCCCTCAACCCCTGGGCAGCCTGTGCCACTGCTCTGGCACCTGCACAGCATAGAAGTGCTCCTGGCATTCAGATGGAACCTCCTGTATTCCAGTTTGTATCCATTGCCTCCTGTGAATACCGTGGATGATGAACTTGGTTGGAATTCATCTTCCCTGATTGCAAGTCTTTGATACATGAAAGTAACATACCATGGGAAATATAGCCCGATCAACGGAGAGGGGCACAAGATAAATGGATTGCAATTCTTACATGAGAAATAATGAGTGAAGCAAAATTTCCCTCCCGTACTGATAAAGAACATTAAAATTTCTATAGAAACCAGATACGATGAATAGAATGTAAATTATTTTAAAGTATGATATTTCAAAGCATTTATTGGACCAATTGTAGTTAAAAAAGAATAGCATTCTAGTTCTTGCCTGCATCACTGAGCTACCTAGATATAAAAGGTCCACAAAGTGTTTGTGATTCAATAATCTGTAGCAACTTTCAGATTCTATGCTAAGAAATATGATATCCATGAAAGATCAAATTGTGCATAATGACTTTTTGCAAGAATCTTGCAATTAGGCTTATTTGTTCTAAAAAAAAATAGCAGAATGCAAGAAAAAAAGAAAAAACAAGAAATCACCTTCATAATTAAACAATATTTTGCCACAAGTTCCTGTTGAAGATGTTCTTCTCAGTTTTCTTTCCCTCCCATGAATCCAGATACTTTTCTGAAGTACTTTCCCAACACACACACACAATATTTTTAGCAGTGTAAAAAGGATAGTAAATCTCTTGTTTCAGATGTATGAAATTTGTTCTTTAGATAGGAACTGAAATGCCCTTCCAATAACCAGAAACAAAGATGTTTTCCTCACGCTCAATGTCGCTATAAATTAGACCCCATGACAATTTTCCAATCAAAAGTTAACTCAGCTGTTAAAACTTCTGAGGAGCTCACTGGCAATAAGAAGTTTAATTAACAGTAACTTGACAGTTATTGCAATACCCTCACCTTAATATACTAATCCTGAAGATTAGCATTTCTTTCTAGTGGAAGCTCCAATCATAACTAACATTGAGGGCAGAAGAACTAATCTACCCTGCAGTTTTCTCACTTGGGTCCCAAACAGCATTTCTTCAGGGTGTACTGGGACTCCTACTCTCAGATTTCTTTCATTGCAAACCGTTTACAGCACATATGGGATAAAGATGCCATTGTCATGTCTCCTGCGTAAAAATGTAATTTCATACACCTGTGTCTAAGATCCATTCTTTTTCTAATAATAATTATCTTAACTACTATCATAGGTCTTTACTGGTCAAATATTCATGAAAGCATGCACAGAATTACATCAAATACTCAAGTCTACCTGAGAGCAGGCAATATGCGGAAAGTGCCATACACCTTAAAATTACCATTTATTTGTCTAACAATATAATAGAAAATCTTCATGTGAATAGCTATCCCCAGATTATGATCTGAATTGACATCACGTCCATCAATCCAGATGTTACAAAGTTAAATAACAGTGATTTAATAAGCAATTTCATAACATTTGACTTGCCTAGTTATGAGCAATTTCTTTCACATCTCTAAGCACAGTTGATGTTCATTACTAAAAGTGAATTTAAAGAGTCAACATGAGGTTACCTGAATTGTTACTAACGTTTATTTTTAAAAAGCAAAACAGGATATGCAAAATTTGCCAGCTGTTAGCAAAAACAGTTTTTGGCCAGCTGCACTTGAAAACAGAACATCCCTAGTGACTTCCTGATCTGAGAAACCCAGATGTAGCAGCACATGCATTACCAGAACCAAAAATGGTTTAATAAGCTGTTTAAATTACTTCATTTACTAAGACTATATTATTTCTGTAAGGAACAAATAGGAGAGGTTCATTTGGGGATTTTCCCCTATGTTTCTGTATTACTTATATATGGTTTTTAGTAATTCATAAACCCTTTATGTATTGAAGCTTATTTTCCTTGCATTGACTTTCAAAGGACTGTAAAATTCAAGGATTAAGGAAAGTTACACCAGAGGCAATGCAAAGCCATTTTCATAAGCTACCAGTAAGTCCTCATCAAGAGGAAAAAAAGGAAAAAGAAAAAAGCAAGCATATCAAAGGTTATCACAACTCTTTGATGCAGTCTTAGGTAGCATAGCACATTCACACAATGCCACTGTATCAAATGCTGTCAGCAGTAAATCACAAAGCCCACTGCATTCATTGATTTCCATCGCCAGCCTGACACTACTAATGCATGTATGTCTTCATTAATATTATTTTATTGCCAGTGGCTATTTAAAAAGAAAGCAGGAGAATGTAATACTGTATGTGGATCATTAGCTTTTAGTTACTCCCCTAATGCCCTACACCAGCAAATGAAGTGTAAAAATAGCCTGCAGCCTCTGCCACCTGCTTCCCCGCCACTGTCCAGTGGTTAATATTTGGACTCCTTTTTCATGCAGCTGGGCTTCTTCTCAGTAGGAGCTCCACTTTCCCTTCCTTGGGAGCCCCCATGAAATGTTATTTATCACGGGTAAAGCAAGGGCCCCTTGCTGGCCTTTTTTTTTTCCTAAGCGGAAGACACAGCTGTGCTTTGTGCCTCAGCGTTATTTAAATATTTAGTGAAGTGGCTGTCTAGTTTTGTCATAATGTGGTTTATCAATAAGGACACAAGAGAGCATGCAGTTTCTGCCATAAGGACATAATGCCAGTAATTGCGTAAAAATGCTAATGCTACAAACACACTTTTGATAACAAATTACCAAATTATCTTTGTAGCTGATGGAAGATAGGTTTCTCCATGTCTCTGCCTTCCTCTCACTATGGGAAATCACCAAGTGGTTTTAATGTAATTATGGCTCAGCTCTGAGCAGCCTTGCACAAAGGGAGCCCCATGGCTGCCAGAGCAGATCTCACTGCTGGACACGCCATGTCCACGGCAGTGACCCAAACATGGACCAACTCAGCAGCACACAGCAAGAGCTGTCACAGACAACCCAGCAAACACACAGGTAAAACCCAAAGTTCTTCTGTCACAGGCAATAGAAATTTGCTGTAACCTGACTTCAGAAGCAGCAGTAGATCAGCCTTCACAAAAATTCCTACCATGTGAATTAAATTGTATTACCAGGGCCTTCTACGCTATCCATAGTTGGCAAGTTTGTGAGGGGTAGCAGAAATCTGAAGGCCAACTGAATCCTGGACTGCACCAAAGGAGGAGTGGCAGCAGGGCGATGGAGTTGATTGTCCCTCTCTACTCTGACCTCGTAAAGCCCCATCTGTGCCAATGCCTGGGCCCCCAGCACAAGAAGGATGCAGAGATGCTGGAAAGAGTCTAGAAGAGGACCACAAGGATGACCAGAGGGCTGGAGCACCTCTTGTACAAAGACAGACTGAGGGAACTGGGCCTGTTTAGCTCAGAGAAGAGAAGGGTCCAAGGAGACCCCATTGCAGACTGCCAGTACTTGCAGGGAGCTTAAAAGCAGAAGGGGAACCAATTTCTTACACGGTTTGATAGCGATAGGACAGAGGGGACTGGCTTTAAACTAAAAGAGGAGAAATTTAAGTTAGATGGTTGGAAAAATACTTTTCTTATCCATTACAATTGATGTTCTAACTAATGACTGCATACACAGATTACAGAGGTTTGTGACCTCAAAACCAACAGGATGAACAAAGAACCTCTACCTTGGTTTCTAACAGTCAAAAAACCATGCACACTTTCATTGTTCAACATGGGATTAACTGAAGCAAGCTAGGTGCTGTATCCTGCATGCATCACACTG
Organism: Gallus gallus; assembly: GCF_016699485.2. Taxonomy (NCBI): domain Eukaryota; kingdom Metazoa; phylum Chordata; class Aves; order Galliformes; family Phasianidae; genus Gallus; species Gallus gallus. Next base: position 21,868,095 of record NC_052533.1, on the reverse strand, counting down.
TCCTTTCAAACCTGTAGGCCTAAACAAAGCCTGCATGTTTCAAAGAAATTTGGCCAACAATGTGTCACACACTGACATTCTGCTAATAAGTAGAGCAGATGAAAAACAGATGCTGTATTTTTGCAATCCAGAGAATCCTGGGATTTTCTTTGCTACATCTCAATATCTGAGGGACAGGGCAAATTTGGGCATTTCAGTAACAAATGCAATGCTTTACCAGTCCTGCATTTTGGCAGCTTTTGCTGGCATAGCGCTATCCACCGTGTACTGTATCTTAGTTGTTCGCTAAGGAGCAGCAAGCAACAACTTGTCTTCTGAAAAGCATTACTGGCTCTGCTAGTGGTATGAGAACTGCAGGTACCCACCTGGGTACCATGTGGGTTGCAGGAGGGTATTCATTTTTGGAAATAACTGAGTCAACCACAGAGATTACTGCACATGAGCTATACCACTATAACTTTAAGCTTTAACTGTACCATTAATTGTGCCACATATTTCTTTTACACACACAAACAATAGCTAAAGCACCTACATAGAGCCTTGTGCAAAGATGCTATACTGACCACATATCAAGGCAGGTAGAATATTCTGTTGATCCCAAAAGGACATCTGGAGGTCTGTACCATAGGGTTACCACTTCATTAGAATACGTATGGCTGGGAACTGATTTAGCTCTTGCAAGACCTGTGGGGTAAATACAAAGAAGTTAATAAAAACTGAACAAAGAAATGGTTTGCTATAGAGTTAAGATCCTAAAAGTATATATGAAACCACATCACATTAACATGAACTCACGTTGCAAGCAATTTTTTCTACTAGTAACAAAATAAGTTGCTTAATGAAAGAAAGTATCTATGATTTAGTACTTGGCTAAACAGAGCTGTGGTTATTATGAAGGAATAATAAAATTTGACTTTGATAATGACAACCAGAGGCCCTGGAGAGACATAAAGTTACAATGTGGTATACCTAAATAAAAGACAAATAAATAAAGTTATTCATTTCCATTAACTACTCATCCTTAGGCATCAAAAGTCTTTCATTTAAGAGCTTAGGAAAAGAGAATAAAAAGGGAACTCCCAGACATACAGTGACACAGATGAGATGTTTTTTAGGGGAGCCTAAGGAAACCTTCTGCCGTTTATGCTGCAAACTCCAGCCTGCTTATTCAAATTTATATTTGAAAGCAGTAGAAACACTCAGACATTTCCATTCAAATAAATATTAATATTGCAGTAATACATCAAAAAATGTTACATGCAAAATTCTTCTCTCTCAAAAAATATACATTGGCAGTGCAGCAATCTCAGGAACAGAAATCAAAGTGATGAAAGCTGCGACCTACTAAAAATGCACTATTTACAGTAATTGTCTTTCAAGCTTGTCAGTCATTTAAAATAACTCACAGAACTATATAACCATAATCTATCTCATGTAAAATTGGAAAGATTTTAGGAGAGATTCTCATATGCTTTTATAAACATCAATAAAATGCGTATCTTTCTGTTCACATCACCTACAAACACCTTTTCCAAGCACCTTGGCTCCTGCTTACTGCCTTGAGATCATCCAGTCCTTCACTGGGAGCACTGGACATGAAGAAGTAACAGAAATCACGGCAATGCACCACTGCTTTTTGTCTTCCTAAACAAAGAATTACCCATTTCCCTTTCACACACAAAAAAGTGAAATCACTAAAAGGTCACAGTCATGTCTTACACCTCACATAAAGCAGTCATGCCCACAGAAAGAAATACACAACATGAGAATCACATAAAAGTGAAGATGAGAGTCCTTTGCACCTTTATTCTCAATGCACTGGAGAAGCTATTTAAGAGCAGTTAATCTCAGTGAATACATCTCCATAGTAATGATGGCAAATCTTGCCAGTAGATTGCATTATCAGCTGATTATAGCAATTAGACCAGTGTAGGGGAATAATCTGACTCGTATGCCAAAATTTCTTTAAAAAAAAAAAAAAGCAAACAAAAAACATTTCAAATATGAACAAACCTTTTTTTTTTTTTTCTGCTTCAGTTTTCAGACTTCCATCTCCTTTATATTTGTCCACTTGACTAGCTTGACCAACACTTGGCTCATGTAAAGAACTCAAGGTTGGCAACTGCAGCACACCTCAGAAGAGGAGAGGTAGCCTTATGCTACCTGCAGTACCTATCATAGAATCATAGAATAGCCTGGGTTGAAAAGGACCACAATGATCATCTAGTTTCAACCCCCCTGCTATGTGCAGGGTTCACCAACCACTGAACCAGGCTGCCCAGAGCCACATCCAGCCTGGCCTTGAATACCTGCAGGGATGGGGCGGGCATACACAACCTCCTTGGGCAACCTGTTCCAGTGTGTCACCACCCTCTGTGCGAAAAACTTCCTCTTAATATCTAACCTAAACCTCCCCTGTCTCAGTTTAAAACCATTCCCCCTTGTCCTATCATTTTACCTCCAATTAATGTTTTTGCTTCTAGAGAATCAGAATTCAGCAAATGCTCTAATAGGTGAATTGCTCACATTCCTAGCAAAAAGAAACATTCACAAGTCTCAGTTTTTGAGCTCCCAAAACCTATACTACAGTATTCCCTGAATGTGTGAATCTGGACTTACTGTTATTAAACTAATTAAGTATTACACAAGGATTGAGAAGGCTGATGGTGAATGTTCTCATCTTTCTTTGGCTGCCTGATACTCCCTTCCAGAATTCCTTTGCTGTTGCCTCAGGAAGACTGAACTTGGTTACAGACCCTTTCCTCTCTAATCTTCTGCCCAGCTTTGATGGGAGTGAAAGCCCAGGCAGACAGGAAAAAGGCACTTTTAAGAAGCCAGCGATACAATATGATACTGGGAAAACTGGCAAAAGCTTTGGAATTTTGTGGGGTGATAATGGAATGCAGGTTTCCCTGGTACAAAATGCTTGACCCACACACTCAAGAAATCTCCAAAGTAAGGAGGAATAAGCACCTAACTTGCCATGCCAGAAATCATACTGCAAATAATACAACATTTGTGCTTGCCAGCAGGTTTATGCCACCATTCTAGCTAAGATGGAGGTCTGCAAGTACTTTAGCCAACCTGAATACATCTTCCCCTACTTGTGTCATCGTTCAGCCAGAATCCTGCCCTCTACTGGGATACTGCCCACCCTGCTTTCACAACCTACTGCTTCCAGATCTCCTTCACCCCTAATCCAGGCCAGAATAACTGAGATCCAGCACATTTTCAAGGGATGCCCCTTTTTGACTAATCCCAGACTGCTGGACAGCTAAATGTTATTCTTCATTGTACTTCTCACTTCCAAAACTTCATGAAAGCCTCATTTGAGGTTGATACATCTGGTTTCTCAGTTATAAGAGGATCATTTCTGGAATCAAGAAAGTTAGGAAGCAAAATATAAATTTGTAAGAGCAAATTGAACTCATACATTGACATCAAATGGCATCAGTGCTCCAGGTTTAAGAGGTTTATGGCCATAAGTTTTATGTAGTGGCCAACTGGTTTCCTGCTCATGCACTTATACTACTTTGCAGACTACATGTCCAAATTTAGCAGAACTGAACAACCAAGGGAAATACATACAAAAGATAAAATTTGGCACAGGAACATTTGGCACCGTCCCTCTGTTTTAGTCAATTGCTTTTCCAGTGCAGAATTCAAAGGCCCTAAATTAGGCTAATGCCTTAGAGGAGCTTCTTTTTCTTAGGAATGGGAGCAAAGTTTGCTTTTTGTGAAGAACACTCTGCACAAATACAGCATTTGCAATTATGAACACTTTCATTTGAAGACTCAAAATTAATGTAAATGTCTCCCATCCCACTTGAAGCATGAAAAACACCCTCATCTTTCAGATATATTTACAGTTTAAAAGCAGCACTACCAAAAATATATATGTATAAACACTGACAAGATTCTGCACTTCTTGTTTTGATGTTCCAGATGTGAACAGATGACATTTACCATCTTTGGTTACTTTGGTGGGATTTTTTGTTTGTTTGTTTAAAAAATATACGTATGCAGAAAAAAGCAAACAAACAAACAAACATAAAAACCTATGTACTTCATACCCTTTTGCACATTCAAATATGCTTACTCATGCAAAATTTATTTAACTCCATCCTTCAACTGAAAGGAAACTGGAGGGTAGGATTAATTAGCACAGCATGCTCAATCACTTTCTTTAAGGGTTCCCTGTCTGTTTCCATGGATACCCTACAGGAAGTGTGACAGTCTCCTTTGAAAAAGACAGAGCTCATGGGTGATCATCAAAACTTCAGATCTTAATGGCTATGACAAACAAAAGCCAAAAGGAAAATGGTGACATCACCAGGTGAAGGCACAGCATTTACATATGGCTGCTTGCATCCTTCTTGTCTGTGAAGGCGCATAGATGGCTCACTGACAGTTGGTGAAGTCCTTCCCAGATCCTACAGCATCCAAAAGATAAAAGGTCACCATGCAGCCTGTGTCTGGCCTCATTTGGAAAGGGGGAAGCCAAGCATAAAGCCCAGCAATTAAAGTCAGGTGGCATCAGCCCTGCTGAGTATAATTATGGCAACAACAGACACTCCTGGCTATTATTTATCCTAACTGGAAGAAGAAACTTTTCTCATGCATCACATGCCACCAAGCTTGCACAGCAACATCTACCTATGCTGTGCCACAAAGCACAACTTTCTTTTATGTCATTCATTAAATAACAGCTCATGATCCTGTAATGCCCTTTACTTAAAACACAGGCTGACTGACTATGCTGATGTATGGAATGAAATGGAATGGAATGGAATATCTAAGTCTAACTGTCTGAGCTCTCCAGGACTACTCAAAAGGATGTTATTTTTTCTTTTTTAAAAGCAAGAAGATATTTCCCTGCATGGTAAATACAACTTTCTCTGCTTTGTTTGGCTTCGTTTGACCTTTTATCTCAGACCCAAAGACTACCCCTGATTTCACCTAGCATCAGTTAGTGATGTAACCAATTCATTTGTACTGATTTATCACCATTTTCTAAATTTATTTTATTTTACCTGGCTTTTAAAAGAAGAAGCAGCTACATCCAGACTCAAATCCTATTCGATACAGATATCTTTGGTTATGAGCACAAATATTAATATTTTATATCTTTTTGTTGCAGGATTACTTTCTAGTCAAATTCATATGACAACCAGGAAGCCTTTGTTCACAGTGAGCTTCATCCTGCAAATGACAGACAGTAATGGCTGCAAAAAGGAGGGCTTGCCAAGTGTGTGCACTGTTTTCCTTTCCATTATACTTTAAATGTATTGATTTGTTTACTATTTTTATTTAGATGTAACAAAAAGGGCTTTAGTAAGGCATGCTGCAGACAAACAACAACAAAAAAAACCAAATGGTTTTTCTCTTTCATTGTTGTTTATCCTTGATTCATATTCTTTCATGCTTCCTTTCTTCGATTCCTGTTCATTTATTTTAATTTTTTTCAACTACTTTGAGGTAAATGGTTTATTACCATTGTTCGGTAACAATATTAAAATATTATTAATATAATCTATTGAAGATCATGAATTGTCAACTTTGCTTAAGCTATTTATTCAGCTTCTTATTTACCAACAGAGACATATTTATTCAGTGAATACCTGAATGACAGCAAAACAGAAGTAAAATGGGTAGAAACTGACACTGTTTCAACAAGGCACTCGGCTCTCCACCTTGGAATTCAGTTCTTGGCAAGTAAATGTACTGCAGCCTGAAGGTCCCTCTGCTGAACAGAAATCGTCTGTCCCTTATCTGTAGCTTATCTGAGTTAAATTTCTTTCAACTATGATAAATTACGTACAGTATCCTTTGCCTGACTCCTAATGTAGCCACCAATTCACGGTAGTGATATTCATTTACAAAAGTCACCCACTATTAGAGAGAGCCTAATTAGGTTCCCCGGTTAATATTCCCCTAATGCACTTGGGCAATGACTAGTCTTCCCAAGCAGAGAGCATGAGTCAACCCTCACAAGACAGACAGCAATAAGTCAAGCAAAAGGCACATGTGCCTGACAGCCTGGGTTTTTCCACACTATCACTTGTTCTAATAAAAGGTTATTTCTCCCTGCAAATCTTATCTCATGTATGCCTTCAGACAATCACAATGCAGATGATAATTATTCTGGTCTGTGTAACAGTAGCCACCTTCAATTTGACAAACACAAGTTCGAGGAAAGGAAGATGCAGAAATATTTTTTTCTGCTTACAAGAAATAAGAATTTACCCTGCATGAAAAGCACTGTTGTTTTTTAACAACTCAGCATCAACTCTCTCGTCTACCTCCAGAGCCATCCACAAGACCATAGACAAGGGATAAGGAAAAGAGCTCAGGTGTTTGTTGTATATTAAAGACCTCTCTGATTAATTTGACTGAAAACCATCCTTACAATAAAGCTGTTTATTCCTCTGCTTTAAAATCCTTTAAAAACTTTCTGACACGTATTGAAAAAGCCTGCTGATGCTGAACACATACAATGACTGCCAAACTCATTCATTCTCCATTAGCAGAAAGAAACACACAAACAATTCTGTTTCGATCAAAAAATAGGTGGCACAGAAGTGCAAAAGAATACACATTCCATTCTTGACATGGTGAAATTACATATATTCCCATGACCTTCTGGGTCAGCACAAGTGTGTTCAAACTGCCTCTCCAATCCAGAAGCAGAAAAATGAAGATGTGGGCAGGATAAAAAGAAAAGGAAAAGAAATCCACGCTAACTCTGCCAACACTGTAAACACGCACACAGCTGTGACAGCTCACAGAATTCAAGGACAGTAAGCAATTTCACATCAAAGATAGCTTCTGCATTAATGAAAAGATCTGCTTTCATTAGAAACATGAGATACATGCCCACGATATTTTAACTGTTCACTGGTTCAAATCTCGCTTTCCACTTCTTGGATTTATACTTAATGATCCTTATTTTCTTCTATCACAAAACATTCTACAGGGAAATGTTTACCTTTCCTCTTAACAACATCCCAACACAAACGCACTACTTTGCTAATAAGGCTGCAAGTGAAGAAGTCGGTATTGCTCATTCCACAGTTAAGTTATTAAGTTTGAAGCACAGAGTTAACAATGCCCGAACAGACAGTTTTACACTGGGAGGATCCGCAAAGAACAGAGAGGAAGTTCTGGAAAGGACAAACAAACAGAAAATAATTCTCAGTTGAAAATTAGAGGTAATACATTTGAGAATGTTTCAATATTTCCTGAGAAAAGAGAAAACTGGGAAGCAGCTATGAATCAATGAACACTGTACTGAACAGTTTGAGTTTAGAATATAGGAACATTAAAAAACAAACAAAAAAAAAACAAAAAAACACAACATGGATATTTAAGACACTTAAAAAATAAAGATCTTGCTGATGACAAAACAGGTTACAGACTACTTTCATGCAGTTTTGAGGAATAATGTTCTTGTTTCCCTATCATCAGACATTTTCCCTAATAAACGAAAGGAACTCAGAAAAGAAAATGTAAAGTGATTCAGACCATGAGGGAAAAACTGCTCTGCAGACACAAAGAGAAAGTTCTGTATGTACAATCTGGTGAAGTGTAATAGCCCATCAAACACTGACCATAGACATCAGCATCTTACTGCAGTGCTACGTGTGTTGACTGTGTTCCCCATCTGGACAACTAAAAGCATGACTACAAGAGCCAATTTTGGATTACTCCATCTTGGGACCAAGTTAAAATGAATCAACCTTTATCAACTGCTATCTTGATAATTTATCATTCAATAAAATGCAGTAGGTACTTGACATATTGCATGAGACAGGCTAAATAGGACATACTGGCAAGGAAATAAATAAGCTTTCTCCAAGCTGTTCAAGACTTATATTTGCAGAAAAATGTCATGTAGACAAACTGTCTTCCCCTTTGTTCAGGTGCTAAGGGGACTGAACACACACCGGACTCAAGCTCTTTTGATACATGACAGCAGTACCATTTAAATCCTTCCACTGCAATGTTTCATTAAATCGGACAGCTGAAGAACTGTTAAATAAGCATGTTTTGTTGCTAGTGTAGTGACTCACCGACATCCACAGAGAAACACAAAAGCTAAGTTTCACCATGAGTTTTATATGTGGATAGCTAAACTCAGTTGTTTACATTCAGGTAATTTTGTTTCTGAAGTGACCATACAGTACTGATCCTGACTGTTTCCATCAATGAGGACCACATCTCAGTGACGTCAATCTGGGGCTGCTGGAACTCAGTTCAAAGGCAAAGATACTTTGGTGTCTATTAGAATGTTGCTGCATGGAGTGAGACAATACCATTTTGCTGATCCATCATTTCTAATTCAGAGGTAAAATATCCAGAGAATTTTGATGAAGAAAATGGTCAGGTTAAAAATCCTATTAAAGTATCTGTAAATTTATTTACAAACAGGGAAGATCCAAGGAATTAGTTTAGGCTTCATGAAAAAGCAAGTGTTAGAACAGCGTTAATAAAATCTAAAAACAGTAATACCCCTAAAAATCAGACCTAATAATTATTTCTATTTGTAAATCCAACACTGATAATACCATTTGGCATTACACACAGAAGTGAAATTTCTGAATCTCAACATGGGACCTGAAACACCAGTTTTTACAACACAAGGCCTGGCCCATGCGCGTATAAATGGCACCATTCTGCAACTAACAGATCTGCCAGTGCCTGCCCCTGTGCTGCACAACCAATGCCATTAAGTTTGGTGTGCCTGTGCTTCCAGCTAAGAGTCCCCTGCCATGCACGTCCCTGCTGCAGGACACAGCTGTGCTGGTTCCACCTCACAGGCCTGGCATCTGAGCCACGGCTGGCACAAATGGTTCTGTAGCAATGGGGATGTTTAACCCGGGCTGCTTCCAGGACCCACACCAGACTGTTCATAGATAACACACATACTCAGCTAATACTTTGTATTGCTGCAATACATTATTGTCTTAAACTTATATATTTTCTTAGCATGTAAAACATTGCCTTGGCTCTTCTATGGAAGAAGTCCGGTACATTTTGCATACACTACCACATCAGTACATACATTCGCACGCTAGATAATGCCTGCAGAATCTAAAAACACATCTGTCTACACTGGCTTAAGTCAGAGAAAAATGATCTGAAAAGATCAGGATAATACAGTACAAGCATCGAGACCAAGCTAACAAAACAAAATGAAACAGAAGTCTATGCTATTTGAAGAACAAAATAGCTATAGGAGACCTAAAGACTTCACTGAGCTTTAACATTATTTTCACTTTGCCTTAAAGTGTGAGACCATCAAGAAAACCTAAAGTACAGCTGCTTCTGTAGAGAAGCATTATAATGCAGCAACATATTATGACAGTGATCTCTGGAGCCTCAGATTCATCTGTTCAATTGAATTGCTCCTCAAAACTCATTTAATGTCTATGTCATCTTGAATTAGCTGAATCACAAATCTTACAAGGAAAGTTTTGTGAGAGACATTCCAATATGCTTAAGTCTAAATGATGATTTGACTTTACATCAGTAGTCAGGCATCTGTATTCCTGCAGAGCCACCTAATCAGTTCATAATACAATTTTGTCACAGAAAAAAGAAGAAATGAAAACAGGCAATTTCGTTTTAAAAAATTTACATTAGAAATGCATTAAAGCTTTGGATTTTACAATATAATTCTGGAAAGAGGTAGTTAAAAAGCAAATGCTACTCATGCGGCATCTTTCTAGAAAGTAATACTGAAATTCCACAGCCAGGATGGCAAAACTGGAGCTCTTAGGACCAAATCTACTGTTACATGGTTTTAACCTTACTAAGTCAGTGGAATTGCAAATCCCTTTACTGAAAAAATGAAAATGTTAGTACTGAATCCAAAGCATTCTTTTCTCTGCTCTTTCAGACTATTGCTGTGCTTCTCCATGCAGTGCTTGATAGAAACTACTTTTAGATTGCAAGAGAAGTGTCTCTAATAGTATTTTTCACCATGGGCAAAATACTACTGTCATACTATCAGTAACTTTGCAACATTTAATGTTTTCTTTAAACCATTTCTTATTCCAAGTTTGCATGTATGAACACATTTGAGGTACAGAGGTGAGCACATCTTATTTTGATAATCCATTCAGCATCACATCCTGCAACCTGAGTGGCTGTAATCCTGAGCACCATTCTGAGCAAAGAACTGTCAGTTTCCAGAAGGTAAATTAGAATTTTGTGTTTACAAAGTACATTTCAGTAAGACAGTGCTTTTTATTATTATTTAATTGAGGTTTTTTTCCTAAGGTCTGCAGACAGTTTAAAGCTGAATTGAATTTCCACCTTGCTTGAAAAGTCCAAATCTTAGAATCAATTATGATAGTATCAACACAGTAAAGACATTTTCTTCTAGTGTGTTATAGTTAGTATCTGCTTCTATAATCAAATCTACCCACTACAGTTAGTAACTTAAACACCATTGCAATGAAATAGTGTTAAAACCAAATATAGCCACAGGAGTGAACATGAAAAAAAAAAGTTACTTAGAAGTGACTTTAAAATGGTGAAATAAGAAGAATGTGAGTATCATAGAATCCTTAGAGTTGGAAAGGACCTCTATAGGTCATCTAGTCCAACTCCCCTGAGATGAACAGGAACACCTACAGCTTGATCAGGTTGCCTAGGTCCTGATCCAGCCTCACCTTGAAAGTGTCCAGGGACAGGGCATCCACCACCTCTCTGGGCAAACTCTGCCAGTGCCTTACCATCCTCAGCATAGAATACAGCAAGGCATACAGGCTCTTGTTCATGGCTGGTGAAAAGACATAGCTAATGGTTGTGACTACGCTGAAGAACAGTGTTTTGTAGCTGAGAATTTTCTCTATCTAATAGTCTTATTGTGCTCTTTGTATCTGTTGTAGCTTCCGGGAAAATAAATAGGAGGCATTACTTTCGGAGCGAGCATAAAAGACTTTTTCCTTATATCTAACTTAAATGTACCCTCTTTAAGAGTGAAGCTATTTCCCGTTGTTCTCCCACCACAGACCCTGCTAAAGAGCCTGTCCTCTTCTTTCCTGTAGCTCTCCTTCAGATACTGAAAGGCTGCTCTCAGGTCTCCCCAGAGCCTTCTCTTCTCCAGGCTGAACAGCCCCAGCATTCTCAGCCTGCCCTCGCAGGAGAGGTCTTCTATCGCTTGGATCATTCATTTGTAGAAATGTATGTTCATAACTAGGGGTGGGGATAAAAGAGGTGACACCTGAACATCTACTTCTCCCTTATTTTCAATGGCCACGGAAAAAAATGCTCAAAATCCCCAGGGCTGCCAGGGAAATTCTCCTCTCAATACATGAGTAGGAATCATGCAACTAAAGAAATGTAAATACAGCCAATGCTGTACCTTTCAGAAAGAATGAAAAAAAAATACTTGCATAAATTATTAAAAATTACCTAGATAAAATGTGAATCTATTGCAGTAACACACCTGGGACAAAACAAGCCATGGCATAAGTTACAGAGCCAACACTGCCTTAAAATGCTATCTGAATCATGGCATTATTTCATATCATGTTAAACAGCACATTTCTCTTAATGAACTGCCATTCTCCTTTCACATTAATCTTTTCTTTCCATATCAATATCTTTGTTCTGAGTGATGATAAATTCTTTCTTCCTTAAGCCACACCCTCTTCCACTTACCCTTTCATTTCCACACAGCTGATTATTTCCTATGTAAAATAAATCTGCATAATTAAAAACGCATCAAAGAAATTTAAATGATTTTAAAATTTGGTGTAGTTTTCTCCCTTTATTATGTAATACATTGTCCTAAATAAGGAAGCAATAAACAAAACCATGATCAGACCAATAAGTCCAAAAGGAACAGCACTAATAGACCAAACCAGGAAGCCTATATTCAAAAGCTTTACCAGGTGCAGAGCAGGCATTCAGATATAGCTGCACTGACAAAAGCAGCTTGCCGTTTTTCAAGCAGGAGACAACCACTCCTCAAATATCCCCATGGACTGAGACACAGGAAGCTCCGTTCGGACTGAAGTTAGCCTGGCTGCAGCTGCTCAGCACATCTGAAAATATCATGTGGCATATTAAATTTCAGAAACCAGACTGGCAACACAGAATGCCAAGGTGTTTCTCTCTTAATTTCTAAGTTGAGAAAGGAGGGGAAACAAAGCTTATAAGAAAGTTTGGTGCTTTAAACACAGAGGTTTATAAGCCACAGTATTTACAAGACTACAGACTAAGGCTAGAGAAGCAGCAAGATGTGTAGACATGAGAATGTGGTCACATGACAAAATAAGGATTTTTTTACAATGAAAAAAACTTCTCATTTCTACTGCCCAGATTCTAAATACGTCTACAGATTCCTGAGGATGGATGGGCTTCTCTTGTGGTAATAACTGCTGTGGTAATAATGCAAGGTCACAATCAGAACTGAGCCAGCCGCATTGCGGATGACATCTAAAGACCACATTCTTCCTATGCACAAAACACCCAAACACAATTTTTATCACAGTTGTTTTAATGGTGTCATAACCAACTTCCTTTATTGCCCTTAATGGATAATTAAGATGCTTTCTTCCTACTTAAAGGCTCAATATAATTCTAACTTGTAACAATGGGAAACTGGATTGAACCTTAAGTAATCTGAGACGCTTTTAACAGGGGACTCATTTAGTGACTCAAGTCAATCTCCAGTTCCTCATTGGTTTAAAAACAAATTATTATTTTATTCCTTAGTATCCAATAATTCTACAAAGTGTTTCTCAGTGGGAAGAACCCAAGTTATAAAATCTACTCACTACTGTAACAGAAAAGATGGGTATTTTCCAAGAATTTTATTTTCAACTGTTAAAAAACAGTCAGTGGAGACTGACATGGACAAAAATTCAGTGTATGGCTGACTCCAGATAGAAATCCTGTGACAAATCTATTAATTCTCCATACATTAGCAAACCTAATTGTTTCTGTCCATAAAATACTCTTCCTGAATCGACTCTCACAATGGCAATTTTAAAATTAGATATGTCTCACTCCTCAATAAGGCCATCAGATCAATGGAACAGTTGAGACTGAGGTCCACAATGGGAAACAACAAACTAAATATGCATGAGAAGCAAGAGGCACCAGAACGGTACTAGGTTACAAATTCTCTGCCATCTTCATCTTGCAAAAACAACACACAAAAGAATTAATCAGCCCAAATACCAGAAATCAAATCCACCCCTTTTCACTGCTGCTGCTTGAGACTTCCTGCCACCTACACACCTCTTTTTGCTCCTTACCACAAGCCTCCTCTGGGGAAAACATGAGAAGGCCACACAGACTGCACAGGAAGGCCTTGCTTTGGGGAGGGGAAGGAGGCGGCTTTGGCTAACCACTGCCATCAGTCAGTTGTGCTGTTAGTTGATAAGATCTGGGGTGGAAGGACAGCTTGTCATCCTGGGGAAGCAAATAACCCTTGTCAGGAGTCTCTGGGTACATCATACTCACAGACTCTACAGCCTACAACTTTAGTCTCTCCTCCAAGAGGGAATGAGCTTAGCTCCCGAGCTTTTGGCTTCCTTCCTCTAGATGCAAAAAGCACTAGGGTTAGAAGGGTACTTTTTCATTGACTTGGTAAGTGTGCAGAGTTAGACCAGGCCAAATGTACACAGTCTGCTCTTCTGCTTCAGGCCTTGAGCCCAGAAGTATCAGCATTTCAGGCACAGTGACAGTGCCTTTTACAATAATCTTCAATAACTGATACTCCATGGACCATTTACGCAGAAAAACATAGCAGTTATCCATGAAAGCTTTTATGCTATCCAACCTTTCATATGAATGCATATGGTCCGTTATAAAGAAATTCCTTATGGGATTCTTTCTGTGGAAAAGAATTTTTTTATTCAAGTTATCAACAAAGATTTAACCATTTTAACAGTAAACTAACTATACAGCAATAGTTTTGTCCCTTGTGATAGATTTCCAACATGCACCCCATAGTAAATTCCTTATAGAAGTTCATGGAAACATGATCTTTAATGTTCAGCTGCAGCTTAAAATTGCAACTCCACTGAGTATAATTCTTTTCATTACAAACCCCAAGGTTCTTTGCTCCTATTTGCTATTATTAATTGTACTATCTAAAAGGATGCAAGACTTAATCATTCCTATTTGATACTTCCTTACATCAGAAGGTTTTATATCAAAAAAGCTTAAAGTAAAGTAGGACTTCCACCAAAATGCAGACCTCCTGCAGCTCCTTCATAGAATCACAAAGATTGGAAAAGACCTACAAGATCATCCAGTCTAACCGTCCACCTTTCACCAAGACTTCTCACTCCTCACTCATCCAAGGAGATTCCAAAAGGCAACAAAAAGCTGAAACAAAAACCTTTGGTGTCCATGTTATTCAGGAAGAGTAAAGCAAAGAATTTTCCATGAAGATTCTTGTGTCATCTCTACAACAGACAAGAAAGAAAGGGCAAATCTGACTACAGGAACAAGTCCCAGAGTATTAAAACACCAAGTTCCTGATGTTCTTTCTCACTCATCTTGTAGCACTAGAACTCTCTAGGACACTACCACAGCTTGTTTAAAGGGCTGAAATAATGAAAAATCAGGGCAGAGAAGGGAATGAAGGGACAATTTCTATTCAAGCTTTTAAAAAATAGAATTAAAAAAAAAAACAACAACAATAATATTAATAGATCAGTCAGCAAGTTTTCTTATCCTTGCAAATTATATTCAAGCTAACAGCAACTTCTGGAGTTGTTGTTTCATAGTTTGAAATAGTATTTTGTACTTCTGCTTGCATAGGTGCCTGCATAGTCTCAGCCTTACACTGTCTTAGAGCCAAAAAAGAATGGCACCCCAATTAAAATATGCGACCACAAAGGATATATTTGCACTTGAAATAACAGCGCAATTCAAAACGCAGATCAAACAGACCTTCCACACACCTTGTGCAATTCACCTATATTTCAGGCCTAGCAGAAAAGACAAATGGGAAAGGTGGCTGCGGGGAAGTTTCACCAGCAAGCAATTCCCTGAACTACAACTCCCAGCAGCAGGTTGATCAACTCACAGACAAAGCAGGAAAAGGGCCCTAATAATTTGGCCAGTTTCCCTTACAGCCTTAGATGCTATGACTGCCTCACGTGCGAGCCAAGTGAATGCTCATGCCCTGAGGAGTTTTGTCATACATCAGTAGGTGACGTGTCATGCCTGCCCCTAAAAGCTCTGTGAATCTTTCATGTGATAACTTCTAAAAATGACTGTACGTTTCCAAGCCAGAAAGCACAAAATTATTCTAACAAAACAATGTGTAAGACAACTCATACTACAATCGGCTGAAAGGTCCACATTATCCCTAGAAGAATCAGAATATTAGGCACTTAGCTGAAATTTTGGGATAGACAGTAAAACACAGGGAGGCAAACCCTTCCTGAGAAGTACTGCCTGGATGGTGGCATCCACTTCCTACCTCCTTGCTGAATGCTATAAGCTATTTAGAGACTTTGAGCTGCAATTTCTTAAGTATGATGATGTGGATGCAAACATAACTGATTAGCCAATCTTAGTGTACACAATACTTAAATAGGAGCTATTGTGCACAGGAATTGCTTCATTGTTTTTACAGGGATGCTGATTGAACAGCCCCCAACCTTCCCTCCAGCTCTTTTCGAAAATGAAGACAACCTTCACCTTTCCTCAGTTACTAGGGACCTAGCCTAGTTGACACAATTTTGCGAAGATGATGGGCAAGAGCCTTGTGGTAACATTAGTCATACTTGTCAGTATCCTCCAGATGCCTCCTGTCTGGTCCTGGGACCAGTTCAAGACTTCTGAGAAGATCCCTGATTCAGTTCTCTTCCACTCACTTCTCTCCTCCCTGAACCCTGTTTCAGAAAACAAAGGACTGTGAAATTTTATTTGTGAAGACCAAGACAAGGAAGTCATTGAGCACTGAATTCCTATGTGAGCCTGCTGCCCCACTCAAAGGGCCAACGTGTTCCACAACCACTTTTCTTCTCTTATTTTCCTCCAGCTGCTTACCTTTGCCTCCTCAGTAGTCTGTTGCCTGCCTTCTACTTCACCTCAACCCATTTTCCTCCCAGGTGCCTTAATCTTCTCACAGAATGCAGAGCTGCTGCCATCTAAGCCCCCTCAACACCCTTCTGCACGAGTATCACTCAAAACACCCTCATGCAGAGCCAAAGATAATATGTCTGGCACGGTTTGTTCTGTATTTGCTCCTCTAGTCTTTGGTACATATCTTTCGGAGGTTTGAAACGTAAAAAGGGATCACTGAAATAACACATGGTACTGCTTGTAGCGTATGCTTCATATACTAATCAACCACAGAATTATTGAATGTTTTTTCAGTATGAATACAAATCACGTGTCCTTAGATAGCTGTTTTGCTTAGATTATTAATCATCTGATCACAAGTAACTTTTGAAAAATACATTTTCTTAGTGTTCAGTCTTTGAGCTCACACTCCTGTCCACTGTTGTACAGCCACTTGACACTTCAGAGCTAACATAAATGCATTTATTCTAGAAACACACTTTGCTTTTAAATCTGCTCAGTGACTTTCCTAAGAAAAAGCTCAAAGATAATTTTTTCTAAGTCAATACACATCCAAAGGCCAAACAAACACACCTGTAAACAGTATACAGAAAAGTTAAAGAGAAGAAATTACTAACCAAAGCCTGAGCAACAGCTGTGCAGACCAGACTGTGTGGTAAATAGCAACAAAAACAAGGCTATACTCATTTAAATTTGTAATTGCTTAAGGTGTTACTCATTAAAGATTTACAATACTTTATTTCCAGTCAAGACAGGTAGGTATATGTGCGGGAAGAAAATAAAAATATAGATAACTAGCCAAATTTACAGAATCAAAAATAATTATTGCATTTATTCAGTCATTTCATAACAAAAACCCCCAGTGCACTTTAATTTCCTCTGGAATTTTAATTAGATTCAAAAAAGAATGCAGGAAATCCAAGGACTACTTTTCAGAGCAGTAATTATTCAGGTAGTAGTCTTCCCTATTATATCTTCTCAAGAAAAGCCATTTTTTATACCTCATAAATTTTTAATTTGATAAGGTCTCTGTGTTGTGTTATCCCTTTTCATTTTGCTGCTGAGTCTTCTCATAAATGTTCATTTCATAGCAGCTATAGCACAAGAACAGCAAAGCAGGCTGCCGCTCAGTTGAACAAAGGCGCTCCCACACAGCCGAGTGTCAATGTCTGGGAGCTGTGCTGTAGAAAAAACACATGCCCACGGTTGCTCAAAGATTCCACTTCAGCTGCAATGCAATGCATTGGCAGGCATGAATAGCTTTTCTTTTACCTTGTTTATTCAAGAACTATGATCTACTACAGCCTGCTTTTAAGTATTTGATATCCTGTGCTGAGGAGACTAAATAAGCCTCACTCCAAATTAAAAACCTTCAGTCAAGCTGTTGGTTTTTGTAAACTTATGAAACCAAAATATAAAGGTCTTCTCCTTAGAGACAAAGAGGCCTTTGCTCTAGGATTTCATATTTATTGTACTGGCAAAGTCAATGCTATCTGTGACAGAAACTGATTTTTGTGATAGGTTCTCTTCTGCCTCGAGTGCATTTAAAAACAAAGCATTCATTTCTCTAATTTCCATACTGCTTCTCATGTAATTAATCAAAAACATAACCTAAACCAACTTCCTCTCCAAGCACATTATCATGAATTAGGCAATTGTGGGAGAAAAACGTAAAGAGAAGCAAGCCTCTGTTTTACATCTTGTTTAAGAAGAGTCTTATCCCTGGGAAGGTGGAAGATGGGCTGTGGCAGTGCAGTGTTTCAATAAGTAAACGCGCACATGCGCGTCTGTGTGCGCACACGTGTGTGCTCTCATTTCTCATGCCTCCAGTGAGAGAGGTCACAACCCTCCAGACTTCAACCCCATCACTTCTAATTTTTCAACTCAGTTCTCAGAAGAGAAATTCAACCCATCTGGTTTTCAATTTTACAAGGTCATCAGCCATGAAAGAAAATACAGCTTGAAAAAAAAACAGAGACATATAATCTCTTCTCAGTATGTAAGAGTAGATTACACAGATGTTTCTGTTAGGTCAAGACAAACTACAAGCAAAAAAAAAAAAAAAAAAAGAATCCTCACCACATTATTATACATTTGTACGCCTACTGCTGGTTATTTCTTTCTGTATTTACCTTCTACGTTTCTATTCTTCATTTCATAGTAATACACAATTGTCAACCTTTTAATTCCTGCCAATACAAAGCTGAGAAAATCTTGCCTTTGGTGTCACCAAAGGCACATTTGGCCTAGTGCTGTGCTGAGGCAAAAAGAGAGAGTTCTATGTCCTACTACAATGGGGTGAAAGCAGACAATGAGAACAAACATCCCAGCCTTTCTTCTGTTTTGCTGGCCACAACAGCCAGCACACCCAGAGAATAGTCAATTGTGCATCTGAGCTGCGCACTGCACTGATCAGTTCACATTTCCGACAAGTTGCTTAGAAGTGCTGGTGAAAGGCTTTTTGTTTGTTTTCTTAAGAACACGGCTGAAAAGTCTGCAGGCTCCCTGCCCTCAGTCAAAAAAAAGGGAGGGTACTGAACTTTGCCCAAGGAGAGGACTGGCTACTGTGGAATTTAGCAGAGGCCACTGACTTTCTCAGGCCTCTAATTTTCTCTTCATTTTTAATAGTTTTCCAGGGATTTCTCTAAACATTATAATAAAACATGAAGACCTAAGACTAGTTACTCTGATGTATCTTATCAGACAAGTTGCTTGAGAGGAGCTTCATTATACTACACATGGAGCAGTATTTAACCAACAAACTTTATCAAGGTAGGACTGTTTTATCTATATATTATTGAGTATATAGGAATGCCTTGTAGTCCAAGACGAGAATCAGCATCATTATATACATTTACTAGCCAACCTAAGATGGGTTTCAAGCTCAAGAGAAACTATAACCAGAGAAACAAAAAGTATATGCAAAATTACAATGGATTGACTATATCTGTATCTGGTAGATGATTATTTTATTACTTATTATTATCGTGACTAACATTACAGAAGATTATTTTCTAGGGGCATATTTTTTTGAATAGTGATTCTTCCTGAATGGACTTTCTCTATCCCTTTCTTTTTAAAAAAGCTTCGAATTGGACATATAGCGTCAGGGAGAAAGAAAAAGAAAAGAAAGAAAGAAAATAAAATACGAAGCATCGTATGACCATATGAAGCACTCAAAATAACAAGAGAGTCTGCAAGATTATCTACAGATTTCCCAGTATCCTCCAAACTGGAGGACCATCATAACAACGTCTTAAAGAATTTATAATATAGATACATTTGGGGATATTTCAGATAACTGCACAGTGTATTGCAGATATAAATGACACAAAAAAACTAACCATTTCAAACAGCACAGCACCTTCAGTAGAGAACTAATTCATACTTCACTGCAATCAAAAACACTTCACAGTTCATATGTTGCATTAGTTTAAGAATAAAAGATGTGGGAAAGCTTTTTTTAAATATTTAAGAAGCTTTTGGTATCTTCCAAGTTTTAAGAAACAGTAACAGAAAACCATATGTAGAAATAGATATACATATAGATTTAAATTTAGTGCTCATTCTTTAATCACCTCACAATCTACAGGCCAAACAAGCTGTGGAGTGTGTCTACCTGAAGTTCTGTTCCTTTCTCCAGCACTGCAAATACACACCGAGCTGTTAATTGGAGTAATACTAATTAAAAGACAAAAAACATGACTACATTAACAGTGAAATTGCCAATTAGCACATAAGGCTTCCTCATTACTGCTGGTGAATGAAATGTGAAGCCTGATGTGGATAGCAGTAATAAAAATAAAAGACATTTCAAAAAAGCTGGTAGGCCACATTTTCAGCTTACATCAGAAGCTTACTGCTGGAATCAGTAAATGAAAAGTTGACCTACAGGAAAAAGAGAAGTTCCTAGATGTTGTGAAAATCGCTAAATTACACTGTCATGTTCCACATCTCTACTCACAATGATTTTCATAGGAAAGCACTGCTCCAGTGCAGCCACTAGAAAGTACTTTAAAATACATTTATAATGCCAAAAAGGTTAATCTTTCAGCGGACAATTTCCCATGCCCTTATACTTCACATACATACTCCTACTCCACATATATACTCCCCAAAAGGGACTAAGAATGGATACTGAAAGCAGTCCAGATGATCTTAGTTTCCTTTCATCTTTAGAAAGAATAAATATTCTTGTATCCTTCAGTCTCTTTCAATCAATCATCATTTTATGAAAGTTAATTCTACTTCCAGATCTCCACAACCCTAAAGCTGCTTGCATAAAGTGCTTGTGTTCTTCACGTATCCTGTATTTCCTCAACTCTGGCTCCCTCTTTCTTCATCTCTCTTTTCAAAGGTTTGGAATTCTAATTCAGAGGTCTCACAGGAAGAAAAACTGAAATACTTCCAGCATTATTTTTCTGGTGAAAACTGGAGTATATATTTGTTTTTCATTTGCTCCCTTTTAATCAAGCATTTTGTTGACCATAATCAATTTCTTCGCTCAGGAGAAAAATGTGCAATTATCTACAATAAAGAACGTGTGTCTAAGGAATAGGGTGGGGGGAAGAGAAATCAATGGAACCATCTGTCTGACATTCCTACAACATTATAAGAGACTTGTAATTAACTGCTTGCCTACCAAAGTCTGCCAGCTTTAACTCCCCCGTGTCACTGATCAGAAGATTCTGTGGTTTCAGGTCCCTGTGCAAAATGTAACGCTGGTGGATGTAAGACAGTCCTCGCAGCAACTGAAATAAAAATAACTGAAAAAGAGGGGGACAAAAAATGACCTCTGTTAATATTTTGCATATAACCACAGATGATTGCTTCACAGTATGCAGGATGCTTGCATACTGTGGTAACATTGTGTTAGAATTCCTCCCAAACTGTGTAATTCCCACCCCAATTTAACACATGAAATTTCAATCTAAAAGGTACGTACTTTGCAAGGACTAACCCCATTTTCCATGCCGTGCTATACTACAGATTCTACTTGCCTGCGTTAGAAAGGACAAGAACAATATAAACATGTGCAGAAGGCTCAGTTCCTACCAAATTATAATTATATTCCATTTACCCGTATGGCCTTAGAGATTAGGTGGTAGCCTGAAGACAGATGTGTATCTTCTCTAATTATAGGAAACAACAGTATGGGGTGGATAGGAATGGGGAGATAAGGCTGGGGGATGGAACACTGAAGCTAAAACAAAGAAATTAATAGTATAACAACAATGCCTGTGTACCTGAGCAAATCTCCAAGTAGGGGAGGTTTCTCTCTTTAAAGCTTTTTACAGGAGTCATTTAGGTGTATTTCATCAAGAAATAATAATTCTCAACAAACCTAAAGATGGCTTTTTAATTACACTTACAAAAGTTTTTAAAGTAGATTCAGGTAAGGACCCAACTCATTCCCCAAGGATTTTTTTTTAACCCTTCACTATGCTCTACAAATGTTTCCCTAGAGCTAAGTATTAATTCTGTGTATTTTTTGGAATTTACAATTGTGAACAAAGACTTGGAAGATGGAGATCTTTTGTCCTCCCCTTTCTCTCCCATCACTCTCCTGCATTCTAGTGGTGTCTGATGGAAAAGGTCGTAAATCTTATCCTAGCAGGTTTCTGTCAATACAGAGGGTGAAGAATTGCTTCCTAGGAGCTTTCTTTGCACTCTGAAAAATGTATTGATATTTATTGAAAAATTACACAGATCATTCCTATTGCCTGACGTAGTCAAAGAAATACGGTTTCCAAGTAGAAACAGAACAAGCATGTCTAATACCAAAAAGATGGGATATTCAAGTGTGGATATGGACCTTGTGACCCACAGCTCACTGGCTGGTGAAATGTGAAATCCACACCAAAGATTCAAGGAAAGTCAACCCGAGTGCATGAGAATCTCTAATTAACTTGCAACACAAGCATCCTATTTAGTGACTGCTGAAGTGAGGAGACATTATAGAAGGGGTTACAAAATTTGATTATAGAAGAGAATAAAGGCTGACATGAAAGAAACAGAAATGTCATGTTACTGAAGTTGAAATGAATTTAATTGCATTTCATTTTTTTTCCTCCAAGTACAGACACAATACACTGTACATTTAGCTATTTAGCCAGGGCGTAAAGAGCCATATCAATCACCTTCTGCCAGAGCCGGGTCTAACAATGTTCTGAGCAAACTTAACAGCAAAAGACAGAAATAAAAGAAAGAACAGCAGAAAAGTCATAAGTAACATGCACATTCCTTTTTAGAATTGTGGTTAAAATGGAATTCACAGTACACAAAATCTATCTTAAGGGCAGGAAGCAGAAATGGCTTTCATTACAGCCTTAAAAATAAATTCTATTAAATCACTTTCAAATTTTTTTTTTTTTTTTAATAAAAGATATGGTAAATAGCCATTTTGCTAAACTAACTCAATTGTGTTAAACTTCAACTATTATTTTTAAATATGCAAAGAAATGTCAAACATCACAGTCTCTTACAGCATTATGATCTTTATAATTCAATTGTATTAACTAATGTGGCCTTTCATTTGGCTTTAATGCAGAGAGTCAAGTGATTTGATGTGACACATTGTACTAAGGAAAAAAAAAACCAGCAATTTTGCAGCTAAACAGCACAAACATACACTCTTGAGGACAGCATTGGAATATGGGTTTACTCCAAACTTCTGGATACGTTGTTCTCGTGAAATATTTTCACAGAAGTCAGTTAACTCAGTCCCATATACTATATGAATTGATTCATCTTTGGATGAAGATCATAAGAGAGAAGGGGAAAAATCTCCCTGAACTCCTTACAGGGTAAACTTTGCCAAGTTTTTACTGTCTTCTCTTTTCCCCATCAGTGTTGTTTTACTTTGGTTTTATGAAACGTGAGAAGATTTAAGTGAAAATATGAGCATAACTCCTGGCAGTATTCTGCAAACTGTGTGTCCTTTGGGATTGCCTGGAAAGAGAGAACAGCAGAAAAGACTCTGTTTCCAATTGTTACCCACTCCACAAGAAGAACAAATGAATTGGAAAGAACTGTTTTTCATGCCTCAGGAAACACCTTTCAGGCAAGTAACCTCCACTGTATTCAAGGAAAGCTCTGTGTGAGAAACCTCTCTGCTTCCCTTCAAAGCTATCCATGTTATCTTCATAAGGACAGAAATTAATTCTAAATTAGGGACCTTTACCTCTTATACACATATACACTTGACCTGAAATCAGCATACTCCCAAAACCATGGACAAATCCTCATTTAACCTGTTCCTTGCTCAACTTCCTCCACCCTGCTCAACTTTGACAGTGCTGAAACCTCATCCTGGGGTGTCTGTAGGGGTTGTGAACAGGTCCCTCAACTAACATCTCCTCTCAGCTCTGCTGATGGCTCGGCCGCCATAGGACTACAGCCCTGTAGACCAAAGGATGACTCTCAAAAGAGTCAAGCCAATATCAACTCACGTCAACGGTCTTTTGTGAGAGGAGAAATCATATAGAAGAGATTTGTGGCTCTTAAGCTTGCATGTTACTAGCTTTAAAATTTCCATTGTCGTAAACAAAGTTTTATAGCCTTCAAATAACCTGTAATAAAAAAGCTGGGACATTACTTGTGTACTGTTTGCCATTTATTACTAACAATGGAGATTTGGTGATAAAATGAGAGACTCATAAAATGATAAGGGTCGTTGTGATGAAAACTGGAAGGGACAGAAAACAGAAGCAGAATAAGTCTATTAGAAATAAGGCTTTTGGAAAGATTTAATCTTGTGCTAGGACACTCAGTAGTTTTCATATTCAGACAAAAAATGTGTGTGTATATATATATATATTTGTGTTTCAGGCCTTGCTTATTTAGGATATCTGTAAATTAAAAAAAAAAAAAAGCTTTTTCAGCCTAAACAATTACACTGAGCTTTCTCTTTAATCTGAGCTATGTGTTCTAATGAAGAATTTTCACTGTTACAGTGAGAAAAATGCACGCAGGTCAAAACCAATCTGGAGTTTATAGACTGTGATATTAAAAGATTGTTAGCACTCTTTAAAACTTGCAAGAGAAAGTTATCAATGACACAAAAATACTGACATCTATAACAAATGAACCTAGTTTTATGGTGTATGTCCTGGTGGCCACTTGAGCTACATGTAACCTGACCAAATGCCTGTCTAAACCAATTAAATATATTGAGAGACTTGCCAGCTCCCTGGCTTAACAGCTCTGCTTTCATGGTGTTTTTTGTGAGTCTGGGCAAGTGTACAAGCTAGACGATTGTACAGCTGCAAAATAGCTCATGCGCAGCAAAGTGCTTTACTATCTTGTTGGCCCCTGAAAGCCACATAGGATATCGAGCTCTTTTCGTCCAAATGAACATATAAACTAAACATTAACTCAGGCCATCCAAAGCACATCTACAGGGTAAGACTGATGGGAGTTAATGCTTTCTGACTTAGTCTTAGATAGCTCTGTTATAGTATAATGATAAAGGGGGATGAGCACATACAGATGATCTGTGTAGAGCTTGCCCAGATGAGGCTATATAATTGCTTTCCATTCCCAGAGATAGTAAAGAGAGTTTCTGGAAAAGCATGCTGAAGTGAGTGAAAAGCAGAAAAAAATTCACAACATTGCCAAACAGATCCTCCAAAAAATGAGTAATTTCCACAGTGTCTGCTGAAGCATAGAGGATCCCAATGACAATAAAGACACTGCCCCAGAGGCCTGTAGGGGATTTTTTAAAGAGAGGGATTGTCTTTTACTGATGACACAGTGATTTCTGAATGAAGGGAGCATTTGAACTCCCTTACGCCACGTTTAATTGCAAAAATAAAGAACCTGGCCCTAGATACAAAAGTAGAAAGCTACATGAAACCTTTTAGTCTACAGAAGATGAGAGGAAATCTTTGTAGCAAAAGAACATAAATGGAGCTGAGCTAAGCTGGACCTTGAGTTCACATCAGTGAGTCAGAAGAAAGCTGAAGCAAGACTAAATTAATGTGCCCATTCTTTAGCAAGCAGATATTACTGTATTAACATAGTTACTTTCAAAAAATAATACAATACTGCACAAGCTTTATCATCACTGCTAACACAGATGCTTCTGCTTGCTGTATGTATTAATGCATACCAGCTGGGTATCACATAATCATTTGAATTCCCTTGTGTGCATTCGGCATCAATCAATATTATATTCAGTCTTAATAAGCCATCAAATCTAAAAATGCCAGTAAAAGTAACCAAACTCAGGACACCTCATGCTTGCAAACACCATACTTCTACACAGTACAATCACACAGCCTTAGAAACAAACTCAACCAAACACTGTACTCAGCTAGGTTTAGGTTTACTACTTGGTTTAGGAATTTTAGATCTAGTTGTCTTAAGCTATTAGCATATGAAAAACCTATTTGGTAATACTTATTAACACTGAGACAATGAGAAATATTCGTGTGACTTCAGCTAATGTACCAAAAGCTGAACATGCACGATCTTTAACTGCTGCTGGTTTTGCTATTCTTTTATCTCCTCCTAACCAGGATAACACTCACAAGATAAAACACAAGTTTTCACTTCTCAGAATGTCCTGGGGAAATACCTAATGTTTTAGGTCAAAGCTTCATAGACTCTTGCTTAAACAGTCAGATGAAGAAATTCCAGGAATAAAGTGTTGACTTGAGATGAATTTGAGTCCTGAGGAATAAATGATCTTATGTGAATAAAAAAATCGTTAGCTATTTGAATCGTTATGACTTTCATGATCATAATGAGCTTTTTAAAATAAAAGATACTCCTCTCTGACCTTCCTCAAATCAAATTCTCTCAAAAAGAATTTTAAAATACTTCTGTCCAAAAATCATTTTTAAAGGCCTCTAACTTGTTCTTGCCTTCCTTACACAAAAGTCCTCCAAAGACAATTCCACAAAGAAATGTATAATGATACAGCTACTGGGAATGCAGATCATATAATTTATCTTAAAAAAGATCCTAAAAATACAGATTTTTCCACTTACTGGCTGCAGAACTGAACAGGAAAGAGACTGGAAAGCGTTAATTGGCTAACTTCTATTCTCTTTGATGTTCCTTTAATCATTTTTTTCTCCCCTCTGGGTACAACTACAGCCATTTGCAACGAGGAAGGTGTGCTTAATTAACTGAATATAAAGACACTCCCTTATGATCAGTTACAGTCATCTACTAATGTTCAATAAGTGGAAGACGATTTCAAATCCTTACTCCTGAATGGCAAAAGTGAAAAATAAAAAAATTAAATTAAATTAAATTCCAATAAAATCCCCTATTCTCCCTTTCATCAGTTCACTCCCATGCTGAACTGGTCTGGGGTCGCAACTGGTACCTCACCAATTTTAGATGCACAGGAAAATGTTTTCTTCAGCCCTACAATATTCTTTATTTATTTATTTTTGCCATATGTGAACCATGTGGATCATACATTGCACATATAGACAAAACATTACATACGCACACATTCATTTTGATTTAGGGTTTACACATATTTCTCACTGCAGTAAATGTAAAAATGACATTCTTCTAGCATGAATTTTAACACACTGATAAAGATTCTGTGTTTACTATTCACAGTTGTGCATATTATCAAATCATTACTTTAAGTGACAAGACTGACACAAAGTCGAGTGAAATGCTGGTGCCATATTTAACGTCTGATAACTAAAAAGTCTAATTTAAATAATCAATTCTCAATGCCATGTGTAAAAGACAACCTTAATTTAGCATAACATTATTCTGTCTGCTGTACACCTGCTTGTTCAGTGGATGAGGAATGAAATATAGGAACTTCTCAACCACATTAAGCAATCTTGCTTCCTACTTAGCATATCTGTTGGAATACATTTTTTATTCAGCTCTACATCAGCAACATCACTAATTTCAGTGTGCGGGAGAGAGATTTCAAAAGCATCACATTTGTTTGATTTGCTTCCAGTAATGACCGCTAAAATTAAAAAGGCCACCATAACAGATATTCATTTCAGAGAAAAAGAGTGTTTTCACCAGATTCCAGTGAGTTAATGAGATAGGTGAAACAAGACATGAAATTTCACTGTAACCAGATATAATATCACGGTTTCGTTGTCCAGCTCCTGTGTATCTAAGTCTGTGGCAATCAGACACCACTAGATACAGAAAGGAACTCACATGTCACATCTTCTCCAACATCACTTAGTCCCACATTTGTCCCATAGAGACACAGGACAGGCCATGTGCTTCAACATACATTCCCCTGAAGGGGACCACAATGCAATTACATGATGGAAAGGAAACAGAAGCACCACAGGAAGGTCACGACCAAAACCCAGAAATAAAGAAATCATTCTTTTCAGGTACTGTGCTTTACTAAATAACATGTCTTCTGTATTATGAGTCTCAAATAGAGTTTCTGCCTAAAAAGAGCCCATACATAATGCTCTGCTACTGCCAAAGTTTCAGCAACTACATCTCCAACTCAGTAAGCCTTGGGTAGCTTGGATATAAATTACCTAATCTATCTTTCCATATACCAAATGCTTCCCTATCCTTTGTTCTTCAGGTTATTCTACAACAGTAATCAGCTTATTTATAAATATTTATCTTTACAGAAGACATAAGATAACTGCTCTATGGCTTTGACTCAAATTATTAATTTTCACATTAGTCATTAAATGCCAAAATTATTCAGCTGTCAAGATCGGATTTTGCTCGAAATACTGCAATCATTAGTTAAGGACAATGTTCATAGTACTGATGAATGGAGAGAGAAATAAATGAACGCTGCAAAAGACTCAAGCGCCAGAGCAAGCCTGAGATTTCTGATAACATCATATAACTGTATTTCAGTATTTTCAATTCATCCTGCACTTCATCTTGCTTCGGAGGCCAGTAATAAGACCTTAGTTTAATAAATCCAGTATTTTTGGCATATCTGATTTAGGATTTTTTTTTCATTTTTGTTAACTTAGAGCACTGATCACTTCTTGAGCACTTGGCATGGAAAAATATTATTGCACCCCATAATGTTTCAACAGTTCCTATTAATTACATTACTTTTCTTAAAAAAAAAAATAAACATATTTGTACTAGAGATTACAGTGCTGTCACTGGAATCTTAATACCTGAATCCCGCCCCATACTTTGCCAAAGATATCATGTCACCTTGAGAGTCAACAATATTCTCCCACTTAGAACTTCAGTCTTAGAGTGATAAAGTACTTTCTAAAGGTTGTAGGTAGGGATTGAGATTTTGCTTAAAAAAAAATGTCCATCAGTTCTACATGGAAGTCTGCTGCATCTCACTTCCTGGGAGCAGGGAAGGCTCAGAACTGAGAAGGGTAAGAGCTGAAGTTGAGCACTCCTGGGAGAAGGCTGAATACTCCTGTTCCCTGCATGCAAAGTTCATCAACAGTATCCTGCCTATTTCTCCTTATTGCTTTTTAGCCCTGGGAAGAGAAAAGGTGCCCAGAGAAAGGAACAAATTAGAGCAGCAATATTAGATGGAAGGCGAACAAACTGGAAGCTCCTGCTCCCTCCGGTCACAGTAGATGATAGGAGCCTTCCAAGTTGCCTGAAGTAAAAGATTTAGCAAGTGATTTTAAGAGATGGAGACAGTTTCTGTCTGGTTGACAAGCACATTGTCATTCAGGCTGGTGTTGCACAGATTGAGGAACAGTGGGTAAGAGGCAAGTGACTTTTTTATTTTGTCAGAAATGTCTTTTTTTTTGAAGTCTAATACTCACACAAACCAATATTACCTCTAACAGTGTGAGCAGAGGAAAAAAAAGGCAGAGAGAAAAACTCTTTTTGCTTCTCCCACAAGACTACAGCTATTTCAAGGCAGCATCACTAATTAAGAAGCAAACCAGCTTTCGTTAATATATTTATTTTAAGGGAAGGAATACAAAGAGGCAGTGCAGGCATGACAGATGTGAGCCTGCGCTCCACTTGTTCCACCAATAATAGGAGTTAGAGAAAATGAACTCAGCTATAAAATAAATGAATCAAAATGGAAAAATGATTGTAAGTACAGATAAAAATAAACTGTGACTGGGAATGCAATAATACGGAGTAAAAAATGCAGTTAAATAGCTCTATTATTTCAAAGGTAAGAGGAAGGTTAAGAACAGTTTTAGCAGTGCGATACATTTTCATAGGATGTGCTAGAGTGCCCAGAAGTAGATATTTAAAAATCAAATTGTAAGTTTACGAAAAAGAGCCATCTGTAGACAGCTGCAAACAAAGACTTAGGGGAACCAAGAAGATACATCAAAATAGTGGGGAGGTGGCCCTCTACCAGACCAAAGGAGGCACAAATCAAAATGAAGCTCATCACAAAAAGGAACTTGCAGACTCAGTTCACTACCATGACCATTTGAGCTTATGCTGTAGAAAGAAATCCAGATATTTCAAGAGCCCAAGAAGCGTGAACTGTAGGAAGTCAGAAATAAGTTCTGTTCCTCAGTCTGCCACAGTCACACTTAGAATCTTTGTACCTCCACACAGCACACATCTCTCTGCTCCATCCAGGCTGCATCAGAACCTTCCAGTAGATGCAGAACAGGGCATAATTTATATTTGGAGGCATATAATTAAGATATTTGCCTGCCTTCAGATTTGGAAAAACTGAAAAAGACATCTTCAAAACCAAAGAAAAGAAGATGAGACTGTGTCTATTCAACAAGAACTTATTTAATGATTAGCTTTTTTCTTTCCTCATCTCTAGTTGTACTACCATCCACAGTACATGCACATATAAAAACCAGTAGATACGCAAGCTTGTTACCTACCAAAGTTGTATACAATTGTGCATTTGGAAGTAACAGTCTTTGGAGAATTTTTAGATTGAAATTACTCTTTTCTGCCAATTTCCCTTCTACCTAATAAAGATGTTGCAGGCATCTAGCACACTTAGGTAACAAAGATCATAGAATTATGAATCTTTTGAGTTGGAAGGGACTTTTAAAGGTCATCTACTTCCAACTCCCATGCAGTGAACAGGGACAACTACAGCTAGATCAGGTTGCTTAGAGCCTGATTCAGTTTGACCTTGATCATCTCCAGGGATGGGGCAGGCAGCACCTCTACAGGCAACCTGTGCCAGTGCTTCACCACTCTTTTCGTAATAACGTTTTCTTTATATCCAAGCATAATCTCCTCTCTTTTATTTTTAAATCATTTTCCCTCATCCTATCACAACAGACCCTGTTAAAGAGCCTGCCTCCTTCCTTCTTACAGCCTCCTTTCAGATTCTGAAAGGCTCAGGTCTCCCCAGAGTGTTTTCTTCTGCAGACTGCACAGACCCAACTCTCAGGCTGTCCTCACAGGGGAGGTGTTCCATCCCTGGGATCATTTTTGTGGCCCTCCTCTGGATGCGCCTACATCTCCCTCCAATAGGCCTATGTCTCTCCTGTACTGAGGACTCCACATGTGGATGCTCTACTCCAGGTGAGGTCACACAGCACAGAACAGAGGGGCAGGATCCCCTCCCACTCTGCTGGCCACACTTCTTTTGATGCAGCCCAGGATATGGTTGGTTTTCTGGGCTGTGAGGGCACATTGCTGGCTATGTCCAGTTTCCATCCACCAGTACTCCCAAGTCCTTTTTGGCAGGGCTGTGCTCTATTCTTTTGTCCCCCAGTTTGCACTCATAGTGGGGGTTGCCATGACTGAGATGCAAGATATTGCACTGGGATTTGTTGGACCTCATGAGGTTCTACTGGGCCCGCTTATCAAGCTTGTCTAGGTCCCTCTGGATAGCAAGATACTTGGTTAAACTTCCTCAGGAACCAGTGAATTAAAAACAATATCAGATAATAAAACTTCACACACAAACTCTTTGAAAAGTTTAAAAACTGATGTGTTGGGGTTTTTTTTGTAAGTCTTGAGCCTCCAACACAAGGAATAAAAAACTCTAAAATCACTATATATGAATACATACACATCACTAAAAATCCTAAAAAAAACCCAACTAGACAGTATTTTTTGTTTGCTTGCACATATCATCCCAAGATGCTTACAACTACGAATGGAGACATTCTTCTTCATATTTCCATGTTCTTGTAATATTCTGTTAATTCTTTATTTAAAATACCTAAGTGACAGCAAAAATCCTATTCTAAACCACAAAGAAAGGCAATGTCAAACACAACACCCAAGGGGACAGCAGTATGTGTGTCCATCAAAGTAATTTGGATATTATTTTATTTACAGTTCTTCATCTAAAAGTAAGCCTGAAGGAACAGCATTGTTTTAGCTTGTAAGTATGGTGAATATTCAGAAATGTAATTAGAATTAATATGTTCCACAGAAACCAAAACGTAAGTAAATAATGGCTTTGCTTCTGCATTCCTGTGAAGTTGTTTTATAGGAACTAATGTACAATATTTCTGGAAAAAGAAAGATTACCTGGTTTTGTACTTATAACAGCTGGCAACAAGCCAGAAAGAAATATCCATCAGTAGGCTGTAGCTTTCTCTAGAACAAAATTAAAAGGCAGAGGGCCTTTGGTCACACAAGGAGAGCATCAATGGCTTAATCCCACAGGTTAGCCCCGGAGAACCGAGGCTAATTTGTTGCTTCTGGGATATAATTGCTCAAGTGGAAGTTTTTAAAAATGGATTTGGGGATCACATAACCAGCAATTCTGAACAAACAAAGTCTAAATTCTGAAACTGTAGCAAGAAGGTCTGGCAGGGAGAGAAGGCTAATTAACAGAGCTCAGTTCAACCCTTGAATATCAGCTATAGTTTTGGATGGACAGAAGCTACAACCAAAATAGGTAACAAAGCCTCAGAGCAGTGATTATGTGCATTAACAGATTGAATACTGTGCAACAAAGCATTAAGATATTATGCAGTAACCATCATATTCCTCTGCAAGAAAAGAACAACGTAAGCTTTTAATTTGCAGGCTGGCTGTGGTCTGGGAGTTGTTTGCGTTCAGGACCGAGTTCCTTGCTCTGCACAGCTTGTCCTCCTCACTGAGCACTTTTCTTTGCCTCACAGCTTCAGAGCAAGTAAAGATTCCACTGAAACCCCAGACAGGCTGATTCAGTGTTAGAAAGGTAGGAGCTCAAATCACCATGCTAGGTTTTAGTACTGCTATAAATTAAGTCTTTTGCTGCTGGCCTGCTAATAGAACCTACATAATACAGACAATCAATCTTCATTAATACTGTCTAAGGGAAGAAAAAGTAATTTTAATTGTCCAACAGGACACTTATGGCAGAAGGACAGTTCCACCTGCTCCAACTTCCCCACGCTTTCCCTTCTTTTTCCAGTTTCTTTTCTATTAATAATCCACTTGAATTTAATTAAAAAAAAAAAAAAAAAAAAAGGAACTAGCAGTACATCAGAATTAGCTACTTAAACAAATATTTCTCATTTACTCTGGAAGTGTTACTGAACACTGCTCCTTGATTGTAAAGGCAGCTGCAGGAAAATATGCAGCAAGCTTTGAGGGGAAAAAGCTTCTCCTGCTGCAGTTCCCTCTGCAACTCACCCAGCACTTAGCAATGCCCCTAGGGCAGCTAGTCAACTAAACTGCAAAGCTTTCCTGCTAAGCCTTCCTCCTGCCTCAACATTTATATATGGCTTCTGCAATAAATCTGCTTCAGAAGACAGGTAACTCAGGATTTAGTGGAGTGAGGCATTAGCAAGCCTAATTATCCATGTACGCCTGTCCTCCTCCAACACAAGCTCACTGGGCCCTGATATTGTCAAGAAAAGTAGAATTATTTGAATTCCAATCTCCTTGCAGTGGGGAGCAATTAATGCTACAATGTCTTCTACATATTAGGGCTTAAGTTACACAGCACTGCAGCCTTGTAGTATTCCTATGAGGCTGAAGCAGCATAAGGGACTTTCAAAGCCAACTGTAGTTTATCCCAAAGCTCACAGAGCGGAATGTTCAGCTTTACACAAAGGGAGGTGAAATACAAAGTCACTGTATCAAGAAACACATTCAGCACGTGAAACGAAACTTCTGAAACTCATCAGTGAAGAAGCACAGAAGCTGTGATGAAGGAAGAGCTCCCACATAGCCCACACTGGAGGGCTGCACTCAGAGAGGGACTGTAAGGCCAGTGCCTTCTGAAAGACCTTTCCTGTCCGTACTGCCAAAACATCTAAGTGACAGTCACAGGCTACAAGGATGCTATCTTGCAGCATGCATATCACTTATTTTCAAAAGGAAATCTGTTTATTTCAGTTTGGCCAAATACGTACAACAAGGAAGAACTGTACTGTTTCTTTTTTGACAGCAGTCATTTTCATTTAATTTAATATACTGCACATGTCACTTTTCAGTAAAAGATGGCAGAAAATTGATCCATGTTATACAACAGACTGATGTACAACAATGATTGACTATTGCAAAAAATAATTCATTGCCTTATTTGAAATATTTTATTTCTTTAAACCAAACATGTCTTTTGAATTTTCCAGAGAAAAGATACTTATTTTTTCCATTAATTTCTCAATTTCTGAGTTTGGGAAACAAGATACTGAATAAAAGTCTCAGCATGAAAAGAGAAGATTTAAGCACTTCCAAAGAACAACAACAATGGGAACAATGTCAAAGTGCAAGACAAGTGTAACAACTATCTGTGGGATCTACATGCACAAGGCACCCTCTGCACGTCTGACTGGCTTCCCTTTAATGCTAAAATAATTTGGCTTAATTCCCAGAAGGCAACTGAATCAAGCCTCTACCAATCTATTTATCCAGTAAATCCTGCTAATAACACCCCTTGCTGCACAATGATTCATAATATCTACCTTAGAACAGAAAAATGAAAGACAGTGAGATCAGCTACGAAAATGCCTAATCACAATGAAGGAGCTAAAGGATTTTATATGTTCATACAAAAAGCAGTACAATCAGTAATATGACTTGTTACAGTCCCCTCAGACTCCATAACCCTACAGTGAGGTACCTCACTGGAGCCCACAACGTGTTTACTCGGGGGTTTTATGGCCATATTGTCTTATCATAAGACCAAACCTTTGAATGGAAGAGAGGGATTACCAAGGCTGTAACACTATTTACTCATACCTTCTATCTTGGAATCAATTTTAGAGATTACAGAAGTTCTTTTTAGAGGAAAGTTCAATTATTTTTACTTTATATATATGTATGTGTGTGTGTGTGTGTGTGTGTGTGTGCATATGTATATATGTACTTCAAATGCCAATCATTTTCCCTTTAGCTAATAATTAGCTTCAACAAAACCACTGACAGGAGTTTATACATACATTTATCATTACTGTACTTGTCGTGCATGTCCTCTTTTTGACTCTTACCTTCACATTTTCTGGATGAAGCCCTCCAGGGTGTTTGTCCATGTACTGACATAAATCAGTGTGCTAAAAGAAAGCCAGATGGAAAAAGTGTATTAATATCTGTATGACTACAATAATAAATATCCTCCTACTTAGGAGTGGAGAGAACAAATGGAAAATAAGGACATTTTTCACGCACACACATGTACCTTTAGGCTATTATTTTTTTAATAATCTTAACTTGACTGACATGAATATTCAATGAATGTAAATTGAATTTGTTTCTAATGTTCCACATATGGTAAATGCATTATTTGAATTTCAGCATCATTTTATAGCTTGTACGACCATATCACTATCAATGCCATACAGGTAATATATGTGGGAAGAAGAAGAAGCTAAGGCAAAACTTCAAATGCTGCTCATATTATTCATTAAAACATTGCCTTTTAAATATAATTTTAGATTAAGATGGTTTAATGATTTAAAAATAAATTTAAAGGGCATAGCATGTCAGAGTATTTGATGATACTTTTCAGCTCAAAAAGAAGCCCATACTATATACATACACACGTACAACTATTAATTACAGAAGCTTTAGCTAAGTTCCTCACTGAAGACTCAAACACCACATTTTCACTTCACAGTTGCTTATATTTCCTGCAAATACACCATAAAATCTTTTAGAAAATAAGGAGACTTGCAGTATATTGATTAATGCTATTCATTCCTTACTGCTTACTAATGGATATTTATTATTTTTATTATGGAATCATTATTTTCTCCGAATTTTTCTCTTGCATTTCTTCTTGACTTTCCTACCAACCAGCAGCATACTCGCAGTGAAGTGGCATTTTGCTTCTCTGATTTGTTTGCACAACTCAGCTTCTAGAATTATATTCAGAATAAACAAAGCAAAAATATGCACTGGAATAACCACCAAAACCACTCTGACTTCTACATCTGGTTTCAGAACACATCTGGTAAAAATCATCCAGCATTCCTTGAAAAGTTGCCTGGTGATGCCTGCCTCGCATCCAGAACGGACCAGCTAAATAGGGGAAGTTTGAAGGTGAAAGTTTTGGATAAAAACTGCCTTCCACATACCAAAGCAGTTTCTCTGTGCAGCATAGTGCTCTTCGGGAGAATCGTCAGATGGATACATAGGGAAATTTACATCTGCTATGATGCAAGATCGACACAGACCACAACTGTGTACCATCTTCAAAAATGATGACAATGCGATGCACATGTGGAATAGATATTACAGTGGTGTCTGATGGGCAGGTTGATGAGGTTGTACACTATCACCTTTTTTGTTGGTCTTCCTTGGTTTCAAGATAGCAAATATCTTGACTACGGGACATTGCTTGGGTCCCAAGGTGAGCCATGCAAATCTCACAGTCAAACAGATGCACCACCACAAGTATGACAGAACAGAACTTCCTCCAAAACACAGGCTGCAGCAATACATACTTCAGCTCACAGTTACCGCTGTAAAATTAGTGAACACACTTACAGAGTAACTGAAAAACATATCCAAGTTACTGAATATTTTTAGTAAATATTATTATAATAATTACTGTGCATACAGTTAGTTTTCTGCAACTGTATCAATAAGCTGTGCCAAAAATGGACCGGGTATCATCCTTCAGTACTCATCAGCACATCAGGCAGCTTTATTTTGTGTTACTGTTATCAACGGTAAGGAAACTAAGAAAGTCACCCGTTAACCCTGTCATTTTTTTTTTTTTTAAATAAGAGCTCTCTAAGACCCCGCTCTTCAGTCACATCAGTAGTAACACCAATCGTTTTATTTCCAATAGACTTGCAACGATAAACCCATTTTCTTCCACTTACATTTCAGTTATCATCTGGATGCTTTTCCTCCACACACGATCAGCAACTACAATCTCTTTTGTGTTATGTATCATTCACTACTTACTTCCTCCTATCCCAAGGACCAGGACAACTGGCAGCCTGGTATAACTTGCATCAGTAGTTCTCCTGTAAAAACTGATTACTGATCTCTACTGCAAATTTCATACAGGCAACCACTTCTAGAGAATCCTTGAAAGCTAACAGTCAGTTGGGCAGCACCTGCAGCAGCCTTATGGCATCATTTTTTCCCTTCCCACAAGCTACATACATAGAGAAACCTCTAGTAGATCTTCATTCAGACTGTAAACAGAAATGCAAAGTATCTTGTGTTAAATCTTTCAAGAATTTCTCCTCTTAACTTAATATTTTTCATAAAAGCAACCAAACACTATGTTACCAACCAGGAAAGCAGCTCATAAAATTATAGTAAGTTGTTCCTCACTTAAAAAAAAAGAAGATAGAGGGACAGCACAACAGCTGCTTTTCTTTTCCCAAGGTAGGGGCTCAATGTGCATTGAATCAAATAGTACAGCCAGGAAAGCTGACAGTGCAGCAGAGAGCTATTTCTAAAGCATTTTCCCTTTTGGCAGGTAAGAGCCCACTCCAGTGCTTGTGTGCTCGGCTGGCAGTGTGATGATGACATGAATGCAAGATTCAGGAAAGCATGAGAAAAGGAAACAGAAAACTGGGAAAAAGTATTTTTCTAATGGCATTCCCTGTATACCTGTGGCACCATATAGAAGACTAAACTTTTTCTCTCTCACTATATCTCAAGGCAGAAGGCAACATGCTTTGCCAAGTGGAACAGTGGCTGCAGATACAGCGTGACATACCACACTCTAAGGGTTTGCTGTGGCTAGCGCTTTGGTCTAATTAAATATACTCTCTAAAAGAAATTTCAAGACAGAATTATGTATTGGTTATAACATAAAGCTATGCTGAAACGAGGTAATAAAGAAGAAAACAAATGAACCAAACACCTTTGACAGTCTTCTCTCCAGTATCTCTGAGGTGAGGATGCCTTACAGGTAAGTAGGATAGACTAGGAATGCATTAGGGACTCTCCAGTAATTGGCAATGCCTGTCTCACACATTTCGATCCCAAGCCGACCTGGCTAGGCCAGTTCTGCTTTGAGCTATAGCTTCTAACAGCTCTGTCAGTTGCACTGTAAATTCTCAACACAGATAAATTACCACAGGTAATTCCACACTGACAGATTATTTGATATTTCAGATAAATTAAAAATCGCATTCTTTCCTGCTCTTAAAATTCCACTAATCTGCCCACTGGTATATGTACAAATAGCGTGTTAGCAGTCATCTGTTTATCTCAGCTACATAGAACTAAACACAGATAAATCAAGCCTCCATTGTGAAGAATTCAAAAGCGAGGAAACTCCATGATTAATAGTGTTTATCCAACCTTTCATTTGTTTGCTCAATGAATTTACACTGTGATAACTTTACAAATGCCTGATGTGATCGCATACTTTCCTCCTTGCAGGATGAGACATACTCATTGAGCAGAATTAGGAGTATTTGATTACAGACCAGCTGTTCTGGTTTGGCAGTGGGTTGTTTTTTTCTCCTTTCCTTTCTCACACAGCATGCAGTCTCTGCCTTATTTACTACTTGAAGGCAGAAATATTAACCTCACGGGCTTTCCTGTCCTGTTTATTGCTATGCTATTCACATGCTTCACAAACATAAATGATTTTGAGAGCAATTCAGAGGAGATGTGACATTATTCCTTTTTATCAGGTTGGGAATTGAAGCACAGAGAAAAGAGTCTGCAGGAACACTGATTTAGGGAAGTCAATAAAAGCACTTCAGTTTTCAATTTTCAGAGTATTTGGCCTTCTCCCTTTTGACTGACTTTTGTTACAGGTGTGAGTGTGTGACACTTTGCAAGGGAGACAGAAACCTCATGTGGAATAGCAGAAGTCCATCATTTCTGAACTGTAATGCAAACTTGCAACGACAGCAAAAAACTGTGGTTATGATGAGGATTTCTGTTGTGGCATCGAAAAAAAAAAAAAAAGAGGGAGAACAGTTTAAAAAACACCAGGCCATACCTCCATTGCACATTCCTCTGCAGACCTGCACAACAGGCCCTTCCAAGGATGCCAGAAAGAGATCACACAGGCAATCCTTCTATTGGTTCCCATTAATTTTAAGAACTTGATTCTGCGACTTAACACAGCATTTTGTGCAAAAGCTGTTATGCTTTAAGTAAGCAATTCGACTTCCTCCCACCAGTGCCTCCCACAGAAGCAATTTCACTGGCTCTGTGGATGCAATCTACATCATTAAGAGTTGTGACAGACTAAAGCGAAGTTTCTGAGAGGAGACAGTGAAACTTCAAAGAAAGAGTCGTTAGGTACAAATGAGAATTTTTCTGAGGCAAATTAGCCAATCAATGTTTTTAGCATCAGATTTATTCAAGCAGATGTATTTTGCTAAATCAGACCAGAAGATCATTGCTCCAGAGATGCAACTTGAATTGGGGTTGGATATTAGGAAGAAGTTTTCCACACAGAGAGTGGTGACACACTGGAACAGGTTGCCCAAGGAGGCTGTGGATGCCCTGGAGGCATCCAAGGCCAGGCTGGATGTGGCTCTGGGCAGCCTGGTCTGGTGGTTGGCGACCCTGCACATAGCAGGGGGGTTGAAACTCGATGATCATTGTGGTCCTTTTCAACCTAGGCTATTCTATGATTCTATGACTCTGTGATTCTATGTAGCTGTATGCCCTTGAGCTCTATCAAGTCTTTGTGCTACCTTCTCTCAGTTATGCAAAACACAAACCCTTACCTCAGTGAAAATAGCAAGTAACTGGACCTCCACCAGAAAACTCTGCAAGTCTCAGGATCCTCCCTGGATGGGTAGCGTGAATTCTAGTTAGGGACTAGAGGAGACAGAATAGAAAACTACCACTACAACATGCTATTTCTATTCTTCTGTTTCTGAACTCTATGTAGAAGTACATCAGACAATGTCTACTTCTGACCTACTCCAACCTTAACAAATTTCAAGTATTTTTCTCCCAGTAAATTTTTGGGGGGGTTCACGTGAAGAAATGTATTAGGGTTTTGCTGTAGATTCATGGCACTGCATAACTGTGCAGGTCATTTCCGTTCAGTAAGGCTCTGTTTTATGTTAGCAGACACATGCATGTGTATGTTTGTGAGCATGCTGTGTATAACTGTCCGCTGAGGGGAAAAGAACCCAGGCTGATATTTATACAGCTGAACCAAGGTTTACATACATTGCATTCTACTTCTGGAATAAAGAGAGTCTGCAAACAGAAAAAAAAAAGAAAAAGAAAAAAGAAGACAAATGTTGATGATACAGACTCCCCTTGAAGAAAGAATTCTAATTATGAATAAATGAGTAAACCACAACCTACATATTCTCTGTGCTTCACTTGAACATCAAATGTTTTGCTCAGCTCTCTTGCTCAGAAATCAGAGGCTCTGCTAACCAACACAAAATGTATTCAGACAAATGGCAGGATGTCTACTTTTAAAGGCACTGCCAATGACATGAAATGGGCCCTACCTCTCCAGCCTTTTTCCATAATAATTTGACCGTCATCCTCTTCTAATCAAATTAGCCATTTCTATTTTCCATGCAATACATTCTCTTTCCCTCCTCATCCTCAGTGATGATAAATCTACATGTGACTTAGCTGTCCCATAATTCTGCCTAATTGGTTTCAGCTGTCATTTTTGAAGCTGAAATGCATGCAGAGCCCGGGGCTTGTGAACGGAACAGGAAGCATTTCCAACCACATTCCCATCATGTAAAACCAGCAATGTGAAAGAACCCTTCCATTAAAACAAAAACTGCACTATTTGGCTTCTGGCAATGACATCATGCAGCAGACAGATTGTATTGTTTCACTTGGGCAGCAAGACTGTTGCAAGCCATTCTTTTCTGTTAAAAGGAGAGAACACATTATTCATGCCCTAGCAGTTTTACTGACTAAAATACTGTCCCTTTTGTCACCGACAAATTCTCAAACTGATAATGCAATTTACCAATAAAAGCACAGGCAGTGGTAATATTTGATGTGACAACAGAACAAAGAGAAGTTAATTCTATTTAAATTGAATGTATCCTCCAGCCAAAGCGTTCTGCAGATTACTGCACAACAGTTCAATACTTCTGGTGTTTTCAAAAATGTCACAGACCTTCATTTCCATGTATTTCTATGGCTCTCTACAATTCAGGCTTTTCCCCATATGAGAACACACAGCGTTAGCCATGCTCACATAGAGTGCCCTAAAAGCCATCTCTGAGTATCTTCCAGAAAAACAGCAGAAGACAATAGCAGCAGCTGGCTTAAGTAGCAGGAGAAGGACTTATATTAGGGATTCAAGAAAAAATATAAAAAAGAGAACAACAAAAACAAGACATCTTCAATGAAAACAATTTTGCTAACAGATGTTTCCAGTGACTTGGATCTCTCTCACGTGTCCAATAAAGGCAAATATATGAAAACATACGAATATTACTATATAGAAAAGGAAGTAGGGAGGTGTGGGAGTACATGATACATAAACAAACCTACCTGAAAATTCCAGAGAAAAAGGGGAATGCACAATTGTGTGGGTGGTATTAGACAATATATATTTATTGATACCAAGTCTCTGCTCATTGCACAGAGAACAACCTGGTCTGAGACTCAGATGGGTAGGACACACTGCTTGCAAAGAGTCAGTGAGCAAACTACAAGGGCTTCAGCAAAATTCATTTTTCTTCAGATGCCTCTTCCTTATTCTCTGTCCACCTTAATAACTGTATCAACCTTGCTTTCCATGTGAAGCAGGTTGAAGAGAGTAAACCCTTAACATGATTATTTTAAGGAAAAAAAAAATCATATCTCAAAAATCAGTAAGAATTTCTGTTTACTATGACCAAAATGCTGCAGCAGATCGTCACCTTGTTTAAACTGTAATGGCATTATGTTCATCAAAGTCAACACACTAGGACAAGTTTTACAAACTGAGCAACCTACAATACCTGTGCATACACAGTTAAGTGTGTTCCCTCTTTCTTTAATTTGCTTAATCATTAGGTTTCACACAGCACTGACTTATACTCCCTATATCAACTAAATCCACAAATACAACAATAGCCATCATCATCACATTTGAAGATAAAGAAAGTTTCTCCTTGGAGCATGGCAGACAGCCCCAAGCTGATGGGGACAAGGACCATGTAAGCAGACCACACACAACAGAGAGGCTGATGAGGCACAGACAGCCACAGCAGAGCACCAGGTACAACAAACACGAGTGTGATCACAATAGTAGGCTGGACACACCAGCACAAGATAAGTCTGCTATGGCAGTGTGCTGTGCTACAAACAAATTGCTATCTTCACAGCAGGAAAGAGCAGCGCAAACACTTTCGCTAAAAGCTTCAGCATCCTCTGGCAGACCTCTTTCCACATTGGCTGAGTGGCTTATTTTCAGCCATGCCTCCTAATCACAACTGTCTGTATATAATCCCAGAATTAATAAAAATTATTATTCAAGATAGATTCTTGACTGCACCTATTCACAGTTCCTTAATTTTTATTTTTTTAATATCATAAATCTATGGTCATTTTATAAAGATAATTGCAATTATTAATATCTTTATTCTGATTCCAGGGTTTTTTTTAAATATAATTACTTTGCCAAAAATGCTCACCCCAATTTTCTGTTTCTAACAATGTCTTAGATCTTTATTTTCTACCAATAGTACTAAAATAGTACAAAGATGCCTAATGCTAACTGAGGAGG
Source organism: Gallus gallus (assembly GCF_016699485.2). Taxonomy (NCBI): domain Eukaryota; kingdom Metazoa; phylum Chordata; class Aves; order Galliformes; family Phasianidae; genus Gallus; species Gallus gallus. The sequence goes on along the minus strand of NC_052533.1, from coordinate 21,826,079 downwards.
GAAAATCTATTTTTAAGATTTACAGTCATCACTCTCCAACTGTTTTTGTCTTCTCCTCCTAATCTGTACCAAGTAAATCAGAGTATTTCATTGTTAGAGAAATTAAACAGCAGTTACAACACATTATTATTAAAGAGCAAGATAAAATAGTTATCTAGATTGGACAGTCTCTAAGTAAAGACACTGCCAGGTTTCACCTCAGAGGGAACAGAACAAAGCCAGTTTATTACTGAAATTAAAAGATGAGGAATATTACTTTTGGTAGAGTTGATCAGAAATCTGTATTATACGAGAGCTGCTCTTCAAGTAATGCCTCCAATTTTATGATGTTGTCCCATGATGTCAGAGGTGGATGTTGGTGATATGGTAGTAGAGTCTGAACCTTCCCACCAATATTACATTACATTTTGTTGCAGTGGGACAGATGGCATCAGAGGGGCAGTAAATGGTATCTGCCATGGAAGTACACATGAAGCAAAGGCGTCATTGAATTCCTCAACATGGAAAAAATTGCACCTATTGATGTTCATCAACACTGATGATGCTGATCATGAACATTACTGGAGACCAAACAGTGGATGTGACCACAGTGAAGTGGTGAGTGGTGCATTCCAGTAGTGACAACAGTGACAGTTGGTCGCCTCTCCCAGTGCAGCTCTTGTTCATTGCCAGAAAAAAAATACATAGCTAATGGCATTGACTGTGTTGAAAAGCAGTGTTTTCTAGCTGAGAATTTGCTCTATCAAATAGTGTTGTTGTGCTCTTTGTAAATGTTGTAGTTTCCACAGAAACAAATAGGAGGCATTACTTTCAGAGCAACCTACATAGAAATTATGAATTAAAAAACCCCTGAAACTAAAAATGCCAATAGTAGACTAACCGTCACTCCAAAGTATCTTCTTTCAGTGCTTTATTATCCTTATCATTAAAGTGTTTTATAGTTTAATCTCACTCTTCCTTACTACAATCGTGTCTTTTTTTTTTTTTTTTATTCTCTCTACCATTGACATGGAAATAGGTCACTGTCGTTATGATTTATTCAATGGTTTTCAACTATCTCATCCTTTTTTTTTTTTTTTTTTTCCCTCCCCCTAAACAGCCATACTTTTCCTCACAAGCCGTTCATTCTGAATGGTTGCTCTTTCCCCCTCAGCTTTCCAGTTGATTTATAGAATCATCGAATCCTTAGAGTTGGAAGGGACCTTTAAAGGTCACCTAGACCAACTCCCCGGCAATAAACAGGGACACTCACAACTAGATCAGATTGCCTAAGGCCTGATCCAGCCTCATCTTGAAGGTCTCCAGGGATGGGGCATTCACCAGTTGATTTATGCTTTGCTTGTGTATACAAGGCTGGTGGCCTTACCTGTACTGAGTAGAGCGTTACATAGAATATCTTCCTTGTTTTCCACATAGAATATCTTCCTTGTTTCTACCATTTCATTCACCTGCTCAACTTTGGTATTTCTTATGCTCTGATTTTTATTGTTGTTTCAGGTTTTTTAACAATTTATATTGAATACATTTCTTACTACTTAATTAAAAGAATAAATAATATATGCTAATAACAGAACATTGGAAAGCACATTGCAAAACTGAACATTTGATAAGGTTATAAAAAAACATTGGTAAATGGTACAGAGAATAGATACTCAGATAGTCAAAGCCTCCCAGTTTGTTAGACTGACAGTCTTGATTAATCTTCAGATGAAGTCTGTGTATACTTTCTGAGACCTTCAAAGTCAAACTGAGTAACATTTCTCCTCACGCTAGGCCTGTGTCGGCCTCACACCAGGCCTCCTTCACCTAGCAGGAGTAGCTGAGCTTTAAAAATAGATTTTTTCATTCCTTCTTCCCTGCTGATTCCAGAATCTGGCAGTCTCTACCAGACACCAAAGCAGCAAGCAATTTCCTTCTGAAATCCCTTCTGAATCCCTGTCTCCTGAGGCTGACTTAGCATTTCCAACCTACACTTGGACATTAGCAATTCCCATCTCCAATTTGCTCATTAAAAATTGAAAAACAAAGCTTTCCCAAGAGCAGTATTCCCCTTCAGCTTGTTCTTAACAGGATTTCCTTTCTCTCTGCTCCCTTATTCTGTTGTCTTATTGACTACAATTTAAATAGTCCAACTTGGGGCAAATCTGGGTAATGAGGCTGGGGTTTAAAAAACAGGGGAATGGTCAAGGAAAGTGGAAACTATCAAATTCATTGTTGTCATGCCTGGGAGCCCTCAAAAATTCTGCTCCTTCCCTGAGCCGGACAAAGATAGCTCACTGCAAGAACCCCTTGGTTTGACACACACCTTGACTTCAAAAGGGAAGAAAATGGCCCAATATTTCACTCACATCAAAATAAGGTAGCTAAGCTGAAATAAAAGCAGCTCTGAGACTCTACAGGCTTTCCATGCTCTCTCTTCTATGAAGGCAAGACTGTTTTTACATACAACCAATTCCATCCTACCTGTAGATTCAGTATGTTTTCACTAATAAATTAAACAGAAGAGCAATAATGTGCTCTGATCCACTTTATCAACAGAAAAGAAACTCAAAATTTTCAATGCAAATTTTTGGTTTTTTTATCCTTTTAGGTAGCGAGTGTTGACAATTTTCTTGCATAACACTTTTCTAAGACATTCCATGTCAAAAACAAAATCTCATATCTCAGAACTTCAACTCTGTGATGCTTAATTGCAATAAATAGTGCACAGCTGATTTTTCAATCAGCACTAAAATGAAAAACTTGCATCTTTTCTTACAGGAAATAAAAAAATATAGTTGGTTTACTTCATTAAGCCAACTCACATAACAAGTTATTTTAGATGTGGTAATCAAGCAATGAGAAATAAGTTTTCTTCTTTAATATAAAGTAATCTATAAGAAGGAAAAGCATACAGAAAGATTAAAATAGGCAAGGTAATTGAAAATGTTTGGTTCTAAATTACACTATTAGATTACTCGGAGCTCTTTTTTACTGTTGAGGCAGAAATAATATTACTCATTACTCATACTTCCAATTATAAATGTATTTGTTCTCATTTAAAATCTAGTTCATAAATATTGAAAGTATAATGTAAAGTACTGCTATACAAGCTCACCATTATAAGCCAGGAATAGGATAAGTTACCAATTCATTTATGGCTAATAATATACTTACATAATTACACATAACATTAAGGACCTCATTATCATTCTAACAAGCCAGTTGCAATATGCATTGGTGTGAATTGCCTTTCAAGAATTGGGTGCTTCTAAATACAATTGTTTTTAAATAAAAAAGTCAAGAATCAAATGGTATCAGCCACTGACAGTTTTAGAAGAAAGAGATGTGAACTCATCTTCAAAGATGTCTGTAAAAATGTGAGATTCTGCCTGTAAAATTCTTATTTTCCTTTGGCAACACTGGCCACATCAGTGCCACTTGCCCTATAACCTGGGGAGAAGGGGAACTAAACTTATGTGAACAGTCTTCATCAAATTGTGAAGCTGAACTCACCTTTTTCATTTGGAAGCCATTACAATTTTAAACATCATATGCAAAACGTATCAAAATTTCACTTTTCTTTTCAGATTCTATTTAGCACACATCAGTACAATTACCTCCACAAAAACAAACACACAAAAAAAACCCGCACACAATAACAACAAAAAAAAATTTTCTCTTCCATTCATACATGAAAGACAATACCAATCCTTCAAGTTTTGAATAGCTCATCCTTACAACTCCACACATCATAAGCAACAGTTCCTTCCAGCTTCCTTTTCAGTGTGCTTGAATGACCAACAGTAATTACACAAAGCTGATGTAAGAGTTACCAAAGCATAGAAAAAAATTATATCCTACTGCATATACTAAATTATTTTCAATTAAGTTCTTTTGCTTGAAAGAAACAAGCCTCCTTTCTCTTCTTCCACAGAAATATCTAGCTTTCTTTACAATACCAAAATGTTTTTTGTATGGACCGTGAAATTCCCCTGCTGTACAACTGTCACATATATTTTTAAAGATTGATTTGTCTTGCTTCCTGTTACTACCAAGGTTAGAAAGTTCTGTCCTGTTTACTTGTCTAACTTCCACATAAAAGAAAAATTCTAGGTTGAGGTACTCAGGGAATTTAATGACTGCCATGTTTCCTTTTGGAGGATATTCTGCTTGCAGCTTTTAACTTATTATTGTAATGCATTTTGCTCTGAAAAGTGCTACGTGAAATTAAATTTCATTCTACTCTTTCAGGCTAAAACTGAACACCTTCGATAACCTCAGACATTTCATCAGTATTAATTCCCCAGTGGAATCATTACCAAACTAGCAACCTAAAGTTTCCATTTGTTGGATTAGTAACCATTCATCCCAAACTTAATTATGAAATCTAATTCAAAAGATTTTTATTACATTTGAAGTGGCCAATAGTAATTAATGGCAATAGTGTGAATTCCATGATGCTCCTTTACAAAGTAAATCAAACTCAAGCCCCCCAAGGTTTGTTCAGCCTCAGCCCTTTGAAAATGTCCACCACTCTTTAGTAGCTTTAATTGCATAAGTATTTCTATTGATTTTGGTAGAAATCACACTTAATATTGAGTTAAGCCCTGTACAGGTGTCTTAAAAAGCAGTGCAGACACAGAGCTCAATGACATCAATTATATAGCTAGATTGCATAATTAACCAGCCAAAATTGGTAGATTTAAATGGGCAACCTTAATTCTTGTCTCTGCACATTCATATTGTGAACTGAATGAAAAAAAAAGAAAAAAGGTCTTAGTGATCATGCAATTAGAACTGTATCATGCACACAGTTTAGGATATCCTCAAGCATTAAGCATTATCAGAGAGCATTATCTATCCAAACCGCCCATAACTTCATATAACAGAATAATGAAAACAGTCTTTTTAAAGCAGTTCTGTGATCTCAAAGAGTAGGAGTAAGATACAACATCATTAATATATATTCCACAGGCTGGTCACAGAGAACAAAACATCCTTCCCCTTCTTCCTCAGCACCACCTTTCCAGACTCTGTCCATCAGCCAAAATAGCATAGTAATAAAATACTACTTGAATCAGTTGCGTGGAACTGTTATCAAACAAGATCCTCTCACAGCTTTGATTTCTACCAACTACAAGGGGAATAAAAAGGTGTAGCACCAGTAGTTTTGATCACAAAAGCACTCTGTTTAAAAGTAAATATCTAAGTGAATTCAAAAGAAACAACTACTGCATGAGGTTCAGTCTGTGCCCATGCTTAATAAGGGTGGCAATCTGATATAACATGTGGTTGAGAGCTAGAGTTTATAAACACTACTATTGCATGAAAAATCCAGAAATTTGATATTAGTGTCATATGCAAAAACATCTATTTTAGGGATAAATATATTCTACACATCTAATTTCTCAACCACTTATGACTAAAACAGCTAAATACAGCCAAAGATAAAAAGAACTGCATGAACTTGCTTTCATGTCTGCAAGTAATGCTACAATGACTGTTAAATGAAATTTGATACCAAAGCTTTTCCTATGCTAATACTGCTTATAAGTTAGGGACAGAGGAATTGCATGTTTTAAGAAAAAGTATTAGATTTGCATCAATATTCTCATACACAAGGGAAAAATATGTAAAGCATGCAACTGCTCAGTAGGATCCTGTTGCTGAATACCCTCATTATTAAAATGTAGCATTTCTGTGCAAATAGACAGGGTAAAAGGCTTCTTCAGACAAGAAGTCGTGGACTATCACGTAATGATTAAGGCATGCTCTCAAGAAACACAAAAACAATCTCATCTGCCTTAAGTAGGGACATAGTAACAGTAAGTAGGCAATTTCCCATTTCTAAAACTAAATGAGTAATCACTGTATGTTATAAATGCAAAGCCTTACTGACTGCAACACAATAACAGATATTATGCTGAAAATTCAACCTTCTCTAAACTCATTTGTTTCTTTTAAATTACATGTTCTTGGACCCTTCTGTGAAAACTGGGAGGTTAATTGTGATAGAACATTGCATAATTCCAAAGCCAAATGCTGAAGTACTTCTACATAAATACCATATGTTTGTCTCAGGGAAAGTGAAACGATTAATTAGGAGTTCAAGCCCAAGACTTTGGAAAGTAATACTTTGAACACAATTAGATTGTTACACTGTATACTGTGAAAACTGAGGTTTTAATTAGTAGCTAAACCATGAGCCGTGGCAAAAATAACAATAATCTGAAATTCTGAATTGTGTGTCAGATTTTGTTTTTTTAACTGACATTGTTTATAACGAGACACTACACAGAAGCCAGTCATAACAAAAGCCACTTAAATTTGTCACACTTCTGATGAAGGAACTACCTATTACGAATTTTAATTTTGTTTTTCTTCTTACCTATGCTATCCTCATCTACTTTAAAATTATCTGCATTACATTAGTCAAGCTCTGACATTCCTAGTTACAAGCATAACTAGGAAGCAAAATAATGAACCAGTTTGGAAAGTCCTTACAGGGCCCTATAAGCCAAATCTCCAGTTCTGACTGTGGTCTAGCCCACCCAGCCCTCTGCTTTAGCACAGTCCATTATAAAGCATCATCTCCTTTAATCTCCACTCTCCTAAAGAAAGTACAGAGTTATTTTGGCCCAGTTCATAGATCACTGACAGCAAATAGTTTTTCCATAGTAGTCAATGCATTCTGAAACGTATCAAGAACATTAATAACTCTACTCACCACATATTCAAAAACGAGTGTTAAAGTCTCCTTGGTGTGAATGATGTCATGAAGCAGCACAATGTTTGCATGTTTCAGTCCTTTCAGAAGAGAAGCTGAAAAGGAAAACATACATGTTGTCTTAAAAAGGATCAAAATATTTCACGTTGACTGGTCTATTTTTTTAGTGACTTGGATGATTATTTGACATCTTGAACTACATAACCTGATAACCAAGAGTTGTACTTCAGCATCCTTTAAGTCTATGAATCTCTATTCAGTGCAGTTGAAGACCATGTGTTCCTATCCAGTGTGATGCAGCAGTGTGATAGCTAAAGGAGGCTTAGCAGTCTCCTATAAGTGAATCAATCATTAACTTCTAGAGAGTAACTTCTAGAGAGAATTAGGGAACTTCTAGAGAGAGTAGTCTGGGAATGTCTAGAGAGAGTCCAGTGGAGGGCCACAAAGATGATGAGGGGCCTCTCCCTTATGAGGAAAGGCTGAGCAAACTGGAACTGTTCAGCCTGGAGAAGAAGAGATTGAAGGCTGATCTTATCAATGCTTATAAATATCTTGGCAGGAGCCAAGTGCACAGAGCTAAGCTCTTTTTGGTGGTGCCTGGCGACAGGATAAGGGGCAAGAGGCAAAAACTGGACTGTAGGAATTTCCATCTAAACGTAAGGAAAAAAATCTTTACTTTTACTTAAATGTTCCAACACAACAGAGCGAATTTCCAACCAAATTCTAAATCTATCATATGAATGGCATTTCAAGCAGTAATTGTCCTTTATCTTACACTAAGAATATAGATTTGATGGCATCTTTTCAATTAGCTCATGAGAATAGAAAAATGGTGTTGACACTATATTTTTTCTTTAATGGAACCAGTTCATGTTTTCAGACTAGTGACAAATAAAGATTTGGTGAACTTCTAGGTGATCTCCCTCACTAAATTTATTTTCCTTCAGAATGCATATTTTATGTTTATACCATAATACATATTAAATATTCCACAAGTATGGCATATTTCAGCAATATGTGCTGACAAGCCATGTGTTGTTACCAAAGTCATGCTGTTTTGTCACCTCACGCATTCATCTGAACAAGACTATCAGTCACTACAACAAAGTAAATAATAGATACAAAGTCATGCAAATGAGTGGCATAGTTCAGTAGTGAATAACAGGGAACTTTCTTCTCTCATTCTTCTCCTGTCAAAGAAAATAACAAACCACCAAATGACACTGTCAACCTCTAAGACAGCATGCATCCCTTTCCACTGCTGTGTAAAATGGAAGTTAAGAAGCTCCCACAACACAATTACCCTTTGCTATCCTATAGAAGGATCTCCACCAGACTGAGGTAACTCCGGGGGTTATCTGGCTCTGTATCAGGGTAAGTACAAATCACAACTCATAGTGGTCTTTAAGAAATCCAACAAGCTGATGTCATTCAAGGAAGAAACACAATAGCAACACAGCAATGCTGTCCTACAAGCATGATCAGCAGCAAAACTCCAAATCTTAGTAAAGGGGAAAAAAGCATACAGCAGCTTCAAAGCAAGTCCACAGATATTCTGCTGCCAGGTTTCTGAATGTACAAGTAAGCCCTATGACCAGGAATGTGGCAGCACTCCAGCTTGACTGAGGAGGTGAGAAGCAGTGCCTCCAGTGAGCTGATTCAGCTTGTGCAAAACAGCTTATGCCACAGAGAGTCAGAATAGAGGAACCTTCCCTGTGCCCTAAATATGATGCTACTGAGCTGTAAATTTGCTATTACAATTACATTTATTAAGCACTTGATCAATGCATCTCTAGTCCCCATTAGCATTGCACAAATAGAGTATAAGTTTTTTTCTTCTGAAAGGAAAAGCCATGTACAATTTTTCACAGGAGATTTTCTTGGAGTAAATTTTCAAAGGACAACAGTGAAAAAATGCTATTGAAAGAGATAAGGAGACAAACAGCAGACAATTAGAACAATTATTCCAAAAGAATATTTCTATCAGAAATATTTCTATCACTCGCAGTACTTGAGCTTTTCCCAGTTCTATTGACAAATAGCCACACATGCAGAGAGATTGGGAACATAAAAAATCTATGTCCTGGCAGAGCCTCTGTCAAACCATAATAGTATTTATGACCTCTGTCAGCTTTTGCTGATCAGCCCATCACCTGAGGCCTCTAAATCCTCTGGTTGGCCATTACTATGTTACTAAAATCTGTATACGGGTCATTAAAGCTTTAACAGTACGTTGAAAGCGGCTTACCCTGAGGTCTTTGCAAATATTCTTTCCTCTTCAGTCCCCTCCCCCTCTTATTTATCTTTTCTAATATCCAATTCTCTCCTTTTACAGTCTCACTATTCAATATGTGCTATATATTACAAGAACTACAAAGTATCACTTGCAGGTTGAGATTGCTGACTTCTCCCCTGGTCCAAGTGAAATACAGTAAATAATAAGGCACAGAAAGTAAAATCTTCTTAATTAAGCTAATTTTACACTGTGGAAGCAAAAAGCAATTGCACTATCAATTTACACCGCAACAAACCTAGTGCAGCTGTGGATACTAGCAGAATTAACCCTTGGGCTCGCCTATCAGTACTGTGATTCTATTACTGATAGGATCACCAGTCTTTGTGGAAATGTTACCTTGCCATAATGAAGAAAAAACAGAAAAAGAAAAAAAAAGAAAAGAAAAAAAAATAAACAGAAAAAGGAAAATAGACCTGTCTGAAATAGGAAAGTTGTTTCCTTTTCCACAGAGCACTTTAAAAACAAAATGAAATATGAACTGATGGCGCTTGGGTGCTTTTTTTCAGAAACAGTCCCTTTGAGAACAAATGACGGACACATCTACTCAGTTGGGCAACTTTTTGCTTGAAGGGGATGGAACTTTGGATGAACTCCACTTATTCAAAGACAAAACCCAGAAAGTCACATTCAAGAGAATGAAAAGCAGAGTCCGGGGAATTCATCAGCATCACTCTGAGGCAAATTTGACTTCAACTTTGAAGCTACCAAAGCAGCTGCTGCTGGAGTTCCATGAAACACCAAGTGCTGCTGTGCCTGATGTTAATTCTAGAACAAAACATTCTCCCTTGGGATGCCAACTCAGTCCAGTGGTTATCACCCACAAATCTCACACAAAGATGCTTTCTTTTAAGATAAAAGTACAAAAAATTAGCGAAGAAAATTACAACAAATCAAAAGTGGTCAAAATATAGCAGTACTCACTTATCCTTGCACATACTCTTAAAAACAAAATTATATAATGCTACTTCAATGCTGCTGACTTTCTTTTTTCACCCTCTGTATTCTATGTAAGATAAACAGATGGCAGCATTTTTAATTCATTTCCCCAAAGAGTTTTGAGGAAGCACAGTAGCACATGATGCTAAAATGCTTTTTTAAAACACTGTGGTCAAAATATCATATGCATTTGAGTGGACAGGTGCTTTTTCTGTCACGTGTTTGCACGTTCTCTTACAGCAAATTCTAGCAATAAAAAACAGGGCAGAGGAATTAGTGTCATACTTCAATAATTAATGACGTCCAATATGATCATCTGTGTGACTCGTACAGAAGTTCATGACTTGAGCCACTAAAAAGTAACAGCGCTCAGCGCTTATTCATCAAGGGCTAATAACCATATTTGCATACCTAAAGGAAACACATTGTATTTGCCTGAATAACCATTACAGATTTCTCCTCCAACAAGGAGATGTTCTCATCTATTATGAACTCCTGGCACTCTGCCTTATTGCTTGTGGTGGTCAAGGAGCTTTTTGCTGTTCCCAAAGGAGCTGGGTTCTAAAGTATGCTCCCTCCATGAGCAAGCTAATACAGCTGGACAGCAGCCAACTCCTACCCAAAACCTGAGCAGCATCAGTAAATCAGTGCCTTGCTCCCTGTAGGGTTTACAGCATCAGCACTAGCCTGGCACTCCAGTAACATAGCCAGATCAGCAGTGACTGACTTACACCTGGAAGGTTTGGAGAGCACACAGGATCCAAACAGTCCTCTGAAAAAGGCTATTCCATGCTCATAATGTCACATTTCAAAGTTGCTCATCACAATCAACAAAAGTAACTACAGCTATCAACTCCCAGGCTTCACACAGGAAGAACGCCTCACTAGCAGCTCTATCAAAGATGGTACTTTCAGACATGGGAAGCCCAGTGAGCCTGAATGTTAACTGGGGACCTTGGATCATCCTATCACAATGTGCTCATTCTTGCAATCCCTGGTTATCATCTTGTTCTCACTTTGTGAAAAATCATAAGTCTCCACAGTGGCCCTAGATAAAAGAATCTCTCATGATTTCTAAATTACCTGGTATTGCAGCGTTGCAACTCTTCTCAGCAGCAACGAAACATCTCAGCTCTCATGCTGCTCAAATTTACCATAATGTACAACTGCTGCTGATCCTCTCACAGATTACATTCTGTATGCAAAGGCCCCAGCCTACTCCCACCATCCCTCCAGAAAGTGTGACTATGATAATGCCTCTTTGCTCAGCGTATAGTAATTGTGGTACCCTCTGGGGCTGCCATGTACCAGTGCTCACCATCTCAGCAGCTTGCATGCTGCTCCTCACACGTATTCTCTTTTTTCACTAACGTCACTATTACTCTCCTAATATTTGCCATTAGGAGAGTTTTAATCTTCAAGACAGCACGTTGTGGCAGTTTGTACCTATTTCATATCGTTAACATAACATCTTGGCTACCCTGTTTAATTTCTGAGGCAGTAAATCATGCAGGTTGTAGTCAGTATCAGAAATTTGGGAAAGCAAGTGATTTGCTCTATTTCAGAGCCAAACAACATATCTGCAAAATTCTGTGGCTTGTCACATTCTGCAGACACAAAGACACTCTCTGACAAAGTGCCAACTTCTTCTCATAAACAGTTGGGTTCAGTCTCTTAATTCTGAGCTCTCCTGGAAAGATGTTTTTAGTGAGAAATATTTCACAGCTTTTTTCCTTATCATGTCTTCAGAACAAATATACCCAGAAGTGCCTTACTGACTGCACAGACCACAGAAGTTCTGCTCCCTTTCCCAGCAACTTATGTTTTCATCTACACATCTTTTATAGGTTTTATTTTCTATTTTTTTTTTCATTTGGCCTCCAAGGACAATGCCCCTTATGCTTCTCGTCCACGTCCTACACAGGGGGACACTTTGCGTGAAATAAAACGTACCCAGAACTATAGCACAGGAATAGGAATTCACCACTCTGTGTTGGTTCTTGCATTAATAAATGTGCAGAAGTTTCCTCCTCAGAAGCGCAGTCCCCCAGTCTACACTTTGCTATTTTCGAGTTAACCCATTTGAAATAATGTACGAAGAGCACACAGATTCATTTTCCTACAACCCCTCTATGACACACTTCAATTCAGTGGAACTGTACATCCCTGGTAAAGACCACAATGGCCACAGACTCCCCATGTTCTCACTGCAGGATACATTCTGCAAAGCAATCATTATTTGTAATCTCAGGTAATTGACTTCAGAGCTGCACACCAGTAAATGCACAGAATTAGCTAGCTTCTGCTCTGATCTTAGAGAGCACAATGCAGTGAAGATATACAGATTGCAGGTCAGCTTTGAAAGATTTCTAGGAAGAAATTTCTTAACAAATTTCAAAGATCCATGAGCTACAGGAAGAGCAGAAAAAGCAAAATTCCAACTGGTGATTATGTAGGCTTAGGTGAATTACCTACTTTACGGCCAACTCCAACCTCATGACGGTCTCTGCTAGATTTAACAAATGTCCTTTATTGTAGTTTTCATTAAGTCACAAGAAAAATGACAGTTTGGCATTAAGGAAGTGCCTCAAATCCTTGCAATAAGGAATTTGCCAACCCCTCAACTGTAGGCTGCTTTGCTGAAGGACTGCTTGGAACACATGAGCCGCATCTACCTCCTCAGGCTGAAATTCAGTCTGACACATGAGTGGGCTGAACTTCTATCCAAGCACTTTTTATTTGTGAAATTTCTACTTACTGCTCCTACTTGAAAGTGCAGTATATTATTTAAACCAGATATACAGAAAAAGAGCGTGTATAACAACAGAGGCACCTTTAGTGTTTCTAAAGAGGCTGAAGCCACTTTGCCTATTGAACTGTAACAATGCACTGGAAAGACTGATCAAATAAGCTCTGAAAAGCGTTACAAAATAATATACTCACAGATATACAGAAGACTGCTGCCATGTGAAATGAATGTCTCTTTCTTTATGTCCTAGATACAAATTTATGGGTTGTGTATCGTTCCCGATGTTCTTCAGACACAAGTACACATGGAGGTTAAAAATAATGAGATATTATCTTATTAAAGCCAGACTGTCATGGAAAAAGACTGTAACGTGCTGCTCATATCTTGATGGAGCCAGTCATATCTTGCCTTCACTTCACTTTCAGTACTCAATAGGAGGAAATTGTGTAAACCAAAAACACATGAGTGCTTACGGAAAACAATTCTACAACATAGGCAAGCATGTGAGAGCATCTGTTACCTTTTTGTACACAAATACCATGACTGGGACTAACAGCACAATGTACTAGTAAAACTGTCACTGTTTTATTATGACCTGCTTTTTATTAGTTTTGCTGTTTTGCTGAATTTTAGACATAGTTTTCACCTAAATATCTGTACTTTATCATAAGTTCTTGGCAAATTCTTGGCAAATATTCAGTGTAATCAGTTCCCCCATTTCTCAAAACACAGGCTTAAGTAACATCTTCTATAACCCCCCAGTAATCTTCTCCTTGAAAAAAACAATCCTATATTTGAGTCAAAACTTGAAACCTGAAAAAACTTAGGATTTTAAAACAGAAGTACACATTTTGCCTTCTCTATGAAAACCCTTTAAATTTGGTCTGGTTACAAGCTTTTGAAATCACTTCTTTGGGTCAGACTAACACTAGGTATGTTATTATGTAGTGACAGCATACAACTACACAACGGCCTTATGTGAACAAAAGAAAAGTTAAGAGCACATCTGTGGGAGAAGGAGAAGTAAAATTTTGGAAAATACTCCTGCGACTGTCGGTTCTTAAAGGACAGAAGATAGGCACCTGGGCTCAGAGATGGACTGTGAATGTCAGGGATCCAGGACTCAAAGACAGGAAACCCAGATCACCCAGATGACTTGAACTGAGTCACAGAAGAGAAAAAGGAATGAGGAATGCAGAAAAGGGGAGAGTGCTTGAAGGGTTACAAGCCACAGTGGAAGCTAGGATGGCAGCATACAGAGAAATAAAAGTCAGAGGACAACCAGAGAAAGGGAGAGAGAGTGTGGAGACAACGCAGAACAGGGACAGAACAGAGAGTGTGTGATGAGCGAGTACTGAAACTTAGGGTATATTTTCCACTTAAGCCCATATCAGAACACAGGATTCCTATAGATTACCAACCTGCTGCTTTCAGCAGAAATCAGTGAGAATGCCTGGCACTTTTCCTCATTTCACTCTAACTCCAGTTAACAGATAGATGCAAGCTAATATGGCTCCCAGCTGGTGTTTCAGTTCAAGTAGGACACGTCCATATGAGATACAGAGCTTTCAAATACAATGAAAAAGGAATGCAGACACAACACCACAAAATGGAATATGGATTTCCACTTGATTTTTCAAACAGAAAATGACATAAACAAAAATCTGAATCAAAATAAAGCAAACCATGCCAAGTGAAATGAAGAAAGAATACATTTATCGTGGCTTCTGCACAGTGACTACTACAAGATAAGCTAGAGCTTTCAGCACACAGTTACTTCATTAGCTATCTTGCATTTACCCTGCACTTTGACAACCTTTAAAGTCACAGTCTGACTTACCCAGCAGTGACTGCTTTGTGTGCTTGTACAGAACCCCAGAATGGTTGAGGTGGGAAAGGACCTCTGGAGATCATGTGGTCCAACTCCTGTTCAAGTGGGGCCATTTGAAACACTAATTGTTCTCAGCTTCCCCCCCTCCCCTCCCCCCAACAGATGGAAGAAGTGGTTATTTAAATCTAAATTTTATACAGGATCAAGAATTTGATCCAGCAACATTTCCAGCTTCAATGGAGGGCACAACGTTCTTTGTAGGATCTTGCTCATTCACTAGAGAAGTTGAAATGTCCACAGGACCAAGTCAGAAGAAAATTCTCCAGACCTTTATCTTTACCTCTTGGCTTGAGTCACTCAAGCTGAGATCATTACTATGATCCTTATTTTCTGGACACGTGCACTTGAGATCTTCATTCATGATTAACAGAACCAAGAGGTTCTCAGGCAATTACTACGGTACCCCAAGTGCCTCTGGGCACTCATATTATTCAACACCATGCAAGTACTTTGAAAGTCAGCAAATATCTCAAAATCACCATTTAAAAAAAACACACTTGAGCAAATGGGATGATAGGAAGATGAACAAATATTTGCCAGCTAGTCAGAGTACAGTGATAAGTAGTCTAGAAAAATCTCAAAACCATCTGTTTTAATAATGCACAGTAGGTGCATACAGCTAAAGCCACACAACAAGAACACTGAACAAAAGTAATCCTTCAGCATCTGACACAAGTAGAGAACACACAGCAGGAGCAAATATGGTGCTACTGTGTAATTAAAGAACTGCGCTGTACAAACAGATAAAGTTTTCACAGATAATCTTAGTTCTGACAACTTCTGAACAATTGACTTTGTAGTTGTAATAAAGACCTGCTGCAGAACATGGGCTACATGCAATACTGGTATTACATGTTCCAAATGAGGGTCTAAATAGCTGAGCACCTACTGAAATCCTTCACCTACATAAGTTGGTGTTGGTTTTGTTACTCATTTTTCCCAGTGCATTATGTTCAACAAGAAATCACTTAACTGCGTTCAACTTCAGTGAGTGATTTCTTCGTATACTGAAGATACGAAGGAGTCTTGGGAAAGTATTTAATTGCATTAACATGAAATCCAGTCACCCACAAGCATGTTTTATCCACTACTTACGAGTGAGGAATGCTAAAAAAAAAAAAAAAAAAAAACCACCCTATTTATTAAAACCTTCTTTTGCTATATTTCTCTGTGGGACATTTCCTCCAGCAAAAACACTGCATGAAGAGCAGAAAGAATTATTTCTGTCAGCATACACTTCAGGCTGCAGGAAAAAAAAAGGCTAGCGGCATATGTCTTGCTTTTTCTTTCTTTTTTTTTTTTTTTCTTTTTTGGTAAAGAGATAGAGACAGAAGCCTTTAAAGGATCATGTCAATTTTCTTTCTGGGTGGGTGAGGCTCAACATGCCTCTTCACTCAAAGCTGGAAAATAATGCTGGAGTGAACATGGCATTGCTTTGTCTCTTGTGGAATGATGTAAAGGTTAAAGAAAGACAGGCTCAGTAAGAAGCTGGCAAATATTATTTTTATGAATATTTTAGTAAATAGAATCACAGTGAAGATAAGGCACACTGTTCTGCAACTGAAAGGAGAATGACAGTAAGTATAGGAAATTAACATGGATTTCATAACAGTAAATGAAATCCAATCACAGAGTAACTAGCGCTAAAAAGCAACTCAAAACAATGAATTGCTAGACAAGCATAATTAGAATACTAATAGTATCCAGAACATTTACAGATATTTGTAGGGACAGGAAATAACCTTAATTCTGTCTACATCTCTTTGATGCATATTATTTCATTTGCATGAAATCTTTCTTTCCCTTCCAAAAACGAGCTAAGCACACAAACTATGAAATGGTAAGATTGCCTCAAGTAACTCGTAAACTAATTTCCAAAATGAAAAGTAAAATAAACTAATTTCCAAAATGAAAAGTAAAACGGTGATGAAGTAATCTGGCAGATACTACAGCAGCAAAACCCAGTGATAATTACAGTGACGGTTAGAGAAAGTGTTTTCCAGACGAAAGAGGCTGCATAGAAAACTACTAATGATGCTGTACTACCAACAGCAAAGAACTTTGGTGCCAATGTTGGCAATCATCAGCTTAGCAATCATATCTGAACTTCAGCATTCTTTCCATATCTAAAGGACCTACCAGCTTACAAAGAGCAGATAAGCTGTCCTCCTTCAGTCTTTGCTCTGGGTATTCCCTTCATTCTCACCTTAACTGTCATTTACTCTCACAATTCTAGTATTATCCATCATCAAGGTTAACTGAAATTAAGGTGTAATCAATTGGGAAGAAACAGAAAACCGTACAATAGACCCACACGATTTTCACTTTATTCACCCTGGAATATAACTGAACATAAATCAGGATGACTGCAAACCTTAAAAGTTTACATTTAAATGACATGAAGATCTGCACTATGCTGTCAGTGTCTAGAGCAGCGTGTGCTTATTTAAGCCTTATGGACAATGTTCAATTTTTAAAAGGACAAAAAATTCCTTTAAGCAAAATACGACAAGCACTGTATGTTACTTTATAAAGCAGCTGGCCCTCACAGAAAGCAAGAGTGGTGCCACTACAGAAAAGAGGGGCTGCTGCAGGAATGTCTCGGCTTCACGAAGCTGACAGCCACAGCTGACAGTGACAGGGTGATAATAAAATGATGCTAACATCAACAGGGAACCCAGTTGAGGTAACTTAGTCATTTCTAGCCCCTAAGTTTGCAAAATGAAAGGAAAAAAGGGAAGGGAAGGGAAGGGAAGGGAAGGGAAGGGAAGGGAAGGGAAGGGAAGGGAAGGGAAGGGAAGGGAAGGGAAGGGAAGGAAAAGGAAAAGAAAAGGAAAAGGAAAAGGAAAAGGAAAAGGAAAAGGAAAAGGAAAAGGAAAAGGAAAAGGAAAAGGAAAAGGAAAAGGAAAAGGAAAAGGAAAAGGAAAAGGAAAAGGAAAAGGAAAAGGAAAAGGAAAAGGAAAAGGAAAAGGAAAAGGAAAAGGAAAAGGAAAAGGAAAAGGAAAAGGAAAAGGAAAAGGAAAAGGAAAAGGAAAAGGAAAAGGAAAAGGAAAAGGAAAAGGAAAAGGAAAAGGAAAAGAAAAGAAAAGAAAAGAAAAACAACCATAATTTTCAAATACAGATTCTGAATTACCTGTGTAAATACACTGCATCAACAGAATTGTAGAATTCCATACTGGAAGTCATTCTGAGCAACAACATAAACAAAATGCACCCAAGAAACATGAAAATATACATTAAAGAGATGTGTCATCATAACCCATTAACACCACAGGTGGTAAGAAATTATATATATTTTTTAAAAGGCCAACTCAACAACTAACAGCTTGTCTGTCTACTACTTGCAGAAATAAAACATCACTTTACAGTCCTCTTGAAAATGTACTCACTTCTTCCATCCTGTTATGTCATGCATCAATTATGAGATAATTATGTCAATTTAATATTTGCTTTTCCAGATAAGATTCTTTTTATAGAATCATAGCAATAATGACAGTATTAAAATTGATAGTACAGCCTCTTAAAGGACCAGTTTCTGCAAGACAACACTATTACCTTGCCAAACTTTAATAAGATGGCCTGATCTTTTACAGTTTGTGTCTGACAGTGTTTGTTCCAGTCAAAATAGGTCAGCCTTTTCCAAGAAAGGACTCGAGGACAAAAGCACTCTTTAATGCTAGTGACCTTATTTTCAAACAGTTCTCAGATCTTATACACTGAAAGGCAGCCATCAAAAGTTACACTTCAGGTCAAGGACATGTTTTTTCTTGTTTCTCGAAAATCTGTCCAATTTGTCAAAGTTTACATCTGGTCAGTGGAAAATTCTACTTCAAAGCTACTCTTTAACAGCTAAAATCTCCCAAAGAATCCAGTTTCCCTGAGCACACTCAAACATTCAGATATTTGGCAAAAGCAAAAGAAATTTGAGCCAACGAGGTTGAAACCAAATGTCGGCAATAGATGGGACTATGTCAGCAATAAAACTCTACTGATAGTTCCCCCTAAAGTATAATCCCATGTTCTTGGACTAGCATGTTTCCAAGCCCCTTGTTTGACTGCTGCTCCCTCTCAGCCTTTATTGCTGCTAATGACAAAAAGGCTGGAAAACACTGCCCTGCCCAAGTAGAGTCTCTGTCTCAGCCCTATACGCTCCTGGCTGAGGCCACTGACCCTTCCCATCTTCCTGTGACTGCTTTCCGCACCTAGTGCTGCATTGAGTGGCCTCTTAGTTGAATTCTTCCACACCCACCAACCATTCCTAACTGACAGTTTTCAACATCACTTTTCTCCTAGTTCTCCTTTCTACCAGTACTCAGATACAGGCATTGCCAAGTAACTCACTGAGGCAGGCTTCCTCTCCCAGGCTGCCAGAGCACAGCAGAAAGGGGAACAAGGATGGAAAAGGGTTAAATGAAAGGGAGACAGATAAAAAAGCACGGATAATGCTTGTAACTGTTTTAACTTCGTTGATATCACAGGGGAAAAAAAAAACAACACAAATAAGTGGGTTTTTTGTTTGTTTGTTTTTTACACTTCTGCAATGCAATATGGCACTTGAAAGGTCCCCTTGTGAAACTGGCTTAAGTGACATCAGAAGTTCAGGAGAAACCAACGAAACAAAACCACAGAACTTACATCTAGGTCCACCTTCACCTGCATGAGCCCTAAGACAAAGCTAATTTTTTAATGGAATTCTTTAAGTCTGTCTTGATTATTATTATGGTTGAACACAGCAGTGACCTACTAACCAAAAGCATGAGGCATAAAATGGAACAGAAAACAAGTAAGGTGCCTTAGCGAGCAGCTGGATCTAGAACTACTACAACCGGCCTAAACCACAGCATTTCTGTAGCTTCCATGTTTAATTAGAAGGATCAAAGTGAATAAAATACTCCTAAGGTTGTGTGATTCAATCAATAGGGGTAGCAGTCACTATAACTGATGAGTTCCTTTGTATTTACATAAATCAGGTGAGGAAGAAATGAAACTTTAGCTGCTAATTCAATTTGACAGAGCACAAATTACACCATTCAGTGTGCCAATGTACCACCAATATTGGACCCAAAGATCTCCTTATATACACATCGGTCAAAGAGAAGACTGTCATCTCACCAGCTGAATCCCAAAAGATTGTCCAACACAGACACAAGGCTTCTTGGTGCTGTGCAACAAAAGTTGAATACTTCCAGTGTGGGTGACAATACTATGACCACAGTTTAAGAATTTAACAAAAATATCATTGCTTTGAAGTAGTTTCTGTATCTCTAAAAGCCTCTGGAACACATGTTGTTCTAAGCTTTCTTTTGATGCAAGATCATTTGGAACAGTATTTCAGGATACCACAAAAGGTCAAACATGTTCTTAGTCTCTACAGTTGAAGTGAGAATACCTAAATATGCAGGAGAACACAGCTCAGGCACTATGAAGTCCTTGGAGCTCTTTGCTTATTGTGAGTAAATTGAAGAATGACTTCAACAAAGCCACGAAATTTCTGGGGCCAAGTTTCTCTGTTAAGGGAACACATTAACCAGGAAAAAAAGTCACAGGAATTAGGACAGAAACATATACCCTCAGATGCTAAAGGATTTCTTTACTAGCATGGCTAATTAGTGTGTATGCTACTTCAGGCACTCCTCAACAATAGACTGCAGCTCTGAAGGAACTTGCTAAATGAGGAACACCAAATTCCTCTTCCAACACATGCCAGAAAATTTTGGCAAAAAATCAAGAGTGCATCTGAAAGTCTAAGAGCAAATTCCAGTTCAGACACATATTAAAACAGTGGCAGCCAAAGTGCTAACACTCACAGTGCTATACCCTAAATTCCCACCTCGGTTCAATGTTTCAAATAGTACCAGCACTTTGGAAGCAGAACAAAAATATTCCCCAACAGAAAAAGGAAAGATCAGACCATGAAATAGGCATGAGAACACCTCTCATTTATATCTAATTAGAGCTCAGCAACCTAGCGATGACAGATCACACACTTCAGCAGGTCCATCAAAATGCCTCTCCCCCAGCTGGTTAGGATGCTTACATTTGACAGACCGATAATATTCAAAACAAACAGATGAGATCTCTGCAGATAAACAAACGTGCTCAGAAGCACATTTATCTCCCAAACTTCTGCGTGAACAGGATAAGCCACATGTAAAATATCTGAGAATAAATTACAGTCAGGTACCTTTACCTCAAACGTATCTTTAACCTTAACCATACTGTGAGTGCTACACATCATAGTAACTGGGATGGTGTCACCGCCATGAAAAATTGTCTGCTGGGTTTTTTTTCAGTATTTTCTTGGCTGTTAATATGCACTGCTAATAAGGCCTCATCCTTCGCTGCGGTTTGGCTTTCATTTCATTCAAGGAACTTTTATAAACTTGTTTACATAATTCTCAAAGATGTTGATTTATAATTCTGTCAATGATTTTACAAGGTTAATGGCCTCTGCAATTAAATAAACAAATGAGAAACTGAATGACTTCAATTTTATGCACTTCAGTCAGCCATAAAAACAGCATACTCTGCATGGATCTTGGACATATGAAATGGAGGAAAAAACACCCTTCTGCTGACAGCTTCAAAAGAATGGACAGAAAAGGACATACTCCTCTTAATGACGAGCCATGGTGTGCTTCGACTCAGAAGCGCATTGCAGAGCAGAGATTGAGGCAGTTTCCCATATGCCCCTGAGAAACGTCCATACTCCATGGGAATAATTTCACTGAATAAAAGCTCACCTTATGACACCGAAGGCTCAAAACCATAGCTTCTCTTCTCAGAAGCATATCTGTTACTCAAGATGCTTGTCATTTAATTTAGATATCACTTTTTTTTTAATTTTAAATTTAAAGCTCAAATGAATGTGATAAGAGCTAAACAGCACTGATAAAGGAAGCTCTAAGTTCCTTACTCTAAAGAAATATTCATACTACAATCATTCTGTCTAAAAGGAAGCCAAGTAAGATTTGAAAATATCACAAAATTGGTTAAAATATTTCAGGCCATGCCTTTATGATTTTTTTTTTATTCTATTAGTTGACATCCATTAGCAGTAAAAACGCTGGACCCCATCATACTCCTTTTTAACACCAAAAAATCAGAAGTTTCAATAATTTTACCCAAATTTCTTTGTGCAACTAAAAATTTGGTTGTCCAAACTTCACTGCAGACCTTGATTTAACAGCAACAATGTATCAGAAGTTCATTCCAGGGAAAAACAAAAGAACAAAAAAGGAACAAAATCCCTTGGTTTTGGTAAGGGTGGAGGGATGTTGGTTGATCTGTTGGTTTTTAATGTTCAGAGATTTCCTACCTCCTCAGAGAGGTTAGAAGTTGCTTCACGCCCTTGAACTCTGATCAGGAGTTATTTACAGTCAAAGAAATGAATTCTTTGAATGAGGCATTCCAACATCTTGTCATGACATAAAAAAAGAATAAAAAACATAAATGCATTGGCTGATGGGGAGACGCTAAGGTTATTAATGCAGTTTATAAGCCTCTTGGACCAGTGGCCAGAAATCTGACAGAAAGGTGTTATGAAAATCTTGAACCCATTATCTACAGGCATATACACTTACAGTTTATTTAGTTTGACCTCTTCAATAGAAGGAGCAATTTTCAAGCTCATAAATTCTTACTGAGTTTATTTTTAGAAAGACATCTATCCTCCTGCAACCAGCATGGCCTAAAAGTATCCTCAGTTCTCATCCACGTCTGGGAGAGAAAGAAATCCACCTAATCCCATACAGACTTTGAATGAAGACTACGAATTGTTCCAAAATCTTGTCTTTTGTTTTAGGTAGATTTGTGCCAGCAGGGCTGAGAGACAACAGCATACAGAGACACTTCAATATCTGTAACTTGAATTTTGTTTGTGAACTGCTGCTCTAAGCCTTAGTTTCTCCACTGACATGCAAAATAATGCATTTTTGATTATGCAAATAGTCCTCTGCTTTGTGAATAGGGCCTCAAGTGATTCAAATGGTAATTCAGTCAGAAATCTTGATGCAAAGCCAGCATTTCAACCATGTCAGTTTTATAACCAAGACTTTCTGAGAAACACAGAATTAAAAATTGAAATAATACCATTTAGGATCACAAGCACATTGAGATGAAGTAACCTGGAAAGTGTGGAAATTCTTAATAAGATTTTGTCAATGGGCCTACAACCTGCTGGGTTTGTGTTTAGTTACACATCCCTTCAGGAACTGACAGTTTCCTAATGGCAGCAGTGTAACACTGCTATGATGTGAGAAACCAAACCAAAATAACAAAAGCAAAAGTTTATCCAGAGCTTAATGTGCTAAATGCTCAGGGTTTGCTTTTTTTTTTTTTAATAAAATCCCCATACAATCCAGCACATATTCTTATGAAAACATTCTCATGTTAAACACTGTTTCAGACTTCACAGCACACAAAAGAGCAAGCGTGCATTCTGTACTCCAAAGAAACAGACGGACAGGGAGTGTGTGAGTGATTTATCCTGACGTTTGAGGGTGACATTTATAAAAAGTATTGTACATTACATTTTCTTCTGGTTACAAAATTTTAGACAGACTACATAAAAGGAGACACATTTTAATTGTGTCCAAACTAGAACTGCAAAATTGACCTAGTGACTTTTCCTTTCATTCCATTTCTTTTCAGTCTGTAGCTACAAGAGTGATTTGAGCTACTTTGTCCTCTCACATTTTGGGAGATATGAAGGGCAGGGAGTGTGTTTCCAGATGGAAATCAGTCATACAAACACTGCTATCACGCTGCCTGTAAGACTAGCTTGGAGGTACATAGATTTTCTACCATCCTCGTGACCTTCTTCATTGTTTCTGATCAGGGAAAATCAGGTGATAATTAAGACTAAATGAAGCCCAAGGACATCTGATATTAAATTACCTGACCTGTACAGCTAAGAGGGCTTTACACTCCTAGCTCTCAGTTTAAGTCATTTATAAACAAAAAAGGGTGTTAGGATGCTTCCTCAGGAGATTTAGAGCAAAAGCTAAATGCATAAAATCAGCTCTCGTTGACAGTGCAAGTTTTGAGCATCTTTTCACGTCAAAATCCACAGCAGACCTATTCACATTAATCCCTTTCTAACATCCTAGATTAATAGTCAAAGAAAGTTGGTATGACTCCTGCATCAATTAATGAAATTCTGAAGTGACCTTCACCAAAGAAGGATAAATATCTGTATCAAATCAGAACTGACACAAATCACCAACTTCAGCTAACAGATCCTCATTTACAAGGTTTCCTCCATTCATTTTTTTCTTGGTTCATTTTTCACTTGGCTTCAGCTAAATCCACTCCCAGATGAGAAGCTGCTGAGTTTTGTGCCAAATGGCCCAGCCCTTAAAAATTCACAAATCGCACCATTACAGATTCGACAACTGTAGAATATATTCCACACTGATAACTACTAGACACCACTATCATGTCTTTTATGTTAATAAATGGGTCAGAGGTGGAAGGTCATGATACCCTATTACCAGTCTCCAAACCATCCAGTTCCCCTCCATCTTAGAAAAATACAATGAATTGTCAGTTTCTTTTTTATATTGCTTACTCAGGAGGAAAATTCCCAAGAAAAATAATGTGGATATTCATTTTCATTGCTTTGAAGATGACAGTAAAGGTCAATTTCTGATTTTGAAATGCTGCTCTCTTCATATTGATTATAAAGACCAAAAGCAGTAAATTCACCATTGCTACAAGAAGAAATCCCATTATGAAGCATGTATTTGAACTTCATATAATTCCTGAATGATAAATCTCTCGCACAAGCAACAACTGGAGAACAGAAGATGTTTGCAACACAGTCTTCAGCATAGGGGAAAATAGGAGTGAGGAAAAAGACCGATGTTATCTCCCTAAGGGCCTGACCCAGACGTTTGAGCTTACAGCATCTAACAGCTAGACCTAGACACGAAAGCTAAGCAGAAAACTAAAGCTAACTAAACTGGCTCAAATGCTGAACTGCCATCTTAGAATCACCAGGGTTGGAAAAGACCTACAAGATCATCCAATCCAACCATCCACATATCACCAGTAGTTCCCACTAAAGCATGTCCCTCAACACAACGTCTAAACATTCCTTGAACACCTCCAGGGTCAGTGACTTCACCACCTTCCTGGGCAGCCCATTCCAGCACCTGACCATTCTTTTGGAAAAGTAGTATTTCCTAACATCCAGCTGAACCTCCCCTGGCACAGCTTGAGGACATTCCCTCTAGTCCTATCACTAGTTGCATGAGAGAAGTATAAAACATCTTACTCAGATATTTTTGAAAATTCAGGACATAGCAGTGATAGAAAACACACACAAAGATCTTGACAAAGACAAATGTCTTCGTGTAGATTTGAAGTCACCATTTTAGTCACAAGGCTAAATAGTACAGTTGCTGGGGTTGTTCCTTTCATAAAAGGGAGATATAACAAAGGAAAAAACAATCTGAAGAATTGGCTAGTTTTAGGAAACATCAGATGATATCATTGTTTTACTTCACCACATTACTAAGGATGGCATTGGCATTTGGAAGGTGTGCCCCTGAAAGGTCTCTAATCAATTAAAGCAGAGATGCCAGAATTTACTAACACCTTCATTTACATTAACAACCAATTAGTATTTCTATCCCCAGTCAAGTCATACCAAGGGATATATGGTCACAGGGAAAAAGCTGATGTTACTCTGAGCAGGATTAACTTGTGCTTTTCATTTTATGGCTGTAGTATAGCTGTAAAAAGAGATTAAATTTGCATATAGAATAAAAAGACGTACTCACCAACTTCCACTTAAGCAATAAAGCCATGAGGGCTGCACAAGGGTTCTGTAAGATGTATAGTTATGTGCTACAGTTATGTACGAAGAAAAGATTGTGCCTTTCTTTTTATCTACCTATATTTTGTATTTGCCACTTTTTCCTACCCTTCCTGTCATAAAAATACAGTAGAGCAGGGAACAGTTCTGAATCACGCCTTAAAATGGCAAGAAAACAGATTTTATGAGCAGAAGAAACCTTTTTCGGAGCAGAACACCCCTGCTGGGCCAAGGTGGAGAACCTGAAGCTCAGGTGAGGTGTAAGCAGGGTTAGGTAAAGGAATCAATGGCTTCCCTGTATGAATGGATTTTGAAGCTCCTAGTGCTGGAATTAGCACATCCCTTACCCACCACTTTCCATGTGAATACTGACAATTTCTGCAACAAAAATAGGGCAGAGTCTGAAAGGTCTGCCATCAAACTAACTGGTAATAGCCATGAAGAAAGGACTTTGAATGGTGAAATGATGATGACATAAATAAAAATAACAACAACAGTAATTCCCTAAAGTGACACCACATTCTTTTCTGTCTTTAACTGTGCCCAAGAAAAAAAGCCAGAAAGTCACTTATTCACTTCAAAAGTACTAAATGAAGATACAACCAATAAAGCCGTACTCAGCTTCAGCAGCCTACAGCAAAAATATGGGGAGGGGGCAAACATGAAACAGAGTTAGCTTTATGAAGCTGCCTAATTTGGAACTTTCATTTACAATTGTCAGAAAAGCATGACACTTTTCCCACACAATATGAGTTCACAGAGGAGTTTAAAATTTATATCATGATTCCCAAATGAAAACATCACCATTTATACTGCATTTATGTAATGCCAACTCTCCTGAAGGATTTGTAGTTGTGAGAGATACTAACATATTAGAGGGTAAAAAAGGGAAAAAATAAAGTTATGTTCAGTATATGAATAACAAGGATAGCAAGGAACAAAGAAAGAAATAGGACAGACTTATTCAATCTCTACCCCTTCTGAGCACTGTACATAGACAGTAGCCTTCATTCAGTATACCAAAAAGGAGAGAGAACAACACAATTTGCAAGCACTGAAATGTAATACAAACATAAAACAGCATCACCCTAACCTCTCATACTGTATCTGAGCGGGACTGAAAAATGAACAGCTCACTCATGTTCGCCTGAGATGAGCAGAAACTCACTTCACCTGTTGAAGTCAGTCAGTCCAGCTGATTTCCAAGAAAAACAAATGAAGTTGCCATGAAAAACAAAAACAAAACAAAACAAAACAAAAAAAACCTGCAGCAAGTTGGGGCTGGAGAGAACAGCAAGGAGAAAAGTAACATCAAGGTGAAAGCTCCAGCTGCCCTGAAGCCCCACAGAGCAGAGGATCCAACATGTTACTCTGAGGCCTGACCAAGTTGTACAAACTCAAATGTACACAATCAAACGTGGTCAAAAATTTGAGCTAACAAAAAAACAGTCTGTGGTAAAAGCTAAAAAAAAAAAAAAAATTGAGGTTATTTTTCTATTATTAATGTTCAGTAGAAAAGAACAAACACTTCTCTACATCATTAAAAAAGTATATAATAATAAGTACCATCCAAAAGTCTTGGGAATTTAAAATCTTCTGTTTTGTGATAAAGACCACAGGAGAACCTTTTTTGTAGTTTTCAAAACCCAGCTCACTGCTATATGGGAATGTCTCCACACCAGTTCTATACCAGCAGTCAAAAACATTAAGTTTTCCCCCACAAGTTCAGTATGCATTTAATCTCTGAGTAGGAGGTTGGACTCGATGATCTCTGGAGGTCCCCTCCAGCCCCTATAATTCTGTGATTCTGTGATCTTGTCTTCCTCTGTTATCTCGAGGCAGCATACACCTTGTGTAAGGCTGTAGGATAGCCACAGCAGACAGAGATCAGAGAGAAAATAATTTTGGAGTTTCTTTACCTCTGAATACTTCTTGACCTTAAATATTCCATGATACAGTGTCCCAGAGGCTCTTGGCTCATGTGCTTTATTTTTAACAACACTGAGAAACAAAGATGTTATGATTACAAACTGCACTGGCTTTACAGCTAATTGAGCTGCAGCTATTTAGCCTGCAGAAGACTCCAGCTTTGCCAACTCTATAGGCAATGAAAAAGTTCCCAAAGCTACAGCCAAGCTCCCGTTCGTTTTTTACTTCACAGCCCAAATCAATCCCGCTTCTAGGGAGAGTGAACTTAGCCTCAGCCTCTAAAAACAAACAGGCCAAAATTATATCATAACTCATGTGATGTGAATGCTTAGAATAGCTACATCTCCACACTCTTAAACATAATTTCTTAAAGTTCCCTGAGGCTTGCTGAGCCAAACACAGATGAAGCTTTAAGGCATTTCAGTTATGGAAATTTAAATTTCTTGACTGGACTTCATAAAGGAAATGCAAAAGTCCTCCAAACTCTTATCACTCAAAATAGAGCAGCTGTCAAGCTTCCTTAATGAAAATAAATTAAAAGTAAAAAACTACTGCATAAAAGGTAGAATGGATTTGACATGTGTTTTGTTTGTTTGTTTTGTATAAGGATGATCCAACTTAAAAAAAAAAAAAAGTAACTTACTCTTTACTGAGATACAATGAATGGACTCCAACTCCTATGTCCATGTTTACCTCCTAGCAGTAGATTGACCAACAAGTCTCCAGAAATATGCAGATATTGTTTCTCTGTGCCCTTGTCCTACAGAATAAAGCCTCATATGATGAATAGGAGGTCTATCACCATAAGCCATCTGGCTAGTGCCATGAGGTCATTGGTTGACTTTAATTCGTAAAGATTATCATGCTACATATCAGTCCAAAATCACAGAACTGTAATACGAGTACAATAATTCATCTGCTCTGTTCAGACAATATTTCAATATGAAATCACAAGTGTGTCTACTGAGTAAAAATATAATTTTCTG
Source organism: Gallus gallus (assembly GCF_016699485.2). NCBI lineage: Eukaryota > Metazoa > Chordata > Aves > Galliformes > Phasianidae > Gallus > Gallus gallus. Next base: position 21,797,761 of record NC_052533.1, on the reverse strand, counting down.
TAGCACTCCCTTAGAGGGTACAAGTACAGACTGTACTACTTCTCTTGGATAACATAAAAGCATAAATGTTTTACATCACTTGCAGTATTTTTACTACAAAGCAGTATTTTCTATTGTGCTCTTATGAGGAATTCTTTGCAATAGATCTCTCAGTCACTTTGGCCAAGAAGCCTCTCTTGACGGACAGCTGATTTTGTAATTTTCACTTGGCAGTTACTCCGCATCAGTTTTATGAAGAACTATCCCCTCCGCACAATAAACTCCAGATTGAGAGGCCTCAGAAAAGCTTCTAACTTTGGGAAGTCTGTCCAGACTGGGACAACGAAGGGGGACTCAGATTTCCTTACTGAACACCCTTTAGGTATTCCTTTTTTTGTTTGGGAGGATGCTGTATGGAGGCCCTTTCTATGGGGAGAGAGTCTGTGAGAGTGTGTGATCTTGTGTTAAGAATGATAACTGTATGTGGATGTAGCAAGATTTCACAAACAGCATACAAAAATGTATGTTTCTATTACTATTCTATTACTATTCTATTATTCCAAAGAAGAAATTCATACAATGTGTTTTCCGTTTTAAAATTGTAATGTGCCTGCTGGTGAAATTTTTGATCTCTTTCAACAGTTCCCAGACAGGTTTATCATCTAGGGAAAAGGTAAGAAGGTACAGCATAGAAGGGAAGCCAGAAAAAGGAAAACAGAGGTATGGATGAAAGAGGCCTGAAACTCTGACAGTGTTTTGTGGCCAAGAATTAAGCCTCTCTCCACACCACTTCTATACAAGCAATCAAATACATTAAGTTTTCTCCTATAAGTTCAGTATAAGTAGTGAATTTTTCTATAATTGAAATTTTTCAAGAAATTTGTTAAGAAAACCTTGTGTTCTTTGTCTCACACAAGACAGGTGGCTGTTCCCAAGGCACTTCTATGTTATTTTTCACACCACCATGAAAAAGCAACAGATTTTTCCACTGGATCATATGAAAAACTATTATCTGGGTAACTGTCAAATCAAAGGCATGGAGACAGTCTCTGATGGGAACACTTCTGAATGTAAAATACAAATACACTTCAGTAACAAGAAGTAAACAAAGATAATAATAAATAAGAGAAATAAACTAAAAGTTGTTTCATTGTGACCTTTAAATGGCAAAGCACCAAATTACCTCCAAAGCAAACCTGGTTTAGATGATGCTTCAAAATATCATTCAGGCCTACCAAAAATAAAACATAACTATATAATAAAACAGAATAAAATTTTACTAATAATAGTAAATCACATTAAGAAGAATAAAGAAGCAGCAATATATCCATGGGCATAATTTGGAATTGAAACTAAACACAAAACAGTATTTGTGATTAGGATAGAAAAAAAATGTATTGCCCAAGTAATCACACAAGCAATGTAGCAGTAAAACCAGGGTGTGCTTGTCTACGTTTATACCTAAAAAGTGGAATCTTTGTCCTGCAGGCTAAATGGAATATTATTACTCTGAAACCAAAGATGATAACTATGGAATAGTAAGTCAAACTGCTTCCAGATTTATAACCTATCACGCAGTTCAGTATTTAACCTAGATGAAAGTATGATATTACAGGAAATTAAGGGAATGAAATATGTGAGATAAAGCTTAGGTCATTGAACTTTTCTGCTGGCTGCAGTGGATTTAATCACAGACTCTGCTGCTGAGGCATCTCTGAACAGCCAGTAACGATGGTTACAGTGAAAGAATAAAACACAACTACACAACACAGAAAACCAATCACTGGCTAATCTGTATTCTACTGAATTTAGTTTAGATGAGAAAATGGCATGTAGATGACTGCTAGACTCCATACTGTCTCAGATATCACAGTTACAGCACATTTTTGATAGAATGGTAATCCGCTGTTGTACAAGCAGGAGGGAAGCCTGCACCACGTTCAGAAAATCGTGTAGGTTAATTCAGTCATATGCATACATCCAATCATTTTTTTATTTTATTTTTAGTTTCAGGCTCTTCAAAAGTAGATCCTATTATCCCAGACTGAGTGAGTTAAATTCAGAATACAACATCCCGCAAACTGCACCCCACCAAATGAAAGCCTAAGTGGATGCAACTGACTCGGCCAAACTGAAAGATTCTTAGCAAAGGCCACCTCTGAATTTTGTTCTACAAATTCAGGGAAGAGCCGAGCAGCACTGACAAATAAGCCCCATTTACCTACTTTCATTCAAACCTATGCAGCTGTGATATTTATTATTTTGTGGAAGACACAAAACCACAACTGCTGTGAAAGCAGAAATACTTCATAAGCAGCAGCTTTCACTGAAGCTCTAGCTAAATCTCACCTGGGCAGGTTGACAAATCATGATTTTTTCTTACCCTGCTTTTGGTAGGTTGGTATTGCTTAGATGTTTTATTATTTACTATTTCTTCTTTTTTCTTTTTATTTTTCCAGATAAGTTAGTGTTTATTTCCACAGTCACATAATCCATGTATAAACTCCACATCATCTTACTCCTCTTAATCTTTTCCCTTCCTACTTTTGGTTTCTATTCAGCTTCATCCCGTATCTGTCACAGGAGTAACAATATGCTTTCCTGTGCAGACATTTACAAAATTCCCTCAGCACGGCCACCATGGAAGATTTCAGTCTATAGCTTCCCCTAATTAACATCGCATAACATTCCAATAGGAACACAATGCAGGTATGCTATTTTCACTCACTGCTTTACCCCAAAATACGTTCTACACCACTTTAAACAATTAGCGTACAGTAGTTTCAGTTTACACTGCCTTACACTGATGGAAAATTAGAGAATAAGGAATAAGTCACCTGTATGAAAGACTTGGGAAACAGATGTACAACAGACCTCTGGCTCATGTTACCATACCTGCTTTTTTTTTTTTCTTTTTCTTTTTTTTTTTTTTTTTTTAATTAGGACAGCACTACTACACAGATAGACCAAATTAGAAGATGAATTCATCTTCAGTGATATTTGCCCTTGTTCTAATTGTTCCAGTCTAAATTATAGGACAGGAGCCCTTGGTCAGCCAACACAGCTCAAGAAAAATCTGTTCAACAGAGCGTCTCATTCTTAGGATTTCTTTCAGTCTTACACTAATCAGGTAACCTAAGAGCTTATAGAAGCATTTCCTTTTCATTTCCCACCTATGTTGATGAGCTCAACATGCTCAAGGTGGATTAGATGCTGCTAAGGGGATAGCAACAGCTTCCTTCAGTTTTAACAAAGCCCACAGCTGTAGCACTGCTGTCAAATAATACAAGACTGGCACACTGCTGTGGAAATTACCTTCTTAATTTACCTTTCTAGCCCTAACATTTTTAGGGTGACAAAATCAAAACAAAGAAAACAAAAACAAGAGCCAATCCAGGAATAGATTTTTCCCCTTCCCATCTTATATGTCAGGGTTGTTTGCCTTCTACATGAGACTGTCTGGACCATATTTCTCCTAATTGCTTCCACAAATGTGAATGAAGTTGCACTACCCAGGAAACAAGGTCACTTCTATGCACACAAAGTAAATCAAACAACAAATACACTCTTAACCTGACTTTGACCTGTCCTAACCAAAAGTCTACAAAAGTCCAAAAAAACCCACTTTCATTAGCCTAACAATTTTGGCTCTAGTCCCAGCCTAGATTAGTACTTAGAAATACAAGACATGAGTACAGTCCTATCAAAATCAGTGACACATCACATGCTTAAGAAAATATATATGAATTAATAACCTTAACAGCTTTGTTAGACAAGAGCTTTGTTTTTTTTAATACTAAGTATAAGAATTTTAATGAACCATAACCACAGTGCTGTAGGAAGAGCTAAAATGAAAACTCCTCCAATGATAGTGTGAAGATTTTTTTCATGTGATGAGCTTCTATAATTAAAAAAAGTCAAGTGGAAAATCTCTACTCTTGCTCCCAAGAATACTTATTTACTCTGAGCTCATACAACAAACTATCTATAAAGGAAAAAAACATTATTCTGTTTTTTACAGTTATAACATTTAGTCTTTCATCCAGACAAAGCTCTCATTAAAAAATCTTTAAAGTGTCACTAAGCATGCATAAGAAAGCTGTATGTACTACATTCTCTTATTAAATCAGTACTGTATCAACTAAAGGACTGAAGAATAATAAACATATTTGAAAGGCAGGCTGGTACACCTTGAACTCAGCCTTTCAAATACTGAAAGCTGTGCTCATAGCCCTCTACACACCTCGTTATCACGGCACAGCTGCAGGAACAGGCAACTCCCAGAAAAAAAGTGTAGATCAATATGAATAAATGTGTCAGATCATTCAATAGTTATGATTTAAACAAAGCATAGCACAAGAACTGCAGAAATTCCTTTCTATATTGGCCACCCACGGTTTTCCCTGCTTTGTGCAAGAGCTGCCTTTAAAATGCAAAATGTAGCACAACCTTAGGGTGGTGATCAACGGTGCTTTGTGGGCTTTTGAGCACAGGATGTCAGCCTCAGCAACCTGAGATATTTGCCCAGTCTGGCCCCAGGCTGGCTCATGGTCCCTGCAGACAGAGCTGAATGCACATGAGGGACAATGGAACTGCAGGTCTGGGACTTTGGCTGAGATGCCTATGGAACCACACCCCTACAGTGTAGGATGGTACTGGAATGATGCTGTGATAGTCAACACAATTTTAAGTGGCACCTCAAAGTTGCAAGTCTCATCTCTCCAGCTCTCGACCAATTTCAGCTGAGTTTGAGTCAGCAGTGTGATGGTAATTTGTTATTTCTCTACCAAAGCTCATATTTAGTGCCATCCAACAGAGAAGGCTCCCACAGAGGAGGCGCAACAATTTCTGCAGAGGAGCTCAAGAATGCCAGTTCAAATCAAGCAGCTGTCAGCAGGGAGCATGAGGCTGACAAGGAGAATGAAGGGAGCAGAGCAGAAAGCATGACAGACCTCTCAGAGTGAGCAGGAGAGGAGTTACTTCCAATCCCCACAGGTTGGAGCCCACAGGGAAGGGAAAACAAACAAAAGCTATCCCAAACCACACACAGTTTTTATTATGCTTTTACTTTTTGTGACCTGATCTTCTGATTGTCTTCACCAATAAATGCTTTCTTCTTTTCATGCTGCAAGTACATGTAAAATTACATCCACCTTCATTTTAACCTGCTGCCCCTAGGCAAGAAGCACTACTTATATGGCTCCCTCATGTTCCACAGGGACTTCTCACACCTACCTTAAACATGAGTGTGCTCTTAAGTACTCACTGGTATAGTAAATCTAACGCAAGCCACAGCAGAGGCAGAGCTGCATTATTTAACAAGAGCTCCCACACTACAGTCTTTGTTTTTGAAGTACCAAAGTTTCTTCCCACAGAGGAAACGATCATATCATTTGAATTCCCAAGCTATTCACTATAGCACTGTGCTGCAATAAGTGCAACATAATTACAAAAAACAAAACAAAACAAAAAACAACCAACATGTATAATCATTACCGTGCATACCTTCCCTGATAGCTGTAAATGGGGTTCCTTCCTCTTCTTGTAATCTTATCACCTTCAGTGCCACCAGCTTTCCATTAACCCTAAAAGGGGAAGAAGAAATTTAGAAAAGATTAAAGCAGAAACAGCATTTCTCATAAGAGAACTTATTTCCCATCATGTACTTATTCAATTTCTTCTTGTCAATACCAGTGATTCATTTATAGCAATGTAAGAAATGCTTCATAGCTTCCATAATGTCAACTTTATTTTTTCACACTCATAAGCAATCCAAGAAATGATCTCAGTTTTCTGTGAGTCAGCCTGTTTCCTTTCTACTACAGCACTAAACCAAAGCTTTGTTAAGAAGCAGCACGTTGAAAAATATGTTCCTATCCTTTATTTGATCAAAACGTTCAAGCAAAAAGGCATACAATTCTCATCAATCCTTCAACGTGCAGAAAATCCATATTAGTATTGATTGCCTTCTTTCCACTGCATCACGCCCATAATTACTACCCTCCAAAAGCTATGGAAGTTTGAGATGGGAAATATTTTTAGGTCATTCTGGTCATTTCCCTTCAGGGCAGTTCCTGAGGTACATTCTTGACTACATGGCCCAGGCTAATTTTAGATTTGAATGATTCTCTTTTATAACATTAAAAATATTCGGTGCTCCAAGGACCAAACTTCACAACAGAAGTGTTATGGTTTTATGATTTTTGGTTATCAATATTCCACATCACATCATTATTACAAACATTAGTTTGTTTCTCCTCAGATCGTTGCTGCTGTTTTTAATTATTTTGGGGTCCCCTGTTTCCCTTCCTGGAGGCATGGATTTTGCAAAATCCCTCTGCCCCACTAGTTGCGGAACCGGGCTGGACCAGCCCTTAAACCGTTGACAAGAAGCCACTCTATTTTCCAATCTATTTGGTTGGTTTTACTTCTAAAACTCAAAATCTCACTACAGATAAACCCCATTAAAGCCTTAAGGGTTCACTTCATGCAAATTAAATATCACAAAAACTGAATGAAAATTAAAGATTAATATCAATTCCTCAAGAACAAGCTCATACTTCTGAATCTTTAACAGACTCCTAAGGTATGAGAAGAAATGGTAGGTTACCAAAATGTGCCAAATAAAAATTATTTCAATTTCTCTCTGTAATATCAAAATTAGCCTTTGTGGCCACACAGCCCAAGGAGGGATTGGAGCTTTCACACTCCTGTAGACATACAAGCATTTCCTTATTGCACTAGGCTCTAGAAGACGTATTCATTTTTCTAAGCAAGATGACATGGACACCTACCAAATCTGAATTTCTCTTCTTCCTTAGGCTTTTAATTTATGCACTCATGTAGCTTCAGTGACACAAAGGCCACAGCACTATTTCTTCTGCTTAACTTTTACTATTGTCAGATTTTCATTACGCCTACACAGTGCATCTCACAATGACTGTGAGCAACTTAAGAAACCCTGGTTATCAAAAGATTGTTTACTCATCACCTCCCAACTGTTCACACTTCAGACCAGCCCCAGCTCCAGTCCCAAGACACTAGTCATTGTTGAAAGATAATTAGCAGCTTAGCCCCATTGCATTATCTGGATTTATCCCCACGATTACTAAAATCTTGCCTCAAGAAATGTTGCATGTGATGCACAGACAGGAGAATAAATCTTAATAAAAGCAGAAGTAAAAAGACTGAACACAGACATGTGGCTCATACTATGTGTAGTTTTCAGTTGCTCTGTCAATACAGCAGCCCACCCACCACATATATATAAGATAGACACCTGGATAACTTGATTATTTTACAATAAATGAAATAACACTGCAGGAGAAATTTGAAAAAGAAAGCTCATTCTTCTGATCAAGAACAGTATAGATGCTCTACTCAAAGAATATAATGTAGAAGACATGCAAAAAGCAGATCACCAAGGTACTAAGGAACGTGGATTCGGACTCTTGCCAAAAAGACCAAAAATTAGCACCTAACATGTAGATTGTGTTGTTTGTAATCTAAGTCCTGCATTTCACTGACTCATTAACAGTAAAAACACAAATGGCAGTAGTATGGAACTTGCTTTGATGGATTCACAATTATACAGTGCTCTCAAACACAGTAGGTGGGCTGTACTATTTAGTTATTACTGCCACTTTGTCATTGGTACCTATCATCATCTTGACAGACATCATGGCAACTCTTAACACTATTAAAATGACTGAGCTAATATTGAACAGTGTTCCTCTGGGATTGCTTACTCCCTTTTATTGTTATTTATATCCTAAATATCCACCTATAACTTCTGATTATCATTGGCTCATTAGTCTCATTTACTACTCACTCATTAGAACTTCTTTTCTTCAGCTCATTTTTCTATCAACAGAGCAATTTTTAAGTGTACATCTGGAGGTATGAGAATTAATGACGTATCATCAATTAAAAGAGATAGGTGTGTATGTTTAGCTACATCCTTTAGCTGCTCTCCCACTGATGCAACCTCAGGCTGCAGTTAGATGATACCGCAGTGATGAGCTAATGGCTACCTCAGGGTACAGCTCTGCTCCTGCTAAATCCCTGCTGCTGTCTTGTATCAGCTCTCGTTCTTGCCAGACCCTAGAGCACAACACTCACTGAGCTTAAATAGGAAAAGATTGAAGAGTGGCTCTTCCAAAAATTTAAATCATATTTTCACAAAAAAAAAAAAAAAAAGGTGAAAGCATATTTCATATTTTAAAAAGAAAAATAAAACAACCACAACACTAGAAAAGATAGAAGTGAGACCACCCTTTTGAGAAGCAGCTCACCATGAGTTCAAGTCAGTTACATCATGAAATTATGCTCTGCTCTTAATGTTGTGATAACCTGCCAGGATAATGTGGCAATCTCTTTAGAAACATTGCCAAAAAAAAAAAAGAGAGAGAGAGAGAGAGAGAGAGAGAGAGAGAGAGAGAGAGAGAGATGGAGAAACCTACTCTATAACCCATCAGCGTTGACTTTGGAGACTTAAGCAGTGATCAGGTTAGCAGAATTCCCCCCCCCCCCCCCCCCCCAGATATTATTTCACATTTGTCTTACACAACTTACAAAGTATGCTCACTGCTTTTATTATTTTTAAGTACAACTAGGAAAACTGATAGGCAGAGGGCATTTTAGAAAGTAGAAGCCAATCCTTTGCGCCTTTCAACACCTAAATTCATTAAATCCCTTTTGTTCACTGCCCAAAATAAAGTTTCACAGCATCTCACAGAATACTTCACATAGTTGAGGATTTTTCATTCTGTTAACTGCCCCATTAATTTCTACTAAGAACAATAATGATTATAAAATTCCTATTTTCTAACTTGCAAGCCTTCCACTTTCCTAAACTAAGAGTTCTTTCTCTTATCCAAAATCTTTAGGAAAAGGATGGAAGTACTGAAGCCTCTCTAGTGACTACGCAGAGATTTTGCTTTGTAATTCTAGGCAAATCACCAGCAGCTTCTGGTTAGTTTTCCAATTCATGAAAATTCAACATTTTAAAGTTAGATAAGAACTTCTAATACATTTCACATTTTATATGCAGTGCAGGCAAAATAAAAATGAGTCCAAATACTTTTACTTGGCAAATGGTAAAAAATTGTATATTATATTAAAAAAGAAAAGAGCCAGATTTTACAAAAAAAATTGAATGTTTTTCAGCTTTTTATAAAACATGGATATAAATAACTATTTTTGAGAAAGTATGGAAGATTATAAATGATTTAGTGCTTTAATGCATCATTAAGAGCATATAATAGTGTTTTCAAAATAAAGAATATGAAAGAACTTAGTGGCCTTTTTGGGGGGTAACGCTGGGGATGCTGATAATGCCACACAGAGAACAAAAGAGTACCATAGCACTATTTTCACAAGTTCTTCAGTTACATTTAGATGCAATAGATGTTCTAAACACAACATATTCCCATTCTAGTCAGGCAATGGAATGGGCTGCCCAGGGAGGTGGTGGAGTCACTGACCCTGGAGGTGTTCAAGGAACGTTTGGACGTTGTGTTGAGGGACATGGTTTAGTGAGAACCACTGGTGATGGGTGGATGGTTGGACTGGGTGATCTTGTGGGTCTTTTCCAACCTTGGGGATTCTATGATTCTATATTCAAGATGCAATTAACATAAAATCTGCCATTCTGGTTTCAATCTGTTTATCTAATAGAGGGTTGTACTGCTGGCTGGAGATGAGGCCTAGCTCATAACTCTAGCATGTGCTGAGCCTGGGAACACTCAAACAAAGTAAAATCATTCATCAGCATTGCTGTGATGCTCATGATTTTGACACTTACTTCAAGAAATTAACTTTTAAGAAGAAATGTTCAGCATCAAGTTGTTATTAGTTTTGCATCAAGTTCAACTTTTAGTTATAGCTTTTATGAAAGATTAATAACACTAGAAATGTTTATAAACCATCTACTTATATGCTTTATAACATCTTGACTTTCAAATGTATAGCGAAGAACAGCCTACAAAATATTCAAAATGTATCAGCTAAAGATAGAAATTGAGGGGGGGGGGGGGGGGGGGGGGGAATAAACAAAAGGAAACAAATCAGGCTGCTTTATAAAGTAACTATGACATGCATTTTCATAATCCATGAATATATATATTCCTTTTCCAGCCATCTGGTATCCCTCAGACAAAAGCAGTTTCATTTGTAGGTGAACACTGATTTTGAACAATTTGCAAGGAAAGAAACAGTTCAGAAAGTGTAAGTCACTAAGGCAACAGAAACCATAATAATTCTGAAATACTCTATCTAAAGAAATTGGCCAAAAGATTTATCTGTGAACTGGACTGCTGCACATAAGGCATACAATGAAGCATGTGAATATAATACTTCACACTGGCATGGAGTAAAGCTAAGGGAATGGCTAAAGAGCAGAAGTGTGACAAACAAAGCAACGTCAAGTTCTTCAGGCTATCTGAAGCCTACGGCACTTGCAATAGGTTGTATATAAGACAAAAGGAAAGGCTATAGAAGAGCCATGGAGGCTTGAAGAGAAATAAATGAAATACTGCAGTTTAAAAGAAAAATAATGTGGGAATAGCAATTAGCCCTGTCAGGTATCCTCAGTAAAGGATGCACATCAAAATATAAAAATGAAAATCCCTAGGTGATCTTTTTTTCTTGTGAGCAGCCATCCACAAACATTTATATGAAATACTTCAGTCAGCTATTTTTCATTAAGCATTCCACAATACATCATGCCAACAACAAACACAGGTGGTTTCCACTGATCATTCTACTATTCCCTGTTGCCACAAGAATAATATTACATAGGAACCACAGCTGGTGCAGAGCACGGGCACTGCCTTTCTGAGCAATATTTCTCTATAAGATCTGCGTTTTACACCTCTAATTTCTTATTGATTTTTGTGTGAATAGAAAAAAAAGTACTGCCTTTGAAGGATATGAATGTAAAATGCTCTGCATGGAAAAAAAAGAAAAAAAAAGCCTTTCATCTTTTGGCACACTCTGGAATCACCCTGTTTTCAATCCTATTTCAAACAAAAATTGCAGCAGCACCTCAGCTGAAGAACATCCCATAATCTCTGTGGGATTTGGGTGACAGTACCAGCTGGGACAGGACACCACTCTGCACCCCACCAAACCATTTCTCATGTTAACAGTTAGAAAGGAAAGGGAAGAGAACTGTATTTATGACAAGCATTTTATATGGGATACACTGTTTGAAACTATGCAATTTTGTGGTATATTTTAGGCAAAATTTTATAGATTGATCTCTCTGTTAAGAGTTCTGCACATTATTGCAGTACTTTGTGCACAGCTTAGTGAAGGCTAGTGCACTAAAAATCATATGCAGAAGCAAGAAATAGGTCGAGATCACAGCAGGAGACTGGCGGATATACCATTGGCTTGCTTCTCAGAACACAGCTTCATGCTGTGCAAGAAGCAGTCACAGATCACATCACTTTAACTGAAGTAATCTGCTTTAATTCTTTGCCTATAACTTAAAGGGCAATTAAACACTGTTGGAGAAGAGGATGGAAACCATGCCAGCACATAATATTGCCAAAAGCACAGGGTTTTTCCTTAGGGGCAGTGAGCAGAGTTCCCAGGGCAAGTACAGGATGCCTTTCACACTGCTCTGCAAGGGGTTCCCATTAAGTGCATCTCCTTCCTGCTGTCCCTGGCTTCATCACCAGACTCTTAGCGCTCATGTCAACATTTATTTGGCACAGATCAAGCAAGATTCCATTGCTTTAAATTCAGGTATATTTATAGCAATGCTCAAGAGGGAAGAGGTCATGGTCTAGCAGGAAGATATGTGTGCCCATACAGACAGACAGCATTTCTTCAGTTCAACTGCAAACAGAAATGATACAATAATTCCAGAGGAACCTATTTCTCTGATTTATTTTCTGCAAACTACTTACAAATACAGTAATATTTTCCAAAGTTGCCCCAGAAAGTACATGGAGATGAAGAGTTAAGCCACAATATATATGTTATATTAATTTCTGTTAATCTGTCTCAACAATAACTTGAAACCATGGAAAAGAATCTGAAAAAAAAAGAAAAAAAAAGAAAAAAGGAAGACTGTAAGTGAAAGACTATCCACTACTTGCCTCTCAAATCAACTTCAGTAGGATTGTATTTATCTTAACTCAAATTTATTAAAAGAGATTACATATTCACAGCATTAGTAAAAAATACAAATCCAGTTTATCTTGCAACATTTTCTAGAGTGTAACCAGCAAAATACTAGGTCTATTTCTCCAGAATTTTACTGGAAATACAAGAGAAAAGTGATCTGAATTTCAATACAGACAGTAAGAAGCCTTTTGGGATTTTATACAACCAAGTAATGTGATAAATTAACCTGAGAGAAAGTAGAAAATGAATATGCCAAAAAAAGCTCTATTATGCATGTCTGAAGTTCAACATGTGAACTGAAATAGATTTGCCCATTGATGCAACAACTGGCAGAGAAGAAACAAATGGTTGCACGGCTATTTCTGCAATAAACAGAAAAGCCCAATCTGAGAGAACAGTGCTTCAGTTTCCTCAGTCGCTCAGTTCTGTTAATTCTGCTGCTTCCCCACACTCCAGGGAACCACTTTTATCTGACTACAAAAAGAAAAATCCATCATCCATTAAGAGGAATTAGCCTGCTTCATTTCACATTCCTGGGATGCTATCACAGACTCTCACATAGACAGAAAAATCTTGTTTAATAGGGAGACAAGGGCTGAGTACTTCCAATCCTGCCCCATTTCCAAAACTTAAGGCTTCTCATGAAGGCAAGTTACTGCACACATTCCATCAAAAAAGGAATAGTTGATTTTATGTCTTCGTAGGCAGCTATTTGTCTATTCATCTTTTCCAGCAGTAAGTTAGAATAAAAATCCCACGCTTCTATCATTATGATCAACAGGGTATAATCTAAAAGACTAAAGGATTCCTCATTAAAAGAAATCACAGGCAGATATTTAGAAGAAAACATAGTTATCAAGATTTTACCAAACAACTCTACAAAAGAAGACTAGGTTTAAAAATGACTTTTTCTGCTTTATGGCATTTCTTGAATTTTCTGTTTAGTTGAACAGATCCAAGGAGGGCTTGGTATAGACTCTGCATTCCCAACAGATCACAGATTCAAATTTAACACAATACTCAAAACTGGGAAAACCTTAACTTCTAAATGATAACATTATTATTGAGTCTGCATCACACAATGGCTGAAGTTGGAAGGTACCTCTGGGTCCATGTGGCCCAGCCCCTGGCTACAGCAGGACATCCTGAGCAAGGTGCTCTGGCCCACACCCAGGTGGCTTTTGAGTTTGTCTGAGGAGGAGATCCCACTCTGGGTACCACTCTAGCACTGCACAGCCCAGAACTGCTTCCTGGTGTTCAGGAGGAACCTCCTGTGTTCCAGTTTGTGCCCACTGCCTCTTGTCTCAGCACTGAGCACTGAACAGAGCCTATCTTCATTTCATACTCCCTTCAGGCATTTATAGACATTGATGAGATCCCCCTGAGCCTCATCTTACCCACCCTAACCAATCTCAGCTATCTAAGCCTTTTGTCATAAGAGAGTGGCTCCAAACACTTCATGGCCCTCCTCCATGGCCTCCAATACCTTCATGGCCCTTCTCTGGACTCTCTCCAGTAGTTCATATGTTTCTTCTTCTAGCGAGCCAGTATACTCTTAAGAAATACGTTGGGTTGAACAGAGACAGAGGGTGAGAGCCACCTCCCTTTGCCTGAAGAAAACACTCCTCATAATGCAGCCCGGGTTACCATTAGTAAAAGGACATATTGCTGAAGTTTTCTAAGTATCAAAGACCACCTTAGCAGTGTCAATTTCCACATCAAGAGCATTCAGCAAATGATACGTTTGGAAATGTAAGTATCACTGCATTCAAAAATTATTTTACAAAATAATCATCATGCTTTACACGTGTCCTGGTTATCTGCTCTGCCTGGGCCTGTTCAGTAGCTGCTGCAGGCAAAGGAATGATGACAAATAGTTGCCTACAACTTCCTTGAAACTGAAACAATATGGGTGAAAACCCAAACATTACTTATTCCAGAATTTTGCTATAAAATATCTTACCGAAGGACACACTAATTTCAGCCCAACAAACCCTGCTTTCAGTGTGCTCATGAGATTACTGTAAGCAGGGCAAAAAAAGGTGTTCGGAGTTGAACCTAGATGACCTACAGCATTGAAACATAATTCTAATTCCCAAAGCTATCAGAAGTGTAGGGGAAAAGAAAATGAAGACAGAAAACCATGTAATTTTTTTTTTTTTTATGTTACTGTTTCAAGTGGTATATAACCATGGAGGTTAGAGACAAGCAGTTTAAGAAGCTGAAGAAAGGGTAGAATGACCACAACTACTACACAGTGCTCTTCTTAAAAATCTTCCTCAGTTTGCAGCTGTCATATATAAACATTACTAATCTTAAAGATGTCTAACACCCAAATCTGGGGTCATGCCTGATCGTTCCCAGCTTTCTAGCACCTATTTTCTCTTATATTCCCTTCACATTTACAGATCAACTTGGACTTGGATTCTCAAAGCTGAATGCATGCAAATAATATAGAACTATTTCCCCTATTTGGACCTAGAAATTATAATTGTAGTGCAATTATTTTTTAAAAGAATTGCAAAAAGCAAAAAAAAGCAATTGTTTTAAAAAAAATAATTTCCTGGACACATTAAAAATCTCTTGGTAGAATCTGAAACCAAATTATCTTTGTTCTGGAACTTAGTGCACTATAGTATATTTGTAGTAATAGGAAGGAAATATCCTTTCCTTCTTTTTTCAGCCATCTGATGACTTCACTTGAACTCTGGTAATGAAAACAATCAAGAACTACTTTATGCAAAGTGCCAATGATCAGCAGTAACACAAGCTGGTTCTGGGAGACATTCTCAGTGATTTGCTTGAGTGTATCAAATACAGAAACATGATATGTTGATGAGAAAGCCAGCAGTCGTTTTTATAACGGGTAAAAAATTGATTTTGAAATGAAGCAGATTTCCTTTCTCTCCCCCTCTCAATGTCTCAGTTCATTGTAATGTAAACAGAGGTTTTTCTTCCAGAGATTCAAGAAGGCCATAAATGGAAAGATACTTTTCATTTAATGGTACAAACTTGAATTAGGAGTTGCACACACTTCTATGCAACCATATTGACTAACCTATAAAACACAAATTTACTCTGATCATAGATCATAATTAAACATTTTCAAGCAGCTGAATATAGAAGTCAAATAGAAACAAAAATAGGAAGTAGATTTGGAAAACTCAAAATTATAGCATAGTACTCTTTATTAAGCTGGTAACAAGAACATGGAAGAGCTCATAATGGAAAATGGGATTCATTCACAATAAGTGCAATGAATCACATTGCTATTAACAAATATTAAGATGATCAAAACTGCCCAAGCATTTAGATGAAAAGTAATGTCTACATTACAGACAAGTAAATACATAATAAGACTGATACAAATATGCACTCTTCCAGATGTAGTTTGGCCAATTTGTTCTCAAAATACTTGCTAGACATTACTATCAAACAAACTTTGACATTTATCTACAGCTTTCCAAAAGTTAATAAGATAGAATCTACATACAGCACTTTATGTGGTGACAAAATTTCTTTGAGAAGAAAATGTACCATTAAATTCTCAAGACTGCATTGTCCTTCAGTTTGTAGATGCCTTATTCTTACAGATAATAAACTTTCCCTCAATTTCTATTACCTTGATGTCTATGTATCTCATGAAAATTATTTTTAAGACTAAAGAAAACAAAAAGCAAACAAACAAACAAAAAAAACCCACAACTTGATGCACGTGCCTGGTGATAAATTCTAAGCACAAGAATTGAGTACAAAGCATCATTCAAAGCTCATCTCATCTTAAATTCTACAGTTTAAACTACAGCTAAGGACACATACCCAAAATATTTCAGCAAAATGCTGAAGTCAAGCATTAGAGTTGGTTGAAAATCAGGGATTCTTAAGCATTTCAATGAAAATACATTTTCTGTGCACATATTACCAGCTTCTCCATATAAGCTCTGCATCTGTGTGCTGCAGAGTGCCATGAAGGTTTAATCAGTAGTCAAAATCAGCCACATGCCAAAACAAAAAAAAAAAAAGGCCTCTTTTGACTTGTTTTGCCCATTTTCCTTTCCACTGAACAGACAGCCAGGGAACACAGTGATGCATATCATAGTCTTACCTTATAGCCAGGAAAAAAACCCTGTATCATTACAGACAATGCTATCTGCAATCTGCCAGAAAGTAACACTACAAGGCTCTAATGGAACAGGAGGAGCCAGAGCTGGCCTGTTCACGTACCCCTGCCCATTTGTTGATTCCTCCACTTCTCATGGGGACTGAAGGGGTAAGAGAACTTCAGTCCACATCTCCTTTCAAAAGAGCATATAGGCCCTACAGTGTTTCCCCTGTTCTTAAGGAATTGCCTCCTGCTGTTATGAAGTAATTCAACTGTTTCTTTTGGAAATAGAAGGTCTGGATTGGACGTGCTGAATCAGGATGGTGTTGTGTAATATCGGAACTGTTCAATTCTTGAAGCAAAAACTAAGCCAGCAAGTAGAGGAATATTACCTCAGGATTGGGAAGAGACCAGGATATTTACTGCAAACACATTCTTATCCAAACTCCAGTTACACACTTTTTCAAAACAAATTTTATATCCTTAGCAAAAGATGTTATGAAGCAGCAGAATACAGTTACGTATAATTATTATAATTGACACCACTTATTTAGAGCTTGCTATTTAAAGTGGCGAATGCAGAACACCCAGTAATATCAAATTTATTATTCAGCTACCGTTAAAATCATTGAAGTATTTCTTACAGATCTGCAGTCAGCTCCATTAAAACAAATCAAGTATTTCCAACCAATCTATGTTTCATAACACATGCACAAATCATCACTGAATGAAATAGCTTCAGGGAAGTGCTTTGCTTTGCTTTTAACTTTTGGTCAATTCCACTGATTGACAGGACATCCACTAACCCCATTTCCTTAGTTCAATCTTATTGAAAGTCAAAGCATATCAAATTACTATCACCAGATACATGCTGCGGTTTTACAAAAGGATTTTAGTGATAAGGCACAAGCTGAAATCTATACATTCTCCTCCAGTTACATAGATCTCAATAAAAAGATTACTTATGTATTATGTCTGGAATTCATAGTGACATGTAACTGAACCTTTAGCAATGCAAAATAACTGCATTTTCTTGAAGAAAGCTACCACTGAAATACAACACGTGCATCAGCATGGCAGAAGTGTAAATACTTCTTTTACATTTACAATTTGGAACATGCTTTATTTGCATCAGCTCTTGTTATTTTATTCACGCTTTTTAGAAAGACAAACAAAAGATTAACAAATTCATTTAATAAATATATTCAGTATTGTTCTCAGGACATCAGAATAAACTACCGGATATGATATTGTGCTTTTATCCATGAAAATTAAATATTAAACTTTTAACTTGGTATGTATATTGAGAAAGTAGCGTAACAGTAAAGTATACAGAAAACATTAGGTTAATTAGGTGAAATCTCATCTTGTTCTGACATGAAGTAATGTTACCTTTGCAGCATGGTCTCAGTTGCTTTCACTAGAGAACACAGAAATCAGCAGCGATCTGCATTCATTCATGGGGTTTTCTAACAAGTGCAGCAATACCAGTTACTACTTTCTGCTTATTTATTGAAATGAAATGCCAAAAATAACAACAATAATAATAAAGAGGAACAAAGAAACCTCAACTTACTTGCTTTTCCCTTTGTATACTGTAGCATAGGACCCTTCCCCTAGTTTTTCCAGTTTTTCATATGAGTCTGCTTTTCCAAACTTGGGACTTGTAGGCTAAACAAGACCAAAAACAAAAGAAAAAAATGACCTGTCAGCATCTATTGCAATCAAAACTTTAACTGCTTTAATTCAGCCTTTAGAGATCAAATGCCTTTATGAAACCTCATACACCTGCGAGTTTTTAGCAGCCAACAATAAAAAAGTTAATAGCAGAACTAATAAAATGACAAAACAGGCTACTCCAGCAAACATCATAACATCATTAAACACTCCAGATGGTAGTTGCCCATATCAACCATATATTTACATCTCCAGAACTATCAAAAGGATTCTGTTCTTAATCAAAGGGAGGCTTCAGTTTCATTTTTCACATACATCACTTCATACAGTGAAAAGGATCACTAGCAATTAAACCAGCTTATCTTTGTTAAGGGATCTAAGCAACAGCTTCAGTCTGCTCTAAAAAACGAGCTTCTTAAGTAATTTATGTGTATGTATATATATATATATATATACACACACACATACGAAAATCTACCATCCACATAAAAGCACTGTGTAAGTAGCCAGTGCCCTCTGTACATCAACTGTTGCTCAGTATCATCAAAATACTACAGGAAACCACTTTTAAAGAGAATATCTTGTTTCTGAATTAAGTTTATCATCTTCAGCTTGTGGGTTCATCTTCAGCTGGTAGTTATAATGGCATGTATGAGCAGCACAGTTGAACAAAATCCTGCAGTCTTCACACCTGCAGCCTAAGTGTGGGGCCGAGATCACGAGCAAGCAAAACACGGCCTCTTGCTACTGGTTCTAACAGGTCAGTTCACCTCTCTGCCTAGCAGCCCTGCTACCATTCTTTCCAAAGAGCACCACAAAGCTGAAGAAACAGAAACTCCTCTGACAGAGAAATGATTCATTTGGAAAGCTGATATTAAAAATTAAGAAAGAGAACGTGTGCTATGAGGAACTGTATTGCATAAAATCATGTTTCCAGGTTTTTATTCTGTAAAAGAACGTTGTTGTAAATGACGCAATACAGTATCTACATTTAATAACTTCGAAATCTTTCAAATAAAGTCCTGGTCTACAACTAGACACAGTAGACACCAGAATAATTTATATCTTCCGCAATAAATAATGCTTTTAGTATGTGGGTTGATACGGGTACTTTGTTTCTATACCTGCACATGTATTTAAAGACTGGTATGTTAAGAAACGTACATATGTAGAAAAGAAATGTCATGGTATACAATAGAATATTTCTTAATTCGCCTCACAGTACTCGCCCGAGTACTTTAAATTCAGTTAAAAGACCACTTTTACTGTGAATTAGTCCTAAATTTCACAAACTGAAGTAATTTGAAGCAGTTTAGCATAAGCATTTTTGTGCACAACATATGATGAAGTCCCTGGAAAACATCTGAGTCTTTTGAAGTATACCCTGTTTTCCCAAGTGTCCAAGTATTCCATTTTCTGGAGAAGAAGTGATTTTTATGTCTCCTTGGACCAGAGGTACACAGCAAAAAACTAATTTGCAACTGCCACCATCACTGACAGGTATTAGACTGCAGTGGTCGTATGTCCCATACTTAAACTAAGCAAAAGAGCGCCCCGGCAGAAATTCAGGGGGGATCAGCACTGATGCTCACATCAGATTCAGGGATTGTCTCCATAGCACTCTGGTCAAAACCCTACAATGGAAAGCAGCCAAGGAAATTGAGCATGTGGAGTGTTGAATTCAGCTGGGAGACTCTAAGCTGCTGTAGATAACACAGATTCACATTTGAGATCTTCCATCTAATTTAGAAGCAGTACTCAAGTTTCAGTTTTTTGGAAGGAGACAATCATTGCAGTGCAGAACACAGCTGTACCTAAATTCTTTTACAGCCATGGTTGAAAGTTTTAAATCAACTGAGCCTAAAAATTGTTCCTATTTAAACAGACAAGAGTATCCTAGGTAGGATGTCATTGGGAACTCATACGCCTTCATTACACCTAATTAACCATGAACCTGAAAATACAAAAATTTTCTTTCCTTAGTGGCTCTAAATATTTTCCAAGCCATAGTTCTGACACTTTGGCACACATACACGTTTTTTGGGACAGAGACACCAGCTTATTGAGTTATATCAGGATATACGTATGGATGTATGTTTGCAAAATTGTGCCCTGTCATCTCCCTCCAGTACACACAACTATCTACTATTTTGCTATCCAAGTCTTAAATATGAGTAACTGATGAAAATATGTCACATGGGAGCTCTCCGATCTTTTTCCTCTTGCATTATTGGGATCACTTCATTACAGATAAGAGAGTAATATAGCTGGCTCCCAGATCAATGCTTAAAAAGGCATTCTGCTTGGTCAGGAATGCAAGTGCTATTTTTTTTAATTGCAATTGCATTACAGATGTCACTAACAGAGGTGACTAAAATGTTTATTCAAGTAGCTTTCTCATTTAATTGTCTAATTATGGACTAATGTAACATTACAAACTATAGAAGAAAAGTGTTGAGGTATTTAAGCGTCTCCTGTATAATAAAAAGTGGTAGGAAATTTTTTCCATTGCAGACTGCATTGAGCACACAGTGAGTAGCTTTGTTTGGAGTGCCAATGCTGCTCGAGTTAACAGTAAATAGTTCATTGCTAGTTTCCTCATATATCAGGGAAAGAAAAGGACACGCTTCATACATGTGTTTCACATTCACTCTTATTTTCACACTGTGATTTACCTTAATTTTATACCTCTGGAAACCATAATGTAAAAGGCCATAACAACTTGTAATGCCTTAAGATCTTGATAGGAAACAGGGTGCCTTTAATCCATTACCACTCAGTAAATCAACAGCAGTAATTACTCTTACAACCTCAGGCTCATTTCCCCATGTTCCAGCTGCCAGCAGCACTGCCTTAGGGTCGTGTCTTTTGCCTCATTCTTCCTCTAAGAGCTGCTGCATCCTAGCCAAGAAGAGATAAACAGATAAGTCCTCACACTGGCAGGACCAGCTTGCACCTCACTGACAAAAAGAGGAGCTGGTTTTGACTGACCTGCCCTCACCAGGCACCTCAAATTCCTCAACCAGTGCCTGTCCAACTAAGTGTAGACCAGAATCAAGCTGAAGCACAACCTGTTAGCCACTGTTCATCCTACACATGGTAAACCACTGTGGATCTCTTTGTCTCCCCAGGTGACCACTCTCCAGCAGTGGAGCTCGGCCATCTGCTCCAAACCATAGAATGGATTGGGTTGAAAGAGACCTTAAAAATCATCTAGCTTCAATCCCCTGCCATGGTCAGGTCTGCCTCCCACCAAATAAGGCTGCCCAGTGCCCCATCCAACAGAGCCTTGAAGGCCTCCAGAAATAGGGCATCCACTGCTTCTCTGAGCAGCAGCGTCAGTGCTTCACATCCCTCTGAGTAAAAATGTCCCCCCTAACATCTAACCTAAATCTCCCTTTTTTAGTTTAAAACCATTCCCCCTTTTCATTCACTGTCAGTCTCCCTTTAAGTACTGGAAGGACATAATGAGGCCATAATAAGGACTTCCTGGAACCTTCCCCAGTTCAAACAAGTCCATCTCTCTCAGCCTGACTTCATAGGAGAGGTGCTCCAGCACACTGATCATCTCTGTGGCCCTCCTCCAGACCACCTCAACAGCTTCAGGTAGTAGTACTGAGAGGGATGCTCTCCTACTCCATACTCACACACTACTAGATCTTCATTACTTTTTCTTGCATTTGAAACTTTAAAAGACTTGGAATTCTTGAAGGAATCTGCTATAGAAAAGCACTTCAGAGGATTTTTTTAAAAATAAATAAAAAATCTGCAGTTGCTTAGATACTCTGAATTATACTATATTCCCATATTCAACATCAAAACATGATGAAATTTTGAAGAAGTGAAAGAGTTTGCAAACTAATTTGCAAGACATTTGTTAATGAACCATCAAGACAGATCTCACACAGCACATGTAACTACTTTGGAAAATTACCATTTAACAAAATTACCATTTCCCCAACTTCTTTTTTTTTTTAAAATGAAGTCTCATACATTAATTCAAAGCACAATTACCATTGCTTGCATTTGCTTAGTTCAGACATTTCTTACCTGTATTTCTGGGTTAGAAAGCCAAGTTAAACTCACATAATCAAAAATACGAAATTTTCCAAAACTTGCATTTGATTTCAAAGAGGTATAAATAAACTGATTGACTGAATTGATTGAATCTGAAGTTCTGTGTAATTGCTAAATACTGTAACCATTTTCAACTATTTCATGATTGCACTTTCTTTCATATGATTATTTTTCCAGATTGATAGCCATGAATTTTATTATTACTGTTTCTCTATATTAGTTTAACTTTCTCAACCATTTTAATTTTTGTCAAAAAAAAATACATCTTGTTACTGCAAGATAATAGTACAGATTTTTTAATGGTAATATTACAATCCCTTCACTTTTAAATGTAATCTTCTGTTTGCCTTTTTTTTGTTGTTTTGTTTTCAGCATTTTACTTCCTCCAGTAAAATATATTGGAATACATATTCACAGAGATGTGCGTTTGTTGAGTCACAGGAATCTCATATTCTGCTCAGGACATGGTTGACTGAAACATGCATAGCGAGCGAGACATATTCAGAGCACACCAGGTTTGCAGTGCTTGCATCAGCCACTGACACATCTCACAAGAAGCCTCCCTACATTTTAGAAAACTACTTACTGCAGTCCTCTGATTTGACCCAGACAAGATTTCTCAGTGGAAAAGACTATCAATTTTAGCTCAATGCACATATTTTGTTAAACGTTTGTACAAAGCTACTTCTTGAAGCTCAACTACTTCTATCACTATTCAATTTTTATTGCCTTTTTTTAACTATTATTCTTTTTTCTTCTTATTTCTCTTTCCTTCCTTGCTCTCCAGAACACCTATGGAACATGACTGCTCAGCACACTTTGTTCTTTGTCTGAAAACCAGCTGTGTTTTTAATGCATGTGTAAACTGTACAGATGACTGTAGATAATTCAAGCCTTCAAAACTTTTCTACAAATTCTTTTATCATAATTTCTTTGATACAAGCTAAAGACTGATCTTTTCCAAAGTTCAGTGTCAGAATTTTGTACTTGCTAAAATAAATAAATAAACAAATGATAGGCAAGTCACTGAAATGAGAATCTTCACACCAGCGAGTAATCTTCCAGAGAATTCAGGTGGGAAAGAGAGACGAGATACTGTGACAGAAGGAAGTCAAGGTGCTTGAGCCTTTGAAGAACTGCAAATAGAACCAACTCTCTGTGGAGGCCAGCACAGATTGCAGCAGATCATGTTATTCCCCAGAGGACAGAAGCACAGAGAGGTGCACTCTTTTCCCTCCAGGAACCACAGTTTGCCTTTGTGCTTTGCTTTCCTTGAAAACAGTTGTCATTAACGTACTTTTCTTATTATTAGCCTGCAGTTTTCCCAGTGCAAGGTTAGGCTCACAGCACCACAGAGTGCTGGGAGAGGGCATTTTTGTTGGATGGGTTTCAGCAACCAAGATTAGATTTTTTTCTCTGGCTAATTAAATAAAGATCATAGTAACAGAGATAGAAAGAGTATGCCAAAATGCTGAACACAGAAATAGAAGAAGCTATTTCAAACTGACGTGAGCGTATTAAAAATAACAGGGAAAAAAAAAAAACAAGGGGAAAGAGTCTTTTCTGACCAGGTCATTTCGAATAAGTGTTACACTGATACAGACTGTAGGAGGGATAACAGAGTTATTCCAAGATCCTGCAGGATGAATCCTCACACTACGTTCTCATATGAACACCGTCTCTCTCAGAAATTTCTAAAATCTATGTAGTAAAGGAAGCTTTAATGGAAAATTACATTGAAAATCACCTGACTATCCTTACACAAACTGTGTGGGTTATGTTCTCATGCATTTTTCATAACTATAAAACAGCTTGTGAATGTCACACTTAACTGTCACACTCCTGAGCTTAAGTTTTAAATAGATTTTCTTTCTTTCTTTTTTTTTTTAAACTGTGGGATATTAGACTTCAATATAAAGACATCCTCAAGGGAAAAATATTATGTTCACAGTACTGCTGTAAATTATTTAAGATCAAAACTAAAGATCTGTTCTGTTGTATGAATCAAAATAAATAAATTTATCCCTAGAATAACCCGAAAGTGAAAGGTAGGCCAAAAGGCCTGGGAATAAAGAGTAAAAACTGAAGATTGCTTTTAAAACCTTTCATATTTTGTCTTCTTTGCCGCAATGGTAAAATTACTCTACAAAACCTTACGCACATATAGGTCAATATGATCCCATTTTTTCTTTTATTTTTAAACCTTTCAAGCTGGACTGCTGTCTAGGGCCATGTTCAAGGGATACAAACTGAGCACCACTGGAAGCTCTCCCCCTGCCTGATCTGTTCCCTGCATCTTCCCACCCCCATGACATGCAGCTGTAAATGAGCAATCTGAGCTACCACAGAGCTCTGCAGAAGGGCTGAGTGCTGTTTGTAAAGATGTTTGCTTGTTCCCCGGGCTATTAAAGCACAGGAGCTGGACCAACTGCCACATTTTATTTGCTTTATCAGATAAAGTGTATCCCCAGGTTAAGATTCTTAAAGCTTCCCTCATGCCTGAAAAGAAAAACCAACACTCTACACCGAACTCTGAACTTATCCTACCTCAATTAAAAGTATTAGCCAAGAAGGATGCAGCTACCTACCTTTTGCTTCCTAAAAGTATAGACAGATCCATCTACCTGAACAGGAACAAAGGTGAGAACAGCACACAAGATCTTTCGGCAGACAAAACAATCCTTCCCTTTTAGACAAAATTCTAAATTTAGCTTCTGCTTTCAA
Source organism: Gallus gallus (assembly GCF_016699485.2). NCBI lineage: Eukaryota > Metazoa > Chordata > Aves > Galliformes > Phasianidae > Gallus > Gallus gallus. The sequence continues at coordinate 21,773,064 of NC_052533.1, read as the reverse complement.
GTTAGGCTTTTTATGCAACTACTTTGCAATGAGTTAATAGGATCAGTTCATATTTTTTACTTGCTTTTCTTTGGAGGAAAGTTGCAACTGGACTGTAGATCAATAGAAGATACAAAAACAGAGGAGAGATCTTCCAAAAATAGAGCAGACTAAATGTAGTAAGGCACTGCTTATCCAACTAATTTTTATCTGATTTTTTTTTACATTTATGTAAGTACACTTTTATATATTTACGTATATTTTTAAAAATAGTATTTCACCTCATTTAGTTTTTCTCCTACTAAAAGTGCACTTAACTTAGCATGACATTTGAACTCATTGCTATGGATCCTAAGTGATCCAAAGAACAAACCAATGCATAGCACCAGCACGGAGCTAAATCTTGACTGGACTGGTTAGCTTATAACACCTGCACTATTCTATTTACATACTGTGCAAAGTATTATTGTAGTATATAAAACATGAATACTGAATACAATGAAACTTTACTCGGAGAACAATAAATGTGGCTGCGTGCCCAAAGAGCAAACATCTCAAATATAACCTTCAGGGAATTAGTCAAATCATCTCCCAAAGCAAGACTTATTTTGGGAAGAGGCACATATGTTTGGTTTTGTGTTGTTTTTATTTTCTTTTGCCTAGCTTATTTCATAGCTTTACTCTTTCATCTAATAGCAAGCAGAGAAAAGCAAGTAGGCAAAGACTCAACATAATGATTTGTAAAGAGATACACATCTTTTGCATACACACGCACACACATATATATATATACACACACAATTATGCGCTGTGTAGCATTGGATCAAAGCAGAGATCTGCCCAGCCACATCACCTTCCACTCTCAGTAGCTGACAGATGACCTACAGATAGGCTAATTTCTACTTTATATCCTCCAAGGTGAAGAATCTGATGTGTTAAAAAGCATGTTTGTTTCATTGTAGTGTTCATTCCATAATTACATTTCATTTCAATCGGTTTAAAGATTTGGGATATCACACTCAAAAATGTTGTGAGTTGTTTTTTTTTTTTTTTTAATATTTAAAAGAAGGGCAGGGAAATACAACACAATGTCACTGTTTTGCATAAAGAGAATGTAAATGTCAGGTGGAAGGATTTCTTTTTGGTTGTTCTTATAAGACAAACCGATTTTCACATTTAACATGCTAGCTTCTTGCTGTGCTAATTATACTGCTACTGCACTAATTAACAACATGGAATTTCCATGGGGTTGCAAGGAGGTGTGACATTAAGTGTAGAAAATTACTTTGTGTTTAAGAGCAAATGGTTTATTCTCCAAGAGACAATCTGTGGGCAGGAACACTGAGTTCCAGCTTTCACAAACTTCTGTGTTCCATCCTTCTCATCACAGCATTTAGAAGGTACAGAAAACATAAAATAGATCACATTCTGTCTATTGAGTATTATTTGTTGATTTTCACCAAGCATTGATGCTGACAACTGCCAGGGAGTTGCATTATAAAATAGGTTTTTATTGAGAAATGTTAGTTTTGAGACCAATTAGGAACTTCCACCTGACTAGAAAGAGGCACAGATTAATACAGAGCCCGCAAGTCTTAGCCTTTTGCAAGACATCGATTCTTCACCTGATGGCTACAGAGGACTTAAATGATGAAAGGGGAGAAACTAAAAATAAGCCTTTTCCTAATACAGAGCCTCTGGTAATGAAGTACAGCAAGTGAAAACTGAAAGTAGTGTACTTTTATCTGAGTACCTTAAAAAATACTTTGTATGAAACAGTCAAAACTGCATCACAACTACACAGCTGTAGTCAGTGCAACCCAAATGGTTTAGCATGCTCAAGATTATTTACAGAAATTGGAACGTCAGTTCAGAATGGCATCATCCACACAGAAGAATTTCCAGAGAAGCAACTTATTGAATTATAAGGGAGAATACGGAGCAGCTCTCTGACATGAAAGAAAATGTAATAATTTGAAAAGGAAGTAGCAAGGGGACCTGCTATACAGCATCAAGACTACGGAAGGGAAAAAAAAAGGCATGGTCACTTCAACTGTAGTTCAAAACAAGAGAATGACAAATCCCTGCAACTAACTATACAGGCATCTGTTCAATGAAATGTGCAACAGAACATCTTGTGCTTGAGGCAATGCAGCCAGCTCTGGGGAAGGGAATGGCTTGATCACATCCTTGCCTTGGATGTTAGAATTTCAGGTCTGCCGGTCAGGACCGAGCGTGAACTACCATCAACAGAGTGGTAACACTGCTTTTTGCTGTGAGCTTCTATTCTTTCTTCACTAACTGGAAGACCCACATTATTCCACAAACTATTCCCTGCCAGGTGCACTTCTGAGCACCCTGTTTGAGGAAGAGTTAAAAAATGACTAACAATGCATGTGAGCAGAAGGAGGGAGTTCACTGAGAAAAGCTATAAAAGTCACAGAGAATTACAGGAAGTTAAGAAATCAGAATTGTTCTTCGGGAAATTCCTATGCATCCACTTTAAAACATGAGACATCCCCACCAAATGTATGTGACTCAGCCCATGAGAAGATCAGTGAGCAGTACGTATGGCAGGGGCTTTATAGAAGAGCACAACAGTAGAGAAAATATTAATACCATGTACGTGAGAAACTATGGGGATCACAGGACAGTGCGTGGGCACAGAAGAGCACCAGCCCTTTGGAAAAGAGGAATAAGATGCTGATAACCCATTTCCAAAATAAATTCCAAATTCTGGAAGCAAAATAAATTAAAGGGTTTTTATTTGAATAGAAACTAAGCGTGCAAAACATCAACAGAAATTAGTAACTAATTCTATGAGGAACAAGACAGAACAGCAGAGATGTGGAATAAGTTAAAACCACAGCGTAACACGAGGACCTTTCAGAAAAAATCATTGACATAAGAGTGCTGCCAACCAATAGTCAGGCATCATTCACAAGTAAGCAAGCTGCAAACTGTAAGTGTAGAAGTTTCTCACCTTCCAGAAAGTTTTATTTTAAGAGACATTAGCAAGAAATAAACAGCTGAGGTCTGACCAACAGGTAGGATGCTGAACATACAGGGCTTGTAGTGCTTACGCAAAACAACTATCTCCAAAACAATTCAAGAAAAGTAAAAGCTCCATTCTTCCCTACTGACTATAGCAGTTTTATGGTAAGAACTCCTTGTTATGAGCTGATGTGGGACATGCTGCAGCTATGTAACACCATATAATACTGAAAAATCGGATTTCTTTTTGCTACAGATGGTTACATTTTAAAAGGTAACCTTTTCTCCAAAGGACAGTCCCCCAGAGGCATGACATCTTATCCATTAAATTCCCATGGGTTAAGAAAAGCTCATCTGCTGAAAATGAATCTCTGTCACTTCTCCTTACAAGTCTGACAGAATTCAGTCAAACTTCTGCACAGAGGACAGGAGATATCCAGAAGATAGAGAAAAATTAAAGAAAAAAAAAGGAAAAAAAAAATCAACCTTTAAAATCACTTTATGCCAACTAAGATTTGCAGCATTACACACATTCTGTTGAGATCTGTAGTCTTCATCTCAAAGATCACGTTATTATGATCTCTTTTTCTTGCAAAAGCATAACAGAGAGAGTTTTTCAATAATTTTGAAGGTCTTTGAGGGAAAATATGTCTGGGTATTATTCATGGAAGATGTGACATTTTATTTATCTGGTTTCTTTCAAAGTACTTGAGAATAAAAACAACAGTGATGATGTATGGCCAACCCCTTCTCAGTTGTTTTCTCTCTCACACACACAGACAGTTTCTGACAGGGAAATAAATGCTAGTTTTACTACTTGATTTTAAAAAGAGAATTATAAAATATAAACAAAATCTGTCAAATCTGACTTGTTTCTCAAATTACTCCAGAAGAAAAAACTAGAAGTCAAAATGCAATACATGTGGTTTCCTACACATCATGGGAAAGAATTTGTCCTTCTACAAAATTTGCAACATAAACATCAAGGCAGCTGTAACGCCATATGAGGATCAGGAGAAAAATGCTTAGAAATTCTTTAGCATACATAACTGATATAGAACCACAAAATATCCGGAGTTGGAAGGAACCCACAAGGATCACCGAGCCTAACTCATGTCTCCATACAGCACCACCCAAAATCAAACCCTATGACTGAGAGCACTGACAAAACTCTCCTTGAGCTCTGGCACTTGGAGCTGTGACCCCAAAGATCCTGTTCTGTGCCCAGTCAACCTCTGCTGCAGACCCTTTCCCTGACCTCCAGCTGCCCCTCCCCTGACACAGCCTCATGCCGTTCCCTCGGGCCCTGTTGCGGTCACAGAGGGCAGAGCTCAGCGCTACGAGGAGCTGCAGCTGCCATGAGGCCTCAGCCTCCTCTGCTCTAGGCTGAGCAAACACAGGGACCACAGCTTGCTTCTTATACACCTTGCTCTCTAGACCCTTCTTCCACCTTTGTAGCAGCCCTTCTTTGGATGCTAATAGCTTTATGTCCTTCTCATTGTGGTACTCAAAACTGCACACAGTGCTCAAGGTAAGGGGAATATCACATGTTATCTTTCAAGATTTTTTTTATGCATATATTTTAAACAAAACATTAGAAATTTGCATGGTAAACATTTCAGTAGCAGCCATAAGCCCCTGCTTTGTTTCTAAGATTCTTCTTAAGGAAGATTCAATGTTACTAACTCCACCATGTACAGACACCAGTATTGCAAACTTACAGAGCTAGGGCTGGAATGCCGTCGGACTTTGGGTGATTCTTTCCCTGCAGATGAAGTTTTGAAGTTAATGCAAGCGTTGTTCTCTGAATGAACCCTCTTCACTTGATTAGTTGGTTTCTCAAAGGGATCGAAGCTACTCTGCGTCCTCTGGACCCTGACTTTCTTATCCTCAGGAATTGTATCCAGAGGTTTGATCACTGAATCCATTCCCTGGCAGTTCCGTGTAGACATCTTTGTGACACATATCTGAAAGGAAAAAAACAGCATTCATTGATTTTAACAGGCTGAGTCTGTATCGATCCATGTATCAGACAGCATCAAAAAAGGCCCCAGCACTCACAGGCATTCATTTTCTATTGAAATATTGAAACCACATATGCATTTTACATAGGGAACATAAACTAACAGTAAGAACAATAAATACATGTTTGTATAGTGTACTAAAAGATCCTGAAAAAGATAAAGCAGAAGAGAAACATACATAACATTCACACATCTGTGTGCTTTCTCATACAGCCTGTTCTTAGCAACAATGTCATTTCACTTTTTTCTTCCATCCAGCTGCTGATATCTATGAGCAGTATTGATTTCCATTTGTTTAAAATTGGATGTGCCTAAGCTTAAATAAATGATGGCAGTTTGGGTGTGTACCTTGGTGCTGGCCTGCCAGAGGTCCAATCCCAGCATATTACTGTATTTTTAAATAATGCTTATATAGTGTTATTGTTATTATCACCATATGTCTTAGAAAATGAAATCAGTAAATCAGTTCCCAGGCACAGAGATGTGCAACTACAGTTTAATGGCACACTAAAGCACAGAACTTCCATTCTCCCTTACAGGGAAGCACGATGCTGCCCAGCCCCACAGATGGCATCTTGCTTCGTGAGCCACCCAGGCAGCTTACAGCTTGAGCGAGAACTCACTAAGCAGAGCAGCCAGCTTAAGACAACTGCAGTTGTATAGTTTTGTGTACCTTATGCATTTTTTACATTCCAATTTATAAGACATTTCTTAAAACCACACATCTGGGGGAGGGGTTGTGTTTGAGTCTTCAGCTTCTGCATTTAGCCATAAGATTCAACTCTTAGTTAGGAAAAGCAAAAGTACTTTTTCCTTTTAGGCTACAGGGAAAAGCTATGAAGAGTGATGCAGGCTGGGCATCTGTCAGTCAGCCACTTCTCAACCCACCTCACCGTCCACTCATCTATCCTATTTGATTGTTCTTTACAATTTCCCTTGAGGAATTTGGTGCCTTGAAACTCAACTCATTACAATCGATCATAGAAATACTAGGTGACTATTCCTTGTGTTTGAGGTTTTGTGATTTAGGTGATTCACTGTAAAAGCGGATCACAAATTTCTTTTGTACTTTAAAAATTGAAGTTTGCTTCTCATGCAGTGTCATCTGGCCAAGCTGCCAACCACAGCTGAGCTCCAGTTCTGGCCACTACGGGCATTACAAGCCACCTTCAGCAGTGCGCACATTTCTTCTTGTTAACATGGATTCTCCAAGACTAAAACTTAACCAACTTTTAACTGAGAAAATGAACAGCCTCTCTTCGTTCCAAATGATAATACTCTCCCAGGTCAAAATTAAAGCAATTATGTAATTTTGGTCTATTACTTCAGAGAGAAAAGAAAAAGAGCTGCTGCACAAAGAATTTTTAATTAGCCTTCTTGTAAAACTAATTGGTTTCTTTTGTCCCCTAAAACAATGACCATGTACAGGCACACACCCACATACTTCCCACTGTCCTGTCTAGATTTGCCATCCTGCCATGCTTGCTCCAACAAAGATGTTTTGAGATCATTAAGTGTTTCTTAGCCTCTGAAATCCTATGAACTAGACAATGGGAGCAAGGGATGGGAAAAGAAAGTTAAAAGCTGCTCTTGTCTTCCCTTCAAATCACCAAAGGGCACCTGTCACCAGTTAAAATGTTTGGAATCCATAGCTACAAGAGTGCTGTATCTCAATACTTTATCCACTGCAAAGATTCCACATCTCACTCTACTGTGGGCTAAGGAGGTATTGCGTTAAAATAAATAATAATATTAACCCGTTACTGTTGATCATCTCTTAACAGGAAGCAGCAATAGTTTTTAATTAAATATTGAAGGGGAAATGCTTTCACCTTCAAGTCATTCCATTGAGTCAGGAGTGGGACGAAAGTCTCCGCAATCACCCATTATGAGCCAGCCTCAGATTGGCAACCGGATGGAGCGAGCCACACACCAGCCAGTCCCCTACACAGAACTCAGGCAATCCACGGGCACAGGGACACCAGTGTCACCAGGGGAGGAGACAAGACTGCAGAGAGGTGAGCAAGCAGAGACACTTGCGGCCACCATGAGAACCCTGGGCACTGCTGGGCGAAGGGCACACAGACCTGCCGTTCTCTGCTCCAGCCAACACATGAGTTTACCTTACTTATGTGACTTATCAAAGTGGATTATCATGCAAATAAGCATGAGTGTATTGAGCAAAAGTGATGTTTAATATGTTTTGGAAACCTTCTTGTGCACATAAATGATCTTAGATTTCACTGGGATATCCGTAGCACTCTTCGGAACAGCACAGGTCTGAACTCTTCTGGTACACTAATTCAACCTTTTAGGTATCATTTTTCCTTGCACTGTGTTAAAAAAGTGATTCCTATAAATTTCAGCCACTCAAATAGTATATACAGATGTTTAATGTCAGAAATTCTTAGAACAGTGACAGTGACTCACTGTATATCACCTGATAGCTCCTTGCTGACAGGAGGTCTGACCTACCCACTCATTTCCACCTCGCTCATTGCATAAGAGATGGACTGTGCTCCAGCTGAAGCACAGCATTTGCCAGAAAAGCCTTCTTTAGAAGCTTCTGTGCGCTCTTCAGGGTCAATCAGAATTTGTCTGTAAGTCTATTTTGCCATCTGTAAGACGAGAGTCTTTGTAGCCCACTTCATGTTTCAAATGTGTACATAAAGTCATAGGTTCTTTGAAATGGGCACTGTTCCCTTTATTAAAGCTACATGCACAACAACCCTTACTCATTCCAATAAAGATGACAAAGTCATCCATTGCAATCTCAAAACTAGATGATTCTGTTGAATATCTGCTTAGCTACAGTTACTGGAATGAAAAACAAAGTTAAACAAAGTGTAACAGCTCATGACATATAGGAAGTCAATCTAAATGATTCATTACTTTTTCTTGCCCTTGCTCTATAAATCTTTGTAATTCTGTACTTAATACTGCGGCACAGACATTTACTAGGATACTGTAAATGCTACCGTAGCCTAAAAGCAGTGTTACATGAAGATGTGATCAGTGGTACTTTAACTATTACAAATATTTAGACCAAATACACACCGTATAGATGATAACTTGGCTGGTCTTAAACAATATGAAAATTATATTTTATAAAATGCAATCAGGAGAAAGAATATAAGTGTCATATCCATTTAACACAAATTCCTCCTAGCATGAGCCATTATGCAGTTTTAATTACTGTTTCTTTAACTTAAATCATCATACAAATAAATATTAAGGTATTTTAACACAGAGCATTTCTTTCCCCTTCAGGAGCTTCTACTGTGATTCAGTACTTTTCTCACCACAAGTTATATTCAAAGTCAAACTTTCAGATGTATGAACTATTCCAGAAATGACTTGGCTTTTAGAACATGTGCAGTGCAGTCATAGCTCTCTCTTTCAGAGCAGGTACTTCTGCCAGCAGATCTCATAACTTCGGGGGACAGAGTAACCTGTTCTTTGATTATGTCTTCTCTCTTCTTTATAGGAAACAGGATAAAGAAAAGGCCAATCAACTTAATGTATCCAGTAGTAAAGGCCCAAGAAAGTCACCAGTTGATTCACTTTGAGCACTTTGTAAGCAGAAGGGAGTTGTGCCTACTTCCCATCCATGGCGTTCCAGCCTAGAAGGAACCACAATGAGGGCACTTCCCAAAAGCATGTTGAAAATCAGATGTAAACAAGAACAGGTACAGAGCAGCAGGAACAAGGGGCAGACTTAGTACCAATGTATGAGACATGCTTGCCTGCCAGGAAAAAATGTAAAACAAAGCAAAGGTGGTATGAGGTATGAATAGTATTCACACAAGCAAACTCTACATGTAGGACATTAATACTTCAAATCTCTGAATCTTCTTTTGCTCTTCTCCATAGAGAATGGAGTAATCCTACAGAAACTCCATTTTATTTTTTTTTTTTTTTGTGTGTGTTTTTGTTGTTGTTGTTTTGTTTTGAAGATACTGTTTGGAAAAAGCACTTAGAAATTGTCCAGGGACTCAGCATCTTTCTGAGAAATCTGAAAATAGCAATGTATACTTGTTCCTACACAGTGAGAGTCCTTCAGCTTGGCCTTGGAAAAAAGATTCCTGTCATTCTACGTGTAATCTGACAGAACCACTTCCCCATGAACATTCTGTCCGTCACATCTCTTACGCAATCTCTAACATTAAATACACAGTTGTATTTCTATACGTTGTCTCATTCCCCACTGCCAAACTCTACATCAATATCCCAAATAGTCACCAGAACCACTAGGGATGTCTCATTCATTCTGCACACCTTGATAGCTGAAGGATATCCCCTTGTTAAACATGTCCCAAATTATTTATTCTGTCTCAACTAAAAAGCTAAGACAAAATATGAAGCGATGAGACAAAAGTCATTTGCCTCTTAAAACCTACAGCACAAAGATCCACCTGGCAGCTGCCTGAAGAACTATTCTCTACTTTTGAAAAATAAAAATAAAAATAGAGAAAGGATGATTTATCTATCAAATAATAACAGTCATGGCAATTCTAATATTAACTTGAGCTATTACAGCTTCTGGCAACGTAACACAAAATAAAACCTAGTGCACTGTTACAAGAGGTTATTTTAGTGCTTCTCTTGTGTTTTTAATTATCTAAAGTAAGAACACACCCAGAATGTTAAAACATCATACGCTTTACAATTCCTAATTTGAGAACCACAAAAAAAGCATGACAGATTACACTTTGCAACTTTCTTAGGTTCTTGATCAGAATCAGAAAATAGTATACAGCTGACAACAGAACAGCCTGGCCAGCCTTTTTTCTCGTCATCCTACTCAGTCTCACAGTCAGTTTGAGAAGATCCCAAGGCCACTCTAGGATAAACATGCCTAATCACCATTACATCAGGAAAAATCACTGAGCTACAGTTTCCTATGTCCCCCACTCCAACATCACAGTATTTATCACACCTCAAGGCATAATAGCTGCAAACAGCCCCATTTTTCTTCCCCATAAAAATTAATGCTGAAGAGCCTGAAATTCCAAGTTGATCCATCAGAGAACTCCATAATATGCTCCACTGAATAAATAAAAGTAAGCATGATTGCTCATGGAATCATTTCTAAGCAAAGACATCTCTTTGATTCACTTTGTATCATTTCAGGCAATGTTCCTTAATCTACATCTGGGTTTCATGTCGAAGAAATAAGCAAATATAGTTACCATTATACAATTCCAAAGTTTTTTTTTCATTTCATCATTATTGGCAAAATTCAGAGCTCCCAAGCAAACTGTATTCTTAGAATGAAAGGCTGCTGGATTAATTCATTTACAGTTTCAAATCTTATAGCATTTAAAGAGTGAAAGTAATCAGTAAAAACATGTAAGTAATTTATAGTCCTCATGGGTCATGCATTTTAAAACAGTCATGAATGTCCTCTGGATTAATTACCTGCTAGGGTACTTCGTAAAAGAAGGGCTGTCCCATATCACTGGACTTTATTCAGATGAATAAAGACATTCCCTCTAATGAAAAACAATCTTTTCTTAAGTTTTGGCATGACAGAACCAACATCTCAACACACTGATGGAAAAAATAAATAAATGTGTCTGTGTAGTGTAAAGACTTACTGCTCTAAAGCTCATCATGTCTTCTAGGAGGATGTGTTGTGCTCAGTTTTTTTCCCCATATGTAGCACTCTGCAAATTTTTGCTTTTGCCGTCCACTGTGTAGGTACTTATGCAAAACGTAAAGAAAATCAACATTCAAGTTTTGGTGCCACTCTTCTGTATTGGGCATTGCCACTGTGTACATCCTGGGAAAAAGTGGTCAGTTGGGTAAATACAAGAGTAAAGATCCAAAATTCTTACTAAAAATAGTAAGCAGAACATCTGAATTCCCCTATCTGGACTGTTTTCAACAGAAGTAGTACAAAAGGACCCTATACAGGGAAATCAGTGATCTAGCACCCATGATGGAGAAATAAAAAGAAAACTGAATGACTGGAGGCAAGGAAGTCACTTAACCTCTCTGCAATTTCATTTTTCTGTTTGTAATAACAATCCTGCCCCTGTCACAAGGAGAAACCAGGAGAACCAGGAGCACTAATTAATTTTGCAAAGCACTTGGGCTTTCGTAAGTGAAATGTTATGAAGATATAGATTATAATTTGTAGAGCCAAAGCCCTCTGGAAGGTAGCACAACAATCTCATTACTGCCGAGAACAAGATTTAGCACTTGAATTTAGCTGATGGATATAAGAAGGAAAAAAAATCATAAATAGTCAAGCGACTACTAACTCAACAACTGAATTGCTGAGAGCATACAGCCAACATTAATTTTACTGAAAAATCCTATCTGCATATAAGTTTTCATTATCTTCTATAAGCATGTTCTTTTACATCGTGTCTTGGTACCATGGCAATTGAGAAATACACGAGTCATTTGCAGATCCTGGCAGAACTGAAATTTGACATTTGCTACTAACAAAACATCATTTGGGAATGTTCTGGAGTACTATAAGTGGTTTTGTTCAAAATTAGAAAGGAATTGACAATGTTGGACGCTCATTCTCTTTGGAGGGAGCTATACTGTCACAACAGGCCTGGCACACGCAGGTGGCTGTGCTCTATACCGACATCAAGAAGGCTCGCAGCTGCCCCTGCAACAACCTCAGGTAGAAACCCCAGCACCAACAGACCAAGAAGTGAATTTAATAGGAAGAAAAACTGGGGTCATGCTATTCAGGAAGATCAACAAAGAATGAGCGATAAGTGAACAAAAATTTCTGAAAGGAGAAGTAGAGCATGTAATGCTACAAGACATAATCCGTGATTTCATACTGGAACAACCAGCACAGTCAAGCCCAAACTTAAGAGATGTCCTTCAGCACTCACCTTTCCCTGTAATTATATGCACCAAGCCTTTGGCTTGAACATTTGATGGCACAGCTACAAAGAATAGTGAGAGAACTCAAGTAAGACATAAGAATAAAGGGAAAAAATGAAGCAGAGAAAGAGAGCAATAATCATGGAAGGAGGGAGGGAAGAGATGGTGTGGGGAAAAAAATGGTGGGAAGACATGGCCTGTCCTGATGGCCTGCCATTTCTGTCTGGTGACCTCGAGGCTAACAGGCTCTACTATGTCCCAGAACTGTCATGCATATCCTCAGGTAATATTTATTTAACTTCACATGGATACAGCAATCGCTGTGTTAGCTATGAACTAACAGCTACAACTGAAGAGAGAGCCCTGAGACTCAGAGTGGCATCCAGTGATATCACAGGATCCATGCTGCACCTAGCACAAACTTGCTCATAAATCTGTGAGACAGCCCATCTCAGAGGCTTATTCCAAAAATGGCCTTTTTATTTTTGAACTCAAAGCTGATATTAAACCAACTGTCTTTGTCATATGGAAGAACGCAAATATAAAAAGGTCACTGGAGTGCCAGATGGAAGAATTTTTGAACTGAAAGCTCTGACATTAATTCTCTGATTGTCTGAAACACAGAATTCAATGAGCAGATTAAATGTCTGTGCTGAATTGCCAAGTGTGAAACAAGTCACTCTCATATAAAGGCCAACTGATCAGACCTGAACTAAGAGTCCTATAATCATACCAATCTGAGAAGTTTAAACACCTGAATCAAGAAAAAAAAGTATCATACTGGAAGTTACAGTGGGCATTGCTTACACAACTTCCCAGCCAAACTTGCAGTATAGCACATACTTATTCTGTAAATGAATACCTAAAAATTAGCATGATTGGTGAATTGAGCGTGATCCTAGGGGTGGGGAATTATTGCACATGATTATATGTCCCTTGAACAAGGCAAGGTGGAGCTGAGCATTTCTAAAATTAATGTTTTTGTTCTGTTCACAGCACAGCTTAGCTTCAGAAAAGTGAGTTTTCAGTCCATTAAATTTGATGTTCACGGAGGAAAAAGAAAAAAGAAGTCTGATTTGAAGAGAGCCCAGACTAGACCTTAGGTGTAGAAAAGCCTACATATGTCCTTGCAGCAAATCCTGTTCTGCAACAACAGCAGTCAGGAGTCACCTAAGGACAGGGTCTCAGCTGAAGGTCACCCAGAAGTCCTGACAGCCTGTGACATACATTAAAAGAGACAGAAACTCAATGGAGCAGATCTAATGGGGAGCGTCTCTCTATTTCTGTACTTATGCCCTACAACAGCTATGCTAGCATTGAAGGCTCCAGTAAATAAATTATTTCTTTTACCTGCCTGATGCTTGGGTTTGATGCAAATTAAGTATCACATTATTGAGGTTCTTCATGGAATTAGCACTGGGCTGCTGGCTCCCATTGCCCCAGTTCAGGACTTGCTGCACCCAGAGTCAGAAGGGCTGGTCCTCCAGGGGCCAAACAGGAGGGCAGAGGTGGCAGCATGGCAGATGGCCGCCTGCAAGTCGCATTCACCAGCAGCACCAGCAAAACTGGGGAAAAACAGCCTGAACACATATAGGCTCCCATGAAATCGTGGCAGGTGGTCTCTATATTATTTTGCTTAGTTACTCTGTTGTATCTGTTGTCTAGCCTCCCTGTAACCATATGAACAGCATTTAAAAATAAAGATTAAAGGAATATATTTTCAATCCTTTTCCCATACCAACCTCCTGCTCCAACAGATGGCTCCATGCGCCACTGTGAGTTTATGCAGTTTTCCCATAAGTGCATTATTAATAGGTTTTTTCTTTTTTATGAACATTATATTGTCTGAGTTCACAGATATATATTTTTATTTTATCCTCCAACACTCCCCCCAGTCATACAGTAATCAAGGGCATATCCATAAATGCAGAAAGTCTTCCCACTACCATTCTGAAGTGTGAGAAATCTTGAGAGACTTGACAGCAAAATGCCTATTCTTTCTAAATTCTGAGGCTGTGTCAATAGGGTTTCTAAGAAAATAAATGGTAAACAACTCCATGACTTGAAAACAAGTTTTACTTAGCTTCCTTAGGCTCCTTTGCCTACGCTTGCAAGCCACTTGATTCTTTTACGGGTATCATTAAGGAATTGCATTTGAAAATAAAAGCACTATTTGTTCTCCTAGAAGCAGAGACTACAACAGAAATACCACTGTTGGACAGATCTGGTCATGCAACTGAGGATATAAGACCTGAAATCAACTATAGTATTAAAATTCAACTAAGTTTATTTATGTGGTGAGTCTGAAGTCAGATTAAAACAATGAGATATGATGAGATAAAAACTTGATTTATAATTAAAATGAACCAGAACATTTGCTTCGGACTGAAAACCAGTCAAAGATTGTTTTAAGAATGCAAGACTGAAGGGTTCTTCTCTTATAAGAAGAAAAGAGGAAAGGAATAAGTTATACAATCACCTTTCCAAAATAAATGCATTTGCAGATGGAAAGATTTTACAGTCATTTGCCTTCATTACACCAAAGCACATGCTCTATAGTCCATTGCAAACCAATAGGGATCTCACATACTACCAAAAGACCCTTATTAAGTACATTTAAGTAAAAGACCCAAAAAATAATCCAAGACTAGAGTAGTAAATTAGTTTGGCTCCTTTTTCCTCCATTCAGACCAATTCCTTTATAAAAATATGTGCATATATACATATAATTACTTCCTTCATCTCTACCTTTTATTCTTCTTCCCTTTCCTTCCTTCCCTTGCAAAGCTCCTTCTTACTAACTTTACCAAAAGCTAGATAAAAAACTAGGTAATGACAATTCTTCATTACAAGTTGCTAGTGCAATTCAAAGTTTCATTCTAGAACTAAGAAGGAAATATCTCCTACTCTTAAGGTGCTTCATCCCTGAGGTCAACAACCTTACCACTTAAGAAATGTAGCTTCCCAGGCAAAGCAATGTCACAAGGAAAGACAATCTCTCCCAGCGATGCCAGATCTGGTCCCTTACATATTATTTCCAAGCCACTGAATGTGACAAGGTATCCTCTATCATATCAGTATAAAGATATAGCAAGAAAAAAGAAAGCTAAATCTTTGTCATTACTCTGTCACCTGAATACCCTTCAAAGATCTGAAATAACCTGTATTCCAATCCCATCTCCCAGAAGTCTTAGAAACAGCCATCCATGACCTTTCTGCCAATATTTTCTTTTATGAAAGTTTGAGAGTTCAGATGAGGATGACAAGTCCAGATTCACACACTACTAAATGAAGAGTTCTCACCTGTGTTTGGATCCAATACACCTATGTGTTGTTGTTGTTGCTTTCCAGATAAAAGACCTGGTTACACAACTCTTCTAAACTGGAATGAAAAGTCTTATAGAAATTTTCCAGCAACTACTGTAAATTTGTCAGACTTGCAGTAGAACAATACCTTGCAGAGCAATAAGTGCAGGAAAGCACAATGAAACTTGCTTCTCTGTACATAATATGCTATGCTGGGAAAAAAAATGGCAGGATTTCTGCAAATGTCCTACATCTCATAATTCAGGATTTTGTCTGAGGCTCTAATGAAAATTGTAACAGCCAAATTTATTCAGCATATGAAGAACACTCAAGGATATCTTCTCTTGCAAAGATGTACAAGGCTTAAATGGAGAGGTTTCAAAATGACAGTGAAAAGAGTTCATTATAAGGACAATGGTAATTTTATGAGAATTTTCTCAACAGCAAAGAGATAATGTTCAATTTTCAAAAAACTAGGTATCTCAACAGAAAAGTGAAAACCGCTGCTGCTTCTTTGATGAGTTCAAGGGAAAACGTGTGTTGCAGTAGACTTATGAGTGTGCTCAAATCAGTTCCAGAGAGAAAGCCCTAGCAGTAGAAAACAATCAAGTCTGCTGCAGTCAGTGGCAATTTGTGCCTCCAAAGCTGGGAGTTCATCTCAAATGACTTGCAACAAACAACAAAATCCAAGCAGTAAATTGGTTTAAAAACTCACGTCTAGAATCCAAGTAAGAACACCAGTAAGAAGTCCTCTATCTTTACAGCACAGTAAGTTTTTCATGAAAACGCTTCACAAAACTGAGACTGACTGGAGTTATTTTACGAGTTTTTTTCTTATATGGCTGCCTAACAACAGTAAAAAAAACACTTTGTAACGACACCTTTTTAGTATCTGGACTACTTGGACAGAAGCAGGTAATTTCTTGCCTACCTGCAAGTTACAAATGGCAGTTCCCCCACTTCCCCAGGTGGCATCAAAACCAGACACCCCAAAACTTCCCAAAGCAACTCTTCTTCATGACATAACAATATTTGTATCCGATATTTTATTAAGAGAAAATATTTGTTCATAGAGAAAAATACTATTTACATAGAAGTCTGGGAAAACATTTTACACACATTCTCTACAGTTTTGAATACTACTTCTTCACACTTCTACAACGATTTAATAGACTGAAAGAGGTTATATTCAAAAGTACTGAGCCTGTAGGACTAGACTGCATCACAGATGAATTAAATGAAGCTGAGCCTTCACAATACACAGACTGACACTACGCTCTTATTTCTAGTGGCTTTATTCCCTCACTGCTCTTTTCACAACATTTAGTATTTTTCTCTTCAGATAAGTCATATACAATTTAATATTAATAAGCATCCTACAAAGCAGAACAAATATAAATAACATGAATCCAATACAATTTCCTGTATAGAATGATATAAACTGGGTCAAATTCTCGCTGACATGCTCTCTGCAACTAGTTTAGATTACTTTACATTTATATAGAGTCTAACTGAAGTTTATCACAAATCTTTTTAAGTCAGAAGCTACAATGGATTCCATAGTCATTAAGACAGCAAGCTCTACTGCAGCAGTAACTTACAAAAAAATAATAAATAATGAAAACTTTTGTAAAACAATGCAAAAATCCCACCAATGATTTTAATGCCATTTCTGACCAACGTGCCATTATACTACAGTTCAGAACTCAGAGGAAATTCAGAGATGACCCATCTACCTAAAAATATGATACAAAAAGGAGTATGATCTCAATACTTACATTTAATAGAGGGAAAAGTGCAAACTTTATTTTTACAGAGGTAAAATGTTCTGCTTATGCTGTCGATTCAAAATTCTGATAAAAAATGAGGTTACTCTCTGAATGCAACAATCAACACAACAATAAGTTGCTACTTGACCACTTGCTCTTTTCTAAATTGCTAAATCCAGAATGGGCTTATATTAGGACATGGAGTGGAAGATATCAGTGAAAAACAAATAAATCTTGATCGAGTGTGGCATAATTGTTACTTTTGAAATAGATACTAAACTTAGGTCAAAAGCAAAAAGTAGGCACAGACAGGTATTGATCAAACTATAGAAAAATAAAGAAGTACACAGAAGCTCTTCATTATAGATGGAACTGCTGATAGAAGACGACCTGACTTGATTGTTGGTGGTGGGATTTTTTTTACTTCCAAAAAGTCATTAGGAATCTTTTCCTTAAATAAGCAACTTTCTGTTTGTGTACCTTCCTGACAAGGTTTCAAATGAAAGACATATGAGAGATGCTGAAAGCCATTCTGGAACTACCTGAGGGAATTAAAACTCTGAAAGCATTATATTTAACCTGAGATTCTTGATTCAAGAACTGAAGTGTACAGATTTTATATAAATAGAAGGATGTATTTTAAAAAATACATTTTTCTTTAGAAAAAGGCTTTAGAGAACTGGTATAACACAGTCTCCTTCCCCGTTGTTTCAGTTCACATTTGCCAGGATACTCTCCATTTCAACACACTATGTAAGATATAATTATTAATCTATTGCTACCTGAAACATCCCAGGACCCCAATGGAAAATAACCCCAAAGCTGTCTGGATCTGCAAAACAAGATTACATTGATGCTCCTGTGTGCTTTGAGGAGCACCCTACCACTCATATTTATAGTCAACAAATTTTCCAGTGCAAGACCCTCACCTGACCCAGGCTGAACATTTCCACAAGCTCTGTTCCCCACAAATTCCTGCTGACCACATGGGTCAGACCAGGCCAACGCATTGAAAACAGCACGAGGCAAAATGCTCAGTGGTAGCTGGAACTGTGCATGGATTTTCCTTAAGAACAAAATGATCTCTTACCTACGACAGCTGGATGCCACCGGAGCTTTGTGACTCATGCTTGTGGTGCCTGAGCCAACCACGAGTTGTGATTGACTACGGATTTTTGTACTGCAGTGTAATCACAAATTCTTTTGATAGTACTATCCATTTTCTTGTCTGCGGGGTTTCAGAGAAACAAGACTGGCCTGGCAGAGAAGAGCGCCTATCCAAGTGGGAAGTAGCACGTAGGTCAGCTCTTTAAATAGCCTGTCTGAGCTTACAGGTTTCAAGAAAAATAATAAAAACAGTGTGGGGCTTTTTTCTTTCTTTAAGTTTTTCACAATAAAATAGATTAAAAACAATGAGGTGACCACTCTTGCTGCAGGACTTCCAAGCCATGCTAACATCATTTGCAAAGAGATACAGAGTTGACAACCCAAACTTTAGTATGATCCACAACTTTTTGAAACTTCCTATCTGGAATTATTGAGGATAATAAGACAAATAATCATTTCTTAGATAAGCTCTAATCTCCATATATGATCGTAGTCTCACTACAAAACTGATTCACACAGTGAAGGTCATAATCTTTATGGAGCATTCAGCAGTACAGTCTATTGAACTATGCATATCTTACATTTCCCACCTGCATGCATAACTTCTGAGCAAGTTTTCCACATTATATTTTTTGTCCTAACGTATCTGGGATCTGTGTTTAACTAAATCTTAGCATAAAAAAAATCCAAAGCATTACTGATTTCATAAGATCAGAAAACTAAAATGCGTGAATCCCAAAGACAGCAACACAATGGACAGAGCGGGTGGTTTGAACATCTGGGGAGAAAATCAGTTTGAGAATCAAAAGCTGTTATTGGACAAAATGGCTTTCAGATGTATACGTGGATAAAAAAAAGCATGGCTAAGAAAAACTCTAATTGAATATTTTCTTTAAAGAATCCCACGCATCTAAGAGCTTCTGGACTTTCATTGCTTGTACAGAGTAAAAGCAAACACAAATGGCTGGATTATTTCTATGTACCAACCAATGAAATATGTACTAAAGGTATGCAAAAGGTCTGACAGTATAAGCAAAGGAAAACTACACACACACTGTAAACACTTGCAGCTACTGTAAAAGAAGCATTTGAGGTTATTCTGAAGCCAAAAAGAGGCATTGCTACTTTTTCGGATAAAACTGTGCAAGTTTGTATACAGTGTGAAACTGCCCACTTCACATCACTGACACTGCAGTAGATACAGTATTACACATTTAGAGAGTTGTTTTTAAATAAGGAGCACCAGGAAAATAATAACTAAAATTTCAGAAAGCAATTGATAGGACTAAATCTTCCCCCTTTAATAGTATTTAGTGACTAAGAAAAAAAAAACCCTTAATTGGCAAGTACAGAAAAAAACAAACAGACACTGCTGTCAAATTAGCTATTTGATCCCACGTTGGTACACAACTGATTGCTTTTTGGATTATAATTCACACACTGCACAAAGCATAAACATGTTTGCCTAGAAGTAAAACTCCCCTGCTTTTACCCTTAACCATTAATAGAAAAACACATATTTCATCACTTTACCATTGCTACCAGAGTTGGCTTGCCTTAAGTACTAGAACATATGGTAAAATACATTTATTGAATTTCTGTTGAGAATAACCTATGACTTGACTTATCTGTCAGCTAAGACATCAAAAATATTTCAAATTATTCCACACAATGGCCACATTTTAAACTATCTTATATGAATCATTAGTGCTGCTTTCCCCCCCCCTCTCTTTTCCTGAACACACTGCTTCCTGAAGCTCTCATGCATGTTGAAAAATTCCACTAAGACCCAAAACGCTACCAACGCACTCCTACATAAGCATTCAAGAACAATTACTTAAAATGACTCCCTCACTATTTGTTGTATTAAATAAAGACAGCGTGTGATAGAAATAATCACAGAGCTTCATAAGGCAAAAAGATATTCCGACGTCCATGATATAGCCTGTATTTAGAAGGGATCATTTTAATTTTATCTCCCCACATCAAGCAGATCTGTAACTGATAAAGACATTCATTCGGATCGAGCAAGATGCACTGACTTGTTAGCAGAGATGAAGAAGTGGCTGATCATGTCCTTCACTCACTTGTCCCAGAGGGCATTCAGCCAAGCATATATCAGAAAAAATTGCCCATACTATCCTCTTAATGCAATAATAAATAAGGCTGCTGGAGAGAGAAATACAAAGCAGTAGCAAGAAAAGCATTGCTTTTAAGCTTCTCCTACCTTTTCCCTGATATTTACAAACCGCAGGCAGCGCTGCCGGGGAGTCTCACTGGGGTGGCTGCCGAGAGGTCTCATGTGGCATCCCCAGCTTCCCACCGCCTTCCTCCGTCTGGATTTTAAGCATTCCAAAGAAAACCCACCCTGACATGCACAGAACGCATCCTGCTCAAGTTGGAAGCATGTGATAACTAGGCTTCTGGTTTAAGCAGGAAAGCTCAGCACTCGCCTAATGCCAGGCATTTAAACGAGCCCCATCTTACCGTTGTGTTGTTGCCTCGATCAGGTCAGATCTGCCAGCAACTCTTTGACATGTCTCTGGCAATGTTAGTGTTTGCAGCCAGGCCAGGCTCATTCAGCAACTGAATGAATTCACAACATCTTTCTGCACTAGCAAGCTGAAACGCTACGGCTGTACTACAGCTAAGAAAGGGGGAAATCTAAAGCAGAAAACAAAGAAATCCCTAAAGACAGGCTAATCCCAGTGGAATAAAATATAAAGGGTACAGATGAGCACCAAGGGTACGATATTTCTCAGTCTAAATTTCACCAGCAATACCATGCTCTTTCTAAAACCAGGTTTTTTTGTGTGTTTTTTTTTTTTTTTTTTAAACATATGATGGACTTGCCTGTGGAGTTCCCAGAAAGGCAGACTATCCAGGCTCTGCTGCAGCACTGCAGCCAAAGTAACCATGCATATGCTATCTAGGCAATTTACAGCAGTCTTTTTGAAAAGATATTGATTTACAATGCAGCAGTGCCTCAACAGAATGCAGAGCTGCAGCCAAAATAGCAAATGGTGATTTCAGAGGAATTAAGCAAAAAACCCAACATTCAATCAAAAGGAGGCAACTAATCATCCCCAATTCAATTATGTCCCAGTCCTGAAGGAAGCCAGCAAGTTCTCGAGTGACAAATGACGTTAAAACAATAACCTAAGGGCATCTGGAAATAAGAACTGCGAATGCCACTGTCCACTTCCACAGGACAAATAAACATGAAAAAGCATTTAAAATTTATTGAGCCAAAATACAAACTAGAAAGTTAATTCTCACGCTGTAACAATGAAATCTAATGTTTAATTTATGAGCATACAAATATACAGAGCTCTGAGTAAGTGACAGACACCTATGCTGTTCTGGGAAGACACGGCTGAGCCCAAGCAAGCTTGGGTGTGGTACAAGGAAAAAGAGGGCAGCAGAACAAACCCACGAGGAAGGCTTCTCCAACAGAGAGGCAGCAAATCTTCTCCATCTCCTACTCTTACAGCAGCCCCTGCTGGTCTCTGCTTTAGATGGCTCCTGGCTCCCCAGAATCCTCCTGGGGCTGTGGGGGCACTGGGCAGACTGTGCTGGGAAAGGGAGCAACCATATATCTGTATTCAAAGCCAAGGAGAAAGAGCATATCCTGAACAGGCAGAAACATCTGCTTCACCCAAGGCACAGGCAATGTTAAGCACAGACTGACAGCATTTGTACATTACAAGGAGGGGCAATTAACCCAGCAGGCAAAACACAACCCTAACTCATGACTGGGCAGATCCAGTGACCCACACTCACAGACCAACTTCAAAGATGTGCCCTTCTGTAGAGTCCCACTTTGAAGAAAGCACAGCATGCCTGAACCCTATGCTTTTGCTTGAATTCTACCATAGTTACTAAGACATGTTTAAATACTTCTCATTTCCAGGTTCACAGATAAGCCTAGCACCAACAGCTTAAATAAAACTTGAATGACATAGAAAATAAAGCAAAATGTTCCCAAAGTGAAGTAAACTTGTTTGTTGCCCTCATCTATTTCCCATTCTTAGTCATAGTGCATATTCCAGAAGACTATTCAGTTTCCTAGGTTGGTTTTTAAGCAGATAGAGGCTTCATTTCACCTGAGAAAAAATGTTCCACTCCAGGCAAAACTTTTCTCGTCAGGTGTCTCAAATGTCAAGGTCCAAAGAAAACTTGAAAAAAGCTTTCAAAATGAAATGATGAGAAAATAGATTCAAAACATTTGGATTTCTTACACTATCAACATCAAATTGCTCTGAGGAGGAGGGAAAATACAAGGATCCTCAGATAAAAGAAAAAGGTAGCTGGTAAGTAAGCACCTGCAGAGACCAACACGCACCAGAAGACACATCACAACAAGCACAAAGTGGCAGACAGCACACAGGGAACAGGAACACAATGCTTTCCATTCCAGATGCAAATAAGATTTTGGGCTCAAGGTGGGGAAACTGAAAACAAGCCAAACAGTCTACAAAGTTATGAGATCTGACTCAAAGAAGCCAAAATCTCCCTTATTATTTTTTCTACATTAAAAAAAAAAATATCATATTTCCCTACCATAAACACTCAGCTGGTAGAAAGAAAGTCTGAAAAACAGAGCCCCTTGTTTGTCTGTAGGAGATAGAGCATTTGTTTCAAGCAGTCTGAAGACAGCTTCAATGAAACTGAAAATATCTATATTAGATGACAACTCCCTCAGACTCACATAACAGCTGAGGTAGGAAGAAACCACTGAAGCTATCTAGTCCAGCCCTGGCTCAGGCAGGACCCCTAGAGCAGGCTACCAAGGATGGGCAGGTTGTTACAGTCAGCTGGTCCCCAGTGTATACAGGTATCTGAGGTTATTCCTCCCCAGACACTGGACTTTGCACTTCCCTTTCATGAACTGCACGAGATTCCTGTCAGACCACTCCTTCAGTCTGTCCAGGACCTTCTGGCTGACAGTAAAACCCTCACACGTATCAGCCACTCCCCACATCTTTGCACCATTGTCAGACAGACTAAGAGTATGCTTTGCCCCGTCATCCAGGTCACTAAGAAAGATGTTGAACCCAGTAGTGATCAATGGGACACTCCGCTCTAATTAAACTTCATGCCATTGGTTACTATCCTCTGTGCCCAGACAGCTTTCAATCTACTTCACTGTCTGCCCATCCAGTCCATGATTCATCAGTTTCTCCATGAGTTTTAGAGATTAGAGGAAGCCATGCTGAAAGCCACACAGAAGTCTAGGTAGACAATTTCCACTGCTCTCTTCATCTACCCAGCCATCCATTTCACCAAAAAATTAAGAAGCTAGTCAAGCATGAAGGAGGGGTTCCTTTCCCCTCAGAATTCAAGCTGACAACTCTTGATGACTTTCTTGTCCCTCACATGCCTGAAATAATTTTCTAGAGTAGCTCCTTCATCACCTAAACAGTGACAGCCTAAAACTTGAACATAAGAATTTCCATACTAACATTCAGATGAACTTCTTTACAGTAAGGGTGACAGAGCACTGGAACAGGTTGCCCAGAGAGGCTATGGAGTCTCTTTCCATGGACATATTTAAGACCCATCTGTACGCCTACCTTTGCAATCTATTGTAGGGTACTTGCTTTATCAGGGGTCCCTTCCAACCCCTGCAATTCTGTGGTTCTATGATTAAGGTGTGGCTGACCAGCCTGTAGCTCTGCAAGTCTTTCTCCTTGCCATTTTTGAAATTAAGGATAGCATTTACTTTCCTTCAGTCCTCAAACATCTCTCTCAGTCAGCACAGCCATTCAGCAATTATTGACAGCGGCCCTAATGAGGCCTCAACAGACTCCCTCAGCACATACAGGTGTAACCCATCAGGACTTCAGTATGTCCAGTCTGCTAAAATTTTATTCTCTAAAATGGTCCTTTTTCATTGACAGTACATATTCCTCGCTTCAGAATTCCTCCTGGTCTCTAGAATCTAGAGATTCCCAAAAGTGGATCATATTAGTAAATCCTAAGGCAAAGAAGGCATTTGGTACCCCAGTCTTTTCTATGTCCTATGTCACCAGGATCCCTGTCGCATTCAGCAGGAGACCAAGATTTTCCCTAGTCTTCATTGTTCCATTTATGTACTTTAAAAAGCCCTTTTTGTTGCTTTTGACATCCCTCAACAGAATCAAATTTCTCTGGGCTTTGGCTCTCTTAACTGCATATCTGCATTCTTGGATAATGTCTCTGTATTTCTCCAAGGTCACCTGTTCTTACTTCCATCTTCGGTATGTAAACTATGTTTGAATTTTGTCAAGAACTCCATGCTTATTGATGCAGGCTCCTGACATTTTTGCTTGAATCCCTACTCTCCTTAACCCCCCCCTTCCTATGTGCTAGCACTAGTCCCATCCCTACCTGTACTCCCAACCCCATGTGCTGACTATGATAGAACACAACTTGGCTGTAGCACAAATATATGCTTGCTTTCTGCTCATGAAACCACAAACTGGATTGGGAAACATGGCTGGTAGTCAGAGGCAGTCTAGAATTACAAGTGGAATGTCATGCCACTACTTACATTCCAAGACAAACCTCAAGACATTTGACTAGCATTCAAAAAAAATTTCTTACACATACAGAGTCATCTTTTGAGCTTTTCAAGATAACAGATGTACAGTAATTTGCAAATTACTATACTTAGACTGATTGTACAGTGTCAAGGTTCTGCAGGTTTAGTTTGTTGACCATCAATTCATCATTTATTAATAGTGTACAGTGCAAAGAATATCCATAGTTACTTTTTTTCTGTGGTCATATTACATATTGTCCAAATATAACTGACAAGTAAGGTACTCAGTTTATTACTTTACATCATCCAGAACAGGACAAAGCACATGGCAAGCCTAACTGTAATACCCCTCCCTCTGTTCCATGAAGTAATAACCATATGTAAGAGATGTGCAAGTATCTTACAAACAAGAGTTTAATTTCTTCTCATAGAAGAAAGCGCATGACCAAGAAAAGCCAGAGCTCAACACTCAGCTTTCAATTTTAACCACCACCAATGAATATACCGAAGAAAAATAAACACACTGTTTTACTTGTGAATGTGATTTGGCAAACTAGTCAGCTACTCTATAAACAGATAGTATTTCACAAAAACCAATCTAAAAAGATGGTTAGCATGTTGCATTCAGAAACACTGGAATGGATGAGACTACTCCAGTTCAGTTTCCTATTATGATTGGCAATCACAAAATCTCGTCTTTTCTCAACTGATCTGTTTGGTTTTACTTGAACACAGGAAGTTTCGTACCAACATACAGAAGAACTTCTTTACGTTAATGGTCACAGAGCACTGGAACAGGATGTCCAAAGAGGTTGTGGAGTCTCCTTCTATGGGAATATTCAAGACCCATCTGGACGCCTACCTCTGCAACCTATTGTAGGGTACCTGCTTTAGCTGGGAGTTGGACTTGATGATCTTTTGAAGTCCCTTCCAACCCCTGCAAGTCTGTGATTATGTGATATAACAATAAATAATACTCCTCCCCAGCCATGTTTCATATCTGCCAAAAAAAAATAACCTATTGCACATGGGCATAATTCTATCTTGGCTAGTACTGTCTTCATACCTTTGTAATACACTAAAATTATGCTGTTAAAAAAGCGTCGAATCTGAAAAGCATACGTAGCTATACCACAGCAGGCAAAACAACCTGTATTGTGTTTGCCTGAATTCTTCGTCACCAACTTGAATGATAACAGTCAAACAGAATCATTCATCTTTATCATTATATAACTGTCAAAAGCGGCAACATTCACTACAGAAATAGATGTTCCTTCTTAATATATTAGTAAAGCTCTCCACAGAAATGCACTATAGCTACTAAGAATTATGACATACATATATATACACACACACACACAACCTCATGTTCAGGTGCAAACTCAATGTTACAAATTAACAAGTAGAAAGCAAAAGAGCTTAGACTAATAATGAAAAAAATCAAGTCAACAACTCAGTTACACATTTTTTTCAAAAACACCACAAAGAATGAAGTAAAAAATTCAAATTTGTGCAGACTGTCTAGATGACGACAATCAGTAAGATGGTTTAATGGAGTAGATATAATTAAACCAACCTATCCACAACACAGTCCATAAAACCACATAGCCGGCATTTCTCACATTTATAATAAAAAATAAATTCTAGCTAATCAGAAAGGAGTAGCAATGCTTCTGTGACAAAATTTTCACAATGAATACTGGAGATACAGTTACCAAGGTTTTCTTTAGGGAGAGTTTTAAAGAATTAACAATAGTTTTTTGATATCTGTAAGTATAATCCCCAGGGAAGAATCTCTGAAAATGTTCCATTTCCAAGTTACGTTTACTCCTACAGTTGATCCCATACAGAGTTGAAACTCAATGATACCCCATTTCAAAGTCATCTATATAGGAGAAGAAAGCTTTCTGTAAATGAATTAAATCTTAGCATAAAAAGACATGTTCACTTTCATCACTTTCTCAAGTTTAAATATGTCACACGCTGAAACTCTAGCCTCATTTGAAAGCATTGGATTTTTAGCTTTCTTTCATTTTCACTTTGAGAAATTCACATGAAAGACTTTGGTGGGTTTTTTTTTTTTTTTCATTTCACCTAGCATCTTTCTATAATGTGCGATTAAAATAAATCAGTTTTCCAACAAAAATAATAATCTACATATAAAGTGCAGACTATAATTGTTATAAAAAGATACCAAGCCAAATCAATCCCAACAATCATATGTTGTAGATAAAAAGGTAGAATAAGTCATGTGTATACAGTGCCCACTTATAAAAATCTAACTATACTCCTCTTCATCATTATGCATTGCTCCTTGGAGCCAAATTATCAGTCCTTCAAGCTTTTGCTATGTGCTGAGTTCACCATACAGTCAAATAGTGGATTCATGTTATAAGAATAATAAAACAGTCATATTTAGATGGGAAAAACTGTTGGCTCAGCTCTTGCCCTAGAATTAACTACCATCTGACAAGTGAGTGACTTCAACTCACAAGGGCTGTTCAGTAACCTCTTTCCCCCTCTTGCAGGCTTTATCAATGAGGATAATCAATATTATAGGTGAAAAATCTTCTGAGAATCACAGCAAGAAATATGTGATCTATGAATTCAAGTTCCAGACAAAAAAAAAAAACAACATCATCTCTGCAAAGGACAGAGGCTATTTAAAGTTAGCATCTTACCACTTGATAGCCTGAAGTGAATCTACACTAAGAAATGACGAAATACTGAAGGTACATTAAAATTGAGATGATGCCGTCAACTACCTAATGTCTCATTTAGAATATTTTCGTAGAATTAATCAGAACTTCTGAGAGATTCCTATGCAATTTATGCAATATGCATAGAAACAACCTCTGTAGGATACCAGTTTGATAAGGTGTTTTCAAAGCCCAAAACTTAATCAACCTTAAAGATTAATTTATACTGCATTTACTCAACAAAAGACACTGATGAGTGTTGAGGTGAATATAAGCGCTCTATTAAGTAAAGATGACTTGTTTGGCATTGAAGGTTGATGGAGTACCTCCATAAGAGTGAAGACTCTTACAATAAAGCTGAGAGAGCAACAAAATAGAAGGCAAGTGAGAAGAATATAATCCTTCACTGTGAAGAGAGAACTGAGGAAGGATTATAGTTTTTTCTCATCTTCATGACTATGTATTTACCTGAGGTTTATGTGCATATAATTCCCATGGAATCCTTGTACCACAATGTCCCTAAGTCCTGTTCTTCCAGAAATTTAATACCAATATAGCAATCCTGAAGGTTAGGCAGGGAGAATCTCTCAAGACATCTTCTCCAGGCTGAACCATCTGATTGGTTCTGTTTTCAGAGATAAACGTAACTGTTAATGAATGAACCTCATAAAAATTTATATATATTTAATCCTAAGTGTTGTGTGGTATTATTCTAGACTCCTTACAAGCTTGTTTCCTTTTTAACAGGTCAATAACATATTTATATTTTTACTCTTTACAGTGTACAGTATTTTTACTCTTGTACAGTGTAGAGCTGTGATAAGTACCTGAAGAATCAAAGAACCACAGAACTGTTGGGGCTCTGGAGATCATCCAGTCAAATTTCCCTGCTAAAGCAGTTTCCACAGAGCAGGCTGCATGGCCTTAGATACCACTGACAGGTCACAAGCAGTCAATAAGAAATATGTGACACTATAAAAGGAAGTTGATTAGAACAATCTATAGAAAACAATCATAGAAACTCATGATGGGGAAGAACAAATAACTGGTTCACACCCATCTCAGATGTCTTACTAGATTCTACATGTATGATGCACGTGTGTGTATAAAATGTATACATAATGCTCTGGTCTGGCTGCACCTCAAGTACTGCGTTCAGTCTGGGGCCTCTCACTACAGGAAAGACATACAGGCCCTAGAGTGTGTCCAGAGAATGTCAGTGAAGCTGGGGAAGGGTCTGGAGCACAAGTGTCATGTTCAGATCAGCCGAGGGAGTTAGTGTTGTTCAGAGATGCTACAATCTTTCAGCTATGTGAACAGGTCATTCCTGTTTTTATTCTGTATAACAAATCAAAAAAACTTTTTAAAAAAACATATTGTTAATATTAACTTAATTAAAAGTTGTTGGAGAAACATACGCAGTAATAATCATACATGATAAGAATGTAAGTTCATCTAGCTCATTTCTGAAAGCAACCAAGTTTGTAAAAGGATAAGGATATATGCAATGTGATCTTTCCTCCTGTCCTTCTCTAGACACCAGCAGCTCACTAATTCAGAAATTAAATCTAGACCTAGACCTATCCTACCCAACTCTGTAATCCACTTCTGAAGTCATTTATAACTTGGCTCCAGGTCATAAAGAGATCCACAACAACATGTAGTTAGAAAACATTTCTTCTCTTGAAATCTAAACAACAACAAAAAAAACACTCTGGTTATCTCTCCGTAGCATCTAAAACAATGTTGTGTGAGTATTCCCTCTTCCTTAGCATAAATTCAGTTTGTGATCAGTCTTACAGGGTAACATCTCATCCTCTCCCAGCTCTTAGTTTTACATTCTAATGGGTCTAATTTCCTCTTCCTCAAGTGGAAGCTACATTACACACCTAAGTGATCATTCTTGTTTTCTCCCTCTTTTGCTGTGTTGTTTTTGCTATAGGATGCTGGCTTATATTTCATAAGTAATTCACATAAATTTGATTTTTACAATAGCATAATGGCTTTGTTCTCCTTTATTTTCCTATTATTTACTTACTATTTAGACTACTGCTGAACATTGAGGCAAAATGTTCAGCCTATTATCCAATGACCCTATGATTCTTATCCAGAATAACGTAGATTTGCTTAGATTCACTATAACACATGCACAGCTGCAGGTAAGTTTTTTAAATATATCATTTTGTAAACATCTGCATAAAATGCCATTATCATTTTATCATCCAATGAGTCTATACTCCAAAATCCTTGAACAATTTTTGGCATTTAACTAAACAAACTAAACATTTAACTAAACATACCATTTTTCTATTCCTTTCCCATGTCTTGGTCTTCTACCTGAAGAGTTAATTGCCATTTGTCTCCCAGTCTCAAAAGGGTATTTTGTTACAATTTATTACAATTACAACCCTTCGTAAGTCTGATGACAGGAAAATAATAGGTTACATGGTGGCATGCTACAAGACGGAAGGAGGTGCTGACCAAATTTTATATATATATATATATATATATATATATATATATATAAAATAAAAACTCTGAATACCTGATTGAGTGACACTCTTGGACAAGAGTTTCACTTCAGTCACCCATACCACTGTCCTTCATGGATTAAACTGGCACACACTAAGGTATATTTAAAAAGCCGTGTAAAAGCTCTATCTGATGCAATATTGAGTCAAATGCTCGAGGGAAACAAAACCAAAACTGCAAGTATTGCACTAATATTTATCTATTCTTCAGTTAAACGCAAAGTGATAGGTTTGACCTATAAAGCCCTTTATTGTTTGGGTAATCAGCACCCTGAAGACTGCTTTTCATGTCCTGCTTTATCTCAATATTTCAGATAACAAGGTTGCATCCACCTGGGCATTCTCACTGAAGAGCATTTCAGTTCAGAACTTGATAAAGCTTTAATGCATGTTGAGCAGCTTATCTATTTTCCCAGAACATGGTAGGCAAGAAATAGAAAGCACCTGAGAAGGACTGAAGTCAGAACTGTAGAAAGGATAAGAGAAGAAAAAAAAAAAGAAAAACCAACTTGTCCTCATACTACAAAAGCAATACCTACAAAATACAGTGACTGGTAGCACAGCTGCAGCACCTTCCATGTTCACAGAGCACTCCTTCTCACACAGTTTTCTCCCTAAGCTTTATTTATTTATTTATTTTTACCTCCTCAGACTGCCTCTTTCAGCATCTGCATAGCAGGACCCCACTTACAGGATGTTCCCAGGTAGACTCCCCAGAGGGATTCTGCCCTCCCACGTTCTTCTGAACCAAGAGAACATGAATTTTCATGTGATGAGCATACAAATAGCTACAAAGGTCTGGAATGGATTCATACATGAACTGATTTGTTCCATTCAGCTTAAGAGCATTTCCTTGACTGTTTTCCAGGAAATTGAACTCCACTTCCCTTCTAACAAAATGTACGTACTGTCAAGAAAATTCAAGAGGCCTGAAGGGTTTCAATAATAAAACAGGAGCAAAGTTTCGGGGGGGAGAAAAAAGATTTTCTGTATTCTTGATTTCACATATTCGGTAATTTCTTGAATTTCAGTTGAGATGGACAAAGCAATCAAAGTGTTTCAATTTAGCAAATTCAAATGCAAAAACAAAACAAAACCTTTATCTTAGTTACATGTATGGGAATAATAACACTTGATTAATCTACTTAATCCTGTATCTCTCTCTTGCATCCAAAGACACTCTATCATGAGGCAAGACAAGAAATGAAGGCCTCCAAAAAAAGGTGAATGTTTTCATAGATCTAATGGGTTAAAGGGTGCGATGTCTTGTTCTGCTTAAATCACTACTACAGGATTAACACAAAAACATTTCAAACAAAGTCCATAAAATTGTCAACAACATAGTTTTAAGTGAGAGCTATCCATAGTACTGGGGGTGAAGCAGGTAGAGTTGGGGGATACATCTCTCCTGGGGCATGTTTGCTTGCACACTTACTGCCTTCTTCAAAATTCAAGCAAGACTAAACTCACTTGCAAAGTTATCTGTGGAAGAAAAACTGGTACTACATTTAAATACAGACTGATTTAGAAGAGGAATACTATGAGAAGAATTCTTACTGCATCATAAAACTAATGTGAAGCCCCTTAAATCAGACATTTTCACAGTCTAAGAGGTCCCGTAATTACCCACACACTGACAACATGAAAGATATGGTTCTCAAGCAAAATAATGCAAGAGAGCACAGTTTGTTCACAACTTGTACGTTAAGAAACTTTGGTTATGAAGTAGGATCAGTGACATCCAATTGTTCTATTGTTCTTCAAATTATTAAGCTGTCCTCTTAAGTAAAATTTAAGAATTTCATCAGTATTACCATAGCAGCCTACTCACTAAAATAGGACTCCATTACACTACTCAAATGCAAGAGGGAGGGAATCCCATGTTTCTTGGCTTCCTATTTCAGTGGGGAGGTGGGGTGGGAATAAAGATACAGAACAGAAGAGAGGTTAGAGAACAGACTAAGAAAATTGCAGTATTAACTACTGAAATGGAAAACCTAAAAGGGAAACTTGTAGCAAGACACATACTTGTCATTTTTAGTTGTGTGCTCTTGGTCATAATGTATATTTTCTTTCAGTAAAATGTAGCTTCATTTTGCCCTCTGAACAACATAATTTTTGCAACTATTGTTTTTCTCATGCACTCTACATACTCATTCAAATAAAGCATTCCATCTTCAGCCAAATTATTCCTGCCTTATGTAGCGCCAATGAGGAGTAATATGCTTCCCACATGACAATTAGGAATTCTTTACGTAGCTTTTCTGATGTCACACAGAAAAAATAGCCTCATCCACAATAGATGTACATGTGAATCCCCTTTATATTGGATAAAACTCACTCTGTTTACAAAACCTATTATGAGATTTGGAAGATAAAAAAATTACCATAAAAATCAATACTGTATGTAATTAAGTAATTAAAAATATTACATGGAAAAAACAAGTGGCGCAACGGTGAAAGCACCAAAACATCAGAGTTATGTTTCCCCTGGAGTATTTAAGGATAAACTGCAACTTCAAGTTTCACTGAAGAAAGGTTTGAAAACATCAGAAGTGTAAATGCTGCAAAACAGTCCTTTTAATGTAAAATTCCCAACAGAAATGGATGTCTTTGAGAGAACATATATGCATGAGATAGTTTAGCATAACATTATGGCTTCTGCCTGACACAATTTTGACAAATATCACTGAAAAAAAAAAATCATACAATGCTTTTAGAGTTTATATTATTGGGGGCTTGCACATCTAACAGGGTGTCTGTCCTTCCTCAGAAAAGGTTGTGGAAACAATTTAAAATGTAAAGAGACTGAGTTCTAACAGCTAAGGTTACTAAGACAATAAAACTTCACACAAGAATTCCATCTAAGATTTCTCTGAAGTCACAAGAATATTAAAAAAAACTAGCACAAGATCACATTAAGATGTCTTACGGTTCCCTCTAAATTTCACATCTCAGGCACAGATTTTACACATTCCACATAAAAGGTTTCCTATTTGAAATGTTACAATAAAAATATAGACTACATATTCTACTGTGCTTATGTTCCTGGGGAGTCTCATTAACCTCAGTGCAACCAGTATGCTGTGAGAGAAACACAGAAAGACTGGGTGTTCTGTAACTGCCCATGACAGCACGAGCTACCAATTACAATGCATGCACAGATGGCTAATTGGTTTTAGCACAGTTTTCACAGCTCAGAAAGGCAGACACTACCGTTCTCTATTACTCTGAAGGCCAGTGCCAGTAGCCCAAGAAGAACTCAAGCATCTAGCTCCCTTGGGTCCGGTTGCCCTACTTGATCAAAAGAAAGAAAATAGCATTTTGTAGTAATTTACACAGTCAACATCCCCAGTGTAATTTTAAGTAGCTCTTCAGTGTACACAATTTCAGCCGTTACCTTCTTTTCATAGCCATGAAAACCACAAAGTTATTTTTGAAAAGCTAAACAGGACAGCTTCATTCAAACCCACTGCCTGTAATACCACCATTTCCACTGAAATATCTGATAAAATAGATCTCTCTCACACAGATTCATCTGTAGCCATAGCACTATCAGGAAGATTAGACCACAGACTTCTGTCACTAGCTTTAAACAGTGACAACAGCAATAGCCTCTATCCCAAAATGGGTCAGGTGGGGCAACATATTAGTGGGTTTGCACATGTCTGTTGATAAAGAATAGGAAGATTGAGGACTTCAGATCTGAGTTCCCCAAAGTAACGTTATTCCAAACATTAGAGATCAACTTCCTCAAGACCTCCTGCCTATTCTGCCCTTACACTCATCAGCCTCAAGCCTCCTCCTGCCCTCCTAAAACAGGTCCCAATAATGCTTCTGCTCCAAGCTCTGCAGACAGGCCGATGCACACTCTTGTACTTTCCAAGCTCTTTCTATGCCTCCCAAATTTCCTATTCTACATGTATGAGATGCACTTAATATATTCCAGAGAAAAATTGCCTTGTTGCTCTTCCATTCTCCAAAAGCTTCAGGGATGCACTGCAGCTCAAGCTGGACTTTGTCCCTTTCCCAATAGGAGGCCCTTCTCATTTTTCAGCACGTGCACAGGTAAGTCAGCACAAAACCTATAAAAAGCTACAGCATCGTTCAACCATATGAAATCCTGGAAAGTTTTCACTACACTTTAACAAATCTTTGATAAGCATTTAATATAAGTTTTCTCTGGATGCCAAGTTTGGGAAAAAAGATGAAAAGAAGATAAATCCTTTTTCGAATGAAGACAGTTGCCTCCCCAACTGGAAGCATTTGAGACAATGACTGATTTCTAAAATTACTGTTAATTCTTACATCACTACTTCCCTGAAAAGCGACATGCAAAATGGTACTAAAAGTCTTCTGGTTGTACAGACTGCTCATGGTACCATTAGGAGAGAAGAACTCAGTTCCTCCTGCCTCACCTCCAGGTCATCACTGCTCCAGGCTGTATTTTCATTTCTTCACAAATGTTGAGAGAGAACATAGAATTATTTGGATTTTTATTCAATATAATAAAGGATGCCCTTCATCACATCCCTCAAAGTTTCTGCTTCAAACAAGCACTGAAACAAAAGTGGCACATGCAGTGATTTTTGCTAGGCCTACTTACTGGCTGTCAAGTGAAAAACAAGAGAACCAGCTGACAACTGGAGGTCAAGTAATTCAAGTCTGTCTTTGAAAGGAAAAGTGTAGCTTAATAATGTTGGCTCACTGAGGATTGCTTTATACAAAGATTACCAGCAAAAGCTGTCAGTTGTGTTTACAGATCTGAAATAAATCTGTTCCATACCTGAATGGTTAGACTATCATCATCTTATTTTTATTCTTCCATATTTGTAACAGGTGACTACCATTAAACAAATGAAGCAGCTTTGGCTGCCGCATAATTCCAAGGGTTATGCACGGACATTTCCCAAGTTATCTCCACGCAAAGGAAGAAGTTCCAGTGGCTCATTCACAAGGTGCACAGTGAGAGCAGAAGAGGTTACTCAAAGAGAGCATGGAAGGGCAGGAAGGCAGTGCGGGTTTCAGAGTTGGTGCATTGTTTCATATGACCCCACACTGGGAGGATTTCCTTGCACTAAACTAATCCCTATTATTCTGTCAACCATATTCCCCTAACACCCAACTTTTTAGAATAGAGGGGGCAAAGTATCACTGAACATTAAATTGTGTAATATTCTTCCATTGCACGAAGCATAGGAAACATACATCAAATGTGCCCCCTGGGGTCATTCGCCAGAAATATTCATTTACATTTTTTAATTGCTGCTTTTTATTCCAAATCCAGGTAATAAAAACATTAAGCATGCCCTGATCAAACCAAAAATGTCAAATCAAAATTAAAAAAAAAAGGCATGAACCCACATTGACATGATGCACAGTGAAAAAAACCAGCAACAGGTTTTTAATCATGTATGTAGGAAAAAATAAAGCCACAAAATAAAAGCTCACTCTTACGTAAGTACATAGTTAAGAAAGCCACAAGCATGGCTCTTCTTCTAGCAAAGGCCTATGCATGGAGATATGTTTATCAGAACCATGAATACACACACAAAGGAAAAGAAAATGAAAAAACCCACCCAATATTTAAATCTGAAGTGATACAAGCATTCCCCAGTTCACATTACATACAACTAGAATACCTGAACACACGTAAATCCATTCTGAATAAACCAGGACATTAACATAAGCATGGCAAAAGTCCAACTAACACATTTTTATGAAAATCTTATGATTTTCCTTACATTTTCAAGTAAGGAATTAAGATAATATTCTTCTTTATTCCATCAGAGAAATTAGGTAAGTAGTAGATTGGTGAACAGCTACCTGTTCATTGGCACTGCAAAAAGTGGTTTTATCATAAGTGATCAAAAGTACAGAAATAGGTTAGCTGTTTTCTAGCAAAAAGATTTTCCTTAGACTGTCATATAAAACACCTTTCTTCTTATAAGAAAAATCAGAAATGAAGTGCTCTTTCACAAGAAAGTGAAACTTCACTCTTAGCTGCAGATCATTTCACTGTTTTAGACCAAAAGGCTAAAAAAACCTATACTGATCCAAGAACTACATTACAGAGAATAAAACCTCTTTGTGTTACGGGGGCAAAAGGAAGCAAAATCAAATGACTTTTGTCTGACTTCATCTTTGTACTTCCAAGGCCATTCTCCCTCACTACTACTATAACATCTGAATATCTTCAAGCTGTACTAAGAAATGTATTTCAATATTCACTGAGAAAGATAATAATTTCCTCGGCCCTCAGATGGAAAATTAAGGCTTAGATGTTTAATAACTTGCCAAAAGCATCAGAGCACTTTCTCTACCAGAAGAACAGAAACAATATTTCTATGCAGGTTTGTTCTGTGGTTGAAAGTACTAAGAAATCTGATGTAGTCATTTAAGTCCTGGCCTTTTATATCAGTTTTATTCTGCTGACAGGTTGGAAAACTCCAATGAAAACAAGTTCCTCAATGTCACATTAATGTGTTCTACTCAATAGATCATCCATAGTGTTTTAAAGTTTGCTATTAAATTATTACCTAGGCATAGATTACCACCAACAATTACTATTAAATATGTGTATTAAAAATAGATGTAAGGATTTATGTACAGTCCCATAAACACATCATTTTTACTCTCTACATTCACCTCTCCCTTCCAAAACCGCCATCCTTCACTCACTGTAATCTGTTAAATATGCCTCTATCATAACATTCCCTTCGAAAAAGAAATTGTTTCTTAGTAAACTATGAACTTCAACTGACTGAAAAGCAGCAGTGGCTACAGAGCACTTACAATGCTTTAAAAGCATTGTGTCACAACTACAGAACACAATTCAGAGAAAATGCACTGTAATTCACATGGCTTAATGCAAAAGGTAATCACATTATGGAAATGCTTGGTCATTTCCTTGTAGGAGCACAGACTGAGTACTGCATCATCTTCATCATCTATTGACTCCTTGAATACATTTAAAGAAAATACATGCTATACAATACCAAAGTGGATTTTTTTATTCATTCTCAACCAGAAAATTTTGCACTTACAGTTTTGAACAAAAATACAGAAGAGAACATCTATTTAATGCAGGTTGTCAGCTTTGTTGAATCACCACCAATGTGCATATAACTGTACATACCTACACAAATCCACACTCTCAATTCCTTGTGCACCCAGACACCTTTGAAGGATCATGGCTGCGGCTCCCCACTACCTTCCACTACATGCCACAAGGGCTTGCTGACCTTACCGTGGACTGCTCAGATCTATCTGAGCACAGTTTGAACTGACAAAGAATATTCTAAACAGTTCTGAAGAAGTTTGAGTGTCAGCAGTGCTTGCATATGGCCTACTATGCTTGAAAATAGCACACCTACACAAAGTAATCATTCAGAATAAATTCGACCTTACTTCCTAGCATCATACTATATTTTGATTTAAACATAGTATGAAAAGACAGATTCTTTTTTATCAGCTCTCCAAATTCACCAAAACTTTAGCTTAACCTTCATGAGGAAGAGCAGCAAATAAAAGGTCCCCAAAAATGTGATGAAAAATGTAAGTTATGTCTTCACACTGACTGATGATATTCAGAAAAGAGCAGTAATGTATTGCACCTAGCACCAAAGAATTAGCATTAGTGGATGAGCATTAATGCAGGCATGGTGTAACAAGGTTTCAAAATACAAATAGGAAAGTCATTGCATATTACTCCATGGTTTGCTTCACCTCCCTCATAAATGTAGAAGTCATGCCTTTACTTATGCAACCTGCACAAGAGGCTTGGCTCTTAGGTGCTTTTAAAATTAGTATTGTTTTGATTTGTGTCGGGTTTTGTTTTTACACAAACACACACAGGCCAGGCAACCAGACACGGTTACACAAGAGGCAAAAAGGTCATCACTGAAAAACGTTTTGCAAAAAAATGTATGTCTTTGTTGAAAAAAAATGGCAGCACTGAATGAGAATAATAAAAACTGTTTTGTTTTCTGTGCACTATGAAAAGAAAACTACCCCTGAATGGGAATCTCAGATGCATCAGCTGCCAGCTTCTGAGATGAGCTCTGACTCTCAGCTATGGTACATTTTAGATTTAGAGTTTAAGCCCACCTATCAACACACCTGGATCTTTTATGGGTCACTAGTGGCAGTTCTTTACTTTCAAGAATAAAAACCACTGACAGATATAGAAGTTTCCCCTTTTTACTGCTTTCCATTGAAAACTAAGTTCAATCATACATTTTAATCAAGCAAAAACTGATAAGTACAAACTTACAACAAGTTCTGAAAACTTTTTCTTTAAATGTTATGTATTGGTAAGCATTAGAAGATGCTTTAAACTAGAATTTGTGTGTTCAATTTTAAGTTTTTTCCAAACAAGAAATATACATCACAACCGTGACCTTCAGAAATGACTTACATATTAAAATACTCGATTTATGTTTTTAATGTTCAGAAACATGTAATTGCAGCCTAGTAAATAGAAAATAGGAATTACTTCCACAAAATTTGTCATGAGCAGCAGTTAAAAAGATACAGGAACTTCAATATTTGAATGTCATTTTAAAAATGCGATTAAATAGAATTAAGTGTAGTTGAGTAGGCAATGAAACCAAGAAAAATAAGCCTAATCTTTAAGCAAGTGTGCTCTTGTCTACAGCTGCTATAAGACAGGGAGGATTCTCACTGCTATTTTCTTATGACTGGAGAACCATAGGTAGGTACCATAATTTAAAGCTCACTTTTTTTAGATGAACTTATGATGAGAACAAATAACCCCGATCTTCAGCTTCCAGCTGTTTTCCAGTTTAGGAATAAACCAGCTATTCAAATAAGAAAGCATTTGTTGAAAATTTTAGTTCTGCAGAAACCACAGTCCTTCAAAAGTTGTCAGAATACGATTATAAAAATGTTAAGGGTTTTTTGTTTGGCATGGGTTTTGCTCATTTGTCTTTAGCATGTTTTTCCCACCACTACGTCCATTTATATACTGCTCAAGTTCACAATAGCTGCTTGAGAACATACAGAAAATACTTTGCAATGGTGTGTTCACATTAGCAGGTTTCCCACCTCTACCATGCAGAGATAATTTGTTTGCACCCCTATGATCTCACTAAAGTCACAGATAAGCTATTTTCTTAATGAGTCCTTTTATGACATCAGAGATTAAGGTTAAGACATTAGCTTCGTTTCTCATAACCAGCTAATAATATGAAAATACAACCACTAATCACTTCAGCTGGACAAATGTTTGCACTCCTCTCTGCTTCGGCAGCCCCTCTGCTGCTCCCCGGCATTGCCAACTGCTCTCCAGCTGCTCTCCAGTTGCACAGCTGGTGCAGCTGAAATCCCCTGCTTGCATTCTGCCCACTCACACGGCTGGCATCCGTGGATTGAGCCATCCCTGTGCACGGGGCAGATATCAATTTTACAAAGACCTGACACTTCCTTACCTTCCAAACCACTGATTCAAGAGGCTAATCCAGACTCCCGCTCAGAAACACGTTATATAGCCCTGCAATTTGATACAGCGTGCCACAGGAAAACCAGAACTAATTGGGAGCATTTCTTTACTTACACAGACTAACATGTGACAAAAATGTTCCATGTTACTGTGTTACATGGGGTCAAGCAGCAAGGAGAAAGATGTCAGTGAAGCCAGGAGAAAAAAAAAAAAAAACAAAGCAGATAGATTTCAGAGTTGAAATCTCAGCAGTTGTTTACTGTGAGAAAGCTAAAGGGAAAAAGAAGCACGGACTGAGAAGATAAAGCACTAAGATTACAAAAAGAAATGCACAGAACACTTTTGGCAATGGTAACAGATGGATGGAAGCAGGTCCAGAGAACCCTGAAGCTAAGACTTCAGAGTTTATGTGAAGCAGTAACAAAAAAGTTTGTACTAAAACAAACCAAGCACCAATCTGCTCATTTCATTTGGGGAAAGATATTTCAATATTAGATAAGGGAAAGCAGAACTCAGCACCACTCATATGAACCTTCTTCACTAGCAGGACTAAGTTTCAAAATGGCTCAGCAAACACTTAAGTGACTACAGTAGTTGTTATCTAAAAGCCAGCCTGGGTTTAAGATGAGCAGACCCTTAGAAAAAGTCTAGTATCTGGTTCAGAAAGGCACCTTTCAATTTAATGGTAGCTTTGGTTAGAAATTTTGAATAGACAGAATAGATTTACCTAAAACACCAAGATTCAGTTTTCATACTATATTCAGAGTGCCTTTTTTGGGATACTTGAAGGTCACTGCTTGTAATACTCAAAATACTGATTAAGATCTCCACAATATTTGCTCAAGCATTCCAGGATCCTGCCCAGAGCCTACTAAGAGCAAAAGGGCCAGCGAACTGAGTGTTCAGCCAAGTGAGTAATGCTTGGAGTTAGGAAATCAGCTGGACCGACGTAGATGCTAACTAGGTTCCTCATTCAGACAAATGAAACACTACAGCCTCTGATTCATGTTTTGCAGTGAACTGTCAGAACAGCAGCTACCAGTGCTCAAAATCCAGGTGACATTAGCCAGAGGTCAGACAGCAATGGAAAACAAAACAAACAAAAAAAAAAACCACAGCGCACAATTTTTTGAAGTGTATGTGCATCTTCGATACAGGTATTAATGTAAGAGTAACACTGTTCTTCCCAGAGTCTTAGCCATCCTCCTAACCAAGGAAGAAAACAAGGGATGCTGTCAAACACCTAACTCACAGTTTTTCTTGGCACTGGGATCCTGTACGAGCAACTGGCATCCTCAACTCAATAGGTCACAGCAACCGCAGACTCTGGCAAGCTCTGGCTACAGACACAAGACGGAGTTGTACTGCACAGCAGCTTCTGAAGTCTTCAAAAAATGACACAATCAGATGCACAAATTGACCATCGGCTGTATTACAAACCGGCAAGTGCCTTCACCATAGATGAAATCACCCATGTTAACCATACATTTTATTTTCTATTGGGAACAGAGTGTAAGGGGGAGAAAAACATGCACCTGAAGGGAAGAAATGAAAGACATTTTAAATTCAAGAGTGCAAGGACATTTTTTCCCTTGCAAGTATTTTCAGATAGCCTGAGAGTAAGAATTGTGGCTTGCAAAGTAAAGAATACCGCCTCAAGTAGGCTTCAGGAGACATTGTGATCTTAAAAATGAAGATAGCAAGAAGTATTTGATGACCGGGAAAAAATGTGGAACAAGTCCTCTTGGAGCATGTTTCCAGCACATTTTTCAAGCAATGGTGACTAAGAACTAGCCTGTATGGATCTAGGAAGGGCAGATCTTGCCTGATCAACTGAGTTGCCTTTTCTGATAAAGCAACTGCATTTCCATAAATGTGAGGAGTGACCACCACTAAGTTGAGTGAGGCTTTTGAAAGACTCAGTATTCCTGCATTCAAGTCAGTATGCTACATCCTGGATAAGAAGAGGAAAAGCATTTGGTTCATGCTATGCCTCGAGGCCACTGCCAAATGAAGTTCTGTAAAGGTCCATCACAAGACACGTCTTGTTTAATATTACACAAGACATATACACAATTTTTTCTACATTTTTGACGGTGGGGTACTACAAAAAGTTATCTAGAGAGATTGTAAAGTCTCCAGCCTGATAACTTTTGCAGATACAACTGGATAGAGCTTCGAGTATCCTGGTCTGATTTCAAAGTTGAACCTGTCTTGAGTAGACAGTGGGGCAATAGATTTTCCTGGGTCCTTCCTAACTTGGATTATTCCATCATTCTGTAGGATTACTTCTACCATTCGAAAAAGCCACAAACAAAAACATCTCTCCAGGGAAATATTGACTCAGATGCTGAAAGCACACAACATGGACAACTCAGCCCAACACTCCTACTGATCTCTGGGAGCTTTCCTAAATGAGGTTTGGAGTCTAGCAAAAAAAAACAAACAAACAAACAAACAAAAAAAAACTATTTTTTCATCACCTGAATTAATACATTTGTTTT
This sequence comes from Gallus gallus, assembly GCF_016699485.2. NCBI lineage: Eukaryota > Metazoa > Chordata > Aves > Galliformes > Phasianidae > Gallus > Gallus gallus. Next base: position 21,731,304 of record NC_052533.1, on the reverse strand, counting down.
ATCTAGAAAAGTCATAAAACAATTCAAGTAAACCCTGTTAAATCATGTTTTACAACTTCTTATTGAATTTGCAAAGATTTTATATCTACAGAATAAAGCACTTGAGAATTTGGTCCCTTTGCTACATAATCTACAGAAATTTGTCAGTTTCCAAACAGCCTCCCAGCAGAGGCCAGTCAGGACAAATCAGTGTGGGAGAAGGGGACAACCATTTTCTATAGGAGGAACTACTAATTCACAGGTTTTCAACATTCAGCATTTCAAGACAGGAACTATAATACTTGCCTGTCCAAGCTAGTGAAATTTCTAGAATATCTAGAAGATATTCAGGGAGAAAGTCTCCTGGATTTTGTTCATTCCACTTTGGCAAGCTACATGTTAAACTACTGGCAGGCTCAGAAAAAAGTAGAGCATACAAACTGAACACATAACTTGACCTCTGTTCTTAACGCTAAGCAGCCCTCATTCCCAGAATGGGATGATGTTTTACTACAATTTTCCCCAAAGAAAAATCAAGGTGCTGTTGTTTCAGCATTTTTACGGAGCAGTTCAGCAGCTGAGCATTTGCATTAGCTGATTATGATACTGGTGATGATTCTTTTCTGCAGTTGTTGGATATGCTCTGTTTCTCCTCCAGATGGTCTTCTCCCAAGTCTGCAAAATTGGCTGGGAAGCTGATATCCTTTTATGGCTTGACAGCTACCCTAACACTAATCATGATTCCTTGACATTTTCAATAATAAAATACCAGAGACCAATTGGTTTTGTTTGTGGCGTTGGTTTTTTGGTCGTCTTGTATTTTATTTTATTTTTTTTAATTACATAATTAAACAAGTAAAATTACCACTGATTTGAGGAAAAGAAAAAGAGAAAAACAGGAATTATGTCCCACGTCTCCAACTGGGCCCACCATGTCATGCCCTTTTGAGAGTAAGGAATGAAAATTCACACTGTCTAAATATTCTAAGCATCACTGTAGTCCAGATGGAGGGAATCAAATCCCAGCACCACAGCAGTAGCAGACATCCAACAACTGGAGTAAACCACACACTGCGACAAGGAAAGGTCAACAATCTGTTAAGACTTAACATTAACCCAATAATTACATTGAGAGATCTAAACAGAACCACAGATAAGATTCCAGAAATTTCAAGAGTTCGTCTGGCTTTTAACCTTCTTTCTCTCTCTCCACGAAGTCTGAATATTTCATCAGTTTGTTTGTTTCTCCCTTCACGTATATAAAGTTAGAAACAGCAGTTGACTTAAAAGCAATACCTGACCCCACTGAGGGTTGTGTTTTCACTTCTGGTCAAACTACAGAATTAGTTTTATAAACATTGTGTAATTGACCTGTGATGTTCACTAGCTCAGAACATATTGAGCAAAGAGCTTAGCAATATTCAAGAAGGGATTGAACATAATGATTAATAGCCTCTGTAACTAGACTAAAAATTGCAAGAACCTCAATCGTCATGCTCCAGGGCACAGACTTATAACCAGCTGAGATCAGGAATAAATTTCTCCCCGGTATATTACTGTGAAGTTAGGTGTACTGGGAATGCTTCACAGCTTTAGAGGCTTGCAGGGCCTTCAGTGTTTTCCATTTGCTGAAATCATCTACACTGATCTTTAAACGTCTCAGAATATAGGTCTAAACAGACATTCCCAGGAACACAATGCCTAAATTGAAACCATTTCTGACAGTGGCTCATCTCAGCCCACTTTTAAACCATTTTAAAATGGTGAATATTCTACAATATCATTAGAAAACTAACTGCAAGCTTCACTGGTCTTCTCTGGTGACTGGAGAAAAAGCAGATAAAGAGACAATATACCACAGGCAACCCAACCAACCCCACCCCCAAATGCAGAGAAAAGCAAATCAATTCCAGTCAAATTCTTTTTTAATGAAAACTGGTTGCAGAGGGTTCTTCTAAATTGCTCTATTCTTATGAAAAAGAGACTAACATTTCAACAGGAAAAGAAGATCCCTAAAGAACAGTAAAGCCCTTCCAGTCCTCACCCTGAAAATATTTCTACTCAGGTAGAACAAGGTTGTGCTTCACTTGCTCTACTCCCCTTACTCCCCCAGCAATCCCTCTATGGGATGTGCTTCCCACAGGAATTATGCTTTCAGCCACAACCTTTACCTGGCATTCCCACCACACACACCACACAAGGAAACAACCTTGGCAGCCCTTGAATTAGTCACACAGAGCACTAACAACCCAACCCATGTGCAGCACTCATTGGTTAACACAGAGTTAACACTGCACTGCTAATTCCAGAGTTTGGGGAGATGTTGCTCTTTGTTCCAGTTGTTGACACAGGGAGGTTTTCTCCCTAGTTATAGCATTTACATTGACTTTTGTGGTTCTTTACACCTTTAAATGTTTATTACTATTTTGAACAGTTACCCCTATACAGACAATACAATGCAGCCCAATTTGCCATTCTGTCATAGGTTTTGGAGTCTCATCCGCATTTCATCGCATCCTATTGTTCTTTTCCTGCTTACCACAATCTCTCAGGCACTAAAGGGTGTTGCAATAGAATGACCAGCTCTGATTTTCAGGGCAACCTGTATATTGAATGCATCCAGTTTAACTAGGATTTGGGTTTCTTGATTTTATTTTTTCAGTGAACATCTTTTCACATAAGAAATATTCCCCTACTGTGTAATAAACAAAAGATATACATAAAATACATTAACTGTATGAAAATCAAGAGGTAGAAGCTAGAACTAAATGAATAGTGAGGAAAAAAAGCAGGTAGAAAGATCTTCCATTGTCATTCTTATCTGAAAAACAAACAAAACAAAGAATTGACATCATATAACAGAATTCAGAAATTACTGTTATAGCAATGAGGAAGAAATAACAAAAGCAAAGACTTTTTTTCCCCTGCAGTCAGACTGGGGCAAGATATCCATTATCCTCAGTGCAGAAACGTAGAAAGAAATCTCCCCAATGAAAGCCAAACATATATTAAAGTGAAAGAACATTTTACTACTCCATGTCGAAGGAGAAGCCACAAAGCCTGAGGCCTAGAATATAGCATTTAGAACTATAATGGGAGAAAAAAGTAGAGTTATTGAATCCCCATACACATTCTGAACAGGTGAACCAAAACATATGAAAAATGATAGGAATCAGACTGGTGTCTGAGGCTGCACAACAAAGCACTGGAAGAAAAGAATGGTGCAAGCAGGAAAGCTACCAGAAGTTGAAGGACAAAAAAACTGGCCATTCCATCACACCGCAATAATACAGAGCTATGAGCTCTCTGGAGATGGTTGATGCATACTCCTTTAGACAGGTGAGAAGCTAAAGAGCAGGTCAGATATTTCTCCCAGGTCACTCTATACATTTACAATAGAGAAGTTTGACAGCCAGACCACAAAGCTCACTGGATAAGTGTGGCAAAAAATAGTCTTAAGGAGCAAACCGCAGCTGCCATAACAAGAAGCAGAGCCTCAGCAACAGCCTCACAAACTCACTGTGCACTTCATGCACAGGTGTTCCTGTAACCTTCCTGGGCACCAGAGACCTCAAAACCAGGTGGGAGGGGGGAGGTGCCCCCTGATTCACAGAAGTCTAGTTGAAGTTGGATGCAAATATAGAAGCAGGAGACTTGTTAAAGCAGCAGTGACAGCACATGAGCTAATGCCCACAGACACTAGCTGGGAATACCAAACTATTACCCTGCCTATAAGTGAAGACTAAATAAGTCAGCGTAATGTAGGTAGTAATGGAAGGTCAAAAACACTACCTAGAGCAACCTGGCCAACAGGAGGAATATAGAGCTGACACAATCATGTTTGTCTTAAATTCCAGCTTAGAACAAGGCTGTCTTTTCAAGTGGATAGAAACAGGCATCAAAGTTTAGTGGGTCCCAGTGCTCCTCTGGCGCCCAAGATAATTACTAAGCAGGAGCTGGAATGTTTTATGTGGAATTTCTTCTGAACGGTAAGACTGCCCACAAGAATCTTGTTCCTATTATGGTTCTGATGCTACAGCACCACTATTTGTTTGTTGCTTTTTTTTTTTTAATAATAATAATCTTTAAAACAAAAAGCTGTAAGCAGTGATAGTCCAGTGTTATGCTGACCACATACAAACACATACATTTAATTTACATTGTAAAAGTTACGTATACATACACACATTGCACAGCATTCATGTAATTAAACTACATTTAAAATTAGCTTACAGCACTGAGTATTTACTTCCCACTTCATAGCCAGGAGCCAGACTCAATGACCCCTGTGGATCCCTTCCAACAGGAGATACTCCATGAGTCGCTGAAAACTGCCCCAATCACCTGCATGTTTTCAAGTTTCAGACTTACAGATGTACTGAATAGGAAGAAGCAAACTGCCATGCCCCAAATCTCTTATTTCTTGAATGCCATCTCTGTACTTCTTGAATCACTGTGGTCTAACACTAGAGCTTTTTTTGGAAGCCAGTAACCAGCTGAGGATATGAAAGCCTGAGAAAGCAGACCAAATATTCACTAGTTTATTAGCAGCTATAAAGTACATCTCTGATCCTTTACGTTTTGTACTATTCCAGGCAATGACAGCAGTGTATTATTATGCAGACACGCGGGACAAAGTTAAACTACATCTTTAATAGACAGTGGCATTCGTGTACCGAAGCAAAGCTGCTTCAAACATGTGATGGTATGTTCTACAGCTTCACTTCAGTATTTGAAATGCAAAGCTTTTCTATGAAACTAGACAAAGTTTAAGATTAATTCAGAGTTCTTGTTTTAAAAGTTCCTGGTCTGACATAACCTACCTGCACAAAAAATCACCATAGCTTTTATTTCTCCATTTTGGAAGGAGTCTCCTCTGTGCCTCAGTTACTGGGACACCGTGACTGCTTCATGTCTCTCTGACTCACATGCAGAACAGACTTGATACTGGCAGGCCCTCACCAAACACTCACTACTGATTTCTTTGCTCATTTTCAGTGGAAATGGCCATTACAATTACCGCCACCCAGTCAGAAGTTGCAGTCACTTTGGCTAATACCAGAATGTTATTATTAACATCAGCTCTTCAGCAGAAGAATGTCACTTGCACTGTGACACTTCTTGCTTCCAAAGAAGCCATCTATCTCTGTTTAGCAGTTAACAGGTTTTTGGCTGCAGAGCCTCTGGTCACACCAGACCAGCAGCACAGAGCAGGGAAGGTCTGACATGCAGAAGCTGCAGCAATATCTCAGCCCCTCACAAATTAAAGCCTTGTGTGAGAAGCAGTAGCATCCAGGTGCTGCACGGGTTTGGCCATTTTAAATGAAAATTCCACCCCATGGACAAGCTTCCTCCTAAATGAATTGCAAATTATATCCTTGTTGAGTGCCAGCTGGTATTGTTTCTCCGTAGTTTCCCTCTCCCCTCACTCAATTAATACAACAATATTCATGCCCTGTCATGTCTTACTGCCTAATTATGTACTTTGTGGAACAAAGCCTTAAAAATGAGACCATCAGGCAGGAGGGGATAACAGGGAGAACAGGACAACCAGATGTGCAGAGAGAGGGGTTGAAACAAAGAGCATTTTGAAAGGGAAGCAAGAGAATTAGGATTGGTATGGGAATGAGAGGAAGGGGAGACAGAAACAGAACAAGGAAATGCACATAAAACATAGAAGTCCCATCACTTTTTCAGAAGTATAATAAAAAGTCTTGTATTAAATAACATATTCTGCACTCAACTAATATGAATTAATAAACACTTGGAGCTGAGATCTCAACCTACTCTCGTTTCATGATGCAATGGACACACAATTTCTGGTGACAGAAAGAATGCTGCATTACTTTGTCAAAATAGAAAAAAAAACAAAAAAACAAAAGCAAGGCTCCTGAAAATACAGTGTCAAATACTGCATTAGAAGGTATATTTTAATTGGGTTAATGAACTTAGATTAAAAGATACTATGAAAAACTGCTGCACAGTTATGCAATGCAGTCACAGCAACCAAGACAGTTTTTCACACTTTCATTTCCTTTCCTTAAACTTTCTTTCTTTATCCAGTACACTGCTGAATTTATTTTGCATACATAGTCAATTAAGGACACTTAATGTTTCGAGTGGGACACAACTATTAAAAATTAAGTCTTTTCAAAAGCCTTTAGGCTTACTTTATCCTAAAATATCCTTGCAAAAATAATTACTGACAAATCCAAGTGTACTATATTTTGCTACATCAAAATATTTTGTACCAAAAATAAAAGGGAGGGAGATTTCTCGTTAGAGTGAAAAACAGCCATGCCCCACAGCTAAACAAGAAGCCTGACTGAAGGAGGACCAGCAGAGCCTTTCATATCCCCATTAATCCTAACTTTACAGCATAGAATCATCTGAACTGGAAGGGACCTTTAAAAGTCATCTAGTCCAAATCCCCTGCAATGAGCAAGGACACATACAGCTTGATCACGTTGCTCAGAGCCTCATCCAATGTGATCTCGACTGTCCTCAGGGGTGGGCATCCACCACCCCTACAGGCAACCTCTGCCAGTGCCTCACCACCCTTACTGCAAAAACTCTTCCTTTTTTCCAGCCTAAACCTCCCTTCCTTCATAGTTTAAAATAGTTTGAAACTATTGCCTCTTGTCCTATCAAAACAGACACAGCTAAAGAGCATGTACCCCTCTTTCTCACTTAGAATCCAGAGTGGCCATTAGGTGAAATTAAAGATTTTGGTACAAATATAAAAACAGGAAAAGTTTAGAAGCCAACTGCTGTTTGTTACCATTGCAGAGCAAACCTGGGGAGAAGGTAAGGTTTGTTGATCGTAGTAGTAAGGAGAGAGAGGCAGTAACCAACTCTTAAATGACAACATAACTGGAATAGGTCATCTTTACACTAACTAATAAACCACGGAGGGAAAAAAAGATGAATGGTCAAAACCTGCTTCACAGTTTGAAAATGCTTATCTAGTTGCAATAATTTCAGTTTTAAGAGTGATCTAGTAGATAATCTATACAACATGTATGTATAAACGGATAGTTACGAAGGCAACGATCACAACACAACTCATTCTCAGAATTACTGGGTGGGCAGTAATCCTCCTCACTCCCATATAGGAGCTGAGAGTGATGTATTCCATATCCACTTTAACTGTATTTGTAAAAAATATTTTATAGGAATCAGTTTGCTCACTACTGATCTGCCTCTTTTGCTTTCACACATCACACAAAACAGTCTTCAAAACACCGCTGGCTGAACTTGATTCTTTTATATTGCATATAGACAGAAGTATTTTCCACAAGACTTTTGTAGTACTAAGCACAGAAGGAACAAATTTTAAAATGAATATGAAGATCTCAATTTTATTTTATTACAAATTGTCTTATGTTTGGGCAATGATTAATAGAAGTAGCAATTCTCTTAGTATCTTTTTGTAGCAGAAGTCACTACCTTCAATATCACAAACGAAACTCAGAGAACTCATTTGCTTCCTTCCACTTTAACTGAATATCCTCCAACTTTACATAAGTCACACATTATTCCACAAGTGAGCATTATTTCATTAGAAGAACTGTTTCTGTTTGTTTGAAAGCAGATTAAGAGTTACACAGCCCTTATGCATACAGAGAGCGTAATGCTGTAATGCGATGGAAAGGGCAGCAGTGACAGCAGAACAGCAAGGTCCCAGGTTGCAGCAAGTGAAGACTTGCTCAAATGCAACAGCCGGGGGTACAGAAACAAAGGAAAGAATCTGCTTACTTTCAGAAGGCCTCAGGTATGCAGGGATCTCCAGCAAGACACCCTTGCCTCCATTGCTAACCTTTAAATGAGGTCTGGGAAGAGGTGGATCCTGGCTGCACCCCTTCCAGTCACTCAGATGCATTGCATGCACCTGAGCTCTCCTGGGCTGGCCCTGCCTTCCCACCAGGTGTTCAATCACTGGTTCAAGCTGTGACTTAGCATTTTTGCTACAGAGAGAAAACAAATTTTCTTCTGACTTAATTACCTACCTGTCTTTGCGAATTTAATACTTTAAATATGTAATATAACATAACATGAAGGGAGGATCATAAAATTTGTAAAATTTGACACAAATTTCATTTGAGCCTTTTCAAAAAAAAGGGAATACTCAACATTAAACTGACCAGTAACAAAGTAAGCTTGGCTATGTCAATACCAAATTCAGTGTATGTTCCTGAGCCAAGACAGCCCAAACGCTATGAAATTTGGAGAGCCCACAACCATACACTGTTGATGTCCTTCTCAAACAAACTCTGCTGAAACAACTTCTGGTCTTTCTCAGCTGTATTAATTAAAAGCAATAACATCGTCTGATCATCAAATAGCATACAACTAATACTGACAAAAACAGTTCAAACAAATAGGTTGCTGAATGCCAGAAACCATGCTGTGTTTTGTAAGTGGACACGTTCTCCATAAATAAGCTTTGCTTGTTTTTTTTTTTTTTTTTTTTTTTTTGGGGGGGGGGGGGAGGGGTTGAAACATGCACCCTCAAGAACAGAATGTAGAAAAAAAATACAGAAACAAGATGGCCCTTTTGCCCACAAATTACTGTCCACAAAATATTTTATATCCAAAGGGGATATAAGCAGGAACAAAGAACTGCCCTGGAGACTACAACAACTTTACAAAGCACAAACTGAAGAATTCATTTTCAACTGGAGATTCCTGTTGCTTATTTCTTTGTTTTTTAAGGTAGTTCCCACAGTACAACATACCCATCTGCATATCAGGCCTTCCAACATCAAAAGAACATACTAACTAATTAAATCAATGCACCTTGGACACAAGTAAATTTCCCAGCTTTTTCAGTCACGGTGAAAGATTTAATTCACATTTAATGTACTCAGTCAGCCAAGTACATCTAGTTTCATGGCTCTATTCTCTCAACTAGAAAAATAATTTTAGAGGAAGGAAAAAAAAACAGATTATACATGATCTATTTTACCACCCTACAGTAATGTGTTGAATGACACAAAACTGACTCCTCACTGACATACATCAAATACCATCCCAGTTCATTGGCATAACCTGTACTGAAAACAAATACAGACTATTATATCTATCTTCTATACTAAAACTTTTAAAATATACTAATGCATTAAGTTGTAGTTAGATAAGATTTAAAACATGTACATCCCTCTGAAAAACTAATCCCCAGGAAAGAGTTCTATTTATTCTCCTTTCTTACAGTTATTTTTAAAGGGATTTTTATACTGGAAACATTGCTGCAAACAGCAAACAAACCAAACATTTTCTTCAACACACAAAGAAACCATATCACAGTTACTGACACCAGATGCAACAGCTAAAAACTTGGCTTCAAGAACTAGCGATTTTAAACTGCTGGGGCTAAGTAATTTCCTCAAAGGATGCCTGCCATATGATGACCACTAGACATACTAATCTAACCTACCTCAGCCTCATTTATCTGCAAAGAAAAGAAAAAGAAATACAGACGTATGCAGACTGGAAGTGTTTCAGTATTATGTAACTGTGGCACTAAATACTGGTAATATAAATAATAAATAATATAAAAATACTAAGTTCTGGTCATTAATACATTTCGAGTTCTCATAACTGATTACACAAGCTTGAAGCCAGATGTGTTCCGGCAGCTGGACACCAGATTTCAAAGCCAGGCCTGAATGAAAGAGGGAGGGAGGAAAAGGGGAGGTAAGAGGAGTTTGAACTTAGCAGGAACCTATTCACTGCTTAAACAGTATTTTCACAAAATGCCCTTATGTAAGAAACATTCCAGGCCTCTTCATGCCTTCACCATTTTTTCTTTTCCTGCTGATAAAGCAGTTTCCTCTACTTATAAGCACAAAGCAAATTATACTATCCTAGTTTTCATAACTACTTCCATGCCTCTTAATTGCGTTCTCATACACTTACTCCCCTATTAAGAAGAAAATAGCATTTCATTATGGTAAACAAAGCACAATACCATTCATATTTTAGGCACTGCTCTGCTCCGAGTACACCTTTTAAATAAGTTACTGCATAAGCAAATATGACAACCCTTTTCTACCTGTAACCCTTGCCTTTTGTATACCCTCATAATCAAATTAAGAATGTGTATTCCTTCTTTATTTTCACCACTGCAGAAATTCACTTTCTCTTTTTAAGAATAAGCAGCAAATCGGTGTACATTCTATCTAGAGGCTGTGTAGTCTGCTCCCCAGCATAAATGAATTCACTTGAGCAGAACATAGTTATAGAAACATGCAACTTCCTATCCCTTAAACCATGATAACCTGCTTTCTACACTAATGTATGGTAAGAAATCATATCCTTAAATCAAACAGCAGCACAAGAAAACTATCTGATCCATCATATCCAAGAATAAACAATATTATTTGAGTGTCATGTAGTTACCAGCTGTAAATAGGTTTTGATCTTCCATCTCACTATAGGATAACTTTTGGAACAAAAAAATATTGCTCAAAGGTAATAAAATTATTTCCTCCCAAAATTTAACGAATTAGTTTAAAAACAGTAAAGCACTGAAATCCACTAGTACTATTTGGCTTCTTTCAGTCCTCTTCCTCAACCATTTAATAAAAGCAGTTACACTGAAACTCTATGGATCCATTCAAACAAACACTTGTGATTACAGTGAACATAAAACACTTGGCATCAAAAGAAAGCCTGTAAGCACACACAAAAGCCATGGGTCTTCTTGTATGTGTGAAGCCATGAGCACTACTGGCTTTTTCAGCACCCTTCCCTTGTCATGGGCAGGGCACCCACCTACGGCAGCCCAGTGCTGGCAGTTGCAGGCGGGGGGCACTTGGCTTTGTTAAGGAGTAATTTTTATCATAAGTTCCAGAACAAATGGACAAACAAGCAAAACAAACAAACAAACAAACAAACAAACAAACCACAACCAATTACATGCACAGCAGACAAGCACTGAGGGATACTAACTACAGAAATGGAAGATGTGTCTCACACTGCTACACCGCCACCTCAGGTTAAATGCACAAATCAGCAAAAAAAAAACCCAGCAGCTTTTGTAATCTTAACTGAATGCACTCTTGTGTTTCCTGGTGCCACTTCTTATTTTCAGTACTGTTAGAATGAGAGGGACCTCAGCCAATTTCTTTTTTTCTGTCATCTGGATCTTAATGAAGTTTATGTCCCTGCTTGCTGTTAAATTGCACAGATTAGTAACATGAGTAAAATAAATGCAATCCTTCACACGATGAAGCTTTCAATTACCCCATTTGAGAAGAAAAGCACAAACAAGATGTATTTGGCACAGACAGAGCGGTTGTTGCCCAGGTTTGGAGGCTGGGCTTCTGTTTGAAAGGCTCCGCCACCTCAGCCAAAAAAGCTCTTTACTTAGCTGGTTACTATTAAAGACTTGTCAGCAGGAGGAAGTACCTTCCAACACAGTATGAATACTGCGGCAATGAAATACAAGAACAAAGTACTATCTGGACTTACAGTTAGTTGTGTGTTGCAAAGCCGTGGCAACAGCTGACACCACATAGATGCACATAGATTAGGGATGCAAAGGAACACACACAGCCCAGAAACCATTTCCACACATTGAAATTCCTCAAAGCAGTTGCCTTAGAGAGAATTACCTTCTGCTGAGATTAGGCCCAGGTTTGCAGCTGTGTACGCTTGCAAGGCGTTCCTATCAGGTGCTTAGCACACAGTTGCTGACACCTCTTCAATAATCAGCCAAGTCTGACTCTCCAAGCACCAGCCCCTGTGAGCTGATGCAGATTCAATGTGGAGCCATTGCTGAGGGCTCCTGGTCGGAGTCACCCCTACTTCCATAGATGCAAGCCATTTTAGCACATCTCAGCACCACTTTTCTGGACCGATTAGTGACAGCTTACAACTGAGGACAGCCTGGGGGGCAAGGGACTGCGAATCTAGTGCCAACATAAACCACTTGTAGTGACTCCTGGTGGATGAAGTGAGTGGCCTTAGTAAAGCACAAGATGCAGTGCAGCATGGTATGAAGGCATCAAGCCTCAAATGGGGCACAACTCCACCTAAACAACTTCACCAGCTGGTTTTGGATTAGAAAAGAAGGTCATGTACCAAAATGCAAAAATCATACTTGTACATGCTTGATTATATATCTCTTAATGAAGTAACCTCAATATTTTTTCTCTCGCCTGCAAAGATGGCGGAGATCAATGGCTCACAACACTCAGAACAGAATCAAAGCATCTTTTCCAGAGTGACTCCTTTTCATAAAGTGATACCAGTTCTGTTGTGCTCACTTCTTGTGAACGCTTCAGAGGAAATTGCTTTGGACAGCAGAACTGACACCTCTGGCATCCCTCCCATAAGCTGCCTTGCTTCACAGGTAAGCTACAAAAGGTTGCAGGATATATTTCCTCAGACATCTCCATACATACAATGATTCAGAAAGAGAAAACCTGCACAGACGCTAATAAAAGCCTCCATACACATACCCAGCTAGTGCCTCAGCATCCAAGATTCCCCACGTGCTCCCCATCTATCCCTTTCCTCCAGCAATACCATCAGGCCAACCACCTTTGATTACCCATCTCCCTCTTCCCTTTGTCTTCTGTGTTGGAAATAAGGCTTTTGCCTATTTGTTTTCTAATATGCTGAGCAAAGCTATAAGAGAATCTGCTTTATGCTTCAAAGCATTGCTCACCAATGGGAGAAATAAATGATAGTGTCTTGCTCCTGCTCTTTCCCATGCACTTTGGGTAGTAATTAAAGCAGCCTATACACACACTTACACAGTCTTAGAAAAATTAAGCATTCATAAATCCTAGAGGTGCCTTGCTAGTGCTCCAAAAACTGAAGGAAGTGGCAGTAAGTCTCCCCAGCCATAAACCTACTCTGAAGTTCTTCTGCCAAGTCTAGTTTATTTATACAGTTTGCAGAACTACTTAGGCAAATGTTTTACTTTCGAAGCACGTATAGCTCTTTTCAAATGGCTCATGATCCCCAGAAGAGTCAGGGGAAGGAAGAAAAAGAAACAAACATCTCAGGACATACATATCATCTGAGCAAGCCTCTGTCCCAGCTGTACTCCCCTCATAAGTATATAATCACTGCATCCTGCATACCTTCCACTGATGGAGAAATGCTCCAATCTGACTGTCTATTTTTAAAATAATAAGTACTTGTGCTTAAATGAGAAGAAAGAAAAAGAAGATTAACCATCCACTTCATTGGCGTATGCTCCACAAAATCTTTATAAGTTTTGGTTTCACCTTGTTTTTTTAAAGTATGGCAACTCTAGATTTACTTGTGTCTTTTGATTGAAATACCAAACAAAAGCAGGGAGACATTATCACAATAAAACTGTTAGACAAGAAAATTCATGCTTTTTGCTGAAGAAAGAGAGCCTGGAAAGATAGCAATCAACCTCAAAACACAACCACACACACACAAAAAAAAAAAAAAAAGTATTTCAAAACACATTCACAAATGCATTGGAGCAGTGGTACTTTTCCGTACTACCTGAAACATGTGTGAAAAGAAATAGTAAAATACTTAAAGAGTAGTTTTAGCTATCACTTTAAAAATCCTCACTTTGTAACATCTCCATTCCATTCCTGCACATTTCTTGTTTTCTGCATATTGAAGCTAGTGGTGGAAGTAAAACAGAAAATCATATCCTTCTGCACAAAGCACTTTCAGCTAGAAAAGGTTCAGAAATCTAAATTCACTGTCTTCTCTCAGTAATTCTACCAGAGATGAGCTCTCAGGATCACAACTGGTAGGAAATCAGAACAGGCAAGTGATATATCGCTACTCTCTGTTACCTGAATCTCACCAAAAATACACTAAAGCACTTGCTAGTTATATTGATGAAGTGACCTTATCTTTATTTATCTGCTAAGAAAACAGACGACGTTGTCGATCAAACTGTTGTCACTTGCAGCCTACATTCATATACTAACTTAACTGCAATAAGTCAGTTAACACCTTCCTTCCATCACATTTTAAAAACTGATACACTTTTCAAGCAATTCATGTAGGAAGATCATTTTCTACATTACTGAGAAAGTCAGACTGCCCCTTTTAGGAACTTGGAAATCACTCGCACACAATTCTCAACTTTTATTTCAATCTTTAAAGACAAATCAGCCTTTCCTGCTGCATTAGAAAAGCTCCATGTTCTTTCAGATTTGATTTATAAGAGCTTTCTCCCCCTTTCTCCCCCTCAGTATCTTTACACACACTTTACAGGAACTCATTAGGATGCCTGCTCACACCTGTAACATCTATGCAGTACCAAAGAATGGTGCAAAGATGACAACAAATCTCTGAAAAGGAGCATTTCAGATGAAGATTTAGGATATGCAATATCTCAGAACGTACATCTCATGCGCCTTTCCTTTCAAATATCATGCACAAATGCTACAATAGTTCACCTACATCTGTAACACATGGATTTGTGATTTTATGTACATGAGTTAGAATTCAGATTTCCTTCTGGGCAAAGGTCCTTCAAATACAGTTAATGTTTCTTTCTCATTAATTAATTGGAATTGTGTTTTTTTTCCTTTTAATATTATTTTAATATTAAATATTAAAATGCATTTGAAATAAGATGCTATATAAAGCATGAACTCTTGCTCTTCTTTTTAGTGCTGGGAATAGAAATTTGTCTCTCGTCTGCTGGAGCTCCCAAATGACAAAAGACTCTCAGACAAAATTAAAACAATTCAAGGAATCATTCATCCTAGCAGTTTGAGTGCTGATGTGATTATACCACATTTAGAGCTTCATGTCAGAAACTCCATTCCTTGATCAAATGACATTTCTCAAGTGCTTAATCACTTTTCAAGATATTTTTTTCTTTATGTGTGCACATGCAAAGAACCATTCTCAACTTCCTCTCCTTTTCCCACTTATTTACCTCAGAGTAATAAAATTTTGGTTCACTCCACCTGCAAGACTTATATCTAAGAAACAGTTGCTGTCTCAGCAGGCTATGCCAAATCTAAGTTCAATCCTCAGCTATGCATTTTCAGCTTAAATTACTTCAAATTCCTATATTTCAGTGCATTATCTAAAGTGGAGATAGTAATTGTTACTTACAACATGAGCAAAAATAATGCGAGTTACCAACATGCTCTGGAAACAATTTCCATTTATGTTCTACAGACAGAAGCAGTTCATCAAGAATTACAAATGTTCTCCAACTCTAGCCACCCCTTAATAGACCTCACTGACTTCAAACAAGAAAATATATCACATTCTTGTATGCCACATTCTTGGTTGTGAATTCCAGTTCTTATACCTGGGGAAATGTCAGTATCAAACGCACACCCAGCTTTGGAGAGCACCTCCTTAGACACCAGTAGCAAGGACTTTTCCATTCCAATTAAAATAAGGCAAATAGGACTTTAAGCAACTTCACAACTTACCCTGTGTTTCACAACTGAGGGTAGTATCAGCAACTCTTGTATTAACTCAAGTGATACTTGCTACATAAATTTACATAGAAGTATTAGAAAAAAAGTAGTATCTTTGCCTTTTCTTATACAAGAAAGAACGGGGAAGGCTCAACATCATCTTCCAGTGCTAGGAGAAAATGTGTTTCATAGTATCTGTCTGTTCAACAGGCCTTCCTCTCCTCCACAGTCCCATTCCTCTGCAACTTCCTAAGCACTCTTTCTCACCTGGCAAGTTCCCCATAATTCTGCTCTGTATCCTTTTACTTCCCCTTCAGGTCTCTTCAGCTTGTACCAAATGTTCTGCCGAAGAACAGTCACACCTGATCCAACCAAAAGCCCACCTACCTCAGGTTCCTGCCTCTGAGGAGACCAAGCATGAGAAGCACACAAGCCAGCCACACAAGCAGCTCTGCCTTGCCAGTCTTGCTCCAACCAAGCACATTCAAGGTATGGCTCAAGGAACTTTGATTGGACAGCCCTTCACAAACAAGTACGGAAAAAAACATTCAATTGATTTTTGAACCTACCTCAAATTCAATGTCCTCTCATTCTGTGACAGTGAGCTCCATAGCTTAGTCATGTGTTATATAGAAAGTTTTCTTTCCACACATTTTAAATTCCGTTGGCTAATGGAAGGTCATTTTAGTACCCCCAATTCTTTGTTGGGACATCTAATAAATAATTCCCAGTGTTCTTCCCCAGTGTAGTTCTCAGTTTTATCAAATTCCACCATATGGGCTTTAAGTTTTCAGGCTGAAAATGACAACTTCTAGTCCAAACAATCAGTAACTCCCCATACCTATACTGTTATTTCACATTTACAACCATCCTTTCCCTCCTAACTTCTGCATCACTTCTGAGATGCTGGAGACCAGATGCTACAGGAGCGTAATAGTATCTTATTTTTGGTTTCACTGTCTCCAGATTTCTCTCAACCTTCCATTTGCCAAGTTGATAACCACTAACCCCTCTACCCACCTTCTTAAGAATCTTAATCTTTCCGTGGACATCTGAAGAGAACACTGTGGCCTTCCCCATATTTTTCCCCCAACCCTTACACCAATAAAACAAAAGGAGAAGCCACACTCCTTCCTTTCTTCTTTGCTGTTGACAGATGTTCCATCACAATACATTTTATTTTTCCCTTTAACGCGGTCTCTATATCAGTAGCTGTGTTTGGTGTTCCCTAAATATTTTCTCTTGAATGCAAGTCATTCAGCACACTAAAGTCCACAAGCAAAACAGGCAGATAAGAAAGCACAGACATGAGATGCCATTATGCTAGAAGACATGAATGGGTCAACTGTTTCTCTTTTGATCTGCAAACAACTATGGATGTCCTGACAATGTAGCTTTGCTTCACAAATGAAAGGGAACTAGAACGCTTTTTCCTCACTTTTTTTAGCAGTCTGAGACCTTTTGTCCAGAAGTCTAGGCCTGTCTTCTTCCAGCAAGGCAGTTTTGCTCCTGAAGCTTTGGAGCAAGCCACCACAGAGTACTTGTGCCTACTTCTTGTTTTGGGAAACTACATTTAAAGTAGTGCATTCAGAACAGGAGCTCTAGACCTGGCTGCATTGCATGGGTTAGTGCCCTTCCAAAGCATTTAAGTGCTCTGGTAAGTTGCCTGCTGCTGTTTGTTACAACATCACCTCAAGAACTAAGCAAGCTGTAGTGGGTGTGGCTGGGATGGAGTTTATTTTCTTCATAGCAGCCTGCGTGCTGCTGCTGTTTACATCTGTGACCAAACAGCACTGATTACACCCCAGTGTTCTAGCAGTGCTCACACAGCATCAATGTCTTCTTTGTGTCTCTTTTCTTCTAGAGTTCCTTCCAACACAAATTATAGTATGAATTTCTTTCAGACTAAGTTTTTCTATACCAAACTGTCTTATTGCATACCTATGAGCTCACGCAAATGCTGGATAATAACAGCAGAGCTAGCAGACCACTACCAGTAACAGTGCAAACATCACCAACACTACAAAAACGTCAACACAACAGAGCGGAAATAAAGAACTAATAGCCTCATTTAAAAAAATGCTAATTTGAGACATGCGGTACTATTAAGCATAAGCACCAACATAAAGAGAACAGGAAATGAAAGTGATTCCACAGAAGTAGATATACGTACACTGTACAAAAACTAAACTGCTTGACATATGCAATGGCCTGTAATATAGTACTGTGTGTTATGAGTGAACCCAGCAGGTGGCTCAGCACCACGCAGCTAGTTGCTCACTCCTTCCTTCCCAGCGGGATGGGAGGAATCAGAAAAACTATATATATAGAATTCGTGGGTTGAGATAAAATTATTTACTAAGATAGAGAGAAGGAAAGGATAATAATTATAACAAATATCTATCTATATTGTATATGCATATAAACATAGATAACAGTGACACACAAGAAATTACTCACCACCCCCCAAACAATGCCCAGCTCACCCTGTGAGCAGCCTAAGAGAGCAAGATACCTTCCTACCCCCCTTCAAAACTCCCTCTGCATGATGTCACATGGTATGCAATATCCCTTTGGCCACTTAAAGTCAGCTGTCCTGATTCTGTTCCCTCCTTGCTCCTTGGGCCCTTTGCTGAGGATGGCCTTGGCTCTGTACTGCACTGCTTAGCAGCTACTAGAAATGTCAGTGTGTTACCAACATTGTTTCTCTCCTAGAACCACAACAACATCATACCAAACACTCAAGAAAACAATTCTGTCCCAGCTGAAACTAAGACAAAGAGCTACAAGCAAGATACTTAAACACAAAAGATACAAAGTAAGTTTTTAAAATACAGATGACAAGTACAACAGCAAGGAAGAGGTCAAAGCTCGGACATGAACTTTTTCAAATATGGAACTTTACAATTTCTCAAAGAAATAATTAAAAAAATAGATAATTAGGCTGATCAAAAAATTTTCCAGTGATTAAAAACACCCCTCTCCCCCTCCAATTGTTTTAGATAAGCTAACATTTTATTATTATTCCTTTTATTTTACAGGACCAAAATCAGAGATAGATGTGCCTCCTCACATCCCCAAGGCAAAGTTATCTGGTGATCACAAAATCCAACTGGGCTGTAAAATACAGATGCTGAAGCACTATCAGCCTTTCTATGGTGGGCTGGATCTTTTTTGAGAGTAGGAGAAAGTCAGTTTTTTATCCTGTGACAAACTAAAAAAGTATCAGAAATCTCAGTACTTTGAAGAACAGATAAAATGTCTGTTTCTGTGCTGAAAGAGTTAAGTTTATTACACTTCTACAGCAAAGGAACCTTTACTCAAAACCTGACATTAAACAAAAAAGTACATATGCACAAACACACAAGAAAAATGCCTACAGAGATTCCCAGGCTTGAAGGAAACAGAATACAAACAAATTAAAGTAAGTCCCTATGGTCCCATTTGAAAATAATGCACAGGAAACCAAGCTGATGATGAAACTATTCCTAGTAGGAATGGAAATAGAAAAACTAGTAACAGGAGCTGGAGGAAAGTAGTTTCATTTTATTTTGAAGTCTTGAAGAATTATTAGGAAAGCAGAAATAATTTCAATGATAAGAAAGCATTTTATTAAGCAGCACTTCCTGCAATGCTCGCAAAATTGTTGAGAATGAAGTCACATTTTGAATCATACTTCAGTGACACGACTTTTCCTCTCCACAGAAAACACCCAGATGCCTTCCCTATACTCCATCTTTTTTTCATTGTTCTCTTCATTCTTGTTTCTTGGCTTCATGTTGTACAGCACTGAGTTTGCCAGCAGCTCAATAGATTAGGTGGACTTCCAGGAGACAACTCTTTCCAGCAAAAAAATTATTTTGTTCTGTTCACTTATTTCAGGCATCTGAGAAAGATAAGTCAAGAACTGCAAAAGATTAACCAATACATAGCTATGACTAAGCATGGAGTTTTGCCAGAAGTAGTATTGTTTAACAGTATTATCTCTAGAAAATGTGACCAGGTCATTGCAATTTTTAGATGTCCCTATCTCTGAGCAATAAAACCCAAACATATGAAAGCCAATATTGGATTGAACCACGCAGCCCAGTTTGCTTTCTCCAACACTCAGTAGATAAGCTCTCTGGTTTGTGTTGGGAGCACATGCCCTTCAGTGAGAGTCACTTCCAGATGGTTTTCATTTGTCCCCTCCTCCAACATCTGCCTTGCTGCTCAGACATGCTTTGTTCTCCCACATCTTGGGGAAAATCCCACACATGCCAAACCCTGTGAAGGCTTTTGCTTCCAGAACAAGCCCTGGTGCACCTTTACTACAGGAAGCCAGACAGCAACATGGGGTGATGAGATCAATTCAATTAATTCAATTAATTCTCTCCACAGAAAAAAAATAAAATCTTTCCGATTTATTTTTAATCACCTCATCCACATCATTCAGAATTTTGCACATCTGTCATATTCACCGTTGGTGGTCTTTTCGAGACTTAACAACCCAAGACTATTCAATCTCTCCTTACAACACAGCTGTTCCATATCCCCATAACAGTTTGTCTCATTTCCTCCAGCTCCAGCGCCTTCCCAAACAGACTCCAGAAGGCACCTCAACAGATTGGCAAAGAAAGTGAGAGCAAAGAAGGAAATGAAGGAAATGGTTTCTTCGTAGACATACAAAGGAGGAACATCCACAACTCCTTCTGTGTCACCTCCTCAGCTCTTTCAGAGCTCCACTGTAAAACCAAAGAAGCAGGTCAGCACATCTCTTGTCTATAAAAGCTGAGAACATACTAGCAACACAGCTGCTAGCTTCCCCTACCAAATTATTCTTGCTAACATGAGAAAAGACATTTATATCAAGCACACAGATGGTAAAGTTTATATAGAATATGTATAACAGATAAAGGCAGGATGAAATGGCCAAGTCAAGACACAACCTGCCAAACATGAGCATCTGTAGTCTGAATCCATCATTTCATAGACAGTAATTTATCTTATACTAGCATTCATCTTCAGATTAAACTACTTTGAATAGGCTTAGAACCAATGCCCAATTTTCACTTATATTTGAGAACAGATTTGTTTCTAAGTCATTCCTTTAAGAAATGAAAAAAATCACACTATAAATTTTGCTGATGTCCTAGTTACTGCTTAAACATGCATTTGTTTATAATCAGTTATTTTATAATATGTATTATAATACTACATAATTGTTGTATATATTACATATAATGTATTATGCACTTTTTATTACATAAATAGACAACAACGTGACATTTATATAACTTTATATACAAACTGATATATGTTACAGAGACTTATAAATAGTTGCAGAGTGAGAAATCTCATTTTCCTAAGAGAAGTATAGGGAAGAGTTCATTTGTTCTTAGTAAAGCCATGTAAGATTTAAGAGTGGAGAAGGAAAGGAAAGTGAGGATGTATCAGAGCATTTAAATCATACAGAAGCAGTACATATCAGCTAGGCTGAAATAGAATTATAGAGACTAGGTACAGAAAACTTATGTAGGATATAGTTGTTCTTCCATAACAAAGAGAAATATTTTCTTTCAAAAAGCACATTACAGAATATCCAAGTCCAGTTTATATGAGTGCTGCAGCTGCAAGGGACAAAAATATTTATGACATGATTTCTACATTGTCATGTTAATCGCTTCTACACGTCTTGCCAGATATCAATCAATGCTGCTAACATTTACCTATGCAATAACCATTGTTTTCAACAAAAAAATTACTACCTTGTGCCTGTTTTTCTTCTAAGTACCATTTTATGAATCAAGGCTCTGATTCTAAAAGCACGCAAGTTTTTGACGTTCATGCATTTTCTTGGAAGTCAGTGAAACTCTCGGTGCACAAAGGAGAGTGTATTTTATTATTCACAAAGAAAAAAAAAATCTCTAAAACTTTAAGAAGCCAATAATAAAATCTATTCCAGTTGCCAACTGAGAAACACATGATGACCTGTTTAATAATGGGTACCTAAGCTTCTGAAATGTACTTCTGCAATAGAATTCTTGATGTTCTCACTTCTATCTGAAAAAGGAGAAAAGCAAGAGTCACCAGAAGATTGATGACAGACAACAGAAAAAGTAGAGAATTATGAAGTTGAGGACTGATACTTAGGACCTGTCTAGATCTTCTATAAGTAATAAAAAGTGATGGCAAGAGGTCTATAGTTCACACTAATTCTACTAAGATCTTTATGATATTTTTTAGTGCACAGCTAAGATCCTATTAATTAGAAATGCCAAAATGCACCTGAACACTGGAGTTTTGTTTTGCATTTCATCGTTTGTCTCAGTTGTTAACTTGAGCCATTAAGACAAAAAAAAACCAATCTCTACAATTCACTATCCCTTGGCTGATTCTGCATGATTTGCTTTGGGATTAATTTTTTAGTATTTTACACAGTAATTAGCTACTGTGGGAGCAAACCCTCTCTAGGGGATCATTAATTAATTACAGTCATGTTGTTTATTAATGCATGTTTCTCCTTTCCAAAACTGTACAGAGAATGAACATAATTTAGTCCCTTCTCTTATAAACATAAATTAATAATAATTCTGTTTTACTCTACAATTAATTATGGCCCAGTTCTAAAGCATCCCTAAGTTTGATCAAGTAGGAGCCTAGGGGTACCATATTTTTAGCATAATGAGCACAATCTTTTGAACTCTTCTATTGAAAAAGTTTGGCACTCAAGACCAAGCTTCAAGAGCAGGTTTGCAGGATGCAAGGTACTATTACAAAACGGCAACTCCACAGTAACAGTATGTTAAGGGGTAACTCCAGACAAATGCGAGTTAATATAAAGCAGCTTACACTTTAAAGTTATGTATGCGACCACATGCCCATCTCAGACAGAAGACTGAAATAAAGGGATGCCACACGTTCAAACATACAAGTCCTTCGATTGTGTCTCATTCATGTTAATGGGAACATAACCCTTTTCTGTGAGGAATACAACACCATTATCATCACCAAATCTCAGAATCATTCCTAGAAATCCAGCAAAAAGCAAGGAATGGCAACCAGGAGTCCTGTTGAAAACTAATGAGATGAATAACTTTGGCCACACTCTGGGTCCATGGCTATTTTTTCCACATAGCATTTCTTCATGCTAATGCCAGGGCCAAAACTTGGAATATTTCAGGATCAGGCCCACACGCAGAGGTATCAAATGATGTGTATTTCAGAAGAGGTTGAAACATGTTTGAACAACAACTACATTAGAAAAATAGGAAAAACAAACATACACTCAGTAATACATGTGATGGGATACTCCTATCTTCCCATAGGTTTATGGAGGAAGAACCACATACTAACATCAGTTCTTACCCTCTCCTCCGCACTGCCTAAAAGCATGACTAGTCAATACACAAAATAAAGCTGTTTGTTCTCCTCTTACACCATCCCTCTCCGAGCTTTACAAGCATTCTTTAGAAAGAGAAAAGTCAAGACAAAGCAGAATTTCCCTCCTTTGACAAATCTTATTTCTACTCTGATTCTTGCAGCAGCAGTTATTTCCTCTTTCCAGACAAATCATCGGGAGTTTCAGAATACCTGCACAGATTTGCTATGAGGGAACAATTCCAGAAGAAAGAAACTTTATATCTACTAAATGCATGTAGTCATTTCAGGCTTCATAAATACAGGTGTTTTCCATCTATGGGTTGCCTTCTCAGAGCCTCTTGCTTTTGAAACTAGTCAGCTGACGAGAGCAGAGGTGATAAGCTTAATAGCAGATACTATGCATATTAATAAAAAATTCCTCAGTGAAATAGGAGATGAGAGGTAAAATTATGCAAACTGAAAAAAACTGAACCAGCAATAAGCTGTGTTGCTCTCCTAGAGTATCAAGTGCTAGGGGCTGAAAGAAACAGAAGGATTTTTCCAGAGGTGTCGTAGGCAGATGAGTGATGGATAGGAATGAGCTTCTAAAGCTTTTTATTACAAACACGTCTACAGAATCTTCACATCTGGATTTCTTTTAACCTTTCATAAACAAGTGCTTTGAAACAGTACCTCTGACATTCTTTATAGAACTTAGACCACAAATATTTGCAGTGCAGCGTATGGAATTACATCCAAAGGAAATTACCTCTCCTTGCAAAAACATTTGAAATATTATCAGTGCTCATAGATGACAAGACTAAAAGTCATTTGCTTGTGACACAAAGTGATACAAAAACCTCCAGATGGATTGCAGAAAGAAAGAAGCCTGCAATAAAGTACACGAATCACACAACGGTTGAGATTGGAAGGGACAACTGTATTATCTCCCTATCTTCTCCACCAGAACTCTCATAATAAAAATGTTTCCTGATGGTCAGAGAGGACCTCCTGTGTTGCAGTTTGTGTCCATTGCCTTTTGTCCTGGCATTGGGAACCCCTGAGAAGAGCCCGGCCCCATCCCCTTTGCATCCTCTACTCAAGTATTTTTAGACAGTCTTCTCCACAAGCAATTCCACCTCTTTCAGCCTTCCCTTGTAGGAGAGCAGCTTCACTCCCTTAATTATCTTCACAGCCCATTGCTGGACTCTGTCCAATGTGTCCGGGTCTCTCTTGCACTGTGCAGCCCAGAACTGGACCCAGCAACTCCAGCTGCGGCCTCGTCAGCACTGAATAGTGGGGAATGGTCACTTCCCTCAACCTCTTGGCAACTGTCAGCCTGATGCAGTCCAGGACACCATTAGACACCTTTGCAGTGAAAGCACATGGATGGCTTACACTCAGCTTGATGTCCATCAGGACCCTCACATCTTTTTTTTTCTGCAGAACTGCTCTGAAACATAATTTTTAGGAAACAGTGTTGCCTCGCCATAGAGATGGAGTCTCCTCATTTCCCCAATCTGAATTTCATCTTGTACACAGTTAAGGCACACAGTAGTTGCCTACATGATTTGTTGTTGATGTTACTGTCCCTCAGAGAGGCTCACAGCATTACTGACTGACCATGAGCGCAAGCTGTATGACCAATAATGTGGTTAGACACCAGAGGTGGACTTACAGAAGTTCTAACTCATGCTTGTATCACTGATTTGCTATCCATGTTTTAAATTCTGAAGAAAGCTAAGAAGCACATTCAGAGTACAATTAATAGTTTCCCACTAAATGTCTCCTATCCCATCTGTGTTCTTTGGAAAAAGAAAAAAAAAATCAATTTTTTACCCCTCTCTCCATTATCTATTTATTTATATTTATATTCTCTATCTATTTATTTTTACAAGCAATAGAAACAGAGCAGGAACATAGTCATGGCATTTTTCCAAAGTGTTATAATAAAATAAACTGGATTCATATATTTCCATGATGAGGATCCTCTCACAGCAGAACATCTACTCCAAAGTCTGACATCACCACAGAACCCCATCAGAGTCTTGGAATCACCTCTTGGACTCACAAGCTCATCAGTGAGAATTAATCCCGTGCTCTGCTAGTTTCTATGGGCATACATTCAAGTAGGTGTTCTATTTGAAGCTTGACTAGTGACATCAAAACGAAGCATCACCTCAACTGTAAAAATCCACATCGCTCCTACCACACTTCTGAAAGAATGAAGTAATTAGTGCTGGCACTACACCTACTGGAGTATCTCAATTAGAACTTTGCTGACATTAATGCAGAAAACAGAACATTCACAAAAAGAGTCCCAGTTTCCCTGGTAGTATTATTCAAACATTCTGGAACCTTTTCTCATAAAAATAACTTAGATTTTTACTTTTGAAATAGCATTTTATTGAATATCATCACTTTGTTTTCAAAGTATGAGCTTTAACACAGTCTTACATCCAAACATAATGCATCATTAAGCATTCTCTCCACACCACTGAAAATAACTATCTGAGCTACAAAAAATACATGTACTTAGTCTAACTCATAACTGCTAACATCAAATTTCAATTTTTTTTTTTAAACTGATTTGAACAGAAGGTCTTGAAGTGTTACAGCATGCCTTTTTAAGGGCAAGTAAATTGAGCATATCCCTTCATCTTCTCTGAACTTCCGTCCTGACTTGACAATGGCCAGGCATTTAACTGAGCCATACTGCTAACACATAAATAAATAAGGTATCCCAAGTATTTCTCCAGATGTTCTTCTCTGGTTTCCAGAATTCTGTGCATTTCCAAGGTCAGCATGGGAAGCCTGTAATATCCTGTTTCTAGATGGTACTTTCTTTACAAATATGTATATACACACACACCAAACAAGACAAACCTACAGTCATGAGAAATTCTGCATATTTAGAAACTAAGAATAACAACAAATCTGATGAATGGAATTGGCATCATATTTTGCATGGGTAAGCTAAAAAAAACAACACATTTTTCTGAGCAAGCATAAATTATTATTCTAACAATAAAACTGCATCAGTACGTAGCATTAGCAAAGGAGAGCATGTTACAGATAATTTAATAAATCTGCCTAGAAAGCCAAGAAACACATGGAAGCCACTGAGCTGCACTTTGCACCACACTTGCCACTGCACCACAGGTAACGCAGCAGTGGACAGCCTGTGGGTGCTCCCTGCTGTCCCTGCCTGCTACCTCTGAAACGTGGGACCAACCTCTGGCTGCGCTCCTGGGCTCCCTGAAGCTGCCCTTCAACACACAAGCACTTCAATAGTATCCCACGTTTGTCTTAAGACTTAACCAACAGCCACCATCTTTGGACTACGATGCAGCTTTGGCCAGTGTACTGAGTAGAAGGAACTAAAATGAAACCAGACCGGAAAATACAAGTGGTTCAACACCTGCTTCTAGTTCTCAAGCGCGAAAAATGTGAACATCTAGATCATGTGAAGAAACTTAATTCAGATTAAGTAACTAGCTCAGGAGAACCTATTAACTAAAATTGTTGATATGACCATTATATGCTCTGTCAGTGATCTTGGCACCATCATTTTATCACTAAGTTTTCAGCAGCTTTCAATCTCAATTTTGGTTATGAAATAGTGATAGTGATTTAATATTTAAATAACTGTAGTATTCGCATTTTAATTATGAAACTTGGTATGAGTACTGCCATACCTAGATATAGCAGTATATCAGGACTGCGACTAAACTGGCTCTAAAATACATAGCATTGCTGGAAGGGAATAGGGGTAAACAAATACTAGAATGAATAGAAAAAGAGGTAAGGCAATGACAATTTCCTTAGACCTTAATATCATCAATATAATCAAAATGACTTTATGTTGTGCACATAAATCCATTTTGCTTAAATAGTCTTAACCTGAGATTTCCTTTTCTTATCCCTTCCATACACACAAGCAAGGGATGTCAACTGACTCAGAATCCTCATTACTATGAATGGAATCCTCCAAATAGTCATCAGTGATACCATAACACAGCAGATGAAGCATCATGTACAACAGATTTTTCAGGAAAGAGAAGAAAATTAGACACAAGGCATTTATTTTCATTTAGCTTCATTCTTTCATGAGAAGAGCATTTAATTATAGTCATACGTATGCTAGTATTGCAGCTTGAAAAAGAAATAATTTAAAGACCACCATAAAGTACAAGAAAGGTAGAAGAGAGAACCATCGAGGATGACACTCAACTGTTTCTTGTCTTGCAACTAGGACACCACCCAGCAAGGTCAAGAACAAGAAGCTACCGATCCCATATGTAACACTCTGTTTCGTTACTCTGCTTTATTTAGTCTACCATTAAATTTCTATATCCTGTGTATCCAAAGAAAATAAAAGGATTTACATGTAAGTGCACCTCACCAAAATATTAATAGTTTATAATCTGACTGCATGACTCTGGAATGCATATATCCTCTCATCTGACCAACAGGAACATCCCACACACAAACACATGTCCAAGTGACAGAAGTAGACCTAGAAATTCATCCCATTTTACAATGTTTCCCTGATGTTTAAAACATCTCCCTGCTGGCCAGAACAGAGGTTAAAACTGTTATATGGCACAGTTTTGGCCAGATCCTCACAAATTGCTGCCCTAAGCATGGATTCACATCAAGTTCTGCTTTTTTGCTTCATCCTTTTCCAAAGAAAAACTGAACAAAAGGCACACACATTAACTAGTGACACAAACCTGTCTTCTATCCCATACGTATAGGAGAAGGAAAGGCAGAGGAATATGAGCAGTTTCACAGTTGCCTTAACTATTTTTTTCCTATCAAAATGAAAATAGACACTTTCTGAAAGTATGGATATACTGTCAGCAAACACACCAGGCAGAAGAATGCACAGCTTAACACCATTAAGTGGATGGGGCCAAACTGTAGTCATTCAACAGATTTAGGGATACTCCCAGACAAAAGTTCTTCCCTGAGCACAGCAGAGAAGTTCTCAAATTTTGGTCTTTGTAAAAATCTAGGTTATCCAGCAGCAAAAGATCAATTCTTGTTCTGAGTTAGTAAAAGGTAAATGTGAGAACCTTCCAAATGATTTCTGATTTGGCTTCAAAGTCTTGAAACTAGGTACAACAAAGCAGCTGTCCTAGTTTCCAAGCCAATTTTGCTTGGATGCTTTTACCTTAGCTGCTGAATGCTTATCAGCTTGCATTGCAATCACCTAGACCTGCTTCTGAGGCATCTCTTCTCTTCCAGAGCCCTCCTTTCTTCCACGTGCAACACAGAACAGGGAAGTGACAAGAATCCCTAGCAGCCATATCAAACATGGAGTAACGGTAATTCTCTGAGAAATTAAGTGAGGCTGTCCAAAGGTTGCTGCCGTTTTGGGGGGTTTTTTGTTGTTGTTATTTGTTTGTTTTTGTTTTGTTTTGTTTTTTTAAGCCATGAGAAGTTTCACAGGGACATTTTTACAACTACCAGAAAGAACATCTTTCACACAGCTGATCAAATAAAAAACCTCTGCACTGCAGCGGAAAGGCTGCCTTTGCTCCCTTCCATCCATTCTCATCATTCTCAGACTCATCTGTAACACATTTATTAATAACATTATCAGTCCTCATCAAGAGGAAAAGATGATTCCCATTAAGCAGCTCAGTACATCTTTGTAAGAGCTGAGGTGTTTGTACTGTCCGTCTACAAACCCACATGTAGCCGCATCACATAACACTCCCAAGACCTACTGACACAATCCAGATTCATACTTGGTTAGAATGGCCTTAAGATCCAGCACGTGACTACCACAATCAGTAAATGCACAGGGTAGACTGGTGTCTCAGCCATCTGCTATGGAAGCACTGCACTAAGAACAGAGCTTCAACAGTGTAAGGAAACTGTGTTGGGGAAAGAAAAGTTTGAGTCAAGAGAGGCAGGAACACAAACCCAACTAGAGTCACCTCCCATGAAGTCTACTTTGCAATAGGAAGGCCCAGAAGAAAATACCATCCCTGCCTACTCCCTCTATTGAAGGCGGCAGACTCGAAAAATCTCTATCAACACATAAAGACCTTGTAGTGAATCCAAGGATGACATAAGTGAAGACAGGCCGCCCACAGGAAGCATCAGGTTACACTGTTGAGCTTTTACATCCCTCTTTCACCAAAAAAATTTTTGTCTGTCTTATGTCTCCAGTGACAATTCAGTAGCAGCAATTTCCAGTACTGATTTTGTTACCCTCTGCCTGGAACTGTGTTTCCTCTCACTTACTTGGTTACGTGTCTGAACAGACCTATCTCTCAGGATGCTTCAAGCACCTCTATACGTGACTGGAAAATTATTGTAAATCGCCAGATGAAGATAACACTCTTTAGCATTATTTATAAACAGATTTGACACCTATAATTTCTTTTTTTTTTTTTCCTAGATTTAAGTTTTTTTTTTTTCCCCCCAGACCTTCTTCCTAGATCTCTCTCCCATTAGCCCTTAGCTTCACATTATAACAGTTATCCACCCATTAACTGCTTGCCTAGCACTAAGCAGATGAGAGGTACAAAGTCATCATACACCCCAAGTCCCACCCAAGTTCTCAGGGCAGATAATTCCTCCCTCCACTCTCCTCAAAGGCCTTCATATTATTATTACAGCACTTATCTTAACCACTCCTTTGGAAACTCTCCACCACACAAAGCATTGCAGTAGTCACCAAGCTACTGCTTTGTAAGCCCAAACAGTTATCAGGGAGCAGACAACCAGGACATGCCTTGCAATGATTTTGCAATACCTTGACCAGTCAATAATTATCTCATCAAAGAAGGAGGGATAGCAATCAGACTTCCAAAATCCCTTGTATCACAGGCTGTTCCCTAAGTTTGTCACACACCAGTCTCACACTTTTAAGTCTTCTGACTATGAAACAATGATTATTCCAAGATACCACTAAAGTAACATTAAATCTTAAGAGGGCTAATTTTCTTTCTCCTTCACCTTCTGTTGAAGGTTCCCATAATCCAGATCCTCTTCTATAGGAGGAAAAAGCTAAAACTTAATGCCATGTCCATACTTTCCTATATGTGTTGCTCCCTCAAGCTACTACTTACCATAAATAAAAAAAAAAACTTAGGGGAAAAATGCAAAATTGTTACTTATCATATTATGTGCTTCCTGTATTACAGCACTCAAAATCCTCTTGTATATTTCTTGGAGAGCTCCACTTTATTTCCTGCTATAACCTTCCTTTCAACTCCCTGAATTCAAAATGCTTTCTGTGGAAGAGCTCTGGTTCAGACATAGGATCCTTTAAACCAACCACTTAATGCAACACCCCACAGAAGGAATATCCTTTTTGGTTGTGTTTCATTGAGGGATTGCAAGAGCAAGCATATTACAGAACCAAGAAGTAACTTGGCAGAACTCCCTCCTCTTTCACTTACTTCTATTTCAAACACACAGAAGATGTTCCATGAATGAAATAATAAATAAATTTTGGCTGTCTCACTGTTGGACACTCTATGCGCAGTAAGGAATAGATGAATATTAAGGATTTTGCTAAGGTCAAAGTACTCATAACCCTTCCACACAGATTCTCCTATATTCATAAGACCTCGCATTCCAGCTTTTCAGTCAGAGGAGATTTTGTCTCTGTTCTTCAGCCAGCTCACAGGCTCTCTCATCAAGCTTCTAGGAGTCCCAGCACTGGCCAACTTCAAAATTACTGGGTCAGAAAGAATTATGTATGCAGCAGGCATAATCACGTTCCATAATTTCCTAGGAAAGGTGGCCTTAAAATATATACACACACACACACACACACACACACACACATACACACACACACACTAAGAAAACAGCCCTATGGTTACTTCTCTGGGGTGCTCTTGAAGCTGAACAAAATTAACAAGGAAAGAGCTAAATAGCAGCAGTACAGCTCTGCACACAACTAGCTGTAGTTCTGTAAATTAATCAAAGACTTGAGATTATTTTGCTTTGATTTCATTATGATGTTAATATTAATGCATCTAGTGTGTATGACTTAAGACAAAAGGCCTTAAATTATGATTTAGGTGCTCAGAGAAACCACTGACTACAGAAGGACAAGAACCAACAGCTCAAGACTAATAATAATTCAGAAATAAATTACAAAGGCAAGCAGCTAAGCAAAGGAACAGGTTACCAGCATTGCGATGAGGTTAGTCACAATATCAACACTGGGTGCCTCTCCAAAAAATATGCTGCAATTTAGCTACACATGGTCAGCTTTGATCACATTCAAGCAAACAAGAAAATAGTTACACCATTACAAGACACAGCAGCCAAATTCTTCATTTCTTGCTACACTAGAAGTCCACGAACATCAAAACAATCCTGCATAGTTGAAGTTATTACTTTCAACATGGACAGAGAAAGACACTACTGGAACGCCAAAAAAGAAAGTACTCACTCAAAAGCCTTTGGTTTATAGACAGCTCTTTGCATGTAGCACTACTTCTCAGAGGTGTTTCTCTTAAGTCTTGTAAGATCTACATCTATCCAGAGTAGATAATAAGGCAAGTCATTACAGATAATCCTTTTTCAGTGCCTTACCCAAAAGAATGGAACAGATACTTGCCAGCCAAAGCCTACACTCAGAGAGCAAGGGTTGCCTGGGTTTGGGTTAGGCTGTTTCCAGAGGTAGAGCAACTCTTTTCCGTGGCTGGCTTTCTTCAGAGAGCAGGTAACAACGTTTCAGGGCACAAAAAGAAGATGGAAAACTCTGCCTTACTCTCTCCCCCTCAACTAAAGTAACCCTGAAAACAGGCAAAAACATCCTGCACTCTCTACCCCCACATTATAATAATTCATTTTGAAAGAAACTGATCCAGAAACAACTGAAAACTAGGAGAATTTCCCACAGATTTCAGTAGGTACTGGGTCAGGACAACATTCCCACGTGGTGACTAGTAAACATCAATGTGATAGAAAGGAAAAGATCAAGTTTAAAGACAATGTAGAAAGTGGTCTACTCATTTATACACAAGAGCTTCTGGAAGATGCCACAATCAGCACTGCAGAAATCCCTGAAACACTTCTGGAACAACTAAAATTGTATTCTGACATCCATCGTACAGGCTTTGCTGTTCACGATTCTTTTGGTCCTCATTTACTAGACAGATTAATTTCATAACCCACAGAAAGCAATTATGGGATACACTTGCCTACCATCTTTGATATCTTAATTCTTAGTAGTTTCTCTCCAAAATAAAGACTTCCTGCAGTGTTGCAGGTTTCTGAGCTACAATATGCAAGTGTTAAGTAGGTAGAAAAAGACCCACTAAGCAGTTCATTTTTCCCTCTTTATTTCCCTAGGGATAAACAACCAAGTGCTTGATGTAACACCCAAACTGTGCAGAATAATCTGACAACTGACTTAGCTACAAAGGCAGTCCCTGCAGCCTTAGGTAGGTCATCTTCTTTATGTCGTTTTCCCTCTCTCTTCAGAGATTTCAGGCCCCTGATAGCCTGCTTTTGCTTCTGGTGCTTTGGTCACAGTTTAAAGGTCTAAAACCATGACTTCGCTTTCACTACAGAGTCCTCCCTCAAGCTCCTTGTCCCGTCACTACAATCAGGTGCACTATTGTTACTTGAGATCATTTTATTTTCTGATTTGAAGAATGTTTGATACAAAAGGAATTAAGTGTTATGTGGTACTTCCCATTCCTTGACTCACACTCGAGGCTAGATGACTTCCAAGAACTTCTGCATTGAAATTGAAGAGATTAACGAGGACAACATAAAATATGAATCCTGTCTTCTTCTCTTCAATACGTGTCACTAAAACAATGTAACTGCTTGATACCCATGTCACATCAAACTCCTTCTTATTTACAGGAGACAGAAAAATCATCTTGTGCACTTTTCCCACTAGCATTCCTTTGCAATCACTGCAGTATGTCAAACAAACAGTATGTCCAACCCCATTAAAAACATATTTGAATCTTTTTTTCTGCACAGATCCCCAAATATATGTGAAAAATCTGTTTGAGTTGTCACTTGTTCAAACAGAAAACCAAGTTTAAAGAAAATGCTCACAAGCTGCAGAAAATTGTGTGAAAGGGGAGAGGACAGGAAAATTGGCATCTTTGTAATGCAACATTATTTTTAACTTTTAACAGATCCTTTCAAACTCTGTATCAAATGAAATACTTAATGGGTAAGACATAACAAAGGTAAACTACTGAAGCCTTCAGAGTAAAGAAAGCCCTGAATAAAAACAGACTTTGTATAAGGATTCAGAGACTACCAGCCACTTATCAAAACAGCCATAACTTTAAGAAGGAATCGAACTCTAACAGTGCTGTAGGGGAACCACAATAGTCAGGACCTTGGCATAGTCCAACAAGGGTTCCTGAAGGCAAAAATCTGACTCCAGAATATGCGCTCCAGATCTGAGAGGGGCTGAGCTGAATTTGAACTCTGCAAAATGTCAGAAAATAATAAAACATTTGTATTGCTATTAGTGAATTTCAGCAGAGGGCTCACAGATTTGCTGTGATCTGTTTAGAAAGAAACAAAGTCCGATTTGATCCAGTATCAAGGACATTACATCACCATTTATTTCAGAATCTGGCATTAGACGCCAACTATCTCACTACAATCAGCCAAAATTTAAGATCCTTGCATGCAGTGAAGAAGACAGAAGTCCCAGAACCGTAATATCAACACATGAAAATATTACTGTTTGTTTCCAGCCATGGTGATGGAGAGAAGTACAAGGCAAGTGCTGTCTACCACACTGACAACTCATCACACTGAGATCTACACACATTCCTGAGTAAACTTGTGCTGCAGAACAACTCACACCGACCCAGACCTTCTAAGGCCCATGATAAATAAAAGCAAGCACAAATTGTGAGCAGCATATTTTGCAAGTTAATAAACACATGCATCATATTACAGATAGGACAAGCCCCAAACATGTCTTCACTGAATAATCAAGTACCAGTCTTACCATCGCAGCTAGCTGTTGGGTTTGTGTGTGCTTTGTTGTTTTTGCCTCATTTCAGAGGCAGTATCTACCTCAGTTGAGACACTCAGCACAAAGGCAATAAAATGCAACAGCACTTAACACAGTGTTCTCTGAAGAATTATATTATTATATTGTCTACATACCTACAGTTAAGACAACTATGGTAGGTAAAGTTCTATGGAGTATTTTCTCCACATATACCACTTCTCCACATGTACCCATTCTACATGATCACTCTTCACACAACATACAATTTCACTATATTCAAGAAAACAAGCATTCCATTCAGAGCCTTCAACCAACCAATTCATCTGGTAGTTATTTGGAAAATGAACACATGTTCAAGCAACGTGCACGCATTAACACATATGCGTGTAGTAACATTATGGTCTGTGGGCCTCTGAACACGAGTGAGAAATACTAAGCATATCTGGACTATGTGAAGTAGAAAGATATTTAACCTACCTCATCAAAGCTGCTGTCTTCTTTCTTCAAGGCTTTAAAATAAAAGGAAAAAATAAACAGTTATCTGTACTGCATTTCAATGAGAACAAAGTAACTAACTCCAGGAAAGAGAAAAACAGAGCAACTCTTTCCTGTTATAATAGAAAAGAACATGCTGGCATGAATAACAATTTTACACTCAAAATATGAAACTAAATGGTATGTAGGACTGCACAGCATGTTTTCAAGAAACCACATTTACATATTTATGAAATATATTATCCTTCCAGGTTAAGGAAAATAAAAGTCCATGCATTTCTTTTAATTCTTAGTGAGCGTGAAAACACCTTCCAGAGAGCCTGACTGAACTTCATACAGCAAAAGCACAATGAACTAGCCACACATTCTTTGTCAAGGACTACATCTTTGCGCTATAGTATGACATTGTAGCAGGGTTTTTTCCCTCCCCCCCCGCAACATTCATTTCATTAAAGATGAGATTTCTTTCTTTCTTACCCTATCAACTAGCACACAACCAACAAAAAAGTATGAAAACAGTTCCAAACAAAAGTGAGCTGCTGCAGCAAGCACTGCTTTGAAGACTTTGATCCTTCAGCATACTGGGTGCCTTTACTTCAGTGCCCAGCACCTTTGGGAATCTGGACTCAGTAGTTTACACTTTTAGGTGCTCCTTTCCCCTTCAGAATCCCTGTCCTCATGGATTGGAGGTTTTCCTGGATATGCTCAAGGTGGGCTGGGCCCTGGGCAGCCTGATTTGCTGGGGGCAGCCCAGTGTGGGGCTGGGTGGGCTTTAACATCTTTCCCAATCTAAGCCATCCTGTGTTCTACGACACAAAAAGAATAATAATAAAAAACAAAACCCCCGGCCACCACAGCTGTAACACAGAGTAACTGGGGCTGCCAAAGGACAGTGCTTCAGCTCTGCAACCCTGCCAAGGGCTGTGAGCTACACACCACAGCTCTCCTTCTGCAGGAAAGCACACATGTTCCAGCCTTTGTTTGCTCTCATATTGGCATTTCTTCAGGACACAAAAAATGACTTTGCTCAGATTGCTGGAGATTACTCATCTAGACTTCATGCTCAAAAAGAAAAAAAGAAAACAAAAAACGACATTGCAGAGAAGTTTGGGGCAGGCAGACTGCGCATTTTCACCATGAAATGCATTTTTATGGTTGTGAAGGCCTGACATGGCATTTTCAGCCCGCCGATCCCATGCACTCAAAAGCTATGAGGCAGGACATAAAAAAAAGAAAAAAAAAAAAAGACCCATGGAACTCTTTTTAAGAACACATTTTTAATTCTTTTAATTTACCTCTCAGGTCACGATGACACACAGGCTATAAATATGGTCTATGACACCCCTGGGTCATGCTGACAAGCTGTTCTCCCACACCAAAACTCACAGCTTTCATAAGACCGAAACGTTTGAGGAATAACCCAACAGCAGATAACAACAACATTCCCAGCGGAACAAGAAATGGGACTCCGTGCACATTTCTGGCTTGTCTTTATTTCTACTCTCCTCTTTAAAATAATAATAATAATAAACTGTTTACAAATGCACTTCTCATTATCTCAGGTATGCGAGCTATGCAGGCGTACGCGAGAGGAGATAGTGGAGATAACCTTTGTGTCAGTGAGGAGCGGGTAGCACAGCACAGCATGTGGGTGCTGGGGGCTGCCAGGGACAGCTTTCATGCCCTGTGAGCAACTGCAGCAGGGCTCCCTGCCCTGCCCCTCCCAGCCAGGTGTTGGGCTTGGACTACACAGATTGCACAAGGAAAAGAAAAAAGTTAAATGGCATGAGCTGAAAGGATCTCGAAATACGGTTTGAGTAATACACTCACTCCAAAGCCAGGAACTCTTTATATAACTACAAGATGATGGTAATTTTATAAAATTACTGATAATTGATTTTAATTACATAATTATCAAAGGGTAAAACTAAGAAGCAAACCTAATAAAGGTTTAAATGGTAAAAGAAACAGTGAATCGAGTCAGCCGCACAAAGTTGGTCAGCATCCAGTATCATGTGTTTGTGTGCATGGGCAACAGTGTGTATGTAAGCAAGGAAAGGAGAATTTGTAAACTAATCTGGCTGTTTGTATAGGGAGGGATGTGCTGCCAAGAACTTATCAATAAAAAGAATTCTGTAAATGGCTCCGATTTCGAGCAACGTGAGTTCTTCAAGATGTGCTACATGTTAGGAGGGATACTCCTTGTAGCACCAGAAACCTTCTGCTAGCTGAAGGGATGCCTTCGGTGCAAAGACGGATCATCCTTCTGGAAATGTGAGCTCGTAACTCCTGCAATAAAAGCCATCCGGCCTATTTCTGAATATCAGCTTCAGCTTTGCACAAAAGGCCACATGCATTTCTTCCAACAGACCACAGTGCCATACTGCCCTTTACCAGGCTTGCAAATGGGACAAGGTAGGGCTGAGGCAGACAGTTTCACACATCACATTCTTCAGCTCATAAAGCTGAAAGAAACAGTCCCAATATCAGGAACTCCAACAGCTATGGTCTGGATCAGCATTCTGCAGGATATATAATACAGACAAATATTCACCACCCTCTGCCAGTTTCTGGATGCAATGGCTGAAATGTATCAGATCAAAGCTAAGAAAATGGGCCAAGACTGCTCGAGGCCATAACTAGTACTGAATAATGGCTCTTTTCTGTGCCCTGGGGATGAGTGAGCTGGTTTTAAGGCTAACCCCTTTCATCTAAAGATGCTGGGGAATATCCAGAACTTCCACACCACATTCCATTGTTTTACTCTTTTGGAAAATAGTTTCAAACATTACTCAGCATACTGTTGCACACTGGGAAAGAAAAATAAATAGATCAGCAGTTGGTTTCCTTGCTGATTTTCATCCTCTCAAATAGAGAGAATCACTCAGTGGGGAGAAAGTGGTCTTGAAGGCAGTTACTGGGTATTGGCTTACAAGCTCTATCAAAAACACACTGCCAAAGACAACTCCGAGCACTTCCACCACTCTTACTAAAGAGGCTAACAGGAACCCTGGTATCAAAATTAATGGGCCCTGTAGGACTGGAATTATTGTAGTTAGCAGCTAAGACCTGGTAGCATTGGGGGATGCCCCACGCTGCCCTGCCCAGCGAACCGAGACGCCTCTGCTGCTGCAGGGGAAGACCACATCACTTTGCACCACCTGCACCAGCTTGTTCATAATGCTGCCGGGTACCTAAACCTATGAAAACACTTAAGAGGAGAAATTAAAAGACCATCATGGATTTACAAAAAATTGTAAAGGAATGGACGACTGACAAAGCTGAAGATCAGATACAGATTCACTCAGTCACTTGCTGACCTGACCAAGGAGTGCCCAGTTGCCAAGAGATGTGAAAACAGTGTGATAAAAAATAAAAGCTTTCTCTACTGAGGGTTTTGTTTCCTCTCTTTAATCTCAAAACAGAAGTAAAGTGGAGCACGTGTGACACCTGAGCATTTCCTGGTATGCAAACTGAGAGTTTCTGAACAGAGGCTCACTTTGCTTGAGCTTATCTGCGGCTGTGGCTATCAGGGAGTGGGCTCGGTTCAAACCTCAATCTGATAAATCAGAGCTTTTGCTCACAGTGCACTTAATAGCGTGATGCTCACACTACCAAAGCATCTGTGGGTGGAACAGCTTTGCTGGTGGCAGCTGACTTATAACAACAGACAGGCAAACACAGCTCTGGCACCGCACAAAGAGCCCTGGTACGCGGAAGGCACGACAGTGCAGGCACCTAAATCAGTCCAAAGCTCCCACAGAAACTGTTCCATTAGTAAAAGCAACCAAAAGAGACAATCACCCAAGAAAGCCACTAACACATGAAAAAGATAGCACTCAAAGAGGTCATGGTGCCAAGAAGGTATTAGCGGGACCAACGCTGCTGTGATAAAGCAGCACTTCCATTTAAAGTGTTGTCTTTGTTAATGACTTCCACTTGGCAAAGCCTGCCCACAGGTCTGTAGCAGGCTGTCTGTGTCCACATGTACACGTAAGCACGTGACAGATGAAACACCTGAGCGGCTTTTTTAATCAAATTGGTAAAATGCCTATAACTGACATAAGATTGAATATAGGTGAGAGACATTCTCGTATGGAAACAGAGGGACGTGCAACTGTGACTTAACATCCACTTCAGAACTGAAACATTCACCTTTGAAATTCTTTTGCTAACATGAATGAGCTCTTTGCAATGGGACAGAAAAGAAAAGGGGAAGATACCTGATGTCAAATGCTCTCCTATGCTTCAAGCTAAAGGTTCGTAGAATCACAGAAACACTAAGGTTAGAAAGACCTCCAAGATCACCCGGTCCAACCACTGACCCATCCCCACTGCACCCACAGTGCCACATCCACACATTTCATGAACGCCTCCAGTGACGGTGACCCCACCACCTCCCCGGGCAGCCTGTGCCACTGCCTCACCGCTATGTGGGCATCGCAGGTTTTCAGGTGTTGTGCACTTCCATGCCAGGGCCCTGAGGGAGCACAGCTCAGAGAGAGACG
Source organism: Gallus gallus (assembly GCF_016699485.2). NCBI lineage: Eukaryota > Metazoa > Chordata > Aves > Galliformes > Phasianidae > Gallus > Gallus gallus. The sequence continues at coordinate 21,692,599 of NC_052533.1, read as the reverse complement.
GAGCAGCTCTGGGAGCAGAGATGTGCCCGACGGCCCCCTGCCCTGGCGGGGAGAGGGCTGTGACAGGGCCTTCCCCGGCGGGCCCGCGGCCTCCACTCAGACACCGCGGCCTCCAGTTCAGCCCCGCGCCTCCGCCTCGCACCTCGCCCCGCTCCCCGGCTCTGGGCACGCCGCTGCGGGCGGTCAGCAGCAACACCTCCAACCGGCGCTGGACGAAACCCAGCATCGCACCCCCGGCCGGCAGGAATACGGACCCAAAGGCGGCAGAACTCTTTGGCATTGTTCTCAGAACAAAACCCGGGGCAAAACGAGAGGTGCCAAAGCCGAACGCGAAGCGGCGGTACCGGGAGGCGCCGTGGGTATCGCCGCCTCAGGATGCTGCGCGGCACGGCGATGACAGACCGACTTCTTTTGTCCGCCCTCCCCAATCTCCTATCCGGCGCTATCAGCCTCAGCATCTCACGCCTCAACTTACAGGAATGTGCCGCCGGAACGAAAAATAAGCGGCCAGACCCGCAGCCACACAATAACAATTCGCTTCCCCGCATTTTTCTCAACGTTTCACTTTGGCAGCACGCTGGGCAGTGCCCATTCTCACTTTGTTAGCCTGTTTCGGGCTAACTCGATCACGGGCTGAGCGCTCACACGCGCACACAGCCGGGAAACACCGACCTTCCCGAGAGGTACCCACAAGAGGCTGTTACCGGGCACCCCCCGCCCTCAACCCCTCGCTCCCCCCGGGACGCCGGGCAGCGCCGCGGGCCTCACCTATTCGGCTGAAGCTCTCCGACAAAGTTCTCCGCAACTTTTTCATCCTGCTGATCTTCTCGGCGGACTGCGAGTCGATCATGTCGCACATCGCGGGTCCCTCCGCCCCGAGGCGGGACGGCAGGGCGAGCCCTGCCCGGGAGCCGCCGCCTGCAGCGGGACACCCCGGCCCTGCCCGGGGACGGCTCCCTACGGCGCGGCAGCCGCTGCGCTCCCCGCACGTCGCATAGCCCCGGCCCGACCGTTTGCCGGGCTGCCCCGGCGGAGCGAGATGGAAAGTGCAAACGGGAGCAGCGCAAGGAAAGTGCGGCGGGGGGGGTGACGGATGGAGGGAGGGAGGGAGGGAGGGTGGGAGAGAGGGAGCCGGCGGAGAAAGGAGGAGGAGGAGCCCCGCGCCGTGGCCAGGAGGGAGGGAAGGAGGGAGGGAGGAGGCGACCGGCCCTTCTCGCGGAGGCTGCCGAGCTGCAGCCAGGCTGCGGCCCCGGGCCGCCCACAGGGCGGTGTCCCACCACGCCCCGCCCCGCCGGGCCGCTGGGCTCTGGGACGGGCGGGGGCCGGGCACGGGGTGCCCCCAGGCGGAGCCGTCCTCCCCCGTCTGCCTGGAGGCTGCTCTCCGGGACGGGGCCCTTAAAGGGCGGTGCGAACGCTTTATGTTGGCTGTGCGAGGAGGCGACTCTCCTGGCGGAGCTCCTGGCTTTGGGCTGATGCTCGTGTGGCTGTGGGAGAAGGGCACCTGGTCTGCAGTGCCCACCCAGGCCTAAAACGCAGCCAGGTAACACGCCCTCAGGTGTGTTAGTCTATGGGTTAATGAGCGCTGAGAGCTTTTGATCTTGTTAACTCGATTGAACCAACGTTATTGGAAAATAAATCAGTTTAACCCGTTAGGATGGATGTCTGTGTCTGGTCCAAAATAGAAAGCATGTACTTTTTGAGAACAAACATGCTTTAAAACTGAGGTTTACACGTTTCAAATGGTGTTTTAATGCGTGTTATCCAGCTAAAATGAGCTTGGGCTTTAATGAGGCCAGTTAACACAATTTACAGGATTAATTTGTGCCCCAGCTCGGAGTGGCTAACTCAATTTTAAAAGCACATTTGTCTAGACATGCATTTATGTGGGCTGGGTCTGAACCATCTGCAATTGTGAGCAATTTGGGATTGGACCTGTCTGTCACAGGGATAGCAAACGTGGGGCCAATGTGGGGTCTTCCCAGGAGGAACATTGTTCTCTTATGTGTGTGTGCTCTTGTCCTAGGTCATGGGGAAGTGTCCTGCCATAGAGCCGGGCCAGAAGGCTGTAGGATGGCCTGAGCACAAACCTGAATCTACAGTTTGACAGAAAGGCTTTCAGAGGCGTGAGTCCTACCGCCCTTCTTAGCATCTTTGAAACAGGAGCTAAAATGCTGATTTCATGTTGGGTATGTTGTATTATGGAAAAAAGATGGAGACAATGGAAACTGAAACACTGAAGAGAGGAATACAGGAGTATAAGTATATAAAAATTAAGAAGAAATAAACAAGGGACTGGGAGGACACAAGCACTTCAGGATGGTTTATTGAGTCAGTGCAAAAGATGACATTTAAGTCTTCAGTAACAGTCAAAGAGTTTGATCTCTGTTTACATCTGGTGCTAATATTTGTGAGTCCTCCTCTGGGTGAAGAGGAAAATGCCACCAGCACAAAACACGTATTCTGGTCCAGAAGCAAACGCTGAGCATTCAAACCCTTCCACTCCCTGCGCATACAACTCGCACCAGGGGCTGTGCTGCCCAGCAGAGACTTGCACGAACACTGCCCTAATTCAGTCTGTGGCTTTCTTTGGGCAATTAGGGATAGGGTTTCTGAGGAACTTGTAATTAACCAGGCTTAGCTGACAGATGCTGTCTTACCAACGTGAGCCAACGCTGCTAGCACCCAGTGAATTTGGAACAACGTTCCCATTCTTCCCCCTGCTTCTAGGTAAGCTATAACTCATGGAGTCAAACCTCTGCCAGGCGGCCGCGGTGCGCTCTGCTTTCTGTGACTGTGCAGCACTCAGAATTCCTGACAAGTGTCTGGTTTTACAGCTGCTTGGGAGTAATCTACGAGTGCATGTCAGGCTCTTTTAAATCAAGGAAAATTTTGTCTAAATTAGACATCAGCGTGGTGCCAGCCAGAGCAACCCAGTCCTTGTCTGCTGAAAATGGTACAATCTCAGTCCGCAGAGACGTTGCACAGATGTGCACAACCGGAGGGAGGACGAGCTTGAAGCTGTGCAGAAATCTTCACGCTGCGCACTGCAGCTCTGTTATTCTTCCCTCTGTGGTTTCCACTTGACAGAAATGTGTGTTGGAGCCCCTCTTTGTTCCTTCCCCCACCCAAACCTTCTCTGTTTCCAAGGGCACTCGTGCTGAAAATTCACTGGATTGAAGCATGTGAAATCACTTCTTTAGCTTTGATCAAGTTCAGAAGTTGGTGGTTATTTTTCTTCTTCTGTATTTCCACCACCCATCTCAGGAAACCAGCAAGGCAGAAAGGCGCAATTAGCAAACCACAGAGATAGCAGCTATTATACTGATGACATTTTGCTTCCTTGCAGGGGCAGGTTTTCACTTCTGTTTTTTATGTTGCAGTCTTGCAATTTGAGGCATAAGAAAATGCACATGAACAAAATGCTGAAGCATATCTCTGTTGGCCGCCTTCTTCCAGGAGCATCACACGGAGTTAAAGCCCATTTGCATTTAATGGGACAGCTGCATTATAAAAAGCCAGGCACTTTATTTAAAGCATCCTTTTTCACATTGACTCCCCAAAGATACACCCTAGATAAAAGCCCGCTTGCTCTTACTTCATGACTCCCGCTTCTCCTTGCTGGCTTTGCTAAGAACTCACTGCGAGCCCTGACCTCTGCCACTGCCACCGAGTTGAGCAGAATCAGGCTGAAAATGTAAGGATTATCAAGTCCAATGAAAATATTTGCCAAGCCATCAATTGCAGGTTGGGCAACAGGAAGCGTTTGGCTCCACGCATCACACAGGGCAGTGAGCCTCATCGTCTGAACGTTCTGCGCCGAGGTGTGGGTTGGGTTTGTTATTTCTGGAGGAGAGGAGGCAGCAGGGTTGGCAGTTTGTTTATTATTGTGTAAACTAACATATTGTTTAAAACTATAAACAGGGCGGTAATGGGCCCGGAGCGTGTGGAATGGCAGAAATCTCCTTTCTGCAGATAGATAGGGCGGCCACAGTCACCCAGTTCATTAGTTGCAGGGTAAGATGAGATGCCAAAAAACAAATCAGCAGCGCGTGGTGCAGGTGGTGGCTCGCAGGGTAATGCAGCGCTGTGCATCTGCCAGCTCTCAGGCATTGGCTGTTTGGATTCACAAAGTCACTGTGCGGTCTGAGCTCCCTCAGCTCTCCCCGCATCCAAACCCCAGCATTTTTCCTTAGGGACACTAAAAGGCAGCGTACTTAAGTTACATTCCTGCTCTATTTGAACTCATGTTGGGCCAGGGGATGGAATTTCAAAAACCTGAAAAATCATAACCCAGAAACCATGAGCAGGCAGTGGGTGTTTATGGAAGGGGCAGAGAATAGTTTGGGGCTGTGGGTGCACAGTGTGCCATGCTGGGAAACCAGCCCTCGCCTTGAGCGCATCACCCACAGTGGGCAGCGGGGCTCTGCTGGGGAGGAGAGAGAGGAGAGGGCAGGGCTGCCGGGTGTGACTCTTCCAGGGAGGGCACAGCCTCATCGGGCCGTGGCTGCCACATAAAACAGATCTCCACAAATCTCCTTGGCTGAAGGCAGCCTCCATTTGCTGGCCCGCTCACCTTGAGAAGCTCTCCCTGCTGCAGTGGGTGGGACTGTAGGCTCAGAGCTGTGTTACTTGTTAACGCGGCAATTCCTCAGTGGCCCTCCTGTGATGAAGATGGATGTAAGGCCACAAAACACCCCCCGGTCCCCCCCATCCTTGCAATCTCACTTTCACTTGTCCTCTAGCAATACCAGCCCACAATGGCCATTATCCGAAGAGAACGCCAAGCTCTGCTCACGCAAACGGTGCCGTATCCTCAGGGATGTGACCTTTAAGCTCTGCTAGCAAAACGTGTTAGTGACAAAAATTAAACTTCAGCGATAACAGAAGAACAGCACCTGTGTAATCTACGTCCACATCATAAGTTGTTCCCCAAAAAACCTCTCAGAGCTAACATCTCATGTATTGCCTTTTGGTGGCTGTTATTAAATCACAGCTTTTATGAACCCATGGAAACTTACCCTGTATATATTCGGGGCATCCCAGATGATAAATGGAGGGCACGCAGGCTCAGATGTTACATCTCAAGCCTGATGGCTGTTGTCAGTCCCTGCTCCCCGGGTTAGGAGGTGATGAGTTATGGCTCACGTAGCTCCATAGGCGCAGTGGAAAGTTTGTTTTCCCTGGGACCGGTGGCGTGCTGCTGGCTGGGGGTGACCCCCAGAACCACCGGTGGTTTACCTCTCCAGTACCCCCTATTGGTCAGTTTGTTTCACGTACTGCTGCATGGAGTCGCTGTCTACTTTGTTCTTACCTTACAGTCACATTAGTGGTGAAATGGCTGTAGGTGTAACATGGCATCTTCAGCTTTGATGTTCCTATGTAGGTACAGTTCTTACAGCTTTAGGCAGCTCCTTCCTGGCATAAGCGAGTGCACTTTCATCACACAGTGTTGTGGGTTAACCCCAGTGGGCAGCCGAGCACCACACAGCTGCTCACACACCATCCCATCACCCCCAGTGGGAGGGGAAAAGAAAGGGCAGAAGCAAGAAAATGCAGTCAGGAGAAAACAGTTTGGTAAGCAAAGGAGAAGTGGAGAGAAGTAACAGGAGAGAAAGTGAGAGAGAGAAAGAAAGTAATAAAAACAAGGAAGGAATGGAAGGAATGGACAGAAAGAAGGAAGGAAGAAAGGAGGGAAGGGAGGAAGGGAGGAAGGGAGGGAGGGAGGAAAGAAGGAAGGAAGGAAGGAAGGAAGGAAGGAAGGAAGGAAGGAAGGAAGGAAGGAGGGAAGGAAGGAGGGAAGGAAGGAGGGAAGGAAGGAAGGAAGGAAGGAAGGAAGGAAGGAAGGAGGGAAGGAAGGAGGGAAGGAAGGAGGGAAGGAAGGAAGGAAGGAAGGAAGGAAGGAAGGAAGGAAGGAAGGAAGGAAGGAAGGAAGGAAATTAAAACTGAAGGAAAGAAGAGAGGAACAAAAGAAAGGAAAGAATGAAGAAAATGAAAGAAAGAAGGAAAGAAAGCCAGTGATGCAAAGGCAATTGCTCACCACCTCCCACAAGTAGATCAACACCCAGCCAGCTCCCAGTCTAAAGGTGGCTAACCTACCCAAACCCTGATCCTTCCTGTTTTATTGCCAATTATGACATTGTATGGCACCAATTAGCATTTTGGTTAGTTTGGTTCAACTGCTTCCTCTTGTCTCATGTCAGCCTTCTGCCCACCACCAATCCATTCACTGAGCCAAGGCACTGACAACCAGAGAAGACCTTGTCACTGTGCAGTTCCTGCTCAGCAATATCTGTAACACTGGTTTGAGCTTCTGCTATTGTGGTTGTTTTGGCCACAGGTCTAAACCATTGCACCACACAGGAAAGCTGGGAAGAAAATTAACTCCATCTCAGGCAGTGTCAGTACACACAGATGGAAGGAGATCACGACAGGGATGAAGAGTGGAGAGACAAAAATCACAGACTACACATCAGAAAATGACATGCTTCAAACCAACAGAGTAACGTAAGTACCAAATATAAATGTTAAGCTTCTGTGGTGCATGTTGCTGGATAAACCGTGTGATCTCAGAGATTCTGCCAAACAAGCATACGTACATTAGGTTTGCAAGCATTCGTGTGCTGATCTGCCTTCCAGTTTAAGATCGCCTGGCTACCTAGCAACACAGCAGTAATGCCGAGTGTTGTTCCTGTGAAATAAGTGGAAAAACTTTTAATGAGCCCATTTTCTTACGCCATCTTGGTAAAGGTCTCGTAAGAGAAAAAATGATATTCCAAATGTAGTGGCCTCAGCCACTGTGATATCAGATCCCGAAGCTTTGAAGCCATTGAAGTGTTCAACAAATGCCCTCATGATGACAATGATACAAAATGAAACAGCGGGAGCACTGAGGGCGATCCATTTAGACGTTCTCAAAAAGCATGTGTGAATCACGTCATTTTGTCGTAAATATTGGATGAAGGGTGTTTACAGGAACACCACTGCTTTTCTTCGCAGCAAAGTCTCTGCTATCAGAACCACAGTTCTGTTTGTACAACCTGGAGATCGTGCACGTGCGCATACAAAACCCAACCGACTGGCTGGGAAAATACAGGACTTGGAATACACACCCAGAGGAGATCTCTCATGGGCGAGGATCCTCTCATAAGTAATCAGTGCTTTAGAAAAAATACAGGCACAAAAGCCAAGCTGGTTATGAGTGTGGATATTTGGATATTTAAGTGTTACACGTGAAACTAGAAACAAGTATGCTGATATCTTGTGAAAACAAGGTTGAAAGATTAACCCTACTTTATTTCTAAGATATCTTCAACTTTTTTTTTTTTTTTTACTTCATTTTTGCATTTTTTTCCAATTTTTGACATATTTTGGTCATTCACGATTCCTATTATTTAGACGCGTTAGAGAAACAGCACATTGGATGGATTCTGATTATTCAGTGCTCCCTGTGCCTTCTTGGGCTGCTCAAATCCATAGCAGAGAGCATAACAGGAATGTTAACTTCTATGGAGAGAAAAATTTCTCCCCAAAATGATGCAAAACATTTGCAAGGGATATACTTGAAAGGCTGCTATGTCAAAATGGAGATCTGAGTTCTCAACAGTAAAATGTAGGTGGATATCAGACATGCATTCAAACATCATTTGTTCTTTCCTCAGGTTTGCTGTTTACACTCCGCTCCATCTCAAAATCAGCACCTAAACAAGTGAAAAACAGTGCAGCCCACATGCCACTCTGCTCAGAAAAGGTTTTGGAAACTGAATCTTACTGTTTTATTTAGTTCCCATCACTGTGGTAACAAAGCACTGCGCAACATTAAGTACTGAGTACAAATTTAAGTGCTACGGAGCTCTCAGTCCAGGCTTTCCTTGCACTGCAGCAGCAGTTCCAGGCCCTCGTTGTTCAGGGCCTTTATGGACTAAGTGAGTCCATGCAGGTCATGCTGATACAGAGACTGCTGCAAAAATGAAATTTACAGTGATAGATGGAGAATGGTGCAACATGAGTCACAAGCAAAAGGCACAGCAAATTGGCCACTGTGGAATATGTTTCCCAGTAAAAAAAAAAAAGAGAGAGAGGTTTGAGGAAGATTAAAGAGAGGCTTTGTGTCTCTTTTCTTTTCTTTTTTTTTTTTTTTTAAAGACCTACTTCCAGGAGTTATGGGAAGCATAAAGACATACTAAGGAAAATTCAGCCAAAAAAGAGCTGATGACGCTAATTAAAAGAAGGAGTTGGTGCAATAGCAGGTGCAAAGTGCATGGAAGTAAGTTACTAAAAGCTTTAGGAAGGAAGAAAAGGAGGGGGTATTTAATGCAGTCCCTGCAATAGAGAGAGGCAGCCAAACAAAACAAAGGGAGAAATAAAAACAGAGGATGATAAGTGGGAATTGTGGCCTACGAAGCAGGCTTTGGGCAATGTATGGAGAACGTTTGTCAAAACAGAATGGCAGGAGCTTGTGGCAGCCAGCCTGTGAGGTGAAGTGGATTTTAGCTGTGTGGAGAAAGGGGAAAAGCCACACTGGACAAGAAGGAGCTGCCAGACTGAGAGAGGCCGGGCCTTTGTGAAAGTAACACGTTACAATTTCCTTGATATTTTTTTAAACAAAACACTGAGTAAATGCTAAAAGGTGAGACCTCCTGCAAAATGAGGAGGAGAAAGGCCCAAGTTATTTTATTAAAGTTGTGACAAACTCCAGACATAGCAACTAATTATGAGACTCATGACAGTCTTGTCAGTACAGTGCTGTGAAAACTCACACTGGCTGACCTACAAGCCAAGGAACAGCACAAGTTACTTTAATGAAGTGTCTTTAAAAACAAACCAGCAAGAAACTATTCATAGCAGAGTGCATCTGCGTTAGAATTAATGGTATCACAGTTCATTGCATTTTGGGTAGTCTCTGCTGAGTCCATTTTGCTCATTGCCTGGGCATTGGCTCACCAACCGTGCACTGTGGTGGACTCACTGCAATGCTGCTGACTCCTGGGAGAGCCTGTTAAATTGTGCAGCCCTACGTGGGTGTTGGAAAGGAAGAGTGAATATTGCAGAGAGATGTTGGGTGGAGGGCGTGCTTTCAAACACAAGGGGCTGAGCAGATCTCTGTGGCAAGAGACTGGAAAGAGGTGGGCCGGGTGATGGCTAGCAAGGGGAAAGTAGCAGCCTGGACGTGCAGGAGGAGCTGACAGAGAAGAGGGCTGAAATCTAAGCAGAAGGAGGTCAGTCTGGCAGGGAGAGGAAGACCTGAGTCATCCCTGTAAAGCTGCTGGTAGGAACACATGGTGACTCCAGAACTTAATATGGAGGTCTTAGGACTTTGATGAGTAAATTCATTACTGCTGTTGGTCTATGTAAACATGGATTATTACTGCTTACATCCGTCATGGATCAATCCCAGAACATCTGCAGCATTGCAACTCAATTTCACTTTATTCAGAGTTTATAACTTTTCATTATATATGTTACTGAGGTTTAAAGATTAAATCTCAGAACAAATTTCAAGCCTAGTGTACATTCGTTCCGTGCCATCAGTGAGGGTGGTGAGGTGCTGGCACAGGTTGCTCAGAAAGCTGATGGCCCATCCCTGGAGACGGTCAAGGTCAGGCTGGACAGGGCTCCAAGCAGCTGATGTAGCTGTGGTGCCCCTGTTCATTGCAGAGGAGTTGGATCAGATGACCTTTAAAGGACCCTTCCAACTCTAAGGATTCTATGATCTAATCTCGAGCTTTATATTATGTACTTAAAATTTTTATGTATGATCAAAAGAAATGGGAAAATCAGGACTAATTCCCATTTTTATTACTGCACTTATATAAGAAAAAAATTGCCAAACACAAGTACTCCAGCAGGGCTCCATTCACTTGTATGTAATTTTCCAGATTTCATATTTTATTTCTCCTATATAAGGAGACATCTATAAAGTGTAACAAAGTGGATGTGGCTTTCATGGTGATTTAGTTACCATGGTTAGTGTTTAGAAAGTAAGCAGTCCCACACTACTTGCCAAAGTATTTATGATATTTCTGAAACTCCCCTTGCACTCACAATCATTCAGGATGGTCAAATCTCAAAGATTTATAAAAAGAGATACACCATATAAACAAATGCACATACACAAGAAAAAAGATCCCTGGGGAGTTATTCCCAAGACAAATTCCCTATAATTTTTTTTTTCTGGTGAAAGCTTTGCTTGATAGAATCTCTGATAAGAAAAATGTCTTTCAGAAAAACATCTGAGGGCTATAGAGTCCTATAGGAAAGTCCCTGATAATTCCTTCTACCTGAGCTGAAAAAACAAGGCTCTCATAATTGCATGTTGTGCTCCAAGGATCCCAATGGAGGTGAACTTAAGCCCCCATTACTCCACCCCAATTAAATGGAACAAAATCTATATTGCCTCAAACCCACCTTTTCACCTGGCCTCTCCAGTTCATAGATAGCTACTTTGCCATGGAAGAACATTATATTGTATGAAATTTTAATGCTCTGTTTCTCAGTTTAGAGAGAGAAAGGACATGGAAAGCCAATAAATCAGAATAACATGTGTCCTCAATACAGGTACTATAGCAACACCAGAGAAAAACAAATGATCATCACACAGAAGAGAAGGGAATACGTAATGAGTGTTCTTCGGGAAAAAAACAGGTTAGGAAGTGAAAGAAACAGTCCTTCAGGGATCAAAAATGTGCCTTCAGCTTTTCTCTATCCGTGGAAAAAAGAAAGTCCCCAGCAGGATCTGTGCCTTGGGCCACTCTGCACATCCAGCAGGATGAGGGTGTGAGTGCACAGCGGTGCTCCTGATGCTGGCTCTCCTGGCTGCCGATCCTCTTGGACCCCCAGACAGCAGTGCTGTAGTGTCCTAGTGCAGCTACAAACCAGGAGAACCCTTCTCCAGCTACCACACACACCTCCTGCAACACTAAAAGTGTTCCTCAGATTCTGCACTTCTGAATATGAGACATCTTCCTTCTGTAAGGAAGCTTTCTCGTTTAACCAAGTCCAGTTTGGGGAGGTGGTGTCTAAATGTGCTTTTTTATTGTTCATTACTAGAATCACCATTGTGCAGCACTGCTCCGTGGTTTTTTACTTTTACACTGAGGATTGGAGTTTGGCCTTGGAAGCGCTAATGAGTGACCTAGTGGTGCAGAGCTGTCAAGGATCATCTGTCATTTCAGACACAGAACTCAGATGCTGTGATTCATGGCCTGTGTTTGGTGTCAACAGGAACATTGTCCCAGTAATGACAAACAATTCAGCCTGCATGTCCTTCTGCCCACCTGAGCAGCTCCCATGGTAAGTGAGCTAGCAGCTGCGTTTCACGGCTCTTCCAAGAACGATTTGACAAGAAGATTTGCTTTCCCTTGTTCAGAACACATCAGATAGATGGCCAGTACTTCCTTTCTTGTTGCAAGTCCCAGCTCCCGAGGTATGCTCTGTGATGCTTCAGTAGAGTCCTTCATTAAGCATACTTTTGTCTTAATTGGACTGAGGTCATGTATCTGTATTTTACAGTAGCAGTTCATCATGTGATGCAAATAAGGCATACAAAGAAAAATGATATTTGTAAAAACGTATTTGCAATACCAAAAAGAATGCCAGGAAGGAAATTTGTAATAAAAGATGTAGGATTTATGGCTCCTTTTTTGCTTCACATCCTAATCTAATTATGAACTCCTTCGAACGGCAGTTCCCTTGTGACGCTCATTTAAGAAAAGTAATAACCAGTGCAATGATTAAAACCAACATTGTAGAACTACTCCATCATACCCAAGATCCAAATCCATCACAGAGCTGTCTGATCTGATCTGCTGGTGCCCAGCCCCCGGGTATTAAATACCTTCTCCGGCTGATATAATTATGTACATTTGATAAATTTATGTATTCCTGCTTTTTTTCAAGTTGAAAAATGCTTCATTTTGAACAAAGTCTTCCAACATGAGCTAAAATGGAAGCAGCATAATGCTTTTCTTCGGGCAGCCCCACCCCACAGCTCCTCCCTGCAGCTGCTGGCAGGTGGTTTCAGACCCCCCGCACCACCCCCTGGCTGCACGCCCCTCTCCTTGCCCCATGGCCCGGCTCTGACACTCGATGGCTGCTCAGCAGGCCAGGTCAGGAACCAATTCAGCTGAAAATGAATGCCCAATGCGTGTCCCCCCCCCCCCCCCCCCCCCAAAAAAAAAGTGACTAATTTTCAGCTTTCCTTGCCGTATGGGCAAGAAAACAGCAAACAAATGCAGTCATTTGTTTGCTCCTGCCTCTTCCCCAGTACTTTTTAAACTCTGATTTTATTCCCCAAGGGAGACAAATTTAGCACTTTAGGTGCCAAATCCAGGAATATGACTGCACACATTTCTGAACTCATGCATTCTTTCAAATGGAAGCAAGGAGACTCTTATCTCCAGAGATCTAAATCTGATTGCAACACAGACTAACAAGGGGTCCAGAAGTACTTTGAATGTCACAAGAACGTGAAAGTGAGAGCCTAAATTCTTGTCCTGAGAACTAGACTGATAACATGCTGTATAGATAACATTTTTAATTTATTCATTATATTCTGATAATTTTTGTAATTACATTAATAAAGTGGATAACGTTCTTTGAAGTTTAATTTAGAAAGCACCATGTTATCGACATGTAATAAACCTCATGTATCTGTCCTCCTTCTTTTACTATCATGTCTAGAGACTCCTATTAAAAGCTTTTAAAAATATTCCTCTGCTCAGTTTAATAGGATTTTTACAATATCATTACACATCCTAATTGGGTGATTAGGGTTTTTACGCCAATTATAGAAACACAGGGTGACTAACTGGAACTATGGCAAGTTGTGTAATAAGAATGAGATCACACAGAGCGATGAAGCCCAGAGAAGAGTACCAGGAATCGGGCATCACAGCCCAGAACCAGAGGATCAGCCTGCTGAGAGGAGGAGGAGGATTCTCCAGACACCATGGAGAAAAGCGTTTTACACCATCCCTTCCTCTCATTTTTTCAGTTTTGAGGGACAAAAAATTAAGTTCTGCTACAGGACTTCTCTGCACCCAACCCTTCTATTGCCAGTTTCAGGTCAGTAGCTTTGGGCAACCATTGCATTTTGCACTCAGTAAAAGGACTGGCTCGGAACCGGGGCAGCCTTGTAGACCCCACTTCCATTTTCTCAGGTGTTGATATGTTTGATGTCATAAACATGATTTCTTTATTATTTTTTTAAGATGGGAATGGTAGTGACAAGTCAATTCTAGCAACGTGTGGCTGAAAAATTCAAGTTCAGCACAATTGAAACAATTACTTTGTCTTAAAAGCTGAGAAGAGATCGAGGTCACAGCATCATAGAATCACTCAGGTTGGAAAAGACCTTCAAGGTCATCAAGTCCAACCTCAACCTAACCATACTTACCCTAACTGATGAAGATACAGCAGATAAGAAGGTTTTAATGTTTTGTAGTCTGGTTCCTGTCCCCAGGCTCTGGGTTCTGCTCTGGCTTTGAAGGCTTTCCCCCGTTATCATTATTCTACCATGCACAGGCTAAAGTTAACTCTGCACAGCAAAACGGATCATCTCTGCCTCTTGCACAAATAGCTTCAGACAGGAGGAGAGAAAGCCCAGACAAATCATTCAGGTACAGCCCAGTGGCACAACTGAGAGCATGTAGTCTGAAACCCATTGCTCATAATGGCTGGGCCAGCAACTGGCATCCCAAAATGAGCTGAGGCAAAGGACAGCACTTACTCTGCTGGCTCTGCTCAAAGGAAGCACCGCAGCCCTTCCCCAGGCTGTTGCAACAGGGACAGTCCTGCCACAAAGCACGGCTTGTTTAAACTAGATATTCAGTGCTTGTGAGTAAAAATGATGAGAAAATAGGGACAAAGGGAATTGCTGTTTTTAAGGAGAAAACTCACTGAACTGACCATTCACAGAATCCCTAGAGGTGGAACGGGCCTATAAAGGACATCCAGTCCAACTCCCTACAATGAACCAGGACAGCCACGGGGACATTCCCCTCCTACCATCCCTGATTCACAGCTCCATTAAAGAAGGCACAGGGGTCACAAGGTCCTTTTAGTAGCCCCTGCAGTGAAGAACACCAGCTGCCCTTTAGTTTGCGCACTTCGCTTTCTGAGCCTGCTGTTTCTTCAGTAGTCTCTGGTATGCAGTACTGCCAAAGGCCTTTTGAAAACTCACTCAAGTAGATTGGTTTTATCAGAGTGCTCACTGACACCTTCCTCAGACTGCAGCAGGTCAGGGAGGCAGGGTTTCCCATTGGGAACTCTTCCACACCAATCCCCTCTGTCCATTGCCTCACTAATCTGAGCTCACTCTGTTGTGATTGAGAATGGGGATTTCAAGAAAAACATACAAGAAGACCACCACAACATTAAAGAGAACGTTGTTACATTTGAAATGCAAAAGGTGAAACAGTCACCTTGCAGATTCTCACAACGCCTTGTAAAGGTGCAAACCCCATTCACCAGAGCTGAGGACTTCAGAGGTCATCCGGTTATAAGGAGTTAAGAATTGCCACAATGATACAAAGGAAAAAGAAGTAATGAGAGCTTGATAGCCTTTTTTTCCTCGAGGGCAAAAGCGATGTGTGTGTCATACCTAACTGCTGCTTGGGAAATAAGTAACCAGGGCTGCTCTGAGAACACCAAGTGCTCAGCGCTGTTCCGAGGCAGCTGACAGCGAAGGTACAGGAAAGGTCACCCTGGAGGTGCAGGTCAGAGCTGCAGTTAAGCTCAGGAACTGTGACAGAAGCAGTGCTATGAAAATCCACCTCAACTTGAGATAATTGAACATTTCCTGACCACTTCTGCTGTGCTTCCAGTTGACAGCGCTTTGCACAGAGTGGACTGAAGGTCAAAATTAAAAATAAGAAAACACCACATCTCTGGACCTGCTGCCACTGGCTTTATCTTCATCCTGCATCTAACTTCATCACGTTAACACACACACAGATGCAAGCTTACATGGTTCTCAAAGTGACTTTGCTTACTCCATTACCCATTTATCTGCCAAGCAAGCACTTGACTCCGAGTGACAGCTCAAAAACTCTGCCCCCTATTACTTTTGCTTGTTGAGTAGCACTTGCCAGACCAGCAAGAGAAAATTCACTCCAGCGTTTGATCAGCAATATATACCAGTGGCCCAGACGTTCCAGCAGAAGACAAACTTAAACCACTGAAATCTGTTGGCAGTTTTCTTTAGGTCCGGACTTACCTTCTGCCCCTCCTGTTCTGTGCAAGCTCACAAAAGACACCACTAAACATTTTCTTTGCAAACTATGCAAGAGAGGTAGAAAATAGATAGGAAAGCTCTGCCTTTTTAACCACTCTTCCTGTGCACAGTAAGCCTGGTTATTGAAATGTGAATTAACCTGAGAATGTCTGCATGTTAGATCTTGTACTGAGGGATATGGTTCAGTGGGGGAAATACTGGTGGTTGGTAGACGGTTGGACTGGATGATCTTGGAGGTTTCTTCCAACTTTGGTGATCCTATGATTCTACAATACAGCGACTCAGTAGAGCTCAGCATTTTGATTTATTATGACAGGACACATAACACACAAGTAAACTTCATCTAAGATGTGCAAAAGGAAATACCTTTCTTTTGACCGCCACTCTGTTTCCCCACTGAGCACAGTAATATTCCTTTTGCACCCTCCACCCACACAACCTCCTGGATCCTCGGTTTGCAGCACAAAGCAGTCAGAGCTGCCTGCAGCCCCAAACCAAAGGCAATCAAGCTCAGATGCAGGCAGGGAGCGCAGTTCTTTTGCCACTGCTGCCAGCATCACTGTCTCCCAGACTACTGACATCCCCACTCCCTCAATCATCTCCTTACCGTGTCCTCTCAAAGAGTCTCTTTACTCAACAGGTCTCTGACACAAGGAAAGAAGAGGGGAAGAAGCACACCTAGCTGCTGCTTTCACACCTGGACCAAGTGAAAACTGCACATTCAGCAGCTCTACTAGTGGCATCCGTATCAGAACACTACCTAGTGTGCAGGGTGGCTGCGATGCTCAGGCATGCCCTTGGTGTAATAATAAACTGAAGTTTAGCACACTGATTTTTTGAAAGTAGTGAAAACTACGTACAGAAGTCTGATGCCAAGAAGATACTATAAGAGAAAGCAAAACAAAACCCAGAGGCATTCCAGCTCTCAGAGTTTGTGCTGTCTCTCTACCTTCATTCTGTTTGTATGCTGCATCCCTTCTCTCTTCCTATTAAAAAGTGTGAAGGAGAGGGAACTTATCATTGCAAATGATAAATGCCACCGTTCACACAGCTGAGAACCAAAGATAGGCTGTTACCTCTTTTTACAGCTGTTTTTTACCCCATTTCTTGTGACTACACTAAAACACAAAGACCTGTAACCTTTCTGCTGATAAACCAAATCCAGCAGCCCTGTGAAAATATGAAACACTGACATGCAGGAGAGCTCAGGGAAGGCTGCAGTTAACATACTGAAGGATACGTTCCATCCAATTAACTCCTCCAATGACCACAGCAAACATAGGTTAAATGAACTGAGAAGTCTGGGTACAGACTGAGGATTTCTACATTTTCTATGAAGTTTTAAGACTGCTTAACCCACAAAACAACAAACCATCAACAGCTATTTTGAACTCTACAAGCAAAATATTCCAGTACCGGATGATGAGTTTGACTTCTGTGTAAATTACAGCCCATACTACAAAATTAGCACATACAAACACAGCAGTTAAAATACATTTGGCCAGTTGTTACTTCTTGATACCCACAAGCACAGTTTAGGAAAGGCAAGCAAACAAGTTGTTTACAATTGCATTTATCTCACTCGACCTTCCCTTTAAATGCAATACACAACTATCCTCCAGTGCAGCACCCGTTCCACATTCTCAAAACGTTTGGCTCTCTAAGAACATTTCCATCTTCGAAATGATAAGAAAGCTTTTCCCTCCTCCCCTTTTTGTTAGAATTCATGGCAGCCCTTCATATAATGTAGCAGGTGCTGAAGAAAAATGCTTTTCTATTAAGTCAGGAATGTCACTACTTGGGTCGTGAGACAGCAGGCAGACCTTCATCATTTTTGCAAAAGCTCTCTCCAGGGAAAACCATCAGCACATTTTATTTCCACGCTATCAACTCACTCTTATCACAGACCATAATTTTTCCAAGACAGCCATTTGAGTAAGACTTCAGCTGAGCTGAGGAAACATGAAATTACACATTTTCTACTAATAAAGTGTCAAATACAAGTTAAGAAAAGAAAGAAGTGTACCCTACTATTCTATTAATGCTAATTCCACTACAGATCCAGGAACCAGGCGCCATCAACCCTCAAGGATCTGTACACTCTGAAAATCACAGGGCAAAAAAATGGAAGGGAACACTGTACCAACCAAAAACAGCAACAGAAGACAGTCACTAAAGCTGAAGCACAGGCAGGTTCCTTGGCACTGCAAGGTCTTTTTTACCAAGACCGTAAAGAACAGAACACAATCAAACTAAGGATGTTAAAGTATTTATTTTAAGAACATTGATAAAAAATAACATATCTTCAATACTGTACATTGTTTGATAATACACAGAAAGGGAGGTTAGTTAAACCGCTGGTTAACAAGCTCCTTGCTTGTTGCATGATACTGGTAAGCAAGTAAAAATGCCCAATGAAATGCCTCTAGGAAAAGAGAGGAAGTAAATCACATTATGGAGAAGAATAAAAGGTTAACAAAATACTTCATACACAGGGTCTGGCTGGGATGGATTTAACATTCTTCACAGTACAGCCTGCACGGTGCAATGTTTTGTGTTTGTGGCTAAAGCAGAGCTGATAACACACCAACGCTTTGGCCTTTGCAAAGTGTCAGGGTTTCTTTTTTCCCCCCATTCAGTCCCCACCAGCAAACAGGCTCAGGCTGTGCAAGGAGGTGGAAAGAGAGAAGTGCTGGGACAGCAGACGCAAAACAACCAAAGGGTTAGTCCATGCCATACGACATCATGCTCAGCAATAAAACCTGAGGGGAACGTGTTTTGGTGGGAGTCAGCCACTACACAGACTGCTTCTAAGAAGTGGTGACTGCATCACCCTTTTCCTTTTTTTTTTTTTTCCTCCCTCCTTCTGCTTCCTTCACTTACTAAACTGTCATAGTCTTGACCCATAGGTTTTCTCACTTGTGCTGTTCCTATTCTCTTCCTCACGCACTGCACGAAGGGAGGCAAGCAAGTGAGCAGTGCTCAGGTGCTGGCTGGGTTCAAATCACCACGCTCACTCCGTTACAACCACAGAACATTGCAAACTTACAAAAAGCACAGAAAAATGTTCACAGAGGCTGATGTTCCTTCTTAAAAGTAGGTACATACACACCACCTGGTCACATTCTACATTCATTTCAAAAATTACCTTCTGCCAATTCTGCTAACTGAAGTAATTTCTTTTTCAAAATCAGTCATTTCCACAACTGCACTTAATTACTCAAAAACAAATCAGCTCCCCTCATTAAGCCCTCAGACAGTAGTGTTGAAGACTGCTTTCCGAAAGGAAAAATAAGGAAACCGCTCTCATGTTATCGCGGTACATAAGAATGTGCCCGCTGTAGTTTCACCGACCTCAGTACCAACATCAGCTATTTTTGCTGTGTGAAGCTATGCTCCCTTGTTGCCTTCTATTTTTATAAAACAGATACAATAAAGAAAAATCTTTATTTAGGAACACAGGAACAACGGTTCAGGTGGCAGCTGATGCTGAATTTAAGTACATGATTGTGACTGTTAACCATCTAAATCAGGTAACAGAAGACAGTTTTAAGAGGAAGAAAGGTAATGTTTCACACATGTCGATATAATCAGCAAACACTTCTACAACCAAAAACCATTTATAAGAAAAACAGTTCTATATAGATAAAAGATAGTGACATGTATTCCATGAAATCTTTACCCATACCTAAGTCTTATAACCAGTGGGAGGAGGTGGGGAACCATCTTTGGAAATAAAAGCTGACCTCAAAGAGCAAATGAAAATAAGCAACAAAGGAAACCACCATAAACCCACAATCTTTCTGTATTGTGGAGCTACATCCCCAAAGGAAGGTGCACGGCTTTATTCATTCTCAAATCTGCTGTACGGATTATCAGATTCCTGGAGAAGACCTGCAAAACAAAGCAAAACTGCATTTATCATTTCTTTTACCATGAATGCTTTACCATAAACATTGCTCAGGTTTGTGTTAGTGACCTCATTACAACTGATAGCTACATATAACAAAACTGGGGAATTTTTGCCTTGTAAGAGATGGTCCATCACCCAGACACTCAGGTAGAATAATGAATTCAAAGTGCTATTAAGCCCTCCTAATTCTCAGACTATGGTCATGAACAGGTATTTCATGGTGTAACAGAGAAAATATTTCTACAAGAAAAGTTTTCTGGAGAACACACTTCTCATTTGTGAGGTACTGTCCACAGAATGCATCTGAAGGAGACAGGTCTACAAGACCTAAGTACAGAGCTGGCTCAGGAAGAGCAGATTCAGACCAGTCAGTTTATAAATTCAAGTTAGACGATCACCATCCCTTCAGATGTATGATGCTGCTATTTTGTCTTTGGACCAGACAAATGATTGTGCGTATTTGAAGTAGAGTTAAGACAAGGGACAATTCTGCAACATAAGGGACATTAGGGCATTTCTGCAACAGGACACAATCCCTAGGAACAAATGAAGATCACCCCTGCATTCAAGAAAACCACCAGGGACCAAAAAAAGAGGACCACTTAATCCAAGTGGCAGTGTGTTTCCATCACGAAGACTCTTGATGTTTTAACCAGAACACCATCAGAAAACACTGAAGCCACCCAATTATACTGAGTGATAGGATTTGCATATCATCTTCTTTAAAGGTTAGTTGAGCAATCACTGTTCTATACAGCAATTATTTCAAAAGGATTTTAAACCACACACCAGATCTGGCCTAGGCAGAAGCACATACTGAAAATAAGGAGTCCTGTAAGAGTCGAGAGGCTTTATGGATGAAAGAAGGTACAAGCCCTCCTTCTGAATGAGGATAATCACAGCAGTTATAACATCAGATAAACTTCAGAGCTCAATCTTGCCCTCAAATATGCATCCAGGATTAAAGTTTCTTCAATCTTCACTATTTTAAGTAGATCATTAGATTGTATTAAGTGAGAAAAGAGAAACTCATCACTTGCATCAGTTCTTACCAAAGATGTTGTCTCAGGCCCCAGTAAGTGGACAAAAGGGGAGTCATATGAAAAAAAGCAGCATGACAGAAAGCTACTACCAGCTGCCACAGCTGCTCTTAGCCACGATACTTAAAGAGGAATTGCAAACCTATGCTAATTGGATAGCATGTTCAGTGCAACTGAAGCTCACAGACTGCCCTGAACCAGACATGAAGGCTGTTTCCCTCGACTGTTCCCCATCTGAATAGTTGCTCCTATGCCTACTTCTGATTTATGCTAACAGGTTCAAAGCAGCTACACACTTGCAGGCTGAAGAGTCTTGTTTGCAACGAAGTCCTTTAAACACTACTGTAAACTTAAATATTGATGTGCAGAACGCTTACAAGAAGCGTGAGCATCTTACTTTTATTCATCTTCATTACCTGATTACTATTTGACCTATCTACCAGTATTTAAGTAGGAATAGGAAATCTGAAAGGCATAATAGTCAAACATCTTCCCTTAGTTTGTATGAAACAAGGCCTCCCACTACATATGAAATGACAAGGCAACTGTAGAAATTTAATAAGCCTTCCCAGCATGTTCATTTATACTATATACCATGCTAACTATGCAGCTTCTCTCCCTCATCGCATACCAGCACTGCTGGAAAACAAAACCAAAAGAAACACACGACATTGTATACACCTCAAAAATTGAGCTGGTTTGCTAAATGCTGCATATCTTCATTTTCCCCTTTAACAACCAAATTAACAACCCTACTCTTAACATGCAAACTAAACAGCTTCAAGTGTACAGCAATACAAGTTTTACATCCAGAACGCTAAAGAAGGTCAACATGAAGAAGTATGCACACCAAATAGGAGGAACATTTGCTGAGACAAACTACTGAATATAAAAATCAATGTGTCACATCAAATAAAAGAGACAGGATTACGTATCACTAAATTAGCTATCAAAACCTTTGCAGTATTGCAGTAAGTGGTTTGGAAGCCCAAAACCATGAAAAGCAATCACTTTGTAAAAATAGAGATGCAGAATCCTTCCACTAATACCAGGCAAAATCCCAGAGAAAAATAAAGCGGCTTCTTACTAATGCTATACTGAACATACAATAGCAGCAAATTCAGCAGCAATTAAGTTGTAGCTCCTTTGTATGTTACACAAGCTGCAGAGTACTCTGAATTCTACTTTAAAATTTTCTAACAGTCAACATATAATTTGTGTAATCATATTGCATTCACATATGTGAGCAAATGAGAAATACTATCAAATTTTGCCACAAAGAAAGAATTCAAAGTGTGTATTCCTGGTTACTAAAGCTCTCTATAGCTTCCTAAGCTCCCAGAGGACTATGGCTAGAGTGACACCTGCAATGCATTATAAATGCATAATTACCATTTAAATGGGGTAATGAAAGCTGGTGGATGAAACGGGAAAAGGCATTCCCTTAAAGCCAACCAAATACTGAAATTTCAGGCATGATCATCTTAATCTACAGAGTCAGGTTAACAAAGTCATTGTCATTCTGCCACTCATCCATGCCTACTTAACTGAGAATCATCTCTGCAGTGTGTAAGAGTGTAAAATAATCTAGTGTCTCCGTAATTAGTTGCAGCAATTTTTATTAGATTATGTCTAATATGCTAACATATGTATTTGCTAGACAGCTAAAAATGAAGACAGAAGATTAAAGGTTATAGCAGGACTTACTGCATTGTCTCACTGACTTATTTTGACAGCCATGTGTCTGCACATTATCAGAATAGAAGCTCTACAGATCAGCGATGATATTTCGGAATTTCAGAAGCTATATGTTTAGTCTTTCACTTCTCTTCAGATACATGCCTCCTTTTAGTATGTTCCAATGATTCACATAAGAGTTCAGTTTTCCTTTAGGGCAAACAATGAATTATTGAAATACAGGCCTCAAACACATCTGATAACATTAATTAATCTCTGACTTCGCAATAAAGCAAACCTGTCAACAAATAAACCTTACATAAAAATTTGCTTCTGAAATCTGACAGTTAAATTGTGATCTTTTGTGGGTAAACTGCATTGCAAACTTTAACTATGTGAAGGAACGGACATTCTCAACTCTTTGTGACAAAATACACCTTCCACTAACAAAGCGTGCATGAACTTGTTCCCAAATATGTCACTGACAGCCCACCATGCTTCAGTTCAGGGGCAAAATGACACTAATTCTCAGGATAGCTACAAGCAAGATTTTGAATTTGGTATATGTATCCCAGAGGCACTGAATCAGTCATATTCTTCAGAAAACTCAAGTAGTACAAATAAGATCCAACCAAGCATTCCTGAATTTAAGCACTGACGGGAGAACTGCATCTGCACTACGATGTATGGCCATCCAGAGACAACTGAACTAAATCTCACAACTGGAATATAACTGAACACAGCTACTTGAAATGTCACTTAACACCAATGCAGTGCTTTGACATACTAACTGCTATTCCAAAGTCAAGTCCTAAGGTTGTTGGTTATGTAAAAAAAATATATATATTTAAGAAAAAGATTCAGACCTATTGAAACTGATCCCATCTGCCAACCACAGTACAATTACCCTACAAAACACTACAGGACTGAAGTTCATGACTGATGTCTAACAAGAATTCTTCTCTTGACAGCGTTCTTCAGCTTAAGCTTCACACTGATTTTTTTCCTCTGTTCCAGCAGAAGAGTGTACTTCCCAGGGAGAGAATTTCCCATGCAGACCAACAGTACTACTTTTGCATTAGCCAAAGGACACATTGCAGATTCAGGGAGGCATTGCCAGACTCTGCCAATCAGTTTAAGAGGAGGATAAATTAACAGTTTTGAGTGACTCTTCAGACCCCTAGAATCACCTTCTCTGACATTATAGTAATTTGCATAATAAGTGCAGGATAGTTTTAGCATATCTGTCTCTGAACACACAGTACTATTAACCCAATGAACAAGTCAAATGAAAGCTGAAAGGACTGACAGGCCTAGATAATATAACTCTCCTATATGATGCACCAGGTCCCACAGCCTTGCAATATGCATCTCCTACTGGATCACATTTCCACTTAACAAGAAACAAACCCCAACAATTTGAATTATGATGTGAGACTGCATCCCCCATCATTTTTTTTTTTAGCTTGATTTAAAAAGCTTGTTATCTTCTAGCCAGTCTGCCCTCCTTCAATAGCCACAGGCCTAAGGTCTCCTAGCAAATTTCAACCAGATAGTTTTGTTGAATTCCAGAATTAAAATAAATAAATAAATCTGCACTCTTAGGCATGTGCAGAAAGAATTTCTTACAATATATTTAAATGCTTATCCCAAGCAAACAACCCATTCAGCACATCTGTCTCACCCAGTTGGAGAATCAGCACAAGAAGAGAACAAGAACATAACAGCAATGAGATCAGGTGTTCAGGTGGCAGAAGACACACGAGTAGGAAACCAGGTTTGATTAGTTCTGCTGCTCATAAAGCAGCATGCTTCCACTGTGAATATTAAAAATAACTAGGAGAAGGGAAAAAAATAAATTTAGATACTGAATGTTGAAATAAGGGTACCACATACCATACTTCTTACGGATTTCATCATGCTTCTGTTTTCTTTCATGTTTCCTGCAACAAATGAAGGCATCAGAACATTCAGACTATTTTAAGCTGCAAGCAAAATATGATAATTTGTTAAAAATATGCAATAAACTTTAAAAAACTATTTGTCAGTTATGTACCTTAAAGATAGGATTCTCTGTAACTTCTCACTAACATCACTAAAAATACATTTGCAAGCACAACAAAACAACTTTTTTATATAAGTAATGTATCCAGATGTATGTACAGATACACCTAAGAATCAAGAAGCAATACCAGAAGACTCTCTAACACTTTCCAGCTAGGAATATAAATGTAAAATTTAGCTGTGAAGACAGTGTGCTTCAGAATCATAAATCAATATAACATTTTCATGTAGACTAAAGGTGCTGTATTACTGCTTTATTTAAGCAGCACAGCAAGTGTGAGAGCTACCAGTTACTATGATTTAACACTGCACCAAAGCAGAGAAAACCTTGCACTACTGTAAAAAAAAAAAAGCATCTAGTTATGTTGTCTAAGTTTTCAAGACAGTATCTAACACTGCCAAACTTTAACCATTTCCATAAACCAAGTACCTAATGAGTTAATTTCTTCTCTCTCTTCCCCCTCTCTCTCCTGCAAAAGTATGGAGGGAAAAGTGAAGGAATTTCAAATGGAAACCATTTCTCAGATAATTTATTTTAATTTCAACAAAGGGATTATCTATTATGTTTAGTTTAAGAAAAGAAAGAAGGTCCTACAAGGCTATTTCATTCGGATGATCCAGGTTCTATTCTGAGGATATGAAATTTGGCAAAAGAATGTTCCTCTAAACAAAAAAAAAAATGTCTAATTGAGTTGAATTTTGATGTAGACAAGTTACGAGTTTCTTCGATTTTAATTTGCACATATTCAGCAAAGAGCTGTTAAGCACTGACAACTTAATTCACTGAAGATCCCATCTGACCTATGCATATTCCACCTTCAAACAACTACTGCTAATCAGATTCCGTGCGTTCTCAGAAGCAACTGTCCTGTTTCCTGTGGATCTGAAGGGTTGAATGGGCCTTTCCCTATAACTGCACTTCTGGAAAGCTTGTAGATGAAAGCATGACAACAAAACCAAACAAAAGAAATTGAATATTAAGAAAAACTTCTCCAAAACAGTGGTTGGGAGCTGGAAGAGGCTGCCCAGGGAAATGGTGATGTCACCGTTTTCAGAGGTGTTAAGAAACAAGTAGATGTGGCACTAAGAGACATGGTTTAGTGGGCAGCATTGGTGGTAGGTGGATGGTTGGAGCAGATGATCTTAGAGGTCTTTTCTAACCTTAATGATTCTGTGACTCAAAATCTTCCACAACTGCTTCCCTAAGATACCTACCTCCTTTCTGTCCCATCAGGATAGAAAGAGAAACAAAGCAACCTGGCCAAACTGAAGGAGGAGGAGGAAGAAAACTTGGGGATCAGGGTGCCAAGATGAAACTCAGGTCTGAAAGGCTGAAAAGAGCAGGAAGAAAAAAGAATGGAGCTCACCTAACAAGGGTAAGCTGATGATAGGATTCTTGCTTTCTGTGCTGCGTTAGGAGGAAGATATGACATGAGGCAAGGGATCTCTCTGGAAGATAATGGAATGATTCTGCATAAAGCAGTCTTGTGTATAAAGCCACTCCTTACTTCTGCATGGTTTCCACGTGACGCCATGTGTCATTACCTCAAACCAAGCATTTTGGGTTTTTTTTTTGTTTATTTCTTTTTACTGGTGGTACTCACATATTTGATTGTTTGTCTATCCTGGCTAAAATAATGGAGAATGCTGCAGATTCAACTGAAATCTCAGCACACAGTACTGAATCTGATCTGAACGCAGAAAGTACTAAGTATCAGCAAAAGAACTGGGATTGAAATCAGCTTGTGCAAGCCTTAAATCTCAGAAACCCTTCAGGAAATCTCTCTAGGCTACTAAGAAAAAATCTGAAATTCTGAAATCCTTACATTTACCCATCTGATGGGTAGAACTATTAATATTAGGGAAGCATTCAAGCTTTGACAGGCAGCCACTACCGTAATAGTAGCATCCATGACTGAATTCATGTACAATAAATAAGGCTTATGTACACACTGAGAAGAGTCAGATAAAATTCTGAGCAGGCAGTCACTGAATCAGCCATCCAAAGGTGGCTTACTGTTAGCATCTTACACTCTCATCAACCAGTGCCATTATATAGTGCTCTGAGTTGGTTCTCTTTTTCTTAGCGCTACTGCTATCACACCAACTTCCGCATGCTAAATTCTTGGCTCTTCATACAATTTGCCCTCAGCGTTATAAGCAAAGAAAGCATTTTTCCTGATAATATTTTTTCCTGGTAACTTTCCCTGATAATAACTCCTTACAACAATCATATAACAATTCTCCATACTTAATTATTTGTAAATGAACTGCAATCCTTTCTGGTTTTATTCCCTACATGTTGTCTTCCCTCAACACTACCAAATTACCCATGGCAGCTTTTCTCTCAAGATATCAGTGCTTTTCTTTGGTTACCAACTTCTAACATAAAGCATGATTTACAGACATAACAGAAAAGTACCATGTATTTGTAACTGTAAAGCAAGTGTACAAAAAAGACTTACTACTTGATGTCATGTTTAAATATGGATTTTACATGTTGTAGATGACATAAAGTCAAATAAGGGACTAAAGCTATGCAATAACATACCACCTTTCCTTTTTGTGCTTGTAGTTAAACTGAATTCAGGTTTCCTTCCCCTCCTTCTCCCCAGTAAGTACAAACTATGTTTCAATAGTGATTTTCAGTCTCCTCAGATATTTTTGTAGAATTCCCAGAAACTCTGTCATGGGGCTGAACACATCAGGTAGATTTTAAAGACCAAAATTAGTATATTTTTCATTATCTTAAGTAACTTTTTGGAAACTGATCTAAATGTCTTTACGTGAGCAGTGGGAAGCAAGCTGGCCAAGGACATCAGATGAAGGAAAAAGAGGTTAAGATGGTAAAAAAAAAACAGACTATTAGATGCCAGCTGTCAACCACCCTCACTGACCACCACTCTGCAGTAGCGACATTAAAATACTTACTTGTGTTTCTACTTAACAATGTAATAGTGTATTTATAGTTCTGAATTTAGGTACTAACATATTTCTGGATAATAGAAGATCACATTTTCTCTGTAGCTTACTGGTCAAAAAAGACTATTAATGAATGTACTTCAGAGCCTGCTACTAGCAATTCTTTCTCATACAAGACTCACAGGAAGCAAGAAATAGGCAGGAAGAGGTGTTCCGGCCTACTGCTGGCATTTTTCCCCACAGCCCTACCAAGCTCTCCCCAGGTGCGAAACAAGTGCATGTGTTCAGAACATGTGAAATACCCCAGGGCCGCTGTTATGTTTTGTCCTGAAATTGGAACAGTGTATCTGTTTCATAGATGGTCCTGACACAAGCCAGGAAAGAGAGCTGCTGCTCAAAGACTGCAGCAATCATTCTGGCAGAGCAGCCTGCTTCCAGCAATCCTTGTTCCTAGGCTTAGTTCAAGAACAGAGTCAGTCTTAGTTCTGCCTCGTAAACTGTCCAGTGCAACATCACTTCCTCTGTGTGCACAGCAAAGTATACATTCCAGAAGCATCAGATTTCCTCAAGATTAATCACATTAACAATTTGAAGATGATGTACACATCACAGCAGAGACATTGTGGTACAGTTATCCCCCATGTCTCTGGTCATGAGCCACTGCTTCAGAATAAATACACATTAAGTGCTGATTTAACTGAACACGGCATATGTATGGCCTAAATAAGTTTGGCACAACAGGGCGCATGGTTTTGACATACAACAAAATGCTCATATTCCTCACAGGATTCTCCTTGAGGATTCCCTTTAGTAGAAAATCACTTTTCTTTTCTCATTGTTGTTCTTTATCTCAGCTTCACCAATCCAATTTTCAAAAAACTAAAATGGACAGAATAACAGTGGAAGGGTGAATAACAAGCATAGCAACACATCATCTATGTATTGCTGACACTGGAATTTCTGCCTACTAGCAGTACTATATTGTAAAGGTCAAATCTTGACGTTAGACAGGGTGACAAAGAATGAATGAGGGACATAGCTTGCCAAACTTCATTATGAAAAGCTGGGATCCATATTAGTACACCAGAAGATAGAGAAACAATTAATCTTATCAAATCATCCCAAACAGTTTGCTATCTAAAGAACATTTCATAACAACTCTGGAGGTATTCATAATATCAGAAAAGTTATCTTAGAGGATATCCGATCATATCTTTTTGAAAGCTTGTTCATAATAGTCAAAGCGCAGTGACCATCATAAAACTACGTGAGGTTTTCCCTGAACATAAAATAGCAAAGATAACAAAATCATAATGCAAACAATGTAAGTGGTGTACTTCCAAAAATAATATATATATTTATACACTTATATATATATTTAAACAAAAAGAATGAAAAAGACATGCAGATTTTTTTATACGCATTCTATGGTATTTTTCAGTGAGCTTGAGAGAGAGAGAGAGAAATCATAGCGTCCTGAACTTTAAAACATCAGTAATTTGATTGTTCAGATGGTACAGGAGGAAGCTTCTCAACAGCAGGATGTAATAGTCTGCTAATAGATAAACGCTGACATAAATGTTTGTAGCAAGGTGGGTTTGGATATCTGTACTCCATCACATTGATTTAATAAGTAATAGAAGTTAACAAGAAAACAATAGTTGGCTACCTGCGAATAAATACTTCCTGGGATGTTTCACTTCGTGAAAGACTTTTTTGAGGACAGGAAACTATCAATGACTTATAGGAAAGTTCACGAGAACTAAGTCTACAGATTGACACAACTGTTTCAAACCGAGACAAAAGATGATAGGACAGTAGGAAAGAAGGATAGGAATATGATGGAAAATCCCCTTAATGGAATATACAGAGAAGCATATGACTAGCACAGAAGCCTGTCACTTATTACAATAAATAGTCAACCTAGTCACCACTGCTAGATCAGCTGTCAGGGTTGGTCTTAAGAACATGCACCCTTTTGTAGCACGATTCAGATTAACAAATTCACAAGTGTCAAACTGGAGTCACTGCACTGCTGTGGCAACATGCTCCACACTAAGGTGTCAATGTGTGGAGTATTCCCATATGAGAAACTTAATGCCTTCATTCAAAAGCTCCCCAAGGGGTCTTACCTGGAAGTACACCTTTGCTTCCTGCAGTCCCTACTCACAGTAGCAGTGAGTCTAAGCTCAGGAGAAAATGGCAGGCAAAGGCCAAGCAGTCAAGGCACCCACCTGATATCTTACAGATAAGACTAAAGAAGGAACTATGATTCAAAAAGTATATAGTGCAGGGAGGTATCACGTAGTATCATGGCCTTACCTATAAAAACTGTTTATCTAAAAAAATAATACAAAACCCATGAATGACTAGTCACTGGAGAACTAAGGTATAAAATCCTCCATCCTGAAGAATGCTTCTCTCACTAAGCAGCACTGTCTCAGGGCTGACTCTCTGTAGCACCATTAGCCTTGTACTTCTTTCTATACCGTGCACAGCTTTCATAGAAACAGATATATGGGATTGTATAAAATAACACCTGAGTGAAAGTTTTCCACCTTCTAAGCAGAAGTTCTGATATTTACCTATTGTCTTGTCTACCTTTCTTTTAGAAGAAAGCAAACAGATTATTAAATGACTTCAAAAACAGGTTTTCATCCTTGAATCCCAGCCTCAGTGAGGCATTAACTCATGCCACAGACAGGCATCAGTCCAGTGTAGAGACTAGGGCAAGACTTCAGACACAACCCTCCCATTTGCTCTCAGCTGGCACAGAGAGCTCATGGCACTTACTACTGTGATTATCAACCTCATAGAGGTTACAGAAGTGCCAGCTAATTGAGTCTGTAAATCTCACATTGAGCCTAGTTCTTTAAAAGTCTGACACTGGCAAGGAAACTTCACAGTGCCTCTACTGGAGTCTGTTTAGCATTCTAAGGAATACATAGAAAGGCTGAACACTCCTACATTACTGCAAGTGTGTAGCTATACATCAACCTGCCAAGACTTACCTCTGAAGAGACTGCAGTCTTCGTTCCTCTCTCTTTCTAGCTAGCTGTTCTTCTTCTTCATCTGGTCTACTAGAAGGCATATGAGAAAGAAAAAGCAACTTCAGTACTAGACAATCCATGTTTAGTCATTTATGTTCAGAAAGAATTTATGGTCTGATCCAGGACACTTCTTCACAGCCATGTAAAATTTCATTGCCGAATAATGGAAAAGTTTGTAGAATTACCCTTTCACATTTTATTACACCGATATGCTTTGTTCATCATAGTAATATGTCATTCAAACTCTACAGGACAATTTAAAGCCTCTGACAGGTTGCAGACCATTTCAAAGCAGGGCTCCTATTTGCTATTTCCTCTATGTGTCGCACCCCATTTAGAGTAAGCCAACTGCACACGTACATGCACAGTTAAGTTCATTGTTGCTCCTTGGAAGAAGACTGATGGCTCATAAGCCTTCGGTGTCAGGACAATTTATCTTTCCCAACAACCACTGCTATCCAATCTCAAGTTGCCCTCAGGAAAGCAGTCTGAATGAACTGTCTTGTCAGCTGTCTGCCTTGTTATGGAGTAAGCAAGGACTTACCTGAGTACACCAGCTATGTGAATTTGGGATGAGTCTACATGGTACATCTGAGCTGCGTGTGCACAGATACACTCTACTGAATGCATGCACTGAAATTGTATAACACAGTAAGAGTTGCAGCATACAGCCTTCCCTTGCCATTAGGAAAAGCTTTGTGATTTGCTTTGAGAAAGCTCAGCTTCACTTATTCATCAGCTATACCATACGAGAACAGTAAGACTCCAAAACATATGCTAAACAAGTTAAGTCACAATTCTTCAGGACTAGTGAATGGACACTTGCCATACTTCTGCAGTGGCTGATCATCTTTCAGAACTGAATGTACTATCTGGAGATAGAATGTTATTAATATCTGCAATACTAACATAGCTACTAATAGTGAAAGACAGTTACAACGCCACGCATCTACAGCAACCAATATACAAGTTAAGCAAGAGTGACATCCAGTGGTTAATTAGAGCATGTCTAATGTTTTAACATCAAAAAACAGAGGTCAGAACTGGAAATCTGAACTCAGTTTTCCCACCTGTTCAATCAGTCTATACACATCTGAATGCATTAGCTGTTTAAATGCAATCCACCATACAAACTCCATGTAGCATTTAATGTACAAATCTTCTAGTTCCTCCATTTTTGTTACCACTTAAAGTCAGGAAGTCTAAGAATTTAGGGGTATTAACAGTATAAAACAACAGATTCTATGCTATATGAAATTACGTTAGATCCTTCTGTCTGACTAATTAATTCCCCATATTTGCATGTCCAAGAAGACTAGAAGTTGCTATTCATGGGCATCCTTCTGTAAAACTACCTTATTGGAGACCCTGATGTCGTCTTGACTGTCTCACCTCACATGGGTCTCGGAAAATATAAAGCCACCAAATCAACAAAATGGTGGTACAGCATTCAGAGAATGTATTTATTGCCTATAACTAAAAAAGCATTAAGCAACTTCTGATTTCTGGACATTGCAAAGAAGTTAAGTTTTTCATCAAATTCAGAAAGTTTGAAATGTACAATCACTTTTTTGGGAGGGAAGAGTAGATAATCTGAAGTAGTTAAAAGTTTATTTTAGTACAGTTTTCATGAATAGCTGTATCTCAAGTACATGAAATGAAACTCCAAGCATGTGGTAAAAATAAAAAAATGCAATAATGTCCTAAAAGCCAAAGGATTTCTGTTGTAGGGATGGAGTCAGATGCTGCCTTCTAAAACATTATATAATTGTATAGCTGTGAATTCCCAGAAGAAATACCGATGCTTCTGAAAACCCAATAAATCAACAAAACAGACCTAATGCTACACTTCTATGAGTTTTCATTTTTCCAATTAATATCTAGCTTTTTTGGCGGAAAAGGAGTCCTCGAATCCCAGGAAGTAGAGGGCAAAAGAACTCCTGCTGAGAATGAGTGGGTTTAAAGCTACTAATACCTCAGACTGCAGTGTAATAATACGTTCTGAATCTTTCTGAAATAAGCTGGACCCCACTTTGACAAGACCTTTAAATCCTCTAAGTGTCAAAAGATTAAGCTTGACACCTTTGGAGTAGTGGCATAAGATGACTCTCAACTAACCCTCTATTTTTAGAATTAGATGTTACAGTAGTGATTGACGACTTAGCTACTAAAACTGAAGTCTGACACAAATATCTTTTTTCACAGGAATCAAGCTCTATTTGTTGGCATGTCAGCCACAGGAGCCTATACAGTTCTTCTGCAGAGGAAGCTGACAGATCTTACATAAAATCTAAAGCAGTTTTATACAGTCCCCAGGGCTTATCAGCACAGGGCTATGGAGTTAGCGATTTTTGCACTGGGATGGATTTGCACTAGGACAGACCAATCCACC
The DNA here is from genome assembly GCF_016699485.2 of Gallus gallus. NCBI lineage: Eukaryota > Metazoa > Chordata > Aves > Galliformes > Phasianidae > Gallus > Gallus gallus. Next base: position 21,660,309 of record NC_052533.1, on the reverse strand, counting down.
AGCAGAGCAGGTACATGCATCTTCAAGGAAAAGAGAAAAGAACGACTTTTTCTTTTTTCCTTGAAAGCCACAGATGTAGTTTTTCTCTGGCTTGAAGGACAGCACTAAACAATGCACAAGTGCATAAATTCCAACAAAAGAATCAAACAAGGACAATGAATTACAACTACCTGAAATAGTACAGAAATCATTTCAGATCAAGAAATGAGGGCCCACGTTTCATTCACATGAGAAATTCCAAAGCACAAAAGATACAGAGCTGGAACTATACTACACAGAAACCTAAAACTCTAAAATTTCACTGATGCTAAGGAGAATAATGTGATGCCCCAATGAACATGGTCTTTCAGGTGTTTCACTAGGAAATAAGCACTTATCACTTCAGATAACAACACTGAGTTTGTGTGTGCCAGCTGTTCATCAACTAATACTCCCTCCTTCAAAAGCACATTAGCCAATTCAAGAAATACACAAAAAAAAAGTTCTACTAGTTCTCCAAGATTTAAGGAACATTTAATTTCTTCAGTATTACTTCACTTGAAAATAAGTCAGTCATCCTTAATATCCTAGAGCAAAAGAGTACCATCTTACATTTAGAATATTTCACTGAATTAGCAAACACACTGGGATACTGACAACCCACTGACAGACCCTGGAGCAAAAATCTGGATCAAGGGTACCAAATACCACAGGGCACTGCTGCTCAGTTGCTCATATTCCCCACCTGACCCCTTATTGCTTGATTTAGAAGACATCACTCATTTGGTAATTACAAGTAGTATTTATTTTGGCCATTTAAATATATCACTTCCAGTCTTAATAAGGGAAAGTAAAATGTAGAACTGTAAAGCAACAGCTTATTTTAAAAATACGTCTGTGATTCAGTAACTAATAACATCACTTAACTGTCATTCCAGCATCATTTCCAGTGTCACTACCTGTCACTTAATATCTTTTTGTAGTCTTTCTGAAATAAATAAAACAGCGTAACCAAAATATCCTTCCAAATGAGAAAACTCTTAATATGTTGGAATGCAAAAGTCTGGGGTTTTTGTTTTGTTTCTGGTACGTGCATCAGCAGGTAGGGAAGACCAGCAGCCAAAGTCAGTAAAGAAAACAAATACATATACTTACCTCTTGAAACGTCTTCTGCAGTAACAGCAGTAACAGCAACAGACTGCTATGGACACCAGAATGATTCCAGCTATTACCGCTATGGTGATAATTAAAGCCTCAAAGTTTACTGAAAAACATGAACATATTTAACTTGTTATTAGCATTTATCTTCCTGATAGTTCTTTCTTCTCCTTGCCAAGCCTTTTTTCAGTTCCACACACAAAACACCACCAACACCCTACCCCAATCAGCACTCCATGTGTCACATTAGAATTTCACTACTATGCATTATCTGTGCTGAGGAGAATTTTTATTTTTAATTGCTTTTTACACATTCAAAACTATTACAACTCATTCTGTGATACTTTATATTATACCTATCTTCTGGTGCAGTTCCATAGTTCTGTTCTCCCAGTAACTACTTCAGTCACTGTACTGTGACCAAAAAGAAGCTATGTAAATGTAGCAGTGTACGTACGCTATGGGCACCATGGTAGATAATGTGTTAATATTTTATTCCATAAAAAAAAGTAACTGGAAGCCAGTCATTTGTGTTTGAATTTTGAGAGCTGCAACATTCACCAATATTCAGTATTTTCTGCAAAACTGAGCCAATGCCTGTCTCTACATTTTATTTGCAAAAAGGAAAATTAAGATGACCATGCTCACAGATTAATTAAGTTTCCTACTAAATCTGAAGGGGAGAGCCTCACTAAGACTAGACCACAGCATTAAAGAATAGCAGGGGTTGGAAGGGACCTGAGGAGATCATCGAGCCCAACTTCCCTGCTAAAACAGGTACCCAATAATAGGTCACACAGGTAGGCGTCCAGACGGTATCAACCACAATGCACTGCTGCATAGAATTTGTAAAAAGATCTCTGAAGCAAACACATCTTTTTCTGATTTTTTTTTAAACTTTCACCATTTTTGCCAAGAATGTGCTCCATTACAATGTTTTAATTCTGTGTTTAAGCTACATTCAGTCCAGAAACAGACCACACAAGCTAGAAATCCCTTCTTTACTAAAAAACCCAAACCAAAAACCTACCTGTCAAAAGCACCCTTAGTATCAGTAAATACCCTTAATCAGTGCTTTGCAAAAGGACACAGTACAATTGTCTTTCCCTACTGGGCCTACCTGGGATGGAGTTAACTTTCTTCACAGCAGCCCGTATGGTGCTGTATTTTGTAATTTGGAGTTCTGACTCAAACAGTGCTGATAACACACCAACGATTTGGTTATTGCTGAACAGGCCTTGCTCAACATCTAGGCAGCTCTTTGACTTGCTACTGCAGCAGTGAGTCTGCTAGAAGTGCACAGACTGGGAGGGGGCACTGCTGGGACACTTGTCCTGAACTGACCGAAGGGATATTCCACATTCCAATCGTAACCACTGCCCTTCCCGAACCCTCCCAGTAAATTATCAGGGAAAAGCTGCAGTAAGTGGCAGCCTCACTTCAGACTGAGCATACTTGTAGATACATCACTACCACAGAAGAAGAATTAGTACCTACTCCAGCAAACTCCCCATCGAGCATTTGAGAGTGAACATAATGAAGATGGTGGAAGAATGCTTCTTACAGGATAATCAATACAAGTGTTGTTGGTGAAACACCAAAGGCACTGTGCAAAACAAACAAACAAAAATTATTGATCTTCAGAAAACAATTTATAACAATTAATCAATTATAAAGCAATTTATAATCAAGTGTTCCTCTCCACAGACAAAAGTATGATACAGTATTATACACTGACAGCATCTTGTAGTATGGAACCTACAGAAATTCTGGCACAACTCCAAAGTAAGCCTATTTTGAATTTTCTACTTTGAGATAATAAAGAAATATTTATGCAGGTCTGAAATCATTTTGGTGACACACATACTCAGTGCACTTGAGAATAGAAAGGTTTTGTGTTTATATTTACCAAAATTAACAATTAACCCAGTAAATCAAGTAAGTCGAATGGAGAATCACACAGAGATAACTCTCTTAAGACATCAAGCAACATCTACACATTATCTCATAACAAATTTCTCAGATTTTAATGTAATGATAATCTTATAGTAATAAATATTTGAGTTAGTTGAGTTTCTGGATTCAAAAGCTCCAACCAAAACTCTTACGCACTGTTTGTTACTAATTAGTACCTTTAAAATGAAATGCAACAGCGTATCCATAACAATACCAGGTATTCAGAACTTCTTGATAGAAACATGAGAAAATAAGTACTCATCAAGTCAGAAGACTAACTCAACTATAATTAAGATAAAGATCTGACTATTTTGAATTATAAGTCTATTTAACTGAATTAAATGACTACATTTTAGAGTTCGTTTGCATTTCTACCTATTCACTACAAGTTTAATTTTCATTTTTATCTGCTGCTATTAGTTACACAATCATCAATTTGTAACTTCTTCAACTGAAGCAATTTACCTAATTCCAGCAATCCTCTGCTTTCACATTGCTCAAACAAATGCTTATAGCTTTACTTATAGCCTTTTTCTTCTTTTAATGTACATGTGAATTGTCTGAACTATGTCTAAAGTCACCTCTTCAAGGTTAACAGTGATTCTATTGCAGTAGTTGCCCCAAATCATCCATCATTCTGTCATCGGCACAAGACTGGTCTCCATCATTGGTTTGACAGGTCCTGAGAATAATTTATCTGTAACTGCTACAGTGCCTTCAGAGCACATAGACATCTAAAGGACTTTTTCCTCTCACAAGGTGAACACACAGCTCCCAGGTTAATAAAGTGGTGCTCATGTGCCAGTTTTGGTCCTCCCAGGCACCAGCCACAGTGCCTATCTGAACTGACAGTCACACCACTGGTAGTAACGAACATTTAATCTTCAGTGACCCATATTTCCTGTTTCCTACTTTGTATTTTTGGAGATGAAAAGTTCTTTACACAATGCCAGGTTTACGATAACAAATACAGAAGTCCATCAGCCCACAGTCGATGGCTACATCTATACAAAGCAATTGCTTTTTTTTTTTTTTTAATTCAGAAAGATACATAAATGCATAAAACAAGCATAAAACCTAAGTTTGAACATTTCTCAATTTTCCATTGTGAAAGTTTTGCAGTAACTTATGTAACTGCAGGACTCCTGAAGCAATTCTTCCCAGTGACATCTAAGGCCAGAACTGGAAACACTCTTACACTGTAGGGACAGATATGCTTGGATATTTGTCACAACTTACCATGCTGCAGAGCTACAAAGCTTTTGAGTAAAGGACACAGAATCAAATTCCACTGATTTAAATGTCTTCATTACTACAGTCTCACTGGAAATCAAAACACTTTGCTACAGTGACCTAGCCTGGCAGTGGAGAGGCCAACGCACCTGAACATCTACAAAGCACCAATCCAGTCTGCTTCAGTTGAACACACTGCTCAGGACATCTCTAGAAAAAGGCATTTCTAGCTTGCTTCATTCATAGCTAGCTCTCATTGTCTGGATACAAGAAATGCAAGGCATCTTATCCACCTGTGAGTCAGTTTACCCAGCTCTCCTATGTGGTGGAAACACAACCAATGCTGCTTGCGAACTGAGGGCAAGAATCAAAACCAGGAGCAGAGACTTGCTTGGTTGCATTGTGGAAGCACCCAGCACCCATAGCAATGGGCAGCCCACATTCTACTCAGACAGTGCCCTCCAGCCAAGGCAGAGAAATACTCTCAGCAACTGACCAGACCAGAGAGCACATGGAGAGGGAAAGTACAGCGTGACAGCTGGAAGGAAGAAGGACATCAAGTGACCACTTCTACCAACTCAAAACCAGCCTAGAACCTACTGAACTGGATCTCCTCTTATTAAGGGTAGCTTAACCAGGTTCATCATTTCTAGAAAACAAGAACAAAAAAACCCCCAAACAGCCAACTGAACAATGCACAACTCAGTTTAATAGGAAGTGGAAAAAGCATCAAGTTCCCAGTAAGAATAAATAAAAAAATAAAAGATACTTAAAATCTTACCGAAACATTTCTTAAACATTCTTCACAGGACCTCTGGGAAAACTCTGAACATGCTGGAGAAGAAAAAAACAACCACACGTATCACATTTATGTCTATTCAGTAACATCAAATGTTAAACACGATACTTCATTTTTTCCCCTCACACACACTACTGGGTACAAGCAAAAATTTTGATTCCAAAAAGGGATGAAGTTGTTACAAAATGTAACGCTACCCCAGTAATCGGAAAAACAGCTTTGTTCTGCTTTATACAATTCTCTGGGCTTCCTAACTTCGAAGATCCACAGATCTCCCACCAGTTACATGTTCCCTTCAAGAGTAGAGAACAGAATGCAACTTCTCTCAAGCTAAGGAACACCCAACCCCTCCAATCCACCCAGAAACAGCACTATGCGTACAGGCACAGGGAAAAAAAGAAAAAAAAAAAAGCAACTTTGAAGAAGATTTCAGATTCAAACAGATGTTTTCAAGGCACTACCATAACAACTTCATCAGGGAAAAAAAAACGTCAGGCATAGCAATACTACTGACAGTAATACATTTTGAGATATTCGTTAACCATTCCTTCTATAGCGACATATGAAATAAGCATTAAGCGTCTAATGTGAAATAAAACGAAGAACTGGTTTTACATAGCAAGCCTGGCTTACCAAGAAGCAGAAGCAGGATTTGATAAGCAGTACCATTTTTACTGGAGTGTTTTACTTAGCATAACACACCTTGCACAGAGCTAGATACAGTATCGAGATTATATTCTCAGAGGGAAATAGATAAAAACTATTACTGTTTATGCTCAATTTACTCCTTTTAATGACTAGAATTCTGTCATCACATACAGGAATTGTAATACCTTAATTACTTGTATGACCTCACCTACCAGGGAATGTGCTCACGGGGCTGTGTAACAACACAGATAAAGCACACAGGCTCTTCCTTCACAAAATACACGCACAGTGGAATGCACAGGCAATTAAAAAAAAAACCCTTTGTTTAAAAACATTGCTCCACCTCTCTCCTTTCTAAAATACAGGAAGGCAGTGTATTCAAAGGGCTGGTTTTTTATTACTACTATTTTTTTAAGGAAGACAAGGCTCTGAAACGCTAAGAACTGTGCTGTAGCCTTCAGCTCAGTGACCCTTTCAGGAGGAAGCTCCTGCTACTCCACTAAAAAACAAAACAGTACGACTGCTCAGATAGTCAAAAACCTTTTCACACTTACGTTATTCACGGATAGTTTGTATTAATTTGTTTTTTTATCTACATTCTGAGTTTAAACCATCCTTCTCACCTGGCATAGCTAGAAAAAGTACTCTTGGTGCCCTTCTTGGTGCTCCAGTAATCAAGCCTCGTAGAGCATCCCTCTTATAGGGATGTTTGCAAGCAGAAAACCTTTGTAGCAGTTTTGTGCACATCCAACTTTGCTGAACTTCCACAACAATGAACAGCACAGCACGCCACGTCCTCCAGCCACAGACTGCCCACTGAACAGCCTTCTTGCTCTTCATGAGACCATCACTTTGGTAACTGAGTCACCTGACAGTCAGCAAGGCCTCATGTTTTACCAACTACTTTGCTTTAGGATTAAAATAAGACCATAAAACTACTCATATGACATAGCAATCCAGCTTTTCTTCTTCACTTTAATCTTATTTCTAGCACTTATTCCTTAAAGGTCATTGAATCTTTCCACAGCAACTACAAACTCTGTGCCATGAGCAACCTCCTAAAGCCACATGGAAATAAAAACACAGAGTCCTTTCCAAGGAACCTTGCTGCCAACTCAATACAGTTTTTGTCTCAAAACAAGTAATTTGGTTTGGTTTATGCTTCCACCTGAAAGAGACTGATTAACAGGCAGCTGTTAGCAAGTTCCTTGCTAACTGTTGAGGAACTATTGAGAAACAGACAGCTCCCTTCCTCTGCAGCCCCACACCTCACCAAGTCAGATACTTTTTCTCAAGCACAAACCCTACCATAAAATAAACGAGACTCCTCAAATGGGACTTTAAAAGCAGGCATCACGGTCTACATCGGATATCCGAATTTAATGCAGATTAACCCAACCTTTCTGCTCACATCTGGTAACACCACTCAAATACGAGGAAGCATTTCACAACCGCCTTCCAAAAGCGGCTACGATATAATATGATATACGATATGATAGATGGATATGATATACGACCCCAAGGCAACGAGCAGGATGGAAAAGCATGCAGTCAGCTTCCTCTTCCTAGGCGATTTTCTTGTTATCAGCGAGGAGACAGGAGCGGCATGCTCCGCACCCAACCGCCCCCCGGACCCCATCCCCTGGGGCCGCCCACCTCGCTCAGTGCCGCGGGGCTGTCCCGCCCCACCTACGGCGGAGGAGAACGTGGAGGCGAAGGCACCCGCCCCTCCTCAGGGCGCTTCCGAACGGCGCCCGGTGGCCTCGGGGCGAGCTTCGCGCTGCCCGCAGCTCCCACAGACCTTCGGCCGCCCCCTCCTTACCCTGCGCCGGTGCCGGCGGAGTCGCGGTGGCGAGGAACGCCTCGGTCATCCCGGCGCGGCTCCAGAGCAGCACCAGGCCCAACAGCCGCAGCGTCTGCACCCACCGCGCGCCCATCGCCCCGCGCAGGCCCAGCTGGTGCGGAGGGCGGGTACTGCGCGTGCTCCGTGCGGGCCGTGCTGCAGACTGGGGGCGCCCCACAGCTGTGCCGTTGGGTTCTAGGGGAGCTTTGTTAGCTTCCCTATCACCTCGCTCAGGAAAGGGCGGTTCGATATTGGGCAGTAGGTAGCCAGGGTACAAGCGCAGGTTCCTTAGTGCTGAATGACTGCTTCAGATAGGAAACGAATGGTCACAGAAGTACAGAATGGCAGGGTTTGGAAGTGACCTCGAGATCATCGAGTCCAACCGCCTGATACAAGCAGGTTACTACAGTAGGACCCCCAGGAAGGCATCCAGTCATGTCCTGAATATCTCCAGAGAGGGAGACTCCGCCACCTCTCTCTGTTCCAGTGCTCTGTTACCCTCACAGGTGGAACTTCCTATTGTTCCAGTTTGTGCCCATTAGCTCTTGTTCTGTCACCGGGCACCACTGAAAATAGCCCGACCCCACCCATTTGACTCCCACCCTTTAGATGTTTATAAGCATTGATAAGATTCCCTATTAAGCCTTCTCCAGGCTGAACAGCCCCAGGTCTCTCAGCCTTTCCTCATACAGGAGATGCTTCAGGCCCTTAATCGTCTTCATCACTCCCTCCAAGAATGGCTCTGAACATTTCAGTCAGCAATGATGCCCATCACTTCTGACCATCTTTCACAAAATTAGGTGGAATTTAGACCACTTTTGTCGGTCACATCATTATGAAATCAAGTTTGTGACTGTAGAGAGAGCAGCTCTTCACTGTTAGAGTCTTTGAAAATGCACTTGAGCCCTTCGGAGGAGTAAGATGAATGCTCTTCACAGAGTTTGACTTTGCCACCCCCTCTGTCTTCACGCATCTATTACACCTTACTGTGGAAATTAATCTCTCTAAAATCCCCCACAGTAAGAGACAAGTAGCTCCAGTAAACCATTCAGAGGGAAATAGGTTAACTGCTAGTAACTTGGGTGACTTAGGGAACGAATCTTGTCCCTTGGTTCTAAGATAGGCTATCAGCCTTTAAAGCTGACATATATCACACCAGGATGGCTTTGTGAGAGATCTGGCAGTTTCAGATTGGAAGGTGCCCTCACCTTAAATGACATTTCAACCTATATATTGAAGAGTTACTTACATTTCACGCAGCCTATGTCATCTTTGGATTTCTGCCCACAGCACTTGCATTTCTACTTCTCTGTTTTCAGAGAGCGTTTGAAAACCAAAGTCAAAGCGTGGGTGAAGGCACCATATGCAAACCAAGGTGTTTTTACTTGATCTTAATGTGTGACAATAATGATTCATGAGTTCTTCAGCCTTCTTGAATTGGCTGAAGACCAAGTTTTGCCATGTGTTAAGGTTCATAAATCTTTATGCTCTGAAACATTTTTTTTTTCATGTTTCCATATTCCTATGCTCGTGGAATAGTAGATGCATGACAAGCATTATCAAAGGTACAAAGCTGCTCACATAAATAGAAGTAATTCAATAATCTGCAGCTAATGAGTCATACAACAGAGATGTTGAAAGTCCTGACACAGAAAAACTGAAGACAGAGTGGCTGTCTTTTCTAATACAAGACCTAGAGTGTACTGAACAAAATTATCAAGTAGAAAATGGAAAACAAAAGTCCTCAGAATAAGATAAGGTGCTTGAAGTATAGCTAAGCTGTGAAACTGTCTTCAGATGTTAAGGACACTTAAGTTTAGATCAGTTCAAAAAGATATTTTAGGTTGTATTTTTTTTTTTGTTGTTTTTTTTTTCCTTCTCGGAGAACATGTCTGTTCACAGGTATTGAATACTGAGATATCACCCCTAGTTCAGAAAGTCTCTGAACCACACTGCCAGAAGCCATGTGTGATTGCCAAGGAAGATGCATTATTTGTTTGCCTCATTCTGACATTCTTCCTTGGGCATCTGATGTTAACTGCAGTTTCAGGCTAGATGCTGAGCTAAAAGTGCCCTTGCAATGACTCTACATAGCTGTTTTCATTCATTTTCCTTACTTTTTCCCCAGATTCTGTTATATTCTATATATTTTTTGATTAAATGCACTGCATTACATTTGAGGCAGGGTGGAAGTCCTCTAGCTATTTTTTTGTATCTTAGCGTCAGGTAGTTTTAAGTATGCAGTGAAGAATGACTTCTCATAAGACAGCTCAAACCAGAGCTTGTAATTTTTCCTTGAAATGCCTCCAATGTGGTAATTCCAAAGGAAGTGTCTCTCAGCTGGAGCAAGGAGTTATGGGGGAAGAGGAAATAAAAGAATTTGCTGAAGGCTCTTTGGAAGCATGGCTATATCCATCTTCTCTGCTCTATCCTTTCGGGGGACAAAAGCATTAACATAATTTATGAACAGCTTCAGTAATTCTCTCACATAGTAATGAATTAGTTTTTTCCTTGATTAGGTAAGCACCCCCTTGGCAGACATAAATTCCCAGAAAATGGAGGGTAGAAGACATGAAAAAGTGTTCTAACAAGTACCTGGGTTTGGAACAAGCAGTATGTATTAAAATTATAAGTAAAAATAAAATCTCAGAAAATGAACAGGATTTTTTTTTTCTCCTATCATAATTCCCATATTCATTTCAAATGATAACTTTTCTGCCAGCTCCACAGACTCTGGCTGGGAGTTTGAACCAGGTTTGTATAGATGCTGTTTCAGCAGCAGTTCTGGCCAGGGCCCCTTTTTGTCATCTCTGCTCCAGTTCCTCTCATGTGTTCGAATGGCTGAATGAACCATTCACTCAGTAGCTGAACAAAGGACTGATTTGGCTGTTTTTAGACAGTTTATTTTTCATTATTACCACTGATAACAATCTCAGAAGTGATATAGCAGTTATAGCAGTTACAAAGTCTGTGTATGTTCTGCTGATACACAGTGGCTTGATACTAAGGCTTTATCGAAGTCATGTAAGAACTTATATACGAGCTCTAGAACTTTGTTAAAGAAGGTACTATGATTAAATACCTCCAGGGAGCAGACCTGAATGTGTGCCATCCTTACGAGGACGTTCAGATTTTAATAAATTAGCTTTCACAGTTCTTTTCATAAAACGGGAAGTATTGATAATGCCATTTTATAGAGGAAAAGCTCCGCAGGTTATTTCTCAAGGTCAAATAAAACAGGATTTTGCAGGTGAAAATCTTCCTCATCTCCATCAAATAACTACCATTCCATAAATAATCTTCACTGAAACAGAACTTGTAGAGATCGTAATAGTTAGAAGTAATAAATATCATAACCAGATGAGCTTTGGTCCTTTTCAGGCATCAGAACAATGCAGTATAGGGACAAATTGATATACTTGAGGTTTTGCAATTTTACTATAAAAATGACCCAAGTGAACTTTCAGACATACCCTGTGATTAAACTGTCTATTAAAGGGTCTGAATAAATTCAGATGTGATTAGCTGAATGCTACTGGGGCAATTAAAATAAGCCATTCCTCTCAATTGATGTGGGCCCCTGCTGTCACAGAACTAAGATTTGCACCCACAGTGCAAAGAGAGAGCCTAGAGGTATATTTAAGATCAGTTCAGTATCTTTGCAAAGGGCAGCGATACATAGAAGCTGATTTTAATTTGCTTTTCATTGCACAATACTCATGTGACCACATACTTAATGTTTAGGGAATAAATATACTTTTTAGAGAGTGACTACATAATGACTCCATTCTCTTGTGACTATAACAGACAGATAAAAATGTTAGTCTTGTCAAAAAAGGCATGTGGTGAAGTTCTTTGCCCCTGACTTCTGCAGCTCATGTTACGTATAACGTTTTTATGGCAGAGGAACAGTTGTGAATATCAGTGCTAAGTGCACTACTTGGCAGGATGGTTAGTAGTACTCAGTTGTAATCTAATTGAATTATAGTCTGTTGTTAGGTTTATGGTAATATTACTGCACCCAGAATGGAAAGCCATGTGCTTCCAAGTTGACTGGATGTCAGTAAAATCTGGCACTGCATAAACAGCTGTTAACATTTAGTCCTCTCCAATATTTCAAGCAGGAGAGAGCATTGAATTTTCTGTTACAACTCGTACTGAACAGATCAGTTCCAGCAGGCCAACCAATTAACTTTGAAAACCATTGGACTTACCTGGACAAAAGCGATTGTTAAGTGCAGCTTATCTTGGCTGGACATAATATGTTTTCTGACTGAGTGTTGTTGCATAAATAAATGGACAGCATTTAAAAAAAAAAATGGTTGGGACCTTGGCACACTGTACTGTTTGGATCTCCCAAACAAGACGGTCTTTTGCTGCTGAGGATTTCCCCTTGCGAGCATCCTTCCTTGCAATGATGCTTTCAGCTGGGTCAGCTGGGACTCTCCAGCTTCTCTGCTCAGTTTTCATAGCATGGTTGTGCTGGGGCATCCTGTGCCACTGCTTTGGCACATGCATCATCCGTTGCTATAGATGATTTTAAACTACATGTAAAACATCACATTAACTGTGTACAATGAACGTGTTCTGCGTGATCATTTGTGCTTCTGCAGAAACTGTTTCCACGGACCATTTACCAGCATCCTATCTGCATACAGCTTGATCAGTCCTGCAGCAGTAACAACCAGGAGCCTGTGAAAGGACCAGGTTCTCACCCAGGACGTTAACTGACAAATTTGAGCATAGGATTTTGTCTTGGCTCGGCAGTTGCTGCGTGGGGAGAGTCTTCAGGACTGTCTGAAATCCCCACCTGAAGTCCTCCTGCAAGCATGGGTCTGTTACCTTGTCTCACTCAGTCCACTGTCTATCCCCAGCTGTACCTCACCTGTGCAGCGACGGGCTGAGGAGTTCCTGGGCCACTGGGAGGTAAATGACTTCAGGGCAACGAGTGTGCACACAGGGACATCCCTAACATCCAGCTACACCACATTATGGCTTAAAGACAACTTGACTGGCGTCCATATGTCTCACATACAACTTAACATTCCTCAATTGCAGCACCTCTGTAATTGAAAACTGTGCTGAACAGCGTTCACCCGGCTGTGAAATAAGATAAGCAACTTGTGATTGCCTGTGGGATGCATTCTGCGTTGTGGCTTAATTAGGCCCAGGCTTTCCATGTGAATGTGGCTGTAATGCCACACAGATCATGTTGGCTTGGTTTCTGCTATTAAAAATTGCCATTGCTCTATAAAGAAATCTATTTCCAGGATACTGTGTTTTTCACCAGAATAAATAGAATTACATATTATTACATATTATACGTAACTATTTATGGACTTAATTGCATGTTTTGCACTTCTCAATGTTTTTGCCTAATTAAAATCCCTTGACTGTAGCTGGAGCAAGAGAGACTTTGAAGAACTACAGTCAGTTGGGGGTAAGGTAAACAGGACCATCATGAAATAGAAAAGCCCAGCAGAAGAAGGGTCCTGTTGCATTTCAGCAATGAATTACTCCATTTGATCTAAGCTATTGATTTAGCAGACTGACAGAAAGTACCCCTTGGTTGCCATTTCCCAGGCCTTATCTAACTTCTGGGGGATTTCTTTTGTTAAATCTGATAAAAATCAGCTAACTATTTAGTGTCAGAGTATGGGAGAAGAATTTAACCACACAACTGCTTTAATTTAGACCATTTTCTGTACTGTGAGGGGTCCAGATTTTCCCCTGATGGTTCACAGTCTATTACATGTGACTTAATGTACTGTTTAACTTGGACACTGGATCTTGCTCTCAACACAGTGCATTTACTGACTAGTCAGCGTTTCAGCTTTTCTTTAACCCCTGCAACACACTCAGATTTGGTTCAGAATGCTATATATCAGTACTACAGTCTTTTGAAAGATCGTATCTGTCTCAAATACCTCTGTCCTGATTGCTTTCAATATAAAGTACGGATAGAATTTTCTCTTTTAATCTACTGGAGTAATTCAAGAATCAAATGCCAATGCATCTTGCTGTAGCTTGGATCTATCTTCCCCTGTCTGTCCCCTTAATTCAAGAATAAGATGTATTGCACAAAACTCCTGGCCAGCAACTAGGTATAGATACTAATTCCACATCACCAAAGAGAATAGATCCTTATTATTATTTCATTTGCAGCATAAAATTATCATATTTAAAAGCAGGAATGCAGCATTCCAGCACATATCACAGAATTGCTTACCCTGGAATCTTGACTGCAGCACTTAGTTATATCTTTCTCCTTTGATGGAGCTGAAATACGTAAGTTTTGCAATATAGGCTCACCTGTACTCAAGGTAGAAAGCTTCTGTTTCAGAACTAATAGCAGCCTGAGCATAGGAATAAACCAAAGAAATTCTGTTAAATTGCTGCAATAGAGGATTATCAGTAACAAAATAAAATTCAAAACACGATAAAATAGCTCTGGAAAAAAAAATATAAAGAATTCATTTCCAGGACCAGCCCAGTAAACATGATCAATTTTAGCTTGCTAATGTATGGCAGTAATGAAGCAAATCAATCCAGGTGTATGCTATGTTATCTGTGATAGACCATACAGAAGCTTTTGCAGACCCTCCTGTCTTCTCTGGTACCCTGCAGCTATAGCAAGAAGTCACCTGAGACATTGTCATACAAGAAGTTACTATTGGAGAGCTATTATGGGGACCTGGCTGCAAAGAACCAATTCTCCCAACCTGGCAAAGCAGGGAGGTGAGCCTGGAATCCTTTAAGAATGAACTGCCAACAAAGGGCACAGAAGGGGCCTTCAAAGAAAAGGAGAATCTTCTAGGGATAGAAACTGCCAAGGGCAACCTTTATTCTCAGGAAGCATTAACTTACTTAGCTGCCTCGAGAATCAAACTCAAAAGCTGTGGGTTTTTTCATACTTCAGTCTGAATACACTACCAGCTCAGAGGCATTTTTCATCAAATTTATTGTTTTCACATTATCTAAAAGACCAAAGTTCTTCTGCTGTGGTTTAAAGAAGAAATATGTCTCTGTGATGCATTTAAATCTTACTGTAAGTAGGGAAATGTAGCCCAAACAGATTCTGCTCTGCCCAGTGCTCAAAATCTCCATCAGGAACTCTAAGCAGATTAGTGCTGAGAGCATGAGAGAATTACAGCTCTCAGAAGACATCTTGAGTGAGGCATATAGGCGTCAGCAGCTAAGATTAGTGGTTCTCAAGGTTCTCATAACTCCCTGGATAATTAAGAGGCAGCCACACGGCATTTGAACACGTACAAGCAAACTAACCGGAATCGATGTACCATAATGAATTATGAGCTCTCTAACCCAGCAAGCAGCTGATGAAAGAGGTGATGAAAGCCCTACCAGCACCTCAGTATTTCTAAGCAGCAGTGCCAGAATTGTCATGTGTTGTGACTGCCCATGTGCCACCCAGTTGGCAGCCATTAGGCTGACCCTCCCAATTACCTTCAAGGGAAATACCCTCACCTCTGCTGTTATGGAACCAAGAGCATTTGGTCACAGTTGCAGGTGGCAGCTCAGAGCTAAGTAGGTCTGGAAGCGCCTGCCTCACAAATCTGAGAAAGAACAGAAAAGGGAATATTTATGTATGTATGTATGTATTTATTTATTTATTCTGGCCAGGTTTCTATTCCCAAGGGCATCTCTAGGAGTAGTATAGCAGAACCAAGCAGAATAGGCAGCCACAGAAAGCAGCAAAATGTGTCTGATTTACCTGTGGCCGCCCTGGAAGAAAAATGCCCTCCCACTGAGTTTGTTTTGGGAGGATTCCACCTCAGCTGCTTCCGGAGGTGATACTTTTAAACTAAGACTGTATTTTCTGGTGAAACATTTTAGCATAGCAAAAGAAAGAGCCTGAGCACTTTATTGCTGCTGAACTGGTTAGAGTCAAAACAGTGCAATAAGTCATCCACTATGCTATCTTCAGAGATAACATTAAACCATTCAGAACGAACCATAAAGTAATGCAAATAGGTTAATACTCAGACCTGTCACTTACCAGTATCAGCATGAGTTGAAATTTCTTAATACACAGTTTAAAGCAGCGTGATCATAACGTTTAATCTAAAGACTTTCATTTTTGCTTTATTCCCTTTTTTTCCTTGCCATAGCTCTTTTTTTTATGTGAATGAGGAAGAAATGAAAGAAAAGAGAACAAACTTTGGGAAGTCTTATGTTTTGAAACATCACTTTTTCCTTGCTAATAAATGTTTTTCTCTAAACGTAGTATTTCTAATAAACTCAATGTATTAATTTTATTAATAAACACAAGCAGCTTACAGAGAAAATTCCAGAATTAGCATGGTCTTTCTTACATACAATCCTCCTTAAAACAAAGGTCTCAAAGTAAGGTCTCACAAAGAATCAACCTCAGGCTCCCATCCTGCCCTTTACTCACACATTCCTGCTGCCTTTGTTGACAGTGGAGCTCACGTGACCAGGAGGGAAACCAGATTAGCTATCTGGGAGCCTGAAAACTAAATAAGCAGAAGAGAAAATAAATAGCAAAAGGAGCAAGAAGATGGGATTTAATTACATAGTTTTCTCTTCACTAGGGCAGAAGCTTGGACAGCCGTCTTGCCCTTGCAATCCAGCTTCCCAGTTTCACTCCTCCAAAGAGGCTTTCTAAACCTTCATGCACCCATAGCCCACTGCATTTCTGTTGCCCTGTGTTCAGCATTTACAGCTCCTTTGAGCTGCTGCACTCAAAAGACAAAGCTCTGTCCCTATCAACCTAATACCCAGATGAGCAAACTGACAGGAACACAGATAAGAAGCAGAGTTGAGATCAGAAACCACATGCTTGCTTACCCTTGGATGAGGCCTCTCTGTGTCTAGTTTGATGAATGCTGACACAGCAGTGGAGCAAAAACATAACAGCAAACAAACAAACAAACAAAAAAACCCCATTTGCTGCTGCTTAGTTGTGGTGTCTGCTCAAAGAAGGGATAAGTAATATTACATAGCTGATGAAGCACAGATGCAAACTCAGTTCCTGTGACATAAAGATAGGAAAATCTGCCCTCAGAGATTTGTTTTTAATGAGAAAAGATAGGTGGGTTAGCTTTTTTGGAATGTTAGTACAAAAAAATGGGGCACACCCATGTTTTGATAGAAACTGAGTTCTCTGCTGAGTTCTGTGTTTGTGTCAGCAGTCGATCAGCCCACAGGCTCACAGCAGCTCTCAGATCACAGGCCTGTCCAAACATGGAGCCAAGGAGGAAGTGACATGAGAAGCAGAGGATATCCAGGCATTTTTCCACCTCTTCAAGTAAGGTGTAGCACTGGCAACTGTCTCACACTGTGTGTATTCCACAAGAATTGTTCGCATCTAAACAGTACTTTCCCAAACAGATTAAGCTTACCAGAGTACCAGTTTAAAATACTAGAAGCCAACAGAGGAATTATCAGCAAATCTCATTATATTCATAATATCATTACCCAGACCATTCTGTGAACTTGCAGTATGGCATCAGCATTCCTAATACTCAGTTTGTATTTTGTCCCATGACACTGAACCCCCACAGTGCTGCTGAGCTGAGGCTGGCAGAAGCAGCGCATGATGGAAGAGAGACCTCATGAGCCATTGCTGTAGCCCTGCACTGTCACAAGCCCCTGGGATGCCCAAACAACTCTCAGCTGCAAGGCAGCAGCATATTCTCCAGCTGGCAGCACAGCTGGCACATGAGAGGGAAGGAGGACAGCTAATGCCACCACTGCCTTCCTTGTGCATTCCCAGTGCATACAAAACCAAGCTTACCAACCTTGGAGAAAATTAATTCCACACAGATGACATTTTAAGCTGCATTAGCAAGTTGCACTGGGTGAGTGATAGCTGAGCAAGCAGCAGAACTTACCCAAGGGAAAAGATGGGGTGTTGGCTCTGAGGAAAAGCACCGTGCTCTTCCTTATGTCACACTGCTACTTAGGCTCTGCCGTGGCACTGACGAGATTCCAGCCTGGAGCCTGCAGTATGGCTACAAAATCATCTAGATTAAAGGGGAAACACCATTTTCCACTTTAAGAAAACACGAATTCTGGAACCTTTCACAATAAGATTAAAAGGAAATCGTAAGTAATAGTCAGACTTTCAGAAAGTGTCTTTTTTTTTTTTAAAGCAACAGGACTACAACATTAGGGAGTTAAAAACGCAGTACGAATTATGTATGCTAAGCCTGTTAAGTTATCTGAAACTGCCTGGGAAGTCTGGTGATGAACATCAAAGCAGATAAAATCTTTCATATTCTAATAGTTACTGTTTTCCACAAAATTAAATGAAATAACTGGCATCTGTATGAGAATGTTTTATTAAAAATACATATCTTCTGTTTCACATAAAAAGAATCCACATTGTATGTAACACAACTTTAAAAAATTGGAAAGGAATTACGTGGAAAAACAAACAAACAAAACAAAACAGATTCCCATAAGCCAGAGCACCCAACCTTTGACTGCATGAGCTACAAATTAAAATCCTGTGTTCAAGACCCAGAGTGCCTGTCCAGGAAGGAGCAGCTGGCCAGAGGCTGACGTGCCAATGGCTCCACAGCAGCTCTCCCCTGCCATAGGTACGTGCGGGACATGTGTCTGCTGTGTCCGCTTCAAGCCCCAGGAAGGCTGTTGCTCCCCAGCCCTACTGCTGGGTACTGCAGTTACCTTAGCAAGAGACCCACTGGAGTGGCACTCAGCTCAAGCATTGCAGGTTGGCCACCCCTTCTGTAAACAAGGAGAAAAAGAGCACGGCACTTCCAGCTAACTTCACTTAGGATCCAGTGGCAAATCACATTAACAGCACTGTTGAAAGAGACTCAGCTGTGCTTTCCCGATACAACACGAAGCAATGGCCTTTTTGATGACTATTACCTTAACTACAGCTTACACTGGAATCCATTAACTTTTGGATTCCTGCTTTTCATAGATCAGACTTTTGAAAAGGCATAATTTACAAAGCAACAAGTTATCAGCTCAGGCAGCAGCAAATACTGATTGAAAGTTTCCTGCATATAAACCAAAGTCAGAACGCAAAAGAGTTGTCACAGATGTCTGCTATCTAAACTATACAGAACAAAACACTGGCTGCACTTACTGTCCGAAGAAAGCATTGGCCTGCCAGGCTCTGAAGATATTGAAGATTTGGGTCCTTTTAAAGTCACTCACAGATGTACTCATCACCCCTCCAAAACAGTCATAATGCTTTATAAATTCAGGCTCAAAAAGCATTCCAGACACTGACAATAAGCAGACATTTACTGGCCAACTCATAATTTAAGTAAGGCACAAAGAAGAAAAGACACTGGAGGAGGAAGCAAAGCGAGGTGAAATCACAAAGCAGCGGTCCCTACAGCAGCAACAATGCCTGTTGTTAGACAGCAAGAGTAACTGCAAAGCAAAGTTCCATGTTAAAGTAAAAACAAAAGTGACCTTGCATGGCATTATACATGTTCTAATCCCATACAAATCACGATCTGATTTAAAAAAATGATCCATCATCTAACATCGTATCTTGAAAACTCAAGGGGTACAATGCTTGTGCAACTTCAGAGGCCTATCTTTTTAAGGATTCTTTATCATCTACAATGATTCCTTAGACTACTGCTGTACCAAGCACACTGTCACCTTCTGGAATGGCTTTGTAGCTCCACTGACTGTGCTGGGAACTTACAACAGAGATCAGCTTCCTCACTTGGTCCACTAGTTTCTGAGGCCTGCTGGTTTGCACAAAGAGATTCTTCTCAATATACTGTCATTGCATAGACTGTAACACAACAAGATTTGCCCAGAGGAGCATTTGTTCATATTTCTATTACAAAGGAAATGAACTGATTTTCAAGACCTTATGGGAGCTCACAGAAATAGAATTAAAGGCTTCTTACTTCATTTTATCAAAGCAAATTTGTTCTGAGATTAATGAAATTCAAATATCTGCTAAACTCCAGAACGCTGCCAATCAAAATAACTTTCCATACTGCCATGACATCTTAAAACCCAAACCTCAGTTTGTCAAAATCTGAGCAAGCCAAATAACTGCCTTAACTGTAACAGTGTCCAATGCACTATCAGCACATTTCTGAGTAATTTCAAAGTCCATATTGAAAAGCTTTGATCTCCCAGGGTTGGCCCACTTCGCATTTAAGGAGGTAAAAATGACTTCAAGACATCTCAAGTTGGGAATTTATAACCCTTCCTCACATTGGAAGCTTCTAATAACTCGTGAGCTCACATCTTACAGAAAATAGGAACAGGACACTTTCTCCACTTGGGAGGTGGAAGTGTAGGAAACAACTGGATTTTAAAATAGCTCAGCGTGAAAGGTGTGGAAAAACAGGGCTGAAAAGGCAAAGTCTTAATCAGTAATTGAATAGGCTACAGCATGAAAGTCCTGCAACAACTGCAGACTATAAAACTTCCTGTAAACAGCAGTGGTGAAAAATACACAAACTCATTGTTATTTGTATATACACATTAAAAAATAAATAAATCTAGATTTAAAAATCTCTCCACAGGATCACAGTTCCCTTCCTAGAGAGACATCGATACAGCTTGTGTACAGCATTCTAAAACAATCTTTCACAGCCTTCAGAATTCTTCATGGTTTTCCTCATCCGTCTGTAGTGACTGACGTTTCTCTCCAGAACTGAATAATACTTTAAAGCATTTTTGATCTTAAGCTTGTTTGACTTGCAAATCCATCTTTCAAGTCTTGAAGATGGCATCCAAATAAAATACTCAATCTTTGAAACAGATCTTGTTTTAAATACGAGTCGCCTTTGTTTTAATCTCAAAGTAGATCTAGAGAATTTACTAACTTCTTAAAAAAAAGACTAGAAAGAACATTCCCAGAAGTTTCTAGTCTCCAGTGATTCACAAAACGTTATCGCAGTACAGAAGAACGTTATTAGCTAAATCACTTACTCCTCTCAAAAGCTACTTTGAAATAAAAGGTAATTTGACACTATTTTCTACTTCAGAAGTTCATAAGCAGGCGGCTTTTTGTGTGTGCACTGCAAAACAAAGAGCAGTGCTACAGAACTGAATTAGTCTGACAAATCCCCTTTTTAGTCATCCAGTCTTAAAATACACGCGTCCAGATGAAAGCCCTGCAACCCATTTCTTAATCACCTTCCTGCTCCCACTAATAACACACTTCTGACTACATTAGGTTATTTTCTCATCTCTAACAAGAAACTTAATGAAACTCCTATACCCATTCTCACTGTCTGCACCTGGATAATACACGGCTGCAAGGGTCCATCTACACAGCTCCTCTAATGGGATCAGA
Source organism: Gallus gallus (assembly GCF_016699485.2). Classification (NCBI taxonomy): domain Eukaryota; kingdom Metazoa; phylum Chordata; class Aves; order Galliformes; family Phasianidae; genus Gallus; species Gallus gallus. The sequence goes on along the minus strand of NC_052533.1, from coordinate 21,639,396 downwards.
ATTTAAAAATAGTTCATCAAAGTAGCAAAGAGGTTCAAACCTGCTTTGATCTCAATAAGCAGAAGGATGAACAGATATGCAAGACAATTTGCACGAACAGATACTACTGTAGTGTCCTATCCCAGGATTAGCAGCAATTTTTGTCTGTAGTGAGCTCAGAGGAAAAAGCAAAGAAACAAAGAAATAAACAAAAACTACAAAGGCTGTTCAGGGAAGAACACATGAGAACAGCTTGAGAGATACTTGAGATCTCAAGTCTCCATTGCACTGTATCCTGGGGAAAAATGACCTTACAAATGATTACACCCCGTGCAAGGTAGTAGAGAGAATCAAGCCTGCAATTTGCACGGTTTGAGTGAGCTCAAAAATCTGACTTCCAAGACTTTGTCTCTTTAAGATGTGTGTGTCACAACAGGGATGTCGATTTCCATGGCAGAGAGGCGAGAGCGCGCAGAATATGGCTGAGAGGCATAGCTGTGCATGCTGGGGGCATGTGAATAGAGGGGCTGCCAGAAGGGAGAAGGCAGGCTCTTACATGCACAATACCACAGAAATAAAAGAATAGAAGTGAAGAACAGACCACCAGCACTGGCAATGGCAATAAATACAGAGATGTCAAAGCTAAAGACAGGCTCGTATTTTCTGTTCAGGTAATTGTTGTAAAAAATGACCCAGATTGATGGAGTGAGACAAATTGCACATGCGAGGAGGAATAAGAGGCCAGCCACGAGGTGGCAGCCCGCACTGTTCACAAGGCATTTTGCCAATTTGACGTTTGGCACGCTTGATACGAAGGCTGTGTTACACATGCCAATCATGCAGAGAAACAGAGCTGAGACAGCAGTAAACATACTCAATGGAAGGGCAAACTGAAGAACGCGCAAATCCAGTTGATCAACCGCTGTGTACCACTGTGGGTCGTATATCACACAGTCTCTGCTCCCATCAAAGCGAGCACACTTAATCCAGAGTCCAGTGTAAACGGTCACATTCCTCTCGTTCTTGTTGAACGTGTACAGTCTCATTTGCCTCCAGTTTGGAAGCAGAACTGCTGCAAGGAGTCCAGCCACTGACGCTGTCCCACTGAGGAAGGCCAGCACTGTTGCTGCATGAACATCCCTGCAGCCCATGCCTGCCCACAACAGACGTCTCCTGCAGTTTAACAGAAAAATTAAATTAAATTAAAAAATAAATCAGTAGGTGCAAGTTTGTTGATATAAAACTGATTACAGTTGACTTGTGCTAGCTAAATCAAGTTGGTAGGCAGTAACACTGGCACCTCTATGAGCTTGGGAGGTGAAAACACTACTGAGTCCACGCTTTAATGAGCACAGATTATTCCACAGCCCATTATGATTACTCAGCTGACAGAGTGCTAAATAAGTCTTCAAAGCCAAAAAAAAGAGCACTTTAACGTGCGATTCTATGCAACACTTAAGTGTGTGTCACTGCGTGGGCTTTTACAGAGGCTACTAGGAGGTCAGTCACTGAGTTAGATTTAAGAAGTTCACCTCTCCTCAACTGGCAGCTCCCTCTCTGTACCCTAGATGCAATACCAGAGTGCATGCTCAGTTCTACCACACTGCCACATAAGTAAAAGGGAATTGCTCAGTACCAGCATAATTAGGCCGGGCAGGAATGCATACATGGGCAGTAACCCACAATTTAGATAGGCCAAATTCAGAGCTGCAAGCTAGTGAAAAAGGTTCTGTTGAGTAATTTACTACAATGCTTTTCCAAAAGCAATTAAAAATTCTTCTGCACAACTTCTGCTTTCCAAAGCCTCGCTTCTGCCAGCCAGTCCTGCATTTTGGTTGAGTTCTTTATTTTTGAATGAAAAAATTTTGAGCACTTATCTTGGGGTTAGGAAGGAAAAGATGTAGAAAACAGCTTATCTTCTCGTTAGAGGGCATCAAAGAAAAGTGAATTTGTACGTATGTTGTCTACAATTCCCCCAGCAGGGGAAACTTGTCCCATCCTGCAAATGCTGAAGCTATAGTTACAGCGACCAAGCAAGCAGTAACAAATCCTTGGTTAAGACAGTAAAAGTATAGATTCAGTGTACTCACCAGTGGTGTGTTCAAATGAAGAGAAACCTTAGCAGCTTTTAGTACCAGGAAAAAGCTGTTACTGGATCTAGAAAATAGAGCATGGAGAGTAAGCATTACATTTGTTTCATGCGATGCCAACAACAGTGTTTACACCGCAATTCAGAAATATGAACCTTCAAATATGTTTGCATTAAGCCAACTCCTACAATTTCCTCTTCCATTTAAAAAACAAAACCTCAAGCTACTGTTTTTTGTTTTTTTTTTTCCTTCTCCCAAGACTTTTCCCCATAGGACTCTTCCTTATCTACCTGCCTCTCTTTGTGAAATAGATCAGAGAGGTGGAAACCAACTACTTTTCTATGGATGTTCTGGGATACAAAGATGTTCACCAAAAAATAGAAATCCACACCGTGACACAGAATGACAGTTTCAGATGTTAGGCTCCCAGCTCCACTTTCAGAACAGGGAGGAGAAGCTGAATCATTTTTCTTGTCAAAGAACAAAAGAGAGTCTGAATTGTTTATATACTTGTGGGTCTCTATTCCTTCCTCTACACACAAAGGTTTGAAGGAAAAGGGAAAAAGGCAGAAAACACTGGTGGTGGCTTTTCAGTGCCTGTCCAGCATTTCCAGAGAAGAAATCCCCACCTGGATAATCTTTACACCCACATTTGGGAACAACAACATCAAGTTCCAAAACCAGCTCTGCAGGTCCTAGCAGGAGAATCCCTTCCATGCTAGACAGGTGGGGTGTCAGACCTACAGGCATGTTATTGTGCAGCTTCAAGGACCTAAAGGTGGGCTTGCTGTGCTAGCATGCATGGAGACATAAAGTTCATTTTAAATCACCTATGTAAAAACCTGAAATATAACATTCATACACACACGGTCTCCTGGGGTGAAGCATCAAAGAAACGTCTATCAGACCATGTAGGCTTTACAGCATTTACTCAATTTTACCCCATTTTTTTCATTAAATAAGGAAACAAACTTCCAAGTCCAGAATCCTCCAATATGAATACTATTGTATGCGAGACATCGGGGGCAGACACAGCCAACTCAGGCATGCACTGGACTCCAGCTGTCAGGCTAAACAACCACAACTGCAGTGCCTGAATGCTGCAACTGGGCAAACTATTGGCAGAGGTCAGCATCACCACGTTCTGTTCCACTGGAGAAGAAGAACAGTTTGTTAATTTTTAATCCTTGAGTTCAGGACTCAGAAAAAAAAAAAAAAAAGTATTACTGAACAGGTGGGAGTATTTCTGAGCAGCTTTCAAGTATTTCTGTGCACTTTGCTACAACGTAAGCTAAGACAAACATGCAGATCTCCCTCTGGAAGTTCACACCCTCAAAAGCATCAGCCAGTAGTCACGAACAAGCATAATTAAGTAGAAAATGACAGAAGGGCTGTGCCCAGCCCAGTCCCTCCCATTACCTGGTGGATACCTGCAGTCACCAGCTGTAATGCACATATATAGCACAGGCATGGAACACCCAGCTCAGGAAGAGCTCAATTTCTGCAAACACAGAGTTCCTCCCTTTCCCTGTCACAGTTTAGGACACCTGCGTTCTGGTGAACAACCTGGTGAACAACCACCACCCTCGGCCACTTGGGAACAAGTCCAAGGGAAAAAAAGCTGCTTTGGCCAGGGCAGGCGAGGCCTTTTTCTGCCTTACATTTCAGACTCCAGGTTCTCGCAGCCAACGCACCTCACAGCTCTCATAACTGACTCATAAGAACTACCAATCCTAGTGCCACTTCAGGGACGGATTTTACCACAGCTCCTGTTGTGAAGATCCATGTTTAAGGTACTACGAGCTGTGGCCCGCTGACCACAAGGAGGAGCCGAGAGCTGCCCCGTTTCTCCATAAGTAGAAGCGGCCGACACAGAGTAACTGCTGCCAGTCAACACTTTTCTTCTAAAAATCCCTCACACGGTGCCAAGTTCTACAAGAACCCCGTTAAAAATTAAACCCAGACGCAACAGATCAGACGTAGCATCCTTAGCTAATGCGTGGGGAGCTTTAAGAAAGCCGACGCGCCCTCACCAGCCGATGAGGACAGCGGACGGCGCCGGGCTGCACCGACCGAACCGGACAGGACCGGACCGCGCCTGCAGCGCGGCGCCCGCAGCCCGGCCGCACGGCGCCCACCCCACAGCCCCTCCCGCCCACAGCCGCGCGGCTCCTCGGGCACCGAGCCGCCTCCACCTCCCGGCCGCCCACCTCGCCGTCAGGTCGCGGGGCCGCGCAGAACGAGCACCATAGCCGGGCTCCTCCCGCCGGAGCGGTCTCTTTCCTCTTCCCCTCGCGGGAGGCCGCGGCCCGTCGCACTGCGGGATTGCAGTCCGGCGCCGCCGCAGTGCCGGCCCGGAGCTCTGCCCGTGACTACAGCTCCCAGCGGCCCCGCGGCGCCCCTCCCTCAGGGCGGGGTCCCTCCCCTCAGGGCGGTGCCCGGCCCGCCTGCCGCCATCCGCCTGCGCGGCGCTACCGTAAAACGATGAAGGTAATCGCGCTGATAACGATTATGAACAACGGTAGCCCTCTTCACAGCGACTGCTTTTAACAAGGTTGAGAAAGGCAGGATTTCACTGGTACAGTCATAAAAACAAGGATTGAAGTTGAGAAGCATGTGATGAATTCGGTCTCATTTTAAATGCAATCAATAGAAGACATCCTGTACAACAAACGACTTTATTTTAATATTTTACCTTTTAAACGTGCTGCTTGTAAAAACCGTTCCCAAAACACGGGACTCTGCCGAAAAGCAGCTCTCATTTTCTCTACATCTCCATAAAAGAGAGAGCTGCCAAATTAGGTTTGGGAATATAGGATCAGGGTTTACATAATGAAGAGTACAGCAGGCACCAGCAGGCGTGGAAAACAAACCAGCAGGCACCAGCCTTGCTTCTCCACGCTCCTACATGTTGCTTTCTTGTGACTACTTATTTGTCTTCTCCTTTAGATCTTTAAAAATAACAAAAGCCCACCATCTGTCAGAGCAGCAGTACCGGTTCACCTCTGAAGCAATGAAACCTGGAAGATTCCTCCATTGGAGATTTCCCCAGGTACCTCCATGGCAAAAGGCGCAAGTGGTTCAAGTTGCTCCTCTGCTACCTCCCCAGCTTTCATTTCCTCTTTCCACCCAGTGTGGCAAACATTACTTCAGGGTTCATCAGCTGTTAGGCAATGCTTTGAGCTGTGCTTTGTTCTCTACTTAGTTCAATCAGTACTGAAAAACTGTTTTTCGCAGCTCTACCTAAGCACCAAAAGGAACTGAGGCAATGTGGCAGAAAACGGCAGCGGTGGTAGAGGGAACAAAAATAAAAAGGAAGGTCTACATAGCAGTGAGTTCATGAAGGTACAAAAATATATTAAAATCTAGCCAAGAATGCTAGCCTTTATTCATTTGTTCTCCTGAAGTGTGTAAAAGTAATAGTTTCTTTTTCCGATATTCTTCATTCTCCTGCTCTGCTTCCTCATCCAGTGATCTTCTTACACATGCTTTTAGTTCCTCAATTCCTTCTCCAGTATATGTAGATATAGGAATTATCTCTCTGAAATCAACTGTGTTCTCAGGAATCACTTCTTCCTCTAGTAAGTGTAAGAAGTCTGAAACATCACAGTTCAAGAGTTAGCAAAAGCTCATACATTGAATCACTACAAAGCCCATTGCATTTAGAAAGTAGACTTTCATCAATTACAACAGAAAAACATAACTGGAACTAAGGTAAGAGTTCAGTTTGCTTAATTAACCTTAAAAAAATAGCTGTCTCAAAAGACAAGCACTAACAGAGCCCTTGCATTGTCACATACTTACACTATCACAAAGGCCATATCTTTATTTTAAGATGCGTATAAAGAAACTCCAAGTTGTAGAATATGCAACATGTGTGTAAGAATCAGGAAAGCTTAAAACCATCCTTCAGGAAATAGAATTCACTACAATGTAACAGCAAAATGGACAGAAGCCTACATAGGACTGCCCAGAATCTTCACATGCCTTGGTCAAAGTCATGTGATAAACTGTATATCTATCAGTGTCTCTAAGGGGATCCTGAAAGGTCATTATTTGGTACTCATGACACCTAAACTGGAAATTAACTCTCCCATATCATATCTAGGCAAAGTCTTTCAGGATCTCTGTTTTATTAAAATACCTTCCTAACAGCAAAGCCAGCACTAAAGGTACACAAAAACAGAGCTCTATATGCAGAAATTTGTTTTAAAACATACACAATCTGTGATTCTGTGAAACAATAAATTTAACAACCAATTTCCACTCAATTTCAAACAACAACTTGCCAACGCAGAGTTACTCCAATCTTATTAGATACGTTAAAGATAACTGTTCAAAGTTAATTTACCTTCAGGATTCTGTAGTTGTTTCATAAGTTCATTCAGGTTATCTTTTGCACAAGGCAAATCCATTTTATTAATGGCAAGAAGTGCAGGCTTTGTTAGAAGTTCTTCATTGTACAGCTCCAATTCCTTAAAAGACAAATACATTTGCCTGAATAAGTGTTTGTAGCTTAAAAAGTGCTGCTTCTATTTTACCTATTCTCTCTCACTGACTTAGATGTCTAAACAGATTCTTTGTCTAGGCAGCTGTAAGGGTTACTCAGGAGCTCAAAAGCAGATGTATTAAAAGAGTCTGATATAAGGAAATGTTCAGTCTTTCGGTGATCTTTTTTACTACACAGATAATTCAGGTAAGCAGGCTGGATGATTCTGAAACACTCCCTATAAAAGAATGATGGCTTTGTTTTCATTTTTCTGTTCATAAAAAAAATCATACGTACAAAACATAAGGAAATTCTTGGTAGCGTTTTCTGATTCTTGAGGATTTTAAGCACAGATAATGATTTATACCAGAAAAAAACCACAATCATGACTCAGCTGAAAGTAAACAAAGCAACAAGCTGGAATTCTGAAGACGCATCATCTAAAGCTGTAGAACTGAGAAGAACTGCTAAACTTACACAATATAAGCTGCATCACTTCAGTCAGAAGCAATGATAAGAGACAGAAACAATGAATGTCTGCAAAGCTGAGGCCTGTTGTTTCATCTCTATTAGGCTATACGGGTTTAAGGCAGAGAATTAACTACATCCACATATTCCTACTTCCAGAAGGCTAATAAATTGGAGAACTGAAAAAGCTTTTCACCTTCACTCAACCATGACAAATATCCCAGATCAGTGAAGGAGCCATTAAGCACAAAGTAAAGCATTTTCATCAGACAGTTAAAACAAAGATTTTATCATTTATGAGAATGCTCAACTTGTTAATTGATCCTTGTATTGATTGAATTGAACCTAGAAAACACATGAACATTTGTAATTTCTTCATTAAAACTACTGCTTTCTTGGCTCAACATACAACTACAACTGACAGTTAGGATGATAAGAAGTTACCTTTGTTAGAAGCAATACTGTTTCAAAGGCTGTTCTGAACTGAGTCTTATTAGAGAGCTGAAACCCAGAAATATCAACCTGAAAAAGTTACAAGAAATAAAACAAAACACTTAAGCTTAGTGTTATGAAATTATGCTACAGTATCAAGGCTCTCTCCAACAGCTACTCTGCAGTACAACCTCTGTGAACATGTCCCCATTCCTGGGCAAATAACAGAGGGCAACTACACACCAAAGTAAAACCATAGGCACTGGAAGCACAAACTAGTTGGGTCTGGGATGAGATGGTCCTCAGTGCCCTCATTTGCAAACCCTTCTTTATGGGAAGACTGGGGGGAAGGGAGTAAAAAAAAAAAAGAAATTACCCACCAGCCTTAATTATTCTTGGAACACTTCACAGCCCTAAATTAATCGTCAAGTTTTAATAATGAATTTTGCTTAAAGATTTAAGTTAGCATCAGACAGTTGTTTATACTTTCTATTCTAATAACAAAATAATAGCCATATTTATTACAAAGTGTGCAAGTTACAAATGATTTCTGAAATTCCAACTATACTGCAATTAAGATGCATTTTATTTACTACCCTGTCTTTGATTTCAATATGCTGTAGATTTTATTCAACTTACGACTAAGAGGAGGTGTTTGGTTCTTTCCACATGTTTGAGAAATTTGTGCCCCCTCCCCTTGTTCTGATGTGCACCTTCAATCAGCCCTGGGAGATCAGCTACTAAAATCTAGGAAAACAAAAGTTTCAAACAAAAGATTTCCAATAAGCAGAAGTGATTTTGAACTATTAATGTCTACTACAGCTATATATAAACAAAATAATCCAGACAAAAAAGACAAAGATGTCTACTGTGAGAGGCTCCTTTTAGAAATATGAACTCCTCGGAATTGTGTGGGGGATCAGTTCTCTGGCACTACACATTGGCTTTTTCCATGCATTTAAAACCCATCATGGGAAGCAGATTTAAACAAAATGCTACCATTCCACAGTCATCTTGCTCCTCACGTTCTCCCTCTGTTTATTTATAGCTGTCCACAAAGTAGAGGCATAAAAATGTCTCTGCAACATTTACCCATTACCTGAGAATAAAACACATTCTAGAAACTGGGAAAATTAGGCTATGAAGTGCATACAGAATTCAAACTGTCACCAGAAAAGAAAATGAAGCCTGCTCCTCGTGGCTACAGAAAATTGCTATGTCAAATACAAACCCACTTAACACTGCTCCCCTGAGCATGAGAAGCTGCAAGTATTTATCTTCTGCTCTTCAGCTGAAATGAGATTTTTATTAGTGTACCAGCTGCCAACCAGAGCCCAGCAGGAACTGGCAAAATGAACAGGAATCAATGTCTCTGCTGGTTGGGAGCGCTGTGTGCAGCTGTAAAGAAGAGCTAAGAGCTAATAAAGAGCAGAATCTTCAGAAACCCCACAACTACCCAGCAACTCATAGGAAGCCAAGACACAGGGGGAAGTGAAGGCAAAAGTAAGGGCTCACACCTATCTGACAGCCATTTAGACAGCAGCTGGATTCAGTTAAACAGGGTTCAAAGCCAGCACACAGTAAAATTTCCAGCATGCAATCCCCGTTCTGCTACAAGTGAGTTGCACTCTCCCTTACCAGTCTCACTAACTTTTTAGCCATTATGCATTTCCCAAGCACTTCAAGCCTTGCTTCAGACTTTTCCATCTACAGGGACATGAGACACAGTTGGGTGAACTGCAGACTTGTAAGTAGAAATAGGGAGAGAATAACTACTGGACTGGAATAAAACCACCCGCATCCTGACGTGATGCGTTTGGTTTCATGACTCGAGTTGGTCTTCCAAAGAACATTTTTATGGAGCTCAAGGAAACTCAGATTCTCTCAAAACAGTACTTGGTTCAGATATTCTGGTACAATACATGAAAGGTTCTGACAGCTTTCATGATCTGCTGCTATGAGCGGAACCCCAGGCTCATACTCTCTACTTTTGTGTTGCTGTGTATCAAGGTCCTTTTGCAAGTAGTACATAACTCAGTTGGCCTTTATTTTTTGTAATGTACTAAAATAAAACAGGCACTGCTACATATCTCTTTAAAAATCTCAATGTTCTCTAGGAAAATAAAAAGATACAGTGAGCTAGCCTCCCCTAAACGATACAGGACAGCCACCTCACACACTGCTCTTAGTTGCTCCCGCTGTTTTGTTTTCAGCAGTTGCAACACTGCGAGCCAAATTACTTCCTCCCACTCACAGATGCTCAGTGCAATCACAGCCACCAGTTCCCTTGATTTTAGGAAAGAGGTATGTCGTCCCTATAGCTTTTATATAGCACTCAGCACTGGTGCCTAAAAGCCACAAAATGCAGAATCAGCCAAGGCGTAAAGGTCATTGGAAATGATAAACCAGCTGCAGAAAAGAACGTCAGGAATACGAGTAGCTCTCCTGCTGGAACATAATACACCAGTAAAAACAAGAGCTCCTGATTCATAGCCGGTAGTTTTTCAAAGGCTACTATACAAACCAGCTTATTATTTGCAACACAGCTTTCTAATATGTTACCTGTAACCAGCAGATAAAATGAATAAACACAAAGTTTCCTGCCTGAATTTGTTTCCATCTCTGTAGAGCACTGCCCACTTGAAAGGAGATAACACAGTTTTCTGAGAAAGCTGCACTTCATATATTCCATAGACTGATGGGTTTGTCTGAACTTGAACACAAACTGACTGAAAGCCTGCACATTTTAAAAAGCCTGGCAAATTAGATTTCCTTCCTTTAGTACACAATAATGCTGAAGGTTGGTAAATGGAAGTTTCAAGTACCAGCTATCAAATCCCCTACGATTATTGCTTCTGAAAGGGAAAAGGAGTTTGTCTTTTCACATCTGAAGGGTAAGCCTTTCCAGTTAACTCATGTGAAGACCTTTTATGCATTTGTCTTTTATCTCTGAAGTGATGATCTCAGGACCTCCTGTGTCATACACTTAAAAACAAAACTACATCAAAGATTCAAGCCTGAGGAACTAAATGTTTGCTTAGCCCTACATGGTCCAACTCTGTACCAAAATCTGCTAGTAAGAACCTTATTTTGCATTGGTTTTCCTCTCCAATGTTTGAATCCTCAGAAAGCATTCAGAGTGCCCCATAATTACCTGACGAGTTACCTGAAGATGCTAGGTAAAATTGGGATCACAAAAAATGAGGCAGTCTGTAGCTACCACAAGGGGAACTGGACCCAGCTACCCCTTAGGGATCACACTATTCTGGCTGCTCATGCAGTCACTCTCACTTCATTTTAATTTTGCTTTTTATTTAGAGGAAAGAAGAAGTTAACCCAGAAAGGCAGTACATGAAGTTGCAGTAACTGTATTCCTTTTCATTCACTACTTTGAATCTGCAGCTGCTGGACAAATTTGCTCCTATTTAAAATTAATTCTGAGAATAACTCATTCATCCCTGAGCCCTCCACACAGTCAAAATGTGCCTCTTGTGAATAAAATAGCAAATTATTCTTCAAAACATTTAATCAGCTCCTAAACTTAACAGGAGTAAGCCAGGACACAGCAATCTCATTCCCAAACACAAACTCACAACTTTAACAACCTCGATAAACCTTCATACCAACCTGTTTAAAATCTTCATACATGATCTTTCCTAGCTCAGGCTGTATCGTTGTAACTATGATAGGGGGAAAAAAGAGAGGAGGGGAAAGAAACAAAACTGTTTTTATTATTAAAAAAAGTTAACATTCAAAAATATTTCAATGTTGCACAACTTTCTGACTTTAGATTTACATGACACAAGTGTTCAGCAGCAGAAAAGGCAAGCAGAGTGAATGGGAAAGGAATATAGAGAAAAAACTAAGAATAAAATTGAACTAGTCTATAACCCCATGGTTCATCAGATCTTGGCACTGTATGCAGTATTCTCTCACCCCAAAAAGGGGATAGAGAACTCAGAAATTGTTGGACTCAAAAGGGTTATTGAGAGCATGGACTAGCTCCGAATAATAGTTATTCAGTTATATAAATGGAATAGTTAAATTAGGAAATGCAAGTGAGCTACGATTCTTCTTAGAAAAGACTGTAGAGAATCAGGAGCTACATGAGTAGGTCAGCAGAAATTATCAGAAGTCAAATCCTTGTACACCTCTACTATAAACACTAGGGACCATCATTACAAAATACGTGGCAGCAAACTCAGAACACAAAAGAAGGGGAAGGTGGTCTTCAAACATGCAGTTAAAGCTTCAGTACCCCTTGCCAAAGACACACGGATACTCAAAACAGTCACTTATGGGCAGACTGGACAACTATATTGAGGATTACTAAACATACACAAACCGTGTACAGCTTAGAAAGTCCCTAAATCACAAATGTAAGCTCACACAGGGGAAGTATCCAAAGTATTTACTATGTACTTCTCTTCAATCATCTGCTTCTGGTTTCATTCAGAAGGCTGCTAAAAATCTCTAACGTTGCATGGTTATCATTTCTTTGTTTCCACCTATAATATTTCTATTGTCTTAATTATCAGAAACATCAACATTATTTTAAGACAGGCAGCATGTCCCAATACCATTGGCAGCTTTTAAGTTGACTGTCAGGAAAACATAGGCTCTGTAGTCATGTTGTTAATGCCAGGTATAATGGTAGCTTACTCGAGCAACTTTAAAACAGAAATGATGGAGACAGAGAGACAGAGTAATGGAGATCAGAAAGACCAGAAGGATCAGTGTGGTGTTTTTATGTCGTTCCATTTAATTACTTGCAGAATTGATGATGATGCAAAGGCCTGATGTTTTAATCAGTAAATCCAAAACTACAGTCTGGAAGAAAGGGAGCATGGGCAAACATCTGCAGTCTTCGTATGTGAATCTACTATAGTTATTTCAAAGTGCTATTCTTCACTCAGTTTGTTTTGCAAGTCATTTGCTTAATTAAATAATTTTGACTAGCCTCCAAGTTTTCCTCAGTAATGTCATCAAACAGAAACCCATCACATGGACCTCTCCTCATGCATGAACTCTTTCACGTGATTACTGGATGTCTCTGTAGATTTCAACACATCTATTTAACACACAGCATCTGAGAGAGACCGTGAGTGAGGACAACATCTTTTCACAGGTAGAACTCTGGATAAATAATCGAGGCAAAATACAGGCAGAAGCAGCACAGCACACTGAATTAATTCTTTATTAAAGAGTGTTCAGATGGCTAATCCTTAGAAACATAATAATAAAGTGTGTCTTTCAGTAGATAGACTCAAAACCAAAGTCTTACTCTGTTGCAAGAACAGGTGGTAGCTATTTCCAAAAATGCTTATGCAAAAGAACACGATGCTGCATATTCAGTAGACTGAGGGTACTGCTCCCACAGTCTCAAAGGAAACAAAAAGGGATGATACTAAAATAAATAGACCTTGTATTAACAACTTCAAGCACTATGAAGGTGCACATGTGAACAACTGAGGTCATAAAAGGAACTAGTAACTAGAATGGCAAGCAATTTCTAAAGGTATCTGGTATAAATCATAATCTGTGCAACATATTTAGCAAGCAACACTGTTATCTCCTGCTCTTTATTACAAACCTGTATTATAAAACTTGCTCTCATGAAATATTACACTAAAAATAAGACTGTGAACTTACATGCATAATTTGCAATCTCAGGTTTGGCCTGAGAAATCTTGCTTAGCAAGGATGATTTTCCTGCATTTGGAAACCTAGAGGGAAAGTCAGGATTTATACAGTGAATAAACACATGTGATACTTGTATATTTTACATTACTTGGTTAAACTCAATGCTACAGGTTCATTTATGACCTTTTAACACCTTTGTTAAACAGTTACTTTCTTTTTTTTAAACCAAATTTGAATCTTTTATTTAATAAATTCATTGATGCATTCCAGGGCTGCAGGAAGTGAAGTATGTGAGGTATCTGCCTAGTTTTTTAAGGTAACAAAGTTGTAAGAGTGATCCTGAAACTACCACTGCTTAGCCATGAGAAAAGAGAGCTCCAGGGATCTCATCAGCGTAAATACCTGAAAGGAGGGTGCCAAGAAAACACAGCTCTTTTCAGTGGTTAACAGTGCCAGGAAAAGAGGCAGTGGGCACAAAGTGGAACAAAGGAGACTGAACGCCAGGCAGCACTTCTGTGCTCTGCAGGCGACAGAGCAGTGGCACAAGCTGCCTAGAGGCTGTGGGGCCTCTTCCTTCGTCACCTGGATGTGGGCACCTTGCTATGGGTGGCCCTGCTTATTTTAAAGAATCATCTGAGATGTAAAGGACACAACAGTTTTGATCCCTGTCAAACATGAAGTTGTAGTCAGAGTCTATAGTTTTTTCTTATAGTCACCTGCTCCACACAGGAGACCACACAAGACTTATATTCCATCCAAGTTCAGTTATTCAGCACAGTGCTTCACTGCAACAGGGATCAAAGGAAATGGAGTCTGCATGCAACTGATTATTGGCCACAAAGGTGTTGGTACAGCAGAATGTGCTAGACAAAAAACTCTGTACTCTCCACCTAAACACACACACAATCATAACCTGTTAGCAAGGACAACCAATACAAAAAATAAGACTAATATTAAATTAAGGGGCTTTATAAAGGGGCAGTTATCATAGGCTTGTAAAGGCTTTCTTCAAAAAGATCAGAGACACAAAGACTCTGTTAGAACAGAACATTATTCAGGGTAATTTTAATGCTCTCTGATATTGAAAGGTGCCTTAAAGACAGCCTGGAACATTACTCTGGTCATCTCCTCAAGCACGTATTTTGCTTCCACTGAGGCACAATATCCTCTTTGAAGTTTAAATTGCAACCTACACTATACATCACAACCCGTACCCAAACTTGAGGGCCCTTCCTAAAGCCTAGATGTTTTCAGACCTGATTTAATAGCAAACCACTTACAAATCTACTGAAGTAAAAATAATACACTCTACAAGATCAAAGTACAATCACAAATTATCAGAGGTTGATTCATACTCTCAACAAGAAAATAATCATCTCCTCAAATTAATCGATCTTTATTTAATGATTTCTGAAGGGGAACTATCAGATAAAACACAAGCTAAAACGTAGGGCTAAAGAAGCACCACAGAACTCCTGTATTATGCACAACTCTAAAACCAAAATATTCTGTATAACATACTCCTGGAAATCAGTTGAAAATGATATAACTAATATTTCTGTTATTAACAGAGCTACCGAGTTATTTGTAATAAATAACAAAGAAAAAAACCTAGCTGTATTCAGGGTTCCATTCTGTGAGGAGATATACAAATTAAAGCACTTCAGCCTAAAACCAGTTGCTTTTACTTTACAGTCTTTACAGATTTATTTATTTATTTTTTATGAATAGGGACTGAAAGGGAAAAATAATGCCAAGCAGACCAACACTTACACAATCGTAGTTTGTTAGAAGCTCTGTCCAAATAAATGTTTACCTGTGTTGTTAATAAGCAGCAAAACTGAAAAGCATCAGTGCAAAACAAATACAAACCCTACCATTCTAGCTTGTAATTTCTTCCTTCCCACATTCCATGCTGTTTATTGGGAGAGCAGGCTACGTAGCCTTCAGCACTTTCTTTAAGACTACTACTGAAAGGATCCACTTGTGCCAGTACCATAAGGTAGAAGAGCCAATATGGATACTGCTCTTAGCTTTGTTTTGTACTGACTACTTAACGTACAAATCTTCGCTATCAGTACTTTGAGAATCACTGCAGTTGCTAAATTCATGTATGTTAAACTGATGACCACAATTAACGAGGTATAACCAACATTTGCCATATTTTAGAATTAATTTTAATAGGTTTTAAGTCCTTATTTTTACAAACTTGAAGTAACTGAAGTGGCAAAGTTATAACGACACTCAAACTCCAGCTCTGTAATTTCTTTCAGATCCTTTTAGAAATTTACTGCTTTGTTTTTGATGTCAGTTCTCAAACCACAGCACAGGACAGCAGTACTCACCCAACTAAGCCCACGTCGGCTATAAGTTTCAAATCAAGATGAACAATTCGCCTCTGGCCTTTGCAAGGCAAGAAGTTTGTGGCCAAAGAGCCACCGAGACCTCCCCGAGCTGCCAGGAATCTCTCTCCTGCTCCGTTAAGTTCTCCTGAAAACAAATCAATTAGTGAAAAAGCGTAATCCCCTGCAATGGTTCAGGTGTGATTTCCCATTTCAACGAAGAGTCTTCCATGCTATTTTACAAAGAGATATCTCTACTGAATGCGCTCTTCCTGGTAATCAGCAAGTGCTACTTTTTTTTTTTTTAATAATAAACATTTTAGATAACCTGAAATACTGACACTCAGCAAGGATGTTCATGTTTTTAAGCTACGTCAGTAAAGGCAGTGGGACACTTAACTGAGCTTAAGAACACAACATTAGTCCAATGATAGATCACTATGGCTTGGAGCCACAGGAAATTGTTGCAACAAATGTTCTTCTGCTACATACAGTGATACAGATTAACTATTACTAATTTCTGGAAGGGGTCTCTGCCTGTCCAGCAGTTTCTAAGTGTAATTTTTGTCAACTTCTGTTTGGCCAACAAAAAACAAAATAGAAGTTTTGGGAGTTGTGTAGCATTAGAAGTCTACAAGATGCTACTGATAAGTGATGTCATATACTGGGATATATTAAATGAAAGCAGAAGTTCTTACCAATCTTCTTCCCATCATCATCAAGAACTGAAATCCCTGGAGGCACATGCACTTCACAGTCTTTTCCTTTTTCACCTTTCAGTGCTTTAACACTGGGAAAAATAAAGTCAGGCTCAGTAACTTAAGCATTTTGCTATCCAGGGAGGACAGATGCTAACAACCATCACCAACCAGACGAACCTGCTGTTGGCTCCTGTTCCAGCCACAAATCGCTTCTGTGGGTACCTCGCCTTAATGCTCTTTAGGGTCGATCCTTCCTGGGCAACGAACCAGACATCGCCGCCTCGCCCTCCTTCCCCACCCAGGCGGGGATAACCCATTCCACCTGTTCCTCCTCTCACATACAGCCGCAAATCATCAATGAAGTTTCCATACTACGAAAGCACAAAGTTTCCCATCAGCATTTCATTCTGTTTACCTTTCATTTTAAAGTCACTAGATAAAGCGTGGCTGAAATGCCTTACATAGCACTTTTCCCTGGCAATAACGTTCCGAAAGTGGACACAGAATAGAATCATAGAATCCCTAAGGCTGGAAAAGCTCTCTGAAATGACCCAGTCCAACCCCCAACCCACCCTGCACTCCACACCCACATGCTTTCCGTGCAGCCCTGCCGGGCAGTGGGCTGCGCGGGCAATGGCCGCCATTTCCTCCCTAGTAACGGGGCAGCGCTCAGGTCGGGGCACGGACACAGAGCCCTCGCAGTACCGGAGCCCCAGGTGTGCAAACGGGGAAGACGGCGAGGCCTCAGGGGTGAAAGTGGCCACAGCAGCCACAAGGAGGGCCGCGCAACCGCTGAGCCCGTCCTATCCCCACCCGCCCCGCACTGACCCTCCGCAGCAGCGCTCCTCCGCACCGCACCATGCTGCGAGCCCCCGCCTCTCCCCAAGCCCGGCGTGCAGCAGGAGGGGCTCGGCTCAACCTCCAGCAGTCGCCATCACCGCAGCGGCGCGGTGAGGTGAGGCCGCGGTACGCATGCGCGGCCCTTCCCGCCCCAGGAGTGGAGGGTTTGCATCCTTGCATCTCTCGCCCGTTACGTGATGAAAAGAAAGGTTTACAAATGTGTGTTGTGCCATGTACGCTCGTATCAGCCCAGCGGAACATTTACGCAACGCCCAGGGTTTGTCCCGTTGTCATCCGAAATCTGGAAAGAAAACTTTCCAACTCCAATGCGGTGTTAGAAATCGGGATGCCTCTGTTCCTCACAGCACGTACCGGATGACTTGACGAGTAACTGCGCCCCCTCAGGGTTCGGGTTCTACATTTAAACGGTTAAGACATACATATCCAGCACTTTTACTATTTTTATTTGAAAAATATTCATTATTTTTCAAGGGCTCATTAATATATGCTAATGTCCCTCTGGGCATGCTCAGTAGTACTAGGGTGGTCGAGTGCCTATCTATTTCTTCCCTGTTTTCCACCATCAGCTTTGTCACAGGGGCCTTTGGCTGACTTTCAGCTGCTTTTCTCCAATTTGGAAAATCTCCATTGCTTATTAGGCCATGGTGGGCAACATTTAAAACTATATGTATGGAATCCAAGGAAGATGTCCTTGCTCCTATTGGGTGCAAAAGATGAAAGTATTCTTTTATGACCCCTGTGCTTCTTGTGAGGCAAAATCATTGAGGCAAAAGATAAAAGTATTCTATTATGTCCCCAGTGCAAAACTGTTGAGGAAAATATGACTATTCACCCACCAAAGTTGAAACAGAAAGTTTAGAACTATCACTCATGGATTCCTTTTGCTGAACTAATATGCTGGTTCTTAAACTAATGTGCTAATCCCTATTCCAAAGCAAAGCAATCTGTATCACCATCAGTTGCCATCTTCAGAATTTGCCTGAGTTGTTTCATGGCCTAGGGCGAGATTTGGAAATGATTTACAAAGTATAAGCAAAATAGGAGCTACATAGTTTAATTCTTCTGTGCATTATTGTGATTTATTTTGGACACAATAACAGTTAGGCCCAATACCGGGATTCAAAAACAAGACAAAACAATAAAACAATAATAATAATAGTAAAAATACCTAAAAATATTTCCATATAGTCTTTTAGATGGGGCAACGGAAACAAGGAAAGGGTTCATTTTTAAATGAAGCCAGGAAAGAATGAACAAAACAAACAAACAAAACAAAAAATCCAAACTCCTTGTATTTTCAGCTGACCCCGTCTGACTTAAAATTCTATTTATTGTGCAACGGGATTATTCAGAAAAATGTGCAGAAGTGTGGCTGATGGGCCTGGTGGCTGCTGACGATCTTGATTAATGAAATAAAAATATACTTCAACTGAATAAAATTTTACAAAGTGCTGCAAGATGAAATGCTTTTTTTTTTTTTTTTTTGTCTTGTAGTGTCATGTTCAATGGGATTCTTAGTAGTATTTTTAGAATGCCTGAGTCATTTTCATGTTCCCTTTCTTTCCACCTACATGTACAGTATGTATAAATACAATCAAAAGCTTTTGACTCAGTTGATTATTACTGATCTACTTCTTCTGCCATTTCTTGCTATTGTTACCAATCAACAACATATTCTGTTTCAGCTTAAAATTACTTCAAATTTCTACCAAGTGAATGAGTTTGTATCATACTGTCATGGAATTTTAAAAGCAGAAGATTTTTCAGTGATATAAATGAGAGCTCAGGAAAGGATGTGACCAGCTTCTATTGAGCCTCAGTTAAACCCCCCCAGATCAGAGCATGCCTGTCCTGAGCACACGAGTGACTGAGAAGAAATTACTACAGCAACAGCAAGTGTAAAACCCCCTGCCGTGCTTTGGTAGGGATGGCATCCGAAATGCTGAAGCAGGTGATACGCAAGAACTAGTAGCTGCTTTTTTTCAGCGGATCTATTTAGGATGTTACAAGATCTCTTAGGGAACACCAGCCTGCCCTCCAACTTTAAGCATTTATCTGAAGTATCCCAGTGAGTCCAGTGAGTACCAACTGCCTCTGTGCTGGGTGGAGGGAGCCATCAGCAGAGGACAGATCATGTCATGACTTGCTCCCTGTAGATCACCATCTCTCTGTGTGTCAGTTCTGTGAAGCCAGGTGAGCTGAACCTGAGCCGCAATAGCTTATCTTTGAATATAAGATATATGATCTGCCCACCAGAGATCTATTAGTCTGGTCTAAATCGAATGAAAAACTTCTGGGAAGTGCAGATTTACCAGTGAGATTTGGTTTCAGAAAAAAATACTTCAGTAAAACATCTGATATAATATCAACTGGGAAGGAATGAAAATATAGGGTTAGGAGAGAAACTGTGAAGCAAGATAGCCACAGATAACATTGAAAAGGAAACTGACAGTTGTCAAAGGCTGGTTTTTGGATATTTGATAATTTTTCTGGTAGTCCTGGTAAGATTGATAAGGGCACATTATTGAAATCTGGTGATGATTTATGCTTGGGAATCACCATAAGTCCAGAGAACATCTCAGGACATATGTTTTCATTTAAAGTAAGGAGGTATCAGTGTCATTGCTTAAGGGCCTTAGAGCCTTCAAGTGAAAGTTCATTTGGGGTACTGTGGAAGTTTGTAGTCGTTCTGTAGTTGAGCTAAGGTGGAATTGAAGGAGAGAAAGAGAGAGATTAGGCGGGTCACCAGAGAGCCTGGGAGCATTTTGTACGAACAGATTTGGCTCAGCTTGTTTATTTCAATCAGACAAAAACAGAGGAGATAGGAGTGTTCTCTATAAATATATCAGGAAAATAAAAACAAAGGATGAAAACCATTTAATTTGCAGGGCAGTGTTGATACAAGAATGAACAGATATGAACTATCCATTAATAAATTTAGTCAGAAAATTAGAATGTTTCCAATCATTACAGCAATCAAATTCTGAAACAGCGTTTCCTTGGAAGTAGTGGGAACAAAAATATACCCATTTTTGATGTGGTACTTGATAAATTGAAAGGCAATTGTACAGCACAGCTTTCTGCAGTGGCAGGGAGCTGGGCTCTGTGATTCAGGAGTGCCTTTCTGTTGCATGTTACTATGCAAATAAATACTAAAAAGAGCAGAACGTTTTGTCCAGATTTATGGTTGTTAAAATGGGAAGAACTTGTCTGTCTCATCTGAACAGCAGGCAAGGTTCAGGTGTCCTCACACATGTAAAAGTTAGATTGTGCTACAGTGAAGTGTATGATGTCAGCATTATATAGGAAAAGAATGGAAAAAAAAAAAAAAAAAAAAGAAGAAAAAGATTAGCAGTAGAATGGCATGTGGGAAAGTCACGGAGAAGCTGCAGATGGCAAGAGTCTAGCTGTAGGTGCCCCTGTTCATTGCAGAAGAGTTGGAGTAGATGGCATTTAAAGGTCCCTTCCAACTCAAATCATTCATGATTCTTTGATTATGACTACTGAGGGCGATGGGGTCTGTAGCTTGTCAACCTAACAGACCTTCCGCGTGCCAAGTTTCCCTAACACACAGCAGGAAGTCAAACCCAATAATGGGCTAATGTGTAGAGTAGTCCAGACATGATAGCAGGGCTGCTAGCTAGCATTAATTCAGTCACATGTAATCAATCAACAGCTCAACCTGAAGAGAGAAAGAAAGAAAAACTGATCTACGTATGTTGCAAATAGAAGGTATTAAATCCATTGACTTCAACTCTAGATTTATTTTGACACTGAGCAAGCTCCTACCATCAAGAAGTTAAATAACATTTCCTTTGAAATGTGCCATTGTGCGTTTTCTGGAACCTTTTATACTGCTAAGTACATGAGCACGCACACAAGACACTTCAGATGTTGCTAATCAGTGATGCGGAGGGTGACTCAATTCTTGATATTCATTGAATCCTGTTTGTGTAAGACTGTGCAGATGTGTAGGCACAAAGATATCTGTAATTCAGCCATACAAAAGGCTGCTAGTGTTTCCAAACTGATTTAATATGCAGTCAATACACATTCTGAGTTCCACAATAAATAAACCTTCAGTTCCTGATATTTCTGTTCTTGCTGCGTACTTCAAATCCTGTATATGATAGCTTGAAGTTCACAAAGGTACTGCTACATCAAATCACAGTTGTTCATTTCTTTTCTGGCATGATATAATGCCAGATGTATTGTATGAATGTATGTATTCTGGCATGATATAATGCCAGAATGTACTGCCTATCCCTAGGCAGTACACTGTGTCGCCAGCATTAACAAGAAGAAGCCATAAAACCTCTTTCCATGAGAATTGTAAAGCTTTCAGCCACCGTTTTTAGTATTTGTGCTTTATGTGCAGTTTTTCACTGTCAAAGGAAGAAGAAACATGCATGGAAATATTTGGAAGTGAACTGATATCATTGTAGCGTCACAGCTTTATTTTAAAGTAGAGTTGAAGTAATTAAAAAATAAAGGTTGATTCTCTTCCCTTGCCTTTACAAACATGCAGAAAATGCCTCCTTACAACACCACAAATGGAAATAAGGGTTGAATGAAGTAACCATATCAGCATATCCAAACTTCAGATGCTCCCCAAAATTGTCGTATTAATTCAATCGTCGTGGCTATTATTATTACCATTATTATTATTATTAATTATTATATTTTTATTTTCAATAGAGGAGGAGACTTTACCGCTGCTGAGGACAGACTCTTCAGTACAATGAAGTGCCAGCAGATGGAGATGCCTCAACTGCAGTAATGAAAGGACTGAGCTGCAGTGCAGCAGTTCAAAACTTATGCTACACAACTATGGACATTGGAAGAGTTTTGAAGGAAATGTTTTGGCTGTCAGTTGGGTAGCTTAAAATCACAGAAAGTTACCTTGGACTTTTTTCAGTCTCGTAAAACGGACTGTATGTGACACTGTGCTGATGGTGGTGAGTTTACAGCTGCTGTGCACTGCGCCTACTGCGTTCCTCCTGAGCCCCTGCAGAGTGAGGAATACAGCACACATTTTCTCAAAATTTTATTTATATTGAGGCACCAACTGAAAAAAAAGCTGCTTTCCTAAGCATGTACACAGGTCTCCTATTTTAAGGCCTCTCACCTAAAATCTGAGAGTTTCTGTAGCTTGGGGATGTGTGAGGTTCTATGCAGATGGTCACAAATTTATGTTCCTGGATCTTGTTCTGAAACAGACGTTTTAATAACGATGCTTACCTAGAAAATGCAACCAATGTCTTTCTTCATTGTGTTTCTTTAGTTCCATCCTGCATACTTCCTGGAACATCCTTCACCATTATTAACAACCAATAAGTTTGATCTCTGGCAGTTTAAATTCATGGCTCATCTGTGTAGCAGGTGGCACTCTCCCATGGGTAATCCTTCTGAGAGTGTCAAACATAATTGTTGGCACAAGGATAATGAAATGTGTAACTCAGCCTTCAGAGCCATTCTTGGCCAAAGAGGCGAATTTTTAGATTTCACCAAAGAAATTTTATAGAATCATGGAATCATAGAATCATAGAATGGCCTGAGTTGAAAAGGACCTCAAAGATGATCCAGTTTCAACCCCCCTGCTATGTGCAGGGTCGCCAACCACCAGACCAGGCCGCCCAGAGCCACATCCAGCCTGGCCTGGAGTGCCTCCAGGGATGGGGCATCCACAGCCTCCTTGGGCAACCTGTTCCAGTGCTTCACCACCCTCTGTGTGAAAAAACTTCCTCCTTATGTCCAACCTAAACCTCCTCTGTCTCAGTTTAAAGACATTCCCCCTCGTCCTATCACTATCTACCCTCATAAACAGCCGTTCGCCCTCCTGTTTATACGCTTCCTTCAAATACTGGAAGGCCACAATGAGCTCTCCCTGAAGCCTTCTCTTTTCCAAGCTAAATTTGCCATAAATAGATTATTGAGAGAACATTGTTGATGAGAAGGGACTTGAAATAGTGGGCTGATTTTTTTGTTTGAAAGAATTTGTCCTAAGGAAAAAAAAAAAAAAAAGTCCCTTAACATTTTGATTACTACAGTTGTGTTCTGGAATGTGATGGCAGATTTATTAACCAGATTAGGAGATGTAAGGAAGTAGTGATAAAAATAAATCCGTATGATGAAGAAATGGGGTTGTGGACTGCGATCAGTGGCAGTTGGAGCAGAAGGAAGCACTGTGTTTGTGCCAGTGCTCACACACCTACGTGCCTGGAGTGGGAACTAAATGGCAGGAAGGAACTGCTGCAGTGGTAAAGCACCTATTTGCTTCTTTACGTGCCTTTCTAATTTTACTGCCTCCAAATCTGCACACTGCCTTTCAAGTTTTGGCTGTTTCTCTGCAAGCTGAATCATGGCTAATAAATCTGATATTTCATAAAGGAAACAGAAAGAGGAAAAGCTTTTCTTAAGTTGGAAACTGAATACCAAAAGCCGACTTAAGCTTTCTTAAAGGTAGGTCTCTTGCACAACCTGCATAGTGCTTCAGTCTCCTTGGTTATAAATGCGGCTCTAGAATGTGAGGGAGTAATTCCATCTAACACAGCTTTAGCTTCTCTCAAAGATGCAGAGAGTTCAGATGTAAGATGTATTCCAGTTTTCTGGATGTTTTCTTCTGTATGGCTGTGTAGGCACCACTTTGGAACAAGGCGTAGAAACTGTTTGTATTGCTAAGCTGGGAAGGCTTCCTGCAGCTCGCTGGTTATTCGGAGCGCTGCCATTTCAGAGCAGATTTGTATCTGCCTTTAAGTCCTGTATACATTGTTTTCATAGCAGAAGTCAGTACATTTTCAGTTACAAGAACAGGCTGTTCCTGTCATGTTCTGTTGTACCAAAGCATGTTATGAGAGTGTGATAGACCCAATTTTACTGCATAGTGGTCCATGTTCCCATCAGCCATGCCTTCCCATAGCGAAAGGACCTTCTGGAACTGAGACCATTACCGGTTTTACATGCCTGAGTGCTTCAGGCATCACCATTCTATTTATATTATTTTTCATAGAAAGTAATGTACTGCATAGAAAAATGAAGTTTGAATTGCGTTCTTGATCTGTTGGGTGACGCTTGAATTCAAGAAAGGAATCTGAGTGCAGTTCAGCTCCGTGAGCCCTCTCCTGGTGTATGGCAGACTGCGCTACGTCAGGCAATATCTCAGCAGGGATCTACCAATGTCTCTCCTCACTCACAGGCTGAAAGAGAGCTGTTGAAGAGAAGGAGCAAAGCTGTGAGGCTGCCCACATTCTGCCAGTGCCTCATACCCTCGACATTAACTGTGAGCACCAAAACAGCTTTATAAAAGCACAAGTTCTGTATGGCAGCCACCTACCAGACAGGTGACACAGAGCACTTGGTCTTCAGTTGCCTGAATGCTACTTGTGGACAAAGTATTTGCCCACGTTGTGCTAGAATGATTGGATATGAGAAAGAAATCGGTTTTCTACCTGAGCTTTCCATGCATGTAATTTGCCTTTGGCTTCCAAACATGGCTGTGCAGAGTAGCTTTGTTTGCCATTCCTCACACCACAGGACACGGAAACACTTCACATCCACGGATCCTCACATCACACAGGACAGACTCTGGTGTTCCATGTAAACATACGAGGAAATCTCATCACTAGTAAAAGCTGTAGGGCTGTGGATAAGTGGGCATCTAGACCCAAACATCAAGTGAAATAACTACAGGAACTCACCCAAGAGCATGTCGCAAGCCCATGTTACTGCTGGTGTTGAGCCATCGGTATTCCAGCAGACTTCTCATGCTGAGAGCCCCTACAAGCTCTTAGTGGGAGGGGGAAAACCTTCCTTCTGTGTTACACAGCATGAAAAGGGTTGGAAATTCTGTATGCAGTTCTCAGGCTCTGAACTGTTCCTCTTGTCTATGTTACTGAGCTGCTCTGAGGCACCAGTGTTGGTAGACTTCAGTGCTGAAGCAGCATCCTCAGTAGGCACGGGAACCCCAGGGCAGTGCTGAGCCACAGTCAGTGGTGTTGCTGTTTCTCATAGCCGATTCTGTGGCTTTTCCCCAGCAGAAGGAATTTAGGGCAGAAAGACAAGCAGCTACATCTGGCTGCTGCTGGGTTTGCTCTGACAGACTTTGAACAAACCCCAGTGCCTTTGAAGGCAGAAGGCTGATGACCTTCCTTAAAGAGAGTGCCTTCTTGCAGAGCTTAGAAAACACGCATGCAAGATATGAGGCAGCCTCTCGAACATGATCTGCATTTCAGAATACACCCCAATTCATTCCTTGGTGATCTGAGGGAGGATTGCAATATATGTGCTGAAAAGTTTGTCAGAAAAATCTGTATAAAAATGGAATCGTCTGCTATGTAAGGCCAGATAGCTGCAATAACCTTCCTCTTTGCAGAACTGCTATGAGCAATGTGGGCTGAATTAGGCCCAGTTCTGGGCTGTAAATACAGAACTGGGTTCCAAAACCTGGCTGGCTGAGTGGCAAAGCCTGAGCTATCCAGAGAGGATACCCAGAGAAAGGAGTTTGCCCCAAAGATCGGCTTTGTGCTAAGAGAGCATTGAGATCACGGCGTCTCAAAGGTTTTTATAAGCTGTAATGCCCTTGGCTCCCTGATGCTCCTGTCAACTAAAGCAGTGTTTTTAACCTCATTTTGCCAGCAGGATGTACAAGTTATTTTAAACAGTATAGCCGATCTGGCTGGGTTACATACAACATAGAGACACACGGAATGTCCACCGCAGTTGGAAGAAGGATCTGCTTCCCTTCGGTGTTCAGCACCTGCTCAGAGGTCCTGGCTGGGGACTGAGGGTCACGAGCTGCAGCCTGCAGGGCTGGTGTGTGTTCAGGGTCTGGAGGGGCTGAGTGCAATAAAAGGGCTTTGAGAACTCCTCTGGAAGCCAAGTTACAGGGGATCTAAAAAGGAATAATGGTGTAACATCAGCCTCTGGGCAGGGAGTTTCTGCGAACCGGAGTACCGGGTGCACATTGTACCTCGAACCACTTCCTTGCTTTGAATTGTTGTTTTGATGTGTGTCTGTCCCGGCGGGCAGGCGGGACTGCAGGTGGGTTTGTAAATGAGGAGGGCGTTCATATTGCCGATCTGGGGAAAGATCTGCTCCCGGTTGCGCCGTGTCCCCCGCAGCCCTGCCCTGCCCTGCCCACACGCGTGCCCTCCCCGAGGTGACACCGCCTAGAGCAGGGAACGGCCGCGGGGCGAGGTGCGTCGGTCGCAACCCCGCTGCCTCTCGCTGTGCTGCCGCTGCCGCCGCTCTGCCCGTGCCGCGCTCAGCCCCGCCGCCCAGCAGCAGCCAGGCGTCCGCTGCCCGGTCGGGAATTGTTCTGCCTTCCCTCCAGGTGGCTGATTACCGTTGTTTCAGGGCTGGTGTTCTTCGTCTCACCACAGGAACGCTGTGAGTACGACTCCCGCTACAGCTTTTTAGTTACTGCCTGTGTGAAACTCTGCTTTGTACTGAGTGATAGGATAGTCGTAGTGCCTGCTGAAGCGTACTGAGCAAGTGAGGTTTTAGAGGGGAGTTATGTGGGTGGGCACCTGACTGGGATCTCTTTCGTGGTTAGAAATACAATACTGCTGTGTAAGAACTGAGTACTATGCAGAACCAAATAACATAAATAATCCCCTGGGGCATAGAATCATAGAACCATCAAGGTTGGAAAAGACCATTAAGATCACTTAGTCCGATCATCAGCCCATCCCCACCATGCCCACTGATCGTGTCCTTTGGTGCCACGTTTACACAGTGAGTCCAGCACCCCCTGGGCAGCCCGTTCCAGTGCCTCACCGCTCTTTTGGAGGAGAAATGTTTCCCAATATCCAGCCTGAACCTCCCCTGTTGCAACTTCCAAGTTATGTGAGAGTGAAATACATGATGACAGAATTGCTGTGACTTTGTACGCTTTCTTTCAGGTATCATCTTGGAGAATGGAATTTGTGTGGAAGAGAAGGTGGTATCTTCAGTTGGGCTGTGTACTGATACTGAATCTGGTTTATGCCAATCTAGACTATTTGAAAGAAGCACCTGCAAGCCTGGGTCAGATTGACCACCAGTGCTGGGAGGTGTCGTCCCACGGGCTGGTGGAAATGAAGAAACTCAAGGTAGCAGATCCGGTCATTGCTCTCTGGGACTTCATGTTATTCCTAAAGGAATCCCCCAAGCCAAAGCACAATGAACTTTTCAATGATTTGGCCCAGAACTTTTGGGATATGTATGTAGACTGCGTGCTCTCCAGATCCCATGGAATGGGCAGAAGACAATTAATATCTCCCAGATATTCTTCCACATACTCACATAGAACTTTACAAGGTAACTATAGGATATGATATTGGTCTGTCTATGTACTACTATTAAATCAAACCACTGTCTCATCCTCATCCTTGGTTGTTCCGACAGTACAATATATTAATTTCCAGTTTTCTGTCTCTGCATGTCAAATGTATTTGCATCCTTCAGCAGTAGCTACTTTCACAATATACAAGTCAAAAGTTGTTAGAGCACTACATTTCTGTATGAGGTGTAAATAATGACAGGTATATATGTGGGATGGTGTATAAATAGATGCTGCAGGCTCTGTTTATCACCATGTGCATATGAATGATGTTACAATACTAAAAGTTTTCTAGCCTTTAGACTTCAGTCTCACCTCCAGGGAATCATCCCTCTGTGAGAAGGGAAGCACAAAGCCCCAGCAATTTGAACCCTGCTCTTATTGAAACTGTAGCCATGTAACGTGAGCTCGTGGTCACTGAATCACCAAAGCAATAGATTCCAGTCATCCTGGTTTGGGATGAATCTGAATTGAGATCACACAGGTGACTGCATTAGATCTTATTATCCAGCCCTAGATCTATTAGCTTCCTTCTTCCTCTGCAACAAACATATTTTCTTTTCTTTCCTGATTAACCAGTCAAATGCTTTAGGTTTCCAAACTGAAATGGAGATCATTTAATCCTAGCACTCCAAGCCACAATGCTTGGAAAATAACTGCCTTTCTCTCATAATCTTACAGGGTCTGCTTTCACCAACCCATTTTAGGTCAAAAGGGGAGGACATGAAGATACCTCAGCAAAGCAATGTCAAAATGAAAGAGGACAAAAGCACAGCATTTACTGTAGATGCTCAGACAAATCAATTGGTGTGATTCAACTTTCTTTTTTTTAATGTTAATTTTGATAGAAACCCAATATATTTTTATACATTAAGCAATGGAGAAAATGTCCACATGCGTATTTTATAAACTGTGTTGTACGTTTAATCAACCTCAGTTGTAAGAATTGCAAAGAAGTGTGACGTCAAGCTGAAGGGAAGGTTTATGTTCATTGTAATGTCTCATGCAGCCTAAGCCTTGTACTTTATCACTGCTTAGTCCAGGCTATGGATTAATTAAAATATTTTTCTATGCAGCAAGGTCTGTATAATAGTCATTTCCTTGCCTATTAACACGTTATTTGCAGAAACACTATTTCATTGCATTAAGAGGGATACTTTGCACAAAACTGTTCTTTACTTACACATTCATACAGGTAAGGAAGGGGGTACAATCCATCACTGTCACGGCAACAAACCACATCTGAGGAGACTCGTGAGCGATGTGGTTTGAAAGTGCAAGACTGGCTTGAGTCCAGTTTACAACATAAGAAAACATCCAGCCTGGCAAAACTAATTAAGGGAGCTTAACCATCTACTGAGCACAGCATGGCTACGGTGAAACAGACAGATTTCTTATGGGAGGGAACATGGGTAATAAACCCATGAAATAAATAGAGTTGAATAACCAGTTAAAGAATTCTGAGAAATCTACAAAGTACAGAACATTTCAGCTAGTCTCCCTAACAGACCTAGAGAAACCATTGGCACAGATATGTTTGTTAGTGAGCCTTTAGCTGGAGTCCCAGCGCTAAAGGCAGCAATTCAGGAAACAAAATGGACTTGAACAAACAGCATGTGGGTACTTTATCCAGCGTGGATACGTCATCCAGGAAAATGAAACACTGGATATATTTAAGTGAAGGTTCATCTCCCTGCTCAAAGAAAGAGATACTTAAACTGCAGTGTGTTGTGTGCATCGACAGAAGATGGAAATCCAAACGGTAGAGCTGCTGATAGTGGAGCAGGGCAACCTGACATTAGCAGACAAAATCTTTAGACTCAGCATGCCTTTGTACTATGCTATACAGGATATTTTATTAGTATGTCATCCCCATGTTTACATTAATTATAAATATAAAAAATATAATTTTACTCTCAAGATGTTCTATGCCATTTATCAAAACTATACGAAATGTTTTATCTGTACCTGAAATACACACACGGTTAATTAAAATATTAAAAGCACTGCTCAGAAAGCTATTTATCCTACAAGTACCTAATCTTTCTTGATTGAGTCCAACGGTTTAACTCTTTTCATTCCTTTTTAAGGCTCCTGCACCAAAAGATACCCTTTTAACAGGGAGGCGTTTAGCAGACAGTGGTCTTCCAACTAACTGAGAAGGTGCACTTTCAACTGTTACTAAGCGACCAGATCCAACCTGAAAAGCAAAATAAACACATTACTCGACATCCATGTTAGTATTTAAAAGAAGATGAGACTTAAACCATGAAATGGTCTTTTGAAAATACTATTCAGAAGGTAGAGATGCATGCTCAAATTTCCCAGGTCTACTCAAATAATTATTTATACTAAATTCATAAACCGTTCCCATCAGTACAAAGGAAAAGACAGAGTGGTTTTATAACTTTATATACTCTGCTTTTCTGCTTTCATGCTTGATCTTACTAACAGAAGAAAAGAACACCATGCCTTTATTACAATAGAAGTTTGTTGTGCAGAGTTATTTGGATTTGTACATAATAGCAGCCACAGTTTTTTGCTATGTATTAATATTTAAAAATTCAAAAGAAGTAGAACCTGTTTCTCTGAATGCAATTGCCTGTATCTGAAAGAGACATACTGTTTCCAGTTTCATTAATACTCTTTATACTGAATAGGTTTGTGTCTTTGAAGAAAAATCCTTGGGTGATACCTCTATCTTCTAGACATGTTTCAGTAGGAAACAGACAATGCCACTCTTTGAGTGCGCATGGCTCACTTATCTGGTTACTCGACTTTGACTTTGACAATGCAGACAAGGAATTTCACCTGGTGTTGGTGATACATTCATTTTCCTAAAACACTCCTGCAAAACGGTTACCTGCTTCCTTGCTTTTATCTACAGTTATTGCAGTATTGACTACAGAATCATGAAGATATTTTTCTTGTTAAATTGTCTCCCTCCAAAGAAATGAATTATGCTATCTTGAAGTCCAAAATAAAACCTAACAATGTGTTTCTCTCTACCAGCAATCTTCAGAACATTCGTGTTTATATCTACATCTTCCAGATTATCTACATCTTCCACATGTAGATATTCAGATGTAAATATTTCAGCAATGTTCTGAAAAATATTGCTGATTAAAAGTCATCCTTATATATGCATGTAAGTAAATTTTTCCATCCTACATCCTGCGTTACTTACTGTTGTGCCCAGGCCTTTAATATCAGTAGAGTGGACTGCTCCATTTTGAGTCTTTGATTTAGATTTGGAAGCCTCTATTAATTTTTCCTGAAGCCTTTTTGCTTTCTAAAGATAGTCAGGAAAAAAAAGGTAAAATTGTTTTAATCAGAACGAATTGTATTATTCGCATCTGTAAGAAAATACACAAACAAAATGACAAAACAAATGAGGTAAAAATCTGTTGGCCTTTCATTTCAAGTACTCTCTCTCTGGTTTGCAACTCTCTTGTACTGAGGACCTGAAAACAGAATAAAGGGACACGGCTTCACAGTGACCAGAAGCAAATAATAATTTCCTGAAACTTGTAGGCTTTAATCTTCCTACTGCAGCTTGATATGCTGTTAGTCTTTATCACCACAAGAGCACACTGTTGCCTTTTGTTTAGTATGCCATCTCCCAGGATTTCCATCTACTACATATTTACACAGCTAATCAGACCCAAGGCTATATATACTGAGCCACAAAAGCTTTTATACATCCCAAATGTAAGACAATATATTTTATTTTCTTGAATTTCATGAAGTTTGAGTCAGTCCATCCTGTCAAGACCTTTCTGAATGGCAACCCTACCCTGTGAACATAACATTTACTGCATCTTCTACGTGAATAACATCATCATTCATTAAGAAAAGTGTTAGGAACTTCCCAATTATTGTAACTACGCACATTTTGCTCCACCACTCAGATTTTTTTTTTTTTTTTTTTTTTTTTTTACCTTCAGTGCTTCATAGTTTGATGTCCGAGTTAAGAAATTTTCCCAAGATTTATTTACCATTTCTTTCTGCTTATGGACAGCACGAATCTGTAATATAAAGGAGATTAACAAAATACAACACAATCCTCTTTCCATGAGCTTTCCTGAATTCTTTGCTTGTGCTGTTAAGATAGTGCAACTATGTCCACTTCATGTCACCACTCACTTGAATTTGAATGACAATGCTGTAGTGATATATTTGTCCTTTAAAAACTTCAAGTATGCACCCCCTTAAAAAACAACAACAACAACAACAAAGCTTACCTTCTCTGTTGCAAGATAATTTCCCCCTTTGTTTTCTAGCACAGATGTTGGAAGAGCCCCAGGTCTTTCATGACTATTTTTGAATATGCTCACTCTCAAGTGATGAATAACTGAGATAGCATCAATTCTGGTGACAGAAGTGCATGCATGAGAATGCACCACATTCCCTCCAAAACACTAGCATGAGATTGTAGACATCTGCTCCAACTGGTCTTACTTCTCAGAAGGCAGGAGAGGATGAAACAGTAGAAGAGCGACAATGCCTAATGCTTGTCTTACAACCAAAGCCGGACAATGTTTATACCTGCTTGCTTTCAGGATGCTAGGAAGAGCAAAGCCCCACTTTATGAAGTAATGAAGCTTTGTGAGCATTCAGCCAGAGGAGCTTAAAACAGAGGCTTACATTTCATTTTAAGGAACAGATATGTTAACAATAGGTACTTGAAATTGTTATCTGCTACAGACAGGTGCAACTCTTGCAGTAACATAATTAGCATTTCTCATTATACCATTGCTGATACATCACTGACAACACTGCTTTATTTTTTCATGTTACTTTTAAATAGTGAAAAAAATTATAGAAACAGAGAGAACCAGGTTGAATTGCATTTAATTTAAATTTTACTGCTGAAATATTAAAGTATCTTAAAGCAACATATCCATTTGGGATTCTGAATATTTTGTAATACAAAAAATCATCATACAAGTTGACAAAAAAATTCTATGGATTTCACTTGTATAAATATTCCTTGCCTTACCTTTGTGTATGCTTTTTCTTCCTCTTGGATTTCTTGGTGATGATGATTTTCAAGCACTTCAGTCTGGTAAGCAGTGACCATTTTTCCAATATTTTCTGACACCTCTGAAATAACTCTCAGGGTTTCCTCATCTGAAGCAATAGGTCTGAATTCTTCTTTTAGTTCTGTACACACTTCACTCCAAACTTCTCCAACCTGTAGATAGAATACATACAATAGACTCATATTTATCTCTTTTTTATTGTTGTTTAACTTTCCAGAATCGTTATGCAAGGTTAAACTTCAGTAATGCTATGCCAAATTCATTCAGGGTAATCTGCCCCTAAGCCTTTCCCACCTCCAAATTCACTCCACAGATTGAGCAACAGGAATGCTGATAACTACAGAAGAAGTAGAAATACAAGGTACCAAATTACAAGAGCTAAGAGTTGAGTCTTGATGACTCTTTTTGTTCCTGTAAAATCTCAAATTGCGCATGTTATCGGAGTAAACTGTAATATGAGATGTAAATGGAAACTGGGATTATCAACTAAAGGTCAAGTATCACTAGTTCCTGAACATTTCAGGCTCTCACAGACTTTGTTCCTAAGCTGAAAATTGGCATGAACTAAAGCATCTTTTAAGCAGGATGACCCCCACAAAACTTGTTATCCTATTCTTGCCTCCTGTAGGCACACCACTGTGATACTTTACATTTGGCAATATGGATGGGTACTGAGAGTGGGTACAAGGATGGGAAAGCACAGAAAAGCCTCCATCAGAATGTGTTTATCGTGATCTTTAGTAGCAAAACCCATATATATGCTGACCCTGCTGCACAGAGGCACGCCTGCTCTTCAGTCCCTCCCCAGCTCCTTACCCCACTCTTGGCCCACTCCTATTTCTTGAGCTGGCAAGCAGTTAAAACTACTTTTTTTTTCCTGAATTATTCTTACTTAGCATTATTTTCTAGTCTGGTTCACTACACAGACACAAATATTTGCAGAAACACAAAAGAAGAGCCAGGAAATGCTGGAATGATGGAGGTGGGATAGTTTCCTTTGATGCCATATACAAATTTACACTTTTTATAAAACAACAGGCAACTTGTGACATAGATTACAGCTTGTGAAGGGTTATTTCTTTCTCATATCCTGAGATAATTTGTTATTCTTGCAAACATATATCCAGTAGAAATATTTTCTTCTGCAATACTCACCTTAAAGTCAATATAGCGCCGTATGATAGCAAGTGTGATAAAATCCTTAGCAGACAAACCAGGCAAATTTTCAAAACCTAAAGGAACATTAATCATCTCAGTAGTGACAGTATGATCAATTTATCTTAAAATATAACAGTCTAAAAAAGACACCATCTTATTTATATATAATCATATGCAAAATCTTCATCACAAGTACATCAGTAAGTCCCTCTTCCAATCAGGAGCAGAATTTAGGTGATAAAACCCCTATTTTTTCAATAAGAAATTCACTCTATACTAACTGTTCACTTTTGAGTGGCTCTAGTGACCTTCCAAGTGCTGCATTTGCTATGGATTTTTTCTTTTATCTTTTTCTTTCTTTTTTTTTTTTTTTTTCTGGTGAGAGTTTGATTTTCCATTAAAGCAGACAAACAGTTGAATCTACAGATTACAATTTCTCAAGCAACATTTTAGCACAGAGTTTGCTTTGGATATTTCATAGCTAACAGGAGAATGGCATTACAGGATCTCCACCACCTTGTTTCAAAGCTGTGTAATGAAGATAATCTCCACCTCAGTCTTGAGACTTGAGCATAGTGAATCCATTTCAAAAATATATTTTTAACAATATGTGTGAAGGAATAAGGAAGAGTAGTATGGTTGCTGAGACTATGCCTCATATTTTTCGTATACTGAACATTTATTCTACTCAGCGTTTTAAAAAACTATTTCCATATAGTCAATAAAAGCTATTTCTAGATTTCAACATACCACCTGTGTGATAACTGGAAACATAGCATCTGTTTATTATAGCATAATTACATCATGTTTTGAAGTTAAGAAATTTCATAAGTAAAGATCAATTAACACTGGGACCACTCTGTTACAGGCTATTATGAAGTACAACTACACTAAGAAAAAGATGGTAGAAAAAGACTATAAGAGTTCTTTTCAGTCTTATCCACTTCCACATCGTGTCAGTACTTCATAGGAGATGATAAAAAGTACATAAGTAATATAAGAGGTATGTATAAATACAGATGAAAGCTGAACAAAATCTCATGCCTTTTTTGATTTAATAAAGAATTCAGCTGTGATGACCCAAGATTAACATAATTAACGCTAATAAGAAGTTGGGTTAAAACAGGGAAGGAACTGGCTATAGTTTGTTAGAGAAACAGGATGTTTTCAAATCAGTTGGTTCCTAGGATAGCCAGGGAACTGGTTGAAGCAGTCTCAGAACTATTACTCACCATCTTTGAACCCATTGAGGACAGACTTGAAAAGAACAAACATAATGTCTATTTTTAAAAAGAAAAAATTAGAAGACAAGGAACAGTGGTTAAATCCAGTTTGTGTAGCTAAATGGTAACAGTGGAAACATTAACATGAAGTAGTAAAAAAAGACCACGTCATTCTGCCTAGTTTTTTGTACAGCCAAGCAAGAAGGCTTATCAAGTATCTGAACTTCAGATTAGACAAAGGTGTAACAATTATTCATATTCAGTGGGCAAATAACACATAATTAGAAGAGAGAGAGTGTAGCAAATTGAAGACAAAGATTAGAATGCAAATTAAAATAGCTAGTTTGAAAAATTATTTTAAAAACACAGTATGTAATTCAGTAAGTTATGACAAAGGCAAAATTCTAAGTGTAGAAATAGTCAACTGTTCAGATCCAGATGTTAGATGACTGGAGGCTGTACAAGACCATACATACCAAGTGAGGAAATGCCACAGTGACAATAGCAATTGTTATATTAATGCCAGTATGGTTACTTACAAGATGAGAAATACAGTTCTATTTGTCTGTGAGGCTTCTGCTGGAGTGTGTTCAGTTTTGTGACATGACAGATCAAGAAGAATGTGAACCAATTGTAAAGATTCAAGAAAAAAATGATGAAAATAATCAGAGGCTATTCTAGAAAATGAGAACCATGGGTAAAGCTGCAGAATGCAGTATTTCTAATGACATGTAAAGAGTTAATATATGTGAAAGATACTGTGTGCAGGAAAATAAATGACAGAACATTTCGATGAAACTTTAGATTTGATTCTAGGAAAGCTTACTAATGGTAAGGGCAGCACAACATTGGTGAAGTCTCGCAATCCCCATCAAAAGAGGCTTCTAAGAAGAGGATGAGCAAGCATCTAATAATAACAGACTACTGATGATGCATCTCAAGTTTCCTTTCATTTTCTTTAATAGAGACTTGATTGACTGTCGGTGAACAAGTTTTGTTTAATGACAAATACAACACTGAGAAGGCAATTCATTTGTCTTACCTAGCTTGCACAATAATGAATAAAGTTTTGCCCGTATGTTTTCTGAAATTTCTATGATGGCAAAGCTGGGACAGCTGGAAGGCATGGGGATGATCTCTTGCTCTTTCTGGAAGCTGCCAGCAATAGGTCTCTTCACATCTGAATATTTTAAAACATAAAACAAAAACAACAAAAACCAGTTGAAGGGTGAAGAGGCAGTATGGGCAGTATGTTCCCAAAGCTATTAAAATTAGAGGAAATGCTATCTTTGTAATGAAAGATATATATATATATATGTATATATATATTGAATTACCATGACTAAAGATTTGTGATATTGTGGCACTCTCCTCATTTATTTTTATAATACATGAAGAAACAAATTGTCGTTTTTGGAAGAAATTAAATAATTTTCCAGTGTTAGAAAACCAGACTAAGGTACTTGTAATGGTTCATTTTTCCCAGCTGATGTAAGAAGTTTTTCCCAGCTGAAGAAGAAGATGCCACCCAGCAGCCAGACTCCAATAAAACATAAATGAAGTCTCGCTTTGGTGAGAACTGTAGCGTAAACCTATAAGTATTACAGCTTACTCTCATTATGATTCTGGTATCAAAAGCAAATATATTTTAATTATTTATTAATTATATGAGCAGCTTCACTGACTAACAGTCTCACATGTATCACAAAACTTACCAGCAATCCTTCCGTATTGATCACGTTGGACTCCCAGGTCCAGTTCCTCCTGCCTCCATAGCTGTATGAGCAGCTTAGCTGCTGTCTGATCTTTCTCCCCCCGCCAGGTACTGATGTGAATAATGGTTTTGGGATTGTCACAAAACTCACTGAGGATCCCAAGAATTATATTGCACAGGCTTTTTTGCTTTAACTTGGTGAAGAGAAAAGGAAAAAGAGTTTCAATTCGTCATAGCACAGTATTAATCTACATTCAAATTTAAAAAACAAAAAGAGGAATTCTGTAACATGTAATTGAGTAAATAGAAGCTTTTAATCACAGATATTTGCCCCCCCAAAAACAGGTATCTAAACCTTCAGTCTTTCAAGGTTCTTGCCATGCAAAGTTCCATAAATCAAGGAATGAGAAGAGGAATTTGTGTGGGATCATGTGAGACATCTGTGTGTCAAATTACTTAATAGGTGCCTCCAGGCTCACATGCAGATGTTTTTGATGATGTGCTACTACCAAGATTTATTTTCATAAGAAACAGATTCAGAAGGCAGAGGCTGAGCAGTACCATAGAAGATCTGTTTTATTCTGTGGCCACATCTTTCAGCAGCAGGGAAGGGCCTTTAGCTTTGTGGAATGCTTGAAGTGAAATGCTAGTGCCAGATGCAAGCCACAGATCCATAAAAGTAGCTATTACACTACTTGTAGCTATTATGTTCCATGTACAAAATAACTTTAAACATCAAAACTTTTAAAGCCTTGAAGAGTACACTAACTCTTCTGTTACTAACTTCTATATGAAGAATGAAGGTACTTTTCTAAGCAGATATGTCATTCAAAATAAAGCATAGCTTGAGTTTCCTTGCAAAAAAAAAACTTGGTAAATTTAAGACTCTCTGCCAACTGCTTATTTAACAAAAAAGATATGTGGAATATCTGCCCAGTCATTTCTGAGCAGATATCCTGGCGTGCAGATTACCTTCCTATCTCAGAGAATTACACAGACTGGCCTTCTTATGAGTACTACAACAGTCTTAGGAGATATCACTAAAAATACAATTTTCCATGTTGTTTTACTACTCTTATTTTTTAATAAAAATAATAAAAATACCCACTGCCAGCAAATCCAGAAGGAAAAAAATGCCCTGTTGTTCTAGAAAATAATCCTCTGCAATGTAGCATCCAATGACACAGGACCTTAAACAGAAATAATTGCAACATGTAGGAACATTTTTATGTTTTAGAGCATTCTACAAATAT